>NC_089691.1:15784084-16984084 GCF_031753505.1 Anomalospiza imberbis | reverse complement strand
GTGCATGAACTGTCTTGTGAGAAGTGACTGTCATTTAGTTCCAGGACTGTTGTGCTCTGTGTGTGTGAGGGGGTTTGTCTTCCCTTGTGCAAATATCCTTCTTTTTCACAGAGGAACAAGTTTGCTTTTCTTTCCCCCCTCATAGTATGTGGCAGGTAAAGGTGGTATAAAAGCAATGGCACCAGCTGAGATCCAGAAGGTATTTTCATCTACTGGATGGAGAAGGAAGGACAAGATGTGGTGAATCTTTTCCGGCTCCATGTCCATATTGCTGAGGAGCACTGGAATGAGACATCCAGGGCTGCTGTTGCGCCCTTAGGAATTTAGGAAAAGTTGCATTATCAAAATACCAGGAGAGAGGAGAAATGAAACCCTGAATTTATCTACTTGCAACATGGTGTGATTAAAGATTCAGCTGAAGTAACAAAGCTGCTGGATTTAAAATTTACTTAATGTAGTGTTTGTTTCCTGAAGAAAAGTTGACGTGTTATCTCCCTAACAAATAGCTCATGCTGCAAAAGTGAAGCATGGAACCTTCTACAAATCAGACTGACTTTTATGAATGACGGTGTCACCTATCACTGTGTCAGCAAGATGCAGGGATGATTTTTCAAATGGTTCAAAACCATCTATTTTTCATTGTGTTTTCCCTATAGTGAATATTCCACTTGTACCCAAAACATTACTGAAATAGACTTTGTCTTCACTGTTTAGAAGTAAAAACAATAAATAGTAATATATATGTTATGTACACTATTGTCTGTAGTGTGTGTATACATCTAGTATATCTATTTTAAATGTAAATATAGATATACAGTATTTATAGCTAAAGTAGCTCTAGAAAACACCTAATAGAAAGATTATGCCTGTGCAGGTACCAGACATCATGGTTACTTTAATTCATGCCTATTACCTACAAGTCAAAACTCTACTGGAGTAACCTTGAGACCTTAATGCAAAGGTGTCCAGAGGTACAGTTACACCATCTGTGTCAGAAATGGCTCTTTTCCTCCTCTTCTGTACCTCATCCCTCCTACAGTGAGGTACTTAAGGTCTTAAGGCTTAATAACGATTCTGGTTCACATCTGTCTTTCACAAATGCAGTTCTAAAAATATTTATTATTCCCTCTAGGAAAGAACTTTCAAGTGAAGGTTCAGAAGATCCTCTGTTACTGCTCTATGCATATGTTTAATTTATAGAATCTTCCTTAGTTAAGGTGGTTTATCAGCTCTAGGTTAGGGGGACTGTTGGATCATCAAGCCTGACCTGTGTCAAGCCTTTGGATGCCGCTCAGCAGTTCCTGGCATTCAGCTGCAGCACTGACCCCCAGGGTCTGAGCAGAGCACTGGGAATGTGCTTATCCTTCTCACCCAGCTTGTTTCTTATCCTAAGAGGATTTTTTTTTTTTCATTTTGAGATCTAGCTGCAAAGCTTGTGTTTTCTGAGTCTGCTCTGGAAGATCACAGGAGTGCTCAGTTAGGCAGAGCATTGCTGCTCTTGTGTAAAACAGCAGCACGAGAAGGAGGGGGACACAGCCTGGGCTGCCACCTTGCATTGATCAGCCTCTCTGGGTGACCTCGTAGGACTTGCAGCACGCAGGGAGTGTTAGAACAGGTTTCACTGTTACAAGAGCATTGTCAGGAAGGGGAATTTCCATCTGACGTGAGGTTACACATCCCAGCGCATCAGCTCGGCTCACTGATTCACCCCTATGGAAAATGGTAACTGTGATACCTCTGTCAGAAATTTGAACTTCAGCCTTGCAGCGAATCTCATGAAGTGGCAGGCACAAGACTTCATCATCATCACCTTGGGGAAGGGAGGGAAAGGCAGTCCAAAGCAATATTTACTTCTCAGCAGTGATGAGATCAGGTTTTCAAAGCATCAGTGCTGTGTGTGGTGATGCCTTTTAACTGTGGAGTTGAAAGGATGATGCAATTTCTAAGTGTTGTGCCAAAAAAGGCAAAGTGTGTCAAAAGAGATGACCGTTGGCAGTGTCTAAAGGGAAGAAGGTTGATATTTTTAATTTTGTTTTTTTAAATCTGGCTGAGGAGCTGGTCTGGGAAGGGTTGCAGCATGATAGGACTGAGTTCCGAGCAGCTCCTGGCAAACCCAAGTAAATGAGCTGAAGTTCAGTTAGAGCAGGGGAAGAGAGTATCCGTATCCTTTATACAGAGGCACTCCAAATTTATGAAGGAAAGCACTGATTTTTTTTTTTTTTCCCCTGTGGCCAACTGTGCTGCCTTAAGTACTTTTGCAATCCCCTTTAATTAAAGGGTGTCTGTCAACCTTTCTCAAGTTTTCTGTTATCATAAGCAGCACAGTAATGGGTACCTGGAGAGAATACCAAATACCTTTTGGTGCTAAATGAGCTTTGCAATCTGCAGTTTAGCTGAAACATTTTAATACCACCCAGGTGTTTCAGTGACAGTGCTCTAGAATAGAGCCAACTATTCTAGAGGCTTTGCACGTCTTGTCACCGTGTCCTGTACCTTGTCGACCCTCATCCCATTTCAGATACTAACTTTGGAGCTACTGTAAAGGTCAGTTTCAAAATCTCAGGATTTTAATCATTTTTAACCATGGTGACTACACAGAAAGGTATAAAAGATCTCCCTGCAGGAAACTTGGTCGGTAATTTTTTACCACGTGCATATAGAAGTAAGTTAACTTTTTGTAGTTTAAAAGTCTGAAAGTTTTGGGTTTTTTGTGAAGCATTGCTTTGAACCAAGCGTTGATGACCGTGGCATCTCTTAGGAGAAAGTGTTTCATGTTTTTCGAGTGTGTGCGTGTGGTTTTGTACGTGCCTGGCTGCCTGCCTGGTGTTGCAAACTATAACAGTGCTGCTTCATGGTGTTAAAAAAGAAAAAAAAAAGTCTTAGAGGTCTTGTCACTGAGCTCTTTGTTTGCATAGGGAAACATCTGTCTGAGATTTAATGTGGTGTTCGTAACACTGCTGCTAGAGAGCTGTAAATCCTTCCCACTTCTTCTCCAGGGATTTGATCATTGTGTTTTTCCTCTCTTCCTAATCAAAGAGCTGTAGTTGAGTGTTGTAATTAGTGTGTATTAATTCATTAATTTACAACCAGATTGTCACTGGTTGTAGTAATCTGTGATAATAACATGACAGAATTTTATTAGTTCTATAATAAAATGTTTAAATATTGTCACTTTAAATAACATTAAAATAGAGCTTTCATATGTTGTTTTTTATTATCAATTCGTTATGATTGACTAATTGCACTTGTTTGCATTGACACCATTCATTCCTGCAAACACAAGCTGTTCAAAGATTTAATTCTCATTTTTTAACTTGTTCTCAGGCAATTGGAGGAGGGGAGGGGGAAGGGATCTTGGGCAGAGTTGTATGCACTAGGTGTGTGACATATGAAAATAAATTGTGTTTTCTGCTACTTACTCAGTTGGTTTGGACACAAAATGAAGCATGAATTTTCTCCTCCCAAACTGACAGCATGCTTTTTAAAACAAGACGTTGTCATCTCGCTTTGTTTGTTACCTCATCAGCACCTCCAGCTTGGCAATTCTCATGGATTGCAGTTCAATTTAAATTCCTGCTGAAAGCGTTAGATAAAACCAGTGCTCCACATCAGTAATGATTACCTGGAACACGCATGTGGGTGTTTTTGCAGGATGGATTGGCATGTTGGGAGTTACCTCCTTTAGCACTCTTGTCTGATCTATAGCAGCTTGTTTCAATGAAGTGCTGTGAAATTCCCCTCCCTCAGGGCCCCTGTGAGCCCCAGAAGGGAGTTGGTGTGGGGAGTGGGACACCAAACCCTTTATGGGCTCTTGGAGCCTGTGTTTGGGGACTTCACAGGGAAAGGACTGTCCATTTGGGCAGGGAAGGGAGTTTGTGTGCCTGCTGTCCACCTCTGGGGGTGTCTCAGCCCCTCTCATCTTGGCTCCCTTTGGCTTTTTCTGGAAGATTAAACAAGATTTTTGTCTGTGGGCAATGCTGAGAGTGTCAGAAGTCACTTGCTATTTCTTGTGACAGTAGCTTGGGAAACTTTTTGAGCAGTAGCCACGATAACAGATCTCCTCCCATGGGTGAAGTGGTCCAAGGGCCCCTGGTGACAGGACATGCGGAGATGCTGCAGAGCTCTGCTGCAGTGCTTGCCAGGCCTGGCTGGGACTGTGTGTATGCTTCTGAAGGCTGCTAGGGTAAAACACCTTGCAGAACTCAACCTGAGGCAAGAAGGCAGCAGGAAAGGAAGAAAGGTCAGGAGGCACCACTAATTCTTTGCTTCTCGCTGGCCCCCTGCGTGTCCCAAAACGTTTGGACTCAAAGGCAAGGTGAGCTCACGTGGGGGAACAGCTCCAGATGTCAAGAAGGAAGAGTTGGTGGCCTGGTCTGGGAGCCTTCAAGGAAAAAAGGGAGAAGATAAAGGGAGTGTTTTCTACTGTGACCTGAGTATTTGTCAAGTGTAGAACCTTCACAGCTCGAAGCTGAGTGTTTTGGCTCGATCTGCAAGGTGCTCTCCAAATGTGTTAGTGTCTCTCCTTGGAGGCATCTGTGCCCAAAGTGCTGCCAGTCCTTAAACAGAGCACTTGCCATGGGCTGCTGTATAATAAAGCAGACTGGGAGGTACAAGCAGTCAATTTTCCTTCTGAATAAGCACATTTTCCCTGCCTCTTCTAGGAGCACACTTAATGCTACTATAAAATGTGTAAACCTAATAAATGTCACCTCTGTGGATGGATTTGGTGTTTGGTGTTTTTTTCCCAGATTGTGTGCTGCCCCTCCCGAGCTCTTGTTCCATAAATCAGGGAGTAATGAGTTGTGTTACTGTCAGGGGTATCATCTTGCAGTTTGGCAGTGGCTGTGGTCTAACAAATGGTCCCAGTGTGGCAAAGCCCATTTGAAGAGAGCAGAAGGTAGGCTTGTACAGAAGTTTTGCCAGCAACATCCATCAGCAATTTCATCTCTCTCTTATGTCTTTATTATTTTTTTCTGGTGTTATGTTTGCTTTGTGTTTTCAGGAGACAGATTGCTCTGATTTCTAGGGAGAAATAAAAACCACCAAAGTTTGGTCAGAAAGCTTTTGCAATCACTAGGAACTCTGAAGTGTGTTGGTCAGCCCTCTGGGCTGTGTCTAACTGCTCTGTCTCCCTGCTACCATGGGAAATTTACAGTGATTACTCTGTTCTTTAAAATAATGAAGCTTTTGCCAGACTATTTTGCCTGTAGATAGCAAAATGTCTTCTGTTTACAGCTGCAGTGTTATGGCTGCTCTTTGCTCAGACAGGGAGGGATGATTTAACTGCAGATGCAAAGTGTGGTGGCACTGGGGGAGTTCAAGGCCATGGCTTCCTACATTTTTGCATGTTTTCCTTCTATATATATAGACTTTAGTTTTTTAGAGCAGCAACAATAGCAACGACTATTTGGTGTAAGAAGGGAAGTGAAATGAGTTTTGAAGTTTGAGTGGTATTGAGGAAAGGCAGCGATAAGGAAGGGAAACTCAAATGAACTGTAACATCACACATTTGGAAATATGATAAGGACTACAGTTTATCAGAGACTACCTTTCCCTGGAATTAAGCAAGCAATCCAACATAAAAGCAATTATTTCTGTACCCAGGAGTTTGAGCATCTCATTTTTCATTTTCATAGGATCTTCCAAGTTATCATGCCTAGCGACATATCTGCAGACCCAGGGCAGTACATTGCTGCAAAACTCTGAATCCAAACTTTAATTAGAAGAAGAATGCTTCCTTCCTTTGGAGGGACTATTTTTCTGCCTTCAGGAAATGAAAAGGAAATTATTTCACTTTTGTATACAGGAATGCAAATGTCAATTTTCTGATGTAATGGGAAAGATTTCAGGTGGGATTTAGTGTTTCTGGCTCAAGGCTCTGGTGTGAAAAATGGCTCCTGCCTCTTGGCCATGAATCTGAAGTTCTTCATTGTATGGAACCTGTCTTACTCATAAGGTTTATGCTAAGGGGGGAGGAATTAAGCTTTTACTCATGCTTCACCCCATCTTATCAATTGCAACATGAAGCACAAAGTTAAATTAAAACTTAAAACAAAGAGCTTATGTATTACAAGCCCTTTGCTGGGAATCCAAACATGAGCCAGTGCCTGGGATTTTCTGTCTGTGTTTATGAAGGGTCAGTATTTAAGATTTAAATATTTAGTACATGTATTTCAGACATCACTATTGCCTAAGTGCCACAAACATGGCAACATCTGGGTGACACCAGTGTGTCTGTGTGTGAAATGATAGTGTGTGCATGCAGGGTAAGGCTTGCCCATGAATTTAGCCTAGGCTTTAGGGACCTGTTAGTAGATGCAGTTTTATTACCTGATTTTTTTTCCTGAGGATTAAGTGGCATTTGGAGCATGTCAGTTTAGTCAACTGATGCTTTTGTTAATCATGTGCTTTACTGAAGCAGCTTGGTCTGAAAGGGGGACAGAACTGGCACTTAGTTATGTGTAGCAAACATGGGGGCATTGACTATGTGAAATACATGTAAAAAAAAATCCCAACTCCTTTTTCTCTACACATAACATCTGTAAGTTCAGGGTTACTGCAATAAGCAAGAGATTAAAGGCAGTAGGAGCTTGGAAGGGGTTTGGTTTGTGTTTGCAGTTGGCTTGTGTCTTGACTCCCTGCACTAGGGAGTGGAGCACGGAGCCAGCTGGACAGGAGCTAAAGGCGGGCTCTGGGCTGGGACTGTGCTTTGAAACTCTAGACCAAGGATGTGAGGGCTTACTCAATGAGAGGGTGTGCAGGATGGGAAAGCCCTGAGACACAGCTTGGGACGTGTGGACGTGTTCCCTGTGGGGAAAAGTGCACTTCCAGCCCTGCTGGGGCCCAGTGGCCCATCATGGAACCCTGGAGACCTGTTTGGGTGCTGTGGATCCTGAGTTCTGCAGAAATATGTGGAGTCCCAGCCAAGTTTCTGAAAGTCAGAAGGATCTTTCATGCTCTGGTAGCTGACAGTCAACCATATTGCCAGTATAAAATTTAATTGCCAGCATATGGGCCATTTGTCTGACCACAAAAGCTTTTATTCACATGCTTTAAATTTTTAAAAGCTCGTTATCAGCAGAAATATCACACACCATGAAGGGGTTTCTTCTTGTGCAGCCACTGAGCTGTGTGGCACAGCGACAAGAGTGGCAGGAGTGTGCCACCACCACTTTGGCTGTGAGCTGGAGTGCTTGGGATGGGGGGCACATGCTGCTGGGCTCCCCTGGGTGAGTAATCAGTAAGTGACTATTAGCCATGTTAGCTGTGAGGAGAGGAGGAGCTGGGCACAGGGAAGCTCTAATCCTTTGTCAGAGACCCTGGTGGTGTGTGGCTGCTGTTGGGGTCATGCAGTGCACTCATGTGTTCAGATCACTTACTAAGAGTGGCATGTGGCATTCTTACAGGTACTAAATTATTGTCTGTTAGACAAAATGTCATTTTGTTGTCTCTTACCAGCTTCATTTGTGTATAGAAGTGCCACCATGGTGTGGTACCTTCTGGTCTCATCTATTTGTAGCGTTCTCCTGTTGTTTGTGCAAGTCTTCCAGAGGAGAGGCTTCTGAATATTTTGTAAGACTATGGAAATGTGGCTGTGAAAGCACTTGAAAGCACTTATGACTCCTCTCCAAATGATTAGATGTCAAATTAACAATGTCCTTAACAGCAAAAACATGTACTGTCCTGAATTATGAACAAGGTGAAACACATCACACCATCAGCATTAGGTAACTAAAGACAAACTGTTGTTCTTTTATACAAAGCACTTCAAGTTCATAACTTTGTCAATCAAAACCATTGTATTTTCAAATCTGCTATTTATTTAAAAGCTGTCTGGACTGCAAAAGAAATGTTACCTGCTTGAGCTACTGAGGTGTTACCCCTGGTGAAGGATAAAGATAGATCTTGGTACTTCATTAGCTGCTATGTGGAAGATTTCTCTTTTGCATGTTTGAGCTACAAAACTGCCAGAGACATGTGGGTCATTCCTTCAGACCCCTAAGTGCCAGGAGGGATCATGCCTTATACAATACTTTCAGAGAATTTAATGACATAATTTTCCTTTTCTTGCCTCAGATGTTCCACACCTCACTGGCTTGGTGCTTAAAAGCCTTCACAAGGAGCCTTCTCCTGTGCTCTAGTGGGCAGAGTGGCATTAGTGTGAGTGCAGGAAAGTGCCAGAGATTGCCTCATGCTTTACATCTTCTCTTTTTATAAAGATGGCTTTCCAGCAGATGTGTTTTTATCTGTACCCAGCCCAAAGCTTCCCTGCCCTGCATTGGAGAGGGTTGGTGTGGCATGCAGGGATGCTCTGCTGGCAGTGCTCTCGGGGCAGATGTGTGCTCATGCATTTCCTGGGACTATCTGCCAGTCTGGCCTCAGCCCTGATTTGTCTTGGCATGGCATTACCTATTTAGCACTGTACAAAAATAGAACATATCCTCCTGTTCTCTACAGGCTGTCACTTTTTAATTGCTATAGAGGCAGCACTTCAAAGAGTTTCTGGAAAATTTTTTCCCCCCTTAAATACAAAATTTTTCTCACTTGAAATATCATTAGTGGATCAAAGAAGCCTTTATCATTTCCTTGGGATAACTGCTAAAAGCTGGTGGTTACATTGTTGCAGTGGCCAGTTTCTCGGATTATTGTGTAATTAATCATCTTACTGAAGGAGAGAAAATGAAATGGAAGTTAAATCATAACTAACTTCTTTGCATCATCCATCAAAATCCATCAAGGCCTTTTCAGAGCTTATCAACTCCTTTCCAGGTTACGAGTCTGTCTCTCCCCAGCAGTCTCAGCTGTTTCCAGCTGAGTTGCTCTCCTGTTGGTTGGTGCCTGAGACAGGGCATTGGTCCCTATGTTAAATGTCACCATAAAGTATTATAAAACATCTTCTGAAGGGATCTTGGGAATTGAAGTCTTTTGTTACCAGAGAGGATCAACTTTTCTTCAACCTGCCTGAGCAGATATTTATTTATGTGCCCATTAAAAGGCCTTCTGACAGAGACATCCTCCCAGCTCTGTCAGGTCACTTATTTCCTTGCTTATCAGAGATGAGAAGCAACAGCCAGAATCTGGAACTCAGGGAAATTTGGGCTTGCTATACTTAAAATTTCTCTTTGTGTGCTTCTCCCTTAATTATCTTGGGTTTGTTTCCTTGTGATTCTGGTTGCTAATTAACATGGTAAAGATTATTCCTGTGAGTACAGTCAGGGTTTTTTTACTAGTTTTATCTGCTGATATCTGTGCATAGGCTGCCTGAAAGATTGAATCATTTAATTAAAGAAAGAACAAACAAGAGGATTAATGTAATCTATGGGATGGAGACAGGAGACTGGAAAGGGTCAGGCAAGGGCTACACAGGGCCCACTCCAATGCCTGGTGAAAAGCACACATGGTTCACTGCCTGCTGAAATTGGTAAATAGAAGTCCTTTAATACTTCTGGCAAATAGCAAAATCTTGGTGTTAAATATGAATATTCTCATTTACATTTAAATAATTTAGGTTTCCTTGTGTGTGTCACACACAGGATAAAACAGTGCTCTGTTACTGCAAATATTACTTGTAGTGAAAGTAAATACCATTGTCACCAGTGTTAATCTGCTGCACTCAGGAGTCTGTTTCCAAATATTGATTTCTGGTAAATGACCTTTATCAGTGTCGCAAGATTTTATTTGGAAAATGTTTTGTGTCAAAGCTTGGCAACATTCACTGGTGACCTGGTTCCATTTGTTAGTAGCCATCAACATCCATTTACCCGATGTCTTACAGACCCGTGAAGGATAGAGCATCCTCTCTCTCAAAAATTTGGGGGTTCTGGTGATTTGGGGGCCAATTGGGACTCAATTGGCAATTGATTGGCAATCACTGAGTCACTGAGGGATGAAGAGAGATCAGCAGAACGCAAAGCTATAGGATGACCACTTCCAGGAATATCAACTTTGTGTGACTCTTGAAGGCGCAGTGTGGATTTGAGCGTGGCACAGATGTTTAAGAAACCATTCTGCCCTGCAGAGCTGGATGCTGGTCCTCATTTCCCAGCTTGGATTCAAAGCTGGGGACTGACTGAACCTCTCCTACCAAGGGATTTTCTCTTTTTAAAATTATTGCAGTTTGCCAGGTCTGCCTTGGAAATAGCTTGCTCATCTACATAATTAGGCTACAAATAGCAGAGTAAATGAACTTGCTTTTCAACTTTACAATGAGGTTGTTTTTTCTTGTTGAAGCTCAGGGGACTTATTGCCCAGTATGTGAGTGATTTTCCTAAACCCCTGTCTTGCCAAAATGATGGTTATTCATCCTGGGGTTCTACAGAGTCAGGTGCTATTTGGGAGTAATTAAAGAATGACTTTGAGTTATAGGAGCCTGTGAGTGACAATAGGAGTTAGGAAAACCTCTCCCATTTTTGTATTCTTCTGTATAAACTATGAAACTGGAAGGTAGGGAGAGACAGGACAAACAGATGTGGTTTCCTGTTGGCATTTTCGCTACCTCTGAAATAAAAATGAGATGACTGAGGTCACCAGTTGGCTGTAAGTCAGCGAGTTTGTGTTGGAAGCAGTTCTGCCCCTTGGCCATTGTTATTGATAAACCAGATAACAGCTTCTGCCATTGAAGTTTGCACTTAATTTATTGCAGAGAAAGTCGTGCTGACTGTCCCTGTAGATGGTTTTTCCTGTTGGGATAGGCTCTGACTTGGAGCCAGGATGCTGGCATGGATGCTGGAGTAACAGCCCTTGTACCAGCTGCTGGGTGCCACACGGCAGCGAGCCAGGAGCAGCTGATACAGGGGATTGGGTTACCAGGCTAAAAAGTTTGTTTGCCACCTGTTGGGAAGTGCTTATCCAAAAAAAGATGAGAAACTCATGCTTAGTTTTTAGATGAAAATCAGCCATGCACAACAAGAAACAGCTTAAAGTGGCTGGAAACTCAGTCTCTTGTGATGCCAGAGTAGCAGATGGCCTGTTGTCACTGCTGATGAAAATTATGTTAATTAATATATTACAAAACTGACTCTGGTTGAACATTTGTTTCTTATGAGCATGTGATTATCAGCTTTTCTGGAAGATAAATTTTGGGAATATTTCAACTGATATATTTCTCTGAAATAGCTTTCTGGAGGTTTAATGAGCTGTTTGTTTTTGGTGCTGTAATGCTAAATGGATATCAGTCATTCTGCTGGTGTTAACGAACTTGGAGATAGTGGAAAGCAGAGTGAGAAAGCCTAGAAAATACTTTGAGAGTGTGCACTCTCACCTGCTGCACGCGTGGGTGCCCCAGGGATGACCACACCATGGCCCTGTCTTGAGCAGCAGCCGTTTCCCATATTTACAGCAGTGATCTTATGGAGGGATGCATTGAGTGAAGATCTGGACTCTTTCCTATTCGTGGGCCATTTATGCACCTTTTTTTGCTCTAAAGGAAAGCTGTAGAAATCCAGGATGTTTTCAGGGGACTCTTCCCATCATGTAGATTTTCTGGGTTTTATTAAACACCAGGCTTGAGGATGGATGTTTCCTTTGGTAAATTTCCCAAATCAGGGCCAAGTCCATGTTTTTGCAAATAAAAATTAAGTTCTACATGGCCTGATACAATCAAGATTTCATTTCTGTTCTTCTAAATTACTGAAAAGTCTTACATGCTGGCACTGAG
The DNA here is from genome assembly GCF_031753505.1 of Anomalospiza imberbis. Classification (NCBI taxonomy): domain Eukaryota; kingdom Metazoa; phylum Chordata; class Aves; order Passeriformes; family Viduidae; genus Anomalospiza; species Anomalospiza imberbis. The sequence continues at coordinate 16,972,428 of NC_089691.1, read as the reverse complement.
GCCCTTTGCACACAACCTAGAAAGCTTTGCATTCCTTGCCTGTGGAAGATGCTGGCTCAGGCTGAAGAATGGTTTTGACAATAGCAGGCACAGATGCTTCAGAAGGTGTAAATCCTCCCCAGTGGCAGATGCAGATAATCTGTCCCCTACTGTTAGCCACATCCTGATCTCTAACAGATAAAGACTGACTTAATCCACAAAGCGTGAGCTTTAATATCCTTCGCAAAAGCCTCCTCCTAATTTGAAAGGCCCTGGTATGGTTTTCTCCCCCGTGGAGTCTGAGAGCTCTTCAGGGCTGTCTGAAAGGCAAAGAGGTGTTTGCTGGAAGGGCTGGTCACTGCCCCAGAGCTGCTACCAGCTTCCTCTCTGCAATGTGCAGAAGCTGCTGACTTTTGCTTACTGTTTATTAATTGCTTAAAACTTATTTTATTATCCCCTCTTTGACTTGCTCTCTTTCATTTTCTTCTCTCTTTCATTTTCTTATGAAAAGAGTTGTTTTTTGGGTGATGCAGCCCTTGCTCCAGTGTCTTCAGTGTGATAGAGCCCCATTCCTTCACTTCTGCAGGGAAATGGAGAGATGGGGCTGTTGGCCCATAGAAGGCACTGGGCATTGCTTTGTTTTGTGACCAAAGCAACCCTGTCTGGGAGCCCTTTCCCATCCCAAAAGACTGGGGTTTGCCTTCCTGCAGGTCAGCGCTGGCTGGTGTGGGCAGCAAGCCCTGGAGGGAGGTGGCTGGGTGGGATCAGGAGCCTCTGTGGCTGTGCAGGTCCCAGTGCAGCAAGTGAAACCCAGCCTGACACTGGTGCCAGTGTGGAGGACGATTTTGCTGCCACAGTGGTGATTTTGGCTCAGGAGAGCATCTTGGAAGAATTGTGAGAAAAGCCAGCGTTGGTCTGTGCAGAGAGCTCCGTGCCCTCTCTGAGCACGTGCCCCTCTTCTGTCTCTGCAAAAGTCTGAGCAAATCTGACTTTTACCCTCAGTGAAACCATGTGTGATGCTGCTCCACCCCAGTGTTTGTTCCCTGGGAGGCACCAATGACCTGGGACATCTCCATGTGCCTGACTCTGTGTCAGCACAAGGCTGACCCTTCCCTGCTGTACTGAACATTTGTGAAGCATTTGAGATCCTGTATGGAAATTACAGCAGAATATTTTGGTTGTATTTCCCTAGTCTCTGTAAAAGCACAGTGTGAGCACTTGTTTTGGACAAATCTGGAGGGAGTAATGAGCTTGTGTTGAAGGTTGAGGAGTTTTGATTTTTATTTTTTTTCTTTTTAGGGAAACCTGTTTGTTTTAAGTAAATTGAAAAGGACTCTGAACACTCATGAGAGCAGCTTTTAATTGCTTTGTAGCAAGTGTTATTTTTCTTCACAATCTCACAATTAACCTACTCCCTGTGGCTTCCCTGTGTAAGTTCTGCTGTTGGTACAAATTGATTTTGCCTCTGCCTTTTGTATTGGGAGGAGAGGGGAAATTAATTCCCAGTGCCCTTGGCTCACTGGAAATCTTTTCCTGCCAGGGTCTCTGAACCTAAATGGTGTTCTGGGATTATTTAAGGGCTGAGCATCTTTGTATTGTCCTGAATGCTATTTCATTTCCTTCCACCACCCCTCCAGTCTTTATTTTTCCTAGAATTTAAATTGCAGCTGGTGTTAGCAATGAGCAGGATTACGCAGGTGTGAGTGATTCAGTGATAAACCTTGTGTTTCAGTGGCTTGTTAAATTTGCAGGAGTGGAGAAAAAAATCCTGTCAGTTTGAGCTGAAAATGTGAATGCCTAAACTAAACCAGCAATTCATTATATTTGAAGGAAAGTTTGGACAGGGATTTGCTTGCCTAATTTGAAATTGTCTTTGAATTAGTCTGTGACAGTCTTTATATGAAAACTCCAAAAGTTTTATTTTGCTGTCAGTGCCTAATCAGTGCATAAGGGCAGCTTGAGTTAGTGAAGAGGTAGCAAATGCGTGTAGTTTGCACAGCTTCCAGGGCCATAAATAGACTCTGGCACACATTTCTTTTAAAACCTTGATTTGAGCAGCAAATAAGCATGTGTGTAAGCATCTCACCAATTCCTGCATGGCTCTGGTAGTGGTAGGAAGGACAGTAAAATCCCAAAGGAGAGCAAGTGTGCCAGCACGGACACACAGCTGTCTGTGCACATGCTGCTGGTGTCTAAAGTTTTCTTTTTTTAAAGTGGAGAGGTGTGGGAAAATAGTGACATTAGATACTGCTGGCAAGTGCTGTGTGAGCTGGCAAGCCCTGTCTGTGCTTTGTGCAGGCGTGGGATGGCTGCTGGAGGCTGTGGGTCATTGTTTCCTGTGCAGGGTGAATCAGACCGACCTCACTGCTGGGGAAACGGTGCACAGGCACACCCCAGCCTGTGAGCGTGTGCTGAGAGTGTCTGGCTGTGTTCTGGATGTGTCTTCAGCTACATCCAGAATGAGCAGATAGCGCTACAGAGGGGAAAACACATCTTACAGTCTGAGAGTGCACAGCAGAATGAGAAGTGATGGCCAGAGGATGTCAGAAATCAGCCAGGAAGGATTTCTTCTTGGCTTCCACTGCCAAGAGGCTGCTCCTGATGAGTAAAAGGGCAGACTGTGGTTGGGGGTTTGGGGCAATGCTCAAGTCAGTGAACCAAAGATTTGCAGCCACAACCAGCTATTAGTAACAGATGGTTTGATCCTGGAACTGAAGGTCAAAACCAAAAGGCTGGTGATGTTGAGCCACATTTGTCTTGTGTTGCTCAGCAGCCTGGTGTGGTAGTCTGGGGGAGTGTCAAATAAAACATCCAGCCTGCTCCTTGGTTTCAACCCATGTTGCTCCTTGGGGGAGGACAGAGGGGTTCCCAATGACCCTGACCAGACCATGCACAATGACATGGCCATCACTGCCATGTCACACAGGGCTACTCCTTTCTGTGGATCATGGGTATCTTTTAGCAGTCCTTTAAATGCCTGTGGTCACAGTCTGTCTCACCTTAGGACAGGGTTTAATTGTACGTCTGTTTCTTTAGTTGCTGTTAATGTGCTTTGCTCTATAATTTTTGACTGCTTTACTTGGAAAATGGATCTCAGGTCTGTGCTTTCATTACTTTGCCCTCTTGTGTAAGTGATGAAAAAAATGTGCTGAGGATGTCAGCCTCGCTCATCCCTTGTACTTCTACTGCTAGCAGGGTTTTTAAAAGCAGAAAAATAAGTGATCTCATTCTGTTGCAAAGATTTGTAGACAGAATTGCCTTTATTATCTCCTTCTCTCTCTCTCTCTCTGTATGTGGATGTTGTTCTTCCCTTCACTGTCTTTTCTCAAATACATCTTTACATAGAACATGTACATACAGGGATCTTCAGAAAAGCTGAATTAAATTAACTAGAGGTGTGAATTTAAAAAGGATTATTTAAACCTCATTAAACCTCTGTGTTTGCACACTTTTCAAAATTAAAAGTTGCTTTAATTTGATTTCAGTTCACTCCACTTCCTAAGTGGAGTAATCTCAATTTAATTAAGGCAAATTAATTGAGTAAATGTCCAAAGAGAGATTTAATGTCAGGTAGAAGAGGAGCGTTCAAGGAAAATGAGTAAAAGGGAAGCTGGGCTTATTCAAAACTAATGAAAGCAGAAACTCTTTCCAGTCTGAGATATTGCAAGAATTAGACATGATCTGTGGCAAACACTGTAATTGTTATCTTGTAAAGGGTACTATCAACAAGTGAGAGCCATTTCTTTTGGCTCATTTGAACAAACTCTCATCACTCCTTCAATACTGGGCACCAAGCCCAATATTGTGAAAGGAGAAAGCTACGTGTATTGAATGTCTTCTCTTTTTACTTTATTCATTCCTTTAGGAACCACAGTAGGTTTATACCAAATAGTAACCTGATTGTTTTTATTTTACCTGCCTGTCTCCTCCATCTGTTTCTTGCACAATATTTTTCTAATGCTTTTTTTCTTGAGGAGAAAAGAGATTGGGAGGAAGAGGGGTGAAAACACATCCCTTCTTTCATGTGAGGGTGCTTATCTCCACCTGTGCAGGAGGTGCTCATCCAAATCTCATTTCTGTCTTATTTCCAAAGAAATTCAGGTCAGGTCCCTATCTGTCAGTTCTGCAGAAGGTTCAACAGCAGCAATGGTGAGGAAAGTGAAGGGGTGTCTTTGATGGCAGCAGGAGGGTGGAAGGCAAAGGCAGGATGTTACGTGCTGCTGGAGGTGCTCAGCGTGACCTTCAGTCTGATTTTCATCATCTGAGAAATGCAGTAATTAATGAAGAACCTTCTCTGCTGCAGAGGCAGGATTTGAGCAGCATTAAACATCATAAAAGCCAGGAAAAAGGTGTGATTTACAGTCCTAAGACCTGTTTCCCCTTTAGACAGGGTGAAGCACCAGGGGTGTTAGCTTTGCTCATGCTTGTACTCTCATGGTTGGGTTAGCAAATCCAAGCATATGGATGAGGCGTTCTGCAAGTATTTTTGAGTTTCCTTGCTTTGCTTCTGTGACAGAACAAATATTTAGTGAACTGAAGCTCATCCTGGGATAAGCTAGGCCAGCAGTTTGTATTTTTTATCCTCTTATGTTGTATTTTTAATGGTGGAAATGAGCTTCTCTGGGTTTCTTCTTTGCTCCCTGGCTTGCAGTTGGGTGATTTTTTTGGTGTGGGGATTTTGGGTTCTTCCCCATCTCTTTTCTCATGGAGCTCCACGCAAAGGGCTTTTCTAAAGGGAACAGAAGTCATGTATTTTTCCAATACTTCCTCCATCCTGGAGATGTTTATGAGCCAGTGCCTGCCCCACCCCAGCTTCAGGGGCATCTCAGAGTCATTCAGAAGCCAAGTTCTGCCCACTGATCTCACAGCAGGGCAGTTCACAAGGACCAACTGGATGGTCAGAGGGAGAGAATGTAGCTTCCTGCTGTTTCCTCTATGTAGTGTTTATTCATTAGAACCATACCGTATCAAAATATTTGTGTCTGACACTGGTTCTTCTTTCTACTTTGTGAAACCCGAACCCCAGGTTTCAGACATCTCGTGGTCATGCAGTGCAAGAGGTATAAATTTGGTTTTTGGGTTTGATTTTTGTCTTTGGGCTGTCAGCTGTGCAAAGAAAGGGAAGAAAGGACACAGTTAACAAAGATGTCTTTGTAGGAGATGATGTATGCTAAATTCAGAGACTCTTTAAACAGACATTTAATAAAAAAGCAAATATAATAAAGAACTTTAACCCAAAATGCTTTTGATGGACAAGTAATGTGTAGGTAGGCTACTGTTTTCTCTAGAAGCAGTAAATTACATGATGTAGTTAGAAAGCTTGAAAAAAGTTATGAATACAGACATAAGTATTTAGATTGACCTGTGTTAATAAGGCAAAAGTATCTCTTACATAAGTAATTTATGCTTATATTGTATTCAGGCAATTTTTTGCTGTGGGGTTGACGATAGTGGTCCTTAGACACCATTTAAAACTAAAGTAATAGCTAATGAAGGCTAGTTGAAATGAGTAAAAAAAATCCTGTTATGTTTGATTTGCACATCAGTAATACAGGTCAGAGAACTAAAATGCCATTGGAGAGCTGTCAAGGCAGCTCTTTGGATTTGATACTGCCCTCTAGCAGATGCAAACCCTATTCTCTGAATTGGAAACATCTACATTTAACCATCAGTCAGAGCCAGCAACCTTCATGCCTGAGTCACAGGACTCAGGCTTTCACAGGCTCTGCTGTGAGATGCAAATGTGAATTTCCTCCTGTGGATGTTCTTCAGTTGACTGATAGTGAGCAGTTTCCTAAAGATGATGCTTTTTGTCAGCCAGTCTCTGATCATGGACTTTTTTGGATTCTTCAGTACTCAGATGAAGTGAAGACATTCCTGCTGTGCTCAGCACGTCCTCAGCAGTGTTTCTGCCTTCTCCTGCAGTGTGTTTCTGTCTCAAGGGTACTGCAGCTAGTGTTGGAGCCCTGAGGTTCCTAAGGAAGGCAAAGTGTTACATATGAGTTGCATCAAGTGTCAATGAAAGATCTGTAGTAGCAATAGGAAACGGTTAAAAGGAAACATCCAAAGGCTTCTCTTGCTGCCCAAACCCATTTGATTGTAATTTTCAGTAGTCCCCCAAGGCACCCTCTAACTTTTTAAAGATTTTTAGAGGTGACTCAGAGCTGGTGAGGCCCTTGGCACACGGTTTAGTCCTTTTCCCTGTCTGAAGGCGCTGTGTTCCATCAGCTTTGGCTGTCTGGGCTCTTACTGCCCTCGCCTCTTTCTTCTGGAGTTACTCAGAACTCTGTAATGGGCTCAGTGAAGTCATGCACTGTGTGAAGGTCAAGGAGGTGATGTTGGGTGGAGCAGCAGCCTGAATTCTGATGTGCTGTGAAGAGTAAATTTGTCCTACAAATGAAGAAAGTGCCTTCAGGAGGACAGGCTTCTTGTCTGGACAGTTGACTAATGGATTTATCTAATGAAGCTCATCTTGCATGTAGCCTATTGTATGTGTGTTTGCCAGATGTTCAGGACATGCCTCTTTGTTGATTTGGCACTAGAGGTGCATCAAAAGTTACTGATTTTAGTATTCAGAGCTTTCTTCTTTTTCCTATTACACTGTTACAGCTCCAGTGAGAAGCTAATCCTGAGTGAGTTTGGTGTGCTACTGAACTCTTATTTCAGGGACACTGTTGTAGGGTTTTAATGAACATTTGAAAAAAAAAAAAGAAGCTGAAAGTTCTTTCATTAGACCATTGGGTATTGTGCAAGTTTTGATTTAAAAAAAAAAATCTTTATTAGGATTTTAAGATGGTATTTTTCCCACATAATAAAATATCTTCAGGGACTAAGTGCAAACATAATTTTAGTGATCTTCCTGAACTTCATGGGAATTTTGCCTGCTGCTGCCTCAAAAACTGTCTTGGGAAGAGGGGACACTTGTAAAGGTGCTTGTCACTGGCCTATAGCTAGAAAGAAGACCACAGAATGAAGGCTTGTCTATTCTAACTCTTGGATATGTTTGAGTTTTTTTCAAATGGGGTCTCAGCTTTACAGTTTTCATTGTTGACCCTTACAAGGAAAAGAGATGCAGTATCTGTCGAAATCCTCTGTGTTAATATTAACTTTTTTAAAGAGCTTGCTGGTATTAAGACAAAAACTATTATGTGGTACTTGGGTTATGCCATTTTTAAGTCTTTTACCCTGTCTCAATGGTAGACAGACTAAACTGGTAGGTAGTGAGAACAATTTCTTGCTGAGCTTCAGTAGAAGCTCAGTATCTTGAAAAATAACTAGGTGTCTTTTCCATTTCAGTTTATAAGACAGTTGAGTGGGAATATTCTTAGCAGCTGCTTTTAAACTGTGTGTAAATAGTTTTCTCTTGTAGCTGCTTTCAGCAGGGAAAGGCTGAGGCATTCTCAGGCACAGAACTCTCAGGACAGCAGAAGCACGCGCTCCTGCCAGAGTCTAAACCGAAAAAGGGAGAGTTCTGGGGAGCTTAGGAGGGGAGAAGGCAAAGATGTGGTGAAGGAGAGTGAGGTGCCCATAGCTGCAGAGCTCATCACTGGCAAACTTGTCCCAGCTCTTCTGAGCCCCTTTTCCTTTGGGCTAGATACCCTATTGGGCTTTTGCACTCAAGCTGCTATGAGACCAGGGGTTGTTTCAGGGTGATGTACGCCTCGACGCTGAGCTGGGAGTGGGCAGTGACACTACCTGCTGCCACCTTTTGTGCTTATGACAGTACAAGGAGAAGATACATTACATGTAATGTAACTGGCTCACATCTGACCATGTTTTGTACAGTTGAATAGAAGACTAGGAGGGTTTTGATTTATTTGAGGAAGGGGTACATATACATGTGCAAGATATCAGGCTTATGAGATTTTTTTTCCTTTTCTTGTTTTTTTGTTTTTTTTTTCCTGCTATCTGCAAGACCAGGCTTTAGGAAAGGAAAGACTGGGCTGGTTTATTATATGGCATTAGGAAATGGATGTGGTTTTCTTTCCTCTCTGCAGCATCTTGCCTTTTAGAGGAAAGAAGCAGTCAATAGGAAACAGGTGGTGATTGGTGTAAGAGTTTCTGTAAGCTGTATCTGCATATTTGAACTTCAGGTCTTGACATGGTTTCTTGTCTTGCCCAGACTGTGCTGACAGTTGTAGCTCTTTTGAGAAAGCTGGAATGAGCAGACAGTGAAGCCTTTCAAAATAGGAGTTACTTTATCCTTCCATTTCCTATTGTGAAGCCTTCTCATTAGGGTGGATTTCTTACCCCCTGCAAATCAGGCACTGAAATGATGGAAGCTCTGCCTTCAAAGCCTGTTTGCCATATTTTAAAAGCAGAGAATGTCTTCCCTGTTTAGAACAGAGATCAAAATGTTTCACACACAGTCAGTGCCCAAGTACAAATCCAGCTTTCCCCATGAGCCCTCTTGGAAACCACAGTCCCTGTTCCCAAAGGATGTAGCCAAACATCTCTGTCAGTGAGGCTGGGTGGGAAGGCAGTGTGAGGATGTCAGGAGCCTGGGTACCTCCCAGCTCCTGAGAAGCTGAGCTGGTGGAACAGAGTGGGGATTGTGTTGTTGTTCTGTGGGGCTGGCTGACCTCGGGCTGAGCTCTGGCAGAAGCTCAGTGATGTGTTGCTGCTTTTCCATCCTGTGCCAAAGCTTTAATGAAAAACATTTAAGGAAATATTAAGGAAATAGTTGCAATATTTGTGTCTGCTCTCCATGGCATAAACTGCATTTTGCAAATTCCACAGTGTAGCAAAGCAAAGAGAAGGTTTTCTCATCCTTAGTTTTGAACTGTGGTACAGCTTATGAATGAGCTTCTAGCAAAATTAACAGACAAATGTTAATATTTAGAGCAAATAACCTTTCTTTTTTTCCCCCTCGACTTTCTTCTGCTTCATTGTGTAAACTAATTAACAATAAAGCCTTAAACAAGCACTGTAGCAAAGTAACTATTGTCTTTACATATATAATTGTAATTTAAAGGCATTTCCTTATGGTCTTTCAAATCTAAATCCTTATACAATAGGATCTCTCTACTGCAATGATTTTCAGAGGTTTCATTAGTTCTCAGTGTACCAGCATTTATCGCTTTCTGGTCTCTCCTGAAAACTTAGTGGCTGTTAAGATTGAGAATTGCATTGCAGTGCTGTCTGTGCTAATTAGGTATTTTTTTTCCAGCCTCGGTTTATGCCTCAGAGAGGTGCTGCAGAAAAAAAACCCAGTTAGATAAAGAAAGCTGTTACAGAACTAATGAATCTGCGCAGCTTGACTGAGAGGTGGCGTGAGCTGATGGCAGTAGGCTCTGGGGCAGGGAACACTTTGGGGACTAACAGTCCACAAAGACCCTGAACTCACCCAAGTGAAACATGACCCCTCTGCCTCGTTTCTTTGACTGTAGAACCAGATCAGGACAACCCTGTTAGTAAATAAGAAAGATGTTGCCAAGAGTGCTTCGTACTCTCTTTCATGAAATGCTTTGCTGCCTTCCACCAAGAGGTGGGATTGAAGCCTTGCAAGATCTTTCCCTGAAAACAGGAAGGGAAGCTGGGGGAGAGGTAAGGACTGAGTGGTTTTCTGTGGCTTCCTTCATAAAGTTGCCTCCTGTTTACTGCAAGCACACAGTCCTGTCATGCTCCTTTGTTCCACAAGGTTGGATGTGTGTGGAAACCTCATGAGCAAAAAAAATGCTGGTTAGGAGGCCCTGGCTGGTCTGAATTGCAGTTCAAAACTCTTCCCTAGAAATGCAGTGCCAGGCTCCATTTGCCCCTCAGCATGGGCAGTTATGGGCAAAGGAGAGGGTGGAAACCTTGGAGCCATCCTGTTGGACCCAGTGCCAAAGCATGCAGTCATTCTGGTTAAGAACAGTCCCGTTCTTCTGAATGTCCCTTTTATGCCTTGTGGTGTCTCCTTTGTTTAAGCAAAAGCATTGGTGCCAGGATTTTTATTTGTAAAGTGTTTAATGGTTGCTGTGATTCTTGGTGCCTCTGAGATGGACACAGATGAGGCAGTGAGCAATGGATGGAGCAAACTCCATCCCTCTGGCATGTAGTACTGGTCAGAAACCTGCTGCTATAGTGGGATCATTTACAAGAAATACAAAAGTGAGAGGTGTTTTAAGTGGGTTCTTTTTCCCATGCCTCCCCTTAATTTATTGGTTTTGTGGGGGGTTTTTTGTGGGTTTTTTTTTGTTTTGTTTTGTTTTTGTTTTTTGTTTTTTTTTAATTAGCCTATGGCTTTCAATCAACCAAAAACAGTGTTCAGCTGTAGCCAGCATTTCTGCCTCTGACATTATAGATGGGAAGGTTCAAATTGAAGATTGCCTGTAGTATCCTGTCATTTTGCAAGTGCCAGTAGCCAGACTTGAGACTCAGTCCTGGCGGTGAGGACTGGGCTTAGCTTAGCTGCTTGGCTCCAAGCTGGGCTCATCAGGGTATGAGCAAGTCCTAAATCTGCCACATAACAGTCAGCTACAGTGATTTCGCACAGTCAAAGAAATACTGTCTTATCTCCTTCATGTAGTATTGGCATCAGGTACTGGGGGTTGTAGTGTGTTTTAGTTTACACGCAGTGGCTCTGGGCAGACAGCTGCCATAATGAGGCTTTCGAGAGCATTAACCCTTGGAACGGGGAGCTAATTTGGCTCTAAATCAAGAGATGAAAATGCACAGGACTGTCAGAGGGAGAGGGAAAGATTAATCAAAAGCTGTTTTGATAAAAACATCATGCTTTTGGCAGAAGTCCTGCTGCGCGTGCTGCATCCAGGACACACAGCTTTGTTGTAGTCTTTTACTTCTTTTTCTCTCCAATTGACATTAAACACAATAATTAAAGCAACAGAGATTAACATGTCAAGCCAAGCTTTTCATTTGTCCTCCTTTATTTTTTCTTTTTCTGTGAGCTACTCAATTTTCCCTTAATTCAGCAGATCATGTATTTTAAGAAAGGTTGATTCTACAGCATGTTGGTGGCAGAGGGAGGTAAAAAGTCTTGCTCTCCATCTGGAATTTCTTCATATAAATACTTTGTTGTATGTTAATGAAAGAAAATTATCTTTGTTAGCAGCCTTTCTTCTGGCAATATGCTTGGCATAGCAAGAGTTCTGAGGCATTAAGAATAGAGATTTATTTCCCAATGACCATCCAGACTGTTCAAAAGGATTTTGATTTTCATAATTAGTTTTTTCTGCTTGCATTTTTCACTGTCTTTATCTTCTTTGCTTGAGCAATGCAAAGCTTTTCATTTAAACAGACGTACTTGCATTTCTTTGATTTTATTCTGCTTGATATAGTAAATGCATCCAGACAGTGTTATAAATCTTCTTCTATGGGATTTCTGCCCAAAATGCTCATTATAGTGTAATGAGTGTTAGTAGAACCTCAGTGTAAATGGTGTTGTATCACAACAGCATTCTGATACGTGGAAAGATAAAGCAATTGATCTGTTTGAGGGCAGAAGAATGTTTGGGGCTGTGGTGCCCCACCTCATTATCCTGCAGAGGGGACCTAGGAATTCTGCAGTGAAAGGAGCCATATCTCACCAGGTGCTTTTTTTCTGCTCTCTCCTTAGAGGGTTTATCTTTACCTGTGAACAAACAATATGCAATACTGAAAAAGCCATTAAGTACCTAGTGGAAGCTTTTTCATGGCACAGCACAAAGCTGGGCTGCTGCACTTGAGGGGTGCCAGTGGTCAGCCAGGCTCCCTGTACAGAGCACATCTCCTGGTGAGTTGTTTCTGCTCCCTCAGGACACTAAGGGGACCAGTTTTGCTCCACTTCCAATTTACCTGCTTAAGCTGGTGATGAGACAGAGAAGTTGTGGAGCTGCCTGTGAGCTGTGCTTGCCCTACGGGATGTCCAGAGGAAAGGGTGAGCATCCCTTGGTTGGCAGGCTGGCACATGCTCCTGTCCTGTTCTGCTTTGGGTTTTAAAGGTGGAGAGTAAAGCTCTGAACATGCTGAAAGGCAGAGCAGAGCTGTGAGCCACCACCTCCCACCTTTTGATGTCTGTGTGGTTTATTAGATTCCTGCTGTGCTTGGCCGATCTCACCTGGATGGCCAGAATAGAACCAGCTCCTGATGAATGTTCTCCTGCTGGGAGGGGCTGATGTAAACAGGGCAGAGGAGGCTGAATTGTGACATGCACCTCGTTTGCTGGAAATGAACACCTGGGAGCCTCTCCTGCTGTTCTGGGCAGCCTTAGTCCATTGTGCAGCACGGAATGGGAGTGCTCCTTGGCTAAGTCCTTGTTAGTGAGATGTTAAACTTAAGTCCATTAGTCTTCAGTGAATGAGCTGTAGCACAGATGCATATCTTATGTTTTTTAATGGCATGAAGCAGGTAGAGCTAAACCAGCCTCTCTAACTTGTGTCTTGTTGCTTTATTTATCTGCAAAATGGGCTCTCCCGCTCTGCTGGAAGCCAGAGTGTTTGCCAGCCTGGCTCTTGTGTGTCTCTGGGATTTAGTTTCCACTCACAAAGGCTGACTGCTGCTATGCAGACAGAAAACCACAAGACTTTGATTTTAGTTGGCAGTCATACTTGGACCACTGTAAAAGAGAAAACGTATCTGGGCTATGTCTGCCCATAACTCGTCCACCCCTCCACACTTTGACCTCTAAGAAGAGATCAAGGCAAATGCTCTGCTCTGGGTTAGACTTCATACAGCTTTGAGATAGACTATTCCCACCATAGAGGAAGGGTAATGAATCTGGGGAAGCTTTGGGAAGGTATAGGGTCCTGAATGTGTCTCTAATGCAGCCAAGTTACTGCAAGTTATGGAGATAAAATTGATGGACCTGAAAGTGCAACTATTTTGGGTGCTGATCAACATCTGCTTTTAGAATTTAGCACTGCCACTAGCACCTTCTGGGGATATTGGTGGCCCCTTCAGCAAGCTGCCTTGGGTATATCTTAAAAGAATCAGTGAAATTCTTCCCTGCAGTGAGGATGTTCTTGCCTCTCAAGGACTTGCTCCCCTGGGAAGCAATGAACCTCTGTCTTTGCTCTTGGCTGTGTGTTCTGTCCATGTCAAGGTGTGTTGACTGGCCTTTCTGACCCTCCCAATCTGCTCATCTCTCATCTGCTTTGTATGACCACAATGATCAGAAGCTGTCCAGCTGAGCACAGTTCAAGCAATTACAAAAGGTTAGCACAGTTCAAGCAATTACAAAAGAAGGCCTTGTTCTGTTGTTTAACAAGGCAAAAACATCACTACAGGTGTTTAGGAGGAGTTGCAAAGAAGATGCTCTTAAAACTTTTCAACAGACTGCTTTTTGCTTTTCTTCTCAATTACCTATTGGTTTGCTCTTCTGTGGGCTCTTTTCTCAAGGGTGTTTCAAACCCAAAGCATGTTTTTTGAGTGCAAACTGCTCTTTTCCTCTGCTACACACAGGTATGGGTGCACCCACGCTGGCTCTCGTCTGGCAGCACTCAAGTGTTTGTGTTCTTTATAAAACAATCTGCTTTGTTTCAGTACAATAGCACAATGCACACGATTGCTGTCACTTACTGTGGGGAAAGCAGCTTCCTTACATACTCATCATCCAATGCAGGAGAGACTCCCCTTGTACCCTCTCTGCTTTTGCCCTGGAAAGCCTTTGTGGTGGTTCAGCTGCTGCTCTTTCTCTGTGCTGGCCTCTGGCTGGCACCGCAAAAGCGAGACAGTGGCTCCCTCTGGAGCCAGCAGCACTGTGGCTCCAGGCCCTGTCTCTTGCTGAAGCTGTCATGATTTTCAGCTACATATTTCAACCCAAGCAGTCTTTCGTTTTGCCACTAAGGAGGCCTGTTTCCTGCCCAGTGGTATTCTTAGAAAACAGAAATTATCTCAAAAGTTCAAACAAAAGCTATACAAAGAGGGACATGGGCTTGATGCTCTATAATTACTATTTTAGATCTCCATTTAGCTATCACCTTCCATCCCAGAAGTTTCTGTAGAGATTCACATGATATCATATCTTTGAAATAATATCTGTGCAATATTTCTATGGATAAATTTCACTGAATTTGCGTGGCTGTAAGTGTAATTATCCCTTGTCAGGATAGACCAGTACAGCCAGTACAGCAGCCAGCATGCAATGACAGCAGTGCTGTGGTTACTGTGCATGCTTCTAGGTGAAGTGATGGCCCTAAATAGTCAATACCATTTGCATTGTTGGGTTTTTTTTAATTAATTCTTTAGATAAAGAAGCAGTTGTTTGCAAAGTGTTACTTTGATTGCTTTCAGGAGAGTGGGCAGTTGTACAGGGCTGTACACCTTAAATTCAGCATAGCTGGGTGTTGCTGCACTGTACAGGCTCCTTAACTGGGCTTCTAGCATCAAGGCTGCTTTACAGACACAAGTGTAGGTGACACTCCTGCCCTGGACAGCGTAAACATCTGTGCCACGTGAGCTCAGCCTGTGAGCAAAAGCTGGCTTAGAAGGATGGCCACAGAAGGAGATGCCTGGCATTTTGGCTGACTGGGGTGGGCCCAATGGAGGTTTCTTGGATCTGAGCTTCCTGCATGGCTGCTCCTGCAGCAAATGGTGCCAAACCTGTCAGGCTGGAGGTGGCTGAGGGATGTCAGGCTCCCTTGTCAGCCCTGTCCTGACATCATCGCTGCCAGTTTAGGGCTGAACCAAGGCTGGGTTGAAAGCTCTTATTGGTATGGGTGCAGTGAAGCAGTGCTTCTGCCTGGTCTGCTGCAGAGCTGGAGTCTGTAGGGTTGGTGCTGACATAGTTTGTGGTCAGTTAAACCTGAAAGGATGCTGGAAAGGAACTGGGGAGAAGGCTGGGGAAGAGGAGGGATGTCTGGAGTGTGTAGGTTAAGACTCATCTCTAGACTTGCTGGATGCTAGCAAGGTCTCCAGCTTGTAACCTGTGCTGGGAAGGTGGTGTGGTCATCCTGGTCAATGTTTGTCTGCCTGAGAGGTTCCTGGAGCAGATGGGCAGCAGTGCACTGGCTCTGCTATGGACAGTCCTGGACCCAGCCATCGTTTTCCTTCTCATGTGCCAATCTCTGAAGTGTCACCTCAGATGTCACCTGTGCTATGTGCTAGGAAGATGGCAACCTCTAACCTAGAGCACCATCTTCTAGAGAGGGTGGAGAAGCTCTCTAGTCATGATGGGGGGTTTTTGCTTAATTGTTCTGCTTATATTTTCTTAGAATCAAAACTATTTAGTATTTCTATTTGTATCATTTCTGACCTCACAAAACTTAAGAAAACATTCATCCCTCCTTTTGAGACACAGCATCCACTAATTTTGATGCAAACCAGCTTCTGGAAGAGCCTTCCTTAGCTGCTAAGTGCTTTCCAGAGGTGTCTATTGGTATAAGAATAACCCCCAGAGATGTGCAGGCTGTGGCACAGTAGTTGAGTTCCCTGGGCTCTCTTGTGAAAGTTTTTGTTGTGCCTCTGGAGCTGGTGTGAAATCAAATGTCCTTTAGCAGCCTTAATTTAAGAAATAACTGAGCATCAACCCTCTGCCTTTGCCAGACAGATGTTGCTTCTCATGCCCCTTTGCTGCTAGAAAATTTTAGGATAAGTTGGACTGTTAAGTATTTTGGCTTTCATTGATTTTCTGCCAGTAAGTGTTTGAATGACTGCTCAGGTTCAGGAAGTCCCACTGAATTCATCAGATTTTCTTGCAAGCTGGATTATAATGGTTTCCTTAATATTGTACATGGCTATATTTCAATATAAAGAAAGTTTTGACACAAATACTGAGTTTTTATTATCAACAGGCTTTGTGGTGTCAAGGAGTAGAAAAGAGTCATTGTTAATTTTTTCATTATACAGAGCCCTGATCTCAGGCTTGTAGAAATCTGAGAGCAAATGAGGAGAGCAAGTTTCCTTTGAAATGTTTTGAAAAGGTTTATTAGCAGGGAAATTGATGTGGAAAGCTCTGAATGGGATGGTACAGAGTAAGGTATTGGAGCCAGTATTGGCTGTTCCCGTTTTGAACAATGTTTGCCAAGGGAAAGTATCACTGTTTTGCCTCCAATCAGAAAGGAATAATAACTGGACTTGTGAATGAATTCAAATAGTTGAATTAAAATGTATTTTTTTCTTTTAGGTTGAATGTACATTCTGTATTTTCCAGCAATTTGTTAAATTTTAACATGTAATTTTATTTTGTATTGTAAAGGGATGTTTTATTTGTAGAGTTTTTCATAAAGTTTTGGGGAAATGCTAATATTTATATTTGTGACAAATACTATGGTGAATAAAGGAAATTATATATCCTTATAGCAACTGCATTCTAATCCACTATTAACTAAAGCAGGTAATGGGCTATCTTCTCTGTTTAAAAGAACTGCAGCAAAAGAGGTCTGAATGTGTACAAGATGCCTCTACAAACCTGTGATATGAAATAATGACCTTCCTGCAGATCTGCATCCTCAGCTCCCAGGCACCATTTGGAACAGAGCGGTGCTGCTGCTCTGTCTGCAGCAGGTTTCCAGCGTGTTCTGACAAATGCAGCCCAGAAATAAAGCTGGCAGGGCAGTGTGTGTTATTCTGCAGCTTGAAGGAGAGATGAGTGCTTCCTTTCATAGAATATTTTCATATCAGTACTTCTGAGTGCAGTTTAGCCACATAAATAATTTGCTTACTAGAAGTGCAGCATGGACTTTGTGAGCATTCTGAAATCACAGCTGACATTTCGAGGTGACAGCAGAAGTGCAGAGTACCTTTGGTGTCCACACAGCACCAGTGTCAGCAAAGAAATGCTCAGCCTGTCACACGAATGTTTGTCCTGTGTCAAGCCTGAGCGCGCTTATTGACATTTCACATTTCCAATCTTTGTGCTGTCTTTTCCCCCAGCACTTTCCCACCTTGTGCCCCAAGCCTTTATTCCCTCACCGGAATAACATCTGCTCCTAAGCAGGAGTTTTCTGCTTTAGGTTTTTAAAACGTGCCCTCTCGTGGTGAGCAGCAGTTTGTGCACTCGGAGTTTATTTATTGATTTGTGGAAATCCTGTCACAGAACACAGATGTCATGGCTGTCTCTCAGTCCTGTGGGTAAATGTCTTGAGTTCATACAGATAAATATTCCTCTTTGACTCTTGTGTCATTACAATGATGGTTTTGCTGAGGCTGGAGCATATGCCCCTTAGTGCCCAAGGGCTGGTGTGAAATCCTCGGGAATTTGGGGCAGTGAGTTTCAGCAGCTTTGAAAGTTGTGGCTTTGAAAGTCATTCACCTTGATTTTGTGGGATATGTTATATTTAAATGTAGGTACTGCAAAGACTTGTTTTGATGGTTCACATCATCTACCATCTATCTATTCAGTCTATTAACTGGATTGCAAAGAAGCATTAATTTACATTGAAAAGACGAAAGAGAAACCTGTAATGTGAAAATTTTATGTGCAGACTGTAACCCTATCACCTCTGAACCTGTGACTGGTACTGTTCCATATGGCTTGGACCCCAGCTTTTAGGAAATGGGAGCACTTTTCTTTATGAAAGACAAGTTGCATCTTCCCAAGTCTTTTTTGCTATGCTTACCAGACAGTAATTCAGTTAAAGATATGAATACAAATAGGATTTTGGGGGCAAAGGAGCATCAGTGTGGCTAAAATTTGTGATTTTTGAGTAATACTCAAGCTAAAAAAAAAAAAACCCAACAAAACCCTCAAAACTATCCGAAATTATAAAGTAATTATTGTCCTTAAAAGCTCTTTTTAAATGAAACCTGTAACCCATTCAGTGCAGACAATTTCTTCAGAATTATGCTAAAGAGGTTTGAACTTCTCAAGCTTCTCCTCCAATGTCTTGTTAATTTGTGCCCAAAACGTGTAACTTGACTGACTCATCAGAGCAGATGCTAATCGAGGATAAGACTCTGCACAGGCTGGACAGTGAATCACCAGTATCTGAGCTATCAAACTTGAAGCACAAATGCTAGATGGGACAAATATTGATTATTTCAGTCTAGGACAGCTAAAAATTAGAGCTTTCTCTAAACTTTTCCAGAGCCTAGCTGGGGCCCTGCAAAGTCAGTTGGAGATGAGTTGAATTAATTTGCTCACACGTAGCTGTAGAGCAAGGCTGTTTGCATTAATAGTGGCAGTGTGACTGGTTGGTGATGGAAGAGGTCATATCTGCAGTAATGTGTGCTGGAGCATAAATTGAGTGGTTGAGATGAAAGGGAGGCTCAGTAACTTGCTACTGTTGTGGAATTTAAGAAATTTGCACTGCTTCCAGCTATCTATTTAAAAGTCAATGACTGGAAACCAAATTACTCCTTGGCCTTAAAGGCACCTTTGAGTAATTTTTCATGAAGTGATTAGATAAGGGAAGGGGGTGAGCAAGAGATGATGATTATTTTTTCTGATTTATCTCATGAATTGTACTCGCAAGGTGTAATAAAACCAGAAGTTCCCTTTTAAGAGGAAGTATTTAAATGTGAGTATTACAAATTATCCATTGTTATAATGAAGGCTTCTCTCAGAAGTTAAGAACAGTGTGAAAGCCAGGAGCCAAACCCATCTGGAGGCACAAATTAGTGATCACATGCTGCCTACTTTAATTCTGACAAGGCTATAATCATAAAGGGTGCTTGGCAAGGCAAAACCTGTGTTGCAAACTGAGGGTTAATACCACCCATAAACAATGAAGAGTGCTGCCTAGCACATAACTCGATGAACATGGTTGTGCCTCTCTTGGCCCATATGTATTTTAAATGTGTGCTTGCATCCTGTATGCTGTGCTCTCTAGAAGAGCTGCCCATATTTAAACTCCTACTTCAGGGAAAAAAGGACGTAAATCAAAGTAACTTCTCGATCTTTGAAAACAAGATGAGCTGTCTGATGTTTACTGTGTAAGGACATGGAACAAGTGATATGGAGATTTGTGGTGAATTTCTGTCTCAGAGCAACATTTTCCAGCATCTGTATCCTGGAGCCACTCAGGTTAGGGATTTGGGTGAGGTGAACCGTGTACTTCCCGTGTCCTGGAAGCCTCATGTATTAAGGACTTTTTCGTGAAGCATAAATCTAAGATCATATTTGTATTAAATTCATGAGGAGCAGAAGAAAATACAGTTGTGAGTCGGTAAAGTGCTTGCTGGTTTTACTGGCAAAAGTGGGGGGATCTGTGCTCTTTGTAGGAATGCAGACCTGTGATCTGTGCACAGCTGAACAAGGCAGTCCAACGCGGAGTGGTAACAGGAGAACCTGCAGTTGAAAGGAGGGTTTGTCAGGGGGATTAAATGACCACTTGTTAACTAATCGCACAAGTGTCTTTCATCTGCTCCTGGCTGTAGGCAACGCAGCCAACATGCTTTCTATTAAATCTGTGGTTCCACTGAGGGGCACCAGCTTTCATTGTTATCACTCTTTTTTTTTTTTTTTTTTTTTTTCTCTTTGGGTTTTTTTTTTTCCATTCTAATGGGTGAAACTGGATTTCATTATTTTAGTGGTATGCATGCCCAAAGTTCTTACGTCCCTGCCAACAAAATTAAATATTTCAATTTGATATAATTTATACATATGTGGGGATTTATATATTGGTTATTTTTTAAAATAGCTTATTTTTATACCTTTTTAAAAATAAAGTCAAATTTAGCACTGTGGAACTGCTATATTTGCAGTTTCTTGAGTGGTATATTTATTTGTTCTAAATGAAGATATTGGCCAATAAAATGGGTTCTCTCACTGGTATTTAAAGCTATTCTACAGATTTCTCATCTTTATGGTCTTTATTACATTTATTACTATCACATGAACAGTGCAATAATGTGTATTTCTGTCATATGGTATTGGGACTTTTTGTCTTTTCATCTTGATCTCCCATGCCTCAAATGACAAACCTAAATAATATTTTGATTTCCTTTTCTGGTCCTAATCACCTGTAATAGGTTGTCCCAGACTTCTGCTCTCAGACTTCATGCTTTGGCCATACTGTTTGCGACCAAATGAAGAGAGCACCTGATTTTAATGGACAAGATAATCCTATGGAATACTCAGTCAGATTAGATGCTAAAATCTGTGGTTGTTTCTTGCATCAGGGGAACAAGTGATCATCTAGTGTTGATGATCTCAGTGTTGCAGGCCCTGGTCAGTGCCCTGTGCAGTGTGTTCTTGCCAATCCTCCCTTATCTATTGGGGGACACTGGGGAAGTCTTTTTCACTTTTCAGTGATTTTTCTACTCATGACACAAAGTACAAGGTGAACCCAGTTGAAAGTCCAGTGAGAAAGGGGCAGATATTTGCTGAATTAAAAGGACTCCTGCATGTGATGTTAGGGAACTTTCCCTGAGGTGTGTTTCTTTACATGATCGAGTCCCAACATTAGCTCAGCAAAATAGCTCTTGTTTGCCTTGGGTGCCGGTTCATCAAACTATATTAAGTAAGTATTTACACTTCTCCCAGCTGAGAAAGGCATTCAAGCGTGTAATTAAGTCCTATCTAAATCAGTGGAATTTAAGTGCAAGCCTCAAGTTAAACATGTTGAAATGCTCTGCTGAACAGGGAGGGGTTTCTGGGTGGAGGGGCAAGGCCCATCTGTGTTTTCCATTTTGGGCAGGCAAGTGTCATGTGAGAAGCCAGGTGTAAGAGCAGCCCCTTGCCAACATCCTCGTGCTGTGCTCTCTGCTCTTGGAGCATTCCCAGTCCTGCCAAAACAGCTGTTTATCTGGGGGGAGGAGGAGGGGTTGTGGTTTGGTTTTGGGCTTTTTTCCTGACCCTTTATCCCTTGTGTCTTGGCCTTGGTGAAACACAATCCTGCAACGGGAGTGGAGCCAGCCCAGCAAAAGCTTCAGCTGGCACCGCCCTGGTACCCTGGAGCCCAGCCTGGGGCTGTGCTGTGACACCCAAGGTTTCCCCAACATGGGACTGGCAGTCAGTTTGCTGCCTTGGTGAGGAGCAGAAGCCTAACTAGAGCATTTTGACACCATCCAAAATAATGGTACAGTTACAATAAATATACCCCTGCTGTGCCCCAGGACAGGAGGAGCTGCAGGGTGACACCGTGGTCATACAGCTGGTCCCAGAGGAGATAAAGAATGGACTATTAGCAGTATAAGGCATCTTCCTCCCACTATCCCTGTGTTTGCACTACTTATAACCAGTGTAATTGTATTGATTTAAAAAACACCACATTAAAATCATCCCTCCCTTTGGTATAATTATGCACCACTTTATGGAGGCCTTTAAATCAAGGTAAATCTTAAAACTAAAAGAGTGTTGGCCTTGATCTTTCATTATGGTTAAAAAATACTGAAATAAACACTTAGGGGAGTGGGGTGGAGCCTGTGGGAAATCTGAATCAATGTTTCGGATCTTTTTTTTTTTTGTTAGCTGTGATTTATTCCTTCACTGGATATCCATGTCCTGGTTTCTGACTATGTTAATGGACTTAGTCTGGTGTTGCTTTTTAGGCCACAAAGGCTGAGAAGAGATGAGTAAACACCATTGCTTTCACAGCAGAGAAAAACTCAAGATGGCAGAATTACAGCAGGAGCTGGCATTTCCCCTCAGCTTTGTGGTGTGGTGACCTTGTCCCTCTGCCACATGCCCACCCTTTGCCTCCTGAACAGGACAAGGGGAGAAAATAAGACCAATAAGCTTGTTGGTCAAGGTGAAGGCAGGAAGATGGCTTACCAGTTACTGACACAGGCAAAACAGATTCAGCTTGGTGAAAAGTTCATACAGAGCCAGTCAAGCCAGGTTTGGACAGTGAGAAACTAAGCCAAAGTCAAACAGCTTTTCCCCAGGCTCAGCTTCACTCCATCATTCCCAACTCCTCTAAGCCTTGCTCTCCCCAGGGGGATGTCCAGTCCATCACAGCTCTTCCTTCCTCCCCAGCTCTGGAGGCTCCTCATGGGCTGCAGTTCCTCCAGAGCTGCTCTAGCCTGGGTCCATTGCAGTGAGCTCATTTTTTGAGTCAGACTCACTGTGCACCCTGTACCTAATGAATGTCTCCCTCTAGGTCAAGTGGCTTCTCATTCTGGAGGCTGAAGCCATCTACTAGATTTGCTGTTGAGCTTGCCATTACTGTTGGGCCACTGCAGTTCTCATTATCTACATCCCTGTGACATTAAGAGCAAACAAAATAAGCTGGAACATTTCAAGTCATGTGTTTGAAATAGTTTAAATCTTACCCTACATGCAGATATTAAAATGCTTTGGTACTTTTTTTAATAACAGTTTCTTCCCAGGGTTTCAGCACTTTTCTTTTATCTCCTTTATTCTCATTTTCACCTGTCTTTTGTGCAACCCTTCCACTCATCAAAGCCTTAATGAGATTTAAAAGTGAGACTGGTTAGCAGGGAATGAAGTAAGTGTTACAGGGGTCATTTGTGAGTGGCTGAATAGTTTTAACTTCAGATTTCTTTAAGCAACTATTTTGAATTACAAATTCAAAGAAGAGGAACAATTTAAAAAAAAATAGAGAGGCTATTGAAACAGAACAGTGGCCTGATCCCTGAGCTGGATCTGCCCACGTGCTGTTAGCCTGGCTCAAGTCAAGAGATTGCTGTTCATGCCTGAACTGTTCAGGACTAATATCCCTTTATAAAAATATAGATTATACCCTCTCCAATTAAGTAGTACAGTAAAAAGGAATTGTATATTTATCTGCTTCCAATTGACTTAGGTATTTTTTTTATTCCTAGCTAACTGGTGTGGAGGTACCTTCTTTTTTCTCCAGAAAATTCTCTGTGGCACAAGACCTTTGAGATCTGGAAATGCTTAATGACCTCAGCCTACAGTACTACCTTTTAGCTGAATTTACTTGCAGCATAAGGTTGTAAACTTGTTTGTGAATATTTCAGTCAGAAGAAAGTATAGCTCTGTAGTACTTTCAGTTGCTGGAGAATGACCTACCAAGAAGGGTCCCTGATGTTGAGGTGGTGATATTTCCCCCCTGTTGAAGGAACATTTCTTCTGTTTAATATTGTGCAACTTCAGTTTGCACCTGAGAGAGATGAGGAGAAGTCAGTGTCTCCACAAAGAGTCTCATGTCAGTCACGAGCCTGTCGTGGTTGGGTGAGGTAAGCTTTGGGGGCCTCAGAGCCACAGCAATCCTCTGAAATACCATCTTCTCTGTGGTGGATCCTGGGGATTCTTCCACTGCTGCAAAGAAGCATTTCCCATTTGTTTTTTGTCTCTTCCCTCAAACACTGCCAGTTGCTCCTGACAACAGAGATTCAGCTGCAGAGACAGGCGCTGGGCACTGCCTTGGCTGGCAGCTTGGGACTGCAGCTTTTCCTCTGGTGATTAAAATCAATTTTACTGACACTTTCAATGGGCAGGACATTTCCCAGTGCATTATGAGAGAAGAGGTGGTGCTTGCCAGACAGCAAAGGTGTTTCAGATACCTGTGCACTGATGTCTCCAAACCTTTTTTTAGTTATACTAACACTAGGTCTGGCTCTTCCATGTAGTTCCAGATGCACACTGTGTATTCTTTTTGTTGTGCCTGTTTATGTACTGTTCAGATTTTTGAATTAATGCTCCCTTTTACCCATAGATCCTTTCTTTTGCATTTAGTGACGTGGTTTTGTGCTGGGTTTTTTCTGGATTGTGCTTGCTGATGCTTGAGGGGGCGGGGGTAAGTCATATGGATGGTTAGGCTCAGATTTTTTTTTCTGTAAATTTCTTTTAAAATAAGCTGAAGTTGAATCAAGTGCAGAAAAACTTTGCCTTTTCATCAGCTACATGAGCAGCTGTGTCTTGAGGAACTGGGTTCTGCTGATGTGTCCACTCCTGCCTTTCAGGATGAATGATGAGTGGTGTATAACTGAAGGCAACAGCATCAACTCTTTATATTTGGTTGCACTCATAAAATTGTGTGTTATTCCCCCTCTATTTGTTTGCATTTTGCTGACAGCTCTTGGTAAAGATGATGTCAGTAGGAAGAGAAGGTGCAAACACTGCAGATCTTTAGAATTACATAGAATGAAAGGCAGTGTTGTTTATGAACAAATAACGTTGTTCCTCTTTTATTTTGAGACTTTGACGAATCATCCAAATGGGAGAGACTTTGTATAAACTGTCTTGGGCTGTTATTGACATGAACTAGTGGACTACAACCATGAACCATCAACAATTTAGTTATTTTTGGCAATGTGAACGAAAAATGTTTTCTGGTATTACGTTACAAGATGCAGTGATTAGAAGTAATAGCTTTGGCATAATTTCATGAGTGTTACCCATTATTATAAACACAAAAATATGCCTGATGTTGAAATGTGGGCATGCTGAAAGTGTGGCAGTGTGCTGGGATCTACCCCATGGTCCCTTTTGTGTACCCATAGCTGTCTGAGATTGGGAAGAAAGAGTTTGGCTGATTTTTCTCTGTGTTGCTGCCATGGAATTTCCTACGGGTCATGTGTGCATCAGAGGGATGTCTGGCAAGAAGACTCAGACCTTTTCCTGCCCATAGCCACATTTTGTTCTTTCCTGGCTGCAGTTCTCTGTTCTCATGGTGTTGGTGATGCCTCTTCAGTCCTTCCTGTAATAACCCCAGGGGAACTGCTGGCTCAGAGCAAATTTAAGAAAATCTGTGTCCACCTAAAAGTGGGATACTGTGCAGATACACTTTGCAGAGAGGGGCTTGTGTTGAGGGAGCAGACCAGGGTCTGCAAGGGAGGTGGTGGGAAAGGGAAGCTGAGAGGTGGAGGAGCTGCTGGGGCACGAGGACCCTCAGCTTTCTTGGGGTGGCAGGAACAGCCACCTCCAGAGTTTGCTTGGTGGCTGGATGCTCTTGTTCTTCTATTTCTGTTGGCTCCATCTTGCTGAAAATATGGGAAGTTAAAAATCCATTAGCTGATTCTGCCATAAACCCAGGCTTTTCCTGTTCCTTGTGAATCTTACACTAGGGAGGCAAAAAAAAAAAAAGCTGTGTGAACTCGGTAAATATCACTTTAATAACACTGTAATAACAAATAACACTATAATTTTATATCGACAATTTATGCTTCTTATATTTTTTAGACTCTGGACCAAGAAAGTGTAGTAATAACTGGTGTCAATTTAAATAAAGGAAGGACATAATCATAACCTTTGAAATAACTGGAACTTTTTATGTACTTTGCAAATATATTCTCTGAAAGGTTATGCTAGTGCTTTAGCTAGACATGGAAATTTTAGCGTCTTTCTCCCCATAATTTCTTCAGTAGCGTTTTCTTTTTATTAGTATAATTATTGCAGGTTAACACTGCTATCATTTTCTCTTTTCATGGCTCTGTAGCATGCTATTATTTTCAGGAAGCAAAAAATAGGTGTCTTTTATAGTGCCATTACTGCTCTTCAGCCTTTAAATTTCCTATAAATAGCTAGTTAAAGGGGTATGATCCTAGGGTTAAAATTGCTCTCCATGGAATGCAATAAGATGATTTATAACATAAATATAAACCCTTAATAGGCACCCAAAATGGCAACCCTCAGAGATTTAGTAGCCCCAGTACTAAGCTTTTGATCACTTTAACAGTACATTTGTAGAATTTTTATGCAGAGAAGGAAAATTTATTTCCTTAGCAATGGATCTCTGGGCATCAGCTTGTCAGTGTTTCATTCTGTTGCCCTGGAATTTAGGTAATTTATTGACAGTATTGAGATGGAGGGAAGGCAGTCCTGGGGGTTTAGGATGTAGACAGTGAAAATTCAGATCAGTTTAGAAGGGAGTGAAGCTTTTCATGCACAAAAGGATTTGGTGTTTGTTACCCACACCTGGGAATTTGTTGCTGTGAGTGACACCAGTTGGCAATTCAGTAGCTCTTGGAGCTGTGATGGCAAGGCAGCCTGAAGCTTTGGGGCTGTGATTTTTGGTGGTCAAAAGTTTCTGACTCGTTGGTCATGGCTTCCCAATAGTTTTTAGTGGTTCTGCTCGCCTCATCCTGCACTGCAGTGTAGCTGCAGCTCTCTTCCCCTGCAGCTCTGCATGACTTAACCAGTCATCTGCCAGGGCAGCGTTTCTGTTCCCTCCTCTCCTGTGCAGAAAGGTATCTGGCCAGTTCATTTCTTTCCCTGCCAAGGAAGGGGGTATTTTTTTAAGTTATTTGGGTTAGCTGACCTTTGCCTGAGGCTCCATTTGGCTGCAGTAAGGTCAGGGCCAGAAGGCCCTTGGCAGCAGAGCAGTCACTCTGTTATCATCCACCTACAAGTAATGAAGTTTACACTGTTCTGAGTTGGTAATAATTAGTTCCCAAACTACGTTTCTCTGTGTCCTCTCTCAAGTTTCAATGCAGCAACACAGAGCTGAGTCTTTGGGCTGAATCTGAATAATCTCATTATCTTTAATGCTGAGGAATGTTAGTGCTACCTGTTGTACCTTTGCCCTGTCCATCTACCTAGTCCTCTGCAATATGTAGGGCTGGACACTCATCCCCCAGGGCAGGAACTTGGCAACCAGTAGTTGGGGAGGGGAAAAAGCCCACAAAGATATGGTTTCACAAAACGTGTGGTAGTATTTAATATGGGAATGTTTCAATACCAAACGTTTCCAGATTTCATCAGGAATTCAGGTTACTGACCTCATTTGCTGTCAATATTTACTCAAACAGCTGAGGAACTACTTGCTCTCTAAGCTGCTGGAATATTAATTTGACTGCAGATAATGTTCAGTTTTGCTGTTTCCCTTTGGCATTTCTTTATTTGCTACCAGTAAACCCCTAACTTCCTACCCTTAGCCAGGGCTTAGTACTTAGATGAGTGTTAGTCTATACCTAAGGTTGCAGTCATTACTTTTTTAGCCATGACATTTTTTAGCCTTTGGAGGAAGCAAATGTTAGGAAACCAATTTTTTCCCCACGCAGCTGTGTTCAGAAAGCTGCTAGTGAAAGCTATTGATGCTAAAATAACACTGAATTTTTAAACAAGTACTTCATCCTGTTATACACAATATGGTGTTCTTTTAAAGTTATGAAATAATGTAAAGATTCTTTTTCAGCTTTTATTACTTGCATACCATGAAACCATAGAGACGTATAAGCTTGTTTGGCTGTGCCATAATCTTCAAGCTAATTGCTAAGATAACATAGCTGCAATGTAGAACCTTAAGAAAGCTTAATTGTTTGATATTTTAGTTTTCTATCCCATTTCAATTGCTGTTGTTTGTTTCTGCGAGTCTGTGTGTCATGTTCTTGAAGCCATATCAGAATATTTTCCGTTTTCTTTTAAGAACATTGTTTTTATTACTGTATTTCAGGTATAAACAGTGCATTCATCACCAGGATAGTCTCATATGCCAACTCAAGAAATTAAAAGCATCTGGGAAAGATTAGCTAAATTTTCTGACCTGTCCCTTTCCATTACTTTACATTTTATATTTTCCAGTATAACCAAGGCCAGAGTCACATGTATTCAATGTCTAAATGTTTGTTTTACTCTGAAATGAGGAGAGGGGAGGTCTTTTTAAGACCCCCCATTTAACATTCAAAGCTGGCTTTGTTATTCCTTCTCTATATGCTGGAATGCCTCAGGTGGGATTAGGAGGTCCTGCTGTGCCCTTCTGACCTCCCAAAATCGGGTGTCTCTGGGACAGACAGGGTGCAGAGGGAGGGCTGAGGTGTGGAGTGATTTGTCCAGGACTACCTGGCACATTGGCAGCAGGGTCAGGAATGTCATCACTTTGTCTCAGCTGATGTGCTGAGGGTGAATGTTGTGTGTCAGGTGGAGTGCCCAGGGAGCCCAGTTTGTGGGGCTGATGTCACCAGGACTGGCAATTCTGCCCCAAATTTCATGGGGACCTCTCAGGGATGGTCAAGTAGCAAGCTGGGAAAGAATACAACCTTTAAAAACCTCTCTGAAAAACTTTTCAGAAGTGGTGGCAAATATGAAGGAAATGCTAGTGCAAGGTTACTCTGGAAAACATTTAGATAATTCCTAAATGGCTATGAGCAATTCTGCCAGCCCAACACCAAGCAGACAAGTCACTGTTCCTTGTCCCAAATGGGTGCATTTTAAATGGGAATGTCACACTTCAGATCCAAGTCCCCAAACTATATCAAGTTTCCTGTGACATTGAAGTGTTGCTGTGCAAACAGAGTCGTGTGTCACCATCATGTGTTAATGACACTTCTCAGCGTGTACGGTGACTTCAGACACAGCAGCTCAGTGTGTGGGTTAGCAGAGCTCTGCAGGAAGGAATGATCCCCTGTACTTAAGGGGGGGGATGAGGCAAAATCTCCCCTCTGCAGGGGAGCCAAGAGGTGCTGCTGAGAATGAACGACTAGGCTTGTGTTGTTTCCTAACATCAGAGCCTGTAACATTGGAATAAATTTTGCTTTTCTTTCTATGTAATGTTGAGCTGAGCCAACAACATCTGTGTCAAATTTCTGTCAAATGTGGTTAAAACCTGTCAGTTTTGAGCCCTCCTGCATCACACACCTGTAATAGAAGTGGTGTTTGTGCTGAACTGAGCCAGGCAAGCAGCGTGATCTGACATTATACTGAAATGGATAAAGCAGACACTTTGTTCTCCTCGTGCTTTGGGGCACTGCTGAATCCATATCTGATAAACCTTTGCTCATTGTTGTGGGGTTGCCTGATGTCTACTCTTTGGGAGAGAGTGGCCAGTCATTTGGGTATAGACAATTCTGCTCTGATATTATCTCATCTACAAACAAACCTGTGGGGAAAATAAAATGCATCAGCTCTGATCAAGCAAGTTCAAGAATGTCCCTTGAACTTGGAGAAACTCTGGAAAGCCCTGCAAATGCAGCTTTGTCAGAAAACCTGTTAAAATATCATGGTCTGGTTATCTCTTGCATTCTTAAACACAAGGGAGAAATTTGTCTCTGAAGTTTCTTGCTTGCAGATAAAGGTAATTTAAGGATATCACATTAAAAGATATGGGGTACAGGGAGGTCTCCCAGATTTCCTGTGTAGTGAAGTTGAACTTCCTTCAGTTTAATTATTAAATGCAAGATGGCTTCCTCACAGAAAGAGAAGCATAAATCCTGCAGAACTGAGTGTTTTGCAGATACTTTGATTAGATTGATGGATAGCTATTCCTTTCAGCTCAAACCTATGCTCTACCCCAAAAGCCCATGGCATAATTAAAATGCAATTAAAACCTTCCAGGAGGAGAAATTTCATAGAGCTTTACCTGAGGAACTCAGGGAGCCAGAATAAGTTGTTAGGACATATTAGATATTTTTCCTTGTATCTCCATGATTTTTTATTTATGTGCATTAAGAGTTCAACCCTAGACTTACTAAATTTTTCTTCCATTGCCTCTATTAGCAGGATTGGAATGCATTTTGAGGAGGAAGAGGGGAGGAAAAAGAGGGCACAGTTTTTGTGGAATTAAATGTGGCCTTTCTTAGTTCTCTTAGTTTCCTGGGCATTTGCACTTCATCTATTTGATTTGGATGGATTCCCATTGCTGCTTGAAGATGTCAGTAAAGAGCTGTAGTGTTTTACTGATGCTTTCTTTTTAGCGTTGTGGGTTTTGTCCCTTGTGGAAGCTTTATACAGTAATACCTTTTTTAAATGAGTATAATCCATCTATGACTGCAGCTGAGGACTTCATGGCAGCTGTATGGATTCTGCCTAGATCCCTGTGGATTTCAGATGATTCCAGGCTTATGGGTTTGTTCCTATTTACTGCAGAGACTTGCACCAAAAACATTTAATACCTGAGCAGAGCCTCGGGGGTCTGTTCACATCTAATACAAATTGATCCAGATGGAAAGGAACTGCAGATCTGATGTGAGTGCAACACGGGGGAAAATGAAAATTCTCTCTGAAGTTTCCCCTGAATGTCAGTCTGGGATTCAGACCAGAGCCAAGCGACACTCACTGCTTGAGGCTTGCCTGTGCACATCTCCCACCCGTGCCCTCCTGCCAGGGCTGAGTCTTACATCTGAGAGCTGTGTGTGAGACCCCAGAGCAGGGGAAGGTGCTCCAGGAACATGTGCCATGCTCCTGTCCCAGCGAGCTTTCCCTGGGCAAAGGAGGACCCTTAGGGTGTGTGTGGTGGTCATGTTTTGGGTGTTAGCTCCCTTCTCCTGATGCCTGGCGGGATCAAACGACTTCAGTCCTTGAGCAGGGGATAATTATGGGAAGTGTTGTAATCCAGTGAGCTTGTATCTGGTAAGAATGTTAATCACGTTGCTGTATTTGGTATAAATATTTACATCTCAACTGTTTTAATTGGAAACTACTGTTGATTTTAAAAACATTCTACACAAGTGATGTAGCATCTTTGCATGCTTAATAGGAGGAACTGGTTTTGTGTGTGATTTAGGGTACTAAATAACATATTAAGTTATGCAGAGCAAAATGTAAATGTGTGTTTCTTATTTATGTTTTTCAGGTAAGAAATTGCATTCCGTTAAGCAAGGCTGCCTGAGGGAGTTGACAGATGCTGGCTCTGTGCATTCATTTGTAAGCTACCAAATCATGCAAAGTATTCTAGCATTAATCCTGTTTGATATTTTGGCAGCTTTCTGAATTAAATTATTGCTTTTAAAATATCCAAACAAAGTATTTCCTCAAAATATGTTGTTCTTTTCCTTCCCTTTGCAAAACTGTTTTCTAAATACTATCTAAGTTAAAGAATAGTTTCTGATCTTTTCATACATCTGCAAGTTTTTCAGTAAATAATATGCAAATTTTGCCTGATTACTCTAGATCTTTCTGATATCTCTCAGATAATCAGTTGCATGGATATTTTTTTTTTTATAAATGTCATAAGAGGCAGTCTGCATCTCTAGTTGAGTTAAATATTTAGGTATTCCCAGACAGTATTTTATCTCCACACTGATATATTCTCCCCTAGGATCAAGGCTTGATTTTGCCTCCCTATTTTTTTTCTTTTTGGGTTCCTCTCTGCAGTAAGCAATATAAAAGGCATAAAAGTGTTGCTTCCAGTCTCTTACAACTAGGAAGTCTACTAACTACAATCAATAACTCTGAATTTCTAGGGTAAATTAAATGAAAGCAATATACATGATTCTCCCTCATTACACAAGAGAGGAACAGAAAACTAGAAACGTGATCTGGTTCTTGTAGATACTTGATGAAAAATAATACAGCTTTGCAGCAAGATAGCCACCAGGAGTCTAAAATTGATTTTCTTCATTATAGCTGCTTGAGATTTGCATTTTTCATATCAAGAAACTTTTACAGTGGGAGACATTTTTCCTTCTGAAATAGTTTCTCTGGTAAGACAGGGAGAGAAAAGATTTTATGTAGACAAAAAAACCCTGAAGAGTTACTTTAAGAAGGCAGAGCTACTGTCCATCTTTGCCATGGATACAGTGAGGCACAGGTGCAAGAGAGTTAATTCAAGTCATTAATCCTAATATGACTACATTTCCTTGCCTTTCAGCACCAAAAGCGTTGTTTGAAGGAGCTCACCATTTCCTTTCTGGAAGTAGATGGAGAAACATGCCTTAAAATTGCAGTGTGGGCCCCTAGTTCTGATTGGGCTCCAAAAAGGAGCTGTTCAAATACTGCTTTTTAATGGTGATTATTTTCATCAGGCCTTATTTAGAGCATGGCTCATCCCATTGGAGTCAAAGTGGGTTTCAGCTGTGTGGTACCAGCTCCCATGGCTTGGTGGGACTGGAGAGCCTGACAAGCCCTTGGGCAGCACTTGAGGTTCCATCCCACTGCCACACTGCATTCCCTGTGCTGAAACAGCTCTTCCAAGCTGTGGCGTGCCTAGGCCAGCCAGGCATGGCTGTGGTAAAGGGAGCAATACATTGGCTTTTAGACTGAAGGAGCTGTGGGTTACACACAAGTGAAACCCTCAGCTGCCCATCTACTTGTTTGCAATCTGTTCCTCTGCAAACAGGGACTTCTGTTGGGGGATAGATGATGGCGTGTTGAGAATGGCTACCAGTCTTTTGGATGATACGGGCAAGCCTTATTCTTAGCTGAACATAAGGCTGGAAAATATTTGGCAGGAAGATGACTTTGCATTTTAATTAATCAGTGGGTTTTTTTTGTTTTTTTTTCTGGAAACAAATTGAACCCTGTGCACTCGGTTGGCTTTGACAGGGGAGAGCAATTCCACAGCAGAGCCCACAATTTACTCCTTAGTTTCAAAATAGAGCCCTGGACCAGGGCAAAGAAGGTTATATGGGGGTTATGCTGGTTTAGAATTTGCCCTGCATGTTCATTTTCATTCCCTGCATGAAGCTTTCAGCCAACAGAGATGGCCCTATAGCATCATAAAAGGGATGGATGTGAATGTTTTTGTTGAAGAAGTTAAACCCAGATTTATATATCTGGAAAATTGCCTCTGCTAGCCAGCTGATGCAGTGTGTGAATTTTCAAACTGCAGGCTCTGCTGTAGAGATTCCTTTTGCCCCTTTCAAACTGTTTCCTCAGAAGGAGAAGTGCCAGCATAATTTGAATATGCATAAACCATGGAGGAAATGATGATAATTAACAGCAGGGTGGCCAATTTTGAAATCCTGTATTTATCCTTCTTTATAGGTCTTTTTTTATCATTCTCACTTTTCATCAGGCTGGAAAAGATTTCTCTTAGACCATGGCTGAGGAAAAAAAAATTCTCTGAGGTTTTCTTGAAGAAAAGAGAGAGGGTGATCCAGGGAAGCCAGCGCCTAGTCCTGGTGTTTGTTAAGTCAGTTCCAAAGTTCTTATTTATTTTACCAGTACTAAGGTTGAACCTATAGAGTGTAGCTCATCCAGCAGTACTCCAGACTTCTGTAGGACAAAATCAGTACAATAGAAATAGGTTCCTCTTCTTTCATTGTCCATGCTGCTGCCTTTAGATTTAACACAGAATTTCATTCCTGTGCTAAGTTTCATATGGAATATTATCATCATTAATTCATTTTTGCCATCATGTAGAATTTGAATCAGCTGGGAACTTCAGTCTTCCAATTCAAAACATAACTTAAATCCATAAGGAATTGCAGTTGTTGCTAATGACTCTCACATAATTAATTTCTTCATAAAACAGAATGAATGCATAAGTGTCTCAGGTACTAAATGGTCTGTATTCTTACAATGCAATTTCAATTTTAATTTAATTAAACTGTGGGATATCTCATTGAGAAACATTATATGTGAAAAAGAACTTACTTAATGTGAAAGGCAAAGTGCTATTCTTGCAGTGATAAAACCTAAATCAGATGGAAATGGAAATCTAAATCAAGTGGAAGACTAGTGCAGAGC
This sequence comes from Anomalospiza imberbis, assembly GCF_031753505.1. Classification (NCBI taxonomy): domain Eukaryota; kingdom Metazoa; phylum Chordata; class Aves; order Passeriformes; family Viduidae; genus Anomalospiza; species Anomalospiza imberbis. The sequence continues at coordinate 16,939,376 of NC_089691.1, read as the reverse complement.
CAGTAATCTCTGTTTAAAATGACACACTTTGCAGTCAATAATTTAATCTCATTTGTTTTCAGACAAGTCTTATTTTAAAAGTGGCTTTTCTGTCTTTGCTCTGTGTTCCTCTGCAGAGCAAGTCATGGTAGCTGAGGTGGCTTACACAAGGCACCTGATTTTGTTCATTTATTTCACTTTTGTACAACTGTGAATCTACTCAATAAACACTCAGCTGGCCGTGAATCTCTTAAACTCAATAGATGGCAGTGGTTTACACAGTTCTTGCCTGTTGTTTTTGCCAAGGTGATTACTGTTCTGCAAAGGCTTTTGAGAAAATATATGAGCTTTTGTATATGAAACGGTCTGTATGTTATGGGTTACTGTGGTTTTTTGGGGTTGTTTGTTTGTTTTAACACATGCAATTTAGTGTTTTCAGAACATATTGTCTTTATAACCGTATGTCCTGTGTACTACTTGTGCTTGTGACAAATACCATCAAATTATTTGGATTGGAAAGATTCCTGGGAGATTGTATAGTTCAGCCTCTTGCTCAAAGCTGGGACAGCACTGACTTTATACCAGTCTGCTCAGGGTTTTGTCTACACCTTCAAGGACAGAGATTCTTCGGTTCCTCTGGCCTCCTGTACCAATCCCTAATTATACCCAGGGGACTGTGTCCAGTATTTCCAGTCCAGACAGTCTCATTGTCTTTCCTCAATGGAAAGTATGGCTGTGTTCTCTGTAAGCCCTACCTTGGTACTTGATGGCTTCTGTCAGCCCCCCAAAGCCTTCTCCTTTCCAGGTCAGACTAACTCAGCCTCTCCTCACAGTTTGCATACTCCAGTGCTGACCATCCTGGTGGCCTCAGGTGGACTTCCCCAAGCTGCTCAACATCTTTTTTATATTAGGGGAGCCTCAAGATTGGAGGCACAATTCCAGCTGTGGTTGAAAGAGCTGAGAAAGGGGAATACTGACTTTCCTTGATCAAGTGCCTTATACACTTGTTGCGGCCTTTGGATCCAGGCACTCTTCACTGCTGTTAGGGCTCACATGCTGCCAAGTGTCCACCTGGATCCCAGGTCCCTGGGCAGTGTTTGTACAGATGTGGTCCTAAACAAAAGTTTGCAGAACACTGTTTTTTACTAAGCAAGGAAAACACTGCATTGACATCTTAAAACTTTAACTCACATTTGCCCTTGCCAAAAGAGTGAGCCACCTGCTATTAATTAAAACCAGCCTACTACAGCTAATGGCTAAAACCCAATTCAGGCCTATGCATCTTCTATTTTAACCATTCATGTGACTCTCCTGGCATCCTGTGTCTTTTAAAGGCCAAATTCAATGCTTTCTCTTGACTCCCACAGGCTTTGAGCGGTGCCTAAAACATTTCCTTTCAGTCAAAAGCTGTCCAACTACTGCTTTCTAGACTGCCCACACACGCAATGAAAGAGCCATGTGGAGGCATTAGAGTGAATTAGAATGAATTAGAGGAGCCAGGTTTTATAAAGGCTGGAGGAAATGCAATGTAAATGGTAGTGACAGAGAGGAACTGCCAGTTCCTTCAAGCTGAAGTCTTGTTTACATCTTTGTGTGCGTGCTTTTTTCTTTTTCACAGAACGAACTGCCTCTATGCCCTTCCTCACAGCTCATTGCTGTCTTTGTCTAGCAAGTCACTTGTCTTCACTTGTGGACTATATTTATCTTCATCCAAGTCACCTTTCTCAGTTAATACCAGATTTTCCACTGCTGATGTTAGTGGGACCCTTTGCTCTGTCCTCTCCTGTTCCCAATTTGCACAGCCTTTCTTGCCAACACAGACCTTAGACCCCAAGCACCATTTTCTTTTCCGGTCAGGTACAGTTTAAAAAAAGAAGCTGTCATTTAAACTCTTGGCTTTTTAAATAACTTTCTGCTAGAACTGTGAGGTCCAGCTGTTTTCTAGCACTTACCTTTTCTTAATATAATTATAAGTTTAGACACAGGTTTATTTCACAAACTCAAACCCAGATATTTACAAAAAGGAAGCCCAGGACTGGTGGAAATACTGCTGCTTGTGGTAGCCAAACTTTTAATTTATTTATCTTCTGCCAGTGCTGCAATAAGAACTGAACCTTTTAAATGGTGCTTTACTCTTTTCAACGTACTCTGAAGTACTTTCTGAAAAAACTGAGAGTTCATAGGGGTTGGCATTGTGACTGCAGGCAAAACGAACAGCTGTTCAAATGCCAAAACAAATGGCAGAACTTGGGGTGTTTTTGGATGAAGGGTCCTTGGGCCAGCACCCTCTCCTTGGTTGTAGACATTCTGTTTAGTTTCACATGTGCAACAGTGCAGAGATGTTGCTGTTTGTTTTCCCTGGTGCCTAGGGAATATTTAACTGTAGGATGTGTGGGTTGATCTCCTCCTGCACATTTCTTGTGTTCTGGGAATTGTTTGGTTCCCAGGAGACCGAGTGTGCCAGTGCATCCTCTGCTGTGGTCTGCATGAGTGCTTTCAACACTCCTGAGAGTCACCTTTTCTCCATTCATCCTCACATTCCTGGGCTCTGAAGGCTCTGATAGGTTGGACTTGATCAGGTGCAATTTGCACCATGTTCTGTATAGAATTTGTAAAATGTGCCCATGTATTTGAATGAAGTCTCTCATAAGCTGAAGTGATGATGATGGCTATCTGGCACGCAGTGAATGTGGATCTGGAAGGAAATTGTCCTGAGGAGGTGCAGCACAGGGGTTTGTACTGCTGAGGAAGCCTCCCCTCCCACTGACCCCCAGCATGTGCTGGTTCGCCGAGCTGCAGCAGGAGAGGGAGGTCTGTGGGTGCACAGCTTACTGCCTTAAGACGTGTTTAGGGGTTTGTCTTTGGGCACAGGGAGGCATCTGACCCTGCCTAAGCCTTTTGCTTTGTTTGAGCAGCTGCTGGAGATGTTTGGGGCTGTCAGTGTCCCTCCAAAGGTGTTCTGGTGGTGGGGTGGCTCTTGGACCTGGGAACTGTCTCTGCTGTCAAGTCAGTGTATAGCCTTGGGGCAGACTGTTTAATCTCAGCTTGATCTTCTCTGAAGATCTGACCTTATTTCCCTGCTGTGTAATTTTTACAGCCACATGAGGATTGAGGATTAATTAGTTAATGTCTGTGAAGTGTTTTGAGTGTGTTAGTTAAGGGTGAAGTATTATCATAAAACTCTAGGGAAGTGTCATCGTGTTTAACATGTGTACTGGTGTCTGTCCTTCCTAGAAACTTGTGACAGATAAATCCTGTTCCAGATCCTTTGATTTCCATGTCTTCATTATTCTTTTTGCCCTATTTTGGAATGTGTTTTTCATTTGATTTGAATTAGAAATATAGCTTCCATATGGCAGTACCATGTAAAGCTAATTTCAGCTTTTGGACATGTTATTAGTTTTAGCAATATTTCTGAGAAATACTACCAGAATCACTCCAGTCTGTAGAACTGAGGGGGTACTCTAATTCCTGGGAGTGATTATTGGGGTTTAGGGTGGTTCTTTATGTTTCTTTCTCTCAGGGACTTTCCTCCCTTATGCATTGCTAGGAGAAAATAACAACTGGGTGCTTAAGAGAGACAAAAGAAGTTGCCAAGCTCAGGGGAGGGGAGCACTGGGCTGCGCTCCTCTTATCTGAGGGATTCTCTGGGATAAACAGAGGTACCTGGAGAATTGGGTTGTGAAAAGGGGCTGGAGCAGCTTCAAGCTCCTTCTTGCTCTCTCCCGCTTTCGGAAGGGAAGGAGGCTGCGAAGAATTCACTGTCACTGTGGGAAGAATTCACCACCACTCCAGGGTTCTGTCTTCTGCTGCCTTCTGCCATGAGTGGAGCTCTGCTTGTGGGAGCAGAGCACTTGGACCTTATTAACACTCACCAGCTGGGGACCCTTCACCATCTGCTGGGGTGCCTCAGGGGAAACCCCGGGATCCCGGGCCCTTTTCCTTGCAAGGGAGCCTCTCTTGGCTGTGTCAGGGAGCTGGGCGGCCGCTGCCCAGCCCAGGCTTCTGTGCTGCGCTGTAGCTGCTGGGACGCCCCACGGTCCCAGCTACAGCTGCCGAGTTTCTGACACATCGCATCTACCACCCCGGGACTTTGCTCATCCCTGCCTTCTGAGCTTGCTGCCCCAAGGTTCCTGCTGCAGCCCGTTTCGCTATCCAGAGGGGCACCGGGACGGGCTGCCCTGTGAGTTGTGAAGGCAGCCCTTTCTCCATCCCTCTCCGCCGGCTGTGCCCGCCATCGCCGCGGGAGGGAGGCGGCCGAGCCCGCGCCACAGCGCCCCCTGCAGGCGCGGGGGAGCCACCGCACGCCGTGCCCGGCCGGGAGCCAGCAGCGCCCCTGCTGGCCGTGCCCGGAACTGCACGGAAGGGGAAAGCGCCTGCGGCCGGGCGAGGCTGGGCTGGGCTGGGCTCTGCCTGGGGCTGCCGGGGCTCCGTGTGTGTGCTTGCCTTGCTACACATCGGCACACTCGTAAAGAACTGTTGGTCCTTTCCCTACACCTTTGCCTGAAAGTCCCTTAATTTCAAAATTATAAAAATTCTGAGGGAAGAGGATCATATTTTCTATTCCAAATGAGACTCCTGCTTTCCTTCGCAGACACCTGTCTTTCAAACCAAGACAGTAATTTTAACTGCATGTACTTTTCTAGAATTACTGTATCTCTTACAATTACTTTTATCCTAATACATTTGCACAATACTTAGAGGGAAGCTGTAATGACTCTCAGCAGTGAAGAGGATGCTTAGAAGAGCACTTACCTTTGTTCCCCCTCTCAGCTAAGGAAATACACAGAAAAACTCACACATACATGCAAGGTTTCCTTGGAGAGCTAGCCATTACAATGGGAGATGGGAAAACTGGCATTCTTGCTTCTGCCTCTAAGGTAAACTGCTTTATAGATTTTGATTTCAAGTTTTCTGTCTTCTGTGCAGAGTTTATCCTGTGACTTTTGCTGTGCTTATCCCTTAATTCCTTGCTCCTTCCCATCTCTAATGCTGTCATCAACTGTTGTTTATTGGAAAGCTTGCAAATGTGCAAACTAATCATCTTTCCTTCTGCCTGAAGTTTTCTCTCTAGGGATCTTTAGAAGGAAATTTATTTTCTCTATATCAGGGTGGCAGAAATCACAGACTCTTTGCGTTGCTGATTCCATGCAGCGCCATTTGGTATGTTTGAGCTCTCCCCCTTCTTGTTAATAATCTGTCCTGCTCTCCAAATGTGTATTTTGTGCCTGTCCACTCCAATGAGTTGTTATATGTCTTGCTTTCAGAAGAAACCCTGTAGATGCTGTCAAGTATGTGGTCTTTTAAACAGCTCAGGAATCCTGAGGTGGTGTCTGGGTAAATTTCTCTGTAGTCCAAGGCAACCCTTGTTGTGGGGCAGGACAGAAGGACAGCAGGGGACAAAGCCAGACTGGCATCCTCCCAGAGGATGTGTACAGGGAGGATGGGATTAGCCTGGTTGTGCAACCAGCAGCACCTGAGTTGTTGCTGGGGTTGCTGGAGGGCACAGAACTGTGCCTGGATGCAGTGGTGTTTCCCCATCTGCTGTCTGCAGGCTGTTGTGGCAGGCCCCCAAGGGAAGAATTGCAAGTTCTACATTTGCTCTTGCTCTTTTGGCCTTGGCACCAACACAGGGACTGTATTTGGCATGAAAACTGCTTTTCTACTGCAGCTTGTCACATAAATGGTGCCTTAGGTCTAGAACGGATTAAATAGGACTCCAGTCCCGCCTCTGTATAGTGTGTATAGATAACTATTTGTTCATCCTTATGGGAATTGCTTTTCATTTTGAGCATCTGTATAAAAATCCACACTATATATAAATATATAGCCCTATGAAAACCTGAAACTTCTTCCTGCAATGCTGACATTTCAGAGAAGTGAGGGGTTACAACAACCAAAACAAAATCCGACATTCGGCATCCGGAAGATCTGTCTTCTGACACAAAGTGCAGTCATTCCCACACAGGCCAATTTTCTGCTCTGCCAATACACTTTTGAATACTTGGGGAGGTCAGTGACCTGGCAATCTAGGGAACTCATGACTAGAAGTAATGGGAAGTCACCATTACAGAATGGTCAATAGAGAGCCATTTGTCTGTCTTGCTCACTCTGAGCTTAATGCTCACAAAATTGTGGCTTAATTTCATTCAGTAGTTGAGGGCAAACCTTGTGTTGGGGGAGGGCTTTCCACTGCTGTTCTGGGAGATCTGTGCCAGTCCTTTTTTCCTGTCTCCTCTTTAGTAAGGTAGCTCACAAGCTGGCCGAGGGAGCCAAAGCATGCTGGGCTCTGAACTTCAAACACTGGCTTGCACTTGCTCAGCCTTTTGGAAATCATTCCTGTGCTCTGATTTGTAAAAGGAATGAATTATAACTTTGTATAACCCTTAATCTTGCTTTCTTTTTTGTGTATTTGTGTAAAATACAAATATTTTGAGGTAAGAATAAATGGTTCAGTCTAATCAGTTTCCATAAATATTTCATTGGTGTGATTACCTGCTACTTAAACTTATTTTCTTGCATGGCTTATGCCTGATTAAAATACAAAATCTAACTCATTTCTGTAGTGTCAGTTTGAAATAAGTGTGTGGATGTATTTGTAAATCCTGTTAGAGGAAAGAGGGGAAAAAAGAGTCATGCAGGGGAAAAACATCCAATTGCTTTCAGCAATGTGAGATGAAATCAAAAAATACCCTTCCAAATTTGTGAAAGTCACTTGATTAAAAATGTATTTTGAAATGCAGGTTGTAGGAACATACAGAAAAGAACAAATCAGGTCTGAATACATTTCCCTTTTTCCCCCTTTCTCATTTTAAACACTTGTGCTAGAGAGCTCCTATGTAATACTGCAGCAGGTCTGAAAAAAATCTGTCTTAAATGCCTGTAAAAATTACTATGATCCTTTTGGATTTAGGGACTTTTTTTCTTTTTTTCTCATTTTGTGTTTGCTTTTCTCCCCATCAACTAATTTTCTTTATGGTGTGCTCTATTATTTACTGCAAAAGTAGTCAAGGTTTTTCTAAATTACTCTAATGACATAATTTATATCAGAGAGATTTCTTTAGAGTATTTTGCTTCTTTCTGGAAGGCTGAAAAGAACTGCAGCATATACAGGAGTTCATGCTCCAATTTTTTAGGTCTTTTTCCCTTTAATTAGACTATGTTTATTGTTCTTAAATGCACACCAAAAAAACCCCAGCTGATGTCAGCAGGCTCAGATCACCATGGAGATCTTCCTAAAGTAAAACCTGCTATTACTTACTATTGGCCAGTAACAAAAAGCATTAGGGATCAACAAAAGCAAGCATCCCAAAGCCCCAAATCTTCTTGGGCATTTCATACCTCGTAGAAAGGAGCTGCAAGTTCATGGCCTGATCCCTGATAAACCCCAGCCCTGCAGCTCCTTCTGGAATTGCAAGGGTGTGTTTTTCCAGGATACCCATGCCTGCACTCTGGGAATAAGCCACTGCAGAGGATGGAGCAGTGTGTCATGTGTGAGCACATTGCTGAATAAACTTGCATGAAAACAAGAGATTCCTATGTTGACATAGGAAAGGGAGTCTGAACTTACTAACCTTGAGTTTTCACCAGGGCAATCTGGGCAAATCCTACCCTGTGAGGAGAGACTATTTGGTGCCAAAAATGCACATATTTGGGTCTGCATGCAGGCACTGCAGGGAGAAGATCTTTGCTTACACTGAGCAGGGTTGCTTTGTACTTGGAGGCTCCCTAACGCCAGTACCCAGTGGGTGGCACTGCACAAGCTTTGCATGACTCCGTAGGCTTTTATTATTTTTTTTAAGTCTCCAGCTAGTTTCCATGGTGATGACTGCAGCTTTGATGCCTGTGCAGAAGTGGAGAGGGAAAGAGAAATAAGAGGGCGATATTGCATTAAACTAGGACTTGGGTAACCCATGGAAGTCACAGTGGTCACAGACAAGTGCAAGTCCTGCCAATAAGGCAGTAGTGGGCACAGAAATTGTGGATTCCTGAAGAGCAGCTTCCACCAAGCTGTTCTGATGGGGTGGTAAGTGAACTGGACTCACTTCTGGAGTTTTTAGGGGATTTCTGCATTATATGGGTAAAGCTGTGGTAAAAATTATAATGCACAGTAAAACTGAACATGGATTCTCCCGACAGTAGTTTAAAGTGATACATCTAATTAATGTTGTGGATTTAAATGTGAGGTCACAAAAGCACCTTTTTAAATTAACTCATTCAAGTTTTTGTACTGATTGAATTTCATTTTGTGGTACAAGAAATAATTGTCAGGCATGAAATTTGGATTTGTTCAAACTCTATCTAAAATTCTCTTTTGAACCCATTGAGCCTCCTCTGCAGCAGTGTAACCTCCAAATTACACAGCAGAGGCCTTAGAATTCAGGCAGTGCAGTAATTGTCAATACTGTTGACTTTGCACCCTAATCTTTTGTGACTGCTATGAGACGTGGCTGAATTTAATGCCCACAATCTACAGCTTATCAGCATAGATTGATCCAGGCGTGTTTTGTGTAAAAGCTGCTGATCAAGGACTGCTACAGGTTTGTTTCTCAGGCCTGCTTCTTCCCTGCTGCTTCAATTCAATCAACTTGTCTCCCTTATTTTGAGCAGAGTCTGTCAGATGGAGGGGGATCTGCCAACCCTTGTGAGGGGCTAAAGTCCAAACGTCCACTTCACCATCTGGAGCTCCAAAACCACACTATTCGCTTGAAATTTAGCTGTGTATCAAAGTTCTTGTTGGTTTGTTTGAGCTCTTTTGGGTTTTGTTTCAAAGAGGAAAAGAAAGGGATGTCCAGAGGGATACTTTACCGGTGCAGCTTGTGGGACAGAGATGTGGATCCTTCACCAAACTTCCCTAGGCCTCTAGTAAAACTGCAGCCCAAATTCATCATTGGGGGATATTCTGGGTTTTCTCTCTCTTTGCTACATCTCTCATTGCTCCTTGATCAGCAACCAGACACCAACAAAAGTCTCCCTGTTTGAGAGACTGCGTTGCTGAGGATCTCACCAGCCCCTGAAGTGATTCTTCCCTCATATGGCTAAGCTTGCTTTCAGACACCTGCCTTCTACAGCAGGCGTGTTTTTCTCCCAAAATGTGCTTCATGTGCAGCCACAGGTGGTACTGGGGGAAGGCTTTAGCCTGCATCACCTCTGGAGGAGCTGAATTTAAACTTTGTGTCTGATGTTGATTCTTTGGTTCTGAGGTAAAGACACACGTGGTAGGATCTGGAAAACTGTTGTTGGGAAGACAGATTGTTGCTTCTTTGCTAGAAGGAAAACAGGGATGACAAACCTTGTTCACAGAAATTGCAGTGTGTGTTAATGCTTCTCAGTTTTCTGAAGGATCAAACAGGAGGAAAATCAGCCTTTTGTCAGCTCTGGGTACCTGAGTGTGCACAGGAGGTATGCTGGAGTCTCAAGGTTGGACAAGAGAAGAAAGTAGACAAAGAGATTGCTGGGCCTTCTTTTTCTTTTCTGTAGTTGCTTTGCTGTGGATGTACCTTCTTTTTCTCATTCTCAGTGTGAACATTTTTTTAATGAAAGCTGATCAGCTGCATTAGTCAGATGATTCCTGGTCCTCAAGCAGCTCTTCTGTATGGGGGGGTATCTAGGCATTGCCTACTATGAATCTTCAACAAGTGATCTTTATAACAAAGGATGACCAGAGAAGATTAAATAGAATTTCCCACTGTGTTCAATACAGAATATCTAAGGCTATTTTTCCACTATAGAGTTAAGTTACATTTCAGGGAGGTGACTTGGTTAAATTGACTTAATGGGCACGAAACCTTCACTGTCATTGGGGAAAATCAGCTTACTCAGAGGAGTTGTTTTCTGGACTTACACAGGTTCTTGTAAGCTGTTTGAGCAATGCTAAATATATTGCAGCCAAGAAAAGCTGACAAGGATCGTAGCTGCCAAATTTCTAATAGCAACTTTGTAACTTCATTGCTTTTTCAGCAACAACAACAAAAGAGAAGAATACTGTTAACTTGGCAAAATTCGTTTTCTGTTTCTCGGGGTGTGGTAACAAACCTCACTAAAATAACTGAATATAAGTCAGCAAAAATATAACCTGCTTTCAACAAAAATTGGAGCTATGTAACCCTACCAGTATTGAAAATCGGTGTATGACTTCCCTTGTTGAAATTCATCGCCCTTCTGCAAATGAATCAGGCAGTCTGAAACTCAAGACGTGAGGATTAGTAGAGGGCTTAATTAAAGCATCATCAGTGTTGTCCCTGCAGAATCAAAATCCTGACTCTGGTTACTGAACTATATTTGAGCCTTTATTTGAAATGACTGCCTTTTACTTTAAAGGGATCATCACTTAGAAACTTTACGTGGCTTTCTTTTCAAAATTGTTACCTTATGTGTGTTTGCAGATCAAAAATCATTCTCACTATTTTATTAGTAATATGATACCATTTTCAGGTGCTACAATGTGCATCTAGAGTTTTGCCAAGTTAATGATGGTCTTGACTCTCAAAATATAGTGTTTATAGTTGGACAAAGTCTTTCAGATTTACAGCGTTCATCCTCCCCAGAGGTCCATGTTTCCCAGAAGACTGATATCAGTTTGGCTTCAGCCTGTCAAATAAGTCCAAGAAATGCATGCCAATTTCAAATCCTAATCTTCAGCAAAAAGTCGTCTTTTTCAGTCTTGTCAAGGATCACTGAAGTCAATAAAATTTTAAAATTAAAAATACTGAAGGAGTCCAACAAGTTCAGGCATTTGTTAGTAAAGAAAAGAGAGCTCATGTGTCTAGGGTTATGATCAGGAATCCAAATTGTGGACTAGAAGCTAGAAGTTCTGGTTATATTTTGGCTTTTTGGCTTTTCTTTGTTATATGTCTATGTAACAGAAGATACCCCAGCAATTGGTGCAGCTTTTGATACTCTGAGGTAGAGTTCACCTGCTGTAGTTAAACCAGGGCTTTGCATATGCTGTGCCAGAGGACTGGGGAAAAGAACTCCCTTAGACTTTTTGGTAAGTCAGATGCATGAAAAGGAGTGTGCATTAAATGATAGAAAATACTTGATTTTCAAAAGGCTGTGATGAATTACACAAAAGTTTAAGTTTGCATATTTTAAGGTTCAAGGAAAGCTTGTCTTAGTTCTTGATTTTTCTTTCTGAATTGCATGTTGCTGTAGCAGGTGGTGAAAGCCTGTTTTTCTAGGAGCTTTAAAATCAATTTTGTTGTTTAACCAACTCGGCATCCCAAAATTGTAGGAACCCTGACTCTGCCTTTGACCTTTCCATGTTTTTCATCTGGCACATTAAACAGTTCGTGGCTAGCCCTGTGCTACTAAATGCATGACATTTGTTAGAGGTTTTGCTGTGGTGAGTAATAGTGGAGGGAGAATATATTTTGTGGACCTTTGCAGATTAAATGCCTTAATTCATGGGTACTTGCAATTCCAGGAGACTGGGTTTGACATTGATGGTGGTCTTCAGCCTGATGTTCCTCAGGTGGCTGGGTGGAGATGTGACTGTCTTGACTTGCAGGCTAATGGGCTGGGATCACGAGTGTTACTTTCACAGAGTTCTGTAATTACCTGGGCATATTCTGTGTCTGCAGTCTGAAATCACATATTTTAAAAAAAATTAAATTTCAAACACATTTGGAGTAGCTTTTCTCTTTGTGACTTGTGGTTCAGGCTCTTTTGTGAGCTGTGCCAGTGTAGTGATTGTCATAGAATGGCTCTAAGGAAATTGTGACCATCCTAGGAGTGAATTGCTGAAACTTGAAGGTGATGAATTCCCTATAAAACTACTGTTTGCCTCTCATTTAAATGTGAGTAAATTAGGTGTAGTGCCACTCAAGTCAGGGCTTCAGAAGGAATGTAAATGGTAGAAGTATATTTCGGGAAATGCCAGTTTAAGGGGTTCAGATAATTTGCATAGTCTCAGGTTCAGATCTCTGAATGTCACTTCAAGGTTCTCCCATCTTTTGGGTATAACACCTCCTAGTCTCTTGTAATTTAAGCAGAACTCCTAGCACAGACTGCTAAGCCAAAATGACCTATCCATGACTTTTAGAAAATTCAAAAGGGCAGATCTTTTGTGTTATCTCTAAATGTCAACATTGAATCTACTTGATTTTTTGCAATAAAAGCAGGTGCAGATGTAAACGAAATGCACATCAGATTAAAGTCTTCAAGAAATTTCAAATAGCTCTTGGCTAGTAAGGATTTTCTCCACTTGTAGTCCGAGTTTCCCTCAGGGGAGGCATACGACCACTTTGATTACTGCATGTTTAAATTATTTACTGAGCATTGGTCTTTTTTTTTGTGGCATCAACCTGAAGCCACCCAAACAATGGACCAGCAGCAGTTCTGGAGACCAGCTGTGTAAAGGAACATCTCAGCTGGCTATTTTAGTTCCTCAGGCCTGCTAACCACAAGTGAAAAAGCAGAAACCCTGCCTTTGCTTACGTCCTGGCTACGAATGTAAGCGCAAGATTTCCTAGTGGCTTTAACATTAATGTGCTCTAAACTGCTAAGTCAGAGCTCTTATTTTCCCCTTGAGCTGGCAGCTCAGGCCATCTCCCTTTAATCCACACATTAAGCACACATTTTAAAGTGTGTTGTTTTTGGAAAGATGTTCAGCAACTTCCCTTTTGAATCCAGACGCAGAGGTCTCTTTCCAGAATTGATGGCCTGTACTCGAGTGAACCACTCTGTCTCTGAGCTTTGTGAAAGACCAAGTCTGTGACTTCAGGGATCACCTTTCTAAATGGGGCCTCGTAAAAGGCAAGGTGAAAGGAAGGGCAGCTTGAAGGGGAAAAAAATAGATGAACCTCAAGAGTTTGGTTTGGCAAGAAACAGTGCAAGTTCATTTTGCCTTAAAAACTTCTAGTGGACTCTCCCCGATTTAATTATACATTATTTTTATAACTTTCATCATGCATTAATATATAAAGCATATGGATGTGGCACTGTGCAAGTGTGGCTTAGCTCCTTGAGCCCTAATTTCACTCATGCAGCCAGTGGTATCAGAGGAATGATGTCCTGGTGGTTTTCCTGACCCTGCCCTGGCAGGCTGATGGTGGTACCCAGCACAGAGGGCTCCATACTCACCATGCAGGGTGCAGAATTAACAGTGCAAACCCACAACTTAACTCTCCTGAATACTTAAACTCAATGCAATTATCCAGCCAGTGCTCTCACCTCTCACTAATGACTTATGTCTTGTGAAGAGGATGAGCTGGGGTAGTCAAGGTGGGGCTCCATCTCTTCTCCAAATAGCAGGCAAGAAAACAAGAGGAAACTTCCTCAAGTTTCATAGGGAAAGATTTAGATTGGATTGTAGGAAAAATTTCTTCACTGCAAATGGTGGTCAGGCATTGGAACAGGCTGCCAGGGGAAGTGGTAAAATTGCCAACTCTGGAAGTGTTCAAAAAAAAAGTGGATGTGGCATTTATGGGGCATGGTTTAGTGGTGAACATGGCAATACTGAGGTAATGATGGGACTCAATGATCTTAAGAGGCCTTTTCAACCTAAAGGGTTTTAGGATTTTATGATTCTATGATTCCAAGACTACTGCACTTGCTGTGTGCTGGCAGTCATCCTTTCTCACTTGTGACCCATGTAATTAAGGCTGCAGCAGGATCTACTGCTACATCTCATTACTGTGTTCCTGGGAACATTTCTTAGTGAGGCAGTTTATTTCATTTTATGTATCTAGAAAAAAAATGCCTCCGTTTCTTTAGTATTCCTGTAGTCTGTCAGAGGACTTAGCATTTTTTGAAGGCCTTACCTTTTGGGGTCAGCAGTTGCTTATAGACAAGTTTTGTACTGTCTCATTCCTAAACATTTTGGATATTTCATATAAAGACTTCCTATATTTGCAGTTTAAAAAAAATCTCTGTGTAGGCAAGACTAATGCTAAGACATTTCATTTGCAGTCTGCTGATGTCTTTTGCAAACATTAAAAGTATTGCTGTTTCCACTTGATTGATCAAGTGAGTTGCAATGAAATTTAATTTTGCTATGTCATTTAAAATAGTTCAGTAGAGTTAGAATACCTGTTATGATGCAGGCCTGTCATGCATATTTTTGTGCTTCTGGGTAGATGCATTATCTCAGAGACTCATCTTTAGTGCTGGGAAGCTGGTGCTTGGCTGTAGACAGTACCTGGAAGGCTGCATCTACTGTATTTGTGGCATGTACCATCTTTTCTTTTTCATTGTTAACCAGTCCTTTTTCAAGGCATAAATAGCTTACCTCCATCCAGGGCAGGTATATGAAATCAGAACACCCCTTCCAGCCTTTCAATTATTATTAAAATAAAGACAACTTTAATTTGTATCCAGGTGTCCGAAGACCTGCTCAGACACAAGAGATATGTGGGAGAAAACTTGTATAGGCCTCTGTGTTATTAATTAGTCAGGGAAATATAGGCTAGAATCACTTTGATTCCAGAAGGAAGACATTTGGTTTCAAATGAAATGTTTTTCTCCAGGTCTCACTGATTTCTTGAGCCAATGCCAAGTGTCTGAATTTAAAATTCAGTGTTATCCTAGAAGTTATGTCAGACTTGCTTTTATCAATGTATAGGTGAATGAGGAAAACACAAAAATAAATGCAGTGTTACTCCTTTCAATGTGTGTAGATAGATAAAAATCAGGGTTTTCTAACATCTTACACTCATGAGAACAAATTGCTGATGGAGTCAGATTTTAACTCATTTTTACAAGTGTGTTATACTTTCTGGATACATTTTTACCTGTGTTAGTCTCAGGAATTCATCAAAATTATACTGGATAACTACAGATATGAGTTCTAGAAGATAAATATTGGGGCATCTAATTGCTAGTGATCAGGTTATTTTTAAATTTTCTAAATTTGTTCTACAACTGCAAAACATGTCTTGATTTTGGAGGAGTAAGGGTGGGTGCTATAGCAATGCTATGTTCCCCTGAAGCAGCCAAATTTTCATTCCTACATAAAAGGGCTGGAAAGTGCCACCTCTTAGTGGTGTTTGCTTGTCTCTTCCCTCTACCTTACTTTCTCCATCGCCAGCTGGAGGTTCTGGCCAGGCAGGTTTATAATCAATACTGCCCTCTGCATTTCCAGCTTCTTACAGTGGTGTTTTAGTCTTTTTTGTTAGTATATAATGACCACCAATTTTTTTTCTCTTGCACAGTGTGGGCGTTTCAATGGCAGAGCTTGTAGGGCTGGAGCAGAGGCTGCTGGAAATGGTGCAGCCCAGTTTTGCTGGAGTCCTTGGAATGGGTCGTGCTGAAGCTCTGGGGATTTCTTTATACTCTTGTCTGTTTTGCTGCAGGTCTGCTGTCAAGAATTAAACTTCCTATGGGGAGCCACAACCCTGCCTGTATTGATTTTTCTGAACAGTTGCTCTGTTTTAGTGCCCTCGAAGGGACTATACATCTTTTTAATTAAAAATAAAGTAAATATCAAACGAGTGATGAGGGGTGCAGTGGGCAGAAAACCAACTGCATATTGACTTTTTGTTCTGGACATGAATTCATAGAAACTGCTTACAAGGGACTCCAAACCATGGAAGTGTTTTACCTTTACTGGTTATCTCGCATGGGGACCTCGTGGGAAACATTCTGGCATAGCTGGGAAATACAACTGATCATTTACTTGAGACTCTGGAAAATTCAAGAAGTTAAATTCTCACAACAGATTTTTCTAAAGGTCTGGAGACTGGTCTTTACTGATGCTGTGGTTTCATCCCTGAAATCTCCACACTCCCTCAGCTGTGCATTTGGCTGCACCCTCGTGGGGCGTGGTGTTCCATCTCACCAGTGTGATGTGTGTGGTCCCACTGAGGGGATTGTGTGTTTAAGGCTCTGGGCAATCCCAGCATGAGACAGGTTCTTAGGAAAACTTTGTGGAAGTGTTACAATAAATTTCTCTTAGTGTAGTTATTGCTAGTTTTTCATCCTTATTCAAAAGATTACTTAAGGGTATGTTTATCTACTGGTAGATACTTAAAAATAGCGCTAGAAAAAAACCTGGAGTTTAGATTTCTGGCACATTAGGAAGCTGTTCCAAGTTAGATGATGTCTCATAGAGGATGTCTGATATGCAATTAATTCTCAGCTATCTTCTAGGTCATTCAGTTCCATAGCAGCAAGGCCAGCTAAAGTAACTGAATCAAGCTGGTAACACCTCTAAAATGCTATTTCATGAGTTATCATCAACTTTTTTTCCGGATGTGTTAAGCTTCCATTTGCACAAAAACTTCCCAACAACCACCTGCAACACAGAAATCTTTGCTGGCATCTGTTTGGAGATTTGGAGGCATGAAGGGAGGTGAGGAAGAAGAAGGATTTCTCTGATTCATTCTGCATGCCTTTATTTGGTTCATCATGGGCTTCAGTGATAGAATAGACAGAAAAAGGGAAATAAATACAACAAATAATCAGCAAATCTGAGCATGTTCAGGACAATGTAATTATTTCAGGTTTTTAAGGGTGTAGAAAGTCACTTTTTGGTGGCCTGGGCAGAGCTGGCAGCAAAGATCTGCTCTGCAGAGGTCTGCTCTTGCATGCTGTTCACTGGACCACCCTGCAAAAGAAAAGAGAAAAGTGGAATTTCACGTTTAAAATTTTCATAGTAAGCATTGATTAGAATTGCTCCTACAATTTGATGGCAATAAATCTTATTTGACAGTTCTGTTGTATTGTAGTGGGAGATGGATGGGAAGGAGGGTGCAAACAATTGATTATGCATCTAACTAAGCAAGAGCAATACAGGAATTTATAGGAAGAATAGTTGAAGCTGTTTGGGCCAACTAAAGTTTTTAGAAAACAACCTCAGAATTTTCATGTGGAGATCATGGCTGGCTGTTGCTACAGAGGAGGGCTGACACCACCACAGGGTGCCTGCCTGGGCGGTCAGTGTGGTGGGCTGCAGTAACTCAGCTGCTCTCTGGACTGGAGATAAATTGCAGAGACAAAGGAAATCTTCGTTTTGGTAGCTTAAATAGTGGTTTAAAGACCACGTTCTTCAAGTGGATCAATAAAGGAATCTGTTTCAGGTGGAGGTGAGCAAAGCATCAAGGGAAGTACATCTCTCAGTGCCCTGATCATCGTGGTGGGCCCGGGCAGACTGGACATGCTTTGTGCTTGCTGAGACTGGGCTGTGTTTTCTCTTTGATGCTCTCTGTTTGGAGACAGTTTCCTTTAAGGCTGATTTGCCAGAGCAACAGTGCATCGATGCACACATAAGCTTGTTTGATAAGAGTAGAAACTTGAAATCTCAGATTACACGGAAAAGGGGAAAATTTTGAAATCCTTCTGCTTCTCTCCCCTCCTCAGTCTTGTAGACTAGGAAGCTTTGTAATGGTCTCCTAATAAGAATTGTCTTTCTAGTTCTGGTTCTAATTACTGAATTGAGGCAGCACTGTTGTCTGTGCTGTTTGCAGTCTCCTACTTCTCCACAAGCTTATGGTCCAGTGGATACCCACACAGAACTGAAGCGTGTAATAATTTTATTTTTTTCTCTCTAAGATATGCTGCTGGATTGTCCACAGCCACATGCATGCAAATTCTAAGAGGAATTGTGGAGAAAAATGTCCCTTATTGCTGGTAACAGCAAATTACTATTTTTTTATCAGTTGGTTACAGTCCTATGGTGTTTAATGCTATCGTATACTTTTGCCTTATTAATACTGGCTTGGAAGGAGCACTATTTGTCACAAAATAATGAAGCAGAGCCTTCATGGACAAGGGGGGTTTTTTTAAAGATTCTTGGCATCAATCTGATAGGGAACTGGCCTTCCTAAAACTCAGCTTATGACAGAATATTCTCTTTGAAGCGTAGCTACTCTAGCATTTGGAATTCAGTGGCTCTGGGCACAGTACATCTAAAGGAGTTCATCCAATATTGATGGTCTTCCAGTAAAATCAGGAGGGGAAAAAAAAATCCTCTTTCTTAAAGCTCTTATATTTAACTTCTTGTTGCCTGATCTTGGTCTAAAAGGTCACGAGGGTAAAGCTGTAGCAGGGTAAACCAAAATTAAAGAACTGTGCTTTGTTCTCTGTAGATGCTCCTTAATGTTTTCCCAAACTTGCAGCCTTATGGAGAGCAGAATGAGCCTGTTTCTGAGAGCATTGCTCTGTATTGTAGCTCAATATAATACTACAGTGTCTGAAGGTGTATTTAAGGCTGTTCTAGATCAGAACATTGGCACCCAAAAACATGACTGTGCTGCTGTGTTTGAATGTGATTGTAAAAGCAGCAGCCCTGCCTCTCATTTGGCCACAGTGGTTTGGTCTCCTGAGCTGACTTAAGAGAATTAATCTCTTTGGTCCACAGCTGTTGTCTCTTGCACCACTGCTTTGGCATCCCCACGCAGCTGCAAGTGCCAAGGCAGTGAAGGACCTCAGGAAGCTGAAAGGAGCAGGGATGGGGACTGAGGCCTTTGGCAGCTGTGCAGTCCAGGTCACTTTAGCCTGGTTGAGGTGTCCAGCCTGAAGCTGTGTGTACATGTCCACAGAGGATGGGACTGATGCTTCTTAAGGAGTTGCTGACCCCCAGGTGTGCCCCTGTAACTGGCTGGGTGGGGCAGTGCCAGACTGCAGCAAAGGAGGTGTTGCTTAAGCTGAGCTGATTATTTTGAATTTTCAAGAAGCTGTAACTTCTTGAGCTGCAATCCCTTGCTGAACACGCTTCACCCTGTATGAGCAAAAGCACTTGCTAGAGGTGTTGGCAGAGCTGCCAGGATTTGCTGATGCAGAACAGCTGCCTGGGTAGCAGAAGCCTTACCCAGTGTTGCTGTGTGGTGTGAAGGTTTGGGGTGTGATCCTGGCCCTGACACCACTAACTTTAAACATGCAGCTCTGAGCTCCTTCATAATCTCTCTCATGTGGTACCAGCCATGCTCTGTGTGCATCTCTGTGTTTAACTTTAAACCTATCAGACAGGATTTTGCATGGTGTGTCTGGGCAAGCCTCACACTTTTTTCCATGTACATACTCATCTTGGATATCCAAGGCAACAGGTTTACCATGAGGAAGCACTGGAGCCATTCTTTGGCATTAGAGACTCATTCAGGGCTCACAGCTGAGGGTAACAACAACAAGGCTGTAATGTGGCAGTCCAAACAAATATGGAAATAAGGCTTTAGTTTACTTAAAATTCTCTTATGCCATGGAGGGAATGAGTAAATGTCATTTCATTTCTGTTATTCTTTATTAGTTTTTCATACGCAGTGTGGTGTAGAAACGTTTGTATTTCAATTTATTTTATAGAAAAAGCCTTTTTTCATAATCTCTCTCAGCTCATTGTGAATAGCAACCTCTGATCACAGAAGGCTATTAATTCTTAATTATCTGCTGGTAATTTACTTGTGCATGAGTTTAGCAATCCATTAGGTGGTGATTTATTTTTGAGAGAAATATGTAATGAAAAGTTTTAGGATTTGCTTTCCCTCACCCCCCTTTTGGCTTGCAGTGGAATTAGCTGATTGATTAGATTACAGGATTTATCCAAACCACACTCTGTGTGTTAGAGATTGCAGTTAAGTACATTAAGAAAATCTGAAGCAAGACACAGATAAATGTAATAGTGTTTTTGATGGCAGTCTCTGAATTAGGCTACTGGCTGAGAAATTGGAAGTTAAATTAACAAACACTGGAGTATTGGTCTAATTCAGGGATTTTTTTTTTTCCTTCTAGTCTCTCTTGATTTATGGATATCTAAGTTTTTGAGTGGAAATATAAATCCCTCACAGCAGAGGATCTCAGTAGCAGTGAGCTGGTTTTGTGCCATGCTGTGGGACTACATGGAATAGGGACTAAAAACTTAATGCTGCTTTTTGACACACCAAGGAGGGATGGAAAGCAAGGCCTGAACCTAAAATGCCAGTTTAGCTCAGCTGTTGTGTGAAGCTGTGTCCTGCCATGCCATTGGCTCATGCTGGATGCAAACAGGGAGAAACTTAACTTGTTGTACAAACAGTTTTCCAGAAGTGTGGGATTTCTCTATAGCACTCACCCCTGTCCCTATGCTCCTTCTGTGGGGCATAAGGCTATCTCAGTTTGGAAAAACAGCCTTTTAGTTTCTTTCTCCTCCAGCAGAAGTTCAGTGTTTGATGGTGGGTGTCACCTTGCTGACTTGATACTGGTCTTACATTTGTGACTGTGGCTCAGCAGCTGAGCTCTTGTAGCTGTCTGGGGAGGCAGCTTTTGGTAATTTCATTTACTGTCACTTGAGGTGCACAGGGTGGGAAGTTAAATCCAGTTACTTCTGTTAACAGTTGTTTTTCCACACCTTATTATGTGACTTAAAGGCATAACATCACCATTTATACTTGAGATACTGAAATATATTGCACCTACTGTTTTTTTTTTTCTTGGTAGTTTCACGTGCACCAAATCAGATCTCTTTGCTGAACTGCTTAGCTGAGAAGTTAATTAGTCATTAGAAGAGTTAGTTCCTTTATTAGTTCGAGTTGGATTTAGTGTGTTGTCCGGAAACTGACTGTTGTAATGTGATTTTCGCAAAGCGAGTGGTTGGTGCTCCTGACAGCACAGAGCTGAGAGCAAGGGCTGCTTTTCCTGCCCAATGCCCTATCCTCACATGCTGGTTTCCCACTTTTAGCTCTACTTGAAGCAGTGACAGAGTCTATTGCACATTTGCTATGTCAAAAATTTTGTTAGTAATTGGCCCCAAGTCTGACAAGATAAATTACTTGGAGGAAGAAGAAGATGTCATTAAATAAGGATTGCTCACAGTCTTCTGCTGTGTTGGCCTCCATCCCTGAGCAGAACACAGGGTGTAGCACCACCTCACTGATGGCTGCAAATTGCATAAGATATTATATAAGATAGATATATATATATATATAAGAAAAGATATATATATACAGTGTGTGTGTGTGTGTGTATATATATATATGTACACAGGATATCCCCTGTATATCCTTCTATACAGGGGATAGACAGCCAGGGGTCTGCACCTCGGGCTGGCTGGTTCAGGGTGGAATGGGGTGTACATTCCTGGTGACTGCTGTCCCTCATGCCACACCCGGGGGACATCATCTGTCTGCATGGCTGTGACCCTCTGTAATGCCTCTGGGCAGCAGGGCACAACTGATTGCTCCTAAGATCTCTGAGCCACAAAGAAGCAGAAACAGAGCCCTGAAAAGGGCAGGGCAGATCCTTACCAGTCTCTTGGGCCATCTTAAGTGGGGTCTCTTCTGTTTTAGCAGCATTTCTCAGAGTGGAGCAGAAGAGCTGCTGTGAGCCTGGGGCAGCACTGCTGCTCTGCTCCTCTTAACTTGAGCTTGATGGTGTCCTGCACCAGGGTTGGGAAAGGGAGGGCAATGCTGGCAGAGGGTTTTTGGACCATTGCCCATGGCTTTTCTGTCCCGCCAGTGCTGCCAGAAATGTTAGCCAGTCCCACTGGTGGCAGCTGCATGTACCTTAGAGAAGAGTTTCCAGGTGTCTGGCCAGAAAGACAGGGCTGAGATGCAGAAATTACATTTTCTCATAAGCTGTATGCATTCTTCATGAGATGTTGGGCTCTGTCTTGTGTTTGACCTGTAAATGAACAGTGCAGTTTGGGCAATTTGTATCCTCTCTCCTCACACCAAGCTCTGTGTCAGGACACAAGGGGCTGTGTCAAGTCTTGGCTTCCTTATGTGTGAGGAGCAGAGAGGGCAGCCAGGAGCAGGGTCCAGAGGTGCCAGCAGTGTGCTGAGCCCAGCCTGGCAGGAGCTGGGCACTGGAAGTGCAGCTGGCTTGTTTTTCCCTCCGTGGAGAGGCTGTTTATCAAGATAAATAATGGGAGAGGGCACTTAATCAGCTATTTCTCCATATTTAGAGATGTCTTTCCTTCCAAGTCATGTACTCAGCAGAACACACAGCCCGCATGGCTGAAATAGCCACAGAGCAGCCATTCCCATTGATCACGAGGCTCCCAAGGCATCATTTGTTTCCAGAGTCTGAGGAAAATACTCAGTGAAAACCTGATTGCAGTACATTAAAAATTGCTGTTTATCTTTTAAGCATGCCTAGGCTTGCACATTAGCTCTACATGCAATCCACAAGCAGAGAACAGCAGCAATTCTGTCTCACCCATCATGTTCGGTAACTGCAAATAGCCTATCTTATTTTGACAAAGGAAGGAACCTGACTGTCTATCAGAACCCTTAATAACATCATATATCCTAATAAAACTCATAATAAAGTAACTGAAAATATATGGCAATCTTGTCGTCTCTCAAGACTATATAAATCTGATGATTTATCTGCATTTTCTGATGAGCATACAATGAAAGAGAGCTGGGGGGGACTTTAATGAGGCTTAATTGTCATTTGGTTTAGTGAGAATATTTGCAAAGTTCTAAAAGAGGTGGGACTGTTTTAAAAATGTTCAGAAATAGTTCAGATACAAACAACAGTCCTCAGAGAAGAGAATTTCAGTGGCAGCTTCTTAGCATGACAAACCCAATTTTAGGTCAAATATTGCCCTCTGAATGTCCAGCAATCTCTGGCTGTACATTTTCCAAGGTAATTAACTCAAAATCCTAGGGATGATGTTGGACTCTGCTGTTTGCAAATGAATTAAAAGAGTTTTTTAAGGATGAGGAAGAAGCTTAACATTTAGTCTGAACTACTTTGCATATGTTGGCCTTTGAGCTAATAAATTCAAGTTGGGAAAAGATTAAATTTCATTAGCAAAGGCATAACTAATCTGAATTTGAAAAGTTCCAGTGCAACATCCTAACTTTAGAGTTTGAGGTCTGAAATGCGCAGCAGATACCCTGCTTTTATAGGCAAATTCATTTCCCTTCCAGATTTAGACTCAGGGTGATTTACAGTCTGGTTTTGAAGGTGCTTAGCACAGGCCTAAGTGAAGTCTGCAAGCTGGCAATGAGCACTGCTGAGCCCGACAGCTCTATAAAGCAGTAAAGGAGAGAGGGATAAAGCTTCTTTTTTCTTTTTTCTTTTTTTTTTTTTTCCTGAGAAACAGAAATAAATGGTGGAATGAAATACTTCTGTTGATTAATATTTCACTTTGAAATGGATTAGGAAGAAACTGTGAATTATGTATTTTGATTCAATCCACTGCTGCTTAAAATATAATCTTGGTACAGTTAGCAGTTAGCACTGTGCATTTGAATTTTGCCTTTTTGGGTTTCCAGAACCCAACCTAAATTGCATCCATGTACATGTAAGTTCTGTCTCTGTGTTGCATGATTTGGTATAGACCCTTAAATGTTTAACCATCTTTGTAGGTTATTTATCTATTTAATGTCAATTAAGTTTCTAGGGCTGCTTTAGTTTTTCAGTGAGGTGCCACCCTCCCTTCCAACCACACAACCAATGCCTCAGTGTCAGGCAGGCAAAATCAGCAAGCAGCACTCCTGATCTTGGAGTTTGCAAGTGAAGTTCTTTGTTTGTTGAAAGCATCTGCAGGAGCTGGTGGGGCAGAGCTCCCAAGCAAATAGACCTTCACTTTTTAGGCAGTAGTGCAGCAGTAGTGACTAAATCTGCCTCAGCTCAGACAGGCAGGATCTGCAGGAAATGGTATTATCTTCATTTTACTAAAGCTGAAGGAGATTAACTTTACATGAGAAGTCTGAGACAGAACTGACTATCGAATCTAGATGTCCTGGTTCATTTATCCCTTTTCCTCTAGCAAAAATTATCCTCTGGTAAGGTGTGTTGGTTTGGCATGGACTGGTTTTTGGTATTGGGGCAGCCACAGGGGTGACTTCTGTGAGAAGCTGCTGGAAGCTCCCACCATGTCCAGCAGAGCCAGTCCCTGATGGCTCCAAGGATGGACGTGCTGCTGGCCAAAACTGGGCCAATTACAGAGGTTGGCCTGTGTAAACTTAAAACCACTAAATCTGTGGTAACAGATTTAAGAAGAAAATCAAAACAAAGTGGGACACAGTTTTTTCCTAACCAGAGAAGAGGAGGAGGTGAGAACATGTGAGGGAGACAAGGGTGGATGCCTGGAGGAGGCTGTGATCCAGTGGGAGACTCCATGGAGAGAGGGCCCTCTCCCAGGCTGGAGCAGCCTGTCCTTGGAGGACTGCACTCCGTGGAAGACTGACCCACGCCACAGCAGTTCTGGGAGCACTGTGTGCCCGTGGGGGAATTCACATTGCAGCAGGTGCAGTAGGGCTGCTGCTCACGGGAGTGGACCCACGCTGGAGAAGTTCACAGAGACCTGTCTCCATGGGAGGGACCCCATGGTCTCACAGGGGAAGGACTCCTCTCCCAGAGCAGCAGAAGAAAACCTCAGTGATGATCTGACCAAAACCCCCACACCCTGTCCCCCTGTGCTGTTGGAGGGAAGGAAGGGAGGGTTAAGTGAAGAAAAGGTGCTTTAAGGGCTTATTTTACTTCTCATTTATCCTCCTCTGACTCTGTTAGTAATAAATTTACCTTGTGCCTTTAAGTTGAGGCTGTTTTGCCCTTAGAGTGTTTTCTCCTGGTCCTTATCTCAACTCATGAGCCCTTCATTTATTTTTTTTTCTCTCCTCTGCCCAGCTGTGACAGGGGAGGGTGAGTGAGAGGCTTTCATGGGTGCCTGGCATTGGGCCAGTGTCAAACCACCACATAAGGCAAAACAGTGGAGGAGTTCATCCCACTGGCAGCAAGATGCCATCTTTGCTTTGGAAGAGCTGTATATTACCCTCAGTGATCAATAAAGACAGTTTAAAATTTTTCAGGTTTAAAATAAGCCTAAATGAACTGCTAAAGTACTTTGGCTTAGAAAGTTACTGCCAGAAGTCCTTGTGTTCAATCACTGTCAGCAGAAAATGGATTGATATTGTAATGTGCAATTCAGTGGCAGGTGTAATCACCAGTGCCAAAATCTCCCTTCTTGAAAGCATTTAAGTCTTGCATATCTTTTGATTTTCCATTAATATCATTTGCTTTTCCAAATTCCAAGGGAGTAGAGATGCAAAATCAGCCATTGTTTTGTCTGTCTTATTCAACGATTTTATTTATTTTATTTAATGCATAATTCATTTAATTTTATTGATTTTCACTAGACAAAATAGGAACTTTGGGTAGCAGAAGCAACCCACTGAAACACCTACTTTCCCCATCTGCAACCTGTTTACAGGAGTAAACATGGAAGTGGATGTTTTTCTGGTTGATTGCAACTCCTGCAATTCACTGCTGAGTGCACACACTCATTAAAAGAAAATTGTTACTCGAGAAACTCTGCAGCAGATGAGAAGCTAAAGCAAGACTGAGGTGAAAGGACTGAACAAACAGTACTTCAAATGAAGATGGGCAGTTTCTTTGTGATTGGAACCCATTACTTAGAGTGGGGATCTGTTGATTCATAAATCTTGACAAATGTGCTTATGGTTCCAATGTAATTAGGAGCTTCTAAATTGAAAAGAGCTGGTACCTCAATGCTGAGGAACATATTGAATGTTCTAGCGGAGGAAACTTCAGACAGTTGGAGTTGGTGTGTCTTAGGTTAAAAAAGAAATAGTGATTGGTTTTAATAAGGATCATAAGAAAAAGGACAGACACTGAGATCTGAAGCCTGGAAGACTATAAAATTCATCTGATTTTACTTAGTTTCTAATTTTGCAGCTCAGAATTTTCCAGTCTGTTTCCAGAGCCTCTTTTTTTTCCAGTAATCCAATTTTCTAATGTGTTCCTGCAGCTCCTATGGGCTTCTCTGAGACCAAATCTCTGAAAAAGTGATAATGTTTTGTTAGAGAAAGATGAGATCTAAACAGGAGAGAACAGAGACTGCGGTGATCTGGTGAGAAAGGCTGTGGTGTGTAAGTATTGTACTTTTTTTTGGTGAGAGGCAGGCAATTGGATTTGGATAAAGAACACTCACATTTTGCTGTGTAAAACCAAAAAGCCCTAAGGAAGGCACTGATAGCACATGTGGCAACCTCAAAATTCAGACCTGAATAGGGCCAGGAAGGGGGTGGAAGTTTGAAATCAGTGAGCTGCAGAAGATTCACTTGTAAAAGCAGAGGTACTTTTCACTTAATACTTTGGCACATAATATCCTCCTTGCTGGCACTAATGATGTGGAGACATTTTTCTATCAAATGGTTTCTGACAGTTCAATTGCCAAAAATACTCAAGTGGCAGAATGCAACTGCAATTACTAACAGTGTGCTTGCCCCAGAGTCTGTAAATTCTCTCATGAAAGCCTAAAAAGCCCATTCACGTTGTCTAGAAATAGCAGCAATAACCATGGTAATAAGTTCCTTTCTTTGTTGCTGTGGTTCAATTCTTTTCATGGGTAGGCTGCAAAAAAGCCATTTGATTTTTCTGTAGCTGCCTCTATTGTAAGGAGACGTTTCTGCTCTGCAGCAACAACAGTGCTGCTGAAAGCTCTGCAGCAGCTCAGTTTCCAGGTTCAGAAATTTAGCTAAGGAGAAGAAATTTCGGTCCTGTTTCAGATCAGGTTAAGCCCAGTTTTGTGTTTGGGCTGTGATCTGGAGGGGAGGATGTGTCCTGAAGGAGGTGCTGAGGGGGAGGCGTGCTGCCCTGGGGAGCAGCATGGCCAAGAGACAGGATTTGAGTTCTTCCAAAGCCACCAAGGCAGTTAGTGCGTGTCCCATCACTCCTCTACCACCTCTTACCCCTCTGAAACAAAACCTGATGGCTTTTACCATCCTGGAGGAGTTTGTCTGCATGCTCAGAGGTATTTCTTCATTATCCCCCTGAGCTGTAGTGCAGTTCATATGGAGAATGCAGGATCTGGAGTTTCTTTCCATCTTGGAGTAGTTTTACTCAGGTTAATGGGGCCAAATGTGCTGTGGTCCTGCAAGAATTGCTCCTGGGCGGGTTTCTGCAGGGAGTGCTACTGACTGCAATGAGGTTTATTAAGATGTAGGACACACTTTATGGACATATCATGAAGGACTGGGTACAGGAGGAGAATAAGAAGCAGTTGTGTGAGGCAGCTTGTCTGTGCCAAGTCGTTCACATATGGGAGGGTTTGCAGCATTACAGTTCTAAATCCAGTACTTAAAGTGTGCTATTGAGTCACAGGGACAGACAGCTTTGATGCTTGTTAGAGGCAAGGAGCATGCATATAGACTTACTCTCCCTGTTATTAAAGATTATTTTATCCTATGAGATTATTGTCATGGTATGATGCTTGAACAATTTACAAATGTAACTTCAGAATATAAATGCCTTAGCTTCTGTAAGCTCTCCAAAACAGAAGCATTGAAGTTTTCAGCAGCTATTTATCAGAGCACTTGGAATGATAACCACTTTTGTTTATTTAGCTTGAATTTCTAGGACATTCGAAGAGATAAATACTGGAAATGGCTGTCATTAAACAAACTCTGAATTTATTTTAAGAATCTTACTAACTTAAAGTGTTGTGAAGTGTCTCAAGAACTGTTGTAGGCAGGAAAAGGGAAACCCCCACAACAGCGTTTAGTTTGCAATTACTGTTATGTTGGAGGTTATCTCTGAGCTTGTAGCTGTGTCTGTGAAGGTTCTGGGTGCTGAGGCCAGCTGGTACAGAATGACCCACATCCATACCATTAAAAGTCTCTTAACCTGCAAAACATTCCCATAGGACTGGAAACTCTGCCAGCTCTCAAACTGTGCCTGTGAGTGCGTGAGAAAATTATAGTTGGCACAGGCCAAAATTGTGCCAGGGATGCTTCTGACAGCTTAATAGATGGGCAGTCATGGCCCAGGGCACAGGAGCATCCCTGGGCACTGCTGTACTCTGAGTTTGGGCACAGCTGCAGTCACAGGTACAGCTGCTAAATCAACTTTTCAGTACTTTTCAGGCAGCATATATATAGGGTTGCTTTGTTGCAGAGGGTGTCCCTGAATGACAAAGCTGGTTTTGCTGAAAGGAAGATTTTGCGTCACACTTTGAATAGTGTTAGTGTTTTTTTTTTTTTTTCTATGTAACTTTAAAATCTACCAGCAGCAGAATCAGATATGAGTATCCTCTAACATTAAGCCTTTAGCTCTTCACAACAGTGAAAACCATTACATCGACAAAGGAATATTTCTGTGAGTCTTGAGTTTGTTTAGTAAACAGATATTACCCATAGATCACTGGGCAACAACAATATTCTCTGTCAGTTAAGCTACAACTAAATGTTGTGTGATGTCTGCTCTTATTTTCTCCTTCATGCACTTTACCTCTTTCACTCGACCAGCACTTGACTCCAGCCTTGATTCCTTTTCACTTGAGAGCTTCTGGGTAGGGAGACCACAGAGAGGTTTGGAAATTTTTTAAGGCAAGTTGTTAGCGTAGTTGTTAGAGATGTTTCTGCACTTGCTATGTAAATGACTTAACATTTCATGAATGCAAAGTGAATCAGTTCTCTCATGTTGCTTGCGTTTAATAATTTTTGATTCTTGGTTAGCATATTTCATAGCTGAAGCCTGAATTTTTTATTTTGCGTTAGTCAACGATGCAACAATCACCTCATTATGTAGGATGAAGAATTATGTGTGTGGAATTTGGGCTGAGCTTTAAGCTTCTAGGAGAGCAAGGAGCTATTAAGACATCCCGAGACTGCACATAATACAATGTCCTATATCGGGCTCTCTGACACAGCCATGCTAATTTATCTCTGTTCTAGCAGATGACAGCTCTGCTCTTCCTGTCCCAGGCTTCTCCAAAGCAGCAGAATGTTATTTATTTTGCAAGTATATCAAGTAATAGTTTTTTCTTAGTCTTCCTAGCCAGGCTCTTATATACTTTGCTGTTAGGGTTTAATTTAATTTGACGTGACAAATGGTACCGAATATCAGAAAGTGTGTGTCTCATAGCAAAACCTAGGGGTGAAGCTAAGTGGAAACAGTTTAAACCAAGTTACACTGTAGTTAGTCCAACGACTTGCATGTCACTCTAATCTTGGTTTCCCAGGAACTAATTTTTTTGCCTTATTTCAGGATGCAGAAGAGCAAATCTTTCAGAAGCAGATCTTCTGGATAATACATATGCCACATTAAGGTCTTTGCATTTTCTAGGGTATACTGTGATTTGCTTCTTTTACAAATTTTCATCACGTGATAAGGTTATTGTGATGAAAATTTTGGATTTGAGATCCAGAAAAGTCATTGCTGAACAAAATACAGACAATAAATTCAGCTTGAAAGATTATTCTATTTATTCACAGCCTGTGACTCTTTTGTGAAATGAAAATCTGAAAAAACCTGATTATGAAATGCAGACTGAAGATCCCTGATGACTTGTTTAAGGTGAAATCTTTACTAGGGAAGGGGAAAAGTAACTTTCCATTACTGACTAAGAATACCAATGTGCTCCTCAGCATCTTTATTTCATCCAGCCTGCAGTTCAAAACGTTGCATTCAGCAGGTAGAATTTGTAGCATTAGTACATTTGAGTTCCCTATTCCAAGTGGCTTTAGCAGTATTTAAGTCAACTTCACAGTGAGTTTATGTGTATTAAAATGAAAATTAAAAGATTTTTAGATAATAATGATTCTAATGAAAAAGTATTGCCAAGAAGCTATCAAAGAGATCAAATGTACTTAGGAGTGCCATGAAAAGAATATTAAATAGAACAGCAGTGCGTGTGCAATGGCAGCCTAGATTCAAACTGTGGTGCTTTTGCTATTGTAAAGGGATGCCACTGCCAAAAACCTTTACACTCTAATTTTAACCTGCTTACCCAGAAAATTAAAATACATGTTTTGCCTTTTGGAAAAGGTAAAAAAGGTTTTGGAAAAACAGTGGCTCTTCTCTTGCAACTGGTAATGAATTGGAATGACAACCAAATCAATTCTCAGCCATGCTTCAGTAGGACAAATCCCCTTGCCTACAATGAAGTGAAAGAAATGTGGGAAACTGAGCATTTGCCCTCCAGAAACTGACAGTTTGTGTTACAGGAAGAAATTGGTGCACGTTTTATTGAAGGTTGTTACAAGTGAAAAAGTCCTTGAGGTGGTTGAACTGTGAATCAATATCTTCTAAGAGTTTGAATCTGTCTTGGCGTGTTTTTACTTTGAGAACTGCCTGAATTTGTTCTAGCAAAGGAGAGGGGATGGATGGCTTTTCTTTCAAAATGCCATGCATTTCTGCTAGCTTGTGTTCAGGTAACATGGGGTTACACAATCAGCTGGGTTAGCAGTAGTAGAGCAATGCCAGGGTATTAAAGCCTTCTTGATAACTGCTAGAAGTTTTTGGGTGTGCAAAGCAGGCAGCTGAACCACCTAGAACTTCTCGTCTGCTAAGAAAGATAAAAAGGCAGAAATACTGACTTTGCAATGGCTTTCAATTGTCATAATCATAGAATATCCTGAGTTGGAAGGAACCCATGAGGATCATTGAGTCCAGTTTCTGGCCAGGTACAGGACATCCCAAGAGTCAAACCATGTGCTATCCAAACTCTTCTTGAACTCAGACAGGCTTGATGCTGTGACCACTTCCCTGGGGAGCATCTTCCAGTGCCCAAACACCTTCTGGGTGAAAAACCTTTTCCTGATACCTAGCCTAAACTTCTCTTACTCAGCTTCATGCCATGTCCTTGAGTCCTGTCAGTGTCACGAGAGTAAACAGATCCTCTGCTGCCCCTTGTGAGGATGTTGAAGACCACAGTGAGGTCACCCCTCAGTCTCCTCCAAGCTGAACAAACCCAGTGCCCTCAGCTGCTCCTCATACAGCCCCTCCAGACCCTTCACCCTCCTCATGGCCCTCCCTTGGATGCTCTCTGATAGCTGAATGACTTTTTTATATTGTGGTGCCTAAAACTGCCCCCAAGACTTGAAGTGGCAGGTCAATCCCCTCCCTGGCCCAGCTGGTGATCCTGTGCCTGATGACCCCCAGGAGATGGTGCACACATGGGGAATCCTAAATTAACACTTCCAAGTTTGTGCCATAGCACCAATTCCCTGCTGCTCTACACTGAGTGGTTTCATAGCTGCCCTTTGTATTCAATTTCTTCCAAATGAGTTTCATTTGTTGACAGATTTTGAGATTTTTCTTGCTTGCCCTGCGTGTTTCAACGCACAGTTCTTGTCTTTGGTCTTGAAATAATTTATAGCATAATGAATCATTATAGTGCTGTGTGATAAAGCCACACTGAGAGGATGGAATCTGAATGAAAGAATGTGTTCACAAACTGTTTTAGAACTGCTCTGTGCCATCACTGAGTGTTCTCTGTGACCACTGCTGGCCCTGGTGCTCTCTGCAATGGCCCAGAGTGTAGGAGGACTTGGGTCAGGCAATCCAGTGGGCTGTTTTCTCCTCCTCCCCTCTGCATGCATTCCACATGTCCTTCTGAAACAAAATTTTTCATATGTAAAGGAAGAATTTTTCATATGCCCTGCCCTACACGTAAGAATACATTGCATTAATGGCCACAGTGTGTATTGCAGATATGACTGCCCAACAGGCTGTAACCACAGCATGTGTTCAGCTGTACACAGCATATATATTAAAAAAAGGGTGCTTAACACAGTGGTGTTATAAGGGTTTTTTTGATTGTTGGAGTAACAGATGTGACTCGAATCCTGCAATCTGGAAAAAAATTTCAAACGCGTGTTAGTAATTTTCTGTGTCCTTTCATTAGGGGTATTTTTACTGCAGCTAATAAGGAACTCAAGATGCTCTCAACTCTTGAGTAAGTTACAGTGAAGAAGATACAAGCTTTTCAGCCATTTTTACCACCTACTCCAACATTAAGACTGGAATGCATTTTGCTTCAGACAGTTTACACGGTCTGCTGGTTTGTGTTTATTTTCTACAGCAGACGTTTTTGTTTTCTCTTTATTGTTTTATTAGATGGCTCTACTTTAAATTGCCTTTAATTTCAGGCATGCTATTCAGCACAAAAGCTGTAATCCTTGGATCGTGCTCTCTTCATAGCAAAACTGATGGGAAATAACTTTGTTCTGCACTTTACATATGGTAATAACAGTAACTCTTGACATTTGCTCTTTGTGATTATTTTAGGCTCTGTACAGCAAACAGGCTTTTGGGGACCTGGTGCTGGATTCTAATGGAACCATTAAACTGCTTGTGCACAGCCACATGAGGATGCACAGCTGGGGTCATTTGGGTTTCCCAAGATCCCTGTTATTTCTGATATATTTTTGAGAAGTCAGTACAGATACAAATCTGTAGCCAAAATAAGTTTCTATCCTGAAGAAGGAAACGGTGTAACTGTGTATGTATAGCATGAATAATCAGTATCTTTGTATTGTGGATATTTCTACTGGCACCTTCTGAGGCTCAGGGTGCTTGGTACTGCAGGAATGAAGTTGGAAGATGGCTGATAGTTCATTGAGCTTCTCATCTGAGCAAAGGAGGGTTGGGTAAAGAAAGGAATGGCATAATAACTTACAAGTAGGGTAGCATAATTAGGGGCATTTGAAAAATATCTTGTCTCTTTTAGATAAAAAAAAAGAGGGGAGAAAAGATGGGAAAAAAGTAGTTAGGGAAAAAGCATCCTTTCCATTTAAAGTTTGACTGTCCTCATAATCATGTGCTTCTATCTCTCTCACACCTTCTGTCATTTCCTTCTCTTGTCACTGGGTACTTAAACAGCACAATTTTTTTTTTTTTTTTTTTTTTTTTTTGAGTTGTAGACCATTATGTCATGTATTAGCAAGGAGAAATGGGCATTTGGAACATACTAGTGAAAGGAGACACGTAAGAATAGCAATCACTCACTTGACAGTCTGGAGCTTTGTAAAAAGCAGCAGGCTGTGAACCCCTGGCAAAACTCAGTGTAGTTAAGGAGTTCATCCATCCGTGTTACTTGCCACTCTGTTTAAACTGAATAAAAAGTACCTTGTCTTCCTAAAACCACATTCATTCAGTTTTATATTTCTGTAATATTTTCTCAATGAAATTATAGAAGTGGTGACAAGCCACGCTTTTTTCATCTTTTCTATTTTCAGTTCTCCCTTAACACTGTGACATGTAGCATATTGGAAGTCAAATTGCAAAAAAAAAAAAAAAAAAAGTTTCCTGTCATATTTAATTGAGACTCCATTGTGAAGTCAGGAATTTGCTTAACATCAACCCTGCAGCTTTGGTTAGGTGAAGGACTTGGAAGAGGGAAGCTTTGGGTACAATTTTCATTTTCAGAGCACACAATCCTCAAAATGGTTTTTGATGTGAGCTGAAGGGTGAGTTTATTTGCACAGAACTATTTCAGTCATTTCTACTGATTTGCCAGCAAGGAAAAGCCAAGGTGGAGCTGGCAAGCTTTATAGAGTTTTAAGCTGTAAAATGCAAAAGAGGAGAAAATCCATTGTGAGGAATTATGAGGAAAAAGTTGTGGAAGACACCATCCAGAGACATATGATTTCCTAGTGCTGACAACCACAGCAGGCTGCTGTCTTTAATGCAGACAGCTTACACTGGTGCTCTGACTCTCCTCTGGCTTATGCAGACAACTCCTGTGGCATTAATAAATTCCTGGAATAGCTGATAGAAGAACTGAGACCTGTCAGGTATCTCCTTCTTCAGCACCTGTAGTGCTCTCTCACATTTTATGCTCTATACCAAGGGACCACAGCATGATCACAAATAAATGAGTTAATAATTTTGTGTATGTTTCCATGTGTGCATTTAACACTCCCAGGTCATTTAACACTCCCAGCCTTCCCTGATAATTGCAATTTTTTCTATTGTATGAGCTGTAATGCTTGCAGTATTGAAAAGAAGTTCTAAAAGCAATCTGGCTGAAGCAAAAGGTGAATTCTTATTGAAACAGGCTGTTGAAGGCATGCATAAGTGTTCAAAAGCTTCTATTGCATGTATACTGTTGGGCACAGGAAGAATCCCTAATCCAATTGTTTTCTCTTCAGAAAGGACAACAACAATTTGTTGTGCTGCTTATGAAAACTGAAATGTTTGAGAAAAAAATTATATGTGTTTGTAGATAGAGAGAGCAAAAAGTCAGATGGGTTGAGAAGTGTACAGTTTGTTTAGCTTGCATTAACCTGCCCATGTAATAAAACTGGTGAGAGACAGGTGCATTGCAGGTTGCAGTGGTGCTTTGCTTCATGTACTTCTATAAAAAGTGTTCAAGCACATAATTATTCATGGCTGCTGGACAGTAAAGCTGCTCAAATCCTTTCAAAATTAAACCTGGTGGTCAAAATGTCCTAACCAGATCACTGAATTTCAAACAAAAATACAAGTACTTCCCTTTGCTTTGGCTTGGGTGTATTTATGTCTAGTGTATCATACCAATTGTAACTGCTTTTTTGTTGGGGAAGCAATGTGTCTTTCCTTAAATATGGTGTTAAATATGAAATTTCATAGGCAAGCAGTGGCACTTGGCAACATTGATGTGCAGTGCTCAGTTTTGTTCAGGGGACTTATTTCTACTCTGTATCTTCTACTGAGGTATGCATATAAGCAGCCCTTTTGTGTGCCTTATTTCTCAGTTAAATTCTACAAAATTGCTTTGCTATTTTGCCTGGAAAGATAAAGACATTCTCCAGCAGAAAACCTTAATTCAAATTATAAGATGCGTATTTCTGGCTTCCTTTTCAGCAATGTCTTACTTGTTTTTCTTCATGTTAATGAGTTCCTTACATCTACCTTTTGATGGAAAAATCTTAATGTAAAGGGAGAAATGTTTTTATAAGAACACTGCAGCCCTGGTGTCCTGAACTTGCTTCTCCCCTGCACATTTTGGCCTTGCATCAATAGGTCACTGTTGTATTTGCATTTTGAGAAATTTCTACTCTATTTTAGCCCTGTACAAATGAATTGTCGTAGCCATGAATGCTTTGCATAAATAGCTTATAATTTCATTAAACTCTGCTTTACAGCTGTCACTCTGGAGTGTCTGTGTTCTTCAGCCCTTCTGTTCAGTAGGCACTAATCTGCCAGACAGTATGATTTATCAACTATCAGATATGTTTTGCTCTTGGTTTACCTCAGCTTAACTGCATTCTCAGTTGCATTTTGTTCGGCTGTTAATTCCATTCTCTTTTGTCTTTGTATTTTTTTTTATCTTTCTTAATTTATTTTTAGATATTTTTGAGTGGCCTTATTCTTTGGTTAAGTAGTGTGTGTATAGGAAATATTATGTGTGTACAGGTATTGATAATTATTTGTAGATGCTCAGGTTTGGGTGCTCTATGTCATCCAATAAACAGAAGATATTTGTGTTTCTGATATGCTGTTGGGTCTTTAAATAGTTTGGAAATGTAGTAGAACTTCTGTGTATGAGCTCTTGCACAGGTGGTGGTGACCTGGAGTGTTTCAAGCTTGGGTGGGATGGGCAGAAGGACAGGGTGGAGTTTCCCAGAATTGCTGGCTGTGGAAGGAAAGGCTCAGGGCTCTACTGCCCTGAGAGAAGTGCTGGTGCCATGGGGTCACCACACCTGGGACAGACTGATGCAAATCCCCAGCAACCTCTGCCTTCCCAGACCCATAAACTGGGGCTGTGGGGAGCCTCAGATCCCATCCACTTGCCTCCTGTTGAGTTTGAGTGGAGTGGTGGTGATGATTAGCACCTAATTCACACTCTTCTGTGGTTTATTGGAGCAGTTTCCTCAAACTTCTAATACCTTTAAACCCCACTTCTTACCTGTTTAATCTCTGAAATTCTACACAGTGGATGATCAATGTTTCCATATTCTGAGCACAGTTTAGGTGGGCATGAAGATAATCCACCTGATTGAACTTGGAGCTGCTAAAGCAGAATTGTGCATTTCGGGATTTTGCAAAGTAGTGCAAACAAACAAACAAAAAGAACTCTACGGGGGGGCGGAAACTATGGCAGAGAAATTTAGATATACCTAACCTTGGCCTTCAAATAGTCGTGGCATAAAACAGCATAAGGGGAAAAGGATCTTTTGTATCATCGTTGCTGTGTTTGCAGCTGGCCCTGGAGCCCATGAGCGAAGTCAGGCCTGAGACATTTGCTTCACTTTCTCAGTGGTGCAGGACGCCACAGTGACACACATGCCTTAGTGCATTTTGTTTTGCTTTAAAACGTAATTTTAAATTAATTGTATTGATAAGCCATGCAAACTCTTTGTTTCTATGTTTTCAGGTAACTTAAAATTACCTGCCTAAATACAGATTTTTTTTTTTTTTGCCAGTATATCTTGACTGCCATATCAGTTCAAATTTGGAAACCAGTCTTCTTTTTAATTGATACTTTTCTTGCTTGGTTTTTGGGTTTTTAAAAAAAATTCTAACAGTGTGTATGCAGCCCCTGAAACAAAGTTCAATCCAGTTGCCCTTCTTGTCCAAAAAAAGGGAAACAAAACCTTTAAGTGCCTCCCTTTCTCTTTCAGACCTGGAAGGGTCAGGGCTGAAACAGCAGGATGAAACTGCAAAGGAATTAAGCCATGTCTCATTGCATCTAAATGCTGTCTTCTTCAATCTCTACTAGTACTTTAGGAGTCCAAAGTGGGCAGACCATGCATTTTGTTTGTTTTAATTTAAAATCAGCGCACTAAGCTCCCCTTTGGTTTCTAGCTAGGAAGGTAGAAAACCCACTGGTGTCACTGTGCACTGCTCATCATCCAGGACTTTCTCTTTTTTAGCCATCTCCTCCCGGGATACATGCACCTTTCCCCCCAGACCCTGGATTCTCTAGCTATTAGGATGTAAATGAGGTAAATGAGAGAATATGCTCCTTCTGCCCCTGCTTTCTTCCTGGCATGAGAACATGCTGTAGGTGACAAAGGTGTCATACAAAGAACTTGAAAAACAGTCGTGTAGTCTTGCACACCATCCTAAGCAGGAAACACTTTCACACTTTTTAGCAAGCGATGTAAAAGGAAATTAGAGGAAAAGGTTGTGTGTTTGAACACTGGGAATGTAGAGAGTCTACAAAAGGTTGGTGTCTGTTTTCTTCATGCTACTTGGAGAAACAATAGCAGCTAAATGGGATATAATTCACTAGTCTGATGCAGCATGTTAAGCACATGAGCAAAAGAAAGCTCCATGTCCTTTCTCTTTAAATTGCAGCTAGAACACATTAATATTAATTTTTTTCTCTGCCATCATTTCATGCTTCAACCCTCCAGATGATAATTAAGACAATAGAAGATAAAATTTTGTACTGTATAAAATTGCATTCAAGCCTTAACAAATAAGAGATTATTTTGTCCAGTAAACAAAGCATAATCATCCTGGCACCCTTGCGAAGGAGAGCCTAAAATAGAAACTCTGCTTTTTATAGGTCATGTAAAATATCATCTCTCTCATTATCTGTACTGTTTGGATGAAAAAGAACTGATTAATTTAAAAGAACATTGGCTTTTTTGCTAACAAGGTTATTTTCTCATTGATTGCTAGGAAGTCTAGTTCCTTTGCAAAGGGTTGCAAATGATGAGTAAATCAATTGTCAGCCTGTGTAGATGCATCTGCCATTTCTGTGCTGGCAGTGCAGGGTGATGAATACATGGTGTTTCTACAGCAGCTGTGGAAGCACCTTGTTTGGAATTTCTGGGTCTGAGCAGAGATGCAAAGGCAGGACCAGGAGAGAATCAAATAATGAAAGGGTCACGCTCCTTAAATTTCTTTTAAAAGCTGAACTATCAAATGGACTGTGACATAAAAGGAAGACCAAACTCAAAGAAATGTAAAATTAGATCTATGAATTAATTAGGCAAGCAATTAAAAAAAAACAAACAAGGACAAATGTGGAAAAAACACCTGTCAAAGGTGATGGGTTTATCTGGCCAGCCTCACTCAGAAACGGCAGCAGAATTTATCTCTAGGAATCTGAAGGTTTCCCCGTGGGGTTTATTAGCAGAGGAGTGTGAGCAGCCCAAAGCTGGGGACAGTGGTGCAGCTCCTGTCTGGAGGAGACTTGGGATTCTGAGTCCCCTCTGTGAGCTGTTTATCTGTGGCTCCCGGATGCCTTTGTGCATGGTGCTCTATTCTGTTTAAAGAACCACCTGCCTTCCAAAGCTGCTCCTTTGTTCACCTGCCCTGGTTCAGACTCTGAAAGTGGGGCAGTGGGACTGTGTTCAAGCAGGAACAGTGCATTATTCTGGATTGCTCCTTTGATAAATAGCTATTCCTTTTGCATGCTGTTTGTCTGACACCTTTTCTTGCCAAGCTTGAAGGTTCTGACCCAAAGTCCTTTTAAGCCAGCAGAAAAAAAATCCTGATGATGTAATGACTGGAGGTAGAGCTTTCTAAAATCCCAGAGTAGCATGAAAGCAGAAACCACAGTGGCATTCACTCAGCAGAAGTGCAAAGCCCATTCTGTGCTCTCTTGACTCTTTTGCTGGATCAGTTTAGACCTCTACAACTTGTTTTTCCCCTCCAGTAGCAGAGGGAGTATAGGAGGCTTCAGTGCACCTGTGTTGCTTAAAAACTCTCTCAGATTTGCAGAACTTCCAGAGCTTTGACTGTGTATTCCCAAAAGTGAGAGAAGCATAAAATTAATTTGAGGTTAAGCTGATGGGAGCTTTCCATTTCAGAGTCAGTGTTAGGGATCTCCATCCAAATACATTTGATTAAATGAGAATGAAAAATGTTTGTTAGCAAACCAACAAGAGGTGCAAGAAGAGCTCTCCAAAATTAAAGAATAAAAACTTAAGAAGGAAGAATTTGTATTTAGACAATTAATGCTGATTTTTATTGTTTTATATTGCCTCTCTTGTAGTCTTTAGCTGGATCATCAGAACGCATACCAAAATAATAAAAAATAAAGTGGCTGTTGGTTTTAATGGCAATGACAGTAAAGCTGCTGCTTGAGTATGCAGATTTCCTGGCAGAATTGCAAATTGGTTAAACCATGTGAGTCTGGAGAGCCAGAGGTTACTGGTAAAAATGAGCATAAAGCATGGTCAGATCTGCTTGTCTGGTAAAATGGGAGAAATCCCATGATGCCAAAGCCAGCAGCAAAGTCTGATTCAACATTTAATTTCTGCTTTTCCTGTTAGTCTTTCACAAAAGGTGTTCGTTGTGGAGTAATGTGATGGGAATGAAACCAGTGATTCTTTCCACTTGGAATTCTAAGAAACTGTTATTTTGCCCACTTCTGGTCTTGTATTTTCCAGTTAGTTGTTTTTAGTGCAAGATGCCTGCAGCATCTCATCTTGCCAAAAATAGCCTGTAGTTCCGTTTCTACCAAACCAGAATCTGTGAAACTTCATTCTGGAGGTAGCACTTTTTGTATCTTCAGAACTAGACTGGCACTTTGGTTAACTTTTTTTGTTTGGAAGATCAAGCCTGGGTGTCGGTAGCCTTCAAAAGGCCCCTCTTTGAGATGAGCGTGCAAATTCTTATTCCTGCAGTGTGCATTGTCTAAAGACTGTAAGAAGGGGAAAGAAAAGGAGCATGTGGACAGAAGGGCTGGACTGACTGAGCCTGGACCCTTCGGAGCTGTGGCTGGGGTCAGGGCAGCCTGGCAGGGTAAGGCGTGATCGGAGCCGTGTCTGATTCCTGCAGGAATGTCATGTTCCTGAGCAGTGTCTCCATTCTCACAAATGCCATTCTGGGAGCAAGAGCATTACCAGGAAAATGTCTAACCATACACACACACACGAGAGCTGAGTGTTTCTCTCTTTATTCCAATATTCTATTTGCATCAAAAGAGACCTTTTTATTCTGCAGCAGAACTG
The DNA here is from genome assembly GCF_031753505.1 of Anomalospiza imberbis. NCBI lineage: Eukaryota > Metazoa > Chordata > Aves > Passeriformes > Viduidae > Anomalospiza > Anomalospiza imberbis. The sequence goes on along the minus strand of NC_089691.1, from coordinate 16,899,894 downwards.
CTCTGCTTTATATCTAAAGAAGCAAGTTGTATGTGGTTTCTTTGTAATTAAAATTCTGATCCCAAAAAACATGTTTTCCATTAAAATTCCTGCACTAATAAGTCTAAATCTTGTAACTATTGTCTCTGGAAATATAAGTTTTGCTATATGCTGCATATAAACATTTATTTCCTGCTTGAGAAAATGTGGGTTTTACCATCTGTAATATTCATATTTGTTTCTCGTAGGGAAAAGTTGGGGTGACAGAAACATGATACAGGCACTCCTAAACTCATTAAGAAAACAAAACCTTGTGACCAGGGCAAAGATATTTATTACCGACCCTAGTAAGCTTTTTCATGTGCCTTTTTATTTTTTTATTGCCAAACTTGCTTTATATGAAGGATTATATTTACATAAGAGACCAACACTATACAGGTTATTTGGCATTTTGTTTTAAATGTGAGTTTTTCAATATTTTAGCTGTTGCCTTTGACCAGACTTTAGTGTGAAGGTTACAGAAGAGTTGCTCTATGTGATAGAGACAGTCCCAAGAATCAGCATTTTTGCTTCACACGACTTCATGTGCAATAGTTAACAGCAACATTCCCCTGTTTCACTTCTCACTTTTACTTTTGAGTGTTGCCAGTAAGATGTAGTGGTACTATATTAAAACCCATCACTGACTGCCATGGTCCTTGCTTGCTTCATCCAGCTCATTCAATTCTGTCAGTGCTGTACAACGTGATTTTCGAATTTCAGTTCCATTTCCCGCACAAAAGGGAGGCCCACAATGCAGTGTATTGAATTGCTTTTACAGCAGAATAGCCGTGTTAACAATTCTCTTTTACCAGGAAGGTTTTCTCAACTTGCCCAGGCTCTTGCTCACCTGAGCAATTCAAAAGATTCAGCTCATTGCCTCATTTTGCTCTGAACTCTTTTAAATTGCCGTTGGCTCCCCCATTCTTCCAGATCCTTTACCTGCCTATTTAACACGGTCTTCCTAAATCACATTTCCAAGTAATAGCTCAAGACATTAGAGAACCAGTTCGAATCAATTTCTCTTAAATCTTGATTTTTCAAGAAAAATGTTCAGTGTTGATGTAACATTTTCCAGGGATGGAGACTATCCTCCAGCTTTGAGAACACATTTCCAATGGTACAATAAAAATAAAACAAAAATGTTTGCAGTTAAAATAATTAAGCAGAGCTAATCCAGTTGCTTAGATCTTATTTTCCTTTTGTCTACAACATGAAACTGAAAAAAGCTGCACTTTCCCTATAAGTCAGGTTTGTTTTTAAACCAGTGCGACCTCCTTACTCAATTTTTGTGGCTTTTTGGGCCTCTTGTAAAATGTGCTTCAACAGCTCTCAACTCTTATACATGTTTTTCCATTTAAATGTTTTTTCCCAATAGATTTAGCTCATAATTATATTCAGCTTTGAGAACCTGATTTTCTAAATCACACAGCATTGTTGCCTGTGTGCTTCCTTTCTGTACTGTATGCTAGTGGTTTGGCATCTATTCTATATGCACGTAAATGTGTGATTATATTTAAAAAAGAAAAAAAAAGAGGCTAAGCTGAGTTGTGCTCTTTGAAAATAACGTAGAAAGAGCAGGAGCTTTACTTGTTAAAGTGAGACCACAGCAAATCTTGTTTCTGGTTTTATTTGTTTCTTGGCAAATTTTGGTTCTGGGAAATTGCTTGGGCAATTTGGAAAATTAACCTGTAGCATTCTGTAAATGAATATATTGTAGATTAAAAAAATAATTTATTTTTCCTTGGTGAGATACTCCTACCCTCCTGCACCTGAGTGTGTTTCATCCAACCACTCTGGAGAAGGGGAAAAAGCAGCTGGAACATGCTTTGGACAAATCTTCCTGTGGACCCATGATTTTCAGCTGTTTTCTTCCAAGAAGGCAAACATTTTGTATGTGATAGAGGTACTTGTAAGGGGAAAAAAAGAATTTGAAAAACAGCATCAAAATTCTAGTGTTCTGACAATATCTTCGTGTAGTGTGTGTTTATAGCCTGACAATCACAGGTTGTCAGCATTAAATTTTATGTATTCAGTACCTCTGGAAATTAGGCTGTTAATATTGATGTGTGTCCTGCAGCCTGGGAGGTCAGAGTGAAAAACTATAACCCTGTGATCAAAATTCAGAGGTGACCTGGCTGGGCTGTGGGAATTTGTCCCTTCAGCAACCAAGAACAAGAATGACTGCTCGAGAAATTTGAGATAAAATTTAAAAAAAAAAGCTCCAAAAAAACCCCCATTATCCAAAAATTGCAGAGAAAAACAAGCCAAAAAAATCAAAGAATATGAAGAACTACTTAGAACTCCCCAGTTCTGGCATATGTGTGGCACTTTTTTCCCATTCTGGAAGAACCAAATGCTGTATTTAGGGAATGGGTTTCAGATTTTGCAAATATTTTCCTAGTGCCATTCTAGAAAATGAGTTTGTTGGCATATTGTTATGGGGGGCTTGTTCTGCTAAAGCATTGTAATGCCGTCTGTTTCTCAAGCTGATTTGGCTTTTACAGCTCAAATATTATATCCTACTTTTAGAACATATGGCAACTCCTTTTAGGAGACATAGAGAGATGTGCATCTCATTTCCAGAAATGGGTCTTTTCCTTGGAGTGAAAGACTGCAAGTGCTTTTCATCTTGATTTTCCCATTCTTATTATTTTAGCTAGACTTTCTTCTTCACCCCCTGCCCTACTTCTGCTGCTCCCATCAGCCCTTCCTGCATCCCAAAAAAGGCAGAGCTTGCTGGCATCTTCAGAGTGAGTGAAGGGAAAGGAACAATGCTCCCTTACCCGGGTGGCTTCACACAGAGGAGTGTGGGGACAAAGGCTGTTGTGTGGCTCCCAGGCAGGCTGTGCTTTCCTGGGAAGCCTTTCCTGGGCTGCTCACATAGCTCAGTCTGTGCTCATTGATGGAAATGCTCAGAGCAGACTCCACTGTATCCTTCAGAGGCTGCATCCCGCGGCACTCTCTTACAGTGATTTCATTCTGCATTCACTTCAGTTCTGTAGGAGGGTTTTTCTTTTCTTACTTTTTTTTTTTGTTGTTGGTTTGTTGGGTTTTTTTTTGGTTTTTTTTTTTTTTTTGGTCTGTGTTTTTTAAAGCCTACGTGGCAACATCAGCGTTTCTTGCCACTGTTGATGGCTTCATACTGCTCCTTGCTGGAACACACAGCGCAAAGTGCCCCGGCACAGCAGAGCCTTTGTGTGCAAGGCAGAATGCCTTGCTCAGAGCAATGTCTCTGCATTCACCTCTGGGTCTGCCTTGCTGTAAAGCTTTGCAGAGCTGAGGCTTTGCTCTGGGTGCTTGGTTTAAGGTCACTGCCAAGCAGAGGTATTTATGGACATAGCTTTAATGTTACAGCTTGATTGCCAGCCAGGTAACTCGGGGTCAACACTGATGTGGCCACAGAACTGGATAAAGTATTTAGCATGATACTATCCAAGCCTCATTGGAAACAAGACCAGAGGATGTTGCATTGCTTTGTTTTTTGTCCACACACCTCCTGAGCTTTGCTGTGAAAACACACCAAAGTCTGTGTGTGTGGCTGTTAATCAGTTCTCTACTTTTATCTTGGAGATTTTTCATTTCAGTAGGGAAGTATTCTGCATTTGTCCCCCAGCGGGTCCCTTCTCTCACCTTGGCTCACCTTGCTTCTCTGCTGTCATTCCCAGAGACCACCTGACAGTCTCAATTTCCTCGTCATGTGTCTGTGGGTTCCTAAAAGTGAACAAGGAAAACAAAAAGCTGAGGCAAGAGCAGGGAGCTTGTAGCATTTCTTGAAAATGGCATATGGGAAGAAAAGAGGTCTCCTATGAGTCAATAACAGAGTAGGAGTGGAATCTCCAGTTTTTAGTTAGTTGGGCTCATGATTAACAATGGCTACACAGCACCAGGGCGGGCTCCACATCTGCCAGCACCCATCTGGATGAGGCAAATCACGTTTCATGTTTTGTGCCTGGCCAGTTCAAATGTATTTAAGAGTTATCTAAGGCCAGCAGTCATTAATACTGCTGGCCTTGCTTTTCCCTCTTCTATCACACGCTCTTGTTGCTTGAGCAGCACGTTCTATTGTATTTTTGCCTCAGGTGTATCAGATTTTCTGTTCCTTAGGCTTACTTGGGGCAGGTATGGTTGCCACTTTCTCTGGAGAAATGTCATCATTTATCTACCATTATTTATCATATCTATCAATAGATATTTATAGACATATTTATCAATATCTATCATTATTTATCATGATGCTCTAGGCTCTATATGGACACAAATGATACCACATGATTTAAGAAGAGGAGCAGAACTTAAACCTCAGTATTTTGAGGAAGAAAATAATAAAAAAGATCCTTCTTGAGGTAGAAAGATCTGATTTGTCTCTCCATGGCAGAGCAGGCTCCCCTTCCTGGGATGCAGTCGTGGCTGTGTGGCCTCCCTGTCTCCCAGGTCAGGATTATCCTGGGCTGCAAAGATGTAAGTGGATGAAGGAACTTTTCTTCTCCAGGAGCCTCAAGAAATTCAGGGCTGAAACTTTGAGGGCACCAGAAGCTTGAAGGGCCCAAAATGGGAGAGAGCTGGACTTGCTGCTGCATTTGCAATCATTGCTGATCTGAATTCAGTTGAGAGCAACAGAAGCGTATTTTTCACAAATGTTCAAAATGTTCAGGCCTGGTGTATAAATTTTTTTTTTTTCTTTTCAACCTCAGTGCCTGAGCTCTGTGGGTTTTTCTGGCCCTTTTCAGCTGAAAGGCTATTTGTTTACATTTAGTATAGAAATATGAATCTATATTAATGCACAGAAAATAAGGTGGAGCACCCTGCGAATCCAGTAGATGAGGTGACATGCTCTTAGAAGAGTTTTACCGGGGATTTATGATCTGTTAAGTGCATTTCTGCAGCAGCAAATGCTGAATTACCACCTCAGTGCTGGTTCACTCACCCATGCAGATTGAGAGCAATATCAAAGGTATACCAAAGCACTGCCAAGGAGGCTCTTGCCTGCTCCTGATTCTGGACATGACCTGAAAGTTTTGAGTGTGAATACATCTCCTTCAGATTCACAGCTTAAACCTAAAATAACATTTTAAGAAGTTCTCTCAGTACTAAAGTAACAAGTGCTATTCATTCTCCAGACAGGAATTACTGGCTGCACTGAAGTGCTCACTGCTGATTCAGCAGCCAGGCTGCTCCATCAGCGTGGGGTTTTATTGCTGTGCAGGTAGCTCATCCTCTAACTTTGTGCAATTCTTTATGCCATAACCCTCCAGCTTATCATCATTGCCTTCCACTGGAAGTCTTTTGCAACGGATGAGGCTTTGTTGTTCGGAGAAGGTTCTAAAGCATAAAAATTGGGAAGTATTTTATGTTTTACTTCAGGAGGTAGGAAAAGGGTGAGCAGTTGTTCTGCTTTTGTTGTGGTGTGGACTTGTTAGAATAATGGCAGCATCTGGGCTCTGATCTGAGCAGTTCATCTGACTGTAGTCTGGTTTTAGGAGGCTGGTACAAATTAAAGTAATATATTGGTTGGTCCTGGGTGTAGCATTTCCAGCAAAGATCTAGTCTGCACCCTCAGACCAGTAGTTTTTGTCAGCAGAGGCTGTCCACATTGGAATGGGAGCAATCACTGTCATTAACAGAGGAGTATTTTTTATTGAAGCATTTATGGGGAACATTTAAACATCTGGACTTTATGATACTAGAATTGGTACCCAGCAATAAAAGTTCATTGGTGTTTTTTGTTTGTTTTTTTGAGGAAAAGAAGATGAGAAAATGGAATTGGGGTCAAATTAGGTGTTTGCTGAGCCATATTAATTGTTACTCTGAACTCCCATGGCAATATTTAAATATAATTTTAGAACACTGAACCATAAAAGGTTTTTAAGTTTACTTGTGTTAGGAAAATGTAGTAGCAATTAATTTACCAACATGTTATGTGTTTACAAGGTACCTTCATTTCATGGGTGGCTGGAAGACAGAACATGCTTAGATTGTATTGAATTTAAGAAGCCACATGAATTCTTAAGGCTTTTAAATGGGTTTTCTCTTCACGATCTTACTTGAACTCTGGCCAACCATGATGAATGTTTTCTTGTGTCTTTGACCTCGCAAGAGACCGAAATAACAAATGTAGGTACTGCACTTTATTTACTTATTTACTTAGTAGTTAAAACAAGAAAGCAAACAAAACCATGATGTATTTCACCTCTTCTCCCCAGCACCCCCTTGACAAATGGCTGTTGAAACAGTGCTAAACTGTGACCTTAAAGCCACAGGCGTAATGAAACTGCGATCTGGCAGATGTGACAGACTCATCTTACATAAATCACTCTCTTTTGTCACTGCTGGCATATGGCCAATGAATCTTCTAATTATTGAATGGCTTTTATAGCCCCATTATTTATAATCACTTTTGGACAGCAGCTGGAAGACAAGGATGGGACAGGATGAAACGATATAGCACAAACTATTATCATTTCCATAACAACTGCTGGGATTAGGAATATTTGATGATGATGTGGCTACCAGTGCAGTCTTGTTAAATGATAAAAATCTACTCAGCCTTCTGAGATGGGCTGCTGCCTCCTGGACCTTACCATGAAAATTATGCTATTAATTTGCCCAGAAAAAGAATATTAATCTCTCCAAGCATTAACAGAAATATATGTCTGAGTATCAGGGCCACCTTTGCAACAGGACTTGAGGAAAACTCATGGCAAGTATTAGTAGGAGACAGTGGTGATGCCCTGGCATTGCTGCTGGAACAGTTTTAAGAACTGTCCTAGGGTTCCCAGGAGCACTATCTACACCCCACTTTATAGTAAGGATTTAACAACAGATTGAGAAGTTGCCTTGAGTTACTTTATTAATATTTTAACATTTCTTTTAAAAATAGTTGTTTTCAAGAGATTAATAGATTTATAACCAGCTTAGTTAACACACTTCATAGTTAAGGGGAGCTGTTTTGGCTCTGATTATAGAAGAGTTTGTGTTGAGTACCTTCTGCTGGGCAGAGGAGGAGCCCCGGAGAGAGGAGCACAAGTGAAGTCCCCCAGCCTGTAATGCCAGTAAGCTGACACTGCAAGTCCACTTGGTGCTCTAGAAAACATGAGCTGCAAGTTCTCTGCTCATGCCTCTAGACGAGCAGGGTTTGGATTTTTTTGTTTGGCTTGGTTTTTGTAGGGTTTCCCCCACCCCCCTTATGTGCAGTTCTACGTTTTGTAGCACAGAAATAAAACCCTGCTAACCACGATAATTTATTAGTTAAATACCTTCAGATAGAGATCTTCACATGACAGACAGTACATTGCAGTCAGGGGTTTATACTGCAAATCCAACATGTGCAATCTTTGTGTCTAAAAAATTGAATCCTTCCCTCTCAATGTAGACAGAGAGTCTTAATCCAGATGACTCTATTGCACTTTTATCCCTTTAGTGAGGCCTTTAACCTTTCATTGCTTCATGGCCCTGTTGTTTTGAAATGGTCTTTGTCTGACCACGGAGAATCCCTCTGCTAAAGACACAGAGATCCCGACAGGAGAAGGGGGACTCTGCTGCAATTCAGGAATGGAAAATAGATTTTTCTAGTTCAGATGCTATCAGTCACTGTGAGTGTAGCAATTGGTTGCCTTCCTAAAGAAGGGTAAAGCAAAAAAAAAACCATATACTGGTGTAATCTGCTTAGAGGAGTGTAATATAGGTCAGGGACCAGTGTGTCCCAGGCCTGACCCTGACCCGTCTTTGCACGAGCATCTCTAGGCTCTGTCAGAGTGTGGCTGTTGGTCAGGATTATCTGGGACCATCTCGAGCAGAAATGGGATCAAACAGCTGCAGTAATTAATAGAAGCATAAACTATCAAATGATAGTTTCCAAACACGTAAAGCACGCGTTTAAAATACGTCTTCAGCATACACATATTGCACAGTCCTGGCATGGACCCTCCACCAGCTGGCAGGAAGGTGCTGGCAGCCCTGCGATGTTCACACTCAGCTTTTCCTTGGGAAAAAATTCAGATTCTGCTTGGTCATTTATGCAGCCTGCTTTCCCTACTGGAAGGCAGCGTGGCAGTGAGGCAGGAGGCTCTCAGCCCCAGGTCTGTGCTGCTGCTGGGAGAGCTCTCCAAGAGGGGATGTTCTCACGCAGCAAAGTCGGTGTTAGGTGATCCCACATGCAGCTTTCTTCCTGCAGAACCTGGGAATTTTAGCACCAAGTGTCAGAGCACAGTTCAAAGCATAGCTTCCCTAGTGACTTTATATCAGGTAGCTGTTGGAGGACAAATGTGTGACAGAACTGTGGGTTTGGAAGCAATGTGGTTTGAAACAGTCAATATTTTTCGTTAATCACAAACCCGTCTAAGTTACACATTGAGCTACAAAAACCTGACAGTTCATTGTTTCTCAGAAAACCATATGTCAGTAATTTTTTTCTTTTTTTTTTTTTTTTTTTGCTATGAGAGATGTTTCCTCCTTGGGTTTCTTCTTGCTGCTGAAATGATGTTACCATGTAATGGTTGGGGAGGGTGATAGACATATTCTACAATGTAATAATTAAGAAGAATAGATTAAACCAGCCATTTTGCTCTGTGTTTCAATCAAAGGATTGAGATAATAAGATGGAAGCGCCTCAGATTTGGAGTAGTACTGTGAGGAGTGAAGCAGTGAAAAGTTGGTTCTCTGACTGTACCTGCACATTAAAAAAAGGCATTGATTTTGTTCAGCAGAGAAAAAAGGGAAACTGTTGCAACAGCACAAAAAAAATCTTTCAACATCTTACTTGTGACTATAAATTTTGGTGAGTTTTTCTTTTATTGAGTGTGTTTTGATGATCTAAGGTACATGTATCAGCCTAATTTTCATTATGGAAATAACAAGGTGATTTTTCTGTGTGCAAATCAACAATTTCCAACATATCCTGATGAGTACAAAGGAAGAAGAGAGCACTGGGTCTTCAGACCTATATCCTCTGCTTTAGAAACTGCTGTTCCTGGTTTGCATCTTTTGTCCCTCCACTATTATCACTGTTGGATATTTTTACATCCTTTTAGCAGAGAAGAAAAGAAAGAATCTCAAAAGAGTGAATGTAAAATCCAGTGTCCATGAGAGCAGGGGAGTATTTTGAAGGCCAATATTTACTTCTGGTTGACACAGCTCTTCTCTAAAGGAAGTATTTTCTTGAGCACAATGACATGGATTTAAATTTTAGAAAGGGGAGGATGTTTGCATAAAATGAGGTGGTTCTGGGCACCTGCCCATCTTTTGGTCTGGTAGTGGCTGGTGCATGGACAGAAGCCATCAAAGGTGAGGTTTGGTCTCAGAGGGAGTTTGCACAAACCAGCGATGCCCCCGCGGAGCAGAATGAATTTTGCTGCTAAGATTTGCACAGAGGAGGTTGCTGAAATGTCACTGGCATATTTTTCAGGTTCTCAGAGAATATGGGTGCATACATTTTGGACTAAGGGTATAGCAGAGTTTATAAACTTGTGTGCAGCACTAGAACCTACTGAATAAAGCCAGTGTCAGGCCCATGCCTTCTCAGCTCAGAGGAGATTTTGGGAAGAGATCAGAGTGCAGAGAAGCATTTCAAATGGTAAAAAATCCCACACGTTCCAGGCTGGATCCCTTTGGCAGCTTCCCACACAGAGTTAGTTTCTGTGTTAGCTCATTTTCTTCTGCCATGCAGTGGAGGGAGTTCCTGAACCTGCCTGTGCCCACAGCTTGTGGCCTCAGCGACTGCTGAGCTGAGATCATCAGAGCTGCAAGAAGCTTTCATTTCTGTCAAGACTTTCCTGAAATTTAGGAACAGGAATGTAGCTCAGCAAGTGTTTTGGGGGTTGGGTTTTTTTTGCCTCTTTTTTTTTTTCCTACTTCTTCCTTCTCTTTTAAAATAAAAATGTAATAGAAATAAACATCACTCTGAGCCCCCAGAGGGGACACTTTTGTGAGTGTAAGTGTTGCTACAGCCCCTGTTTTTGCAAGTGCCTTTTTAACTAGTGCTTCAGTGACTCAGCTGGGAAATCCCAGCTCCTGCATAAACCAAATAACCAAACTTTCCAGCGGGTCCATAATAGACTGAGATGCTAGATGGAATGGGCGCAGAGGGGAGCTAAAAGCAGGATATCATCATTAAGTTGCATATATTCTGTGGTCAAACAAGCCCTAGCTCAGCAGAGCTTTTTCACCTCAAGACATTATTGTTACATAAATCATTGAATCAGGGATCACACAGTATTTTGGAAGAAACTTTACTTATGTGATACATGAGGTCTGTGCATTAATTTCTTCCCTGGAATAAGCCCTTGCATTATGCCCAAGCACTTTGTCATATTTGTCCTTTTTTGCTATGAAAATCTACCTTGCCTTACTCTCTCTTGTGCAAAGATATATATGGACTGTTAAGTTAAAAGATAAAGAACTACTTTATTATTTCAGCAGATGCTCTTTTTTGTGCCCAGTCTCCCTCTGGAGTCAAACGACATGGTATGAAATCAAACATCCGGAGTTTGGAAAGTCAGGTCTGATATTGAAAAACTGTAGCCCACAAGTCTACCAAATCTTCAGAGTGCCTCCTGTGTGGGGAAACAAATTTTATGGTGCAATAACTGGTGACCATTTGTTGGAAAATGGGTTGATAATTCGCTCTGGGAGTAGGGGGTGTTGCTCAGGAAAGTGTTTTGAGCCAATTATATCTCCCTTAATTTCAGTTTTGTTTCACTTCTGCAATGAGCATCTTGGTCTTTAAAATTTTCCTTTTGTTAATAGCTGGGCCTGCTGCCTGAGCCTTCCTTTCTTCAATAAGAGATTTAATTAAAAGAAAAATCTGTCAGTCGGATCTAAAGACAAATCACGAAATAATTTTTAAAATTTGACACGGTACTTTAGACTGTGAGTTTTTTTTTTGTGTTTAGTTTTGTTCTTAAACCAACATTTCTGGTAAAACATTGCAGGGCTGCAGTGGTTTTATCCTGCCCACAGTCATGTAACAGTCTGCACTCCTTATTTCGTCATTTGCCTGGTGCTGCTTCTGCCTCCCAGACCCAGTGTCCAACTGCACTCCCTTGCAGTATTATTATTTTTGATTTGCTCTGCAGTGATTCCTAGAGGCTCCAGCCAGGAATATGCATTCAGTGTGTGGACATATTGAGATGATCTCTGCATTACATATTCACAATCAAAAAAACAAAATCATAATGCAAATGACAAAAGACTGAAAACAGCTGCAGTGGTTCAGCCCAAGGTCCATGTAGTCCAGCATTTTGGCTCCAGCTGGGGCCATAAATAAGATGCCTGGCAAAGGGAAGGAAAAGAGCAAGATACTTGATATTCCCCCACTTCTTTCTCGGGTCTCCCAGCCACCAGCCATTAATGTTAAGCCCAAGGGATTTCCTTTACCCTCTTCTTTTCAAGGCCAGGTTGGATGGGGCATTGAGCAACCTGTTCCACTGGAAGGTGTCCCTGCCCCTGGCAGGGATGTGGCAACAAGGTGATCTTTAAGGTCCCTTCAGAGCCAAACCATTCTGTGATCCTGCAGCCCCCAATGGTCGGTCTGTCCTACAAGGGAATCTCCCGTTGGATCTCCTGAATCAGCTTCTTTTCCCCACAGTGCTCTCCAGGGAGAGTGCACAGCCTGGGGATTCTTGTCCCTGATGATTCTGAGCCAGGCTCCTCTCTAGCTTTCCTGGGTGTCTCCCAGTCCTTGTGTTGGGAGAGGCAAGCTGTGCCCAGTCCCCAGGTGGCCTCAGGACATGTTGGAGGCTGGCGTTCACAACAAGCTGCAGCATCCCTCTCTTGGTCCTTGTGTGGCAACTGCTCCAGGCTTTGATCATTCTGGTTGCATTTCTTAGAACATTTTCCAGTGGTTTTTTTCCTTTGCATTTTAGAACAGAAGAGTTTCAATCCCTGTTTTTGCTTTTCAGTCAAATTAATGGCAGTGTTATTCCAAACTTGGAAATATTTTTAGGAAAAGACTTCGTTAAGTTTCTGCAGTTCATATGTTCTGCTACAAAAAAGGGTTTGGTATTCAGCAACTGGCAATGTTCATTAACAGCTACATTTATTTTTTTCATATGTTCAGGTTTTTTTGTTTTGTTCTCAACTAATTTATTTTCTTTCACACTTAGGAAGGTGTTCAAACCTGAACAGGCAAATAAACAGATTTAGGTGAAAAGCATTAGATATTTTTTAAGGACTTTGGGTGCTCTTATCTCAATACTTTTGTAACTCCTGCTGTGTGTTGGGATGGATACCAGTGGAAAGTACAACACTTGTTTGATTTTTGTGCCATGTTCAGCTTTATTAGTAGCTTCAATGGGAGCAGCTTTTGCCTTCTGTCTCTCTGCCCAGCTCACCCTGCAGAGACTTGCAAAAGCAATACCTTTATTATTTTTCTTCTTTTTCCTGTCATCTGTCTGTCTCCATTTGCTCAGACAAATAAGTGATAAACAGGAATGATGATCTGTTTAACACCACAGGAAGAACGATGCATTATGAGACAAGAGAGACCCCTTGTTTACAGCAAGTTATTTTTGGTAATTAGCCATTTGTAGAGGAAGATGAGCCTCTGCTCATAAAGTCAGCATGCCATAATTTAGGGGGCTCTGAATGGAAATCTACCATTTGCCTCAACTGGAAATGGTAATTGTGTGCATTTAGAAATAAATAAATGGCTGTTTTTCCCTTGCAGGAAGCAGACTGAACAAGGATCTGCGGCATTATCTCAACCAGAGGTTTCAGAAGGGGTCACCAGATCACGATTTGCAGCAGACCATTCGAGATAACCTTTATCGCCATGCTGTGCCTTGTAAGTGACAAACCTTGACCTGCTGGACTCCGTGGGGCAGAATTCCATCTCTATTTTTGGGGCAGCCTTCCTGTGGGGGAGACTGTTTTCAGTTTGGGCAGACTTCCATGTGTGACAGCAGATAGGGTTGAAAAGGAAAATGATTCATCTCTGAATGAGGCTTTTTTGATTACCTTTTTGGAGCAGTTGATGGTATGATGCAAGCCTTGTGATGCCTGCTTTGGAGAAAAACCTTAAAAAAACTGCCATGAAGTGATTGCTTGGCTTAGAAATAGTCGATGTTAATATCACAATGGTGAAGAATGTTGCTTATTGGTTTAAAATCTATGAATATAAAAGAGGTTTCTATTTTTATTTCCTGAGCAGAACTTTATTTCTGATGCTTGTTTAACTTATAGACTTGAACAGCATTTTATGGCTGGGTGCCATTGTTGAAGGCATCTGCTGCTCTTGGAAGGTCGTCCTTGATTCATGTAGGGGATAAGCAAAGAGTTAGCAAAGCTGAAAATGAAATGCTCACTTTCACTCAAAAAAATCAACCAAAAAAAAACCCCAAAACAAAAAACAAAACCAACCAACCAAACAAAAAAAAAAAAAAAACCTAAAACCAGACCAAAAACCACAAAAACACAAAAAAAACCCCAAAAAACCCCAACAAACCAATTGGAAAAAAAAAAAAAACAACCAGAAGAAAAACTAAGAACTCTGGAGCATGGTAATCCTTAGAAGGTCAGGATCATTACTCAAAATGAGACTGTCCTTGGTGTTTTGGGAAGACATACAAAGAGTGGAGAGTGATCCTACTTTGTTGCACCTCTGTTTGACATTCTCCAGGTGGCAGGGAATACTCTTCTAAGAAAAAGCTTTATTTGCTTAATTTGGCTGAGTGGTGGAAATATTTAGATGCCCTTTAGATTCAGGATGGAATAAGTAAACATCTTAGTTATAGGATACTGAGATAAGCAGCAAAATAATTTGAAGTTTTCTGCCTCGTTGTGAATCAGAGATTGTTTATCCTGGTAGACTTATATAAATATTGAATAATTATGTTGCAACTCAAAAATCAGTATTTGCCAACAAATATCACATAGTGGTACACACAGTAGTAGTCATTTTCATTCTAAGTGTTGCATGAAGGAGGGCTGTGTAAGACCAGTTAAAATAGAGTGGTAACACTGACAAATGTTGATTCTTTAAATGGCAGATGCTGTTATAACACCATTGAATTTATGCTCATTTTATCAGTGAAAAGCACAAAACAAATTATGTTTAAAGAACGTAAAAGGACATAAAGAATAAATATGGATTATTGTTTACTATTGAACACTTCCATTTGCCATTTTGTCAATGTGAAATGTGTTTATTTTTCAATCACCTAACTTGGCAGGCTGCAGATTTTTAGGGCATACTGCAAAAAGTGCTTTCCAGGACAGCACATGCAGTGTTGGCTTGGGAGATGCAGAGCTGTGATACTAATGCCCTTCTGCCTATGTGTGATATTTCATTTCCTAAAACAGCAAATAAAGCAAATGAGTGTAAGTTCTGGGGAAACATTTTACACGTTACCAAGGTTACATTTTGAAATGCTTTCCATTGATTCTTTTATCTGATTTATTGAACTTGATGGCAAGCTAAGCTGCTTGGACTTGCTTTTGATTTAAAATTAAGAGCAGTGAAAGTGATTCCTGCCTTTTCAAAATAGCTGGGGGTTATGTGGGTTGTTGGTATATTAATAAGAACATCAGTACTTATGTTTCACTTATGAAACAAGTGGAAAACCTGAGAAATGGTGTTAGTTATTGTGTATCTCTACACTTTCTAAATTGTTGGGCCGGTAGCATTTAATTTTTGCTTCATTTACTGTGGGGATGGTATTAATGGTATCTTTTAAGAATGATGCCAATATTTGTGTGTGGCTTGGAATGAGACTGCTGCCTGGTGGGTTGGGATGCTTTACAGGTCTGAAGATTAATCTGGCTGTATGCTCATATTTTTATTCCTTGCTGCACGTGACCAGTAAATCCAGAGCCCTGGACCAATCTCTAGTGCTAATGGATTATGAAGCCTTGTATTTTGAAAATGGAATTCCCTGATGCTTATGTGGTAAACACAAACAAGAACACAAGGTCACTTGGACTGAGCATGCCTGGCCTGACAGCTGCTTTTTATTGCACTAATATAAGGGCTAAATGAAGTGATAATTAGTAAATTCAAGAGGCAAAAAGGTGCTGTTAACCAGTTCTTTCCCAGAAGTTCTGGTGAGAATAGCACATGATTCAGCCCTGACTGATTTGGTGCAGGTGGTGAGAAAACCCAGAGGGTTTCTGTTTCCCACACAGCCCTGTGCCCATCGTGTGCTTGGCTCTAAACTGAGTGAAGTTGTGACAGCTTTTGTAAAAGACGGAGGTCAAGCAGAAGGGAGGAAAAATGCAGAATGTTTGGCTCAACCTCATTATTTTGTTAATGACACACTGCTTAAGCATCATTTAGATTTTTTTTTTTTCTTTAGGAGAGTTGGTTAAGAGTTTGATTTATTTCCTGGTGAACCCTTGAGAATGAGTGAGATGATGTCAGCTCCCAGGGACCATAGGAGCACTTGCCTGTATGGGTGACACAGGATGGTTTTCTGAGAGATCAGAGGATTTGATCCCTAAATGTGTGAACCGTCATAAACAAATGAGACCTTGAAATAGACCCAAAGGTGAAGTATTGTTGAAATGAGTTGGCAAACCACACACACATTTCTGCAAACTGAATTTTTCCCCTGCTCCTCAGTGCCATCTGCCCCTCCAGCACGCTTTCTCCAAGTCCTCAGCTCCCAGCTCCCCACTGAGCTGATTTTTCCTGCAATGCTCTGTAGTAAACAACAGCTGTGACAAGATTCCAGGTGGCCTCCAAGTTTGGTTGTTGTGAGTCGCGAGTGCTCTGCTGTTCCTATCACACCAAACCCACGGATTTATTTACAGACCCAAGGCATTCTCCTCTGAGTTTACAACTTCAGCAGCAGCATGAGCTAGGACCAAGACAGAGAGGCAGGACATCTATTCATGTATTTGGATGGTGTGTAAGTGGTTATGGTCATGCTAGAATGAACAAATCTTTGGAAGAGTTAGCATAGTTCAGCTTTTACTTCACATGAACCACCACTGGGTTGTCACTTCCTTGTCTTTCTTCCTGAGGCTTTCATTTCATTGTAAACTTCACCCAAGCCTTTACTTTGGAATATTTTTGTCCTTTGCTTAAGAAGAATCAGGATTTTAAAACTTGAGCAAAGTTATTCTCATAGATGTTCAGATGAATTACTGTTTTCATTCCTAGCATGTAGTTTGCATTGTCAAAACTAGACAAAAATCCATCAATACATCATCCAGATTAGTATTATGTTGGTCCAGTCTCTAACTATCCCTTTTCCTTCTTTTGTTTTGAAGTACCACATTTTTCCTGTGTTTTGATGTGCCTAGTGAAGATGACCAGAAACAATGCTCTGTTTTGGGGTAGTTAATGGCTCCATTGACCTTGGACTATTCTGTGGGATGGCAACAATTCCACAATTATGCCATGGCCATGCCTCTACCAGAAGTGCTTTGACTGATGCAAAGACCCTGTCCACACCTTACTTCTAGAGTGGACTTCACTTACTGCAGCTCAATTTTTCCAGCCCAAACACTTGGGAGCAAGAGAGAAGGTTTATCAACTCTGTGAAGCATCTTGCTGGGGCACCCTGTGCCACATTTGAGTCCATCTGTGCTCACAGAAGTTGGTGTGATTTGGGGATCAGTGATGCAGTGTGTTGACATTCTGGCTTTAGGTTTCAGAGTGTATCTAGGAGCAGGACTTTCCCAAACAGGATTGTTGTATGTGAAGATTCACCTGGTGGAATTTGTGATTAGTTGGAAGTTCGTGTAAGAGTATATCCCTTGAATAGGTATTTCAAAACTGCCCTTCTGGGGATGTCTGTGCAATAGTGTTTATTGAGAAAGATATGTGATAGCGACTTACTTTAAGGTACTTATGCAGCAGCCTGTCCAAACCACTGTTCACAGAAGGCTGAACACATAGAATTGTCTTCCTCTTTTTGAAATGATGGCAGAGGGTATCTGATTAACATAAACATGCAGTACTGGCTATTTGTCCCAGTTTCTTATACTCAACAACCTGGCAGCTGCTTTCTTTTCAAAGTGCATCAAGAGGAATCAGAAAGATGATACTTCCATAAAAGCTTATCTCAGTATGTTTTTTGATTTTGGGTTTTTTTTTTTCCCCATTTACTTGATTCTCCACTTGTTTCAGTCCTGTGTGACATGCAGAGGAGCTGTGGTGGGTCTGGTGTCTGTACCTGTACTTGCCAATGCAGTACACCTGGTGCAGACATGACTGAAATGACAGCTAATCCTATTCCATCCTGTGCAATTCCTTTCCTTGCCAGGCTGAAGTGTTCAGAAGCAAAGCTCTGGAAGGTGCAAGGTCTTTTTGATGGTAGATGAAAAGGCAGCAGTGGCTAGCCTAGAGTTAAATCAGACTAGACACTATATGGCATTCTTCTTTTTATTTTTCCCCTTTTCTTCACAAAATTGGCTTTTAAAATGTCAGGAGGTCATCATTCAACAGTTGATTGACTTCCCCAGAACAAGTACATGTCCTGGGATTAATTGACTGGAGATCTGAATGTTAGAGATTTACCACTTTCATTCCTGCTGTCTGTTCTCTCACCTTCCCAGAGTTTGATTTGTTCCTCTGTCCTCAATTACAGCACAGTAGCTCCAGCTGTTGCGCTTGGTCTTATAGAGGAACATGCAGCAAAGTGGAAAGAAATGGATAAAAATCAATAGTTGTAAGTGTCGAGTGACCTGTGAGGAGGCTCAGAAAAAGCCAACAGCACTCGGGCACCTGGCTGGCCTGAGCTCTCACATTTCAGTGAGAAGTTTGAGAGTAAGTTTCTCTGTTCCAAGTGATCTCCTGGTGCAAAGGAGAAGTCTTGTTTCTAAGCAAAACCAGTAATATTGAACAACAGAACTTCGCAGATTTGATAGGACAAGCTTTAGCAAGTGATTGTCGACTGCACATTTAAGCTTATTCTCTGAATTCAAGATTTTCATGGATAATTGGACTTCCAAAGGGCAGTTTAGTTTCTCCAGGAGCTGGATAATCTGTTGTGTGCATAACTACCATCATCAGCAGGTAATGGAGGACTAGAGGGACTAAATGGGCTGGGGTGTGATGGAACTCCTGTCAAATGAGCAGACTCAGGTGATT
The DNA here is from genome assembly GCF_031753505.1 of Anomalospiza imberbis. Classification (NCBI taxonomy): domain Eukaryota; kingdom Metazoa; phylum Chordata; class Aves; order Passeriformes; family Viduidae; genus Anomalospiza; species Anomalospiza imberbis. Next base: position 16,881,842 of record NC_089691.1, on the reverse strand, counting down.
TCCCAGGATAGTTTTTAAAGTCCTATAGCTCTGGGTTCCCCCATTAGTATTTCTGAACTTCAGAATGAATTGATAAAAGGGATATGCAAACCAGCTTACAGAAGGTTCTTTTCATTAAAATAGAGAGCATAAAAGTGTATCAGTATACTGGGGAAAATTGCTGAAGTGAAGCATAAAGACCTTTATGTTACAAATGAATGTGTATTTACATGTGTGGATATTTGAGTTACAATTTTGAAGTTATTTTTAGTTACTAATTTTTATTAAGGATAAACAGAATCACAGACAGTGCACATTAGTTTTCTTCCCAGGCAATAAATCATCAGTTTATGTACACAAATGTTTTTGAATTCTCAAAAGCTTTCCAGACCTGCAGCTGTATTTATTATTCAAGTACCTTTTGTTGCAGTTCCCTTCCTAGAGGTGTAATTCTGCTTTTGTAATGAGAAATAGTTGCAGAGTCCATGAAATATTCATTTGAAGGCCCTCCCTGATAAGGTGAGGAGCAGCAGACTTTTTTCTAACACATAAAAATAACTAATTGTTTTACAAGATTTATGTTAGGAAAAAAGTTTTAAGTACTTTTAAAATAGTGCTATTATCACTGGGTTGCAGCATATGGATACCAGCAGTATGGAAAAATAATTTTTCTTAAGAATATTTGCTTGTGAGTAAATCTAACTCTGTATAATATGAGGTATATTTTCTGTGCCAGCCAGTGTACACACATTTGATTTGTCCTGTTTTCAGCAGGAACTGTATCCTGAGTGCAACCACTGGCTTTAGAAAATCCTTATACCTGTGTTCCAGGGAGTGCCAAATTGCAACAGCGTCCCCTGCAGTTTTCAAGGATGTAATTAATTCACTAATTAGTGAAACAGATGTGCTTTCACTTTTAAAAGAGAGAAAAATACCTTATTCTGAGCAACAGGACCAATATTTCTATAGTTTAGTTCCTTTCTACAGAAAATTTTTGTTTAATCTAGAAGACTTCAGGACCTTTCTCCCATCTGGTCTGTCCTTTCAGATCAATAGCACGTTTTGTGCCAGTGGAACTATTGTCTGGGGGCGGGTTTGTTTGTTTTGTTTTTTAATTTTGGAAATAAAAGCACTTATGATGGCAAATATTGCTCCATCTGCTTCCCCATTCGTGAGGAATAGCTTTTTTGTGTTTCACTGTACACCCAGTTGGAATTGCATGAGGCACCGGAGAACAGTACAAAGCAGAGGAGCTCAGCCTTCTATGCTCTTCCATGGCACTTGCCAAAGGAGATTTGGGTAAGGAGTGTGGGAAGAGATTACACGGCCACTTTTCTTTGTTTTCTTTGTTACTCCCCAGTGTAGTTAATTTTGCAGGTTTTTCATTGCAGTTGCTTTGTGCTCTGGCAGAGCAGCTGCGAGGGGATATTTAGGTGCAGTGCAAACAGTGCCTGTGCATTTGTTTTAAAACATAAAGGCTTCCAAGGTGAGAGTCTCTGGGAGAGCAGAGAGTGAATCAGACCCGAGAGCAGGTTCTGCTCTTTGGGGGTTGAAGGGGTGGAGATGAATTACCCCACATCATTTACTTTAAAACTGCCTCTGTACTGCCACAGAGCTTCATGTGATGTCCCAGGTTCCTGATTACATCTTTGGTGATGGCTGCAGTGCCACAGCTTTAGATTTCTAGGCAGTTTGATTTCTTTTCAGCTATCACCGTGCATCTGTTCAAGGGTTTCAGTGTATTGATTATGCTACAAAGCAAGAGAATGAGTGCTCCAAGCAAAAGGATTGTTTTAAAACGAGGTAAAATTAACTGTGCAGCTGTTCTTTAACCTGTTTTTCCACTCACATTTGTATGTGGGCTTCACATTTGGTATTTCATGATTAACTCCCTGTAGAAAGCACCCATCACTGTGTAGGTATGTTTATGCTTGGCTGTGCTGGTGGTTTCACCATTACAAAACTCCTGCTCTTTCCATCAAAGATGTCAGGATTTAAAAAGGAACACCTGTAAAATCACATTTGCTCGAGATTCTTCTGGCCCAGTGTGATACCTGCAGTGCAGCGTGGGCAAAGCCAGTGGGATGGTAAAGGAGGAGTTTGCTCCTTTACCACACCTGGGAGTGTGATTCCCAGTCACACCTACCGTGACAGTCCCCGAGCCCAGGGGGCAGTGGCAGATGCCAGCTCCTGATGGTTTGATGGGCATGCAGAGTTGTCACATTTCCTCTTCAAACAGTCATCCTTTTTTTAACATTACATGCTTCCTCACATAAAGCATGCTGTATTTGTCCTCTAAATCCTTTTTGTCTTTATTTCAGCAGAGAGGCGATTAGACATGGAATAATTTATAAAGCTGTTTAGATTCTGCTGGTTTTCTTTGGGGAGAGTCATATCCAGTACCTTTACTGGGAATAACTCTGTAAATTCATCTTCACTGATTTCCTTCCCTCCACCCCAAGTGAATAAGAGGGTAGAAAAAATAGAACAAATATTTGTATTTCTGCCTCTATTGAAGGAAAAATAAATCTTTCTTGCTAGTCTTAACAGTCTAGATGTATCCTTTTTTTTGATGTTCTCTCGAATAATTAGAGCTTTGAGTTATGAAGTCAAGATTCCTGGGTCATTGCCAGAACAGATTTATTTAAGGGGGACACTAGTTCTCTGAATTCCTTTTAAAGGGCTTTGTTAATGTCCCAGACTGCTCTTAATTAGTGATTTAAGAGGGAATACATCTGTTTCACTGTGGGTTGTGAAAATTTTTATTTATATGGAAATGCTTAATAAATGGCTCTTTAAAAGTCTACTGTATCTTCAGAATGAGATGTGTATCACAGAGTAATCAGGTGAACAGTGATCTGGCAGATCTTCTTGCATGGTCTTTTTCAGCTGAATATGGAGGAAAACCTCATCAAAGACCTTTGGAAGTGTCATCTGCTCTTGAATTGTATTTCATACTTCATCATTCAGTTTCTACCTGCACCTTTTCGTTGAACTTCAGGTTTAACATTTCATTTACCTGGGGAAAAAACAGTAAACAGAAGTTGATGTTAGTGAAAGGCCTATAAAAAGGCTCATTAGAGATATTGATGATATTTTGTTTTTTATCTTAGACCATCATAGCAACTCGTGTACCAAAATTTAAAGTTGCTTAATGGGACATTTGTCATATGTTGAAAATGTGCAGGTAATCTTTGCTGCATTAGGGATTTGAGCTGGCAGACCTCAGAACAGAGGGACTGCTTTTAGTGAACTCTTCCTTGAATACATGCGGAGATGGCTATTAATAAACACAGCATTACCATTTCCTACTGTTCACAGGGCTTTTGAATTAGTAATCAAAACCTTCACACTAGGTATTTTGACTTTTTTCATATAAGTGTTGATTTATGAGCCCTTCTTTGTTCATGTTTTTCTAGGGTGTGAGTTTTTTAGTGTTTTCTTTTGTTTGGAGGGGGATCACACAGGAGAGCTGAAAATGTGCTTGAATAATGAGGCTATTAGCAATTTTCCTAAATCCAGATATGGAAGGTTTTCAGGAGAGCAGCAAGTGTTGCTAGATGTGAAAGAGAGTCATGGAAAACCCAGTAGGACACTGTATGTGCAGAAGTAGGAAGGCTGGACTCAACAGTGGGGCAGAGCTGGACGTAGTTCTTCCAGGAAGGTGAACATACCATCATGTTCATAAATATCTTTCCCATTTTTTTCCTTTCCATCACTTTAAAGTTATAAATTGCTATCTCACTTAGCAATCCTCTGCAAAATGCCAGTGTTTTCTGGAAGGGAGATGCTGATGAGGTGCAGTAGTGCTGCTCCTGTGTTACTAACCACACTGGAGAATCACACTGACAGACATTCAGTAAATTGCCCACATTATAGAACATTGATGATACCATTAAAGTGGTAAATTTAATATTATAGTTCTATTAGATTTCTCCCTCATTAACTCTGATCTGATAAACAACCTCCGGCATATTTTGAAGGTAATAATCACCTTACAATCACTCCTGCTCCTCTCTATCTGGCATTTCAAGCTCCTATAGATTTACAGCTCTTCTGTCATCTAATCTGTACTTACTCCTTTATTTCTCCTTTGAACTTGTGCTTACAGGCAGACAACCCTTTTCTAGAGGGCCCTGGGCATGCAGCTAACACTTCATAGCTAGAATAAAGTCATCCTAAATTCCATTCCTCAGATTTTCGGCAAAATGGGTCTGAGAGAATAAAATTAACCCAGTGTTCAGGCAAGCACGATGCAGACCTGCTGGGGTGTTTTAGGACTGAGCACTTTCTAAGGGTTGGTACTGGGGAATGTTGGCAGCAGTGGGTTGTGTTCTTGGCTTTTGCAAACAGGTACCAGAGCAGCCTCTGCAAACTCTCGCTGGAAATGTAGGTGGTGAAGAGGGGACCGTGTGGGTGCTGAGCAGAGCCCTGCCAGGCACAGCAGCCCTGCTGCAGCGTGCAGGAAGGTGGAAATGCTGGAGGAGCCTTTGTCAGCCATGTCTGTCTAGTGGAGACAATTTCCACTCCTACACATTAATCCTCAAGCAGCAAACCCGCAGCTTAACCAAGTAACCTTAGCTCGTCTCGACTGGCAGGAGGCTTCCAAGGAGCCTCTTGTTTTCCTGAGTGAGTCATGGTTTGATCAGAGTGCTGTCTCAGGGAGAAGGTGGTTGTTACACATCACCTATCACAATGTAAAAGTGGAAAGCGACGCTGAAATGCTGACCCTTAATCTGAAGTGCACCATCTGTGTTTTATTTCCACATCTTGCTGAGTTTACAGTTATTTGAATTCACAGTTTGTTCCCCATTTGCTGTTCCCACATGGTAAGTGAATTGGATCCAAAACGTGCTGATGAAAGAATGAGAACTCTGTTGCAGAAGTTTGTTCCTACCTACAAGAGTGCTCTATCTCACACTTTTTCCACCCTGTGAGTTAAATCCCAGCTGTAAAATCTTGTCTCAAGATGGCCTTCTTTCATGGTGGGAAGCTGGGGTTACCGTAAGGACAAAGACTCCTTTCCCCATCCTGAAGTGATTTATGATTTGCTTATGACATTCAGCTCTAGAAAAGGTAGAGAGTTCTTACATCTGACAAAGTATTTGCTTTGCTGTTCCTGTAAATTTCTGCAGATGCTTATCTGGTAATAAGCTCTTGCTGTTGGAGCACCACTCTTATTCAGTATTTCTTTTCTGGTCACATGAGCCAAAGTGTTTGATGCTAAATTAAGACTGGGTATAATATAATGATGAGAGCTGTAATTAAAACTGTAATAGTTTTTCATGGTGCAACTTTGAACTACTCTGATTTTAGAATGGGCAAACAGCTCAAAACCAGGTTGAATTTCATTTATTCTCCCTTCCTTTTATTTTTTTCGACCAAGAGCAACCATTTTCTTAAGACATAACTAACTGTAAAAAAAGATATAAAATTTAAACATGTCGTATTTCAAAAGCAAGCCATCAAAATGCTGAAGGCTGTATAAACTTAAATACCTTCTTTGGCTTCTGCTGCAGACCACACAAGCTCTGAGAAATTGATTACTCTGGTACTGGAATGGGCTTTCATGATACAGAAACAGAGGTTTGCATTGAATTTCTTTCTTTGTGTGTGGGACATTTTTTTGAAAGAAAAAAAGTCTTTAAACCCCAGATTAAAAATAAGTCATTTCATTGTTTCCGTTTTCCCCTCTTCTAAATCTTATGAAAGAGTTTCCATAAATGACTGGGTAGCTGCATCTCTGAATAAATCTAAAGTAAAATGCTCCATTTCTTTTTTTAATAAAGAGGCTTTTTTTCTGGAATGTTCCATGTAGGTACTGCCTCATTGAAGTTTCATCTGGTTGAGAGAGTTTCAGTGTGGCTCATGCAGATTTTTTTATTTTGTGGACATGAAGAGGAGGGGCGAGGAATTCAGAGTAATTTATTTTCATATTGCAGTCTTCCAAATTTACTGAGTGCAATATTCTGAACCCAACATTATCAAAGGCTTTGGAGTTCCCATAGCAGCTTTGAGTTGACCAGACATATACCCAAAAAACAGTCTATGGCTCCAAGACGCCAATGTTGAAAGATCAGGAAGGTGATCTTGAGCAAGGAATTTTTTTTTTTTTTTTTTTTTAACAAGAGACATATAATGGGGCCAGCACCTTGACCCAGATGGTGTTTTCATGAAAATGCTGATGTCAGATAAATTTAAGACTGTTTGTAAGCAGTCCAATCTCCTGTTAGTGTGTGGCCATGTCTCCTATAAAGGTAATGCAAGGGTTGCTGGCTCTGTGATCTTTTGTCCCTACCTAGTTCAAGCACTTTTGAGGACTGGGTACGTCAGCAAGAGCAGTGTCTGTCTTTGCTGCTGGGTTTGGGGGTGGGAGAGGATGATGTTTTCCCTTTCTGGCCCTTTCACACAGGTGCTGTGAACCTGTGAGCTGTGTCCTGTGCCCTCAGCTGGACACAGCTGCTTTGCCAGCGATGGCTCTCGGCTGGTGTGGCTCAAAATTGTGCTTGTTCCAGGAGCAGAAGGGGTGCTGAACCCCCTGGGCCATGGGAACAGTGGCAGGAGTGGCCCTGCAGTGCCCCGTGCCCACCCCAGCAGTGCTTCCCACGCCATCCTCGGGATTCCCATGTCCCTGCCTGTCTCGGTGCAGCTGCAGCAGCCCCAGCAAAGCAGCCCTGGAGCTGCAGGGGAGCAGGTTTCCCTGCAAGGCTGGAGTCCCTCAGGATTTCCAAGCTGCATCTAAGCAATCGTGTCCTGTGAGATATGTGGAAAGCATCCAAGACGGACACCTGCTGGCTCTGAAGCAGTCAAGTGCTTTTTCCAAAATATCTTTGCCCTGTTCTGGATGTTTACTTTTTAAAAGATACAGGCATGTGTTGGCTGTAAAAGAAAGGGGAGTGGGGAAATCATTGTTGCTGCTGTCACTGAAATTCCCTGCAGACTTAAAAGGGAGATGAAAGTTGGTATCTTAAGAGAAACTCAAAACCCTTGGGACAAGCACAGCAGAAAACAGGAAGATGCTCTGTATTCTGTCCAATTGCTTGCAAAAATGAGTGCTGTATCTCCTACAGAGAGAGAGACAGAGCCAGAAACACATATTAGCATCGTTCCTCCATGCTTGAGCCTTGCTAACTAGGACAATACCATTTTGCACTTCCCTGGGCATATTTTCAAACAGCAGCTCAGTGCAGGTGATGAAGGAAAAAAAAAAAAAAAAAAAAGGTGAGGGAGGAAGAAGTGATGGGGGAAAATCTGCCTTGTGGTATTTCAGATCTCCAGTATACACAGGTGCTTTTTAATCCCTCTGGCCTACATATTCCACAGCCCCTAGGAATAGAGGAGTCGTGATGTAATGCTCTTTTCCTCACACTCGCAGCTTAAATACAGATGGAAATTGTTGTCATGTGTTAGAAATGTCACCAGTAATATAAAAGGCAGGCTTCTGCATTCTCCCTTTTGCACTGTCAGCTGCTGCTGCCAGCTTATTCTTCCCTCTCAAACCTATTGTCATGTGGCAGAAACCCTGATGTAAGTAAGCCCTGTCCTCCCCCTGCTTATGATCCCTGCATTTTTTATTCCCCTCTGCTGCAGTGCTGAGGATCATTACATACCACGACTTAAAGACAAGACCTCACAAAGGAAGGATTAATCTTGTATTTGTGCTTGAATTTCGAAGGACTCAGGCAAGTGAGAATGTTCTGTTGTATTCTCTGCTCCTTTTTCTTCCCTCCCCTCTTTCCTGGATGCTAACGCGAGGAATGAAAAGCAGCAGTAGTGCGGGGCTGGGTGCGTGTTTGCTGAGCCGCAGGTCGGGATGCGGGGCTGGGAAGGAGCGGGGCTGGCAGCCCGAGCCCAGCCTGGGAGGACAGATGGCTAGTGCTGCTTTTTAATTCATCAAGCAGGCTTTACGTGAGGCCCGTTGGCGAGCGGGTGTGCTGCGAAAAGCGGGGTCAATGGGCACGAATAGGCTGAGATCAGGACCAGATGCCTGCCGAACAATGGGGCTTTTGAAAGAAATGCGGGAGGAAGCGTGGCGCTGGCTTTGTACTGCCTCCGCATTGCAGGTTGGAATGGGGCAGCTCCGATTTAATGAAGTGCATTCCTAAACGTGGTCGTCAGCCCGGGCTGGGAGACAAGGGGACATGTCAGAAGGGGGCTTGTGGGGCCGGCGCTGGGGGTGGGGGGAGCCATCCACTGATGGATCGCCCCGAACAATGCTGTCTTAGTGCTGGATGGGAAAAACCATCCATACATCCCTGTGCATATTAATGCGATACAGCAGGTGTTGCTAAATGTCTGTCCCCGCATTGTTCTCCCGCGGCTCGGGCGGGGAGGGGGCAGGAAGGAGAGCCCCGCCAGGGATGCGCTCATCCCGGCTGGAAGCGCAGCGGCTCCGGGGCGGCCGCAGGGAGAGCGGGAGGCGAGAACCGGCCCCGGGGTCACTGCCCGGACGGGCAGCGGGCAGCCCTGCCCTGTGCTGGCCCTGGCAAGCAATGGGGGGACCGGCTCAGAGAGGCTGGTCACAGCTTGAAGGCATAGCAGGGCCTTTTTTCTGCCAATATTCCCCCAAACGCAGAAGGTGTGAGGGCTGAATCTCCCGAGAGCAGTCTGGGTCACCAGGAAGGGGGAGGCAGGAATGGTGTCTCGGTTGGAATTCAGCAGCGAAAGAGTTAAAAAGGGGGCATATTTTTTTTCAGCTCCTCCAGAAATACATCGATTGGGAATGAGTTGGGGAAGCTGTGTGAGTGGCAATAAACAAGGTGTACAACATGCATAAAGCCAAACAAAACATCTCTGTGTGCTTCTGTGTGCATCCTGCTGCACTGGCTGGATGGACCCTTCCTTTAACAGAGTTTTCTGTCTAGCAGAAGTAACATCCCTAAACACTTACAGCCATGTTTGCCAGTCTAATTCTTGAAGGCTTGGAGAGGGGGAGAGTGTACACAGTCAGTCATTATTGTATGTATTTCTAAATAAAAATACACCCATTTAATTGCTGTCATTGTGTTGTCTGCTCCCCTTGTGATTTGTGACATGCTATACTGTATTTGTCAGCAGAATGAAAGGGGTCTTTGTTTCTTATTCATATTATGGCCCACTGCATCTCTCAATGAAAATGGAATATTTGCCTTTAGAGCTAACTTAGCTGGTGATCTGTGCCTGCTGTTACACTGGGAAGGGTTTGCTTTTTTCTGCTGGCAGTTTCAGAGGAATTTGCAAGCAAGGCTTGAATTGTTTTACTTATTAATTTTTACATATCAATGGGTTAATAGTGATGAAGAGTGATCAGCCTATTTTGCTCACAGTTCAGGTAAAGCATGACCAATGGCTGCAACAGTTCCACATATTGCAGCTGCCTTTCTGTGTATCCCTTTTCTGTGGATGAATGGCCAAGATGACCATGAACTAGGATCGTTGTGCACCTTTGATCGTTTGCTGCTGTGTAAATTGCCAAAAAAGGTGTTGAAAAATAAACTAAGAGTGTGCAATATGGACAAGCTCATGTGTCTGCTCAAAGGTTGGCCAAGCTGCAGATGAATAAGGGCTGTTAGTGACTGGCCAGCTGTGGGAGTGACTATTTGAGGGTGCCAGTGGCACATGGAGAGCACTCTCCAGGCACTGGTGGAGTATGCTGGGTTAGGGTATGTATCATGTAATATCAATATCAACAGCTTTATCACTTGTGATGTATTTGCTGCCCTTGCTGTGCTCTGGCCACTTGGGTGTCAGTCTGTGTGCTTGTTAGTGGGAATGGTTTAAAAGGTAGCAGCTGGAATTGGCAGCCAAAAAAGATTTAGGGCAGTGCTTGAACATACAATTCATAAGACTTCTTCTAGCACACCCACATGGCATGAATGTATGGAGCTTGTTTTTAAATTGAGCTACCAGGTTCAGCAGCTTGAGCTTTATGTTGTTAATTATGCTTATTTTCTACTCTGCAGTGCCCAAGGAAAAATGAGCAAAAAATGCAAAGTCTGGCTCAGTCTGGGAGGCTGCAGTGTGTGCAAAGGGCTCCCCTGATGGAGAGGCTGGCTCAGCAAGGGGCTGGGCTGTGAACCTGTTGCTTGTTGTTGTGTGGCTCCTTCTGCAATGTGGGAAATCGTATCAAGGAGGAACTTTGGTCTGGAGAGAGCGAGGGAGCGCTCGGTGGTGCAGGAGCACAGGGACTGTTTTCTCCTTTGCCAGCTTGTTTCCACTCACCCTTGTCTTCTGCTAAGTCCTGTCAGATGGAAGTAGTGATGGATCCGTGTAGATCCAAGAATGATGCTGCACTTCCTCCAGGGAAGCTGCTGTAATGTTTGTGAGAAGGAGCACAGGCAGCTGTTCCAGGAGCACTTCAGCTCCCTGCTGCTGAAGTGATGCAGAGCCGGGTTTCTCCATAATAGCAATAACCCTTCTTTTTTTTTTAATACACTCTTCTAATGCAGGTAATCATGTGCAATACCAAACTTAGAGTATGCCTTTTGTCATTATTGAGAACCCCTAGCACAGGTAAGGCTGTCATAGCAGTCAGCGTTGCATAAAGAAAACAGCAACAACGAAGCCATTAATTCAGCAGCAGAAGCTGATTGAATAGTGTTGGGCTCCTGACTCTGCCTCTGACAGTAACAACACTTACCTTGAGTTTCACTTGTTTAAAAGTTCCTTTGCTGCAGAGAAGGCTGTTGCCTGCACTTTGGAGCAGAGTCCAGACACCTTTCTGCCAGCATTCCATCCTTTCCAGTGCACCAAGTCTTTACATGGTTGCACAAGAAATGCTTCTAAAATCAATGCTCATCAAGTCATCTCAGCCAAAAGGTGCTGGCTGCTGCGGTATTCAGTAAAGCTTATTCAAAATGTGGTGCTATTTTCAGTCAAATTCTGCTAAATCCTGTCCTGAAATCCTCTGAATGTTTTGCTCTTGAATATTCTGGTAAGCATGATGACTGGTTCACTGTGTTAATCCTATATGGTCTTTCTGTCTGCAGCTAATCCTGAGCTGTTGTTGCTGTTCTGCACACATGAGTAAGAGTCCGTCCCCCCTCCTCTTGACCACATACAGCAGAGTTACAGCTGGCTGCTCAAAAATAACAGATCAAATATGCTGCTCTTCCTTCTTCTCATCCTTTAGTAGGAGAGTTGAGTTTCTTCTACTTGAAAAACAAAACCTGGAGAAGTCAGAGAAATCTTCTTGGTCTGTTGAGCTCTATCTGGAGGCATGTACTGGCTCAGACTGTGCAGCATGTCTTCAGAAATCTCAGCTGTAGACAAACGTAGAAGAAAAGACTTACTTAATGCAAGTTTCCAAATTCACATAGATTGGACAGAATTTCTATTGCCATTTCACATTAATTAGAGATGAAGCTGGCAGTGATGGCTAAAAGTAAATATTTTTCCCCTAAAATAAAGTTACTGGATTCTCCTATTTTTATCCTAGTGACTTTTTATTTTTTATTGCTGGACATACCTGTGGAAGATGGCTTGGCAAAATCTATCCCTTTCTCATGGAAAAAAAAAACTTTTCCTTTGGGACAGTTAGTGTCACTTCAAAATTATTACTTGAGCATGTTTCAGGTTTAGTAGAAAAGCTCATGGAAGGAAGGGTGATAGTTTAACCTTGGGTTGATTCTCCCCACCCCCACTGATTTTACCCATGGACAGACATTGTATCTCCTTATAGTCAGATTAGCATATTTGCATAAATATGTTAATATCCATATGGCCTATATTGATGAGGTTGCATGGGATGTGTGTACCTGGTGTGTGTGTAATACAAATGCTTACACTTGCTTTTAACTACAAACATGAAAATATCATGAACTTGAGAGTCCATGATAACTAAAGTCAAACTTTCTCAAAAACTGTGTAATATTTAGTTGATGTAAAATATTATTAATACCCAGTCTTTTCCTTGGAAGAGATTGATTTTTTTTTTCCTTCTAAATAGATTTTCAAAGGATTCATTACGAAAATGAAACCCAAGAAGAAAAATAGTTGACCCAGCAGTTCGAGGCCAATGAGGCAATTACCCAATAAATTTGTGTCAAGTCAGCCCTAAGTGAGCTGTGCCTAAATGACTCTGTTATATATATTTTCTGAAAATGTTCCATATTGAAATAGGGAAAAAAAACTCTGCTAGATGAATAATGTCATTCTGTCAGCAATTGGAATATGGCTGTGGATATCACCCACCATACAGAAAATAGCTTGTTGCTTTGCCTGCCTAAACAGAGGTAGTGTCCCACCTGGAATTTGTAGTGTGACCACCTTCTTTCTTTGCCTGAGGAACACTCAACCCATTGCAGATTGGAAATTTTAGTTTGTGGGGGATTTTATGTGTTTTGTTTTCATTAGGGTACAACACTGCCTGTTAATGCACATGAAGATGTGAGCCAGGCACACAAAAAGTGAAAGCTCTGAAAGAACTCTGTAACTGAGATTGTGATATAATGGGGGGAAAAAAGTAGATTTGCTCCTTTTTTCTCCTTGTGTTTGCATCTTCTTTGAGCACAGGCTTTCTAGAAGTCTTTGGTAGGTTTATTGCTCACATTGAGAACTCTCTGGTGTTGATTTTTTAATCCTAATTTAAATGAATGGCGAGCAGCTGAATAATAGTCATGTAGAAGGTGCAGTTGGAAATGCAGTTCTGTCAGCACTGCCTGGTGATGAACAGTGTGTCACTGCTGTGATGGCATGCTGACAATTCAGCACCACCATGCAAGCCCTTGGTAAGGGTGGGGACGTGACTGGGGGAAAAAGTCTTCTCTTTCTCCTCTTCCTCTGTTTCTTGCATGGACTACAGCAAGAGCCTGAGACTTGAGACATCCCCTGAGGCTTAAACTTGAGGGATTCAAGTTCTTCTCAGCAGCAGAAACTGGAAATGGGCTGTAGCAGAGTATGAAGTGCTAGTTAAAGATGTGTATTAATGTAGTTAAGTGGACAAGTGTCCTGGTGTTGACAAGACAATAGTTTAATGTGTGATAATCTGTCACCCTAAACTCTTTAGGGGGAAACCAAAGGTTTACTACATTTAGCTACATGAGTTAAAACTTTGCCTTTTCTTCTTCAAGACTTGAATTTATTTTTTTTTCCTGGTGAAGATGAAGTCAACTCATTTTGAGTCCTAATCAGGAAGTGACTCAGAGTCTGTGCTCATTAAATCCTTCCCTTCACTCCTGGGACTGTCAGGGAGGATGTCACACATTACCTGCTGATGAGGTGATGTTTTGTGAAGGAGATGAATGTCCCAGAAAGTATTTTCACAGTGACAAACCACTGGGAAGCTGGAAAGGGTTTAGAAAGCCACAGTGAGGCTGGAATACGAGTATTGAGCTAGTTTTATCATCACTCTGTTAAGCAGCTGCTTACCCCTTAGAAAGAACTCATCTTTAGTTGCATGTCATTTGGGGGACATGAAGGTTGAGCCCTGCTGTTCTCATTATTTGAAGTTTCAGATTTTCTTTGGGTTATTAGGCTACCACACAGAGTATTTAATTCCCCTTATCAGCTCCTTCAGTTATCGTTTGATTGGATGGACCCTTTTCAATTTTTTTCCATTTTCCTCTTTCTCATACTTCATGGATTCTATTGTTTTATTAGTTCACTGGCCTTTCTGGGTCATTGCAGTCTAAGTATTCTGACTTTTATAAAGATCTTGGTGACTAAATATTAGTGACCTCTATTCATCTTCCTTTTGCTTCTCCAAGGCGGAGCAGTTTGATGCTGACCTGCTCTGGGTTACAGTATCAGCGAGTTCATCGCATGGGGAATCAAACCCCATTTCTTCTCCCCAGATGAAGGTGTCCCTTCAGTACATTGAGCTGCAGAGTTTCTGTTCCAGTGTTTGGATAACAGAGAAAAGAGATAGAGAGAGAAACTAGCCCACGGAGCTTCGCCAGCCTAACTAAAATAATGTACCATTACACAATTGAAGGAATATTGCTGGATTCACAGCATTTCTAGGAAAGTCTAACAAGCTGACCATGATTGACTTGAATTATATAAAAGGTAATGGAGAAGTTACCATTAGCTGCGCTAGGGACCTTGTTATACCAACAGAAGCCTCTTTGGAAAATTCAGCCTTGTGTTGGTAGGCTTGTGTTTTGAGACATTCCTTCTAGGGCACCATCTATGAGGCATTTCCCTAGCTCAGACTCTGCATGAGGGATGAATAGACATGTCCCTGTGGAGAATTTGAGGTTCCAAGGTTAGGAATGGATGATGCCGTGATTTGAACATTTTACACATAGTATTTGCCATTATCTGGGCAAGTCTTGTCAAATAACGTGTAACATAGGAGCTTTCCTCTTGTCCAGTCTTGCTTTCTCCTTCTGATAACCCTCTTCCTCATTTGTTACTCTCTGCTGCTCCCTAAGTGAAGTGAGAAATGGGTTTTATAAGGGAAATAAGAAGGTCTGACTTCAGGATGTGGAAGAGTTCTGGAGAAATACCTACAGGAACAAAGAGAAACAAAAAGTGTCTGAGCAACCTGAATTGCAGGTTTTGGTAGCTCAGAAGTGCTGCATTTGGGAGCACTATCTGCTAAAATATAGCAGGCTTTTTTTTTTTTTTTTTTCTTGTTTACTGTTGTAGTTCTTTTTAAAAGGCAGGGAGGAGCAAAAGAACACCCCAGAATTTCAAAGTTTTACCTTCCTCCCAAAGCCCTGCCTTGAAGCTCTAAAGGAGGGTCAGAAAACAACTGTGGGAGATTTACCCACTGTATTTAACGTTTGGGGAATGGAAATGGGAGTCTCTGAAGATAGCAGCTGATAACGGAATGTGTAAAATGGCTTTTCAGGTGTTGCTGTATCTGATAAATACAAAGCTTGCACTTTCAAGCAAGAGGGGGTTTGAATGCTGCCCAGAAGTTGCTTTCATATGTAGAACCCTTTGCATCTCTAGCTACAAATGGCCCACTGGCACCATGGGGAGGTCTTTAAATTGAAGGACCTTTCTCTAATAAAAGGTCTGCTTCACTGTAAAAGAGATACTAGGGCTATAGCATCTTGCAGACAAGCTGATAAATGAGATATTATTATCTCAGTGTGTTCTTTTAGTGAAATATTTAAAAGTGGCTCACTCCTGGTGAATTACCTGCTGGCCTCATCCTCTAGCAGCCTTATTAAATAGTTGCCTGTTGTAACATTCTTTGTGAAGTTAAAGCGTGTCCCACTGCACTAAGCACTATTTCAGATATCCCCACTATAACAAAAAAATCTTTATATAGCAATAGTGCAAACCAATGACTCTCGTGGGTGCTTTCATAATGAGGTTTTATGGTGGCTGTTCTCTGATCCCTTTTCTCCTTTTTCCAGTGTATCAAGTCCACTCAATTCCTCTCCATATTCATAGAGCTTAACAAGTTTGCTCTTCGAACTCCTCCAACGTTCCAAACATCAGCACTTCAACACAGAATGGGTTTATCAAAACAAACCGTGGCAGAAAATAAGGGTATCTTTGCAAAGCAAAGTGCTTGGGCTGGGATGGCTTAATGAGACTCTGGAGCCATGTCTGTAGTCCTTGCCCTGACCAAAGGCAAAATGAAAGGGGATAGTTCAAAATCTTAAAACTTTTGCTGTTTAGAAGCTTGACTTCTGCTTGAGTACTGGGGTGCTCTCTTGCTGTTGCATGGCAAGTAGTAACTTGATTCCTTCTGGTCACCTGTCTACAACACATTTTTCCATATTTCTATTTGCCATTTGGTGGTCAGCAGCTGCCCTTGCTGGTGCTACCTGAGGTTTGTAGTAGTTGTAGGTTGGTTACAGCAACCAAACTGCTGGGGCTGTGACCAGCACCTGAACAAACAAGTGCTCTTGTGCCTTGTGCTTTGGAACTATATTCCTTGGATATTCTTGGGTGGAGTGGATGAAATCTTAAGCTCCTTTGATGTCTTTCTTGGCCTCATATCTAATTACGTATTTTTTTATAATTTTCCCTGGGGAGTTCCTTATTTCAAATGCATTTTACAAATACACACCCAAATAAGCCTGACACTATTAATTTTTGTAGTCTAGTTATTTTGTGTTGCTGACCATCCCCTTGGTACTTGAACTTCTTCCTACAGACACTATTCACTGTACTTCAAGAACTTGTGGCCTCTCCTCACTGAAATAGAAAGCATGGTTGGGTTAAAACTCTGCTTTTTCTCCTTTGATTCATACACCCAGTTTGACTTGGTCTGATTTTATTTGGATGTATCCAGGCATTAAGAAGCTGAGGTGCTCAGAGCCTGCCAGTTTTGGTTCTGTGATTTGTAGCAGTCAGGTTTGCCAAACCCCATCTTTGTGCAGTGAGGGCAAAGAGTGGTGGGAGCTGATGGTCTGCTCCACAGCTGAGCAATGGGCCAACAGGTGTTGGTCTAAGCTGGTGCATCTCTGGGAGCCTTCTGTCTTTGACTTTGGCCACCTTCATCTCTGCATGCTACAGGCTCATGTATCTGGAAAAAAAAAGTGGGGATTGAGAAAATGCCCTGTCCTAAATTACCACAAGCTTTGTTAACAGGTGCTTCTTATGGCTGGGTGTAATGTTGACCTTCTGCATATCCTTCCACAGTTTTTCTCAATCCACACAATTGTTTTTGTCCTCTGAGGGGCTATTGTGCTAGGGGTTGGCTGCATTTCGAGAAAAAGAGGGTTTTAAAAAAGAAATTTCAAAACACTACGTGAAGCAACAGCAAGGAATAATCCTGGTTTCTGGAAAAATGCTGCAAGAGCTGGTGTGGATGCTCCTTTGGTCTGTGCTGCTCTTTGACACAGCTACAGACTGCCCAAACTATGTGCAGCAGCAGCAGGACTGAAACAGTTCCTGTATTCAAAGCTTCTCCAGCTTAAAGTTTTATTAAAAAAGGTCTGTTGGGCTCTGCTTGCAAGCCCATACATCCCACACTGCACTGGCTGTGAGGTCTGATACCATCTCAGTAATTAAGTGCCAGCATCCTACAACACAGTGGGTTTAAAAGGCTGTCAGCAGCTTAAATGCCACCTGATATTAAATCTATCAGTCTAACTTTTCAACATTCTGCAGCTGACCCCCAGTAACAATGACCACGGCAAGTTATTTGTAGATGGTGCCTGCTGCACCCTCACTGCTGGGCTGCTTTAATTGCTGATCTCTAATCTTCCTCAAAAAGGTTGGAGCGCAGGAGAAGAAAGGCAGCACTACACTTACAGTAGTTAGGTTTTTTTTTTGTTTTTTTTTTTTTTTTTGGTTTTTTTTTTTTTTTTTTTTTTTTTTTTTTTTGCCCAGCTGCCATCAGTCCATTCCCTGGGAGATTTTTGATTTTCCAGAGCATCAGGCTGTGCTGAGCCCCCAGGGCAGTGTTGTCCCCTGTGCAGTGGTCAGTGCTCAGAACCTTCCCCCCACTTCCAGGTGTGGTGATTCCATCACTTCCCTAGGCAGCCTGTTCCAAAGTCTGACCACCCTTTCAGCGAATAACTTGTTCCGAATACCTAATTACAGTTCCTCATACTCTCCCAAAAATGCAAATAGTGGCGTGGATTTATCCCTCTCTGCCTTATTTTCTCCCATTGTAAGTTGAGGCTGATGATATGCCTCTTTTTTAAAGCTCTTTGGGACCATTGGATGAAAAGCACCATGTAATTATTAAAGTGCAGCTTTTATGGTGCTGCCTTTAGAAGGAAGGGGAAAAATATATTCACTTGGCAAAATATTGTGTTGTAGATGCAGCTTTGGAAATCTGACTTTCATTGTTAAAGCTAAAAATAAAAAAGGACTGTTCCACTGTGGAGTGTCATACTAAAACCAGGCCTGTGTTGAGGCTGCATGTAAGCTTTGTGTGCCACTGGAAGTGTATAAAAAGAAAGAAGAACAAACTGAAACAAAAGAAGGGCTGGTCAAAAATAGAATTAAGTAAAGCCAGGGATGGCTGTGAGTGACACTTGTGTCTTTGGGACTCAGAGTTGCCTGGGCAATGCAACCTCAAGTTCTCAGCAGTGTAGATGCTTCTGGCCACATCGTTTTCATGGCCATTAAGTTCAAATGTTTGTCTGTTTCCTGAGATGGAAGGGAGTGACACCTCTCTCAAAAAAAGAAGCCTGCAAATTCTAAAGCAACTGTGCTGTATGCAATTTGTCTGGGAATTTTACCTTAAAATACCATTTTTACCTACTTAGAACAAGGCAGAGGCTGATATGAATGCCTCATTGTTTTGTCTCAAGATTGTTTCCCCAGAAAATTCAAAAAAAATTTTTTTTGGTAAATACATGTGTATAATTATAGAGAAAGGCTAATTTTTGTAGTTGATTTTTGTGCTGTCAAATGGAAGCTGAGTGGTTTAATACCAAAATGGGACTTCACATTTAAATCATGCCTATGTGCTTTTTATGTGTTTTACAATAGATTCAGTAGCTAATCATCACCTAAATTGGCTTTTCTAAATAACGAGCCATATTAGATAGTCTAATGGCTTACTTGGAAACTGGGAAGCAAAAATGATACCACAGTGAGTCAAGACTGTAATATTGAAGCTAAAAGGAAGACAGAAAATAATGCCCCATTTGTCTGCCCATGTGCACTCAGCCTTGCTGATGCATTTCCTGAGCACCAGAATACTGGAATGTTTGAAGAATATGACTTATAAATTGAAAATTTCAAAAGAAATGTAATGAAAACTAGCAAATATGTAATTTTTTTTTGTAGCAACATCCAAAGTGCAGAGTGGTATCTTGCTGAAAACACCACAGGGTGTTCTCAATACTCAGACTTTAATTCCAGTAAAAGCCCACCTGCGTGCACATAATGAGAAGGATAAACTCATGGCATTGTCACCATGAGGGGATCATCAAAAACAGGGAAAGAAAAAGCAGTGGAAGTCAATGCTTTCATTCTCAAAATCAATAAAAGCAGAGCATTCTGGGGGGAAAGTCTGCTTTCCAATGCATTAGGCCAAGTTGTTCATGCTCACCATTTAATTTTTTTCTTTACAATATCAGATGTGGCAACATCAAAAAGCAAACAGCTCTGTCCATCACCCAGCTGGAAGAAACTAATGCACTGCAATACACAGCTCAGTATTCCTATGGTCAGCCACATGATAATAATTTAAATGATCATAAAGCTGTTATTTTTATAATACAGAACTTTAAAAAAACCCAGAGAAATTATTTGGTAGGCTTACTAGTTGCCAAACTTTTCAGAATTGTTCTGCTGTGGAAATCTTTAGAAGTTCCTGTAAAATTTGTGTTATTTATTTGTAAGCCCAAATAAAAATGTTCAACTAAATATGACCCCAGTCAGTTAAAACATTTGCAAGTTACAGAACCGTGGCCAAAAGTCCTGCTTTTGCCAAAAAAAAATAGTTAATTTGTATGTAGGTCTACAAGCAGTTAATTTTTAATGGAGACAGGTGTCTTTTTGGTGTGTCAAACATGTCTTTTATTGGGCAGGAGATACTGAAAATGGAATAGCTGTGGAGAGCTTGTGGAAACTTGTTTTGGAATGAACAGAGCTGCAAATTCAGCCCTTAATATTTTTCCAGTGGCCTTACAAATGGCTTTTATGTGGAGAACCAAGGGGAAAATGTTGGCTTTACAGTCCTGATGCATTCCAGGTATGAGTTTTCCAGATGTAAATTGTCTGAATTTTGGAGTTTGGGGAGGGAGCAGTTGTGTTCTCTGGGTGTGACAGGGAGCACCTGCCTGTGACCTGGTCCCACTGGTGAGCATCAGGTGGGGCTTTGTTGCTTTATTGTGGCTGTGGATGAAGCCTTGGCAGGAGGAGCAGTTTCAGCTCTGGTGTTGCTGTGTAGTGAACACTCACCAGCCTTACAGTTCAGTTTAAGACATTTGCTACCAAATTTCCTGAGTTGTTACAGGAGATGAGCATCCTCTGACTTGGGGGTTAATCAGTCACTTAATTTTTAAAGTGTGCTCCTCACTTGGGCTTTAATTTGCTTATTTGTTGTGTTACTAATTGGATGGGAAATGCTTCTTTGAGGTACACATGTGGTTATTTGTGTAAAGAACTGCTGCACTGACCCCTCAGGACATCACTCCTCACTCTGAAAATACTTCAGGAATTTGCAGGACACTGAGCTAGAGGCTTAAAGGAGCAACGACAGACTCCTCTTGCCTCTCTTGAAACAATTAAGTATCTTGGCTTTGTTTTATAGCATTGCTACATACAAACTAGGTCCTGACAAACTTCTGAAAGAATGGGGTTGGACTCTTCCAGTCTTTGAGACATCCAAATGCTTTAAAAATCATCTTACTGCATTGTTGAAGTGGAAGTTACAGCCATGGTGGAGGTATTACTGGGTCAAACATTCTTTGCTTGTCTAGAGAGATCAGACTGAATTATAAGAGTGGTGTTTTCATGTGGCAAAGATTCTTTCTTTTGGATTGTTCTAAACTTGAGTCGTATCAGGAAAAATTCCTCCTGCATCACAAGAGAGGCCATCTCCTAGTTTAACCTTCTCAGCTGGCATAAATCACTGCAGCTTTTTTTAATGTCAGGTCACAGGCTTGGATAAGCATATTTATTCATATCAAGCCACTGAATATTTTGAGGTTCATCTATGACTAACTGAAAGTCTTTAAAAATAGACCAAACATCGGAAAGCTCTTGAAATGTTTTGTGATATAAGGTCTACTTCAAATAAATGGGATGGTCTCAATGGCCTCTTACAGCTGGTTCATTTTAATGGATTTTTATCCTCTTTTCTTTCCCTGATGAAACCAAATGCAGCTCACCTCTGGCATGAGGTCGGATGAGTGCCTGATGAGATTTGCTAATGTCCCTGGTTATAATAACAGCCATGGGCCCACCTGACTTAAAAGGCCCCCTCTGCACTTATCCCTGCACATCCAGGTCACCTGCCCCTGTGGGGACAGGCTGGGGGAGGCTCTGACACATAACTGGGCATCTGACTATGAACTGTATAAAGAATGAGGTTTGGTATGCGGGTGACTGTTGTGTGTTGAAAAGCTTCTAATGAAAACAAAGTGATGGGCCACAAGATCCAGTATGGAACAGCTTTTTAGGTGAGGCTTCCCTTTAATTCAGGAAATTCCTCAGGATTAAGAATGTCAGGTCTCTCCTGAGATGATGTTGGTTTGAAGATCCTCATGGAGGGCCTTTCAGTCGTTGAGATTGTGGTGCTCATCTAGGGATGCTGCTTAAATAAGGCTTGTGGGAATGGATCTTGGATCCGAGATCTTTGGTTCTGTGTTTTGCCTTACTAGAAACCAGCACCTGCTTGGTCTATAGTTAATTCACATGATTGGGGTGCAAGATAGAAAGGAGACACATTTTGAAGAGTTTCAGTTGAGGATAAGGGACAGGCAGTCCAGGTCCACCGGCCTATAGTGGTCCCAGAAAATTAAGATGTTACTTTTTTGTTTTTCTATTCATTGTAAGGGGATGAAAAGGTTCCTCTTAAGTTCAGTTATGTTGTTTTAATGATATGAAGGATTTAGTGGGGCAGACAATTTGAAGTGGAAACTGAATTCAGTAATGTTATTGAGTCCTACACTGGGCAAGTAGATTAGGGACCACACATGCAGGCTTGAAAACATTTAATTTTTAAAACCTTGTTATGTAAGGGGGTACAAAACAATGTAAAAGACTTGAGGCCACACTCACAGCTGGCATAGATCAGTGTAGCACCATGGATTTCAGGGTAGCAACACCAATTTCTGCTGGTTGAGATCCTGGCCTTTAATCTGTCATCAATCTAATAAAATCGAGCTGCTCTAATTACCACCATGTCAGTCAGAAATATGTTTGCCTGAAATGACAAAGCTGAGTTGGATCCTGGAGCCCACACAAGTCAGCAAACGCTGTGCAAATCTGAGTTAAACCATTTGTTTGCCCACTTAAGGAGAGGTTGTCCACGGTCATGGTATGTGTGGAAAGACAGCGGGGGAGTGAGAGGAACAACTGAAACATATGGCCCAAGTGAGCTTTCTCTTTATTCCAATGCATCAGGATAAGACAAGCTGTTGAACCGATGGGAAACCTTCCTTAGATACCATATTTCAAGATTAAAACTGGGAGAAATTCAGTACCAGTGATCTCACATCTATGTTTGACTAAAGGTATAGAAAACCATTAAACTGAAAGCAGAGGAAAAAAAGAAAAAAGCCCCCAGGCCCAGCCTCCCCTAATCCATAATAGCTGCATCATTATGTAAAAGAAAACAGCAATTTCCCCACCAATGTGTCCATAAATGGAAACCTTATCAATACCTCCAGATGCTCCCTGCCTTTATGACACTATTAAGTTTAATTGCACTGATATAATGGATTTGTATGGAACAAGGTCTTTTCAGGATCGGGTTTGGGGAGCCTGCAGGCACAGGAGAGGGGTCACATACATTGAGACATGCTCTTCACTGCACCTTAACTTATTTTGACCTCATGTTTCTTGAAGAAAAAATGTGGAATTGGCATTTTTGCGGTGTCTGTGACCCCTGGAAAGGTCAAGATTGAGAATTTTATTGCAGCCACACTTGCTGCAATTTAACGCTCTTGCACTGGGAGTTAATTTAGTTTTCAGTAAAGAACGTTGGATTATTATTTAACATGAACATAGCAGTTATAATATTGAGCTATAATCCTTGGGCTGCTTCTCACCGAGTCAATGGAAAGAGAATTTTAGCTTTAGTTTCAGAAGGAGCAGAGACCAACTTCTGCTGGCTCTGACAATCCCAATTTGTGGTGAATCCAGGGAGAATCTTGGTGTCTGTTATTGAAGTCTTGTGTCAGCAAAGCCTTTCCACCCCTCCCCAAACCTAATGTTTGCTGGATTTATCAGCTGTCTTAGCAGGATAAGTTCATCTTGTCCATTCCTGTCATTAATTCAGAACATCTGCTTTATTTTATAAAATGTAGCCACTCACCAGTGTTGATATACCGGTAAGATTTGGCAGGATAAATACAGGAAAAAAAAAAAGCAACACTATTCTCTTCTTGCTTCTCCCCCAAAAAACTCAGACACCTACAGGGTTTTCTTACTTCCAAACCAAGATGCTGCCTCAGAGCCAGGAATGAAAAATACACGGATTTTGTCATCTTACCATCTTTTTTTTAGCTCCATGTGCAAATAAAGGTACCAGTATGACAACCAGTGGCTAAGTGCAGCTCACTGTGAGTAACACCAAGAGGCTGTGCCCCAGCTTTGCCTTGGCAGGACCTTCTGAAATGTCCCCAGTGAAGGATGCAAAAGCCAGAAAAAATGTCATTGCTACATGGTTGCTATCCCAAGGCAGAGGCAGGAACCTTACTTTCAGTACAAGGGAACAATAGTAGTGACTGGTTTTGTAAGACAGGCAGGGATTTAAGAGCACATCTTCCAGTGCCCCAAAGCTGCAGATGGTTTGCAAACTATATGGACAGGGTTTTTTCCCCCAAATTCTTCTTTGGTTTAAGGTGGTTGGAACTGCTGCTAAACAAACATGAGCTGACATGACAATATCAAAGGAATTGCCCTTCATGTAATATAAAATAAAAGTGAATATTTTCTGTATTGAGGATGGTTTTTGTTTTTGTTTTTTTTTTTTGTGGGTTTTTTTTTTTTTTGGTTGTTGTTTTTGGGTTTTTTTTTGTGTTAATCTTGGAGGGTTTTCACCTAAGACAGCTTTTTCTCTGCATCATATATGTCATAGTTATGCAATATTACTTAAGCATTTTTGGAAATTGATGGAGTGCTAGCACTGGCTAACAGCTCTCAACAATCCCAGGGTCATCACCTGCTGACTCCTTCCTGGAGTTGTGTTCCTCCATCAGGTACTCTGCTGAGTGTTTTTATTTTTCTTAATGTTGCCTCTCTGAAGTGATAAGTTGCTGTCAGAAATCTAGTCCTGTATCAGTCCTGGTTGAGTCTATGTAGATAAATATCATGTATATATTTATTTTTCCATTATTTTGAAAGATTCCTGAAAGTGTTTCTAGGAAGTGCATAGCTCTCTGCTTTTCTTTTTCTGGGTGAAGTATTCCCTTTTATTACCATAAGGAAATCTTTACCTCTTCTCCATTACTGTGTCATTTAGTCATCACAGGCAGATGAGTTTATCTTCTGAAAAGTGCCTTTAAGATGTTAAAGTGGTAGCATTACAATTTAAAATCCTTCTGACACTGCCTGTTCCACTGGAGTACTAAATCTTGTCTTCAGTGTGAATGGAAATCAAATAAAGCTTTCACTTGCTTGACAATTGTTGCAAAATAGAAGAAAATGTTCAGGCTTTCATATAGTAATGACTGTGTCATCTCAGTGCAGTTCAAAGAGCAAACCCTTTCATGCACATAGACAAGGTTTACTTTTGAGATCCATTGCTATTTCCTGACTTCTGTGGCAAAAAAATTAACAAGGGATTTTGTAGTTACCATGCTGTTTACCACAGTGTCACCTAAATGATCTTGCTCATTCACATCCTGAAAAAGAAAAGAAAACTACATTGTTAAAAAAAAAAACCCAAAACGTTGGGAACTGATAAACCAGAAACAAACTGAGAAGCATGGAAGGGTTTGGGGTTTTTTTGTCTTCTGTGCATGGTGGTATAGATGACATCTGCATAGTGCCATGTAGGAGGGAAGAAAGAAATGGTTTGTCAGTAGTTCCATCTCCAAAGTACCAAAGAATTAAAAAAAGCAAAATGAAAGCTGTACAGCAGAGGAAGCAAGAGCTTCACAAAAGCAAAATCTCTCTCTTGCATCCCAGGCTTGAAAACAGAGGAAAATTTCATGGTTGGAATGCAGTCATCAGGGTTGAAAGTGTCATGTGTACTTTTTCTTCAGGTAGACAAAAAGCTAATAAGTCTGCATGCTCATTACTACTTGTAATATGCACTGATGGAGAGGGGATAATAATAATTCTTTCCTCTTTATGGTTTTTTTCTCCTGTAGTTTCTGAAATCTGGGTTTCCACAGGGTGTTGTGTATGAGTACAGGTAATCAATGCTGCAAACAGCCCAGGCCATGCTCTATGGTAACAGAGGAACAACTGCCTGCTATGATTTGCCTTTTAATTATCACTTCAATCATGGGTGCTCAGCATTTGTAATAGCAATTGATACAGTCATCAAGGCATAACGAGGAATCATTGAGTAGCATGAAATTCATCATGTTTATTTAGCCTTTGTGACCCTTGGAGAAAAAAAATCTGGATTTTAATGAATTATTGTATCCATGAGAGTTGAGGTAAAGCTGGATAAGACAGCATGACTTCTGACCTGAGATGCAGTCTTCTCTCACCCTCTCTGCCAGGACAGAGCAATGGGTATTTTATGGGGTATGTGTGAACTGAAGGGACTTCATATGAGTTTCCACCCTCTGTGTGCCATGGGAATAAATTTGGGCTGCTGAGCCTGCTCAGATTTAGGGGCAAGCTGACAATTTTCAAACCCAAAGGGAGCTCTCTTGCCTTCTGCCTGCGCTTGTCATCCTTGCAAGGCTGAGCTTCTGCTCTTGCCTAATCTGTACTCATATTAATCATCTACATCCCACTCCCACCAGCTCTGGGATCTGCCTGTACCTTTGAGCAGGACTTGTGGCAGCTGGCTGTCTTCTCTCCATGGAGCTTGCTGAAGCTGCAGCTCAGTCCTGAATGTTGGTTCTTCTGCTCCTGCCAATCCTACTTGTGTAAAATCCAGACTAGACCGTGGTTTTCAATGTGGTGTAGGGACCACTGACCTCTTAAACTTCTGTTAGCAGATTCTGGGCTTCAGGGTCCAAAAAAAATATGAAAATATCTCTTTGGGAATTAATACAAGAGTCCTAATGAATCCATATCTGTGTGCCGTTTCCCGTTTTTCCACTGCCTGAGTTAATTAGCCCTGTGGTTGCATGGTGTATTTGTTGTTACTTGTGTGGGGTAACCTGTGACAATTTGTTTTTTAGACTTCAGCAAGGATATTGTTTTCCTTCAAAGCCATTTCAGGATCTCTTCACAGGGACAAAAAATAAAATGAAGGGGTCAATTCCTACAACAGTTATTTTGTAGTAGCTCTGTTGGATAAAACCAATTACTTACATGGCCAGTGAACTTGCCTTGCTTGTTTGACTTAGGTCGTATTATATGAACTGAAACAAAAACTGCATCCAGACTGCTTTGGAGTGGAAGAATTCTGCTATCAGTTCAATCTGTTTTCCTTGTTGTTGTTTCCATGTAATGAAAAGATAAATATGCAAACATATTTACTTCATTAATTTTAAACAGTGCCAGGAAAAAGGCTCTGTCTAGGGATTGTGGAAAAATATTGTGAAAATTAGCTCTACATATTTTGCTTTCAGTCAACTCTGTTAATTAGGATCAAAGTACTGCAATTTTTAAAAGTTCTCACTGTTCCTTCCCACACATTTTCATATTTCAAGAAGATGCAGTTAACTAAGTCTGAGACTGTCAGTAAAGCCCATGGGAATGAGGGTTCATGTACTAATAGCTGGGTACCAACATCCCTGAGGCCTTTGAAAATGTCAGGATTGGCTGTGGAGGGAGGTCAGATTGGGTTGCCTGTCCCTTGGGTGGCCTCTGGGATGGAAATGGAGCAACTGTTTCCCCACCCATCCTCACTGCAGGGTGTTTGTGTGTGGTTTCATCTTCACTCTGGTGAGGTAGCTGCTTTTGCAGGTGTGAAACATCTCTTTTTGCCTTGAAATGAGCAATTGGGTACTTGCAGGAGGAAGGAAAAAACAAGTAATAAGTTGGGTTGGTACTAGGTACTGGTAGATTGTGGTTTTCCAAATGAGCTCAATACCAAATAAAGTCCCTAGGGTGGTTGTCTGAAAAGGAAACTGGGACACAGAAAGGTGATGTCTAGTCTCCCAAGGCCATGGACAGAGCTGCCACACCAGAGCCACCCCAGACAGGAGGTGCTCATGCTGTGTTTCATGTGCCTTTCCTCTCAAGCATGAAGACATTTCAATTTTATGCAGGCACATAGTTATAAAAGGATGTTGAGTCAGCTTAAAAATTGTGCTGAGATAAATAATTTACCTTTATTGGCACTGATAACACTTAAAATTCTAAATACTATTTTTCCCTGCATTTCAAGGGGGATTCATGACTGTAATTTATGTTGCTGTGTTGCCTTTTCTCAGTTCAGATGCAAGGCTTCTTAGTTTTGTGCTTTGATATATATTTTACTTCCCAGTTATTGTGCATTGCAAGATCACAGCATTTGCCTTTAAAACATTGTGTGAACTGCTCTGGGTTCACTGCTGGATCTCCAGCATTGGCCTGTTAAGAGTTTCAGTTTTTAAATGCAAATGGTATGTAACTGTTTATAAATCTGACAAACGCCTATACAATGGGCATAGATCTGCCCAAATTTAATCACACTGGAAAAGTGGCAGCAGGTTTATTTTGCCCCCTCTGCAGAAGTGTCAGCTCTCTTCCCCCTGCTGAGAAGCCCTTGGCACTTTGCTGGTCCATTCTCAGTGAGAGAAGCCTTGCCTTGTAATTCCCAAGGGCTGGGTGAGTAATGGCACACATCAAACACATGTTTTCCCAACCCCAGTGACTGACAACAGCGTATCAGAATGGGTCACGGCTGAAGGATTGCTGCTGCTTAGCTCTAGGTGCCTTGGAGCAGGAATCAGTCTCATTATTCTTTGTTACTACAGCATCTTCCTGAGAGTGGTCTGTAGCTTGGCTTTAAAACAAATCCTGCTGCAGGCTCTCACTGCTCTCGCCTCACTTCCTTGACTGGGAAAAGCAAGGGGCTGCAGGGCTGCAGTTCACCAGGGGATGGGCAGAGGCACAGCCAGACTGGCCTTTTGCGATCGAGGCGATGCAAATTCTGCCTTGGGTGCCAGAAATTGTCCTCTTTTGCATCTCTTGAAACTTCACATTTGTGTGAACTGGTGACGTGTTCCACCTCCCGAATGGGTGACAGTATTGTCCCCTGCCTTTCTTGGGACACTTGCTGGTGATCTAATCTGGCTGGACATGCATAGCAGCCACCAGCCTTCCCTTGTTCTTGCTTCTCACAACCATCCTGGGTGTAGCTGCTGATACAAAGCGCTGTTGTTTCTTGGTTTTTTTGGACGGTGGCTGTGGAGTGTCTAGTGGCTCGACAGGGAGATGATTTTCTTGCAAAGTGCACAGCTATTTGGTTAACTTTTAGGTAAAATTCCAAATCAATCCATTTCTGTCATTGGGTGCAGTCTAATGGGAGACTGGTGTGTGGCATTAATCGTTGCAGACTTCTGCAGTGAGGCTGGGATGCATTTGTATTCAGGCAGAGGATTTCTAGGTGCAGGAGGAGATTTGAGGCTGATTCCAGATGCATTATAAGCAGTGGGCCATGTGTGGATGCCTCCATCCCTGTCCCATTCCTGCATTCTTCTGGGCTGGAGAGTGTGGCCAGGGCTCCCCAGCAGAGACACAGTCCCAGCTGTGGGAGCCACAGGTCCAAATCTCAGCCTTGTTTGGCTGCTTGATTTTCAAAAAATTACCTCCCTTCCTCTGTGTCCCTTTGTGCCTGTCTTTGTTAAACAAGTAGGAATGCTGTTGTTGGGTTCTTGTATATTGAATTCCCGACCCTGTGCTCTATTTGAGGGCTGACTATTATGTGTTATTTCACCAAAGTCCAAACAAAAAGAATGGGCTCTATTTAGTCCTCGATGTTTGGTATGAGAACTGGGGGAAATTACCTTTAGGTTGAAACAATAAAAGAAGAAATAAACATATATTGCATTTTTCTAACTAATATAAATTAGTTATGTGGTTTCTAATCCTCAGCCTGATCTCTCTTGCATTCCAATTAATAAGAATAGCTTCGATCACAGAATATTAATTTAAGACAGAGTTAAAAGAACCAGTTTCAGGCAGGTCTGCAGTAACATGGGGTGGGTGGTAGCCCCGTGCCCTCTGAGCAGTTCAGGTGTGCTAAACTGCAGTGGGCAATGGCCAGTTGGGCTGGGGGGCAAGGGAGTCCCCAGATCTGAGGCAAAGAGAGGGGACACAGCAGAGGGGCTGGCTGCTGAGGTGGGCAGGTTTGGGTGGGCCACATGGCACAAAGGAGCAGCAGAACCTCTGACTGCTGACAGGATGTGTCTCGGGGCACGTGTCACTTGGTACACACATCACAGGTTTGCAAAGTTCAGTCCTTGGCAGAGGCATGCAGAAAGCCTGGTGGCATTGTTCCCTGAGCCTGCACTGGAAACCGTGGCCTTTGAGTGGACTTCATGAGCAAGTGTGGAGTTGTAGCCATCACCTGGAAACAAGGAATTGAGGAGCGGGGCAGTGAAGGGTCTGTGCTCAGGGGAGTATCCTCAGTCATGTCCAAAGGGTCTCAAAATGCTGCTGAGGAGGAGAGATTCTCCCTGGCTGAGGAAAATCATGGGGCTTTCAGCAGTGCATCTTGGAGGCTGCAGTGTTTGTGGGAAGTGGGCTGGCTCTCAGCTGGCAAGAGTGAGCCAAACTCCCACTGCTTGAGATC
Organism: Anomalospiza imberbis; assembly: GCF_031753505.1. Classification (NCBI taxonomy): domain Eukaryota; kingdom Metazoa; phylum Chordata; class Aves; order Passeriformes; family Viduidae; genus Anomalospiza; species Anomalospiza imberbis. The sequence goes on along the minus strand of NC_089691.1, from coordinate 16,852,486 downwards.
ATGTAGGTCTGAAAGGGCAGAGTATGCTGCAACTGGATCACAACGATTGCAAGCTGCTTTATTATTATTATTATTATTATTAATAATAATAATAATAATAATAATAATAATAATAATTTTTGTTGTTGTTCATTGAGGCCTGTGCCTAGTTTGCTACCAGGTGTCCTCGACTTACAAGAAGCATCGTGCCAGTCTAAAACAAATGGGATTGTAGAGCTGGTCTGACTGGGCAGCTCACCTGGGCAGACTGGGGGCCGTGATCTGAATTGTGCTGGCTTAGGTTTAAGTCTAGTCTCCTACAGTGCAGCTTTGCAGTTAAAATGAAATAGTTGAAAATGGAATAAATTGCATCAAGTGGGTCCTTTGATGTCAATCAGCTGCATGTCAGAGCCTGGCTCACATTAGCAGTGTATCAGGAGGAAGGTGGCATTCCCATGGGTCCGTGGATGGAAGAGCTTCTAGTGTGCAAGTGAGTTGTGGCTGTCACTTTTTAAATGCTTGTTTTATTCTTCTGTTTATTTGTTTTTAAAGAAGACAGGAAGATGGGGGAGGATTGAGGACAGCTTTGTATTCCTCCTGTCTTTATAAAAATGACAGACTTAAATTTTAGTGATTTAGTATTGCAGAAAAAAAAATAATTATCCCTGATCATTTTGTCTCCCCTGTTTCCCCTAGAGTTTGCATCACCCAATTTTTATTTCAAATTATCCTTTACTTAGAAAAGAAATATCAAGGAGCAGAATTGCAGCTGTGGTAAATCTGTACAGCTCCCTCAGTGGGGAGCAGCCAGGTACCAGGCTGTTACTGGGGTAGGTGCACATGCATCCATGTCCTGCCAGGCCATGAAGGCAGACATCATTTTCCAGTCCTAGAACACTGAATCAATGCTAGGAAGTGATGTAAGGCACAGGAAAGTACAAACCTCCCTCCAGTGCAGACATTTGTAGGAGTTCCCCTGGGGTCTCGAGGGCTCTGGGGAATGGTCTCTTGGCTCTGTGCTTCTTTGCTCTCATGCTCTTCTGAACATTTCCAGCATTTCCACCTTCTTCTGTCCAAAATCAGCATTGCTGTGCTTAGCACTCAGCTTTTTCAAAGTAAAAACCCAGTTGCTTGTGTTCCATCACCTTTTGGTCCATCTCAGCCCAGATGCCTTTTTCCCCCACACTTGTACAAAGCTGTGTGGCTGCACTGGCAGCGAGGCCTCTTCCCTCCCCAACCTCAATGGCATCACTTTACACACAAGTATCAATTTCTGCATTGCTGGTGTCAGCTTTCCTCATGTTAAAGAAATGTTAAGCACCATTAACATAATCATACATGTCACTGGCAGTGAACATACCTTCAGAGGTGCCTCAGTGAGTGCAATGTGAGCTGCCCTCCAGCTACGCAGAACAAAAGGTTGTGTGTTAACAATATTAATGGCTGCACGAAACCAGTGCAGATGAAATCAGGCTTACTTTTAATCAGTCTTCAGGGGTTTCATGTGCTGAGGCTATTTGTTTATAGTCGAGGCCAGGTTGTGCCAGAATCTATTAAGCACAGGGAAAATGATCAGTCCATTTTTTTTGCTCATTCCCAATGGGAGAAAAGGAGACACTCCACGGCAAGGAAACTGCCTGAAATGATACTTTGCAGAGCATCTCTTAGTCTGAGTGAGGCTGGAATACAGCGATAAACACCGTGACAAATCTGTAAAAGATCCTTTCAACATCAGTGATTCTACTTACATCTATAAGCATCAAAGCTAAATGTGTCTGTGGTTTCTCTGGGGGAGTCCTCAATCTCTTCAGGGGGCTCTGTCTCATAAGGGCAAGAAAGGGACAGTCAGGTATAGATAAATACAGCATGTCATCATTTTCTTGTGGGTTGTATATTGGTAAAACATAAGTCATTGACCACTGACTTGGGTGAAACACTTCCGTGATTCAATACAAAAAGCACTGTTTCCTTTAATAGAAAGCTAAATTCATTAGGAGGGTTATTTTCTTTCTGTTCTGTGAATATCAGCTGTCATTTCCTATATATGAAGTGGAATCTCTTAACTGTGATACTTTTATGGCATGGGAGATGCTTTTTAGACATTATTTTCTTATACAAATCCACTGAGAAGTTTAAAAATGAGAAGTTTATTACTGTATCACTGAAAGAGTTTTCATGTTTCTGCTCTTGCAAAACAAGCAAAAATTCATAGTGGAATGTACAAGTGTACCAGAGTCCAAGTCAAAATTTCATATTGATATTTTTCAAAACTAGACATTTTCTATATATATATATTTAAAATGCTTCTATTTATCTGTAAAAAAATGTTGTTCAGATGAACTACAATATGTGCTTCCAGACATTCTATGTAAGAGCAAGAAGGAGTATCAGAACAGTGCAGGCTGAGTTTTGTTTTGTTTGTTGTTTGGTTTTTTTTAAGCTGATAATAGTTCTGCAATTTTATCTGCCTGCGCTCAGTACCAGAGGAACTAATTGAAATTTTAGGCCTGATTTTATACAGTGCAGATTAAATATATGTTCCTAAAATCAATGACCATGAAGAAAAATCAGTGCATAATAATGCAGATAGTTGATTACAATTTGCAGCCAGCAGTGAATATTGCTGTTCAGAACTGTGCCCTCTTCGTATGCCTTTGTGTAGTACTCTGAAAAAAAGCCAGATTTGCTCTCCAAGGACACACACACCCACGTGTTCCTTGCTTAGCAGGAGCAGATTACAGGTGAAGCAATGACCTGAGATCTCTTGACCTTTGTACTACCCTGATCAGGCTTTTACGTTATTCCTTCCTCTCCTGTCTGCCTGAAATAAATAAATATAGCAAAATAAGTGTCAAATTAGAGTCTGAGAGAAGTTGGAAACCAACCAGTTATGCTTCCAGCCAACTTCAAAGAGTGAGGTTGTTTTTTTTTTCTTCCTTCTGCAGCACAGAATCTTGTGGATATGGGCTCCAACTGTTTCTCTGAAGTTAAGTTTTTAGGCTGCTTTAAGATTGCCTCTATGCTTTTCTCCCCGCTTTGTTTCTTTCTACGGAGTCTTGGCCAACTCCAGGACTACCCGGTGATCATTAGCATTTCAGCAGGAGACAATGAATGGAGAGGCACATATGTCACCTGTTCCACGGTGACATTGCAGCCATCCCTGCTCTGCGGGGGTGCTTCAGGGATGCTGAGCATCAGGGGGCTGAGATTCCTGGAGAGAAAGATCTGGGGATTTTTTAAGAACTAAATTGCATTCCCTTAACAAGTGACCAAATATGCAGGAAGAAAAATGTCTTATAAATCACTTTATCCTGCTTCAAATGATTTTTTAAGAAATACTAAGTTAAATCCTAGCAATACACTAAGATGTCTTTCAGCAATCAAATGTGACAGCAAAGAATGGACTTTCATTTTCACCTATTCAAAGTGATGAATTGGGACTTTTTTTTTCCTTAATGTTCCACATCCTGCTGCCATTAAGGACAATGACAAACCCCTATTGACTATAGTGGGGAACTGTTTGGCTTTCTATCAGGGCTAAATTCTAATTAAGCCTGAAAAAAATAAGTCTTCAGCCAACTGTACTTTGCCATGCCAGTATCACATCTGGCCCTCGCATCTTTACATTGTGCATATTCAATCTCCTGTTGCTGCTGGAATTTTCACGGGCTTTGCCCCATGCTGTGGGCACCTGGAGTTGTTCTGAGATGCTGAGCAGCGGATCTTTCTGAAAGGGTGTGGAAAGGTGAGGATGTTCACACTCTGGAGAGGTGCCAGTTGATCACCCGGGGCTGCAGCATCCTTCATCTATCTCACACATTGATTCTGCTCATATGTGGGAAGTCCTTCCTTTCCACTCCTTGGAACTAGGATTTGGGAACATCCACTCCTCCATCCCCTTGGGTGGATGTTCCTCACCCTTCCCAGACCATGTGCTGCCCTGGCTGCTTGCACACACGTGTGAGCAGCAGGTGTAGCTTTGATGGCAGCATGGACTGCCCTTCCCTGCATCGTGGATCACACTGTGGGATGAGGGACAGTGACGTGCCGAGCTTATTAAACGCTCTGTACTGCAGTCCTGAAGTGACTTCAATCCCGCCTCCTGCTTCCTCTCACCTTCCAGGCAAGAGAGGTAATGAGTGAGCAGAGATGAGCAGAGAGGCAGTACCAAACCTTCGTGTTCAGACAGGGGCAAATTAAAGATAACAATGCGTTGCTGAGGCTGGAAATTGCAGGCAGGCAGAAGAACAGCGTTGCCTTTCCCGATTGTCAAATACACTGCTCAATCCCTGCTCATCCAGGTCCTGGATTTTTGATTCATTTCTTCCACTGACTTTGAAATTAATTTATAACCTGTTCCAAGAGCTTACCTTTGTTGAGATATTTCTTACTTCCTACAGTCAAATTTGGATGGTGGCCCTGATTAAAGTATCATTGCTTTTGGATATTGCCAGTCTCACAACATTAGGAAGTTGGCAATAGCACAGGAAGCATGAGGTTTGTTTCTTTATTATTCTTTTTCCTTCCTCTGCCTTTTATTATCTTTTCTCTTTTCTTAAGCCTCTGAGGAATTTCGGGAGTAAGTTCGAACTTCTCTTTCAGAGCCATAAAGTTCCTTTCCCGTTTCAGAAAAGGAAGAAGGTTTTATGGAGTTTTGTGTTTGTGGTTTGTGTGTGATGGCTGCAGGAGCTGGGTGATGCCACAGTGTGTTTCTATTAACCCATTTTTGGATGAACCTGCTTCTATTCAAGCATCAAGTACCTTATCAGTGTTTACCTTTGTTTTAGGCGGATGGATTACACTAACTTCTAGTTAAGTGCAAATGCTGACACGAAGTAGGCAGCCATCAGGGATCAGCCAGATTGTTTGGATAACTCTTCCAATTAACTGAGTTACTTTGCAAAGAGAGAGTTTAGATAACCAAGAGAGGCTGCATTTTATAGGAGATATATATATGTGTATATATATGTGTGTGTTTATTTATAGCTCCATATGCATATTGCTTCCTGTGTTGGAGGGGACAAAGAAGGACACTGTTAGTCCTAAAGATACATTGGAGTGCAGGGGGAGAGAAAAGGGCTTAGTTCTTCTCTACTTTGTGCAATGACAGAAAAATTGAATGACTTTCATAAATGTTTCTTCTTCATGTTTGACCCTATGGGTCCCACTCATGAGTGTATTTAAGGGGAAGATGCCTCCAGCGTGCTGTGCCTGCCAGCTTTACTCCCCATTCCCGAGGATGGCACAGTGTGTGCTTTATTTCAGTGTGTGTGTGTATGTATGTGTGGCTGTTCCTATATGAATATTTCAGAATGGCTTATGGTGGGGAAAGGAGGAGAAACAAAGGGCTTGCACATTTTCTTCTTTAAAACAACAAAATGGAAATCAGTGGCTTTGTGGGGATCAAGGATGCACTAAGTGTGGTCAGCCTCACTCTCCAGGAATGTATCAGCCTTTATCCAGGATCTCTGTCTGATGCTTTGTGCTTATTAGAAGTCTGAATGGCACTTCATTTCGGAGTAACACTTCATTTTCCCAGCTGAGTCGATTAGGAATATATCCCCCATCTTCAAATCTTTGTGTTCAGTCTTTTGGTTTTTTTTTCCCTCCTTGGTTGGGAGGGGGACAAAAAAAAGGAAAGGTGGGGGGAAAAGAAGTGGGAGAGGGAAGGAAAAAGAAAGCTTTTCCCTTTAAAGTAAAGGCTTTCCCAGGCTTAGCCTTTTTCCCCGGAGTGGGGCGAAGCGAGAGGTCCGGTGGGATGATTGTCAGGATCATGTGGTGCGTGCAGTGGGTGCTGGAGAGCCGTGTTTATCCAGGGCCATGTGGAGGTGGGCGGGTGCCTACCCGGGGACAGGGGACAGGAGAAGCTGGGCTCCTGCGGCAGCCACGCTGTGAATAGCCCACATTGACTGAACTGTCTAACCGGACTAATTTGCTGTGCCTGTGGGCTTGATAAAAGAAGCAGCTGCTGGAAAGGGCTCGCTCAGATGCATGTAGATGAGGCTGTGGACTGCCAGAAGGATCCAAGCAGATTTATTTTTTTTTTCCTTCCTTGCTGCATTTCTGCTAGGATCCCTACCTCCGGCTCCCGTGAAGTTGCATTGATCAGGTAAACTCTTTTAGCTGCTGCCTGGCTTTGGGGCCGGCTGGCCGGCGTGCCAGCCCCGGGATGGAGAGCGGGATCAGCGGGCTGTGCTGCAGGGGTGGCAGGAACAGCTCCCTTCGGAGCAGACACACATTTTCACTGCTCCCTGCAAGCTGGCAGTCGGGGAGGCTTTGAAAATTGTGCAGCCATGTTACACAGCCACAATTATTTCCCTTTCTCCCCCTCTCCTCCCCATTTAATTTTGCTGTGAATAAGGCTAAGTCTGGTATTTCTCGTTTGCATCTGTCGATGCACCAGCCAGCCATGTTTTTCCTATGATTATGTGCTGTGCGGGTCTTGATGGGAATGCGAAGATGTTCGCTGTCCTTTTGGAGTCAAGCCCTTTACGTCTCCTCCTGGGGAAAAAAAAAAAAATAAAGGAAAATATGTGTAGCATGCTGCATGGATTTCTGTGAGCGCTGGGGACGCGGGTTACAGGGCTCGCTTGGAAGCAGGGGGAAGATGAGAGCTGAAGGTTCCCCACATCCCCTCACCCACCAAATTTGATTCTGTGTAATAAAATAGGTGTTGTGCCATATCACCCCCCCACCCCTCAGTCCCTACCCCCTCCCATACTTGCATCTATTTTTAAGTGTTGATTAAATAAAGCTATGGCTCAGCTGGAGAAAATGAAGAAGGAAAAGGATGAAAAGGATGGCCTTTTGTGTGGAGATCTTTTGTGCGGCTCACCCGCCCCCCTACAGCTTCCCGGGGTAGTACCAGCAGCCTGTAGTTTAACTGGCTGCTGCCTGCAAAAACAGCTTTGCAGAATTTGGGGAAGGGGTGGGGGGGTAGGGGGAGCTGCGATGTGTCTGCTTGCAGCGTGAGAGAGATGTTAAATGGGATTGAGAATCTGCAGACTGGAAAATGCTGCACAATTTAACGGAAAGGGTATTACCTGCAGGGATTAACCCTATTTACTGCCAGTCTCTCTTCTCTTTCTGCTCCTGCACTTCACACTCGCTGTGTAATAGCTGTTGCGTTTCTGCAGCGAGAGCCTGGGTGCTTTGGAGCACGGGAGTGATTTTACCTGACACGTTTGAGAAATGCCCTGTAAATGCCTTAAAACCCCAGCGTTCCGTTTCTCCTCGAAGGAAGTGTTAGAAGGTGTTGTCCCTCCCTGCAAGACGTGTTAATCAGCGGGTTACACCTTATGAACTTTCATGAATGAGTAGAGAATTCACTCACTGTGAATATTTCCCCACTTTTCCCCACTTCAAGTGCTTCTGCCCCAAATGTGTCGATGTGCAGTCCTGCTTGTAAGCATTGCCACTTTCGGGGTCACAGCAGGTTTGCTGTGGTGGCATTCATGGCTCCTGTGCTGTGGGAGGTGCTAGGTCTCCGAGAGAGCCCTGGCATTCCCTTTTGCTCGAGGAAGTGCTGTTTTATCCCCACAAATACATACAGGTCGGGATCCTGGTTAAATGGGGGTGATTTGAAGCTGTTCCTTGCCTGCACTGGAGGGTGGAGCATCTCTTTTATATTAACCTGAGTTTCAGGCTCTGCTGTTTTAAAGATGTGGGGGAGCAGAATACCTTGAGCACTGTCTCCCACTGGAGACCAGAGCACTTAGTTCAGGGGTGTTTGTATGCTCTGCTTTCCCTCATCTGTGCAAACTCACACCTGAACACAGAAATTTGCCTTCGCAGCCTGATTGCTGGTGGCCCTCACAGCCAGAACTGAGCGTGTTGTAAATTGCAATGTGCCAATATGGGCTGTATCTAAAACCTGATTTTCTCTATCTCATTGTAATAACTAGGAGTAGCTTTGGATACACATCACTCATCCCTGCTGGAATATGGGGGTGTCATTGTACAAACATTTTCCAGGGTTTCAGAGAGAGTGGAGTGGGTCCAGGCCATTCCTGGAGGGATCTAAACCCTAACCCAGCAGCCTGAGCTTTGTTGTTCCGTTTGTGGCCGCCTGATTAATCCCTTTTCTTGTGGGATATGGGCTGGGCAGAGATTGGCTATTGTCAATGTGAATTATGGAGTGGATGGGCATGTCATCTGTTGCTTTTAGTGGTATGCAATCTAAAATACTCATGCAGGCAGTTGAAACAAGCTGAAAGGCATCTGAGGGAAGGAAAACAGCAAAAATTGTGAAACTTCAGGTTGCCTATGGACTGTCTCACCAGAGGGGGATGATTTATGGGGATTCAGATGCCTCTGCTAGGTTAACCACATGAAAACATAAGTCTGACTCAGTTATCAGTAGGGTCAAAAAATTAATCAATTTTAAAACAACAGCAACACCATGTCATTGCATAAAAAGGCAGTTTTCATTTTCCAGTTTCTGGGTAAATTTCCAACTATTATTTTTATCTGCTTTTTGTTTGTCTTTGTTTTTCTCCCAGATGAAAGCAGGTGAATGTAGAAATGGAACAATGAGATGAACTGCACATAGAATATTGCAAACTAAAAGTGTAAAGTATAAAATTATTAAAAATGAAAAAAAAAAAAACCCTTTTCTGCTGTCATCTGCCTTGCAGGCATAATTAATGCTAGGACCAGTTTTCAGACAGAGCAGTGATTTTCAGCTTGATGGTGTCATTTTTAAGCCCTCGTTGGTTTCCTTGCCAGTGACTGGTGTCTGGATGGATGCATGATTGGAAAGCCAGTTTGCAATATGAGGTGCTGTGTGTCAGCTGTCCCTTCACAGTGTATTTCAAATACTGGTCTTCATGTGTCTTCTAGCATTTTGTAGGACGGTGAGGTTATCACACCATTTTCTTAGGTTTCATTTAAAGGAAAAAAAAGAAGGAAAGAAATAGCTTTTCAAGATTTTGGATAGTAATAAGTAGATAAAAAAACAAACAAACCCTCCATGCGACTACCTAAAAGAGTTTCACCCATGATGATGATCTGCTGTATAGGTTGTCACTCTGCTTAAATTCCACAGCAGAACTGTGACACCATCTGTTCCCTTTCACTGTGTGCAAAAAATGGTTTCCTTTCATTAGCATTAAGCTGCATAAAGAGACTGGAGATCTAGAAATAGCCCAGTCTTTCCCTGACACATACCTTCTTATGACAGAGTTCATTGCAAACATCACTCCTATTCCTAAGAGAATGGGAGGGTTTTAGTTATATTTTATTAAAGACCTTCGAATAGCAGGGAAATAAAATAAAAAATCACCCCATCCATATATTGCAGTGAAACCAGAAAGCTGTCTGAGATGTGTTAAGATGATGTTGATTCAGAACAGCTGTCTTTACTATTGCATCCCCTGAAGGCAGTAGGGCTGCTGTCTGCCTGTGTTGGTGGTATCTGGACTGCCTTGGGGCCTCTGGGATGCAGTGATTTCCTCAGTGTGGGTCAAACCCCACTGTGCCTGTCCTCAGAATGTGACATTTTATCTTACAGTAGTCCTCTTTTCACTAAAAATTCAGATCAGAGACCTCTGCAAAGTCTTTGTAAGGTCCTCAGATGTAGAATTGTTCTGGAAGCTATGCATTTTGCTTTCATTGTCTCTTTTCATTGGCCACACTGTGTTTTAATGTTATTTTAATGCCAGTGCAGTGACCTGTTGGTGATGACACAGAGATATGAATTCAGCACTGCCCTGTTGCAGGCTCATCCTCTGGCTACCAGGATAACCTGGTAGATAAATGCTAGGCATAAGAAATCAACATCATTGTTCTCTGAAATGCTATCTATATGTAAATCTGTGGTGCCGTTTATTCCCCTTTAAAAGTTGCAAAGCACTTTCACCTCCTGTTTAGTGGTTGCTCCCTCTGAATTACATGAAGCAGTGACAGAGGTCAGCCAATGCTGTCCTGTGGGAATGAAACCTCTTTTTGTTGTTGTTCCTATAGACTGTTGCAAATAACATGGGAGATGCAGCAAACATAGAGCAAGACAAGCCACCAGAATTGCACTGCATATCCAGTGGATCTCAGCATAAAATATTAACCAGGCACTGCAGATCTCAGTTGTCATCTCCTCGTGTGGAACAAGGCACAGAGCCCCACTCTGCCCCCTTCCTCCCAAAGGTCCCAGAATTAAAATATTTGTCAGCTGTGATTAATAAAGACACCTGACTGAGCCCTTGTCAGGGAAGTCTCTCAGCATTTTGGATCAGGTTTAAGGATCAGACTTCAGAGCTTGATAAGGAAGCCTAAGCTGGAGGGAGTGCAACATACTTGGTTTAAGCTAATGACAACTGGTGCAATTCAGTTCCCTTAGATGTGTCAGGGAACCAAATTTTGCAATGAGTTTTGTCATTTTTAAGTCATGTTTGTCATGACTTAAAAAATGGTTTTGCCCAATTACCTTTTAGTGATTCCTATGTCCTTTAAGCCCCATTAGTTCTCGTTTCTCTTTTTCAGTGGTGAAAAGAGCGTTGTTGCTCAGGTGCATTTTAAAAATTCAGTTCTGGTGACATGTTCCATTCAAAGCCAATTTAATACCACCACAGCTCTTTCTCTACAAGCTGGCGGGCTGAGGTGAATGAGTCAAGGTGTAGGAACTTTGCTTGTCATGCAGTCACAGGGAAAGGCTTCTAAAAGAAGATAGCCTCTTGGATTTGGTGTTGTCTGAGCAGCTGGTAATTTCTTCTTCATCCATCTAGTGAGGGCCTGCTAGTTCCTGGTCAAAAGAACAGCATGTCCTCAACATAAACGTTGGTTTGGTTGGTTAGTTTATGCCTTATAAAAAGACTTAGGTCTGTGGGATGCTGTTGTGCATGACTTGTTTTCTTACAGATGGGGCTCTTTTCCACCAGGGCCTTCTCTTCACCTAAGCAGCAATTTGCATTAAATGTGTCAGAGCTGAATAAGTTTTAAATTTTTCTCCTGTTGCAAAATAAAAGGTTGGATTTTTACTACTCAGATTAATTAGGGAGAATTTGACTACAGCAATATCATGACAATGGTAAAAGAAAGGTCTTTCACAGTGTAGTCTGTGAAAAGTCCTGGGAGCAAAATTAATCCTGTGCAAAGGAGTTCTGATTTGGGGAAATCCCCAGGAATGGCTCCTCTGAATTCTTGCCTGAATCACATTGCTTCAAGTCCAAGCTCTTAAGATGGCCTACAAAAATATGGAATCTAATTTGTGGCAGCAATTTATGATCCAGTGTATAAGGAACTGATTTGAGATAGAGATGGAGGAGGGAAGGATGTGTTGGGATTCAAAATGCTGGGCTGCATATTTTGCTCATCATGACACAGAGTTAGCGCCCATCCTTCCAGCCTGTCCTGGCACAGAATTGCCCCTGTGGAGCCCTGAGGGCAGTTGAGCTTTCTGGCCAAGTGTGGGAGTGAGCTGCATCCTGCCACGCCAGTGATGGGTGGGTACCCAAGATCCAGTCCAGCCAGTGGGAGAAAAATGGTGTTAAGTAGAAGGAGGCTTGAGGAGGGGTAAAGCCATAATGCTGAAATGCACTGAATATCCCTCAGTTATGCTCTGAAAAGACTCAGATCTTCCCCTCAGTGTATGTTGCTGCATCTTGCAGATGTATTGAAAATCTGTGTTAGAGCTGTGAGCAATTAACACATTTCCTGAGGATACATGGAGAGAAACTAAACTTGCATGTGATCTACCACAGTTCTGCCTTAATAGATCTTGGCTTTACCTGTGATTTAAAATGGCTTTACTGACACACAGCCATAGTCAAGTGGTGCTGCTCTGGTTGTGTGGAGGGGTTCACGGTGCCAGTGCATCTGCTTCCATCCCTGATTTGAGTAATTTGCTGGGATGCTGTGAATCTTCCCATTGCAATGGATGCAGACTTTGACCCACATTCAGACCGGCAGTTTTCACCTGGAAAGGGGTGGTTTGGGTTCTCTTTATGGAGATGCCTTCAGAAAAAAACACAGGTAATGAATACAGTTGAATGGGAAACAATTTTCTTTCCTTCTAAGTATTTTAATGAGCAAGAACATTTTTATAAGTTCAAGACCTATTTCTGTTGAATAAAAATGAGACACAAATTAAAAATAACCCTCACTGCAGCCAAAACACATGTCAGGGAGAGAATGGGAGATCTGGCCTTCAATAAACTGGGAAACCACGCTGCTCCTGGAGCATGGAAAGCACATCCAGGTCGTGCACTGCTCAGTTGGAGACAGGTGCATAGCAAAAGGAAAAGGACTGGGTGAACGTCTGCATGAGGGAGAAACAGCAGGTAAGAGGATTTCTTGGAGAAGAGGGGAGGGTAGAGATGAAAAGCAGTAGAGCAACTTTTCTGATCTGGGGAATGTTTTTCAGATAGTGTGGCATGGAGGAGGAATAAAGATCGTTGATTTTTTGGAAGAAGGCTCCCAGTCTCAAGCTTTAGAAATTTGAGATTTGAGATTGATTTAAGATTAAAATTATGTGATCTGAACATATCAGTAACTTTTCTCTGAAATTAGAGTTCCTGATAGCTCTTGGATGCTGTGCATGTGCTAAGACCTCATTCAAAACATTCAAACATAGATTTTAGTACTGTACTGGATTGAGGCCACCATGATAAATAAAAATGTTAATGATTTTCCAGGCTCATACTTAAAATTCAGTGGTGGAAGTTTGCAAACGGATTGTGCAGATTGCCAAATTAGGTCCAATTACTCAAATTTAGATGAGCTTAGCATAAAACATACAAATGTGTTCAATGCAGTATTCTGCTTAGGTCTGTGATTTCATTTCACAGGCTTATATTTGCATGAGTTCATTAAAATTGGTTCCATTTCTTTTTCCCTTAGCATCGCTTTGAAAAAGTGGTATTTAAGCTGGGGAAAAATAGTAAAGAACAGACTTGTAATTATAAAATGAAGCTAACTGGAGTCATGCAGCACTGATGTGGTTCATTCTGTCAAAAAAGGAACTGGAGAGCTCATTACTGAGCCCCGAGTTCAAACTGACCACTCTTTATTGAAGGTTCCTGGTGTAGAAGTCAATTAATTGCAACCTTCTACTCCATGGTTACCCAGTTTCTGAAAAAAAAAAATTCCACTTCAGCAGGACTGCTCTTAGTTTGTATTCTAATTAATATTTATTTTTCTTATTAAAAATAAGAACTTGAACAAGGAAGCACTGCTCCTCTTCTGTTTGTTAATCCTTTTGGACCAAAAAAAAAAAAAAAAAAAGTCGTCTCAGCGCAAACAAATGAGAAAATCTCCAGACAGACTAAAGGCTTTAATGAGGTTGTTACCCCTCTCTAAAGCCACACAACCCTTTCAAAAGGTGATGGCCTGGCATCTCCTGGAACATGGAGACATGCCTACTTGTCTGTATTAATGGCTTTATTTATTGTTGGATAAGGTATCCAAATGTCAGAATAATATTTATGTTTATTTAGAAGTACCACTTATTGCTACAGTAAGTGCTGGTTTGTTATTTGGAAGTTATTTTATCCAGTTCACTGTCCAGATGTGAGAAAGCACACTTACTTTGCATGCAGAACCACTTTTTCAAAAAGAGCTGCAATACAGCTCTACACCCCCCATATGTGTATCTGTATTGGCATAAGAGTGAATTATCCGTGCTGTGAGTCTGAGCACTTTTAAATAGCAGTTTAAACAGTAATCTCCAGCAGTCTCAAAGAAGCCCTAATGTTTAATAAATTGGTAATGAGCTGCTTAAAAAGTGTATTATGGTATCATAACAGCAACTTTGTAATCGAGATTGCAAACTGTTTTTCTGCTGCAAGCAGGTTGTGACAGTCTGCTCTCACTCAGCCTTCTCCAAAGTATGGGTTTCAACTAGAAATTCCTTGTGTGTGATGGGAGGGGTTTGTTCCACTTCTACCTGTCCCTGTGTGCTGAGGGTGACTGCCCAAGGTGTTTTCTCTCACTCTCCTGTTTTGTCAAGATGTAGTGATTTTGCTTTTGAAGTAGGGCTCTGGCTCTTGGATAAAATTGAGTATGTCAGAAATTGTTTAGTATAGGAGAAAAACCCTTGTTGTTTGGTTGACTGCCATGACAGTTATGCAGGTGTTTTCAGAATATTGGGATTGTTTGCAGGATGTAAAAATTCCTGAGACAAATCCTCTCTGAGCTCGGTAAACCATGTAAACCTTAGTTACCGCTGGGTGTGGTAGCTTAAATACCTTACTGTAGACATAAAATTAGCCATGAAAATAGAATCTGATCTCTGGAGAGTCCAGAGTGTCCTATTTCCCCACTTCTTCCCAGTACAGCACCCTTAATAATCCAGTGTGTGCTGGATCTGCCTTTGTTAGTGCAGCCCCTCTCGGCGTAGGTGCTCCTGTGCCATGTGCTTCTCCCGCCTGGAAATGGGAACAGTAGCTCCATTATTTGTGGAATGATTCCTGGTGAATGCTAACATTGCAGCCACTTCCTCTGAGTGCCCTGGTGCTGTCAGTGTGAGTTTTCACAGGGGGAGATGTGAGTTTGTGGGGAATGCAGTTAACATTTTATGTTTCCACGCTGTCACCACCAAACCAGGCAGGGCAGCCTGGGCAGGAACGTCTGGCACAAGTGGTTCTCAGTTGCTTCCTCCGTGAAAGCTGTTGCTTATTCATTTCATTTGTTTCTCTGCTGTAGTTTGGAATAAAACCCCCTAGAAAATACAGACCTCCAAGTGATAATTGCGTGAAGTTTTGAGGCTGACTTCAGTGGCTGAGCTGTGAAACAGAGGGTTGTAAATAAGGGCTGCGCTTACCCTTGGACAGCAGTCTGGAATGAATGTTCCAGCGTTTTCACTCCGTCTGTCACTTCCAGCCACGCACTGATTGTATCGGTCTGAGTTGCCTCATCTAAAAAAACTGTATTGCTAGTTTTTCCATGGCTCCCAGGAGTGCAGGTAGCCTTCACGGGACAAGCAGTGTGCCCTGGCTGCCACCAGCCCTGCCTGTGGGACAGCCTGACTCCCTGGCCGTGCCAGCCCCGCACACAGAGCTGTGATGTGTTTGAGTTCAGTGGGAGCCAAGGTATTTGGCACCTCTGAAAAATGAGTTTTCTATCAAATAGACTGTTCAATCACTTTATAAAAATGAAGTCTTTGGGCTTTCCCATTTAAAACAAGACGCCAAACTGAGGCACAGGAGGGAAAGCCAAAGAAAGAGGCGGCTGCAAAACTCTGAAGCCTTCCAGTGTTTGGACCGAGATTGCTCTGCCAGGCCTGTGCCCTGCTAGAGAAGCAGGAGGGACAGTAAAAGTAACCAAAGAAAACAGTCACTGAAAAGAACATTTAATCTGGACTCTTCTAATCAGACATGCTTTGAGGCTTCTCTTTGCCTTTGGAGGTCAGAAGGGGTTCTCATCTGCAGCTCATTTGGCCAAAATTCATGCGACGGAGGGCAATGTTACCTGAAAACCAGGTTTTGTTGTGATGAGGGAGATATGGTCCAGATAGCATGATATCTTCTGGGTGTCACCTCCTTCACAGGGAAATACAGGACATTTCATCTGTGGGGACTGGCTGGCTGTATGCATCACCCTAACTTGTGTCATGGTGCTGTGTGCTATTCCTCCAAGAGAAGGATCTGAGCTGATGTCAGTGTACTGACTCAGGAATCTCCCTCTTGTGTCTTCCACCTTGAGATTTAGCAAGCTTTACCTAAATTTGGATTGCAGGACTTGAAATATTTCTTGGTCTTCCTGTTCAAGTGAGATGCATCAGGGCCATCTGTATTTCCTCCAAATCTATGCAGAGGTAACGCTGCAAGTCCCTGCATTTCTAGAGGGAGAAATCGGAGCCATCAGTGTGGTGCACTTGGGCACATTAGAGGTTGGCCTAATTCAGTTCAACTTAGGAGATAAAATACTGTGAGTTCTCTTAGGTTTGTTGAGAAACCAAGTTGAATGTTTACATTTACTAGATCTGTGAAGCTCCTGGGGTGTGGCTTAATGGGCAAACCACAGCAGTTCAGGTATGTAGGTGGTGGTTGCAGATATGTGTTTCTGACCTTCTTTTGTAACCTTGGGAAGCTTTTCCTTTTCTGTAAAATAGGGATAACAATACATGTCTTCAGCAAAGTGCCTTTAAGGGACCTGATGAAGTGCTACATACAGCCAGGCCAGGATAAGAGCCTTTATCTGCTGTGTCAGTTATTCCTATTCTAAGGCTGGCTGCTGGGGGAATAAACAGAACCTGTTCCTCTGTGTTACAGGACTGCCCGAGTTCACGTCTGTTCTATATTTAAACATGCACTTATGTGTTTTAAGACATACTTCTTTACCAGTTTTGTTATTAAGCACATGTGCCTTTTATAGTGTCATTGGGACCATAAAGTTTGAATGCTGGATGCAGAAAGGGGAGAACAAGAAAACCTTTTAACCTGCACGTTATTAGAAATCCATTTCAGATGATCCCCGTGGAAATGTTACTGATAGTTTTGTTTCTGAGGGCAGACAGTAACTAGTCATGTTTTTTTCCAGAAAGGAAATGCTATGAACTGTGCAAAGCCTAATGAAGGGGAAGTGGCTGATTTATTGTAAACAGTTATAGCTTTCTGATGTTGCCCGGATTTTATGTTAATCTTGTTGTGTGGACTGTGTGTTGGGAATAATTGAGAAACATGGAGATTTGAGTAGCTTTTGTAGTCCATAAATTATTGCCTAGTGAGTGTAGGTTATAGTCTTGATTAGCTTCAGCACCAGTTTCTTTTATAACTTTTCCATAATTTTAGCCATTTTAATATACCAAGTTATGATACATAATAAAGTTCAGAATAGAATTGTGTCGTATAGAAGATTGCTTTAAAGGAGGGATTCCTTTAAACCTGAAGAAGAGAGGACAGGAGGAAGTCAAACATTAAAGAAAACCCAGTCTATGTAAAGTGTAAATGCTCTCATTTGAATTGTGAGCATATGTTTCTTTAGATATAAAGACATACAATGGCAACAGCACTGCTGTATTTCCTGCAATTGCAGAACCTGGGAATGCCACATAAGACCTTCCATGCTGGGAATGATCAAAAGCCTCCCCCAGGTTTTTGGCTCATCCTTTGGTCTTAAAATGCCTTTTGAAGACAACATATGTGGAAGAAATAAGAGCAGAGGACAAGGTGCCAAGGTTTCTGCTGCGATGCCCGAGCACCACTGAATTCCTGGAGCAGCTGGGTGCAGGGGGAGGTGAGCACCTTTGGGCATGCTTTGAGGTGCCTTCCAAAGCCCTGCCTTTGCTGCAGGATTGTCACCGGCTCCTTTTGTTTTCCTCCCGGCCTTTACAGGGGCAAATGAGCAGTGAATTTTGCATGATCCATAGGTTATCTCTCCACAATGACTCCTGATCAGAAAGAGGCACCATGTAGCTCCTAAATAGCTATTTCATGAGAGTTCTGCTATTTTATGAGGGTTCTGCTGCAGTCTTTTAGGGGGAGCACAGCAGAATGTGCCAAGCTTAAACTTGTACCTGCAATATCTTTCTTTATTAACAGGAATTAACACATTAAAAAGGGACTTTAAAGGTTCATTATGTCTATCAATCCTAGATTTCAGAGAAGACTGGCCTTTCTGTAACTTTTCTTTGAATAGTAAAATATGTGATTTGTATAGAAAGTAGGTGGTCATGATAACTGAGATACACTTATCATTTATACTTGAATTCACCATCTCAGCTAAACTTTGAGCTTGTGACATCTTCTGCTTAAAAAGAAAAAAAAAATTCCATGTTCAGCATAAGAAAGTTCTTCTCTTCTGCTTTCTATCCAGAAATTAATCTTCCACATGACATATTGCTAATATCACCCAGGTAGCTGGGAAATCCTCCTTTTTTCTTGCAAAATTCAATGTGTCAGAGCTGAGGGCAGGATGGGCATGGATTTATGCTGCACAGAGCACAGCTCTTCAAGATGCCAAGATGCTGGATGTTTAAAAAGGTTTCCTAAAGGGCTCAAGAAACAAGAGCTTTATGATACTGAAGCATGGAAATTTTTACCTACTCTATGAGAGGCTCACCTCTAGACTTGAGAGAGAGCTGTGCAATCAGACTCGAAAGCTGTAACACTTAAAAGCTCTTTTTTTTTTTTTTTTTAGTGTTTCATTATTTCCTGCTGAGTTCCTATATTGATGTAAAAACATGTTCTGTTACAGTGCATGTATTTTTATTAAACCAGAGTCTTTCTAATTTTTCTGCACCAGTGCAGAAGAAGGAAAAGCTGCAGAGGGCTTCAGCAGACTGCTGCTGGGAATGGCCTCTGTATCTCCAGATGGGCTGTGAGGAATAAAGGTTGTGTGAGTTTGTAACAGCTGAGGAGTCCCACTGGTGTTGGTTCTAGCATGGCTTAAACTTAAAGCTAAAGAAGGCAGCTTGTGTACATTGGCCAGCAGATTTAAAGCTCTCACACTGTTTTTTATTTTTAGTAGTGTGGGGTAGCCTGAGAAGGACACATTAATCACAGGTCAGAGCTGTGCTGGGTGTGAGACACTCAGCATGAAATCAATATGTGAGATTGCCAACAAGATATGATGCAAACTAATGTAGAAAGGGAGGGACTCTGTGAAACAACCTGTTGGACAGTAGCTGTTGGTCCTGGCACCTTGACAAGCCACTAGCTGCCAGGAGGAGCCTTGGCTTTTAGACCATTATGGACAAAGAAGGCTGAGAAACCACAGCATGGATGGCTGCTCACCACCTCTGCCTACCTGTGTTACTGTGAGCACAAGGGTAGGATGGATGGAGCAAACACTGCTGGTGGCAGAG
The DNA here is from genome assembly GCF_031753505.1 of Anomalospiza imberbis. Lineage (NCBI taxonomy): Eukaryota > Metazoa > Chordata > Aves > Passeriformes > Viduidae > Anomalospiza > Anomalospiza imberbis. The sequence continues at coordinate 16,833,771 of NC_089691.1, read as the reverse complement.
GGATGGAGGGAGATGTCAGTGAATATTCTACAACCAAAAATAGCAATATATGAGACAAGGGCACGTGTTGACTTAGTAAGGTCTCACATTAACTAGTGTTTAAAGATCGCTCTTTGTAGAAAAGAGGTTCCACTTTGCTTTTCTCAATGGATTCTCTTTGAATTTCTCAGTTGCCGTGATCCACACCTGGGTTGATTTTTACTGTGAGGGTGGTGAGGTACTGGGAACAGGTCACCCAGGGAGATTCCCCACCCAGAGATTCCCCAGCCCTGGCAGTGTTCAAAGCTAGATTGATAAGGCCTTGATCATCCGGGGCTAGTGGGAAGTGTCCCTGCCCATGGCAGGCACAGCTGGGACTAGGTGATCTTTAAGGTCTATTCCAACCCCTTAAGATTTTACTATTCTAATGATTGTCAGTTGGGCTCTAAATGAGCATGCTACAACTCTCTTGTAAACTCAAAAGCAGCAGAAGCAAAGGTAGAAAGAGATTTTGTGCCATAGCTCTACTTTTTCGTTCCTTCTGCTTGAGGGAAGTTTGGATTTTCTCTACCTTTCACCCTTGGCACTCTTCCATGGTGTTTTTAATTTCAAAGCAACATGGTGCTTTTTGCTCAGCTGGAAGAGTTGGCACATTGTTCTTTTGTGCAACTGAGACAATAAACTGCTGTATTAATCACTTCACACAAGGTAATAAACAATAGCAGAACTGTTGCTTTTCCCTCTCAGGTTTCTACGAAAATAATCCAACTTCCTGAAGGCTTTAGAAGTGGGAATATAAAACTGGATTTAAGTCTTTGTCTTTCCTAGTATCTTGTGCCTGACCTTGCACCATGTGGGATACTAAAAATCTAATTGGCAGTGTAATTACTAAAATGTGTTCTTATTTGGAAGCAGGATTGTAGACAAACTTTGTGTGTCATGTACCTGGTAAAGTCTCCTTTAGCTGTGGGGAAAAGAACAGTCCCTGGCATCCTGAGCCATATGGCTTTCTGTGAGATGTTGCTAGGTGCAAGCTGCCTTTCTTCTCTGGCAAGATTAAAAGGAAAAATGAGCTAGGATTGCCCTTTGGAGATGGTTATTGATAGGATGTGAGAAGCCCTTCAAAATTCCTCTTCTCAACATTGCTTATTTTGCTAACAGTACAAAGCATCGAGCACACACCACAGCAGATAAAGGGAATTTGGAAACCACAGGCCCAGACCAGTTTTTCAGTCATGGGTTTTGATCTTTTGAGGTTGACACTGTTTTACTGTCCCTACCCACTCTTGTAAACACCATTCTGGGAAATCACAGCAGGAACAAGGATTTCAGAGACAACACATAAAGCTGGCAGGCTGGTGGCTTCCCCCAGTGTGCCGAGGAAGATGTTGCATTCTTTTCTTCTTTCTCTGCTGAGGGATGGGAGACCCATGTAAAGCCTTTGTCAAGAAGATGTTACAATTAGAAGGTGAGCTGCGGAAAGTGAGCGTGTGAATGCATTTAGCCCAATGCATGGGCAAGGAGAAGTGAGTTTTCCTCCTTTATTTCACCATATTTAATTGCACAGTTGGTCTAAGGGGGACTTTGCAGTGAGGTGCTGCAGCACAGCTGGGCTTTGGTCAGTGCTAAATGGTGGTAACTGGAGTTAAGCACTTGACAATCTCAGAAAAACTCACATTTTGTTGTTTATTTTAATTTTTGAAAGCAATAAGGGTTGCTTGCTGGGATTTAAATACACTTAAAACAAATGCCAGGAATGAGCAATATTTCAGGTTAACAGTTAGCAATGTTAGTGGCAATATTTCTGTTCAGGGCTGTCTTGAAAGCCAGGCACAAAGCAGGAGTGCCTGAAAAGCAGAAAACCACGGCATTTACAGTGGAGAAGGCTGTAGCTTTTCCCTACTGAGACATGGTGCCCATCAACTCAACAGCTGTTCTGCTCTGCAAGGACACTGCCAAGGTTATTAGTGTCTACAAATTGAGTGGCTTGCTGATGATCTTTTGTGAAGTATTTAATTTCTAGGTGAAGGAAGAAGGAGTGAATAAATTGCTTTATCCCTTGTCAGAGCTCTTCTTTATGAAGTGCAGTCATTTTACTCCCAGTTCGGGATTGGCTTCCATATTTTTTAATTACAAAATTAAAATATTCTAATGATTAAACTCTGCTCAGGAGCAACAGCAATCTCAAATGTTTAAAAAAAAAAAAAAGCCCATACTCTAAGTTTCAATGTGGGTCATGTACACATGAAGTCTATTACAACTATTACAATATGTTAAAAAAACAAGGTCACTTCAGTGTTTCAACATTTCAAGGTATTTCTGCAGAATTTCTGTGGCCTGGTGTGCAACTACAAGTTCCCAGATGCACCACTGTTGCTACCATGAGGGAAAGAAAATGCCAGAGATTCATGGAAAACTGTTAAATTCTTCAGGGACTGGCTGCCCAGAGTAGAATGGGCTTTGGGGAGATTTGCTTATGACAGAAGCCTGCATGATACTTATCTCAGTGAATTGGGCAGACAGAATTGTAACAGGATCAAGAAGTGATCCTGAGCTGATTCTCAAGTGCTTTGGGTGTTTCTTCACTGTCAAAATTTGCTCTTTTTTTCAATGTCAAACCGTGATTTTCATTTTCTTGAATATCACTCAAAATTCATGAGCTGTGAGCATGGAGTTGGCTTCCTACACAGTGAGAATTATATATGCTTATGTGATTTTTTTTCATTAAAAACAATGGTGGGAAGATTCAAAATTCAGAATTCATAAGAGACTTCTTAATAAACATAGATGCAACCCAGAGGACAAGATTTTCCTTCCAAATTGTATCAGTAGGAATTTTTAAAATAAAACTTGACCTACATTAGCAGTCCCACCTAAAATAGCACACCTTGCAGGTGATTTTCATGTGGTTTTATTTCCTAGCACATTAGTGTGCTGATGGCAGAATTTTTTCTTTAATAATGCAACAGAAGTGTAAGGAAGCAATGTTAATTCAGCTGCCAAGGCAGTGCCAGAGACTCGGGTTGATTCAGTTGTTGGAAGAAACCTGGATATTGGAAGAGATGGCAGAAGGTGTTGCTTCTGTCTTAGGTGGAGAGAGAACTGTCCTGTGGCAGAGCATGGATATGTGACTGGGGAGAGGGAGGTGATGGAGAATGTACCAGTGAATCTAAAAAAAAAAAAACCTTTCAAAATTTGAAAGAGTGTCCAGAGACACAGGAGCAGAGATGGAAGAGGGAGAGGAGGGTGGATGCACAATCTCAGTACAGGAAGAAGGAGCTGAGTCTGTCAGGTGAAATACAGAAGGATTTATAGTGATAAGGAAGGATTGAAACCAAAATTCAGGGCCACTGAGACAGCCAGGCTGGTGACACTGGGGTGATGATGCTGAGTGGGTTATGCTCTGAGGTAGCATTCACCTCACCTTTATTTTGTGCAGCAAATAAAGCATGAACACTACATTGCCTTCCATGAAGTACCTCTCTGTTGTGTTGTTGTGGTGGTGGGTTTTTTTGTTTCTGTGTTTTGTTTTTTTGGGTTTTTTTTTTTGTTGGTTTTTTTTTTTGTTTGTTTGTTTGTTTGGCTGGTTTAGTTTGGTTTGCTTTGGTTTAGCTATGGGCTTGCTTTGAAAATAACAGGATACCACTTCCCTGAGCTGTACCAAAATGCTTCATCGGGAGGCTGTGTTCAGACTGCAGGAAACAATACTGAAATTTCACATAAGCCTTCACCATGTGCAAATTTCTGGAAAGACCTCATGCACTAAGCAGCAAACATGAAGAGGACTCCTTCCATAAATTAGTTTCCCCATATGTCATCCCTTCAGTTATGAGCCTTTCCCATGCTGGATATAAAGCCTTTCTCTTTACTATATTTTTATCTTACTTATCTGGATGTACCTTGTCGAAAACATTATTTTAACTGCAAAATCTGTTCCTCCTTTTACACCGTGGTGTTGTTCTGGGACGTATCATAGCGAGATACAAGGATGATAAGCCGTGAAGTGGCAGCACCTTGAGGACTGGGCCACTGGTAGCATTCATCTCAGACTGCAAACATCTGCATGTGAGCTGATGCTCCAGCAGGCCTTTGAGGCCAGTGCAGGTAGATTCATGCTCCTGGGGCTCATCATGAGGTGGCTGTTGGCCTGAGCAGTGCCCTGGTTTGAGTGGTGCTGTCTGGTCGCTGAGAGCACGGGGAGTCTGAAGCACTGGCTCAGTCTGAGCTGTCTGCCCTGCCAGCAGAAAAGCTGGGTGAGATCAATGCCACCCCAGGACGTGACCCAAGCTCCACTGCAGCTGATGGTGGGTGGACATTAGGGGACTTCACCTTTGTCTGCAGCAGAGGAGAGATTTAAATGGCAGCACAGCAATAGAAGAGGTTTCCAGCAGATATGGCTGAGTGGCTGCTCTGAAAGCATGGTCCTCTGGTTGGGTGCCCACTGAGTGCTAATAAGGTGGCTTGTGTTGCATTATTTCATGAGGTGGTGTCAAAGGCTACAGAAGATCTTGTTAGTAGCTGCAGGAGGACTATGATATATTCTGATTGTGTGTTCCCTTCTCCCAGAGGAAAACAGTAATTTAGTACTTTTCTCATGGGAACCAAAGACTGGAATAAACTCTGGGGTCATGAAATCCAGTGACCCTGTTCCCTCAGGCAAACACATAATATCACCCCTTTCATAAACTGATCAAATATTTGATCTCACAGAAACCCAGCAAACTACAGGTTATGCTGACAAAAATAAAACAAGCTTTTGTAGAGGAGAAAGAGGCTTTGCTCTGTGCCTTTCCCTAGCTCTTTTGTTTGTTGTTTTATGCACTGTGGTGTCAGTACTCAGGACTTAACTAAGGCTGTAAATATAGATTTTTATGAGAGGATTTGGATTTGTTTAGTATTTGAACATCTTTGTGCTGTCCGTGGTAATTCTCACCTATCTCCTTGTGGCTTTGAAATGGCAGTTGTGTTTATAAATGGCTTTAAGATAATTGATGAAAGGGGTGATTTGCATGGAGAACAAAGTAGTGCCGAAACTTCCACGGAGACCTATCCACACCTTTTGGTGCTTGGGGAAATGTGACATTAAAAGGGGAAAAGGTTTTTTTTGTTGGGTTTTTTTCTTCTATTTCCATTTGTCTTTGTTCCTGCCCATGGAGGATGCCCATGAAGCAGAACTGCTCTATTCCCAAGATGATTTTAAAGAAGTAATCAGTTGGTCAAAAGGATAAATAACCTGCATCAGCTTCAGTAAGTGGAATAAGGTCTCAGAATTGATATTCCCCATTATTATAAATGACTTTTCCTTATCACCCTGGAGAGGCAGCTAGCTGGCTTCAAGGGTACATCCTTGCAGGAAGGCTGGGGTGCAGATCCATGGGTAATAGAGCTGGGAGGTTAAAAACAGACCTAAACTGAGAAATAGCTGTAAAGATCTACTGAAAGTTTAAAGCTGAACACATAGCTTTCTGTGTGAGTTTTTGGGTTGGTTGGTCGGTGGATTTTTTTTTTTTTTTTAATTTTTAATTGTAGAAGAATTGAGCACAAAATAAAGAAGAGCTCATCAACTGCCCACAAGGAAATTTAATGAAGTCCTCTATCCATTTTATTTCTTTTAGGTTAGATACCGTAAATAAGCTTTGTAAAGTATTCCAAACCTCTACCAAAAAAAAACAAAAACAAAAAAAAAAAAAAAAAAAAAAAAAACCAAAAAAACAAAACCAAAACCAACCAAACAAAACACCAGCGTTGTCAAGAGGCTCTGGGGCCGAGAGCTGGTGCTGGTGCGGTGAGAAGCGCTGGGTGTTCCGGCGGGCAGGCTGAGGATGCTCCTTCCCCCCGCGGACGCCGCGGTGGGCGGTCGGGCGGCAGCCGCGCTTTGCGCTCCCACCTCCGCATCCCCGCGCATCCCCCGCGCATCCCCCGCGCCCTCTCCGCGGCGGGGCTGCCACCAGCGCGCCTTTTCCAGGCAGAAATCCTGCCGGGCAGCAGGTCTGCGTTGCCCGCTCCTCGCCGGTGCAGGTTTTTCTCGCCTCGCCTTCCCTGCTGTGCTGGACATCGCTCCGTGCGCCGGGGCTGGGCGGGCTCCGGGTCCCTCCCGCCGCCGTTCGGCGCTGGCAGCCCCCGGCTGGCAGAAGCTGATGATTGATGTCAAGGCTGCGAGCAAACAGCTGCTGATTTGATTGTTACTGTTTCGTCTCCTAACCTTTGGGAGCATTATGGGAATACTTACTCACCTTGTCACGCTTTAATGGCATTTGGTGCGGTACTTCCCCAGGAACAATGGAGGAGTGGTGTTGAACAGAGGTAGTTTAGAAATTCCCGTTCTTTGTGTTTATTTACAGATACAGGGAGAGAAACGAAGGTCTTGCTGTATGGAGGAATGGCAAATTCATCTGTTTGACTGGGAGCAGTTACAGACATAGATGTGCAATATGTTAATAAAGTAATTGTGCTGTGTTGCTATAAAGAGGATGGCTTCATTATAAAATTCTTGGTTTAATACTGTCATTACAGCAGATGTATAGCATATGAACTAATTTGCATGCAGATAAGGAGGCTCTGACAGCTTGGTAGCATAATTACTGCATAGCATACAGCTCACTAGTGCTGGGAGCTGAAGCTGTTACTGGAGGGGTGCTCATGGGACTAATTGCATTGGCTTTGTTAAATTTAAAATAGTGTATAGCCAGGAAAGAGACCCTTCTCCTGTGCTCCGTGGTTTTGTGCACAGTAAGTTACAGAAGCCTTGAACTGCTGCAGCCATTTTAAGCCATGCAAATGTCTGGATCTCAGCACTTCCCAGTGTGGTGGAGTCAACTTGAATTTAACCAGGGTGCCTTTATCAACTTTCAGACAGAAGGTTTGAAAACTGTGATATTTCTGTATATTAAAACTCCAGTTAGGTCCTTTGGATAAGTGAAGAAAACTACACCTGCAGTAACTTTGTTTTGTTCAGTATCTGATGGAAGTGGATGCTGAATGGGTGAACTCAGGCTGGTGAATGGATTCTCCCCCCTCTCCAGGGTGCACCTATTGCCTTGCTTCATCACATCCATGTCTTCGTGATTTGTCTCCACTTAATTTCAAACACATTTCTGCTTTCTTTTTTTTTGTCTTTGCTTTGACTGTGTCTGCAATTTTTAAAGATCTTATTATTGAGGTTCCTTTATGGATTTCAAAATGTTTAATTCATTACTAAGTCATTATAAACTGAAGGCATTTTATTTTCCCGGGGAAATCGAGACAGTGCCACAGGAGATTATTTCCCCCCCTGCTACTGTCAGATTAGCTTGCAGAGAAGGGAGGAATTTGTGAATGCACAGTTGACTTTGATTATGTAAGCTGGAAACTGGCGAACAGTATGGATTTATTTCAATTCCACTCACTTTAAAAAGAAATACATATGAAATTGTGAGTGCCTTAGGGCATCAGACAAATGGGAAGCCAAGCAGAAAGTGTGTATTCCTCCTGACCTCTCCTGCAGAGCAGTGGGTGATGCCAGGTAGCTGGGCGGACGGAGCTGCAGGTTGTGCTGGAGGAGTGGGATGGTTTTGGGGAGGATGCAAAGGAGACAGGGCCTGGTTTATAGCCAGAACCAGGCTCGCTGCCCTCAGGGAGGAGAGAGGCTGCTGGTGTGTGTGGGGCACTGCAGGTTCTCCCTGGGATCTTGCTGGCATCAGCAAGGGATCACCCTTGTCCCTGCTTCGCAGCGCGGGTCCAGGTGATGCTCGGACAGGTGCTGTCACATTGTGCTTCCATCAGCTCCCAGGAGGTTTTACCCCTGAACCCATCAGAGCCTGGCTCTCCTGCCAGGAGAGCCCTTCTCCCATATCCTTACCTGCTGCCAGCCCCAGGATGGAGCTGGACGTGGAGCCATGCTCCTAAAAATCGTCAGCATCAAGGGACCACTGGGACACTTAACAACTCTGTCCCACGCCGTGGGTAAGGACACTGTGCTCCATTGCCTTCATACACTCCCTCCCTCCAAATAAATGGTGCAACTCCCACTCTATCTGTCTCCATAATACCCCATGCTAAACAAATATTAACTTACACCTTTTTTCTTTTGTGCTAAATATTTGCCCAGGTATTTTATTTTGCAAAATTCAAGCTCATCCTTGTATGATCTGCTTGTATTTCGTTAATCTGAGAATATTAATAGCCTGCTGGCATTAGTGCTAATTTGGAGTTCCAGCTGTGGAGTGAATATAGTATCAAATTTTTGGAATGGTTTGTTAATCTTATCAATGTTCATTATGTATTTATTAATAGTAATTAGAGCCAGTCATAGTGATACATTTGGATTTTTTTTTTCTCAAACAGACATTTTTTGAGAGGATGATCATTTAGTAGGAAATTTAGTGTAAATATGTAAAAAATTAAATATGGTGGAGAAACAGTACAGGAAAACACTGAACTGAATTAATAGTTTTCACCAAAATTCTTGTCTTGTTTGATCTTCCCCTTCCCACCAACTCCCAAAGCAAAGTTAATAAAGGTGGAAGAAGGGAAAGACCTTATACTTATTTTTTAAAAAAATTACTCATTGAAACAGTTCTAATTGGGCTTTTTCCCATATGTCAGAGATTTCAAGGCAATTTTTTGCAGATTATTCAGTTTTAATATGCACATGCATGTTGAGATATTTTTCTTTTTCCTTCATTTGTGGTGGTGAACTTGAGTTATTTCGAAGGAGTTTGGTTTCTCAAAGGCCAGAAACAAACACAGTTCTTTTGAAAATCAGGGCTCTGTGCTCTCTTGACTGGGTCTCAGTCACATAATCAAACCTTTCCCAGCCATTGGTGTTGCTCATTCCTCCAGATTAATGTCACAATGTCCTTTTAGGACAAGTCCTGAATGAGTCCTTTAGGTCTCTTGCAATCATATGAACAACCAAAAGAGCAAGAGCATCTCTGAGGAGTCATGATTGGACTGTTGTTGTTTCCTTACCAGCTCTGCTCCTCTGTTTATGCTCTTTAGGCCTGCTGGTGCCACTCAGGAAACAGATTATCCAGCACTTCTCCATCTTCCAGCCCAATCAGAGATTTCTCCTGAATCAGCAGTGCTTATTATCTCCAACTGTACATAATTATGGTAGAGAGGTTGCACCACCATAACTGAATGCTGTCAGCATTTCCATTACAGCACCATACTTTTAGTGTCCTGAAATGGGGATATAAAATCTCACTTTAGCTTTATAGTCCTTCCAGTGGTGAGAGATAAGTGTGTTCAATCAGCCTTTAAGCAGTTAAAGAAACCATTAAAAAAATTCCTCTTTGGGATGTCAGTTGTGTAAAAGCTTGTTACAAACTGGGGTTCAATGCACTTATGCAAAACTATTAAGCACCTAAAGCTAGCAAGCAGCCATGAAAATATCAATAATGCACAAGCACAGAATGATTTGCAGGTTGCTGCAACAAAAGAAAGAAATTAAATATGTGGGCTCCAGTTTTAGCAAGTCTGCCAAAATGCTATGAATATTTTAGGGTGAGGAATGACTCCTGCAGAGCTGTTCTACTCCAGGAAACATTTGAGTATACATATTTAACAATCTATTAGTACAGTTGTATAAAAACCTTTTATATATATTTAATCCTTTATGAAAATGGTACTTGACATGTGAGAGGTCAGCTTTTTGCAGTTGTTTTTCTTTAAGTTTTTAGTGGTATTTTGAACCCTTTTTCTCACTGCAGACTGCTGTCCCTCCTGTTACCCCCTGCCCTCTTTGCAACATCATGAATTAAAGGCTGGAGGTTGGCATTAACCAAGGGCTTCTGCAGAATGAACCAGCCTGATTTCTTTAAAACATTCAATATGATCTTTTTCAAACAGGAGAAGAGGGTGAGAGTTCACCCCTGTTTGAGAACTCAGAAGTTCTGCATCATGCTCTGCTGCTTATCATATTCATGCCAGCAGAGCCCAGTGATGATTGCAGTGCTCTCTCTTAGTTCTGGCACACTTCTAATTATAGCATACACTGCTGTAAACTCCAGAGGTGATAATGAAGCCCAGACCCATGTGTCAGCAGAGCTTTGAAAGGGTAATGCATTCCTGTTCTGCTCTACTGGTCCTTATTTGTATGTTTGCAGGCACCTAGACTCCAGCAATGATGTCTTGCTTGTTTTCACTGAGTCAAGAGGTGAAACATGCAGAGCAGTGGAGATGTGTAATTTTATCAAGGTAATTGAGTATTAACTATTTGCATGTCCTTTGAGAGATCCACAAGGAGAGAGGCAAGGGCAGGAAGCTTTTCATAGAAGACTTTGTATAAACTTGTTGCCTAGAAAGTGTTGACAGGTCTTTAGCACTTTGCTGTCTGATGACAAACTCTTTCCACTTCTGAGCATGGGGTGTAGGAAATGACTGACCCTGCAAACCAGGCTCACTTCTATAGCACAAATTCAGCATTCACAAAATCAGGATCTGCACAGAGTAAATGCACCGAAGGTGAGTTAGAAACTTGCCCTAGGAAGCTCTTGGTGAGTGATGAAGACTTTTTTTCTTTTTTTCCAGAAGTGATGAGCATAACTCTTCTGCTCTCTTATGCTTTCCTAATTGAGGTGTGAGCCTATCATGCAAACATTTACATATTCTGCTCTTTGATCTTAGCATATGAACCAAGCTAGCTCTCAGAGGGGGTGGTAACCAGCTTTGCCCTTCCTTCAGGTTCTCCAAGCAGAAAAAAAAAAATCTTCCAGGCTTCAACCACTAGGAACACCTTCATGTCTGGATGACCTGACAAATGAGTCCTGCTTCTTACCTGCAAATGAATCAGCACAGTCTGTGTGACTGATTTAGCCTTCCATTTCCTTTGCTGGTGACAAGAAGTTTATCTTGAAGCAGATCATGAGAGTGCAGCAACTGGTGTCTTCTGCAGCCATTACTACTTAGTGGAAAAAGGAGATAGAAGTGGCCTTATGGTCCAGTGTGGGAGGGATGTCTCCATGTGAACTTCTCATCTGTCTTTGGTGAGAAGTTTGGGACCTTATCCCAAGGTCCCTGCTACTCATTTGAAAGATAGAGTCACTTGACTCTTGTGGATGTGCTACCTGTGGGCCAAGGGTACCAGAAACACCTGTAATTATGCAATTTCAGTCTCCAGGAGAAACAGAGGTTGTCCCCTGCCTTTGCTGTGGGGTAGAAGCAGCTGAGGAAGAGAGAAATCTAATGTAGCAGAGGCTTAACAGCTCATGTGCTCCAAAAGCTTTGATATGTGTTGGGGGCAAATCTGACATAAGTGAAATTATGCAAAACCCAGACATTTTTTCTTTCTGATCTACCTATTTTTGTCCAAGAGAGGGACTGAAACTCTGTTTGTGAGAGAGGGGGAAAGTGCTTGAACGGGAAGGAAGGAAAGAAGGAAGGAAGGAAAGAAGGAAGGAAATCACAATGGTCTTCTGATGTGCTAAGCCAGAAAACTGCAGCCATGTACCAAGCTGAGAGCTGCAGAACATGGGCCTTTTGGTTCATCCATCTCTTTCTGTCTTTCTAAATACATTCTTTCAGTTGCGTGTTACCAGCTTTCATCTGCCTGGACCACGATCATCACCCGCAGCTGTCTCCAAGGTTATACAGAATACAATTTAAAATGAGTTGGTATTGTTTACATCCAAGAGCAGCCTGCTGAGGGCTGCCAGGCTGCGGTGCCCCGAGGCTGGAGGTGAGCGGGGGCTCGGGGTCCCGCGGAGTACCGGGGTCCCGGCCCGGGACACGGAGCAGGAGAGGCGGCAGCAGCCGGGAGCTGCAGGGTAAAACCCGAGTGACAGGGGAGGGAACTGACGTTTCGGACTGTTCCTGTGAATAAATGGCTCTATGGAATGAGCCAGCCGGGACTGTGCCCTGGGAATGCTGGGGTGAAGCGGGTAGGAAAGCTGGTCTGACCGGGGGACTGGGGAGGGTCAGCGGGGTCCCCATCGGTCACTGGAGCTGCTGTCGTGAAGGGCTCGTCGTTGTAGATAATCTGTAATTATCTATAACAAACATACTGATTATAGAGTTCTATATGACAATATATCACAGATCTATAGAGAACGACTGTATAACGATATCTATAGATATAAAATTTATATATTCCAATTATTAAATACAATCCTGGAGCGTGCAGAGCTGGGCTGGGTGGAGCAGTGCTGCCCTGGCAGTGAGTCCCACCCAGCACCCTCCTCCATCCCTTCTCCATCCCTCCTCCATGATCATTCCTCTCCCAGCCATTGTGGGCTTCCAGGATCTTGGGGAAGAGTTTGAGTTTGGACAATGCTCTCAGGCACACAGTGGGATTGTTGGGGTGCCCTGTGCAGGGCCAGGAGTTGGACTTGATGATCCTTGTGGGTCCGTCCCAGCTCAGGATATTCTGTGATTGAGTGCGTGGCTCTGTCTGTGCTGCAAAGTGTTGATCACAGGTGTGTAAAGGTCCTTGGCTGGATTTGAAGTTGAGTGTTGCTCATAATCCAGACACATGATCTCTTGCCCTTGGTAAGATGCAGCACCTGCCCTAACAAATCCATAAATACTTGGCTGCTGAGCTCTGTCCTCGAGTGACTGCAGCGTAGATGTGCACTTTGTAAAAACTCATTTGAAAGAGGCCTGCTCTAAACAGATTAATGAGTTGGCTTGAATACCTTTGAAAAGAAAAATCCTCTTCTACCAGCACACTTTACAATCTGACATAATTTACAACAGCATTGCCCTCTTGAAAATTCTGCTACATGATTACAGTGTTGCCAGCTCTTGTGATTTGCAAACTTTAGAGGAGACCTTGAAGGAGGTCATTTAATCCATTCCTCTACCTGAAGGCAAGAGCAGCTTTGCCTAAGCATCATCTGTGAAAGACATGATAGGGGGTGTTATTTTTCTGCTCTTCATGGTTTCAGAGCCCCTGACCATTGGGACCGCTTGTAGCTGCTAGTGCAGAGCCAGTCCTCCTGCAAACTTGAATTTTTGATGTTGAATTCTCTCAAAATCTACCTGTAAGTGCTGTAGTTTTTACCTAGACATTTAAACATCACCCTAGGAATCTGAAGTCTTTTCCATGGGAATGGTGTGTGAGAAAATAGGATGTCACTAAGGAAACAGGTGCCATCAGCAGTCCACAAAGTTACTGGCCTGTGTAACACAGAGTATACAAAAAAAACCCTACTCACTTTCCTCTGAATTACTGTTAGGCCTGGGAAGAAGAAAAGCAAGCACAGCTTCATAAATCCAGTCCTATAAATATTTTGACCACTGCGACCTAACTAGCAGGTATACCTCTCTAGATTAATTCATTATTATTTGTAAATTCACACATTGTGGTAACTTGTAGTGGTGGTTTCCAAACAGATGAGGAGTGTGAGCTAAAGGTCATGAGAGAGTACCACAGATAGCCTGTGGTTACCTTCAGCATCTGAGCTTTCCTTGTGTCTTTTCACTGCCACACACTGATCCTAATGGGAATTGTTTGCACACACCAAGTGGGGAATAAACCAGGAAATCACTCACTTGTCCATTAGAGAGGCTGTATGTTCATCTGTGATGAGCAAGAGTCACAGCTGCCACTGTCTGCTGTGAAGCATTCCTTCTGAATGACCCTGATCTGTGTGCCATGGAAAATACCTGCTTAGGTCTGTGGTAGCAAGAGCCTCTCATTGATCAAAGTTTGACTTTTTAAAAGTGTGTAAGTTCATCTTTCAGAAAAATTCCTAATCCAAGCTGTGGCTTATCAATGGTTGCATTAATTATGCACAAAAGGGCCAATTTTACCAGCCTCGTTCTCTTTGAATGCTGCTTTTCCCTGAGAGGAATTGACTTGCATTATGCAGGTTGGACAAATTCACCTCCAGTCTGAACTTCTGTAAAAGTCTCCAGGGAAGGTCAAGTTTCTGTAATTTTCAATAATAAATGAGATTCCCATTGAGTAAAATGATCCAGGAAATCAGCTTCAGCTCTCGGAATAAGAGTTTTGTGGTCTCTGATGGAGGGCTGGGAAGAACTGATAAGGGTTAGAAGAAAGATGAATGAATCTCTCCAAGCTGCAGGTTTTACAATTCTAACCTAGTAGAATTGGCTCCCAACACAAGAGTTAATAACTTCTTGTTTTGAAGGTTGTCTCAAAGTTGTGATTTTCAAATACATTTGTTTACAGTCTTAGCCTTTTTCAAGTAAAATTTGTATAGGTGAAAGACAGCTACAACAATAAAAGGGAAGATGGTATTTGTGTAATAGACAATGATTTCTCACAGCTCAGAGGAATGTCTTCCCTTCTGCATGTTTTTCTGCCAAATGGATGTTTGGAAGCGTTAATGATTGCATTTTCCCCTTCAACTCTGGAAGTAGCCTAATTTGGCTGAACAGTCAGAGGGGAAAAAAGAAATAATTAATGTGATTCATTCATCTAGAAAGTGTAAAGCATAACTTAAATGGCAATAGTGGTAGAAAAAATGCTATAGTGGATGTTTCAAACTTCAAATTTTCTGTTGAGATATGAAGTGATCTAAAAGGAGTGAGTGGCAGTTCATCAAAAGGATGTGTGTTTTCTTCTAACACTGTTTTATTAGCTCTTTCCAGTTATTAATCTCAGAATTGCTAAAATACATGGGATAATGGATGGTTGCTGTTCAGAGCCCTAATTTACTGCACAGTCACTGTGGGAAAGTGCTTTAACTACTTTGGCTCTTTTGTATTGCCTCGAGAAAGAATTTTCCCCATGTGTTTTGCTCCAGAAGTCATCTGTTGTTTTTCAATGTATGCACATAAACAGCCCTTGCCATTATGCCTGAATATTGAGTCAGCAGTTCCCTCTGATGAAGCCATCACCAAGGCCTGTCACGTTTATCTGCAGAGATCAGCATCACAGAGCACGTAATGCTATTAACTCCCAAACATTGTCTGCTAGCCACAGAACTGTGGGGCACGAGTGACCTTCTGCTTTTTCCTTCCTAATCGGCTCTGGGCTTGGGCTGCCAGCTCGGCTGTTCCGTACCTCCATAACCCATCTGAAAAACGGGCACAGTTTCATCTTCCCACCTTGCTGGAGGCATTTTGAAGGCAAATGTACTGACAAATGAGACCTGCTCAGGTTTTTCGATGGATGGTGGAAGATCGGGGTGTTTTATTTTTATTTTAAATATTTAAAATGCCTCCAATGAAATGATTTCTCATTCACTGGACTTTGCTCACCCTCATCCTGCAGTGGCAGAGGTAGCAGGGATTTCTCTCTTCTTTTCTTTTGCCTTTCTGCAACTTGTCCTTGACAGGATGAGAGAATATTTCTTTAAAAAATGGTGCTGGGAGATGGAACTGCTGGCTCTCTCCAGCCCTGTCACCTCCGCCAGTGCCATGGGCATCAGGGACCACCTTAAATCAGCAGTGTCCTGAGTCAGAACCAAAAGACAAATTCTATTTGTTTGTTTTTCTTTCTTTTTTTTTTTTTTCCACAAAACATTTATTGCCCCAAGGCTGTTACCCTGCAAAAGCTTGAGCATGTGTTTTTAACACCAATCAGGGAAATTGGTCTTGAAGCAATTGGGATACTTGCGTGCTTTGAACTGAGCAGGTAATTTGCAGCAAGTCCCACTATCAGTTCTGTACCAGCATCTGTCTGGCAGAGTGGTTTCACCTGCATCACTCCTCTGAAGGACTCCACACAGCTGTCAAAGGATAAATGCTTCACACTTTGAAAATAAGTGCTGGAGTTTAGATTTAAACTTTTTTTTTTTTTTTTTTATTAAGGTCTTATCTGTCATATGATATTCTTGTGCTGAAGAAAAGAGCAGTCTATCTCTGGTAATCACTCGACTGTCCTCTAAGTCAAATAACACACAGATACTTCGGGGAGAATATCATCTCAGGGTTTTTCTAAAGCCTGGATCTGACTGTGTGCTGCCAGGCATTCATTTTCCAGGCATGTAGTGATCTAGCAGCATGAGAAATCAGATTTCTGGGGAAACTGTCTTCTCAACACCTCAGATCACAGCACCCTCCACCAACCGTGTCTAAGCCGAGGAGGTAATTGGGGTATTGAGGATTTCTTCCTTATCCTCTGTGTGATGCCAACACAACTGAGCTAAAACCTGGTGGTGTTTTTCTTTGCCAGGAATTGGAGGCAAGACAAAGAACAGCTCATTTGTTTGGGCTGCCAGACAGTTGCATGAGGATAATTATTGTGTGCTGTTTATTTCTGTTGGACTCAAACCAGTGGTGGTGGGGACCTGGAGATGCTCTGGAATTACTCACCGCAGTGAAAGTTGGAGCTGCTGGTGTTACAGCTCCCTGGGGCATCTGGTGCTGTCTGGTGCCCAGTCAGCACCAGCAGAGCAATGATAAAACAGCAAATGAATTTAAAATAGCATTTAAAATTGGGGCACTTGCAGAAAATTATTTGCAAGAAGCTAATAAAGTGATGGAGTTTGTAATGTGATGGAATGATTGTTTTGTGTGAATGTAGAGCTGTAAATGACTACGCAGGGACATTTAACAGAGAGAAGGTAGAGCTAGAGGTAATCAGATGAAATAAAGCAAAGATCATTTAAGCCAAGCACTGGAGTATTTTATAGGGGTGTTGCTTGGCTTCAGAAAGGCAGAGTAAACCACCCTGTGTAGGTGATGACAGGATTTGTAGGCAAGGTTTTTATTGTTTGTGTACAACTGGCAAAGCAATAAAATCAATGGAGAAGCTTGTATATATTATCAATAACCTGACAGTTCATTTTGGACTGCACAGATGCAGAGTTATGCACTACCTAACCAGTAGGCTTTTACTGTACAGGAAATGCTTTAATTAAAAGTGAGGAGAATGTATTGTAACTTGAAAATTCTTTAGTATTCTATTGCACTTAGAAAATGACAAGTTTTTTCTGTATTACAGCTGGTGGATGTGGAATTTGCAGCAAAGGAACTGTAAATATCAAAATATTGTAATAATTTTTATTTCAGTGAGGTAAGAAAAGATTTTAAATGTACTTGATTTCTTTTACATTTTAACATTCCAGTTATCAATAGGGATGAATCTGACACTCAAGCACCAATCAGCTTCTCAATGTTTGGCATTTTTTCAGCATCTTGAGCTGCTATCTAATCAGCATCACAGAAGGTGAACCAGGAGAATGTTTTCAACCAGCTGAAGTGATAGCAATCATGAAGGACTAAAACATGCCTTGCATACAGAGCTACTGAAAAAAAAAAAAAAACAGGAATTGGTAGCAGTTAAGAACAGGTAAAATCAAGGTGCAGGATCTGTAGGGAATAATGCCTAAATGTGCACATTGCTGGGTAGATTTGCTGTCTGTTCTAGTCCTTCCCCTGAGTTTTACAGCAAGTGCATCCATATGGTTACATGAGTGCACATTTCTGTAGCCTGCATCCTCCTTGCTATAGCACAGGCATTTGCAATTTTTGGTCAGTGTTGAATATGGAGCTGGAAAACTGCTAAGCAAAGGTCAAGGAGGATTTGTGAGGGAAAAAGAACCATCTGAACCAAGGGCTGGTGAGTGGGCAGAGCCAAAACTTGAGGAGCCACAGGAGACTCTGACTTTCCTAGAGTGTGATGAGGCTATCACAGTTCAAAGTCCATTAGTTTTATAGCATTTCATGGCTCTGGGCTAGGGGAGAAAATATTCCATGGAGACAGTGTTTTCAGTGTATGTTGTTCAGGGGAAAAGACTGCTTTTAATAACTATATTGATGTCCTGTGGAAGTGTGGTTGATTTGGGGTGGTGGTATTGGTGTTTGTTTGTTATGTTGTTTTTCTTTAATGGGGAAAAAAACTTTCTGACTCTACAGTAGACTGGATGGGGTCACTGAAACAAATTTGAGGCAATGCCTCAGAGATAAATCAGTATGTTTTCTATGAATCTTTCTTTCTGTAGTGGAATTTTACAGAGATTAGACTAATGAACTGATCTTCCTGCTGTTAGGTGTGGCGTTTTATTTATTTTTAACTACAAATTAGAGGTCTGCTGCAAGGGCAATTAAGGTCAAAAGAAGTTTTATATCACACCCAAACAGGGATGACCCACATTGTGTTGTAGCTCAGCCATACAAATGGCAAAAGGAGGTAAAAATATCTCTATTGAGGCAGCTGAGCTGTTGGACATCAAATAATCTGAAATGTAGTACTATGGCTTTTAAGTGCAGAATATCTCTTCATGGATATATGTGCACATATGTATGAAGCTGTGCAGAATATCTCTTCATGGATATATGTGGACATATGTATGAAGCTGTGAGAAGCAAACATTGTTCTTGAATAAAAGCTGAATTGAAATACTGCAAGTGTTCAGTCTGTGTTGGAAATGCTATTTATTATGAGCTTAATGATGGTATCTGATCATAGGGCATATGTGAAGCCTTGAAATAGAATAGGAAATAAGATATCTTGTTTTGTGGAATTTAAAATGTTTTGGTATCCAGTGTTTAGAAAAGAGTTGCAATTTTTTCTTCCAGTAGTGGTGTCAGCTTGTGTCGTGGTGCTGTTGAGGAATACCTGGTCCAGGTTGCTACAGACTGAGACAGAGATTGAAATGCATGTTGAGCTTTGGGTGGGAGCCCCAGACAAGAGGCTGTGAGCTGCCAATCTTTGGCATAACAAGGGACATGAAGATGGGGGATGCCAGCCAGGTGAATGGACACTGCAGGAGCCTTCCAGACCCAAAAATTAGTCTCTGGCCTTGGGAGTGTGACTGTCAGGGTATTCTTCTTTTGGTTGAAATAGTCACACATACTGGCCAAACAAGTTTTCATTATTTTTTGATAGAACTGGTTGTTGTGTTCTTGTTTACTGTATTTCTGCTCCAAAACTCCACTGCATGACTTTCCTCAAATGGGAAAATTCTTCCACTGCTTCATGGCAGGTGAAAATGACTGGTAAAGGATTGGAAAGGTATAATGTTTATAAAACCCTTAAGTTTTCTCAGGAAAAGGTTTCTCAGGAAAACAGTGAGCTTGGCTGATCAGACTTCCCTGGTTTTGTGCCTGTCTTTGCTGTGTGACTTGGCAATTCACCTTGTAACAGTTTACAGCGTGCCCAGTCCCAAATGCTGTCTTGTCCCTTCATCTTTTCCAAAGCCCTTTTCTCCCAGCCTTTGGTCTGGAACATCAGGCACAAGATTTGAGAGCCATTTATTTCTTACCTGTTCCATGGTTTTGCTCCTGTATAATATATACTCCTGTGTATATACATTCCTGCTCAGAAGATCTGTGAAGATCTGATAGCTAATTAAAAACTACACAGTTTTTAATGCTACACTGTCTTAATCCAGCCACTCAGCCAAATACCACAGGGAGTCAATGGCTGTTTTCTTTCTCAGCAGCTGGATGCTGCTACTGGACCAGTTCACAGCTTGGTTTAATGCTGTCCTTGAGTTGTGTAGCTCTCAGACTGGGCTACACCTTCTCTTTGGCAGTTCGGAGAAATCAGATAGCTCTGCAAGCACCCATGAAAGAAACAGATATAAAGTGTGATAGTTTATACCTCCTGATAAACGACTTCCTAAAATGTGAATGTATAAATAAGGCAATGAAGTATTTGTTTAAAAGTGCTGAATGCATGGGAGGGAGCAGCCCTCCATCCCAGGTCTCCTGTGAGTTAAGGTTATTTTAAGCACTTCCCCACACACACACCTTTGTCCTGTTGTATTTAATACAGATGTGCACGTTGCTATGGAATAATCATCTGAATCCACGTTGGGCTTTTCCACTGCTCTGCCTCAGTGTGGGGAGGCTGCAGGTGACTGATGTGGAAGCACCTCAGGGGTCAGGCTGGGCTTGGGTAGAAATAACCCAGAGTGAATGATCTGCAGGATTAAAAATAACCAGCTACTCAGGATGCTCTGTAATTATCCAGTGTATGTATTTAATTTACCACCCTCAGCCAATCTCTCCCAAGAGAGACATTTCTACTGAAAGTAACTATGATCATTTTTACAAAGATGAAAGGTGGATCTTTTGAAATAAGGGTGTGTGCCATGGCTGCAGAATTATCTAAGCTTCTAAAAATGTATATATGAGAGAAACAGAATATAAGTGCATGTATATAATCACCTTGTTAATTTACTTTCAGCTAATTTCACTTTCTGTAAGTTGCATCCACACTTAGACAAATGGCAATTTTCATTCATTTCTGTGCCAGTATTTAGAAGCAGAACGTTACAGTGCAATCTCATTACTACAGCTTTATTGATTTATAAAATTACACTTTATTACACTAATCCATATATTAGAATGAATAGAACTGTGCATAGTTACAGCTAAGGTATTCTTGCCAAGGAGGTACATAGTTTGCTTTTTCATCAGTAGTTCACAATTTAAATTAGTGGATGTCATGCTGTTGGACTCTAGGAACACGAGATTATTGGCAAACTCATTAGTTCATGAAGTTTAATCTTCTTGGTGGGTGTCCTACCTCGTGGGAAATAAGAGGGATTTGGCTGCAGGTGTCTGGTGAGGTAACAGCAATCACTCAAAGAAAGGGATCTAGAGCTGCTGCTGTTGTGAACCCGAGAATATTTATTATTTATGCTTTACTTGGTGCCAGAATACTCTTTCCTTTGCTTAGGAGAAAGCAAATGAATGCTCTGAAGACACGTGAAGAGGCTGTAACTGCATTAGCAAGTGCCACGTGGCAGTAGAACCACTGGTGGTACTTAGATCAGGGGGATGATGCTCTGTTGGAATATTTGGCATAGGTCCTTAAACAGATCTTTTTACAGTGGCTTTCTTGGGGAGTGTGGCAGGTTTTATACCCTTAGTTCTCATCATCAGGTAATTATCAGTCTTTTTCAAATTGATATTGCAGTGGGGAGTGAACCCCTCATGCAGAACTGGCTTTGCCCAGCCTTGGTATGGTGTTTCACAACACATACAGATGAGCTTGCAAAGCCCCGATGCAGTGGCAAGTTATTTTTGTCCCTTTTAATCTGTTAGGCCCTGATCCTGATCTGTAGGGTTTCCTAAATCCCATTGATTTCTCTAGAATTAGGTTCCTGGAGTCCTTTGAGAGCCTGGGTTTGGCTGGTCTTGTGCTATTAACCGGAAACAAACCCACTTTCTCTACCTCAGAGCACTCAAAGGATAAATGTGTTGAAGATTATCTGTGTTCTTATTTGGTGGCAGGGAAGGCCACTGAAATACCAAAAATAGATTTATAAAGGACAAAAATAACTTTCTGCCTGGAGGGTTTACACAATCTGAGCTGTGCTGTGTGGCTTGGCTGAATCACTTCTCCAGGGAGGCTCGGGGCAGTCCGTGCTTCTTTGAGGGGAAGGGCAGGGAGATGAACTGGACACAGCACCTTGGAGAGAGGGAAGAGCAGCTTCTGTGTGTGCTGAGGGTCAGCCTGCCAGCACTTGTGGGCATGGCTGGCACAGAGCAAGTGGGGTTCCTCACAAGCTGCTGCTCTGGGTTCCTCCTTTGGCCACTTGCTGGAAAGGCAGGTGGGAGAAGGAGATGCTGTACAACTCCCTTCCATCTCCCCCATGGAAGAAAAATTGCTGTAGACTGCAGCCATGAAATGCATTTCTCTCTGAAACGTTTCTGTAGAAAGATAGTTCTGTCTTGGTCAGCTCTTTTCTGGGTTTAATCAGTTGTTCCTGCTGACCACAGTGACAGAAATTTGCTTTTATTCCTGCAGTTGTGTGTGTGGCCAGGAAGAGTCAGTCAGCATCTGTTCCTGCATGTGCATCATTAACAGGGCTGGGAGTTCATTTCTAGTGGCAGACACATTCTTCTTTGGGTTGAATTTCTACTCCTCCACCAAGACACTTTGAATGCTTGTCATGTTCTTGGGGTTTATAGGTGTCAAGTCACTGGCTGGAGAAGGGATGGACGGAATTTAAACTCCCAGAATGGGCTTCCTGAGTTCCAAGTTTCAGGAGAAAATTGTATTTATAAGCTGAGTGTGTTTGGTTTGTAACAGATTGGGCCTGTCAGAAATGTCCATATTTATGTAGTTACAACTATGAATGACCCCTTACCACAGGTACGTGGGGTTACAGTGTATAATGGATTGCACAACAATGTCCAAATACAATTTCTTCTACTTCTGTTGGGGGAAAAATAAGGTATTTTTAGTTTGAGTGACCCCAGAAGTCAATAAGATAAGGTAGTTCTGTGTACAGTGTCTTCTTGCAGACAGGTTACACTTTATTTTTGTGAATGTGGATAAGGCTGTTTTTAGTACTGTGCTGCTGATAAGTTCTGCCTGAAGCTTGGCTGCTGATCAGGTTCCCTCTTCTGGAGTCAGACCAGGCTGTCTCTGTCTTTTCCCTTCTCCATTTGCTGTTAGCAGATCTGTGAAGTTTGTTCTGCTTTCCAGTTATCTGGCACCATAGGTGACAGATGCAGGAGAGCCAAAGCAGGCTCTCCAAATTACCCCGTGATGGGAGGGAAGAAGGTGACCTCCAAACACAGTGGGAGGGAAAAGGGGCTCTTTTTCCTAATATGTTTCTTCTTTGGCAGCTGAAGCCTTTTTCTGTGTAGGTGATGAGAGCAGTCTCTTCTTGCTGAATGAACAAAAATACCACCTTTTTAGAACAATGGGAAGAGCAGCACCCTGCCTTCCTCCCACCCCAGCCTTCCCAAACCTCCTACAGCAGTGCTTGGCCTTGCAGCCTCCTGAGTCAGGAGCATCCCTAAAACCTTATTTACTGCAGTTCCCCCCACTGCTGGTGACCACCAGTGGCTCGAGTCTGTACAAAATATGGTTGTAGCAACTCTTATCATTACTCTGAGTGTACAGCTCCCACATTATCTGTCATTTTAAGAGATGCTGGCCAGTGGAGATGAGGAACAAATGGCTTGTGGTTTGATGAGATGTATTTTGGTGGCTCACCAGATTGTCACTGCCAGCCAGTGGAACTGGAGAAGTTTGCAGAAATTACTGCTTTGCAAATGGGAGTTGTAGGTATTCTGAACTTGAAATGATGACTTCCAAATGACTTGCTAGGGGCTTTTTTTGGTGCACAGTAGCAGTATTACTGCCCAAGAACATTTTTTCTTTTAACGTGGAAACAATTGAAGTGACTGTAGCCCCATTAAGTCTTATTTTTAGATTACAATAAGCAAGACTCTGATTAATTTAGCAGCAGGGCATCAGTGAATATTAACAGCTTAACTTGAAGCCCTGGTAGATTGATAAAGAACTAAACAGCCCCTGAGTCATATATTAACAGTCTGGCCATAGTATAATTGAGGCTCGTGTTGGGTAAGTGTCAGCGTGGTTGATAGGCAGCACAACAGCAGAAGCTATTTGTCTTTTAAATGGGCACTTAAATTATTCAGCATAGTAGCTGATAGTCATCAGTACATCTGAGCCACAGCCCAGTTATTCTAGGCATGTGTGCACAAGCTGTAATTAGTTCATGTGCAGCACTGAGCTCTCCTTGGGCAAACTCACCTGTGTCTAGAAGCAGTTTCTCAGGTGGGGTCTCCAGCCCATGATGAGATCCCTCTCCTGTGGCCCAAGCATTAGGGATGCATGAATAAACTGGGATGCAGATAGCTTGGGGTGATATCCAAACCAACAGCTGGGCAAACATTTCATGTGAGCCACTCATGTTAGATGTCGTTTTCCTTCCCCAGTCCACAAGAGAATATAAAAACTGCAATGCTAACCAGTAACCTTTTTTGGTTTTGTTTTTGTTTTCTTTAGTCTCCTGTGGTTACAGGAAATTTGAGGAATCCCTCTGCGAATGTAATGTATCCAACTAGTTGTGTGTGCTGTGGGATTTGCTAGCCAAATAAGACTGAAAGCTTATGAACCATTAAATGTGCAGAAGGAATCGGTAGCCACTCAGTTTCCCCTCCAGTTCCTTCTTGTTGCAGCATTAGCAATTCTGAGGTAATCACACAATGGACATAGCTCAAATTAATTAGCTAAATTGGTACCTAAAGGCAATAAGATTTCATGCCGCTTAATATTTCAATGCAAACAAGACAGGCAACTAAACGTATTTAAATATGATTGGCTCATCTTCTCGAGTGGAGTATCTTATCTTTTGTTTGGGCTAAATACAGCTCTCATTGTGCTCAATTTATTCTGCCATTAGCAGTGGTCTGACCTGCTATTTGCTCTGATAAAAAGTACAGTCATCCCCTTCACTGAAGACCGTCCTGTGGTAAGGATGTTGAAATGCAATTTAAAGGGGGAAGGAGGATACACACACTTTGCTTTTGTACATAATTAAGCCGTGCTAGTGATGGGAGACTTAATTACAATTGGAGTTTATCAGCAGAGCGCTCCAGTGGTGGCTAGCAGGCTGTGATGGTGCTGGGCTGCACAGCTCTGGAGCAGTTGTTCCAGGCTGTCAGAGGGCTCTGGGTGGAAGATGTTGATTATTCCGGTGTCCTGTGCCTGGGAAAAGTCATGGAGTTTGTGCCTCTTGGCTTTCTTTTCTTCCCCCTTTCTTGCTGCCCGCCCTCTCCCCCCACCCTCCTTGTGAAGCAGCCCTTCTGGCTTTGTTGTAAGTGTGGTTTGTAATCATTGTACACATCCCAGATGGTTCATGAAAACTCTTTGAAATGCCATCTGCCAGGCGTGTGTCCAGCCGGCAGCCTGTCATTCTGCTACAAGAAAAACGGAGGCGGGTTTTCCCTTCCCCCTGCCTCCCTGAATTGCATTCAGTAACACTTGCTCAGATGTGGAGCAGGATAACAGCCGGAGCATCTGCAAGCAATCTCTGCTCCAGACAGCAACATGGAAACTTGTTGGGTTTTTTGCCTTCGCCCAGATAAGATATCCCAGCCAGTGCAGTTTTTGTTTTCCCTGGGTTTGCTGCTGAGGACCAGCTGAGGTGACAAATGTTATCTCTGTGATGCAATGTTTTCCTTTTCTGCGGTGACTTTCCTAATGCTTTCTGCCTGTGTTGCAGGCAGCCGCGCTGATAGCA
The DNA here is from genome assembly GCF_031753505.1 of Anomalospiza imberbis. Lineage (NCBI taxonomy): Eukaryota > Metazoa > Chordata > Aves > Passeriformes > Viduidae > Anomalospiza > Anomalospiza imberbis. Next base: position 16,808,938 of record NC_089691.1, on the reverse strand, counting down.
GGCACAGCTGCGTTTTTTTGACTTGAACATATTCAGGAAATTAAGAACACTCAGTTGAAACAAATAGATCCATTAAAATGGCTCAGAGGAATTATGGCAGAGATATAATTGTCATGTCAAATAGGCAGCCAGCACTAGTAAACTGCTGTCTGCAATTTCACCGCTATAAAAATTCAGAGGGAAGGAAAAAATGATTAATAAATATGCTTTATGGGAAGATAGAGATAAAGAGAAGAAGAGGCTTTAAAAGATAAGGTGAAAGCAATCCTGAGGTTCCCTGATCTTTGTGTCTCATCAATGTGTTAGTAGTTATTGGGAAAGCACAGTCCCGATCTTTGTCATTCGGCTCACATGGCTGGGGGTGACGTGTGACTGATTGATGAGCAGGGCTGCAGAGTCTAATTCTCACTTCCACTGTGCGCTGAGCATGGGACAGCTACAGCGTACCACTGCTCAGATTTATTGGTGTGGCTTTTCATCCTTCTTGCTTCCCACACCCAGACAGGTTTAGGGGAATGTGGCAGTGGCCACCAGACACAATGCCCCTGGGAGGGTCCTCACAGCCTCAGTGGAATGTCAGTGCTCGGGGAGGAGATCTGGCATCTGGGCTGTGATCATCCTGGCTGCTGGGTGTGTGCTCCATGCTCCTGGTGTGCCAGGGAGGGACCTGGGTGAGCCTCTCTGCCTGCTTTGGGATGGAAGCACCGGCACTAGGACAGAGAGGGGCACATGGTGCAGCTCCAGCATTTCTCTGGACTAGATCTGTGAAAGAAAATTGTCTTCTGTTACAATCTACACCGTAAAAACTGTTGTAGCCTTACTATAAGGATTCAGAAATACAAAAAATGCAAGACTGAGTCCTTTCCAAATAGGAGTAATTCTGGTAGCAGGGTAGAGATATCCATCACTATTTCCATCCCCTTCCTTACTTTTTTCTCCTTCCTTCACCCATTCATAAAGCTCCAAGAGGAGGGATGATGGAAAAAAACACAGGAATTTATAGACTCTCTGAAGGCTGACGGTAAATAATAAAAAAGAGAGTTTCTATTTTGAAACAAGAAATGGAGGATGTTAGAGAAAGTGGATGTCAATCAAGGAAATTAATCTAGTGATAGTCTTTCAAGGGTGTCACTCTGTCAAGACTGACCTCTTGAGCAGTCTCTCAGATGAATAGGAGATAAGCAGACTTTCCGCTTTCCTGGCACTTGAGGAAAACATTTGCCAGATGCAGGCATGGTAAATTTATGCTCTTTCAACTTCTGAGGACTGGAATCTTCCCAATTAGTTTTCAGAAGCTCAGCTTCTTTATTCTTTCTTCTGTCCTTTTATAGAGGGTTTAAGAAATTGTATGCACTGAGAAGACACTGCCCAGGGGCCAGAAGAGTCCCTCAGAAGTGAGAAATCATGCTTTGTTAAATGTTAGGTATGGTTTCCATGTCTGTGAAGTTATTCCCAAGCCAGCAGATTGGTTTCAGCCACAGCATTCAGACGCCTCCAATTCTGTAACTCTGGTCTTTCTTCCAAAATTCAGCTTCCTGTACATCTGTAAATCTGTCATTTATATTTAATGTTAGATGTACAGAATCCAGAGTCATGGGAAATACAGGCTATTGAGCAGAAATGGATCCTTATCAATGAAGCTGTGCTCAGTGACCTAAAATGCAGCATCATCCCAAGTCATCTTAGGAAAAAAGTCATGAAATGACTCCTCTTACACTGTGCTTCAGAGTGCTGTACATCGGCCAGAAGGGACAAGAGTTTCAGAGCTGGCAGAGTGGCAGTGATCAAACCCAGTTCTCCATGGGCACTACAGAAATTGTCAAGTGCTGGAGAGAGAGATTAAGTGTGACTTTTTGTTCAAAAGCATTCCTGAACTGGAACCAGCTTGTAGGTCAACTTCTGTGAGAAGAGTTGTCAGGCTGTCTCTTCAGTGAGCATGTGTGGATGGTGCATCAAAACCATCTCATGATACCTTCTAATGCTGAATAAAAATAATAGCATAAATAGAGATAAAACAGTAAGAAGGAACAGGGGAGAAATTATGTTTATGATGTGAGAGAACATTTGATGAGCTAGTGATACAGAAGTAATGGAACCTGGAAAATAATTGCCTTTTCTGGTAATACAGATGGCAATTTTAGTGACATAAAAGTGTCTCTCTTTTATGAGAGACAATGCTAACAGCAGGAAAGTAATTGCTGGCATATTCCCAGTACCAAACCTTTCCAGTTGTGTTTCTGGACACAGAAATGAGAGATTTCTTTACCAGAGTCTTTCTGAGAACACAAGAAACATCTCTCAGTTGTTTTGCTCTAATTGGTGCCACCAGTTCAACCTGAAATCTATGTCTTGTTTTTACATGGGCTCCTAACTTCAAACTTCTTTTGACCCTTGTAGCTCACAGAACTGTGTTTTACAGATACTCTTGTATCTTTGTGAAAATTTGTTACTGTCCCTTTTAACTCTTGGTAAGAAAACATATAACATTACATTCTAATACATTCTTATCTACATTCTAATAACATTCTGATTTTTTCTTTCAGGCACAACCCGCCCTCCCAGAGAAGGAGAAGTGCCTGGTGTGGACTATAACTTTCTGACTGTGGAGGAATTCCTGGAGTTGGAGCGAAGTGGGACCCTTTTGGAAGTAGGAACTTATGAAGGTATGGAGCCAGGGGCACTGAAAAAGCACTTCAAATACCCATGGTGGGACACCACATGTGCATCACCCTCACTCAAGTTAGGACCTTGCTTTCCATCCCAGTGCTCTGCTTCCCTTTTCTCTGTAGCCTGAGAGAGGGAATTCCAGTTTTGCTATGCTTTTATCTTCTGCCTTCAAATTAACTGGCTAAAAAGTTAGCCTGTCAGTAGGCCAGGAGAATACAATATATAATCCTGTAACATACTGGGGTGGTATTCATTTATCCTTTGTGTCCACTAAGGCTCATCTCCTTGTTCGGGTTTTCTTTCCTCCCGCCCTTTTTCTTTCCTTCCATCTTCCTTAAATACACTTCTTCATCACCCAATTGTGTGTTACTATGCAGCTACATGATGCACTGCTTTTGGTTTTTGTTCCTTATTCTTGGATAATTGCTTCTATCTTGGGTCATTGTGTTGATCCTCTTTACAGCACAACTTTGCAAACAACAGTACTGAGACAGCCAAAGGGGACTGAAATGTCACCAGGGTGAGAGCAAGAAAAGCTCCAGAGAAATGCAAGGCAAATTGGCCATTTTTAGGTACACAATAGGATTTATGTAACTGAATCTGTAGTCTGTAGCTCCTTTAAATTGAAAAGTCCTTTTGGAGTGGGTTGGGTTTTTTCCCCTCAGGAGAACATTCAAATGTACCTCTTGACAAGACAATGAAAAGAAATACTTTACAGGTTTGAAAGTCCTTCCAGTGTACTTCAGCTCAGACATTTCATATTTCCATTTGAAAGAAGTTTAATGGTTCTTTCTGTAAATCTGAGAGATTGAAAAAGCCCTATCCTTGCAGCCTTATTCTAATTATTCTTTATAATAAGAAATATGGAACACATTTAAAAACACAATCTACATAGAACTAGCCAAAAGTCTTTGAAAAGTAGTCATCAAACATGAGCAGAAAAAATTGTGGCATGGTTTTGGTGTTCAGGGTCTGAAGAAAGAGTCCTGAAATACTGTTTGTCTACTTTTTTAAAAACTCCTTTTTAAGGGCACCTTTAAACCTTATGCTCATTCCCAGCTGCAGACCTGGTTTGCATGAAGATGCTAAATGTATAATTTGGTTTCACTCTTCCACTTCTCTGAGCTGATTAGCTCCATCAGCACCAATGCTAACAGCAGCAGCTCTTCTCCAAAATGAGCTTTTTCCTCTCTGTGTTTCTAATTATAACACCAAATTAGTTTTCTTTGTCGTGGTGCTTGAAATAGATCAGCTGAAAGGCTTCACCATTGCTTCCTGGTCTATTTGTTCTACTGACCTTTCCACTTGGAAAGACAAAATGGGTAACTGTCTGTAAGCTGGCTCCTGGGACATGCTGGGAATTAGTTCTCAGGAAATGCTGAATCCATCTGGGACAGTTACAACACGGTCGTTTCCTTGCTTATGTGATTATATGCAGCAGCAGCTGAACTCTTTAGGTTTCATGGCTTGCTCTTTTCAGTTGCTGGAGATGAGGTTGATTTCTCGTAAGTCTAATGTGTATTTCATTTCTGTGGGTGATAGAAGTGCCTGAACTTTAAAGGAATAATTCGTCAGAAGTGCTGAGAAGCTTCTTTCCCCGTTGACATCAGTGATGCTGGTGCATTGTGGTTCTGGAGTGCTGGCCCATGGAAGGAAAAATCAATAAGAATAAAGCAAATAATGATGATGCATGTGTGCACATATTCATCAAGACATTACTATATGATTGTAATGTGAAATAAATAGAGTTCATTTTTCACTTACGGCTTAAAGAAATTATTTTGCTGCCTTCCGAGATTTCTTTAATGGCTTTGTTGTACTTTTTTTTTGGAAATCTTATTTTACAGCTGTATCGATCAAGATAGTGTTGATCTTGATTAGGTCTTGGAAGATGGGGTGATTCAGACTTGATGCTGCAATCACAAGCAATTTTGTCTATAAAAAAAAATCTGCCAAAAACCCAAACCACAAAGCAAGTTAGACTTCTAATGGCCAAGTCTCTGTTATTGTCCAGCTTTACAGTCTTATATATTTTAATTATCACTTGTTTTTTTGCTGCATTTTGCTGCCATATTTTTTTTTAATAACTGTTCCACCATGATAAATTTGTCTGTATTTTTGATCAGTGATGGTTTATTCTAAACCAGAGAAATAAAACCCAACACAAGGAAATAATCTAGTTCTACCTGCTGTGCTGAGTAGAAATCAGAACAATTGAAGAGATGGGGTTGCTTGTGATTTAATGCTCTCGAGTGATTTAGAGATGAAGGAAGAGGAATGCTCTGAAATGGACAGTAGGCATGAGGAATGGGGAAGTTTTTGTGTGCCATCCACAAGCTCATGTGGCTCAAGCAGGCTGGTGGTTTGGGGTCACCATGGGCCCAAGGACCCTTCTGGCCTTGTAAGCATCAGCACATGGTGGTGGAGAAGATGGACTTAAAGTCACCAGGATACTGTCACTGGGGAAAGTCTCGCAAAAGAAGAAGTAGCAGAAGCATTTAATAACAGTTACTGAAGAGAATTTCTGGGGAGAAAGATTAGAAAACAGGGAGGCATCAGAAGAGGGGTAATACACAGGACCTTGATGCTGATACAGATACTATTAATTTGGCAAGAATAAAGAACAAGCAGAAGAGAACAGTTGGAAACCATAAAAAAGTAGGAGAGTGTATCAGGTTTTCAAAGAACACCCTGGGTTCTGAAAGTGCTCTAATTGCAAAAAGAGAAAGTGCAAGCTGAACAGGAGAAAAGAGGTGTTGCCAAACTACAGGGCTTTGTAATGCCATTATTATTTCTTCTGGTGCACTACAAATAGGTTCCTCTAGGCAGCTTTTGATTCCCATCCCAGTGGAGGCAGAGCAGGCATGGCAGCTGCTGTTCTGGTCACCTCTCATCTCCCTGGTGTGTTCTGCACCCAAAAGACTTCAAAAAATGTTATCAGTGAGAGGGGGCATTGGCAAGCCTTAATTCCTGGGGTTTTCAGTTTGGGTTTTAACATCCTGATTTTTAACCATAAAGCCCAGAAACAACTTCTTTCCTTCCCTAGTGAAAGCCACATGTTGATCACATGAATCCAGCAACTGGAGCTGGAGGACCTGCCCAAAGCTGTGGTGCTGCCCCAGTATTGGTGATTTTGTCCCAGTGTGTGCTGCACACAAGCCTTTCAAGCCAGTTAGAAATTCCCATTGACAATACTCATTAGGAAGGAAAATTCTTTTTAGGCTGCACATCGTCTAGGCCTTCTGGTGGATAGGAAATCACTGTAATTGTAGTCTCAGGCACTTATTGACTGCTCCTTCAGGGCAGAAAATACTGATGGATGCATGGAAGTAATTGTGTAGGTTACTAATTATTTAGCAATTACTTTTGCATTTGAATTGGAGGCTCTCACAGGCACCCCAAGGGAGGGCTTTTTTGAGCTCAGCCACCACTTCCAGATTTTATTCCTGTTTTTTCCCCAGCTGCTGAGTGGCCCTGGGCAGATCAGGTAGCTGCTCTATACTTCAGGTTACTGGCCTGAAGAATATTAAAACAACACTTAGTTCTCTCCTCATTAATATTTCAGCAGATACCTTGTGCCTGCAGCTATCTGCTGTTTGAAATAGGAGGGGGAGAGTGGAAGCCACGGTGTTCTGGAGGGCTGTGCTGCATTCAGGCAGCCCTGCAGATGGGAGCTGGGCAGAGGCACACGGGGACATGGGCATGGTGGCTGGATTTTGAATGGGGATGGCTCCATCACCAGGGTTTGGTGAGGCTGTGTGAATGGATGCCTGCCCAGCACTTAGTGATCCTCAAAAGAAAAAGTGCTGCAGTTTATAACATGTGAAGGGTTATTACATTATAGAGTATTATTGTCAAGGCATCATCTTTCATTCCCAGGACAAGTGTTATGTGATTGCCAAGAGAAGTAATAAGTAATCTGCATTAGTCTCATGACTTAGATGTAATGGGGTGACTTGCTAACATTTTCAAAGTATATAAAACTAGCTACTGTAGACAGGGTCTCCAATTGTGGTACTTAATGATTGTAATAAATTACATTAATAGTGCAGTTTGAATTTCAGCCGAAGTAGAGAGGTGTATTCAGCAACATGCTTCAAATCAAGATGCCTTAGCCTAATTTATCTGATGTGCTGGCTCTCCTTGGGCTTCTCTGCAGCAGCCACACTACCCCAGCTACTTTAGCAAAATAGGTGGATTTTTTTTGCTGGTGCCTTCGCAGCCCATGGGTGTCACCAACTCAGTCCCACCTGGAAATGGGAGCTGTGGCAGGCAGAACACGAGGGGAAGATGGGGGAGGAAGGGTGGCAGATGCTGGGGATGCCCGTGCAGGTGAACAACACATTCTGTTTAATCAGATCTGACTGGCTGATTTTTGTCTCCAGCCTAGAGATTGTCTCAATAAATCATAATGGCTTCTTTAGCACCATTATGTGTGTCACACGGAATATCCACATGTGCACTGCAGAATGATTCCTCTTCTATTTTTGGTTCTTAATACTTTGCTTGCTTTTTGTCTTGTTATTTTTTAAACCACTGGTAGAGAAAAAAAGGCAACACCTTGTTGTGTATATGCACAATTTTCAGTGCTAACTAAGCATGAGTGCTGCTGTACTGAAGTGCCATCTGATAACAAAGCTTCATTCTGCAAACAGCTGAAGTGGTACGTGAGTAACTCTTGTTCTCTAAAAGCAAATATTCAAATATCTGATAGGGGTTCAGAGTGGCTTTGAATTTCCTGCATCATTTCTGACTGGCTTCTCCCTCTCTCTTTCAATAACAAGTTTCTCAATGTGAGCTCCATCAGAAATGGTTCATTACCAGTCATGAGTTTTAAAACACAAAGCTCAGGGAAAAGGTTCCTAAACACCTCTGGCAAAAAAAAAGAGATATGGTGAATTAATTGCTTTCTTCTTAAGTTAGAGTTCAGGTTATTTCAGGCATCATTTACTGTGTAACCATAGTTTGTTGTGTTGGAGGCTGTTCCTAGCAGTCCAGGCACATTTTGGCCTTGTTTTTTTTTTTTTTTGGTACAGGATGTTCCTGGGGCTCTCCAGCAGTGGCTGCTTCTTGCTGGTGTTGCCCAGCTCCTCTGCAGAGGCAGCCTGGCCTCCCTCCCCAGACTGCAGCATTTCCCTGCCTGCAGAGCTCACTGCCTCTGCCTTCCAGAGAGGGGAGGTGCTAATGGGACACATCCTCTTGGTGGGACTATATATATAATTATTTAACTATTTGCAGGGAGACTTTCATATTGCAATGGCTTGACAGGGTGTTTTCTTTATTCCTACTGCCCTATGCTTGGTAGGGTGTTTCCAGCTGCTTCTCCTGCTTTCTGCATACACCATACACAAGTACATGTTTATTTATGTTCCCTGTGATTTATTTTTTTATCTATTTGAATGTGGCTATAGCAGTTGATATAACACAGCTGGTGTCATGAACACCCTGAGCCTCCCCAGCCCCGTCCTGGTCCATGCTAACAAGGTTGTACTGTTTGTTTATTACTTTTAGTATCATTGCCTTGGTTTAGGATTTTTCCATGCCTTAAATGTGCTTGGATGCACTTGTACATGAGTGCTAACAATATCATGTGGCAAGATCTAGTGATAACACACAAAAATCAGAATAAGTAAGAGGGATTTGTTTTGTGTGTGACTTTCTCCCGTGCTGCCACTGCCTTTAGGACACTAACTGGAGTATATATTAAATTTCAGACCTAATTGAAATGTGCAGTTTGTAACAGTTTGACTTATTTAACAAGAAACCTGAACTGATCTTTCAGGTAACCTCATCATTAAGAACTACAAAAATTGACAGAGAATCTCCTGTTTCAAGCAAATGGATATATTGTAGGTTAATTTCTCTGAGCTCTCCTTCATTGCCTGTTTTCCTTCTGATCCAGATGCTGTATCTGCAGCCTCCTCCTTGTTGCCTGGATACTCTGAATTTCCTCAAGGCAATTGCTAATCAATGTGCAGTTGCAGCTAGGTGAATCCTGCAGACAGCAGCCAGATCTGTCATCTAGATGTGGAAATCTGTAGCAGAATGTGATCTGGAGGAGAGCAGACAAAACACCATGGCAGGAGCTCAGCTCCCAGGAACCAGTTCATCCTGTGCTAATCAGACACAAGCACTCCTGCCAGATTAGATGAGCAGAAGCTCTTCTGCTGAAATTAAGGGTCAATTGTTTTGGTTCTTATACCGTGCAGAGAAGAGGAGCTGAGTCTCAGAAAATAAAACAATTACATTTAATAATTGCATTTCAAGTCTTCGTGTCAAGGCCTTGCTTAATTTTGCTGCTTATCTCCAAGTGTCTTTCCCAAAATACCCATTTTCACCAGGACAGAAAGCCATGAAGTACTTTTTGAAACATGAGCTATTAATGGAGTCCTTGTTAGCACAGAGTGGTCGCTTTGAAGATGGGATGCACTTCTCATGGACACAGGGCCCTCTGTGCTGCACTGAGGCTTTTGAGTGCTTGGGATTTTTATAATTGCAAAATTAGACTTCCCACATAGGCATCAGTAAATTCAGAAAAAAATGGTAAACTCTTCTTGGTTTTCTTTGCTGAGACACAGATGCACTCTCAGTCCCAGGCATAGACATCTTTCCACTAGAAAGGAGAATAGCTGCTGCAGAGCAAACTCCTACAGGTTAAAGTAACTCAGATATGTGGTTTGGGAGCACATTCTTCAATTGCTGTAATTGCACCATTAGAATTAATGCTCAAACTCACGCTTGACCTTGCAGTTAGCTACTCTGCCTTCTTCCACCTCTCCATGTCAGCTCCCCGCCCCCACCCCAGCAGCCTCCATGGTCTCCTCTTCCCTCTCTGCTTTAGTGTCCATTCCACTTTTGAACCTGTTTGATTGTGCCTCTCTTCTTCTGCATTTCAACCACTTCTTGTGCATTCAGCCCATTCCAGAAACAGCATCTTGGCAGGATGGAGTCCTTTCAGCCCAAATGGAATTGAATTCAATAGTGTGAATTCAAGGGTTTTATGGAATATTCATAGATATTTTACTTAACTAGTTGATGTATTTTTGTAAATTCCAGGTCACATAAACATTTAAAGATTAACTTACTGCCCACCAGGGGAATACTTAACAAGAATGCTTTGTTATTTGAAATATAAGACAAATTTTCCAAAAGTAACGCTGCCAGTCAAGAGAACTTTCTTTTTAAGTTTTAGAAAATTTGCTTTAATTCAGGACAGGGTGGAAGCTGCTGTAGATTGCTTTCATTGATTGTGATCAGTGCTTGAATTGGCAGAGCAGGAAGTGTTATGATGATGAGAACTTGTCTTATTGTTGTGATAAGCTGTTACCAAAGTCTAATTACTGGGTGTGATGCTAAAATGTGTAAGCTGCTGACACTTAAAGATAAGGAGATGAAAAGAAACTCACTCATTCCAAATAGCTCTTCTGTTTGGGTTTTTTCATTATTATTGTTATTTTTGTGCACTCTCCTGAGTGGTGCTTCAGAGTGCATGGATTAAGTCATGGATTTGGCTGCAGATGCTGCCATCAAACTTCAGCTGTGGTTAAGTTTTAAGTACCAAGGGACTGAATAAAATAATGGTTAGTGAAAAATGCTGACGAGGGATTCAGTTAATGGTGTGTGCATCTCTGGGGTGAATGGGTTGTTATTAGCTATTAATTCAGGTGCTGTAGGCAGGATCCAAGTGTGATTGAGAAGAGGGTAAGGGGTAGAGGCCCAGTTCCCATAGGAATTGGACATGGGATTCTTGCCACGTGCCATTCTTGCCACGTTGGCTGCTTCAGAGCTGGCATTTCCACAGAAAAGTACAATTTCCTGCAGTCTTGTCCTGGAAATCTCCAGTGTCTGGGACAGAGACATCCTGTTGGGGTCAGAATCCTCAGAAGTTTTGCAGAGCTTCACCTGAGCTCAGCACCCTGGGGAGTCCTGCCCTAACTGCTGTGCTGACTTCAGAAAACGTTTTGGGATCCTCTGGGATGACAGATGCTTGTGTATGCACATGTAACATGCTGTTAATAATTAGAGCTGATTGGATATTCAGTACAAATTACACTGGCTATGAAGTTAGCCCCTTCTTTGGGCTTACAAGTGGCTCACAAAACACTGTTAAAGCCTATTTTTAAATGTATGTTTTTTCATAAACATTGATAGATTTAATTTGAAAGAATAATGTCAAGTCTGAGTGTTGTAAAACTCTTGCTGGGCTGTTCACTGTCAGTTGTTAATGAAGCATGTTTGGATTTCTGAGTCACAGTGTAAATATTTTCTATTTCCAATTTTGAGGATGAAACATGAGGTTTGATGATTATTTTTACCAGTCCCCCCTAATAGTGTGTCTGCTCCCACGCCCAGGCCCACATGCCATGTCTTCAAAAATAACTGCTTAGAGAAGATAAATAGGGCTGACTGCATCCAGCAAGCATGAGGGAAAGATAGCATTTCCATTTTCTCTCATTTTCCATGTCACCTGGAACTTGGGTTGGGGCATTCTTTTAAAGATTTTCATAATGAGCTGGGTTATTTCCCCAGCCTGTTTGTCCTTGTGTGAATCTGAAGGCAGAGCTCTGATTTTTTCGAATATTGACTTGGGCTTAATCTGCCTCCTGTGGTGAAAGAAGAAAAGTTCAGCCCCAGTGGCTACATTTCCCATAAACCCCACACATGGAGAGCCATGCTCAGTTTCAGATTCGTATTTGCTCTTTTTATATGCTCATTTATATTTACAGGGATCCTCTAAGACAGCGCGCTGTCTTGGTAGAGAGTAATTATTCACTAATGTTAGTACCAACAACCACGTCTTGTTTGAAAAATGACTAATGGTTTTGGTGCAAGAAAACCTGAAATACTTTAGAGAAGCCTGTTTTTCTGTTGAGGAACAGCTCTGTGTGGACTGGTAGGAACTCCAATTTTGCTGTTGCTAGAGGAACTGAAGAGGAACAAAATTTGAAGGTATAATCATATATTTCTCCGTAATTGGAGGAGGGATGGTGCCATCTGTGCTTTGCTCTTGTCCAGGGAAAATAAAACCCACACTATCAACATCTATATATCCCCTTCATCCTCTTTGTTGCATCCATCCTAAAGAATTTAACCAGTTAAATCAGACCCAAAATAACTTTTTCATAAAATAGTGATGTGCAGTGCTATAAATAAAAGTCGTTTTCATGTGCATGGCACACACATGGCTCTCTCTGCTTAGCAGTTGATATCCTTAGAAAACTTTGTTCTTCATGAAAAACGCCAAAGAGGATAAAGGGAAGCAAGGTTAATTATCTTTTTTTTTTTTTTTGCCCACCTACGTTTGTCTTTTCCCTTTGCACTCCCTCTCCCCCATTCCTCCTCTTTTTGCATAAAACAGTTCTGCAGTATGTAGAGCATAAGAATTATTTCTCTAGCAGAAACTGCAACCTGCTTGCGGAGCCTCCGTACCCATTAGAGGCTCTTTCCAGAAGAAGTAATTTCCTTCTGCCCATAAATTATGCATCAACGTACATTTAAGATTCTGAAATGATGAACAGAAGATGAAAGCGTTGCTGCTCCCATGGAGCTGGATCCACGTCGTTGTGTACAGGCTGGAGCACACCTTGTTAAGACAAACCTGCACGTGTTGCTGTACCAGCACAGAGGTGGGAGCTGCTCTGGCTGCTTGGGCCTCAGCTCAGAGAGGAAGACTTTTTCACCTCACAGGAGGCAGTGATGGGGAATGATTGCTGGTGTTTCCTAAATGATCTTCCCAGATGGACTCTGCCAGTGCAAGTCAGGGTGATTGCAGCTCCTGATGGCTCCTGGTGATCCTCCTTCCAGGAGGAGCTGCTCCATGATCCTGCCAGGCTCAGAGGTCACTTTTCCTGGGTCCTCCCTTGTTAAGAAAGGGATTGTGTTTTTCCTTTTACAGTCAGTGGGAGTTTCACCAGACTGCCATAACTCCTCAAATATGGTGGAAAGTGATGTAGCAACTCCATCCAGGTTCCCTGCAGATTGCACCTCATCATATCCCATGGACCTGTGCACCTTCAGGTTCCTTAGATGGTCTCAGACCTGATCGTCTCCTACAATGGCTGAGAAAATATGTATTGAAAAATTGAAAAACAATGCTTTCAGGTTATATATAGCATGTGGAGATCAATGAAGAATGTAAATAAATGTATGTTTTGGAGAGGAATTTTGCACTGTTGCCATAATTTAACTATATGGGAGGGCATTCTGTATTGTGTCATGTCTAAGGGCATAGGAAAAATTTGTAAGTCTACCCCTGGAATCTGAAGATGGCAAATAAAAATTAGGAGTAATTCCTGAAAGAAAAATTTTGGGTAGTTTTATATAAAACTGTTGTATATAACAGGTCATTGTGTAAAAATGAAAAGATTCACCTTGCAATGGGTCTGAATTCCAGTAATGCCCAGTGCTGCCGGAACAGATTCCAGACCTGAGGTTGCTGTGGAGAATTTTAGGGCAAATCAAGCACTGCTGTGGGGTGGAGATGAAGTGAAGCAGGGCCAGTGAAATACCTCTGTGCTGTTCATGAATGAACGTGCACTTATTCTGTGTCTCTTCCGTGGTCACTTAAAATGGCTGGGAGGCAGCCCAAGCACTTTGCAGTTTCCATCAGGGCTGGTGATGGATTCTGAGCATGTATTGGTGTAACTGGGGTGCATCTGTGCCCCTTCAAGTTTAGCTTTAAGGTCTGGTTCTTCACTTCTACGCAAGTTGACCCAACTGCTGAATTTCCTCTTTGAACAAAGCAGTGCCATGTGGTATCTTTTCTTTTCTCTCCTTTAACTAAGTTTTCTTTTAGAGAGAAAATAGTGTTTGCTTTCCAAATGCAACATCCTCCCTAAAAGAACCTGTGTACTAAAGCAGGCCATCGAGCCTTTCATCACTTCTCTTGGTGATAGCAGTCATGAATTTTTTATTTTCTGCAGGGCTCACTCCAGATCTGCCACAGCATTGTGTGGGTGCACACATGTAAAAAGGCTACTAATTGAAATTCAGATGTAACAAGATGAAGTTTTGCTATTCGCCATGACTGCCTTTTGTTTTAGCCCATGTACGCTCAGTGCACCTAAACAATACAACCATTGCTTCTCCTTTTAGATTCGACAAGAATAACTAAAAAGGCAAGAAATATTTCTGTGTCTGCTGTAGACATGAAGTATGCACCCCCAAAAATGGGAACGGCACGTGTTAGCTTCTTTATATACTTATCCGTGGGGAGGGACTGAAATTTTAATGGAACTGTAAAGGAAATGAAATAGAAAACTTACTGCAATAAACTGTTCTCTTTTGAAGATGCAAATGTGTCTCTATTGCCTAGGTAACTATTATGGAACGCCGAAGCCTCCAAGCCAGCCCCTCAGTGGGAAAGTGACTTCCACCAATGCTTTGCAAAACCTGCAGTCTGGCTCCAAGCAGTCGACTCCAAAGCGAACCAAGTCTTACAATGATATGCAAAATGCTGGCATAGTGCATACAGAGAATGAGGAAGAGGATGATGTACCTGAAATGAGCAGTAGCTTCACAGGTAAAGCAAAAATACTGCTGTCCTTCAGTTAGAATACGTGGGGAAGGTTTTGGAGGGTATTTTAAAGAGGGGGTGTTGTTTTTAATGTGTTTTCTGCAGAGCTGTCAGTGTCAAACGGAACTGGCTGACACCTGAATGGCAGATGCCCAGGTGTGAACAACCCCATGCACAGCTCTGTCTTTCCAAAAAGGCCTTGTGGGATTGAACTGATTGAGACAAAAATGTGGTAAAGTTCAAATCCATTAATTGTAGAAAGGCCAGGGAAGAGTTGAGCTATGGTTGACAGTTACAAGCAGCATGAAATTACTCAACCAGGCTTACATTTGAGATTAATTATTGCTCCTTCCTAAATATGTTGCTGTCCTTTATCCTTCCATGGATCTAGAGCTGCCCATCACATACAGTTACTGTCCTGGCTCCTCTTCTCCAAGGTACCTCCCAACACATGCAGTGCTGCTTGCTGCAGGAATGAGACCTGGAGCATGGTTGCAAGTTCTGTATTTCTTTGAAGGTCTTGTGTCCTGCTGAACACAGATCTTGTTCCCACCATGGCTACCATCAAGCCTTGGCTGAAAGATCGCTGGAAACCTTTGAATCTCAAGTCAAGAGCTGTGCAGACAGATTCAGAGTAAAACACTCCTGGAGATCCATTGAGTTTCCAGAAACTTCTAGAAATCTAGAAGTTTGTGAAGCCCTCAGGGGAAGAGCTTTCCCCCATATCCCCAGGCCCAGAATTTGTTAGTGCTTAGAGCATTATTACCTCAGCTCAGTTTCAAGGACTGAATTCATCTTCTGGGCTCCTTTTGAGGCAGGTACTGAGCAAGTACTATCTACACCCTCAAGCCTTTCCCAGCTGCTTGCCATGGGAGCTCACCGTAACTGGCATCCAGTCTTTGTCCTCTGATCACTTTCTATCACCATAAAAATTTTCCTTCCCAGCTTCTGATGAGTCAGAAGATCTGTCCTGCCAGTTCCCACCTGCCAATGTCCTGGCTCTAATATCTGTTTAGAGCTTTAAAAGGATTTAGGCTGAGATTTAGTTTTGGTCCTCTGCAGACCAAACTATCACATGACTTGTGAGGGTTGTACTCTATTTGGCTGCTACCTGCTCCATTTCCAACTCAAATTGCTTCTAGCCAGCCTCCTTTCTCCCAGGTTGGAATTTCTGTCTCTGCTTACCAGCTCATTGACAAACCGAGGGTGGTTTCTCACATGTTGTGACATGACAGCAGCCTCAGCCTTTGTCATGAGATCTGATTTTGGGAAGAAGCTGGTGGGAGATCTGTTATTTGATTTTCTTGCTGCCCGTCTCAGTTTGTTGCCCCTGAAGTAGCTTGAGCATCATTTCTCTTCCTTGTTTTCCTTTGCAAGATGAAAGATGGAAGATGCAGCTCATTTGTCACAATGTTATCACACCCTGGCCCCTTGCCTTCATTAAATGAGCACAGAATCAAGAAAAGAGTTATTTCTCATATACCAAAGTGATTCCTTATGCTTATTTCACTTGAAAGTGTGCTAGCCATATTAAAATGCTCCTGCTTCCCTAGGAGACCTCTTGGTAACTTGTGTTTTCCAGATTTTGGCATGTTTGTACTCTCAGTTTTTAGCTGGTGATGATTCTTTCACGCTTCTTTATGTTGTCATCTTCTACCTAAAAATATCAAACTCCAGGAGGGCTGAAAAGCAAGCACTGAGGGTACTGATATAGTCTAGATGTTTTTCTTCCTATTCTTCCCAGTTTTCTTCTCTTTTGGTAATGGCAGCACACAGACTAGAATAATGAAGGAGTTATTTCCAGGGCTGTGGGCTGTGAACTGAGGATGTCCATGGTTTCTGGTGTGGAGAGCAGGGAAGGTTCTGTCTGCGAAGCCCTTTCTGCCCCACTCCTTGTGGACTTGGCAGAGGGTGACACTGATCTCTCTGTTTTTTGACTCAGTGCATTGTCTGTGCTTGTACTGATGTTCTTAGGGGATGTGGAAGTACTGCCATAAATTTTCAACACCTTCAAGAGCCAAACAGAGAAAGTCCCTTTGGTGGACACAGGGTTCATTTTAGAATTTGTCCGTTGTTGCCAAAACCTCTCTGTGAGGGCACAGACCTGTTTATTGGGGAGCATTTACTGTGATTAGTGATGGGAGGAGATGAGCAGCATTGTTTCATGGACACAGCTCAAAACTTCATGGATACAAACATCAGAAATATTTCTTTAGAGGGAGAAGGGCCAGATGCAGCATAAAATACTCCTGACTGACTTTAACTGGAATGATACTGTGATGAGCCTTGGAATAAACCTCCTCAAACAGCAAGAATGGGCACTAGTGAGCAGCAACATGTGGACACATGGTACAGTGCTGACATTCATTTTAATTTTTAATTTAATGCACTGAAGACATTCACCATTAGCTTGTTGACTTTGAGCTTCTGGCAACATTTTACACTTGTAAAATCTCTTTTGATCATTCTTCAAACAAGAAATTTTATCCTTCTAATCCTGTCCCACAGTTGGCACTGCAGGGGTGAACCTGTAAGCCTGCTTGAAAGTACACTGCACTCCTCTACACCAGTGAGCCCTGGCCTCAGACAGCTTGGAGGAATTTGGTACCTCAGCAGGGCCTGTTGGAGCTGATCACAGCTCCTGGTTTGTTTGGCAAGGGCCTGGCTAGCAGAGCATGTGTGAGCAAGGAGAGCTCGCCCCTGCTGCCTCAGAGACTGCTGGGGCTCTGCGCTCGCTTCATCTGCTGCCGTGTCGCGTGAATTGAAAGGCAGGGAGAGGAAAACTGGCAGGACAAACCTGGAGGAGCAAAGCGGGCAAGGAAAGGACTGATTCTCACTTGTCTGTGTGTGTTTGTTCTGCAGCAGAGTCTGGTGACCAAGACGAGCACAACGCGCATATCGTGAGAGAGGCAGCCCCACCGTCCACGATTGAGAGGCACACCCACGTCCCCACCACGGAACCATCTCAGAACCTCCCTCAATACCTACCTCCTTCTGCCGAGGATAACCTAGGTCCTCTGCCAGAAAACTGGGAGATGGCCTACACGGAGAACGGAGAAGTCTATTTTATAGAGTAAAGCACATTTTTGTTGTTCTAATTCCATCTCTCTCCCTCTCTTTGGGCATAAAGTAAACCTCCATGGATGCGTTTTGTGTGTATTAAATATTTAGTGTACACAGTTAGGTTGCAGAGCTGTTATTTCTTTACTGCTTCTGAAGAGGGTTTGCATTTCCTGATTGGATCAACATCCAAATTGCTCCTGAGTTCCAAGGCAGTGGGAATTGCTTGTTTTATGAGGGTAGTTACAAAAGCAACAGACACTTATAAAACACAGGCCAGTTGTTTTCATGGGTGGAATGAAAGCTCCTAATTGGAAGGGCTGAGACTTCATTTCTGTGCCTGTGTCTGTGCATAATGCAGCAGAGGGGATTCCTCCAGTCCTGTGCAGCAGAGACAGGGATGGACTTTGTGTGTTGTCCCCTTGTCACGGCAAAAGGGCCAAATGTGTTAATGTTCTCCAGTGGCTTGCAAAAGGTACAGCTCAGTGCAGGGTAGGCACAGCAAGTTTGGAACACCAGTACCTCAAGCTCTGCAGTCTTTGCCTAAGAGCTGATTGCTGTCAGCAGTTTTATGATGATATTGATTTTTTTTCATTCCATAAATAATAGTCTCAAATTATACTTGTCCAAATTTATTGAAGTAGGAGTAACTTATAAAATAGGAGCTGTTAGTGTAAGAGATGTCTTGCACAGAGTTTAGCTAGACATTAGCACTCAATTAGCCTTTGAAACTCAAGCCCTTAGCTGCCAAGTAGAAGAGGGGTTGAGGAATTGATTTTGGATTTGATGGTCTGTTTAATGCACTTGTGGAAACCCTACCAGAAGCCATTGCCCAGTTACTGCAGAAGAACTTCCTCTGTTAATTAGCCCTGTCTCCTGCAGGGAGTTACGCTGGATCAGGGCTGTGAGGGCAGCAGTCCTGCCTCATCCTCAGGAGAGGAGACTTCTGGACAGGGCCAGGGGAAGGTTCAAGAGCAGGTTTTCTCTTGGCTGCAGTGGCAAGGGAACACATGAGAGAAGATTGCCAGAAGATCTGAGGAGCTGGGATGACTGAGGGCACCGTGGCAGCCCTTTTTCAGCTGGGAGAGGGCTGCTCTAAAAAAGGCCATTTTCCAGGGCACTCCCAATTACCTGAGAAGAGGCTCGAACAGTCCCTGAGTGTAAGACAAGGTCGAGAAGGCAGAATGCAAATTCTCATCAGATGAAACCAAGATGAGTACATTACCCTGAGCACAGCTTTCTCCCCTCACTGTGTCCTCAGGGTGCCTCGTTATTTAATGTACTCTCTGCCCTTAGTGTATAGAACAGCCTAATAGCCCGTTCAGCCTGCCATTTGCCTCCTTGGAGGAGGACAGATGATGAGTAGTAAATGCTGCCCAAGCAGTCAGTTGCTCCCCTTTTTGACCCCATGGGGCCCCTGTTGTCTTCCTTACAGGTGCTTCCATCGAGGCTTCTGCTGCTGCCAGTGATTTCCCCAAACCCACCCCCAAGGCTGCTGTGTCTGTGTTCTCTGAACAATGCAGGACCACAACATCTCTAAATAATTTGTCAGGAGAATCGTGTATGTGTTGGGAAAACACAGCCTGTAACATAGGCCTGTGTGATGGGAAGCTCTGGTAGCAGCACCCGCTCCCTCCCTGCAGTGAGGTTTGAGGATACTTTCACATGGGGCTGATTTTGTGCAAGAGCTGGTTGGTGTGGGTGCAGCACTGAATGACTGCAGTTCTATTAATTCTAAGGACACCCTGAGCCTAGAAACCATTTAGTTTGATTTGTATCAGATTAAGAAAGTGAACTAATGAGCAGTGTGGACCCAAGCTGGCTCAGATGTCTGTTCCAGCATCTGTGGTGCTTCGGGTATCAAGTCAGGGTGCTGAAGGGAGCAGCATGAGCTTCTTGCACAGAACCAGTGCAGGTCCAGTGAGGCCAGGGCTGTGTGTCAGATAACCAATCCTGATGTATCTGGAGCAATTTGGTTCTTGAGATGTTTTTCTGGTGCTTTAATTGGGATTTTCATTGCACAGCATATCCCAGTCCCCTGTTTTCTGTGCACGTTACAGGTCTAACATAATCCTTTCCACCTGAGAGTGTGATCTGAAAGGTGTTTAGCTAAATTTTCTGTGCCTCAGCAAGCTACACTGTTGTGAGTCTTTGCTTAGCAAGTAAAAAATTGGAAGAAATATGCAAATATTCTATTGCTCTCCTCCCACCACCCTTCTTCTCAGCTAGACTGCAGACTTGCTTATAAATAAGGTGGCAGACCCCCTCTGCTTTATTTTTGTTAATTTGCCTGACTTGCTGAATTTCTGCCATTCGGTTTTCTAGATGCCGATTAATTGCTCTGAAGTACACATAAGGATTAAACACATTTGCTCATCCTGCCTTGGGAGAGCTGGGTAGTAGGATGTGTAAAACAAGGACCTTTTATTTACTCACTCAGATCCTGGGAGCAGGGCTGGCCCCTTTTCTTCCAGTACAATACAAGATTGCTGGTTGGTTGTTAGTTCCTCAGGGATCGTGGCCCTCATTACAGAGCCCTCATGAGACTGTTGTGAGGCTCAAATCCAGTTTGTAAACCACTTTGAGACCTTGAAGGCGAAGTAAATAGCATTACTACAGTATTGAAACTTAAAACTGTTAAGGAGTGTTAGAGGCTAAGCTAGCTAAGTGATACCTCAGGGACTGGAGGGATATCTTAGCAGGTTGTGTCTAGGATGACACCAGGTTGTAGAAGAGGCATTGTATTACCAGACTGTCTGCTTATGCAAATGAAATTATGGGAGAAAATAACTTCTAGAAAAATGTATTTTAAGCCTGTTTACTATGCAACCTTTACCGCTGGGACTGACATCATGAGGCTGTCAGGGGACTTGTGGAAAGGAAGAGTTGAAAGTAAAGCTGTTCAACTTCCATCAAAGGCTTAGACAGAACATTTTTATTTGTGTAGTTATAAAGTTTTCAGTCAAAACCATTTTCGACTAATGCTTGGGTCAACTCTAGACATGTCAAAGGTCTTTAGTAGGAACAAAGCTCGCTGCATAATTTAGTGAGGAAGGGAAGCTTCTGCCTTTGGCTCAGAGACAGCTCTTGGTATTAAAAACAAGCCACCAAAGACAAAAGTTTGGAAATTAATATTATAATATTGCAGCATTCACATGCCTCTTTCCAGTCAGGAGTGCTGATTTGTATATTTTCACTTGTTGCCTTTGTGTTTTCAATGCCAAAGTTCTTGTGATTTGGTCGACTAGTTTGCACAACATCAAATTATAGAGCTTTGAATCAAAAGTATGCCTTCAGGTCTGTTGAATAACAAAGAGGATATATACTTTTATGTCATGGATACTTCAACTCTGCTTTATTAACGAAAGTTGTATTTCCATTTTTGGTTTCCAGCCATAACACAAAAACAACATCTTGGCTAGATCCACGGTGCCTGAACAAACAGCAGAAGCCTCTAGAAGAATGTGAAGATGATGGTAAGAGACTAAAAATAGTGACATAATACTGTGTTTAGTCCATTCCTAGGTGACTTTTTTTCCTTTTCTTTCTCTTTTTCTAATTACTAGTATTCAGAAAGACTTTTAAAAATTTAAAAAAGATTTATTAGTTAGTACAAAGAGACAATATCCATTATGTTGTAAAATCACTGTGAATGTAAAACAGCCATTGAGGTGCCAGATCATTTAATAAAAAGCAAGGAGGTGCGACAAGCAAGAGGCCTCTGTTTTTGCAAAGGCATTTGAAAAGTCACTGATGCTGAACAAGACTCAAAGCTGTTTGAGTTGGCTTCTTGGATCGCTGTGTGGGAGGGAGTGACTGAGTCTCTGCGTGCTCCGCTGTGTTCCGCTTCAACCGCCTGCTTCACATGGATTGAGAGAGTCATGTAGTTATTTCCTTGTTTGAGCAGAAATAACTCAATTGCTTCACTTGTGCTGTTAAATGCTGACAGTCTGTGCAGTGTTGTGATTGCTGAAACAAGTTCCATTTGAAAGCGTAGATTTCTGACACTGAAAATTTGCACTGAGATTTGGTATTCCTTGAGATGTTGGAAATGCAAGCCACTGTCCGATTTAGAGCAGCCAAATGCAGGACTATTAAAGGAGGTCCCTTCCCAGCCTCCTTTAGGAGATGTTGGAAGAAAAAGCAAATTATGAAAATAACTTAAATGTTTGGGAAAACCTGTGAGGGAATTTTGGTCTACTGCCCAGGAAAGGTGATGGTATTGAAATACATAATCTTGGCTAATACAGTACTGTCATGGAAGACACTTCTTAAAAATTGAAGGGTTTCCTTCATCAGTGTTGGTGCTGTCCTTGTAAAATCAGTTTTCAAAATATGATGAACCTCCTACTGGTGTCAGTCATCTTATTAAAAATCACAATTTTATTTCAGAAAAGAATCAACTCAATCCCTTTTCACTGTTAGGTTCAACTCTGGCCTCCAGAACTGCTGTTAACTGTTTTTACACATGTAGTAGTGTAGTAGTCAACCTCTCCTATTTTTCACTTGTGAGATTTTGCAGGGTGTGAGAATTTACCTCTGCAGTCGAGGCTGCTGTGATGAAGCAGGTCACCAACTTCCTAGAGCACAGTGCAGGATACCCTCAAACCACAGGGATGTGCCAGGCGAGGAGCAGCCAGCACCACAGGGCTACAGAGGGTGACTGAGCTCCTCTGTTGCACAGTTTGAAGTCTCCTCGCAGAAGGGAAAGTCTCTTGTCCTCTTAGCAATTATAAAGCAAACATTGGAATAATTAGTTTAATTTGCAATAGAAACATACAGCTGGTATTATTGTATTTCATTGAGTTCATAATTTTGGAGATCAGTGGCATCTTTGTTTATCAACTCCTTAAAATCAGCTAATTTCATCTTCCCACACACCCCTTCACTTCATTCACCAAGTTGCTCATTAATAGATATTTTTAACATTCAGTAGTTAAACCAGTTGCTTCATAGTTACATAGTTGCTTTGCTTGGCTGCTCTAATCTTGCTTAGTACATAATAATAATTATGTTTCAAAAAACAGAGAGGAGAGAAGGTTAGTTTTGCTTTATCATAGAAGCTGGACGTTCTTTGGCAAGGGTCACTGCTGTGTGTCATTCCATAAAAGTCAGTGGGATGATGACTCCTCTGTTTTGTTTGGTGTGTGTGTGTGTGCATGTGAGTTGCCAGGCTCATCCCACCCTCTTTATAGATTTTATAAATGTTAGATATTGTTTCAGATTTGTTTGGGTGCAGTTGCCTTGTGCTTTTGTTTCATCAGGGTATGTGTCCCTAACAAAGTTTTTACTTGTTTCCCATTGTTTAGGCTATCAAAAGAAATTGCAATTTGTATTTCACACTAATGGTCCCAAACAACTGCTTTGATAGAATATTTTGCACAGAGGTCATGGAAGTGGTTTTTTGATGTTTCCAGGTGTTGCAGCCCTACATCTTCTGGTTTCTTCTGTCATTCATTTATGTGGCTTAAACTTTGCTGTATTGGGTCCAAGACTGCTTTTTACCATCTTTGTTCTGGTTTTGTCACCATCTTTCATTTTCAGACTGCATTATTATTATTTATAGGCCAAGCAATACTTTAATCATCTGTGTCACTGTTAACTTATGAATATGGAGTAGATAATGATAAATGGAGCAACAGCGAATATTGATGGCTTTGTGTCTTTGAAAAATTATGTGATCTTTGTCCCAGGTGCCCTGCTAAAACATTCTTGTCTGTGATGCATTCTTGTCTGTGCCTCACCAGTGCATCTGGACTGTGGGTCTGTGCCTCCAGTTAAACAAGGCTTCTTGCCTGTCTAAATCATCTGAGTAGGACAGTGTGCACATAAATTTAGATGCTTTCTTGAAAACCTTGCTACATTAGTCCTTATTTAGGTGCAAGGTTTTCCTCTCAGATTCCTTCATTAGTGTCCAGCTCTGGCCTTCTGCTAGATCCATGTGTCTGTAGAACAGATTGCGAAGGTCGGACCACACAGATCTGAGGGAAAAGCCTCACCACAGTGAGAACATCACAATTTCATGACTTTGCCATATCAAACCATGACATGAAACTAGTCCATTGATGTGGATGTTTTGAGAGTGCAAGAACCAGTTCTTTCATTATCTGCATCAGATCCATCAATATTCTGATCACTGCGGTGTGATAAATGGGAAGCTTGGGCTCGGTGTGTAGAAAATTAGTGCTGGTTCTGCTGTTTGCTGTAGGGAATTTCTTGCTTGGGGCTGGTATCTGAAATTTTCTTTTAATTTTTTCTGTCTCATTTACTGCTCTTCCCTTGGAGAAGAAGGGGTGCACACGGAGGAACTGGACAGTGAACTAGGTAAATCATCCATCTCTCATTTTGATATTTGACTTCAACTGCACTGTTTTGAGCCTTTAATTACTTACTTTCTCCTTTGTATCATTTTGCATCTTTCAGGTTTTTTTTTTTATTTCAATAAGAGTAATTTATCAGCAAAACTTTCCCAGCACATAAAGCATTTATCTTTCTCTAGCTTCAGATCTGCAGTGCTTTTCTTACTGATTCAGAGTTTGAAGAAAGCTAGAGAGCCTCAGTCTTGCAAAGTTGTTTCGAAGCTGCTTCCTTCTGGACTCTGCAGAAGTTGGGGTCTTTTCTTTTGGCATCTCTGGCTCCAGGAAAAAGCTTATAAATGCCAAAGATGAAATGAAGTAGCTCATGATGCTTTTTCGTTGGGGCCCAAGACATTTCCCAGACAATAGAAGCTAAGTGTGATTCAGAAAGTTTAAGTATTACATCGAATGCTTCAGCTGAGCTTGTGAATGAAACAGCTTAAAATTTTCCCTCAGTCAGTGATTTTATAAACAGATGATTTTCAGTGATGTGGTACACTTTTATTTGCTGCATCTCTTTATGAAGGATGCTGTCTAGATATCTAATCTCAGCGGTGCTCATTGTGTTTATACTGATGGCAGAGGTAGTTGTTATTTCTGTTCAGCTATGCTCTAGTGCACTCGCAGAGCTGAAAGGATAAGAGGTTGCATAGGATTTTATTTCCACCAGGGCTATTATTGCTTTTAAAAAGGACTGTAGTTACAGTTCATAGTTCTGCATACTGGAGGAATTGTATTACCAGAGAATTAAGCTCTGGTTTCTGTAATGACTTGCAAGTAAGTGTATTCTGCTCCCTGCTTCTGTGTGATGGATACGGCATCAGCAGCTAGCAGTGGACTTGGAACACTGCTCCACAAATGGTTCTTCTGAATAATATGCCTGGAATAAAATGCCCAACTTCTTTTAGAGCAAGAATTTGAAAGAAATTACAATTTAAAGAAGAATGCAGTCTCTTTAGTGGTCCATGAGTGTTATGTGCAGCTTGCAAAAATGATCATCAGCAGACCAAGTAGCATCAGAAGTAGGTGGATGCACATCAACAATCTGCAAAGGGTTCTCACTAAGGTCTTCACAACCAGTGGCTTAAAATGAGAGGGAGGTTTTAAAAAAGCAAATTTAGAGGCAATATTAAACAGAAATTACCCTTCTTTCAGTCTGCTATCAGGAACTAGTGCAAGAGCAGAGCTGAAAAAATACATGCAGGAAAACTCATTAATTGATAAGCCTGAGACCAGATCTGCAGGCACTTACGTACACAAGTGTTCTGCTGGAACATCACAAGGTGTTCCCTTTGTTTCAGTGCAGATAAGTTTTATTGAGCTCACAGCCCGTCAATACACTGTTGAGATGTGCAAATGTTGCAGTAAAGAAAGACATTTTCAAATTACTCAATTGGTTACAGCAACATTAGGGAGGGGGCCTGAAAACTTAGTATAGTTATAGGAACTCAGGTTAGTACAAACTGGTTGGCAACAGCTATTTGGCAACAGCACCTAAACTTATCAACAGTTTCTGTTCTAAATATAAGAAGACTAAGACTGAAGGCGTTTTCACAACTTCATGTTTTCCAAAGAGCTGTGGAGTAATAGGTCACTGCATTTTAACAGAAGTTGTTCTTCAGACACAAAAATTTAACCTATAAAGCAGAATTTGGCATGGCTTGGGCCGACCCTCCTGGCTTCACAGGGAGCAGTAAGAGCTGAGTGTCCTGAGTTCTAGCTCCTTCACAGACGTGCAGGGCTGCAGCTGAAATACCTGTTGGCTGGAGAAATAATTTTTTAGGAATCCATCCAGCCCCTCTGTATGTAGGGCAGGATATTAGAGCATCTCAACAGGAATCCATGTACTTACCCAAGGCTTAAAATTGTGATATTAGATATTTGCCCATTGAATTTACCCACCTGCTGATACATGCTCTGAGACTGCATTGGTGCTGCATGGATGTACCATAATAAAAACCATATGGCTCACTCAGGCTCCTAATGCTGCAAAATGTTTTTTGAAATCTCATATTTGTAATAAAATCTGATGCTCGGGTCATCTTCAGTTTGGCAGGAGAGACAGAGAAAGGAGATGAATAATTTAAAGCGGCTAAGAAGCTAGACTGCAAAATGGCTATGGAGAATATTTTCTTTTACTTTAGAGAACTTCTGGAAGCTTGTAGGAGTAAAAAGTGCATCTACATAATCATCAAGAAATGTGTTAAAAGCTGCAGTTTTGTATATTGTTATAGCTGAAAACATAGAGATTTGTTCCTTAAAAAAGCTGCAGAGATAGTAAACTGGAAAGATTTTGGCATAGTACCATTTTTGGGGTTAGTAAAGTGCTGGTATTCTAATATTCTGTGAAAATACTTTAAAAGGGAAGGAAAAAAAGAAATTTAATATCAAAATTTTTTGTGAACAGAAGAAGGAAAAACAAATTTTTGGCTTAAGCTTTAAAGAAAAAAAAAATCAATTAATAGTCCAAAACAGACAAAAGATATTTAGCATGAAAATTGTTGGAACTCATTTGAAGTCATTTGTGCATCACTTCTCCTTTCCCTCATTGACTTTTTATTTTTCTTTCACCCCAGCTTGATCTCTTTACCATTCTACCTTCACTGCAGTGCAACAAACTAAATGGATACAAGAGCTTGTGATTTTCCCAACTGCATGCTAGGTTGTAATTGAATCACACTGAAACTCTTGGAGCCAGTCCCATGGTGCTCCCACCTTCTGGGACTCCTCTGCAAACCTGAGAGTTCCCTTTGCGAAAAGACTTTCAAGATTGGCCTCTAGCTTTCTGACCTTCTCTCAGATAAACTTTGCAGGGTGTAAAGGAATATCCAGTTCTGAAGTGTTCAATCTGCTGATAAAAAACATGGAGTTTTTTCATGCCCAGAAGTTAGCATTGGCTTGCATTTAATGGCTTATGTCTCAAGGAATCCAAAGATGTTAAACACAATGAGGATAAAATAATGATAAGAATGGAAAACCTACCATTTATCTGCAAATAAGGGACATGAGGAGCAAAACTCATGGAAGTTGATTTCATATGATCTCCAGCCAATTCTGAACCCAAACAAACTTTGAGTAATTAGTCCATGTGTGTTTGTATAGATTCTGTTCCTCTCCAGTCTTGAGATATTTCTATCCTTATGGCAACATTATTCTAATTAATGGGCCATTGTTGATTGTATTGGCTCAGCAGTTGATGCCATTAATGGAAATAAATCTCTGCATTTGATAATGAACAAACATAGATTGCTCTCAGTGTTGACAAATTTCAGATTAAATTTTGACAAATTATTTTGCATGGGCTATTTGAACTTGTGTTATCCAACAATGTTGGTTTTTTTCTGTATTTCAGTGAATGTGCAGAGTTGGTGGGACCACATGTGCATAGTCCATAGTGTGGTGGAGCCTATTTCTGAGTAGTTTCACAGAATTACACAAACACACCACTCTGTATTGTTAATGGGATGATTACTTTGTTACCCCCAGCCAATGGAACACTGTGTTTAAATGAGTGGCACAAGGATCAGGCCCTTTAGTAACACATAGAGCTTTAATAACCCTCAGTTGGATGCTGAAGTGATTGCATTGCCTTCACTAATTACAGTTAAAGTACTACCTGCAGTCTAGAAAATCAACAGGAACAAAAGCGGATCCATATAAAAACGTTAATTTCATCTTCAGAGCAGTTTTTTGTCAATTATGGTAATGAAAGGAAGGAAATCTCTGTTCCATGTGACTGTGGCAGTGTGTGTTCTTACATGAAGTGCTGTGCAATGAAATGCACCCATGTGCCAGCTCCTCCTGGGTGGGTTCCATATGCTGGCATACATGTTAAGTCCACCTTGGCCTGGTTTTGTGTTGAGCTCATGGCTGAGCAATGCAAATCCCAATGAAAGGAGTAAAAAAATCCTCTTTTCTGCACTGGTGAACATAAATGGTTCAGCCCTGGTACAGCAGGTGGAAGTGGTCTCTGTCAGTGGGCTACAGTTTTTTGCCATAGTCTCACCCACCTTCATGGGTTGGTGTTAAAATGCCCTGGCCTTTCCTGCATCAATTTCTCCTGCAGCGCTCCATCCAGGGCCACTGGCCATGGTGGAGAAACCAGGGGTGCGCTTGAGGCATTTGCTCATTTAATGAGCATTTGCTCATTTAATCAAAAATTGATCGGTGTGGGCATTTCCCCAGTGATGTGCTGACCCAGCTCAAGGGCACAGCCTGGGGTGTTGCTGCTGTGCTGTGCCAG
Source organism: Anomalospiza imberbis (assembly GCF_031753505.1). Taxonomy (NCBI): domain Eukaryota; kingdom Metazoa; phylum Chordata; class Aves; order Passeriformes; family Viduidae; genus Anomalospiza; species Anomalospiza imberbis. Next base: position 16,781,097 of record NC_089691.1, on the reverse strand, counting down.
CCCTTCAAAGAGGGCTGTGATCATTCTGAAAAGTACCCAAAGCAAGGTCTGATCTACTGATGAGTTTTGCACGTTGGGCAGGAGCAGCTGCCTGTCAGAAAAAAACCTGCCTTGGAGGTTTCAGTAATGCTTTTTCTGTTTCCAGAGTTGCCTGCTGGTTGGGAGAAAATTGAAGATCCTGTATATGGTGTCTACTATGTAGAGTAAGTGCTGCTCCCTGTTTGGTGTGGCTGTCGGGGGGTGGAGCTGTCCCTGCACCCCTCTCTGTGCTCTGCTGGTAACATCTCACACCGAGGAGGAGGAGAAGACCTTGGCCCATTACAGCCTGGGGACGTTATAGGGTCTGGGAGAGGGCAGCCCTGTCTGGCCATTCCCCATCCACCCCAGAGTGGGAGGAGGCTCAGGGGAGACAGGAGTGCCCTGGGAGAGGGTTGAGCTCAAGGAAGGCAGGAGTAGTCCAGGGTTGGGATGTGCAGGAGCCCCAGCACCTCACAGAATACTTCTATTCAGAGAACATCAGTGAGTGTGCATTTAACTGAGCTCGATGGGCTTCGTGCAGTGCTGTGGTCAGAGAATGAGTGTGCAAAGCAATCCACCAGCCAGCTGTGTCAGAAGAGGAGGACTGGAGAAGATGGTGTGACCACTCAGCTGTGGCAGAGGCTCTTCCATCAGGCTGTGTGGTTGTGGATAGAATTGCAGGTTTAATGGGACTCTCTGTGGAATTAGAGCAGCTTCTCCTTTATCGATGTGTCAGATTGCTCCTTTGGGAAACCAGAGATCGGAGTTCTGTTTCATCACTGACCCCATAAAATGAATTTTTAATTATGTGTATACTCCTGTCTAGTAGGATGGCTTATGATACCCCTCAGAATAGACATGGAATACAGTTTCTGTCTGCTTTGGCTCATTTCTGACCCCACCATCTGTGCCTAGGGAAACAAGGTTAGCAAACTGTGTAATTAAGGCTTGACATTTATTTACAAAAGACATCAAGAATATTTTTCGGCTATTAAATGCCATGCCAAGAGATCTTTACAGGATATTGTCCTGTCACTGTATATACACATGCCTGTTAGTTTTATGGCACTCCTTACTGATGGAATTAAATCAAAAAATAACTTAAATAAGACGATAATTTTATTTTACTTGCTGGCTCTAAGCTAGCATGATGGTTGTAATTTTAGCATTTGTCTCTGTCCCTTCAAATCAGGCACTTTGTTATTACAGAATAGTTTTTATTGAGAGACAATTGTATCACGAAAAAGTTTATATAATTTTTAAAGTAGTTATCATCTTTCCTTGGCTCTCCAAAGATACCTTGAAATGGGAAATCTTTTTTCAGTGAGTGAGTTAGAACTCACTTTCAGTGAGTTAGAACTCACTAACTTGTTTTTTTTATTTAGTAAGTTAAATATTTTTCTAGTGATTTAATATTGATCTTTATCAGAAAAAAATCTGAATATAAATCCCTGGCGTGCTTCTGTCACAAGTGCTTGAAAATGTGGTTGGTTTTCATCTGGGTTTTTTAATAAAGGCATACTGGATGGGAGACAATGTAATAGCAATTACTCTTAATGGTAAACTTTGCTTTGCATACAAAGATAGGCTTTAAGGTAATATATTTTTTGAGGTCTACCTGTTCCTCTGCTGTAGGAAAATCTCTACTGAAAATGGCTCTTGAGCAGTTGATGAGCCATTCAGGGAGTCCCAGCCCTGCCCCTGCCACCCCAGCCTCTGCGGCTGCTCTTCATCACTTGGTTTAATAAGGTGGTGACTCCTCTGTTGAGTGCATGCCTTGTCTGCCATGATGGGACTGGGCTGATTCTTTTATCTTTTCCTGGAACTGGTACAAAATATTGGCTCTCAACATCTCATAGTGCTCAAAAGCTGCCTGAGGAAAGCAGCTGAAGTTTCACTAAATGCTGGTTTCCACTGGTAGTATTTGCTGGTGGCTGATTCTGGACAGATTTTGATCCATTTGGAGCCCAGCTCCTAGCCTGCATCCCTGCAGATATTTTTAAGACACCCTGTGTGTATTGATCAGATCGCTGACAGATGTTGGGGTTTGTTTTGTTTTGTTTTGTTTTTAACTTGGATGAGCAAGGAAATGACTGCACCTCTGGGAATCTGATTAAAGCAGGGATGATACAGGCCTGTCTTTTAAAATGCAATCAGACAGTATGCCTTTCCTGCTTTAATCTCATTTTTCACAGGTAGATCACTACTTTAATGTATTTGAAGGAATTAGCCATCCCTACTGGAGACATCATATCAATACCAGAATCTGCTTGTTTTTCTAAATACTCTTTTTGGGACAACTGGATGAGCCTTGCTCCACACCCACTACTGTTGGGTTTGTTTGGTATTTTACTCCTTTCCTCAGAAAGGGGAGTTTCAATGCCTGGCTCTCATTCCTGCTTGTTGCACAAAGGGTTTCCCTAATTCATTGCTCTCTTCCATCTGCAGCCACATCAACCGGAAGACACAGTATGAAAACCCAGTGCTTGAAGCCAAGAGGAAGAAGCAGCTCGAACAACAGCAGCAGCCTCCAGAAGGTTGGCACCCTTGAGGGCATGGAGGGTGGGTTAGTGATGGGGGAATGTCCTCCCTGGCCGTGGCAGCACCGTGCCAGTGTTTGTCCTTCCCTCCTTGGCCTTAGGGTGTAAAGGCAAAGTGATGTGCATGGGAAAGGCTGTGCTTGTCCTGCACAGAAGATGCAGCAAAGGAGGAAATCTAAACTGGATCACTTAAATGTAGAAGGTTCCAATCTTGTTAAACAGGAGAGATTTTTCTTTGTATGTCCTTTGTTTCTGGAAAGTTTCTAGACTTCCCAGAGACAGCTAAAACACGTTTTCCTCTTCAGTGTGCTCCATGAAGTTAGTCACTGTAGCTGGTGCTGTTCCAGTCTGCACTGGGACTCAGGCTGTCAGAGGGGATGAGGAGTGGGCACTTATATGCACTAGATAAACCCTGCATAAAAGATTTCTTAAACCAAGACTTTTGTATGTTGTCAGGCTCTAAAATCTGAAGTAATTTCTTTATTTTGAAACACTTTTTAAAAATTATTTTCCTCCCTCCTGGCCCCCTTTTTTCTTTCTTACTTTTTACATTTGTTTTCTTCAAATGCAGCCCAACTGCAGTGAGGGCCCTGTGGCATTTGGGTTTGTTCTTCTACTTAGATGCCATGAGTGGCACAGGGATTAGATTTCATTTAAATGTCAACTCTACTTAGATGCAAAAATAATGTCCCAAGTTTCAGTGTGAGATAGGCTATCCCAGCAGATGGATCAGTTGACCTGGATATAGAGATCCTTCAGAACTGGTTTTTGGACATCCTATTCATTGTATTCTCTCTGTCTGTGACTCTGTTTCCTCTCTTGCCATACTTCTCACCTCTCCTCTGCTTGACCCCCACACTCCCAGCATGTGCACATGCAGCAGCTCTTGGTGCTGTTGTGAAACCAGTAACATTTCCCTCTCTGCCCTCTCTAGAATGGACAGAGGAGTGTCCATCTCTCCCTCCACCTGCTGCTCCAAACCATGTTTCAAACAACCAAGAGGCAGTTCGGGAAGCACCAGTACAAGGTAACAGCCTTGTTAAACCAGTTGTAAAAGAGCAATAAGGTTTTTTTTCATGAGAATGAAATTCCCTCAGCCACCACAAGGCAGTATTTCCACAACTGGTGACACATCAGGCCCTGTACCTGCTTATCTGAATTCCCAGATTTTGAGACTAGTCTACATTTGTTGCTGAGTGCAAGAGGTGAATGAGATTTGATGGACACATCAAAAAGAGGATTGTGGCTATTCTCTGTGTAGCATTCCAAGTTTTCAAACATAGTGGACTTACTCAGAAGTTGTTCTTTTGTACGGGTGCTTGGGGCTATTACAGCCTTATTTATTGTGTCAGTGGTCTGTGTAGCCAGTTACTCACAGACCAGTTGTTTGCCTTAAATAACTCATCAGACAGGACATGAATCATTCCTGAATTTGCAGCCATGAGCTGAAACATTGCCAAGTCAGGTTGCCAGCAAGGGCAGGGTGTTCCACTTGTACCTGTGGCAGTAAAGTACTCTCTGGTAACAAGCAGTTATAAGTAGGCTTATTTTTGACTACATCTGAATTGCACAGCAAGTGAGTGGCATTGCTCTGGTCTGCAGGAGCCAGAGCCTGGGGAAGGTGAGAGGGGGAATCTGGCTGGATGCCTCTTCCTGACAGAGATGGGAGCAGCTGGGAAGTACTCCCATGGTCTCTGAAAGCAAACCTGACTGGGGTGCTGCTGTCCCGGGCAGCCTTCCTGCCAGGAAAAGCCAGGAAGTGCTCTCTGCAGCAGGAGGAAGCAGATCAGCCCTTCCAAAACAGATGTGGAATTTCACAGGACCCAAAGCCCCCAGCACAGTCCTAAGGGGTATTAGAGTACATTAGAGTAATCCAACCTGGTAGCAAGGAAAAAACATGGGAGGTCTGAGGATGGTACCCTGACCACCAGGCACCTGGGTTTAGAGATGTCATCAGAGTGCCCCAAAAATGCCTGTCTTCCTCCTGAAGGCATCTCTGAATGCCACCTTTGCCTTTCTCACAGTCAGGCTGAAGTAAGGGCTGCCCAAGCATCCACACGTGGCGATGCAAAGGAGCTGTGACACAGGGCTGACGTTGGGAGCTCAACATCACCCAACGACTCAGCCACCAAAACTGTGCAGCAGTGTTAGAGCAGAGCATTCACCTGTCTCAGCACCACTCTGAGAGACATATCCTGGTATCTGCTGATGACTCCTCCCCTCTTTCATTCCTTTCTCTTCCTTTCTCAGTGTGGCTCCCTCTTCTCTCACTCCCCATTTGCAGCAACTTTTTTCCAGCTTCCATGCCTGGAGGTTTCCATCTCTCCCCATGATGGCACTGCTGGCAGGGACATGGTCACAAGGAGCCCTCCCTGTGCCCCTGGCAACACTCTCACCGCCTGGATTTTGTAGATACACTAATTTCAAATGTGATACCCTCTTGAATGCTGTAGGTGGGATGTAGCCTGTGGTGCTGCTGTCCTGCTGCTGCAGGGCAAGCTCAGCCTGTGTCTGTGGGCAGACACCAGCAAGCTCTGCTGGTTCTGCTTGTCCTTTGAACCAGAAATGAGCCCTGCTGCACTCTGCCTCTCAGCTGTGTGTGTAACCTGAGATGCTGGGTTGCACTTTGATAGTCAGGGGTTTTTGCAGGCTGGGGTCTGAGCAGACCATCTGCCCACAATATGCAGGATTACCGTGTTCCTCTGCCACCCTTCAAAGGCAGAAAACTACAAGTCCTCACACTGCCTCCTCATGAATAATCTTCAAATAAACATTTTTTTCCTCCCAGTCAAAGGCTTACGAGTCTCAAATCCCCAAGCTCTCCCCCGAGGTCTCCTTTCTGAGCAGAGGCCCACAGCAGTGCTGCTGAGATGTTTGAAAGTGTGCCAGCTCTGCTGGCTGTGATACCCACTGTTGATCCTGGAGCTGTCACCAGAGGGCTTAGTGGCACAGGCTAAGCGTTAAAAACAATTAAAAGTGCAAAGGTGTTTAGTGTTGGCACTGTGAAGTGCAGCAACCATGATCTCTTTTCTGAGCCTGTGCAACATGCTTTGCAAGGATGTGCTTTTGTCCGTGGAGCACCTCTTTCCCTCTTAAGTGTGCTCCCAGAGAGCATTCCCAGCCCTCCAGCACAACTGCTCTCGTCCTGGGCTGCTCTTTGATTCATACTTCACACCAGAAGTGTTTCATCCACAACGGGCAAGGAGCAGAAAGGGAAAAGACTTCAAACAGTGTCTGAAGAACAACATCAGTGTCCTCTCCTTTTTCTCCAGTGGAGGTCACAGGGCAGTAGCAATGGTGGGGCTGGGGGTTATGCTAAAGGGTATCAGTGTCTTACCAGAGCTCAGAACTTGCTTTTTGCTCAGTGGGTTGGGAGAAAGTCAAGTGGTGAAAAACATAATGATGCTTCTTTCTGCAGAAACTCTCACTGCAGACTCCCGTAGGAGGCCCCCTAACCCTGCCCCATCCTTCCCAGGATGGATACAACCACCTCAGGACAGAGATGAGACACACATCCAGCCCAGCATTCCTAGCTTTAATATATTCCATTCTTTAAAGCAGCATGTTTTCCCTTTTGTAGCCTTGGGGCTTTGGTGAGCAGGACCACAGCTAACAAAGTGCCAGGTACTGGGGTTTTGTTCGTCCCTTTTACTGCATGCCTGGATCCAGGGAATCAGGCTGAGTGTGATGAGATGAGAGGCTGCAGGAGTGAAGTGCAGTCCTGTCCCTGCACACTGCTGTGTTTGTCCATGGACTCGTTACAGTGGGGAGGGGCAGTGGAAAATGAGATCAAACACTCTTGCCTGCCTGCTTATAGATTTTTTCCAAACTTCCTACACAGGGAAACCTTTTTTTACACGAAACCCTTCTGAGCTGAAAGGGAAGTTCATCCACACCAAGCTAAGGAAAAGCAGCAGGGGGTTTGGCTTCACCGTCGTTGGAGGAGATGAGCCAGATGAATTCCTCCAAATCAAAAGTTTGGTGCTCGACGGTCCTGCAGCGTTGGATGGCAAAATGGAAACAGGTACTGATGCTTTATATCAAAATCATCACTACCACTTTGGTTTGTGTTTTTGCAGCTAGTTTGAAGTGCCATTCATAAAGGACTGTAGTCTTCACCCCCTTCTTGGGGAAAGTCATTCAGCTTTCCTATCAGCAAGTAAGGAAGTGAGATACATTGAGGAATATATCCAGAATCTTGGAAAAGGACACTTCATGTGTTGGAATTCCATTTCAGTGTCAAAATACCAGCTGGGATACTGCCAGCTCCTGCTCTCCCCGCGGTGATCTGAGAAGAGGAGCCAGCAGTTGTGGGGTTCCACATCAAGCTATGGGGGTTCCTGCTCCCCGCTGTGGATGATGGATTTTTGTCGGGCTGCACCACCATGTGTTTGTGTCTCTGCCATGCTGCTTGCCCCTTTCCAGTGCTACTCCCAAGGAATGGGCAGAGCAGTGGGCTAATCTGCATTTCCTTGTGTGGAGGCACCAAGGGCAAATTCATTTTGCCAGAGATTGGGTCCACCACAATTAGTTGCAAAATATGAAATATGGTTCCGTGGTGAACACAGTGGTGCTGGGTTAATGGTTTGACCCAATGATCTTGGGGGTATTTTTCTGTCTTGATTCCATGAAATCCACTTAGGCTTCATCTGAAGTCACAACTCCTCACTTCCAGTTGGAGCATCACAGCACCTAACATCCCTATTTTGCAGCCCCAGTTTTAATAAAATGACTCATGACTTAATCGATATCTGGATTTCAGGCTGAAGGATGAGACATGACATGTGGCACTCACTGTGTTCGAGCAGTTGGTATTTGAGAGCCTTCTGTTACAGCTCCCATGTGCTCTCAATTTTGTTTCCATCATATGTCAATGTGTAGCAGTGAGAGCTGGACTTCAAAATAGCTGTGAAACGGGCCATATACCATCATTTAAATTCATTATTTTTTTGCATGAGCCAATTCCATTTTCACTTCCAAAAACAGTTATGTACATAAAGCCTTTATGCCATTGAGTTCACAGAGTTTTTGCTCGCCCAAGTGTCACCACTCCTTTTTCTTGTGCTGAAATGCTGCTGTTGCCTGTGAGTGGTACCTGTGGATGCTGCAGCTCTGCTCTCAGGCTCTAGCCCTCACCTTCCTGCAGTGCACAAAATGCATTTCCTTGGTCTGTCTGTCTGTGTCTGCTGCAGGGGACGTCATAGTCAGCGTGAACGACACCTGTGTGCTGGGGCACACTCACGCCCAGGTGGTGAAAATCTTCCAGTCCATCCCCATCGGTGCCAGCGTGGACCTTGAACTGTGCCGGGGCTACCCCCTGCCCTTTGACCCCGACGACCCCAACACAAGCCTGGTCACGTCCGTGGCAATTTTGGACAAAGAGCCGATCATTGTGAACGGGCAGGAGAACTACGACTCCCCGGCGAGCCACAGCAGTAAAACAGGGAAAGTAAATGGCACAAAGGAGGCGAGGCCCAGCAGCCCGGCTGAGGTCTCCTCCAATGGACCCCATGGCTACCCCAACGACACGGTGTCCTTGGCATCCTCGATAGCAACGCAGCCTGAGCTCATAACTGTGCACATAGTGAAAGGGCCCATGGGCTTTGGGTTTACTATAGCAGACAGTCCTGGAGGAGGAGGCCAAAGAGTGAAACAGATTGTGGACAGCCCACGGTGCCGTGGCCTGAAGGAGGGCGACCTCATAGTCGAAGTCAACAAGAAGAATGTGCAGAGCCTCACTCACAACCAGGTGGTGGATATGCTGATTGAATGTCCTAAGGGAAGTGAAGTCACGTTGCTGGTGCAGCGAGGAGGTAAGTCTTCAAAACTGCTTTAAAACACCTCTTCTTGAAATTAAAAAAAAGGAAAAAAATGCATGTCATGAAAGATCTGCTCTCCTAAGCTTCTCTGTAGAAATGGTTTTTTACCTGAGGTGTAGGAACTGCCCCAAGTTGGCAGTTGTCAGGTCACATAGATGGTTAAAATTATTTATTGTGTGTTGCTGAACTGTGGGGGACGCTCAGGTTCCCACGTGCACACAAAGCTGGTAAGGGGCAGGAGGGTGAAGTGGTTGCACCTTTGCTTACATAACAAACCCTGGTCTCATGCTCAGAAAGCATGCGTGTTTTAAATAGAACATAGATATTCCTTGAGCTATTCTGAGATATGGAAAAGGCTGGTAATATGTTCTGTAATTTGCAGTGTTCAAAATCAGATACTTAATGACTCTTCACTGGGGAAGGATTATACCTGGGATACATTTGGGAGCATAGAAGAGAATTTAAATTTCTCCAAGTTGTAAGCAATTGCAATGTGACTTCTGCACATTTGTTTGTTGTGCCACTGGGAGCTGAACTCATTTTTTGGTAGCACTGCTGAGGCCACCAGCAGGTACAAAACCCATCCCACATGGAGCATGGCTGGCAAGTAACCTGTCAGTGGTCAATCCATCCACAGGAACTCTTTCCTTGCACATAATAAATGTAAAGTAATCTGAGGTAGCACCCCTTTAACCTGTGGATTGAGATTACTGGGATAGGGTCAAGCTCACAGGAAAGTCCAGATCAGCTGTTGAGTGCAAAATCAAGAGCAGAAGGGTCAGCTCTCCCTCCCTCCCTGGCATTGGGGCTCTCAGAGGGACAAAGGCCTTGTCCCCACTGTGCTCCCTGTCCCATCCAGGTTTTTATGGACAGAACACACATGGGTGCCCCGTGGATGACAGGAATGACCTCTCTGCAGAGGCAGAGTTAAAGGGACAAGTAGATGCTGAGCACAGCCCCCAGCCAGCCCTGAGGGGAGTGTGTGCTATAAAAGTACTTTCCTGCTGACTTTTCTAAAGTGTTTTGATTGTCTTAATCACCAAAAGCCAATCCATTTTAACAAGGGACAAGTTGTTTCTTGAATTCACAAGTCTGCTTTGTTGTTTTCCAAGACTTATTTCAAGGCATTGAATACATTGATTCTGCAATTAATAGCAGCTCTGGAGAAAGCACTGCCTTTCCTATGCTCCTTTCTTTCCAAGTGCTTACTGTGTTTTTGTATTTTGATAGTAAATTAGAAAGTAGAGAACAGAATATATTAAGAATTCTTCAGTTTTCAAAGTGTGAGTTCCTTAAAGATTTTCAGTACTAGAGAGATTTTAAAAATGCACTTCGTTCTCATGATTAATATATGTATTATGGAGAAAATATGGTTGGAAGAAAAATAGCAGCTATTATTAATCCTCCTGGAGAGTGTATATATATCTGGTAACACCATATATTAATTATTTGAATTGTGCCTGACATTTAATAATTCTCGTAAAGCCTTGAAGGCATAATGAAAAGTTTTGATGAGGAAATAAAAGCCTAGTCTTAATAAAATAGTAAATAGTTCCCTGATAATCATGTTGAATCTTTTTTTTTTTTAATTTAATCAAGATACTAGCCACATTTGCTATCACCTTCCTAGATAAGGTACCATGTCAGTCTCCTTGAACTGCCTCCCTCCCTTCTTCAAGGTCCTCACATTTCCATCTCAGCACAGAGCACTTGCAGTTTTGAATTTCACGCTCTTGTGGTACAGAACTTGGAGATCCTGGTGGCCTTGGTCCACAGTTATTTATTGAAACAAGGTTCTCCTCATGTCCAGAGGAAAGCTGGACCAAAAGGTGCTCAAGCTATGGCAGAGAAGCCAAGCAGAGTATGCGCAGTAGTAGCCTCAGAACCAAAACCTGTCAGGTTTGTTTAAGGCTTCTGATGTTGGGGGATGAGAGTCTGGACATGCCCCAGCCATGTGCACTCACAGCCCAGAAATCCATCACCTGGGCTGCAGGTGAGAGGGGGACTCTGCATCTCTGCTGCACCCTTGTGAGACCCTACCCGGAGCACTGCATCCAGCTTGGGGAACCAGCATTGGAACCACCTGAACCTGTGGGAGTGAGTCCAGAGGAGGCCACCAGGATGATCAGAGGGATGAGGATGTGAGTAGCTCAGCTGTGAGTACAGGCTGAGAGTTGGGCTTGCTCAACACGAAAAGAGAAAGCCTCAGGGAAACCTTACAGCACCTCCCAGGACATAAAGGGACCAACAAGGTTCCTGGAGAGTGACTTTTCACAAGAGCATGTAGAGACAGGACAGGGGGATTGGTTTTAAACTGGAAGTAGGTAGGATTAGATTGGATATTGGGAAGAAGTTGTTCCCTGTGAAGGTGGTGAAGCCCTGGCACAGGGTGCCCAGAGCAGCTGTGGCTGTCCCATCCCTGGAAGTGTCCAAGGCCAGGCTGGATGGGGCTTGGAGCACCCTGGGACAGTGGAAGGTGTCCAGCAGGGCAGTTGGAACTAGATGATCTTTAAGGTCCTTTACAACCTAAACTATTTAAAAAAACAAAAGCTGGAACTGGCTGAAATCCACCTGGCCCTCAGTGCTGCTGCACTCGGGTCCTTTCCCCTGTAACTTCACCTCGTGTTGCCCCTGCCAAGTCTCTCCTCAGCAGCTCCGTCCCCAGACAAGGAGCCGCTATTTATTTTGGTGCGATTGCAGAAATGTATTTGGCTCGGGTGTCTGATAAACTCCTTCAGGACTTTTGAAGCTGTTCTTCAGCTTCTCTGTCACTTGTCCTTTCCTCCTCCTCCCTCTGGTGTCCAGTGAGGAAAGTGCTCAGATGCTGTCAGCATTCTTCCTTCAGCCCAACACTTGCATTCAGTCCTGCTGTGCAGGAAGCATCCCTGCAACGCTAAGGCTTGTATTCAAGAGCTGTCAAAAGGATTTTCAGAAGTGATTACTAATCAAGCACAAAAATATCAGAAAGAGATGTGCAATATACAGGAAAAGCTCTGCCTGCTCCAAGCTGCTGGTGCACTCCCAACAAGGAGGTCTAAATGTTAAAATGCAAACGCAGAGTTGCTGAGAACAGCCTGTAAAATATTTACTGTGAAGTGTGTTCAGCTGATGCACTGCCTTGTGGGAGAGGGCAAATCCTGCTGCTGCCTCTGAGTGAGGAACACAAGGATGATGAATCCTGATGATTTCAGGAGGGATGAAACTGAAACGCCCCTTCTGTGTGCTCATGTGTCATCTGAAATAGTTTGCAGGATTGGGATAAATACTTCAATACAAAGTCAGATCACTGAGAATTTGCTTTCCAGAGGCCTTGTAGAAAATCTACCTTGTCTGTGTTCTGGTTTAATTTTTTTGTATTTTCTTCTCCTTCCTCTTCTCTTTAGGATCAATCATATTGCTGTTGTTTTCCTGTTTCACCTGTATGTGGATAAAACTCACTGATATGGAGGGTTCAGAAAGAGTTCAGCCCCCCAGGGTGCAGAGGGTTGATTGGGCTGACTGGCAAAGCTTCTTTTGCTTAGCAAAATGAAGGGACAGAGGGGACAAAATAATTATTGTCTCTATCAGGCAGGAGAGATAGAAGGTACTTAAATGAAGGAGTTGGCTGAACAACTGTGGGTTGTTTGCTGTGAGTAATTTAAACTGGAAATGAGAAGGGGGTGCCAAGCCATTAGAGCCTGTAAGTCAAACTGGAGGAGGCATGAAGGTTTTACTGGCCTGAAGGTGAAGCTGAGCACGTTTGAAGGGGACAGGACATGGTGCCTGCGACAGCAGAGGAGATGCTTGATAACCCAGCAGGACCATTTGAGAGCTCTGCACCTGAAAGTAAACCAGGGCTGCTGCTACAAAATGCAGAATTAAGCTTATGTTTTTATCCCTGCAGTTGAGATTGTGATTACATACTTTGGTTATTTTAAAGAATTATTGTTAAGGCGGATGCAAAAGGTACAACTTCATTTTGAATGTTTGTAGCTGAAAAGGTTCTTTTAACCTTGTACCTACCAAGTACATTAAGTACTTTCTACAAAAAAAAATTTAAAAGCAAAGAAACAAAGTAATATTATTTGCCACTTGAAATCCATTAGTCATTGAAGCTTTGCCTATGCACTGTAATCAACTGAAATAAGCAATTCTCAAATACCTCTCCATTCTGCACAGACTCTATTCATAATACAAGAAACATTTTGTCACAATAATTTCCCTGCTTCCCAAGGGACTTTCATTCTGGAAGTTGTGCTTGTGTTAGGACAGGTGGGGGGCTGTGTCAGAACAAGTTATTCTGCAAAACTACTGTGCTGTATTTCCTGGAATTGCTAAGATCTAATATTTGTTTCATTGAAAACTTTTATGTATTTTATATTTTGTGAATTGCCTCTGATTGAAGAAGATTTTTTTTCCTTTTTCCCTCTTTTTTTTATGTCAGTCTTGAGGTTAACCAGAATATATGTGTTTAGCTTGTGTTCAGTTCCAAGAATTACACTGAGCAGTGTTTGTGCAGATTTGAACAGATAATTTACCTTCAAAGCTCTCACAGTTAGTGCTTAGTTGCATTTTTATTCACTGGAAGGTCAAAAATAGCATAAACCTTGAGCCTGATCTACTTAATCCCCTGGAAGATGTGTTCCCACTTTGCTCCAGATCAAAGTAAAGGCACGCAGGTGAAATGTCATTCACATGTCATGTGCAAATCAGTGCCATTTCTATTTGCTTTCCTTAGTGCCAAACTCACGTTAAACTGGGGAATGGAAATACATCTTCTGAAAAAAAAATATATTAAATGTAAATATATATGTATATGCTAAATAGTTTTACAGATATACACAAGAATGTCAAAACTAAATGAGTGTTATGGGAAGAAGAATCAAAGCAACATCTACTTGTCTAAATGCCCATCAGTGAGTACCTGAGTCTTACCCCCATGTAAAAGTCCATGGTAAATTCCCTATTTGTGGTTCAACGGAATGAAAGTTGCTTGTGGGAAGCAGTGAGGTTGGTGGAAATGTTCCAGTAGTCCTGCTCACTTGGTCCTCAAGTCAGTAGGTTTAAGAAGTTCTTTGTGACACATGTAACTACAACAAAAGTTTGCAACAATGGAAGAAAATTACAAATTTATCGAGTTTCCTTAGCTACATGAACCTTCCCTTGCTGGAATTCCCACCTGGAAATGAAGATTTCTCTTCCTTTCTTTAGCTGGAACTGGATCATTTCGTTGTAAGAGCAAAAAAGAAAAAATGAAAAAAAATAAAAAGTGGTGGAATTAGAGCTCCTTTTCATTTGCTATCCCTAATGATGTAAAACCGTGGTATAATTAGACTGCAGTCAGCCATTCAGTGCAGACTTGATCTCTTTTGAACAAGCCACTCACTTCTGTTTGCCCTTTAGGCTTGCAGTGAAGAGTGAGTTGAAAGTCATGCCACTTAAGCATCGAGCTGCCAGAAAGTTTCAAACTGTCTTAGCAGCTGCTGAATTAGAGAGAAAGTGAGTCCAAACTGCATTTGGGACAAAAATCACAACCTGGGAGTCATCTGATGGTTACCACAGAGCACGTTAGCCAGTGCCAAAGCTTGTGGAATGGGAAGAAAAGTTCACCATTTCCAGCAGTGTTTTCAGCTCCAGTACAGAGGGAGCAGAGCTTTATGCTGAGGTCTTTGTGCTGCGTTTTTATCTCGGAGCTCCCTGGACCCATCTGGCTGAGCACAGAGCTGCTGCTGCCAGGCATCGTTCATTGCCACCATCATGCTTGGTTTTCTTGTGGCAACTCCTTCTCTGGACCCCCAGAAGAGGGGCAGACCTAATTCCTTTCTGCCATCTGGTGTGCTCAGTTGACTTCTAAACTTTTTAAAAATCCCTTTTCAAATCACCGCTTTTTTTTCCCTGTCTTACCTTCTGTCCATCGCCACCAGCTCCTGGTACCTTCTACTCAGGTATCTTCCACCAAACCTGTTTGTTGAATCTTTCAATTTGTCACTCAGTAGAGGTTGTTTTGAGCCATATGCTGAAAAATACCTGATATTGTAGTACAAAGAATACCATCCAGACTCGTAGGCACCCCTCACTGGGGTTTATTTAGGATTTATTTAGGAAATCAGAGTTGCAGTATGTTTAAAGAAATATATGTCCATGTGTAAGGCCAAGATTTATTTTTCAAGTTCATTACTTTATATTCCAGAGTCATTACTTCATAATTCCAGAGTTACAGATTTCCTGGTTAAACTTGGAATATCATTTGGCATTTTAAAAATCTGTCTTCAATTGTTTCTTCTTGTTTATTTTTGTTACTATTTCCTTTAAAGAGCTTTGCCTGGCAAGAAGGAAATCAGATTAGTGAAGATGGTTTACAAATTATGTTAGAAATGAGATGTTTTAGAAAGTTTTGCTTTGTGCCTTTTTCCATTTTCTGAAAACAGACTATCCTAGAAAAAATGCATTGTTAAAATTTAGGTGCAGGGAAGGAGCAGGACTCAGGAAACCTTTAGTTGGGAGTAGCTGAGTCTTTTTTTCCTAAACCACCAAGTCACTCTTTGTTATTCTCTTCTCTCTGTTGACTGGAATTATATTCTAAGGCCAAAAGAAGCTGTTGAGATTTTAAAGAGAGTTTAAAGCAAGTTTGATGTAACATTCACTATTCTCTCACAGCCTTATTCTGATTAGGCACTAGTGTATCAAGAAGCAGATAGGAAAATCAGTTAAGTCAGGAAAAGATGAAATAAAGGAAATGTTATAAGTTTAGATATTTGTAGTAAGAAGTTTGAAGTTCATACCCCTCATTAGAATTGCATATGTGCATGTGTTTCAATCCAGTGTGTGAGCTAATTTTCCTGCAGCAGCTCGGGAGTGTTAGATACGCCTTTTTGGGACAATGCTGTGTATTGTTATGCAGCACCACACACTGATCACTGTAATTGGTTTTGTAAAGCAAGCAAGCAGAAACTTGTTTTCTCTTTGTGATAAAAATAAGCCGAACTTAACATTTAAAATCAGGTCGTCTGATAAATAATGTAATATGTTGGGATTACGTGGTGTTTTTTCTCCTTCAAAGTGCTTTAGAGGTGTTAATCTTAGTGACATTAGTCGTTTGTTTTTGATGATCTGAATTTGTGAGGTTTGGGAAGACTTTGCTTACCAAAAACACAAAGGGGGAGGTTTTTGGTGATGCTGGAGTCCATGGCAGAGCTCCCATTAGACTCCAGGAGGCAGCAGGGTTTCACCTAGATTTTTCACACCTATATCTGCTACAGCCACTAAGGGTAATTGTTGGTAAGGGTAATTGTTGGTAGCTTGCTCAGACACCAAGTAGTTTAATGTATGTTCCTTTCATATAAATAATGCATTTGGAGGAACTAATGAATGCAGGTCCTGCTGCAGTTTTGCAGTACAAGGCATCCAGTTGAAATAGTAATTGACAAACCCAAATATCAAAAAGCCCACATGTGCAAAAATCCTACCTTAAGCTCCCAAAATTCCAGACATAAAAATACTCCATTAAAGTGTTTTTTTCTGTTGCTGGTTTGGTTTTTTTCCCCAAGCTTTAGTATTCATATTCAACTGCCTTTCCTAAACCATGGGAGGCCAAGGAACTCCAAAGAAATCACATTGTCCTATGAACACTTGATTCCAAAAGAAGCAGCTTTATAATATTACAGTTCTTATAATGAAGGAGACTCAGCATTGCTGGGGTATGAACATTTTAATTGCCTGCAGAATTTCCAGCTATTGCTGGTGTGGTACATGTGAATTGCTGACACTAATCTGTTAGGCATTCGAGGCCCAAGTGTTTTCCCCTCAGCTACCCTTCATTAACTCCATTTGCACTGATTCTCTCCTAGAAATGAGTAAGCAAATGAAGAGATGCCTGTGAAATCTGCTTTTTGGGTCAGCATCAGCTTTACATGATCTACCCTGCATTTTTGTGGCAGCATGGCCTATCTATGCTATAGCTTGTGTCCCCCAGATATATGTGTCATCTGAGCTCCAGAGTTGCTTGGAAGTGTAAAATAGGATAGAACAGTTGCTGATTCATTATTTGGCATTTTGTTACACATTTTGCATTTATTTCAAGGGCTGATATAATCTTCTAAGGTTTTCTGCCATTTCATGAAGCATGCTTTAAGGCCAGGAGGAAACCTGTGCTTTAATTACTAAAGAGATGAACAATTAACATGTTTGGAATAGGGAAATAATGTCAGTTTTGTGTAGTCCTGCGTGCTGACAGCACAATAGTGGTGGTGTGCATGTTACATGCATGGCTGCCTTTCTGTGGCAGGGAATCTGGATCTGCTTTAGCATCAGTAAGAAAACCAAAGCATTTGCTGAGTGCTGGAAGAAAAATCATGGCTGAAATCTCCTCGTCAGGATGTTTTATTGCCAGAACCATCCTATCTTGCAGAAAGCAGTAGGATCTGAGATGAGAATAAAACAGGAGGTTGCTCATCAAATGAAAGATGAGAGCTCTGAAACTCTTTCTGAAGGGTTTTTTTTTTTCTCCTTAGCTTGCGGTTTTGAAAGTTCATGCTTTTTTTTTTCTCCTTATGTTGATTGGCTTTTGGTATTAACTGCTGAAGTGGTGTAAGTGGAGTAACTCGTTGTTTTATATCAAATGTGATGTGATGTAACACAAGGTGGCACAGCAGAACCTAATACTGTGCATTAGATAAGGCAGATTTAGCTGGAGATGTGCCTCCCACATCTTCATTGGGATTTGCACGGCAGGAAATGGAGCAGACTTGGAGGTGTGCAGCAAGGGGGGTTTCAATCCACTCAGCTTTTCCTCCTACCCTTACATACTGCCTGGGTGACATTTTGGTGTGCAAGTAAATAATGAGTTTTTATCAGCCACACTGCAGGTAGGTGCAGTAGCTGCAGCCTTGATTTGGCATTATAATAACCAGCCATAACAGAAGTAATGAGGTGTCAGAAATCCAAGAAAGGTCTTTGTTTATCACTGTAATTAAATACATTTGGAGAGTCATTTAAAGCAATAGCAGGTGGGCAAAACTGAGGAAGAAGGATGACTTTGTAATGGACTAGTCAATGGTTTTGTTCTGAAATGGATTGCTTTTAAATATCTGTTTGCATGTCTCTAAGTCTCTCCATTCTGAATTTAAATGTTTTTCCCATTCTGCATTGGGATTTTATGTTTATTCATTTTAATTCTTATTTTTGTCTCGGTCAGATTTATTTTTATGATGGTGATAGTAATTAGGTTACACCAGCTTTAAGAGTCAGTTAACCTGTGCCTTTTGTGCCAGAAGACCTGCAGTGCATCATAAGTTGCGCTTAAGAATTTGGCAGGGCTTTGTAGGCCAGAGAGACTCGGTAGAGGAGGCTGAGCTTCAGGGAGGTGGTACAGCTGGCTGAGGATGCTGGGACAGGTCAGGACCCTGTGGCAGGGAGCACATGAAGGTGATGTTGGTAGGGATGTTCAGGTAAGTATCAGTCCTCAGAAGTTTTCTTTCCATCCTTCAGGATTAGTTTTTGAGATGTACAGGTTACATCCTTGAAAGTATATCAAGTCACTGATCTATTTTAATAGAAAACTATTTTCAAACTAATAAAGTTATGTTTTGTGAAAGCAACCATAAAAACATGGATGCTAGTAGAGTTTTTGCTATGTCGACATAGCTACAGAGATGTCGACATAGCAAAATATATATAGAGTAGAGTCTAGTAGAGTTTTTTTAGTGTGCCATGTGTATGTGCACTCCCCAGGTCTGGATCTGCCTGAGCATTCTGTAAATGCTAGCTTTTTATTAAGGGATGTTATATATTAATAGCAGCATCCAGCTAATGCCAAGAGCCTCGGTACAGGCTGCTCTCCAGTTAGGAAACACAAGAATCTGCCATAAACCACCCAGTCTGAGCACATGGATTTACACCTTGTAGCAGTGCTGTGGTAAGTCTGAAGACAAACACTCTCACTGAGCAGGATAAATACAGATGTGACTGTAGCAAAATATGCTTTCTCCTCCCCAGTGTCGTCTATCCTGAGCTTGGAGTGGCAGTGGGGCTGGCCTGGAGGTGCTGCTGCTCTTTGGCACCTCCATGGTCATGGCAGCAGGGGAGAGGAGCCATGGGACTGGGCATCTTCAAACCTGCCGCATGCCCCAAAAATTGTGCAAGGGTTTCCAGAAATAAAGCATGTAAGGTGATGGATTTTGTGGGCTTCTGGAAAAGGAAAGTTACCCTCACGGGAAGCCACACATGTATGATTATGTATATGAAAAATAGATACATAATACTGTGTGTACACAGCCCCTTATCTGTGTAAGAAGAATGTGGGGCTCTCTAATTACTTTCCTGTTCTAGTGTTTAGCCTCTGAAATTTGTGAGATTTCAGAAATTTAATGTCTATGTACATTTTTGTTTAAATATCAACAAAGGTTTTCATCTAACCATATGACTCCGACAGCTTGAGCTTTATGATAAGCACTTCACTTAATGAGCTTCAAAATAAAAATACAAGAACTGCTGACATGCTTTCAACCATAGGCTAGATGGGTAATTGTCACACTAATTCTCAATCTCTTTATTACCTTACTGTCTTGGAATTATCTTATATATATATATATATATTACTGCATAGTTAAATTTATATTTTCATAGTAATTAAATGGCATTTTATTAGCCTGTATTTTTTTATTGCTTCTAAAATCAATTCTCATTTGAGATGCTGAAAATATGACTAAGACTTTAATGGCGAGGAATTGTTTAACATCCCAACCAAAAATGAGTATTTGAGGCTAATAAAATTTAGCATCTTTAGAGCATCTAGAACTGAAATTCCTCTTAATGGCAATAATGTTCTATGCCTCATTATGCTTTTCATCAGTGACAGTGGGTTAATAATGCCCAAGATGATATCTTCAAAACATTGCTTTCTTGGCATTAGCATTGAACATTAGCATTAGAAATGTAGCAAATTTCACTGCATTTGGTAGTTACCAAACTTGATTTATGGCAGGGCTATATTACTGCAATGTAAATTATTCTCTTGCTTAAAGCTTATATTGCATAGCTAATTTTTTTTTGCTAGTGCATTGTCACTCTTGTTATGTAAATCACGATGACGAGCAGAAAAGTTTGGCTGAGACAGGTAGGGGTTTTCTTCTTAATTTTTTCTTTCTTCTCCTTATGCTTGCCTCTCTTGCTGCTGATTGTTCTGGTCTGGAAAAGATGAACTTCCATCTACTCTTTTAAATAGTATTTGTCCTTTATTAGTAATTCTTTGGCAATGGGTAATACAGCATCAAGGGGATTGCTTTGTCACCACCAATCTCCTGTCCCCTGCCCCCCAGAACAGCACTAATGGCTTTTAGCATTAATTATTTAAAGTTCCTTGTTTTGCACACAGATCAATGTTCAATACCAGGTATGTGCTTGTGCACCCCCTGACTCCAGTACTTTACCTAAACCTCATCTTTCAAAGTGTCTGTTTTCTTTGATACAGCCTTTGGTTTTTATTCAGCACAGTGTAAGTGCTATTTAGAAAGCTTGAAGGTTTTATTTTTTTTCCAGGCAGGAACATTTTCTCTGTAAATGTTAACCTTGGGACACAGTCCAAAATCTTTATTTTCTTGTGTTTTCCTTCATTTCCAATTAATTTTCAGCGCTGGTGCATTCTGGGCTACAGCTGACATAAGGGCAAAACCTAACGGGTGTCCTTTCCTCTTAGAGTCACCTATGGCTTGTTTTGCTCTTGGAGATAGATGATCCACCAGCTGTCCACATGTTGAATGAGTTAATGAGAAGTGAAAATCTAGCAACAGTTGTTCTTCTCTCTCATGTGCAAAACCACCCCAAAACTGAAAAATGTTGAGCAGTACGCAGACAATTGTAAGCCATACATAAGATGATAGTCAGGCCTCCAGACTGGCTCTTAGCAATTCCAGGAGCCTTTGTCCTGTGGGTGTGTTGTGCAAATTACTGAATTGTTCCAACTTCAGCTGAAATCCCATTGAAATATATAATTTGTGTGCATGTGTGTGTGTGGTGAAAAGTGAAGTATTCACAGCAGCTGGCCTCCACATGTCTGAGCTGTTGGGATGGGCTGGCTGCATGACTCCTGTAGTGCCTAGGGATAAGTCTTCCTTAGGATTCAACTTTAGATAATTTTAACCTACTATCTCTCAAATGCGGGGCTGTGGAACGGGGCATGTTGTGTCTGGTGTCTGTTTAGGTAATTTTGGGCCCAGGATGTGGTGTGGGTTTGTGGTCACACATTGCATTCTGTATATGCTCAGCAAAGCAGAGTTTGCCATGTTTTGTATTCTTCCCATGTTACTTAGGTTGCATAAAGACAAAGGAGTTGAGGAAAACAATGTTCCTTTAAAAATTGCACGTTAGAAACAGCAACGCTTGAGGTCAAGTTTTGTCCCATGTGTTCTTCCATGAACTCATCATAAATAGGGTTAGCAACCTTACAGCTTCCCAAAAGTTTTACCACTCAAGACTGCACAGTTAACACAAATAATATGAAATAAGCTGAATTATGGATTTAACTCATGGGTCACATCACTCACAACATAACACAGTGTCACTCAACAGAAGTACAGCTCCTCATGGGTAATGGCATTAAGAGTGCTGAAGTCATGCTACAAAACTTGCTTAATGGTTTGCGTTTTTTTCCCCCATGTTACAAAATGTAGTTGAGCAGATGGATGCAGCCAGCTGTACACAGAGCTTTAGGGAGTACTGGGGAGAAAAGAGAGAGGGTTTTGTTAAGATAAATGTAATAATCTCTGTGATAATTAGTTTAATTTAGATCCCTGCATCTGACTCATTTTTTACTAACCTCGTATGAAGTCTTTCTTGCTTTGCTCATGGGTCTGTGAATTTAGTTTGATTACAGTCCCTTTTTTTGTTCTTATGGATTGCTCACTGATCACTGATATTTTTCATTAAGCAGTTGCTTTATTACATTGTTATTTAGAGAGAAGTAATTTGTGTTTTCTAATTAATTTAATTCTAGGCACATTTAGTAAGTAGCTACAATGAGCCCATTCAAGGGGTTTTAGGTCATATTGACATTGTTTACCAGATGTGCTCAGTTTGTTTTAAAACACTGTTAACTCTGTGGTGACAACAGCCCTGTGTGATTGCTTGACTCTTCCATCTTCTCTAATCTGTATCTCCAAACCCCCCCAGAATCAGAAGATACACTTCAGGTACTGATGAGACATATCTATAGGTATTGAATCACAGGGAAATTATATTGCAATGTCAGTATAAACTATTACTATTCTGGCTTCTCCTAGCCAGGGATGTGAAGCCATTTATACACCCACCAAAAAGCTGGATAATGCCAAAAAGATGCAGACTGGGTGTTCAGTCTATGCTTGGCCCATTTACCTCTGAAAAAGTTGCAGTGAGGCTTCAGGAGAGACTAGGGCAGCCAGGAGATTGAGCTTCCAAGCAAGGCATGGCGTGAGCAGTGATGGAATTCCATGTTAATGGAATCCTAAGGCCAGTGCTGTAATTCGCAGCTGTCACTATCCTAAATTCACAGGGAAATGTTTTCACCAGAAGATTTTTGGAAAAGCTCGGCATTTCCTTGCTAGTGGAGCTCCCAGGATTTGGGAGTTATTCAAGCACTTCGTGTTCATCGCTGTTAAATACTGTATCCATTCCATCATCTGAGCATGAAAACTCCCCATTACACCTATCATTTGCTCATTTGGCCTGCTGTGCCAGGAACTGGAGTTCTAAAATGAGACCCTAATTAGATGAATAAATAATATTTTCACAGGAAAATGTACAGGCAGGTTATTCCCCTGACTATAAGCTTGTCCCATGAAAAACTACCAACATTTGTTAACGTGTTCTGCAGTCACTTATTTTGGTAAGAAGTAAATTATTGCTTGTTCTGCAGCAAAGTCTGGCACAGAGCAGTGACACTGTAGGATTCATTGGCCTCTGAAGGACCCACCAAACAAAAGCCTTGATGTGTTTCCCTTTATTTTTCAACTGTTTTCCATCTCTTTGGGGTTGGAACAGCCGACATTAATGACAAACTTTGAAGGAAGGATTTGTTCAGTAGTTCATACTTACTAAATTTTAACATTTAGTGCTTGTGATTCAATAGACTGAATTCTGATACAATTTGACCCAGCAGCTCACCTGCATTTCCACTTTATTTTTTGGAGGGAACATTTAAAATGTTGTTAAATCTTTTCTGTCTCATGCTGGTCTGTTAAGGGTGTGTGTGTGCATGGAGATGTGTTCTATGTATTGATTTAATAGGAAAGATCATCTCTAGGAAAGGGAGAATAAACGTGTGTGCATGCATGTGGAATGAGGGAGAGAGAGAGGAGAATCTCTATCTGTGTGTTTATCTCTGTGATAAATGATGCCTGCTAAAAATGTGACTTGCCATGAACGTTATGAAGTGTTTTCCTCTTTAAGGGTATTATACAAACACATCAGCAGAAATGAAGCTGCAGTCTCGATTGTTCAGTTCAAACAATTTGATGTTTCGTTGTCCCTCAATCAATCAGTGCCTGGAGGGGTATCAGCTATTGGCTGGGAATGCATCAGAGTGACATGCAGAGCACAGATATTCCTCAAAAGCTTGAAAATATTTAATTTAAAATACTTGTTACGGTATGCATCTCAGTCTGAGAGTAGCAGCAAACTGAGCTCTGATTATCATTTTTAATTGTGATCTTCCCTATTCAGTGCTAACATGTCCCAAATTACCTTAAAATAAGCGTCTTCCTAAACAGATTTGTAATTCACTTGCATTGCTTATTTTATTCTCTGTGTAAAAGTTATATGAGGCTATGGGGTTTAGAATAAACAAAATGCATAAAGTAGAAAATGTAATGCGGCATAAATGCCACATAAATCACATCCTAAAGACAAAAGCAGATTTCAAACATCTGAATTACTGAGCACTTAATGTGGAGTGTAATCTGTGTTTTGGTTTATGGAGTGTCACACAGAGGAAAAAAAAAAATGGGGGGTTTCCTCTCTCTTCCAACAGTGGGGGGAAAAAAGAGGTCCTGACCCCAAGAAAGAGCTTTTCCTGCATTGTAGGTAAATCCCCAGACAAGTGTCTCCTTTGCTGCTGGCAACTAGGCTCTATGCAGAAGTAGCTGATTGAAATATCACTTGAGTTCTCTTGCTCATCACAGACTGAGTAAGAGGCTGCTTCAAAATGCAAAATTATCCTTGAAAAAACCTTCCCTGGTGCCCTCCCGGTGTTTGTTCCTTTACATCACCTGCAATCTGCGTAAGCCCCGCTTCTCCAAGCTCCCTAGCATCCCCCCAGGGGTCAGGGCACTGGTAGTGCTGTTCTCAAGCCACAGCTCTCTGAAATTGTACCTAACAGATAAAATCTCAAAGTCTTACACTTAGGATGAACAGGAAGGAAAACCTATGGTTTTTTTAAGTAACATTCATCATTTTAGGGAAAAAAGCTTATTCTTCCTCATGCTTTTGTTTTCCTTTGCCCAGCCCACACCTCTCAGCTCAAACCCAACGCACATTTTTTCCGTTCAAAAAAATCAATTTCTAGAGAAATACTTTTTAAAAAATCAACCTGTTTCCCCTGCGCCGCTGCGATTGGTCCGATCAAAATCGCCGAGCCGATCACGTCAAAAGGAAAGAGCCCCGGTTTAATTGCGAGCTAAGCCTCCTGTAATCCAGGGGAGCATTTGAGATTCTGCCCAGGCAGGCGCTGGGTTTGGGCAGCCGCTGAGGGCTGTGGGTTTCTCTCGCAGCCTCCCGGCTCTGCAGCACAAGTCAGCATAGCTAATGCAGACAGAGCTCTCCCCCCGCTGCCTCTTCCCCAGCTCTCGCTCGCTCTGCCTCTCGCCGGGCTTTGATTCGATATGAACAGACTGCTAACTCCGATGCGAGAGCGAGAGCTGACATAACTCTGCAGATGGCTACCTTCGGATGATACACCTAGGGATTTTTTCTTTAAGGGAAGGTAACGCTTAATGCTAATGTTTATTTTTCCCTTGTTGCCATTTTTCAGGACTGCCAGTCCCAAAGAAGAGCCCAAAGTCGGTAAGCACTTTTCAGCTACTATTTCTGTCTGTTTGTCTGCTTTGAAGGAAAAAGGCATGAGTTTGGTTTGTTTGCTTTTCTGGGTCTCGATTGTTTTAAGTTGTCTTTCTGTTGCAACCATGATTACCTTGCACGGCTCCTGCTGCATGGGGAGATGAGAGCGGGATGCAGTACGGAAGGGGGACTTGTTTGCAAATAAAGCCTCGGGTTTACAAATCCACTTCCCTGACAGATGAGCTTCTCTGTCATTTAACTTACCAAAAAAAAAAACAACCCTATTGTTTCCTTTTGGAAAGATGGGAGGCTCCACCTTCTTGCCAGATTCCAATTCCTGTCGAGTGCTCATAGGCACCAACCTTTTCCATTAACTCAATGAGTTTTCTTGAGTATCTTTGGCTGAATTATTAACAGAATGGGGAAGCGTGCACCTTGTCGGGAGAGACAAAGCATGAGCAGAGCATGGTTACAGTTCCCAGGGAATACAGCCAGCTGTCCGAGTGCCTGCTCTGGAGGCATTGCCATACTGAGCAGGATTGTCCTGCAGGTGTGAGATTCCTTATTTTTTAAAAAAGCAACAACAGAACAATATTTTCTTGTCCCCTCAAATGTATTTCCATGTAAAGCTGAAAATACCTGGAAACATCTTAGCATCTTAGCTAGCAGCACAGAAGCTGTGATCTCAAGTATCGTTAAAGCTCCATGAATGATATTATGGAAGAAATTAATGTGCTATTTGTATGCAACAAAAAGCAATGTTTTATTTTTAAAGGGAATGAAATACCTAAAACCTGAAAGTTTGCAGTTATCTGTTGAGTGTGGGGGAGAGACAAAATTCTCTGCCAGGAGCTTTGGGGAAGCAAAGCAAGTGAGGAATTTGCCGTGCTGAAAGATGGTGTGAAACTTCACCAACAGTCCCTGGTGGTGCCAAAACCTGCAGCTGGGCACAGCCCACCTCACCGTAAACCTGGGCAAGAGGTTTAGGAAGCGGCTGAGCAGAAGGCTCTTGCTTTTAATACGAGCTCTCTGCTCATCCAAAAAGAAAGCCCTGAAATAATTAATGTGATTCTGATGGCTTAGGGCAGCGCTGATTAAAGTCATGTGAGCCCAGGCCTCTACCATTGTCAGCTCGCATTAATGTTGGGAGGCAGAAGTGCGGGGTGTGCTCCTCTCAACTCACAGCGCTGTCAGCCCTGCCCGCTCGCCGCTGTCACACGCGGGGGGTGTTTCAGCCCTCGAAGCAAGTGTGTAAAATACAGACGTGTCTGGCACGTTTCTGTTCTCTGCCTCCACTTTCTCCCCCCCGTCAGAGCAGGATTGGCTGCACGCGATCTGGGCTATGACTTCTGTCATTAAACCAGCCCTAATCCATCAGCCTCGGTCTTCCCAGAGCATGGATGCTCCCACTTTGCCACGCACACAGCGGGATCCTGCTGTGTCAGGCACTGCTCTGGTTGACACTGAGCTGTGCACAGTGAAAATCTGAGCAGCATGTAAATCCATGGCAGGATAATCCAGCCTTGGTGAACAAAGAGGCTGCTTACAAACAGGTGTAGCTGTGCAACAGCAGATTTCTGTCTGCTGTTTGCTCTGAGGAGCCTGTCAGCCTGGGGAAAGCTGACATTCTTTCGCATGCCTCTCCCAAGCCTTTTCAGGGTTCCTTCAGTGATTTTTCCTGGGGTCCTGGGTGGTGCTGTTGCCTCTAAAGTGCAGGATTCCCAAAAAGCAGAGCCTCCTGTTCCCCTGGCCGCACACGGGGTGGTCGGCAGCGCTGCTAGCAGTGATGTTGTACCGACTGCAGCATCCTGCGGCCGCTCCTCAGAGGGCAGAGCCAGCGGGGCACAGCCGCTGCAGCCGCTCCTTCCTCCCCGGGCATCGCTGACATGTGGGAAGTGAGCGTGGAAACATGGAGCAAAGTGCCTCGCGGCATCTGTGTGCAGAGGAGGAAACTCCTCGGGCTCTCCAGGCTGGATTTACACCAACCCTAGAGCTCGTGCGGCCAAGGCGACAGTCAGAGGCAGGGAAGAGGAGGTCTAACCCTGTCCATCCTTGGTTTGTTGAGGGGCTTCTGCTCCACTGCAGGGGGTCCAGCCTGACCTTCCTGGCCATGAGGATTCCCACTCAAGACAGGCAAGAGCCAGTCCTGCCCCGCTGGCACAGTCCCTGTCTGGGATCCCATCTCTGAACGGTGCCCGCATGTTTCCCGGGGATGCCCTCAATCCCAGGGACTCCCGGTTTGCTGCTGTGCTGGCAGTGATGGGGTGAACACAGGAGCTGCCATCAGAGCCATGTGCCAGGGGCTGTCCCCAGCTCAGCACAGCTGTGGGGCTTGGGGGGACGTGCTGCCTATTGCCCCCGTGCCCTTTTCTCAACATTTCCCTTTTCCAGCATTCCTTGTACAATAAACAAGCTGCAGTTAGAGAACAGCACAAATCGAGCTGGGAGCACTTGGCTTTGATCTTAGCTTGTGCTTGTTTTTTGTTTCTTCTGCTGCATTAGGATGTCACGACTCAGCTGTCCATATTCTTCTGCTTTGCTCAGGAGGTGAACCTTCTCTTGTTCCCTCATATCCTTTCCCAAAGCTCAGACACATTCCCCACTTACTGCCAGTGGCTGGTATTCCTTAAGCAAGTCCTATTTTCTGTTCTCAGCCCCCAGTTCTGCATTCCCCAAAGGCCAGCTTCAAGCTGTTGGTACCTCCTGGCTATGGTGAGGTGTTAAAGCTGTGAGAGGTTTGTTGGTGCTGGGGCTGTGACACAGCCTGGGAAGTTTTCTTGCCTTCAGCTCAGTTTTGCTGGGCTGTATTTGTCAGTCTGTGTGTATCTTCTGACAAACTTTGCTCTTCTCAGATTTTAGGGAGAGTTTTTCAACCTTGGTGAATGAGCTAAATTAGTAAAAAAACCCTTTCCAGCCATACATGGGACTGGACATGTCCAAGTTCTTTATTCCCTTTCCCCTCACCAAGGACATGCTCCCAGCAGCTCTCTGTGCGGCTCCATATTTTTTTAATTTCCCATTGATGATTTTTTTAGATGAAAATGAATAATATTCTGTATTGAACATCAGAGATATACATTCTAAGTGTGAAAAGTCTCTAGTATAGCATTTTCCCCTGCAATTATCCTGGTATAACATGGATGAAAACAAACTTTTTTTTTTTCTTTTTTTTTTCCCTTGTTGCTTGCATCAGAATACTCCACAAGGGGGCAAAGATTCCCACTTCCATTTCAGTTTGCTGTCCCTGCCAGGACGAGCTTCTCCAAAAAGCTCTACAGCACAAAATCTGCAGCTAGATCATTAGAAGATGAGATCACTGCAGGGGGGATAAAATGCTAAATTCTTCTAAAAATCTGATGTTTTTCTTTTGGATTTAAATAAGTGCACTGTAAGCATAGCTGACTTGTGACCAAAAATGCAATTCCTATGCACAGCTAGTCCCAGACAAGAGATTTACCTCATTTTTTGGGTGGATAAGCAGCACCAGGGACTCTGATTTTGGAAGAGAAATTGGTTCCCTCCTCATTTAGAGCCCAGGGGCTTGGGTAGGGCATGAGAAGCTCCAGCTTCCCATGTATTTATTTTGTCATGGCTGTAAAACAGAATCAGTATTTTATCCCATCACCTGTATATAAGTGTGCAGTCTGCCTAAATGGACTCAAGGTGGTCACCATAGCCTTGATTTCTAACCACTTGGTTAAGGTCCTTCTGGCGAGCCACTGATGCTTATCAGCAGCTCTGGAGAAGATCTCTCAAGAATCAGGGGTGCTGTTCCTTGCTCGGGTAGTTCAGTACCCCATGTTCTTCATAGCTCCTGGCAGAATTCAATACAGTTCAGCTGATCTGCTTTACTTGACTCTGAAAACCACGATCAGCACCTCAGGGTGAGCTCAGAACCTCCTGCTCTGTCACCAGTCAGACCCTGTGCTCATCTGCTGCTTTCCTGCCCATGTGTGTGAACCAAGCAAGCTGGACAGTAAGATTCAGACCCAGGAGGATTGGTCCTAAAGCTGGGCACAAAGCAGGAGATGGACAAGCCATCCTTTAGTTGGCATTTGGCCAGCTCATCCCTCTTGGGAAAGCTCTACGTGTACCAAGACACAGACTTCATCTGAGAAGTGCCCGTGGCAGGGACCAGGATGGTCAAACCCCTGCAATTCCTCAAGGCTATGACGTGCTGAAGCTGCTGCAACAGGTGCAAAGGAGTTTGGCCCCAAACCTTTTTGTCCTCCTCTGATGATATGAAAGTCAATAAATATTGTCCTGAAATAATTTAATTACACATATTCCTTATTACCATGGTTACGTTGCCCTTGCTCTGGCTCCCTCTCAGCCTCCTAAATAGAGATGTTGCAGGCTTTTTGAAGGAGTTATTTTTTGGAAAACCACCAGTCCCACTAAAGAGGTTATCACCTATTTCTTGAAAAATGCCTATTTTTGCAATTGCTACTCCAGTTTAATTAGAGGTAGTTTTGGTTGAGATATGCTGACACTTCCATTTGCAATCCAAATACGAAACAGAATTTAGTTTGTTCAATATGTAAACCTTTTCTATCACAAAGTGAGAGCACTTTTTGAAGTTCAAACTATATTTCTTTTTAAATCAGAAAGCTTTCTGAGAGTTCTCATTATTTCCCTAAGGGCTGAATAAAGCATTTTAGTCCCTGTCCTCCACATTCTGTAACCAGCTATTTCCAGTGAGATTGGCCTGAAGTTTTACAGGATTCTTGTAGTTATTTTAGAAGTTTGGCCAAACAAAGCAATCCAGATGGCTGGACTGAGAAATGTATTTTTTAAAGTTGATTATCCCCAGCATAGCTCTTTTTAAATGGCTTCATTAAAAATTGAAGGCTGCATCTGAATTAGCTTCATTTACCGCTTAAAAAGCTAAAAATGTTGGAAATTGGTTTAGATATTTGTATTTGAAAGTCTGCAGATGAGTAATCACAGCAGGTAAGCTTTGTTCAAAATTGCTTTAAAGGACAAAGGCAATTTCACATTCTAGTTAATCGAAATACCCTTTAAAAAGATGGTGGAGGATCAACAACTCAAATTCAGGGCTGAAAGGTCAACATTATTTGGGCTGTTGAAGCTGGGATTTTTTCTCAGCATAAACCTAAAGAATGTGCAACCTCACAATAATTTTACCTGAGTTTTTGAGGGTTTTTAAGACTTTAAAAGGGAGCACTTTGTATGGTTACTCTCTCCTCTGTTCTTAATTCAGCTGTTCTGTGATGGAGCGTTGGCTGCCTGGGGTCTCGTGTTCAGAGTGAGCCAAGGGGTGCTCAGACCTGTGGCCAGTGAACCCCCCATGCTGATCAGTCTGTGTCTGCTGCTGGCTTCTCTCCCTACCCCAGCTTGGGTTCCTAGAGAGAAGTACCTGAAAGCACAGAGTTTTGTTGCAGTGTTTTCAGATACCCTCTGCCAGCAGGAGGCTTAAATTTCCC
Organism: Anomalospiza imberbis; assembly: GCF_031753505.1. Taxonomy (NCBI): domain Eukaryota; kingdom Metazoa; phylum Chordata; class Aves; order Passeriformes; family Viduidae; genus Anomalospiza; species Anomalospiza imberbis. Next base: position 16,751,268 of record NC_089691.1, on the reverse strand, counting down.
CCTGAGGTTTATTGGTGTTTGTGGCTGAACCCCTTTTGCTGGGAAATAGTGGATGTTGGATAAACAACCTGTGGGATGCTGTTTTTCCAGCCACCCTCTGTGTCACAGCAGCCCTGGGAACACAGTTCCCTGTTCCAGAGCAGGTGGGAGATTGCACTCAGCCTTGGTGGCAATCCAAGGTTCATCTCAAAAGAGCATTAAAAAGCATTCGCTGCACAGTGTGGGGAGCTCTTGTTGAGGATTTTGCTGCATATTGAGCAGTACAAATCCTGGCAATGCAAATGTGACTTGTGCTTCATTTGACCACACAGTTGTGAATTTGAGTTAAGAACTATATACCTTGCTTAGCTAAATAGTAAGCAGTCAGAACTCTTGACATGCTGCTTTGGAATAAGTCCTGAGTTTAGATGGATGCATTTTTTTTCCTATTTTAATACACTTGATTAAAACAAATTAAACTTCAAATAGACATTTTCACATTTGATAAGGTCTGCAGAAGTTCCTTGGATGCTCTGGGGAGCAGAGCCATTAAAGGGGTATTCTTGTTCACAGACTTGTAATGTGGGGAGTTGCAAGAGCTGCAGAGAAAAAGTGATCTTGAACAGTAAGGGCTGTGCTTGAATCTGTTTCAGAGAGACAGTCTGAGTTTTCACAGTGAAATCTGGTAGTTCATCCATTTTCTTTCAGGCTCAAGTTAGACTCAGACGTTATCTGAATAGAAGGTTGTTGAGATTTTGTGCCTTGATTCGGGAAAAAATAAGTGCACTGAAACTAGTAACCTATAATGAGATTGAGATCTGTCTTATGTGTGAGATGGAAAAATGGTTTTTTTTTGTTTTTTTTTAATAATGATGGATTACTTTGTTTTGTATATTTCTTTCTGTCAGTCTGCCCATCAGAATCTGTCACCGGGGAATTCAACTGTACCCAGCATTAACCAGCTAGCATCAAAACTGTGACTTATATATTTACTTACGTGCATGCAGAAAAGCCTGATCAAAGAAAGGAGAAAAATTGATGGAAAACACCCACTCAGCGACCAATAACCGTCTGTTCTCTCCCTTTCCACTCGTTCTCTTCCTTACAGCAACCACTTGAAAGGAAAGACAGCCAAAACAGTTCCCAGCAGAGCGTCTCGAGCCACCGCAGCGGGCACACCGCGTCCCCCGCGCACAGCACCCAGGTGCTGCCAGACTACGCCGCCCCGGAGGCGCCGGCCACCGACCAGCCGGACACTTCTGGGCAGAAAAAGCCAGATCCATTCAAAATCTGGGCCCAGTCCAGGAGCATGTATGAAAGCCGACGTGAGTATGAAGCAGGTGTAGTTGCTAAGGCTACGGCTCCGGCAGCTGCTCCCTGTGTATTTTCTTTGCAAAGAAATGAATCTTTAAGGTTTCTGCTGGAAGTGTAGGGCTTCCACTGGTTAATTTGGTGCCTGTCAATGAGATCCACTTGATAGAGCTGCAGTTTGCTGTCTCATGAGGATTGGGTTTAGATCATCTCTAGGAAAGGGCACATAGACCAAAGCTTAATATGAAAAATCCCTTTAAAATTAAAGACTGTCTTTCCCCCTAAGTTTTTATTGTGCTTTTAAATTAGACCAGCGGAGAATTTCAAGTTTGTTATCCAGATCCTAACCTTTTTTTTGAGGTTAAGATTGATGATCTGATATGTATAGGAATTTCAATAAGGAGGGGAAGTATTTAGTTTGCTGAAATTCATATCAGATGCTTTTTAGCCTCACTCTGGGGAGGAGAAAATCCAGCTGAGCCATTTTACTTTGACCAGAGTGGACACTTTAACAATACAGATATGAAATGCGTATTTTAAGTGGCTTTTATGGCAATTAATAATCTGCACACTTAGCTAATAATTCAGCAGGGTTTTGACTCTGTTCCAAGACTACAAATGTGGTTTCAATCAGTTTCTTCTCGGGAAACAAAATAAACATATTGGCTTTGCTTTAATTGCACTGCTGAAGATGATCAAATCTGTAAAAGCTTCTTAGAGTGTTAGGTTCATTTTGAAAGGCAGTAGTTACTTTAGTTAGAGAAAAGGGAGTTTCAAAGCCTTAGTGCTCTGAGAGTATCACCCACAGTTTGATTTTATTGTCTAACTGGAAATTGGTAAAACCAGTAAGAAATTAACCTTTACCTCAGAAAGAAAAATGGTAGGACTTTTTTTTTTTACTGACAAAATGAATCACTTTGAAGTGTTATCTCCTGGGAAAATTAAATCATGAGTCACAATTTCTTGGCTGAAGATACATCTCTTTGGATTGAATGTCTCAGCAATGCAGTTTGTAGGTGTCTCTGCTTTTGTGCGCTGCTTCCCTTCCCATCCTTTCCTAGGGATTGGGTGTACTGACCAGGGCCAGGTCACGCTGATCTGCAGACTGCAGTGACAGAACTTGTATGTGCAGCTCATTGAAATAGGAAAAAGGGGTGAGAGCTGAGGGACAGCAGCTGCTGAGCCCTGCAGAGCTGTGGGCAGAGCTCCTCCTTCTCCTGCCTGGGTGGACAAGTGTCCCATGTTGCTGGCCTTCCCGCTGCCCAGCCCAGGTGGTTCCTGCTGGCACTGTGCTGCCATTCCCTCTGACTCCCTGCAGCTACTTAGCTAATTTCTAATTAACTGTTTAACTCACACTAATTAGTCATTAGTATCAGTTTAGCAGCCTTAACTCCTGCCTGTCTTTCCTGATAAAACCCAAGACTGAGCTGGAGGAAGCCTGAAGTGCACAGGCAGGCAGTCGCCCTTCTGTGTCACCTCCAGCACCATGTGCTAAATCCTCCCTCTTTCCTCAATGGCTGTAGTTATCCTGTAGAGGTTTTGTCCTTGGCTGGGACTAGAGCCCTTCCAGAGGTCTTTTCACAGTCTCTTGACCTGCTGGCTTCCCACAACCCATCTTTTTCCTGTGCCACAATCCTCACTGCTTGGGCCTGTTGCTAGACTGGGATCTGCTACACCCCTTCAGCTTCCCTGCCTCCCCTTTCCATAGTCCAGCATCTCTGTAGTGGGGCTGATCCTCTTCTCCTGCTTCAGTCCTTGTCTCTTGCCTCTTCTACCAGATAAAACCTGTTTGAACATCTGTGCTTTTCTATGACCTTTTCATCCCATTGCTGTTCCCTTCCAGGAAGGTGTTTTTCTGAGATTTCTTGGTTTCATAAGCAGGGTTTTTTTTGGAGAATGGTGGGACTGTGATATGGTCATATCTCCTTTTAAACCATTAGAGGTGTCCCAGAGCCTGTGAATTTCCAACCCTAAGCTGGAGTGAAACATATTCCCTGGGGATTAACCTGCACTCTTAGCTAGTGACATGGCTTTGTTGTGGGTAATGAAATGTGAAGAAAAGCAGGAAAGATAAGTGAAAAATTGAGTTGGATGTGCTCTGTCTACTTTTGTGGTCTGATCCCAAAGCATGACTGGTGGTTTTACTTCGAGGTCAGCGGTCAGCTCCTTCTTCCCTCACCAAGCCCTTACTTATCACCAGTCTCATAAGTAGAGTCTGTGGCTCACAGCTGAAACTTGGCTCTGCTGCCCGGGGGCTTGGGGTGAAGCCCTGTGTTTCTTTGCCTTTGTTATGAACCTGAATCATCCCTTTGAAACTCATTCCCAGGGTTTCCCAAGCGTGCCTCTCAGGTTATTTGTAGGGAGCTCTGCTGACACTGAGCAGCAGAGTGTGTGATAGGAGGAATCATTCCCTGGGGACTCCAGTTCCCTGTCTGTCAGCTCCACCTGTGCTGTTCTTCTTGTTTTTACCCACCTGCAGTTGGGTTTAACTCCAGTGCCACCTTTGGCTAGTAGGGAAACAGTCACATCTTCTCTTTCTCCTTTACTTGGGCACCCACCCATTCCCTCAGGCTTTGGGACTGTCATCTCCAGTGACAGCTTTGGGTGCTGGGTGTGACTCTCTCTGCAGCCTTCTGATGGAGGTGTGAGCAGAAGTGAATATCTTATGCGCAGCAGGAGGATGTCACCCGAGTGCCAGGGCTGAGGGTGGGTGACACATCCAGTAATCAGGGAATTTGGGGGGTTCTACAAGGCTCCACCACTTGAGGAGCCCCAGCACATCTCTTCTGCCACTCAGGCCAGGGCTTGCCCTCTGTTAATTGCTGGCCTTAAATTTTAAAAAGCCTGAAAAGGGTTATATGATGTTCTTAGAATGTTCTTCAGGGTTTTGCATCCTCAACAAGTGGACTGAAAAACAGGAACAAGCCTTTGTGTTGAGGTATATGATGAATTTAAGAAGGACAGTATTTTAGAGCGTTAGATCATCTTAAGTGGTTTATTTTGCCCATTTTTGAAATTGTTGAGCATTAAAAGAGCATAGTGCAATTTTTCAAGTGCAGATGACACAAGAAGATGAATTCATTAGCTCCAGCCCAGACAGATTTTTTTTCCATCTAAAAATAATATTGTAAAGAGGTTTTATTCAGTATATGAGTTTCTCTTCTCCAAGATATTTCTAAGTACTGAATCTGTACTGAATAACTACTGCCTTTTTCTCTGGGAATGCATCCCACTGTTACTTACATTAATAATAAGAATGTAGACACAGAAAGCAAAGGCAACATTTTAATATTTCAGTATTTCTAAAATTCGTTCTTCCTCTACTTGAGTTGTCTTTGGATCAGTATTTCAATCAAAAAGACTGTATTTGCTTTAAGTGACCTGTCTCACTGAAGTCATTGATAGAGTACAATTAGGTTGAAAAGCACCAGTTAACCCATAATTGTGTAAAAGCATGTGTTTTTATGATTTACCAAAGCATCTTAATATCAGAAAGTGCTCCAATTCTGCGGGGGAGAGCCACAGACGTTGCTTGTTTAGGGGAAGGGAAAAAACCAACAAAAATTAAGCTAGAATTAATAATGCAAAGCTAAGGAAAGGCTCCATCACTGTTCCTGCATTCTGGCTGAGGGGAAGCAGATTAGAACTGCAGCTTTATTCCACAAGTGCGGGTTATAGTTCCTTCATGTGGAGCTCCCCGGGGTGAGGGGATCAGCCCTGCAAGGTGCTGAGTGTTTGGGCTCAGGTCCAAGGAAGCTTATTTTGAAGCTGTAAACCCAAAGGTATGCTTTAAGGCTAAGGCTGAGCTCAGATGCTGTGCTGCAGTCTGGCCCAGAGTGACCAGTCTTTGCTGGATTAACATGTTTGAGAATAGCCAGCTTTGTGGGGATGTGAAAACAGAGCATTTGGTGGTGGTAACAAATGCACTCTTTGCTGGTGCTGAGCTTTAGCTGCCTGAGCTCCTCATTATGGGTAACTCATTGCTGCTCGTGGGAGTTGTGTACATGAATCAGAGAGAAGGACAAACCCTTAAGGTTTGAAAGCTGAAGCAGTTCCAAGATCCAGGAATGACACACTTGAAGAACACTCAGAGAGAGCAACAGCAATTGAATGGCTTAGCAGAGAGCCACAATTCAGAAACCTCACACAGTTTTATTGAAATATAGCTTTATAATATGCTTTTTACTTTTTAATGTATTATTAAACTTCCTTAAAGATTAGCACAATCTGTTGTCAAATTTTTCTCATGTGGCCTGATTGCTTTGCAAAATACTGTATCCTACATATGGCCATCTGTCAAAACAGCAGTGACAAAATGAATTAATCTGAATTGCAGATGTGTTAATGAATCCCTTTGAAGGGCTTAAGCATTTAATTAAAAGTAAAGCAGAACACGATACAGAATTTTTAAAGCTTTTAAAATATTCGAAGTTATCATTAATACTTGAATTTTATTTTCAGGCACACAATTTGTTTGGGAGGGTTTTTCTCTCCCCAGATCTAATTAAAATAATACAAACAAGTCTTGACCCTAGCGTGTTCGCTCATCGGCAGTTACATAGAACTAAAAATATTTGCACAATAACACAAACATTAGATAATTTTCCCTTAAAATAGAAAAGAATAATACTCTCCTGAAATCACAGCCACCTTCTGATCAGACTGAGTTGAAAGATGATGCTTAGTAAAAGCCCTTTGGAAGGGTTATGTCCTTTTATTATATTAATAGTAGACAAACAGTTGCAGTGATACTCTTGGGCACACAGATGTATCTGTGCCCTTGGAGAATGTGTTGCTAAAAGGGACCATGACACTCCCAGCACGTCACGTGAGCTTGTTCATCTTGTCAAGAGCTCCTGCTGAATCCATCTTTCAAAAGCTTTCCATGCCACCACAAAGGGAAAAGAAAAAAAAAAAATTGAATTCTCCTGCAGTGGGATAGTTCAGAAAATTGATTTCTTGCAAATATGGAGCCTTATGAGATCTGTGGGTAAATTGCAGGACTTTTCAGCTCTGAAACTCTCCATCAGCTTCAGTGAGACTGTCCACTCCTAATTTCAGACTTGTCCTCATACACTTTGCTGAATCTGGACCTTAAACATTTTGTGCTTTGCCAAGCTATGAGTCACTGAAAGTGCTGCTGCCTCCAATGAGCCAGTGACTAAAGCAAACTCACACTGATCATTCTTGAATCCATCTTATGTTGAAACTGATGTCACACTAGGCAGATTTTTATTTATATAACATGTTAAAGTTTGCATAGTAAAGTTTGATTTAAATTATCTGTAATTAAGCACTGTGTTTATTGTTCATCACCACACATTTAGAATTTCTTTTAACATTAGGCGAAGATATTTCCATTTGGAAAACTAACTCATGTTATGAAGTTGAAAGGTTTTTTGTAAAAAAGTATATTTAAGGTGTTCTCACAGAAATTTTTCCTCTAAGGAGAAAGAAGGTTTTTCAAATATACCTGCATGTATGTGCATAAATGGGTAAATTCAAATGTGTGTGTATTTTATATCTACATGTGCACAGGCAGAGAGATGTGAAACTTAGGATGTCATAATCCATAGTAGCTATAACCTTAAAAAATTGTGCATGCAAGCCTAACATGACCCTTAAAGTCACAATTAATTAAATGAACTAACAAGAAAACAGATACATTAAGCTTTGCAAAACTGTAAAATTAATATTACAGCTATGTCACCTTCACCTGCAACTGGACTGAGCAAGGGTGAGAGAGAGAGAGAAATCAATTCCACGAGTTTTGGAGAATGTAAGACTGTGCCGAGAATGTATCTGTGTCTTGTGATGTCTTGTTCTGGTGTCATTGCTGCTCTGTGGCGGGGGGCTCTTCATCACCGAGGGAGTCTGGCAAGGCCATATGCCAGGTTTAGCCACCCAGGGGCAAAGCCTGGCTTTGCTGTCCTGGCTGGATGGTGTAGGTGGCCGGGGGTGGCTGTATCGTGTTCCTGTTTCCTTCATGCGTTTGCCCAGGTGGCTCATCAACGGGCCTGCATCACCCACCTTTCCTGACATTCACAGAACTCTTTTTACCACTTTTGCACTGCTCTCCAAATGGTCTGGTTTAATGTGGGACAAGCAGACTGCTGTTAAATTTTACCCATTTGGGCTGCATACATGTTTTATCAGAGTCAGACATGCTTGAGGTCAGTTAAGGTGCAGGGTTGCAGTGAATGACTCCTAGAGGCCATTTTTCATTCATTTTCAACAAAATTTCAGCAGCACCATGCTCACATTGAGTAAGGAAAGTGGCTCCTCAGAAGAGCAACTGAGTAATGGGACAACCTAAAATAATTCTCCGGTATGGAACCTCAGAGGGGTCTCACCTCTGAAGCTTGGGGGTGGATGGGTGTTCTGGGCTGTGCCAGTGAATCACTGCCCTGCAGAGCTGCTACAATAAGTGGTAAAAGGAGCTTTGTACTCATTCTGTGAAAAGGTGTGTTGTCTGTATGTCTGTTGTATCTGTGTTCCACCTTGCTGCAATCCTTCCAGTGGGAGGAGCGCTATGTGAAAGAACTGGCTCCTTTGGGGGCAGACTTGTCTTTTTTTGTTGCTTTGGTCTGACATAGCTGGTCCAGCCTGGCCTGCTGTTCCCTCCAGCAGCACTAATTGTGTAGCCGGGACCCAAACCAGAGCCATACGGCATCGTTCAGTGAGACTGGAGGGGTGACAAATGGGAAGGTGTTGAGCGATGCCGAGGACACGGGCCCACGCCGGAGCTCTCTGCAGCAGCCACTTTACCTCTGACAGATCCAACACACACTATTAATTGTTTGGGGCCAGCCTTTGCCAAAACAGCCTGCAAAGAGCTGAGAGAAGCTCCTGACTGTGTCTGCTTGTCACTCTCCCCTTGCTGAAGGCAGTGGCAAACAGCAATTAATTCATTGTCTGAATTCTGTCATGCTGCACGTCTGAGCGTGGCGAGCTGCCTTCAGCCAGAGGAGATGAGCCACACAGGCACCCGGCGTGTTCGTCACCCGAGTGCTCTGTAATTGGGTCTGGACAAAAATCAGCCTCTAATTCAGTGAGGGCACGGGTGTTAAGCTTAGCTTATAATTGCAGGTAATTAAAATGTAAAAATGTTATCTGTAAAGCCAGCTTAAATGAAAATGTCATAGCAGACATCTGTACCTTACCATTCACCTATTTGTTTAATTTTTAGTATTCCCAGTTCTTCAATTCATGTTATATTTTAACTCACTGAAGAGAGACCTTCAGAGGTAACCAAAAACCTGACAAGCACCCAAGCAGACCCAAATTTTTGCAGAATAAGCACAAACAGTGTAAAATCTAATTAGGGCCCAATCTGACATTCACTGATGCCAATGGAAAACAACCTGTTCGTAGATACAGAAAGCTAGATGATGTGTCACCAAACGTGCTGCATCCTCTGTCTGAGGAGGCACTTATTTAAATTGGATTCCTGAACAATATATTTTGGTTTCTTTACTGAAGTTATAGGCAGGTGATTGCTAACAGCTTTTTATTATCATTAATTATAAATTTTGGGAGGGGATCATTACAAAATTAGTCAATGTTACAGATACTATCCAATAAATATTAAATGAACCTGAAGTTGTCTTTGATATGATATAATGTTAGCAATTAGTTCTGCATTTTTTAAAAAGGGATGAAAGCAAGCATGAGTAAGTTAATATAAAACATTGCTGTTCAACAGCGCTTCAAGGTTAGTACTTCACTGTATGTAATATTCATTGTAAAAACCTTGCTGGTGTTCCATACTAATGAGTAGGTGAGGTTGGGCTTTTTTATGTTTCCAGCTGGTTTTATCTCTTCAGTGCTTTTGCAGAGCCTGCACATGAGCAAGTGAGAGTCAGGAGAGCTGCATTGTTTTGAGTGGAGCCCTTCTGATTTACACCAGCTGGGGATCTGTCCCACAGTTATTTAAAGCAGAGTTAGTAGACAGATAGCAAACTATGCTTGGGAAAGTTAATTAAGAAGTAGAAGTCATAACAAGTGGCTCTTCTGTCTCCCATGAAAGAGGAGGCAGCTGTATTGTTTCTGCCAGAGTAATTCTCTGCTGTACACATTTATTTATTGATGGTTTGGAAGAGACTCTTGCAATGGGTAATGATGCTAATATTGACAGAAGGAAATATTATAGTGATAAATAAAGGGCAAGTCACAATTCGATGCCTAGAAAGTAGAAACCACTGCATAACTTTTAATGGTAATATAAGTAATAATCCTTTAGTATTTAAAACTACAAATGTTGATAGTTATGTCTTTTTTTTTTATGTGAAACTGAGGTGGTCTCCAAGCCCACCTCATTTAAAAATTAAAATTGCATGGCACATCCTTTTATGTACATCTGAGTAGTCCTGATTTGGGTGAAAAGGTGTGGTGTTTTGATTAAAAATGATAGTTTTTCTTCTTTCCCTTCAGTTCCAGATTATCAAGAGCAGGATATCTTTCTATGGAGAAAGGAAACTGGGTTTGGATTTAGGATTCTAGGTGGAAATGAGCCTGGAGAACCTGTGAGTATCATGTTTTAGTTTGTGACATCTTTCAGAAACACAGCAGTAGAATGTACAGATGTGCAGAACTATGCTGTAGCATCACTGCTAAATAGTTAGTGGACTATATTTATATATCCTGCATCTCCCCACCCTCCCTCCAAAATAACCCCACAACTCCATAAGTGAAGTGGGTTTGGCTTCTCCTTCTACTTTAATGATAAACCAAATAAAAACACATAGGTCCTTGGACACTGAGGATAGGATGTCCTGGTCATGTTTGCAAGTGTTTTGATGTTAGAATGCCAGGTTCTTAGATTTTAGAATATGCTCCTTGAATTCAGTTAATTTATTTACCATAAATCCAGTGTGGGAGGTGCCATCCTTTCCTGTGCTGCACAGGTCCTAGCTAGATAGTGGCAGCGTGACTTTCCATGTTTTTCCCTGCCAAAATTATTTTGCTCTTTTATGGGAAGAGAGACCACGAATTCGTCTTGTGTTAGAGTAACTCCACAGAACTCACTGAAGATAAACCAAGACTGAGTTGGAGGACAAGCGTGTGGTGCAGAGCTTGTAAACCCTGCAGGCAACTGAAAGGGTAACTCAATCTCAGCTTCCCTGGCAAGATCCTCAGTGTTATTAGCCATCTTCCTGTCTGGTCACTGTCTGGTTGAAGAAGTTTTCCAAGGCTGTCTGTCCTTTGAATGAATGGACTGCCTAAAGAAACAAGATGTCAAATTTATTACAATTTCACAATGTGCTGCATTCACACAGAACCGCTTTTACAGGAGCAACTTTCCTGACCAGCACACATTTGTCAACAATTTCATGCCCCTACTAAATCAGGTCTAACTAGGAGTGCCCCTTGCTTCCAGCTGGCTGCTGAGCTGGTTCTCATTGCTCTCTCTCCTCCTGTGCCAATCCCTCAGATTTACATCGGTCACATTGTACCGCTGGGTGCTGCTGACGCCGACGGCCGCCTGCGATCGGGCGATGAGCTGATCTGTGTGGATGGGACGCCTGTGGTGGGGAAGTCACACCAGCTTGTGGTCCAGCTTATGCAACAGGCAGCCAAGCAAGGTCATGTCAATCTGACCGTCAGGCGCAAAGTGGTTTACACAGGTAGGCTGCACTATCACCCCGCAGGGGTGGATTTTCTTGCCAGGATCCCATCTGTTCAGCAAATGGTCTAAGGGAAAAAAAAAGCTTCTTCTAGTGCTGGGAAAACTCAAGGGATGTACTGTTGTTTTTCCTCTTTTGCCTGTTTTTAGTCTTTTTTGTTCCTGATCAAATAAGTTTCAAATTTTTTCCAGTCAAGACTCTCTAAGTTGGCTTTCCCAGTCTTCATAAGGTTTCTGATAAAATGGGGAACTGTTCAGTTGCAACATACAATTTTTAGTTTGACTTAGGCAGCAGACACTGTGGCCAACTGCTCGTGTTTTCTGTATACTTCCCAAAATAAATGTGCAGCCTGATAGTCACCCTTAAACTGGGAGTGAGGGAAAAGATGATGATGAGTCCACAGAAGGGAGAGGCAGAGTGCAAGTGAGGGCTCTGATGTGGGGTGGCTGCTGTCCCAAGCTCAGGGGAAGCTTCAACATGTAGTCAAGTTGATGGGAAACTGCAAACGTTGGTTCTGGTGGGCCAGGGTGTGCACGTTTGTTGTTACAGAATCATAGAATGGTTTGGGCTGAAAAGGACCTTAGAGATCATCCATTTCCAACCCTTCTGCTGTGGGCAGAGACACCTTCCACTAGACCAGGTTGCACAGGTCTAGAGAGTTTTCTGTATGCTGAGTTATGCTGGGCATTGTGCACACACTGCACAAGTGTAGGATCTAAATGAACAGAAAAGCTGGCAGAAAGACAAAGATGCAAAGAGAAGTGACACTGTCTGGTACCATTTTGGCACCCAGATAAGGGATTGAAAAATGTCATGATAGCAGAGAAAATGAAGACATGAGCATGAGCTTTCTGAATAACATGTGGCCATATGTTTAATATTGGAGAGTAACTTTTGAGTGCTGCCTGTCCCTTTGAGTCCCTTTAGGAACTCAGGTGTGGGAGTTGCTTTTACTCACTCAAAGAAAAGGATATTATATCGCTTTTCAAGTTTAGGCATCATCAGATAAATAGGCAGTGATGTACTTTGATCTTAGAGAGAATCAAAATAACATTCAGGTTGGAAATTAGGTCCTCAGTGGAAGTTAGGACTAGAAGAGTACCTCTAAAATAGCTCTGTGTTCTTATCCAGGCCTGAGCCCCTTCTGCACAATAATAAATAAATGTTCACTTTTCATTTCTTTCTTTCTTCCCAATGTGGATTAAACTCCAGGTTATGTCTCTCCTCTGACAGCCTCTCTTTAATTCCTAACCAAGGTCTGGTGTGAGAGAAGCTTTAGAAGAGCATTGGGAGGAAGGGGAAGGGCAGCTGAATTTTGGTATTGTTTTTGTGTGTAGATTTTCTATGCAGTTTTACAGCCTCCAGGCTGGAAATTACCATGAAATATTTAGTTGCATGAGATCTCTCTTGATATTTCATTCAGAGGCATGTTACTGCAGATCGAGCTATTTCTGAATCATTGCAAATGTGGACACTTACTCTAGGATAAATTATTCAGAATCCCTTCTTTCACCTTATATTTGCAGGCTTTTAAATTTCAGCAGAACTTTGTGGAGAAGGCTGTTCCTGAATTTCGGTCCCTTGTTCCTCCTGTCATCTCTATGCCAGTAGAAAAAGATTGTTCACCTAAATGAGTACTCTCTGTCCTGAGATTCATGTAGGGGAAATTTTATGCTCCTGTAATCTTAATAAGAAGAATGCTTTCTATTTAGTACATACTTGTGAGTATATAAGTGCAGATATAACTTCTATCCAAGGATATTTTAAAGTCCTTTTTTTTTTTTTTTTTGCATCATGATTTTACAGGTTTAGATTTTGTTTGCCATCCATTTTCATGCTGATGCTTTTAAGATCTTCAACTTAATTTTGATTCACCAAATTGGAGAAGTGACCTGATTAGCAGAGGCAGCCATTCAGCAAGGACAAGTGCAATATGCTGCTCTCAGCTGCACAAATGGGCTGCAGAGAACAGGCTGAGTAACAAGAAGTGGAAGCTATTGTGGACCACGAGCTTTATGCTGAGGTTGGCTCAGGTGAAGAAAAAGACTGTGCAGGGATGTAGGCAGGGGGAAACTCTCCTGATTTCCTAGCAGATGATGGCTTAGTGCAATATGGTCCAGCACTTCAAGAAAGACATATCTGAGTTGGAGAAAGCCCAACTGGAGAGAATCCAGAAGACCAGGGAAAATAAGGAGAGCTCTAGAAAACATGGTTTGAAAGGAAATGTTGAACAAATTTGGATTCTTTAGCTTAAAGCAGAGGAGGAGGTATTAAACTTCCCATGACTCTAAGAGGCTGCTGCAAAGAGGAAGGGAATAATATGCTCCCCATATGCCTGTTAGATAGCACTAGAAATAATAGCCTTATGTAGCAGCAGGGAAGATTTAAGTCAGACATTGCAACCAATAGATTGCCTGGGGAGACATTTAACAGCTGATTAGACAAACATCTGTCAGGACTGATATTAGGTAGAGTTGGCCCTCACTCGAGGAGAGTTTGGACTAAGTCATTTTTTTGAGATTTCTTTAAGCCTTGTGGTAGCTGATTAGATTTTAAACTAATACCCCTTTCAACTTCAGTTGCTGTTAAACACTTGTTTAATATTAACGTTAGCAATGTTTAATGTCTGTACCAGACTGTACAGATGATAGTTGTTGGTTCTTCTATCCAGAAATGTTTGGTGCACAAGTTGTTTTGCTCATGTTGAGAGATTGTTATTACTAAAGATCCCATTAATCAAAGGCAATCAGTGCACTAATTGATAGCTTTCAGTTTAAAACTACATAGAAGTTGTTGTGAGATATTACTGCCTTTCCTTATGGCTTGTGCATATATATGTACAAGGTACATATGGTCGTACATATATAACTGAAGTGGGGATGCAATAGCTAGAGGAGGAGCCTTTGAACTGATGTAATCCAGGTTTAAAATGCCACAGAGCATCCAAGCACACAACACTGCACTGGTTTAACCTGGCTGCAGTATGGCTGAATGACTACACGCAGGAGAGGGCGAGCAGTGTGGGCAGTGCCACCACCGAGCAGAGCTGTTGGTGGTGACATCTGAAAGCATGGCCACAATATGATGGCTAGACTGAAGCAGGTGATTTTTTTTTTAGCCTTTTCTCAGTAGACAGCCATCTCCAACACTCTTTGTTCTCCCCTCCCCAGTTCCCAAGGCAGAGAATGAAGTCCCATCCCCGGCCTCCTCCCACCACAGCAGCAACCAGCCGGCCTCGCTGACGGAGGAGAAGCGAACGCCGCAGGGCAGCCAGAACTCCCTCAACACGGTCAGCTCGGGCAGCGGCAGCACCAGCGGCATCGGCAGCGGCGGCGGCGGGGGCAGCGGGGTGGTCAGCGCCGTGGTGCAGCCCTACGACGTGGAGATCCGCCGCGGGGAGAACGAGGGCTTCGGCTTCGTCATCGTCTCGTCGGTGAGCAGGCCTGAGGCGGGGACGACGTTCGGTGAGTCCTGCGGGGTTTTGATGGCACCTCCAGTGAGACGCGAGCTTTGCAGCCCAAGGAGGCGGGTGGGGATCTGTTTGATTAAAAGTGGTGAGCGCGCCCCGATTTATGTAATTAATAGTAAAATCACAGGCAAACACTGTAGGTGTTTGCCTCCTGGGGTTTGTTCGGCACGGAGTTGAGAAAAGTGAAATAAAACATCCCAACCCAAAGAGCTAAAATGCCACCAATGGCAATTCCTGATGCTTGCTCTCTGGGAGAGCCTCTCTGGGGTTTGCTCTCAGAGGAGCAGCTGGGGATCCTCCCAGTGATGCTGTTTGCCAGTGCAGAAATGTAGCAGGTGGAATGAAATATGTCTTGTGATGGTGGAATCAAGCCAGTTGATTTAAAAGCAGTAATGTTTAAACTGATTAACTTCTCTTTGGCAATCAGGGTTATTCTGATCATCATTATGTTTTCTGAGCATGCTGGTAGCAGGAAAGTTTTAATTAATACTGCTTGCTGGTGAGACATAAAATGGGGAATACTGTTAAAAGAACAGGATGTTTCTTTTACCCATTTGACCTCTTCCCAAATGCATTTCTTCAGAGTAGGAAGAAATTAAGTTTAAGCTTGTCACACGTAATATCCTCACCTAATAGAGGAGGTCATGGTTTCTGTCTACGCAGAGACCCATTTCCAGGGTGGTACTTCCAGAGGAGACGTACATAAGCTGGTTTTGCAAATATGCCCAGAACAGCCTGTTCTCAAGTAGAAGTGTCATTGCAAGGAGGAAACCAGTCAGAGATGCTATTTTCTTCCCTTTCCATCTCCTCCAAAAGGAGACCAGAGGCAATATCCACTTGTACTTTGAAAAGGAAGGTGTTCCCTTAGTCTGTGGCACATGATAGGGGTGGAGGGAAAGGAAGGACAGAGCAATGCCTTAGCTGTCTTCACAGCACCTCCCACAGCAGTGCTGTGGTTTGCAGAGAAAATGCTTTTCAGGCTCCCTGTGTAGCTTGAGTGTTCCTGGGGCACGCAGGTGCAAGAAGGGGAATTTCCCTCATTCTCCTAGGCTTTATTTTCTGACATTTCTTGCCATTGCCCATCAGTGACACCCTTAGTAATACATCAAGGGAGCAGCACCACCTTTGCTGGTATTCATGTAGAACAGACCGTTTCTAGCACTGTTCTGGGACGTCTGGCAGCAGAGAGTTCAAGGGGGAATTGTGTAGTACAAAACTAGTGCATTGAGTTCTGTCAGTTCTCAGATTCTAGGCTCTCTCACACTGTCCTTGCTGATGGAAACTGCTCTTCCAAGATAGGTGTTCTGGTGCCAGAACACAATGGTGTAACGTAAAACAGATTAAACTGAGCACAGTGTAGAACAGAGGGCGTGCTTTTATCTTCTGAACGGATTTTCAAACATATGTAAATAACTTCTACTGTATGAAGATTATGCTGTAACTCTTCTCTGCAGAGAAACTTTGACCTGAAGTTGTAAAAAGTTGTGTTTGCTTTAGCCCAAAATTCTTGCTAACTGGAAGTTTTCTGTGCAGGGGCTCCCAAGGAGATCTGTTGATCTGTGACTGTTTTTCCTTTAATTTTTTCAAGTATATTCAGTTTTTTCCTAACACTCCGCATGAGATGTGTTCCCTCTGCTGTCTGGTGCTTGCTCTGGACCTGCTTCGTAGTTTTTTTTCTTTCTTGGGTAGTATTTAGAGATGGGCCAAACTGGTTCTAAAACCTTGGTCACTTTGGTGTGGGCTCTGTCATCTGTGCTTATTGGATAGAGTAGAAACTCACATCCTCAAAACAGGATAAACTGTAAACGTGATGGGGCTTTGTATTACCAGAAAGAGAAACTTTCTAACATCATGGTAAAATTAAAGGAAAAAAAAAAAAAGAAATCTCCCTAATGTTTGTAACTAATATTAACACTCTCTGCCAGATTTCATCGCATCTTTCCAAACTCATATATCCTTGTCTTAGCCTTTTCTTCTTTATGGTCTTTCTAGTGTTGTCATGTGTGTGTATCTCTAAAACTACTAATCAAATAAAGACTACAGCAGAGATGGGAAAGTGCATCTTGAGGGTGAATGTATTGTGGATGCAAAGTGTGAGATGACCATGTGCTGTGTGCCCCAAGGCCTCTTGCCCATAAAGGAGCTGTAAAAAAGCTCACTGGATTTATGTGAGTGATGTTGTGTATCCCCTGTGTCCCAATTCTGCATGCTATGGACAACCCCATGGTTTTGAAACAAAACAACTGCATGGAACAGGAGGAGAATTTTGTCTCCAGAACACATTCATCCTAAAGTGCTCTCGCTCTGTGTGTCAGACATCTCAATGGTTTTGTGCGTGGTTTTAGAGGTATTTTAATGAGGAGAACCTTATTCCTTCTTTGTTCCCACCTGGTGCCATCTAAGATCATAAAAGAGGAAGGGTTAGTAGAGGCTGAGGTGGGTGCCAGCACCAAACAGGTTACCTTTGTCAGTCTTGGCCCATCTGTAGTGGTCCTGTGCCTTCCCTGGTAGTACCTTTATTCACAATGGAAGAAAAACGATTCATGTTGCTTCCCCATGCAGCGCTGGTAGAGTGGGTCTGTGTGGTAGATAGGGAGTCGCACTCCCTCCTAGGCCTAGAATGATTTTATCTTTCTAAATTGAGAAAGAACAAAACATTGGCAGAAGCTTGAACAGCAGTTGGCTTAGAGAAGGATTAGAGAGGCTGACACTGATGTAATCTTGGAGGAGGAAAGTTGAGTTTTCTACAAACAGTTTCAATTTTTTTCTTCAAAAACAAAATCAGATTTGGGTTATGATGGAGCTGCTAAGTGCAGTTGTAGTCAATAAAAATTGCACCATTTATTAACAGAAATCCACTTGGGGGAGTTTTGAGGGATTAACAAAACACCTTTTTGTGGAAGTAAAGTGTTGTGCACTCAGCTAGTTGATTGCCAATGTTTTGAACACTGGCAGCAAAGCTATCCTATAATAACTTTTGCTTGATGCATTAATTAATTAACCCTTAACCTTCTCTTTCCCTTTTCAACCCTTTTTTTCCTTTTCCCCTTCACCATATTCCCACATACGTAAACAATAATAAAAAAAAAAAAACACCAAAAAAACCAAAACCAAACCAAACCAAAAAAACAACCCCCAAACCAATACAAAAGCGGGAAATGCATGTGTGGCCATGCCTCACAAAATAGGTCGGATAATTGAAGGGAGCCCCGCCGACCGCTGCGGAAAGCTGAAAGTCGGCGACCGGATCTTGGCCGTCAATGGGTGCTCCATCACCAACAAGTCGCATTCAGACATCGTCAACCTCATTAAGGAAGCTGGGAACACCGTCACCCTGCGCATCATTCCAGGAGATGGTAAAGTATCTGTTTCCTGCTGTCTTGCCTCACCCTCTTCTTGGTTCTGTTCCCCGGGCTTTTTCTGTCACTTAGAGCTGCAAAGCCATGGAGGAGTCAGTTTCCGCTCCCACTCTGGGAGTTAGCAGTGAAGGAGGTTGTGAGTCTCCTGTAGCTTTGTTTTTTGTTTCTATTTGTAGAGATGGTTGGTTTTTAACAGGGAGGTGCTGATTCAACATTACCAAAAAAAAAAGAATATTGCATTCCATGCATCTGCTTTAAATAATCTTCCATAAATTTGATGGTTCTCTTGATGCATTTTGGTTTGATTCTTAGCTTAATAATGCAGCTTTAGAATATTTGGGAATCACTTGTTAGTATGTGGGATTCCTGAAGCTTTGTATAGATACAAGCAGGCTATGGAGTAAAGAGATCACAGAAAGAGATAAACACTTTGACATGTTTTAAGCTGTTTCAAAAGCGGATTTACTTTTATTCTGGGTAAGTTGCTTTAGGAGTGAGCTCAGTACATTTTTGAATGACTGCTTAAACGGTGATGGTTCTGAAGTTGCATTTTAAGAGTTACCCTAGACAGGATCTCACTGTTTCAGATGAGAGGAAGCGTGCAGGTTCTCTAATAATCAGTTGGTGCTGATTTCAGGTCACTGAAGTATTTAATAAAAATAAGGATCTGTGTTATTTATCAGTTCCATTAAATTAATCCATGGCTTGATCCCCAGATAGGAACTGATCAGAAACCTGTTAAAGTATCTGCAGCAGAACTAAAATTGTTGTGGTTCTGAATTCTGAGTATTTTCTTTCTTTATTGTGCTTCTCTGTCATGGATGGGTTCAAAGTGAGAGCTTGTTGGGCAGAAACCTTTCCACATTGCTCCCCACAGACCAGGATGAGAAATGATCTGGTTATAAATTATTTCTGTTTCGGGTGATCTGTTTTGCACAAAAGCTTTATTTTCCTACTGTCTAGTGGGAACCAGGTCAAATGGTATAAAATCCTCTGCTGCTTGGAGCAAATAGGGTGTTCATGAATAATAAAATGGCTGTGAATCAAACTAACATCTGAGCTGGCCTGTGCATGCCTGCTTTGAAAGATAAACTGAGAGAACAATTGTTCATTACCTGTATTTTAGTCTCTGATAAAAAGGAGGGTGAATCTTTAAGTAAATAAAGGGCTTATTTTCTAAAAAAGCAGAACCATCTGAGAACTAAGCAACTTCTGAATGATTTAAGAATTTTTTAAGAATATAACCTCCTGACATAAATGCTGAGCCAGTCTTGCGCATGCAATTATGTGTCCCAAATATCATGTAAATTGCTTAGGTTAGGGAAACATGTACCTGTGATTGACATCACGTATTCCTGGAGGAGATGGAAAGCTGTTCTTTAGGGAAGGAATCAACTCTGCTTTCATAGCAATTCAGGCTTTAAGTCTTTTTATTTACTGTCACTTTGAAATTCCAAGTCAGATTGCCAACTTTGCATAGTATTACCTGCATTTATTTTCCAAAAGACATTAAGTCCCAACACTCTCAAAAATCTCTGAGGGGTTCACTCTAAAACCCCATGAGATACAAGAAATCAGTCTCAGTGTTGTTTTCTTTTTGATGTCTTTGTATGCTTTACTTGATTTGTTGTTTTCTTTTACTTCTTTTTGAGTGGTTTTTTGGCAAATATAAATGATCTGTGTGCTTCAAGGAGGGGGGAGCATAAATCAGAAACCACTCATCAGATAAACATGAAACTGTGGTGCATCAGAAGACTCACAATAAACTCACACTGCTAATCTCTTCTAACATTATTAAAAACACCAAGAGTTTTGGCTTTGTAATAAGTCTTGCACAAGTTAATTGCCACAGATGACTGCAGGATTGTATTTGCAATGAAATGATGGTGCTTTACCACACTTCCAGCAGATTCAAGGATACAGAATGCTGGAACAGGACAAGCTTAGATTTGGCATATAATTGGTGACTGAGAGTTTTAGGGCAGAACAAGGCAAGGAATCAGTGAAATATGTAGGGTTTAGAACACACAATTATAATTGTACTAAAGATAATTTTTGCTATATTCTGTTCCAGTTTGGCATGGTGGCTGGCATGCGTCCTGAAGCAGTGTCTAAAACACTAGCAAAATTATGCACAACTCCTGACTCATGGGAGAGGGTGGGCTAAAGATAGATGCAGTACAGTGGTGTGAAGATACATCTGTACCAAAGATGTGTTGTTGCTCTTCTTGGTATTATTAGTGTGACCTACTAAAGGGTAGGAATCTTGCATTCTCTTTGAAGCCCATCTTCATCTGATCTCCAAATATTTGTGGAGGATTTCAGAGGCTTTTGTTCTGGATGAATACAGAACACTTAACCATGTTTTGGGGCTTTCTTATGTAGGAGACAGATTTTAACATCAAGGCATCTTTGTAAAATAAACAGAATTATTTCTTAAACCCCAACAGTGTAGCTGCACGTAGGGACATCTTCTGACACAAGCCAGCTGTCAGTGGCACATCATCACAAGGGTGTGGTTTGGTCATGCCTACAATGAGAGGTGCAGACAGACCCAGGAGCCTGTCTTGCTCTCTGAGCTGCTGGACACAAGCCAGCTCTGATCTGGAGGATGTTTCAGGTCCATATGCTGAGGGTTTGGGCATGTTAACTTGGTCACAGCACTGCAGGCAAAGGAGCTGTGTTCTTGTTGCACCCATCTGTTTAAGTGGTTCTTCTTTTTCTATGTCCCTTTTCCTGAATTTCCCTTGACATGCAAATAGCTACAGAAAGGAAAAAGCTTCCCCTTATCTAGATTTCTCCAGAATTAATATTAATCCATGAGGCAAATTAAACTTCCAGGATCCACCACATCTTAATTCAGGCAGAAACCCTCCCATTGCTGCAATTTTGTATTACAGCTGGACTCTGTTTAATAATGGCAGATTTCTCCATAGCCAGTAAAATGAATTAGTGGATGCCTGTAGCTCAAGAGGCAAACAAGGGCAGGGTAGAAGGTCTTGTAATTTTATGATGGAGACCCAGATGTTTTCATCCAGTTTTTGTCACTATTGTCTTAGTGGTTGTGTATTCAGTTTAGATTTTGGTCTTGAAAGGTGGATCATTATCAGTATTTTGTAGTTACTTGCAATCTGTGGGTCTCTCCTGGGTACAGTGGGTATAGACACAAAGAGGGGGTCTCCTGTCTACAGAGCTGTTCTGCAGAGGAGCAGCTGCCTGCCACTGCAGTGGCTTTACCTGGGAATGCCATGTCTCTTGAGTGGGTGTTTCTGCTGCTCTGCCCATTATTCTCCAAGTGCAACCAACATAACTGTTGAACATTTTGTGTGGCTAAGCATCGTCGAGGTCAATGGAGTACCACCGAGACTTCCTCTGAAGTCAAACTCCCACGGGAGAGGACGAGTGTTTTCAGAAACTTCTGGCTTCTGGAGCAATTCAGCATTTGAAACTCTTCAGTAATAATATCAGTTCAGAATTGGTAAAATATATAGTTCTGGAAAATCTGTTGAGTTCAATATGGAAGAGTTACGGGTCTGTGTTGCTAATATTCGTCTAATGGCATTGGCATGACCTTAATTTTAGACAGAATTTTAAGTGAGTTTGGGGTTAACTCTGGTCCTACTGAAGTCTGTGATGCAGCTGCAGAATGACAAAGGGCATATTCTGCCCTGCCATACTGTGGGGGACACCTACATAGTCACTTTTCAGTTCCTCCCGTCTCAGTTGTGGGAAGCAGGAGACAGGACCTCTTCTTGGAGCCCCTCCTTCCATGCCTAAAGAAGTCTGCAATTTGCACAGGCTGATGCTGGGCTGAGAGCCCTTTACCATGGCAGAAATTAAGCTTAGAAGTTATTCCTGCTCCCTGTATTCTCTCAGTGCCCTCTTTTGTAATTGTTACCCAGAGTTATTGAAGCATTTGGTACCAGTGGCTCCATGTTCCTGCTGCCAGTTCTGAGGCAGCAGTGGGTTGTATTTCAAAGAAGGATTTCAGTAAATTTGGGTTCAAGCCACATTCAGTATCATCTTGTGAGGTACTGGATAAGAGCCACATCTCAATTCTACTGGAGATTGCTGTTTCTGATGGAAAAAGGACTGATAAATTTATAATCCCTGGAATAGTTATAGCTACTATAAAATTAATCCACCCAACCTACAATATTTAGATAATTAATTGAAATTCACATATTTAGACAATAGACAAAACTTTGTTCAATCCTTCATCTACAAGTGAGTCATCATGAAAGTGTCTAATGGTCGGGGGGGTTCCAATCCAGATGTCCTAATTTAATTTTTTTTTTCATTTTCCAGTTGAGTGTACAGTTTCATATACATACTTACTATATTAATTTGGGGAATTAAGAAATTTGATCCCATCTCTAGTTCTATAAAAACAATGTAATGTTGCTTTTCAGTGAAATGCTATTGCAAAACTCTTTTTTACTTTCAGTGAATAGCCTATGGTCTTCCCTCATAATAAAAACAAAATCTATTTTGCAGAATCCTCCAATGCTACTTTATTGACCAATGCAGAAAAAATTGCTACAATCACAACCACACATACTCCTCAGCAAATACCACAGGAGACCAGGTCAGATTGTTTTCCTTGAGGAGGGCATCTCGACATGCTCTCTCTTCGGTTACTTCTTCATCACTTTCATGTCCCATGAGCTGTGTTTTTCATCTCTCCCTCTCATTCGTTACAGCAGGAACAACACCAAACCAAAGCAGGAATCCCAGTTTGATTTCAAACCACCCCAAGCAGCACAGGTAAGGAGTACCTCTCTAATTGTTTTGCTTACCACAGACTGTTGTTTCCAGTCTGCTTGAGAGCTGTGTTTAAATAGTTCCCTTGAAAATTCCTGCTGAGAAGCTGCTCTCCCTCAGTCTGCTGAAAAGAAGGAGGAATTTGCTGATTAGTTTCTTAATATGTGTTGCTGTTGCTTCAGCTGAGAAACATTTCTAACACATTCTCATCGAGACTTTGAGGGAGTAAAAAATAAAGGAAAAAAAAGAGCTGACATTTTTAGGGCAGTAATAATTTTTGTGTTTGTTTATTGAATTGTCTGTTTGAGGGGCCTCACCAGAAAGTATTGTGGTGTGCAAATGATAAATTCAAATAATAAAAAAGAGGGAAACTTCATGAGGGGCGATAGCTGGAGTGTTCCAGCTTGCACAGATGGCATCTTATTAGAGAGATTATCTATTTCACTGTTAACTTTCCTTGCCACTGGCCATCCCAGAAGTAACATCTTCCATTAGGGACTTCAAACCATCCTCATAATAGTATTTGAGAAAAACAATGCAAAGGCTTCTGAGCTTCTTTCAATGCAATAAATGATGTGGTAACAGCACGAAAAACCAGCACCATGGCACAGGCTCACCCCAGGTGCCATCAGACACTGCACTAAAGCTGGCACTGGAAGGGAAGTTGTCCTTGCCTTCCCTGGTTGATAGAACCTTTAATCAGCTTCCCAAAATGTCCCCTCCTGCCCTGGGCATGGGACGTGCTGTGTAACAGGCGTGCCCAAAAATGCATGGATATGGCCAAGCCCACTTATTCCAACAGCCCTTCACCAGCCCCCAGAACTCCCAATTGCAGAGTGGGGTCTGAGGAAGCAGCAAATCCTGGTCTGTGTGTGAAAATTCAACTGATTTTCCATTTTTAATTATTACCAATAAAACATTGCTTGAAGAATTCCTACATGAGAGCAGAGCAGTGTTTGTCTTTCTGTTCAATTGGGTGCTTGCTGTCTTCTCTCCAGCAGGACCAAGACTTTTACACTGTTGAGCTAGAAAGAGGAGCCAAAGGGTTTGGCTTCAGCCTGCGAGGTGGCCGGGAGTACAACATGGACCTGTACGTGCTGCGGCTCGCTGAGGATGGGCCTGCTGAGAGATGTGGGAAAATGAGGGTATGCACAAACTGGCTTTAAAACCACCTTGCTCTGGAATAAGCTGACTTCCCTGCCTCTCCCTTCTGCTGTTCCAGCTAAGAGGGGAATTAAATGTGAACTGAAAATGGTTTCTATTTACTTCTGCTGATGGCATCTGTCACTCTTGGTACGCAGTCTATAGCAGTGTGTGTTCAGTGGAAGACTTCACCCCCTTCTTCCAACACTACTTTCCAAGCTCTAGCACATGTTGTTTTAAGCCTAAGTGCACATGTAGCAGTGAAAATGAAACTGCCACAGCCTTTGCCTGCTAGTGGGCAGAGAGGGGACAGAACATGTCTATGGCCCACAGGTTACAAAATTATAATGTAGGTTCTGATTAACATTAATTGTTAACTTCACATATCAGCTAAATGACAAACATTATAACAAGGGCAAATGTTATAAAATGCCTACTGAAACAGTAATTTGACAGGTTTTATGTAGTCCTTGGACCTCTGTTAGAGAATGCATTATAACTTTCCCAATACGTCATTGTCTCCAGATATGTCAAGTGAAGGGCATTTTCAAAATTCTTGTGCTAGGGGTAGACCTATGGGTTCAAAATTTTTGCTGATGAACATATGATGCAAAATCAGTGCTGCCCTGTGAAAGTCAATGCTTTTTGACAAGCTCTTCTATGCCCTGTTTTCTTCTCCTGATAAATTATTGTATTTACAGAATCAGCTTTGCTGATTTGTAGTAGGTATCTATAGCCAAGTTAGAAATTGACCTGAAAAAGCTCTGTGAAGTCTGGTTGGAGCAGACTGTGAAATAAGCAGCCGCTTTGACTGAAGACTTTAAAAAGAACCAAAATTCAATAAAATAGCACCCTTTCTAACACTGCACTTACTATTGAGCCATACAGTAATTGCAGTGTGATTTTTCAGTACAGCAGTGAAATATTTTGATACCTTCAGCTTTCTCCATCACCTTCATGTATCCCAGACTCCTACACAGTGGGCACTGTGGATGGTCACTGGAAGGAGTTGGGCATGTTTATCTTCACCTGATGCATAGTTGTTCCAGCTTTGCTATGGCCACCCTCTTGTGGTGTGCTGGTAGGGACCCTCGTGGGGCCTTGTTTCTAATCATAGTCTCTTTATTACATTGGCAGATCGGTGATGAAATCTTAGAGATCAATGGAGAAACTACCAAGAACATGAAGCATGCTCGGGCCATCGAACTGATTAAAAATGGTGGCCGCAAGGTCCGCCTGTTTCTGAAACGTGGAGATGGCTCTGTCCCAGAATATGGTGGGTCAAACTATGAAAACATTCCTTTCTTCCCTGGCATCACTCCATGAATATTTGTCTCAAGATCTGAAGCGGGAATTCTTTTTTATTTTCCTTTCTCACCAGTGTCTTACCAACCTTTGCAACATATAATTGCCTCGCTTGTGCTGAATTTTCTACACATTTCATCCTTTGCTTGCTTCCATGGACTTGGGGCGCAGTGTAAGGCAAGATCATCATAGCAGTATTTTTTGGTGATCAGAGAGGAAAGCAAAACAAAACAAACCTTATTGTCTTGTCCAGCCAAAAAAGGAATGTCATTGAACTGTGCCAAACTGTTTCTCAGCGGCTGAATTGTTGTTTCACATAGGTCTCTTCTTCTAATCAATGCAAAAACTGGGATCCCGAGTTGCTATTCTGAAGCAGTGATTTTTTTTTTTGTTGTTAGGTTTTTCTCTTAGTTCCTGGCTGTATCCATAGACATGAATGCCGAGATGGCTTATGAGATTTTTGCCTTTCCTTAATATTTATGTAAATATTTATAAAGTTATTTGAGAAAAAGAAGGGGGGAAAAAAAAAACTTTACTGCAAAAATATATTGATTTGGCCTCCTGAGCCCTTTTCTCTCCCCTTAAACAGTCTGCTGGTTTCAACTAGTTCATTTGTAAGGTCTGAAAAGGTGAGGAGGTTATGAAAAGGTGCTCTCGTGTCCGTCTTGGGGGAAACAGTCAGTCCTCGTTTCTTACTAAGAATTATATTAGATTTCCTTTTCTTCCCCTGGAGGTTGGATTGCTGGGTGGCTTAACTTAGCACACTATTTAATATTATAATTATGTCTTATTTATTTGAGATAATTGTCAAATATTGTGCCCTCGATGGAGGGCTACTCCCAACCAAAGGTCTTTGAGGTTTCTATAGAAACTGATGATTGAAGGGATGTCCTTTATACTTTCCTCCCCGTATTTGGGCTATTTCTGTGTCAGTAAGTTCTGTGTTTATCATTCTCTCCATGCCCTAACACCAGAAACAAAACCCTTCTGCACAATTTATGAACTAGATTTTATTTTCATTTACTGTACTATGTTTGAGAGTTTCTGCTCAGTCTGCTCATTATTTAACTTAAAATGACCAATTCAGAGTATAACCAACAAACAATTGAAGTGTTTAACGACATGAAAGGGAAGTTGTGGGTTTACACTTCTGTAATATAAATAGCACACCAGAAGGTTCAATGATGGCACTGAAATTCTGTAATGTTCTTTCTACTTTTGTCTTTTCCTATACTCCTTTGGATGTACAGTACTGTATCATATGCTAGACTGCATAAATACCCTGTAAATTAAGTGCTTCACTTCTCAAAGCATATGTCTGTTGCACTGAGGATGGAAATCCATCACCAATTTTCTTTTGGCTAATGCTAACCACTAAACGTTCGTGCTCCAAGCAAGGATTTAATATACAGGGGTTGCACTACTGTAAAGAATATCCTTGTAACATTTGGGACTCCTTTCTCTCTTCGTTCTGTTCGCTGCAGTCGCAAATGGTTCCTCTAATAATGTTAAGTTCCAATATTTTTCTGACTTGATTGGAACGTGCTTCTCTATGAGGCTGTATATTTTTGTAATGAGTTTTGTACTTATTTTTAATGTTGTGGTCTCTGGTGGACTTTATTTTTTGTTGTTGTTTGATTGTTACTGTTTTTTCTATGACATTCTGTGTCGCTGTTCCAGCTGTCTTTTAGAATGGATGCTCTTGTTGTCTGGGTTATTGAATCACCTCTTAGATGTCTCTTTATGTCACAATAATAACAACTGCTGTCTTTGCAGCCTTATATTTGGGTGAAGCCTAGACAATCTGACTGGAAAAATAAACTTTCTTTATTCTAAGATAAAATATGAAGATTTTTCTTTCTTTCATCTTTATTATAGGGAATCTAAATTTTCTACTTTTCTCTTTCTCTTTCTCTTACTTTTCTTGGTGCTGGGCTCTTCCTTCCTCAGCGATGATACCTCCTAATATCGCTGCATGTATGAGAAATGACAAGCTCGGGGAGTCTTGCTTCTACCTTATGGGC
Organism: Anomalospiza imberbis; assembly: GCF_031753505.1. NCBI lineage: Eukaryota > Metazoa > Chordata > Aves > Passeriformes > Viduidae > Anomalospiza > Anomalospiza imberbis. Next base: position 16,724,288 of record NC_089691.1, on the reverse strand, counting down.
CATAATCAAACTACGGTTTGTAGCTAAAATCAATATTAGGTGTTTTTGTGCTGTGGCCTAATTCCCTCACATTGCTTTTCTGCTTCGCTATATTCTATATGTACAGCAATTCATCCCGAACACCCTGCGTCCCCCAAATTGTAAGTACACACACCACAGGACATGTTTGAACCTCACTTGTACCTTGTGTGAGAGGCAGTTTGCCACAAGCCACATGCTTACAGCCACAGAAAAGCAGTGTGGTCCCATCACCAGCTGTGGCCTCAAAGTGTTCATAGAGCAAAACTCTATGAGCTGCAACATGGGTTTCACTACTTGGAATTCACAAAAATCACAGCCCATGCACACACTGACCCTCCCAACTCAGAAGTGGAAATGACATCAAGCGGGAGAGACTTGGCATGATGGCAGGAGGAACGTAGAGTGTTTGGCTTGGTGGGAGGGAAGGCAAAAAGGAGAAAAAGAGGAAAAAAAATCTGTCCTCACAAGGGTTTGTGAGGGTTTTCAGTCATTGCCACCAGGGCACTCCACCTCAAGGTGGGTGTTGGGGTGCAAGTGTAAGGAAGTAGCTAATGCCAGCCAAGCTGCCACGAAGGAGTTACTTTAAGAAAGAAAACAATAAGCAAATAAAAGCAGCATTTGCATTAAGGCAGCGCAGCTACTTTAATGTTTTTTATGTTTGTAATGAATCATTCATAAACATCCGTTACAAATGACAGGAGTAATTGTAGCTTAGCTGCAGCGCAGGGCTGGGGTTTAGTTTGGATGTTCTTTTTCTACTTCTGCTTTGCAGTTTGTCTTGCAGAGGCAGCTCAGCTGTATTTTATCTCAAATAGTACATGAAAAATAATGAACTGGAGATTAGATTTGAATCAAAGCCATCCTACATATTACAATATCTTTCCATTGCTTTGATATGAAAAAATCATAACTACTGTCATCCTTGTTTGAATCATTGTGGCAAAACCAAAATCTACCCTAGGACTTTACATAACATGGTAGCACTAAGTGAGATTAAGCTATGCCTTAAATGAAATGGAAATGGCATGATTACAGTCTAATTCTCACATTTTCAAAATGTTATTTTACAAGGTGAAAACTTAATAATCAATTCTATTTTCTGTACATTTTCTGCTATTTGAACCAAGGCCTCCCACACCTGGAAGGCAGTTCTTTATAATGTCTTAAAAGACAAAAATTGTTTCCTAAAGACCCTCTTTATTGGAAGCTATTAAAAAAAAAACAGCCAACAACCTGAACTACAATGTTTTTTTTTTTTCCACTGGAAAGAATGTAGTATAACTGAAACTTTATGAATTGGGCTTGGGGAGAAATGTAAAGTGCCCCATGCCCAGAAGAGCATAAAGATGAGATCAGCTTGGACCAAAACATGGCTAACGATCAGAGCAGCACCAGTACTAACCTGTAACTCTCGTTGTTCACAGTTAAATTAACAAAAGCTTCGGTTAGCCTTCGCTGACTGCTTGAACAGTTGTTTGTTTTTGTCACTAATGAAGTCTGAAGAGTGCTAAGTGGTGTCACAGCACCACGGAAGGCATCAATACCAAACCCTTTGCTGTTATTTTCTTTCAGACCCCAGCAGTGACAGGAACAGTCCCGCCACAGGTTCACAAAATGTATCGGAAATGAAACCCGCGCCATCCGACCGACGGCAGCACCCATCATCGGAGTCCAGTTATCCACCAGACCTTCACAAATCATCACAACATGGGGACAAGCGGACTTACGTTAGAGACCTAAAAGGCAGCAGAGAGTTTAGCAGACATCCCAATGAACACCACACTTGGAATGGGACTTCTAAAACCAATGACCACGTGCCAGGCAGGAAGACGGAGAGGTCGCCAGAGAGGAGGCACGAAAGGCAGCCAGAGAGGGCGGTGGTGAACGGGCAGAAGAGGAGGTCTCCCGAAAAGCGCAGGGAAGGGACAAGGAGTGCTGACAACACTTTGGAGAGGCGGGAGCGACTTGAGAGGAGGAGAGACCTCTCTCCTGAGAGACGCAGAGAGCGGTCTCCCGGCCGCCGGCGGCGGTCGCTGGAGAGACTCACGGAGCCCAGGAGGTCCCCTGAGCGGAGAAGAGAGAGCTCCCTTGACCGACGGGCCAAGTCGTCCGACCGGCGGAGGGAGAGGTCGCCCGAGAGACGGCTCAGGGAGGAGCGCGTTGGCCACCGGGAGAGGGATGAGCCAGGCTGGAAGCACGAGCCGAGCCGCAGGCACCCGCCCGAGCAGCGCAGGCGGCCCTACAAGGAGTGCAGCACCGACCTCAGCATCTGAGGGGCTCCCCGGGGTCCCTGTCACCTTCCCCACACCAAGGGAGCAGAGGAGAGAGTGAAACCAACCTGGCTTTTGCAGGCGACGAGACGTCCGCCACCTGCTGATCCTACAAACCGTTTATGCAGATGAAATCTTATAACAAAACAAAAAAAGCGTTGTGCCTGATGTATAATATTAAAGAAAGTATTTTTCAGTGTATTCTTTTTTTTTTAAATTACTTGCCAAATGTTGGTCCTAAAGGATTATAAAATTTTGTTTCTACATTCTTTGTAGATTTCTTAAAAATAATCCCTTTATTGGGCTACTTTCCCCCCCTCCCCAATATAGTAAGTGGGAGTAGCCAGTAATATAATATAGGCAAAGGATTTTATGACCAAGTTTGAATAATTTGATCCAGACTGTTCTCTAGTGACTCACTGCTACACTGTATGTAGAAAATTTTTTAAGGGTTGGGGGTGGGGAAGGAAGAAAATTGTTCATCTCAGTAGGAATGGAGCGCTCCTGCTGAAGGAATTAAAAAGGAAAGAGACAAATGTTCCTAAAATTGCAAGAACTGTTTGAAGAGACTACTGTTTCAATGAAGGATATTTATAATAATAATAAATAATTAAAAATTAAAAAAAAAAAAAGCAACCAAACCCACACAGCACAAGACGATTTACAATAAGTAATTTGTAGTTTGTTCCATGAACAGTTTATACTTTCAGGCCCCCTGGACAGGATGCGCAGAGGCAGAAGGACTGGTCACCACCATGCCTGTGTCACACGCTAATGTGGACTGTTGAGCTCTCATTAGCCTCAGCAACATGTAACGATGATATGTCATTAAGGCAGCAGCCCTGCTCATCTCCCAGCTGTATATGGACAGCAACCCCAGCATGCATGGCATTGTGTATCTGCTTGGAAGCAAGGGGAGGGATTGGGATTCTGGGACAAGGCACAATGCGGTGGGAGCACAGTCCCCCTGCTCAGAGTAGGTGTATTCCTTCTGCTCAGGCAAAACCAGTGGGCTTTTGTTTTGCCAAATTCCAAAAGCTCTCAATTCTTCTTGCTCTGTATTTAAAGGGTTGGTTTTTCGTTGTTTCACTGGTTCATCCTTACTGAGACAAAAGGAGTGCACTTGCTGGGGAGGAAAAACAAAAAAACAAAAAAAAAAAAAGAAAAAAGTATCAAAAGAAAATTACAGGCTAAAAGAGGCAATCAGTGGGACAACCTGGTTGTGGAAGCCTATCCATACCTGATTATATGCTGTAAATTTGAGTCTAAGAACAGCAGCAAAAGAGAAACCTGCAAGTTTCTACGTTGTATTTTAAATTTGCAAGCTGTGTGGTAAGTCTGCTGTAGCATTGGTCTAAGATTTAATGGATTACTGCCTAGCTGAGCCAAAATGTTTGCCGTTACTGTTGGACCACTAAAGTAAACTGCTGCTTTTTCCAGTGCATTGGTGTGTACATGTATACTGACTCACATCCTCCATATGAACACAAAACCATTGCAAGTCTATCACTGTTGTTGCCATGGTACTGTAAAAACAAAACCAAGAAAGAAGATGGCCAATCATTGTGTGTACAGTTGAAATTGTAATTAATAGAGCCTGTTGGAAAAAAAAAAACAAAACTGTTGCCTTTTTCTTGTATAAAAGAGGATTTATGACAAAATTTAGGTGTGAGGAATGTGATTAAGTGTTTATATTTCTAAAAATGGAAAAATTTGATTCAGGGGATATATTTTAATGTAAACTGAATCAGGTATGTAAAGCTGTTTTCAAATGGGAGACTGTATCAGTAATTCTAAAGCTTTTGTTGGTTTGAAAATATCATTTCTTTCTTCATGGTGGGCCTGCTTATGTATTATTAAGCACTTGTATGCAGCCTATATTCTCCAATCATCATTTCTTGCAACATGCTATAGGCAAAATGCTCTTTTCTGTGTTGATGAAAAGCAGTATGTGGGCCAATCTTTTTTATAAAACACTATGCATATATAAATACTACATTGTTCATAGCTTTATTTGATTTAATTGGGTTTATACATAACACTAGGATGAGTAGATGTGGACTTACCCAGTAAGAGCTTCTTTCCTTGGAACAGACACTATGTATATGATGTAGCAACAAAGAAGGAGAAAGTCTGTGAATGCTATTTTTATTATCAAATAAAGTTTTCCATACAAAGCATGCATGCGAGTGTGGTGATAAGATAAAGGAAGAACCACACCTTAATGTTACTTATTCATCCCTGCCTAAATTAATAAAACCATAGGTTTTGGTTGCCAAGAGCCATATATTAAATATGTATTAATAATCCATTAAATATGTATTATCATTTGACAAGCCTTAAAGTAAAGTTTCCCAGTCTTCCAGGATAAAATTCCTTCCCCCTAAAATAGTCAGAAACGGAAGGTTTAGGTGAAGCAGAGTCTGTAGTTGTGTCTGAGGTTTGTGTCATTGATTCTTCATAACACATAAGCATGTGTGACCAGAGAAAATCAAGGCAGCAACTGCTCAATTGCTGCTGTGGAGGTTGTTGGTGCCATATATATATATATATTTGTGTGTGTGTGTGTATGATGTAAGGGTGTATATACATATATGCACAAACATATATATTTTATATATAAATATATATATACGTCACCAAGGCTGTATGTCTCCCATCTCTTAGTTCTTAAAATGTAGACAGACTTTTAAGTTTGAAAAATGTTTCTATTACACAGATTTTTAAATCTTGCATAGTTTAACAGGCTCCACTCATCTGTTTGCCTGAAACTTCAAGCAGCCTGCTGGGAGTCCTGGCAGCTAGAGAAAGTCGATGATGAAGGATTTGTATTTCCAATCACAGGGATTTGTCTGGTGCACCCTGAGTCCTTATGGGTATGGAAGGGTCACTGAGAAAGTGTTAGAATATTTAAAATTTTAATCTCTTATGATGATCAATGCCTTTTTACTCTGAAACCATTTTGCAGTGGTATACATTGGTTATGCATTTGTACCATCTGCTGTTGCTACTGTTTTTCTTCTCCTTGTTCATGTTATAATTTAAATGATCTTACAGAACTGAGTAGGTGAGTCTCGAGCTTTGGAAGTGTTGAGTCTCAGCTAAAGATATTACATAGATAATACCAAAACTACAGAAATATTTAATTAAAAACAAAAACCACTGCAAATTGCAAAAAAAAAAAGAAAAAAATTTAAAATGCCTTTTCATTGGTGGGATCCTTTCTAGTGCTTCCAAACCCCCTGAGAGCTGGAGCCCTGCTGTGCAGCATGAGCATTGCAGCTCCATACTCTGTGGTGCAGCCTTAGTCACTTTAATTCATTCCAGCCTTACTTTTGACCATAAAATATTTTTCAAAACTTCTAAAAATGAAAAGAACCTCTTTTTAGATTGTAACTTGGCTCCTGTTTTGTCAAACAACATCCTACAACTGTGAAGCTTCCAAGAAGATGAATTAGAGTCTTGTTTGTTATGAAGAACTGGGAAGTTTCTGAAGTGGTACGTGAAAAAGCTCTGCAAATTGATTTTCTGAGGGTTTTGGTTTGTTTTGGGGTTGAGTTTCACACCTTTTTTTATCAGTCAGACATGATCGAGTTCCTGTGCCATCAGTATGCTCAGTCCTGCTGTTTGCATTGATTAATTCCTAATTATGGAAGTTTTGACTGCAGAGGGATTGTTCAGCCAACCTGAAGAATTGTGTGGGGTTTGATCTCTTTGGTTAGTCTTGCACTTCTTGTAACTTCTGGGTTTACTGAGCTGCATTTGCTGCCTTTATACACTTTTACTCAGTTCACTCCTTGAATATTCATCTCTTGGCATTGGAGCCAGTGTTTTACTTAATAGTGATCTTGTGTTAAACCATCTGCTGTAATATGCTTGTTTTATCACTGGAGTAGTAATTATAGATACTGTTCTCCTCCTCACTTTGCTACCTTTTGTTACAACAGGCTTTCAGCTCTGTCTCTTGGCTGACTGTTCTGCTGAAGAACATTATAAATGGCTCATAATGTGTTCAGGTTTTTGGCTCTCATAAATAGTACCAGGAAAAGATGTCATTTATGATTCACTGCTGCCATCTGTAAATGTGTGCCTGTTAGGCCTTGGGGATTGTATTTTCTTAAGATTTATTTCTAAAAAAGGAAGAGCGGGAGCTAAAAAAAGTATCCAAATTTACTTAGTAGTTGCTGTAAATCTTGTGAGTCTGAAATGATGCCAGCTTCTGTGATGCTAATCCATCAGCATTCCTTCCTGCTATATAATGAAGAGGCTGTAAAATGTCACCCAAATGGAAATGTTGGGGTTTCAGGACAGAGAGGAGTATAAAATATGTGGTGCCACAAGGACTGCTGCTCAATGAATGTAGGAATTCAATGTTTGGGACTGACCATGAAAACATGAGCTTCAATTCAGAGATTTCTTTTTTTTCCCTAGAATTTAAGGCATACTCCTCCTGAATTCCTGTGTCCTAATTCTCTGTAAATACCCCAAGCATATCCTACAAAATAGGGTGCAAATGCCATTAAAATCCAGTGAGGTTTATGCATGAATTCAGGCTCAGGCACTGTTTTCCCCTGTATTTTGGCAGAGTTTAGACTTTCATATCTGGGTCTAGAGGCACCATGAGATGAGCTCTGGCAAGTCAGCAGAAAATAATGTGTGCCCTGGCCCTTCTGCATCCATATCAAACATCTCTGCACAGCCCCATTTTGGTGATAATGTGAGCTGCAGTGATGTGCTCTTCACTGAAGCAGCAGAGATGAACACCCACCATCCATGGTGCTGACTGGACAGATGAGGAGGCTCCTACCCTCAGCAAATCTTCTTTGGCAGCATGTGTATTGCAAATCCTCCTTTCAAGGAACAGTCTGAGCCTCAAGATGCTGAAGTTGGAACGGGGGCGGTTTCATCTCCTTGAGAAGTCTCATTAGCTTTAATTTTTGCAGCAAAGAGTTTCTTAAAAGAGAACTTCTGAGGAGGTTTTGCTGCAGCAGGAGGGAGAGGTCATACTCAAGCAAATCCAAATTGCTGGCATTGTGCCTCAGCCAAGGTTCTTTTGGTCCATCCCTAAGCTGATGTGACTTTGGTGCTGACTATAAGAAAGAGTCAGGCTTGTATGGAATGGGAATTCCACTTTGCCTGTGTAGATTTTGTAAACCAGGCTTCATCTCTGCCCCAGTGTCATCTATGACCAGTCTTAAATTTCCTTTCTTTCATTTGCATTTGTAAGAAATTTCATTCTTCAGGTTTTCTGTCTGTCACTGGCTGTTTGGGCTCATGAGACATCACCTCACATCTGCTGTGAGCTAAGGGCATATGTGTGCATGTATTTGGGTGTATGGCTGAGCTTATCTGCATCAATTTGTTGAGTCAGGAAAATGGGATGGTGAGACTGTCCCTGCAAGCCTGGTGGCTCCTGTTCATATGAATGAGATTTTGAATTAGCTGCCTTGCTTCTTTCTAAGGATAGTCAGAAATAGGAATGTCTGGAGGAGGAAGTTGGCTGAGGCTCTTTCCATATGTGCTGAAGAAAATATTGATTGGATGTGGAAGCAACTTGGAGAGCTTCTTGAGGACTCAGGCTTTTGTTCCATATAAATGAGCAGGGTTTTTTCCTCATTGTTTCTCAGCAAATTCTTCTGGATCCTGTTTTTTCTTCTGAGACTCCAGTTTGCTTCAGGGACCCAGAGGCAACTTCTTTCCTCTCTGTTTGATCCAGCAATTGTTGCCACAGCTTTGAAGTGTGGAGTCTGCTGGCAAAGCCTTTGCCTTTGTAACCTCTGAACTGCAGTTGTGTAACACAGGGCTGACTTCCAGGAACACGAGGCAGTTTCTCTGCTGTACACTACAGCAGACATGGTCAGCACGTCCTGCTCCTACTCTTCTGTGGAAACAGAGGTCCTGACCACAGGCACGGAGAGCTGAGGAAAAGCCAAGAATCACGCTCTGAAGGTGCACCCAAGTACCATGTCCCACTGGTTCCCAGATGTGACATAAAAACTAAAATAAGTCATTAAATTTTGGGGACTGATTCACAGAACTTGAATTCATTATTCTGTGAAATGATTTACTGAATGGTTAGAAGATGTTTAAAGATTCCTGTGCACATTATTTGCATGGTAACAACAGTAAGAGAAAAAGAAAAGACCATAAAAATATTTATGGCATATGTTTTCTTGTTTCTTGTCAAGGATGCATCAGACATCTGTTTCCTTCTATAGTCCCTTCTCTAGTTGAAATGATAATCTGATGAGACAGGTGTTTTTAGACAAAATGCTGGGGATGTCAACATTAAATCATTTTGTTGGAACCTCAGATAAAAAGTCTAAACTAGTTCTTCATTGATCCTTGAAAAGTATTGGCTTATAAAAGTGGTACTTCATGTCACTTAATATACATTTGCTAACCTGAAAAAGGTTTAATTCTTTATAAAGAAACTGCTGACTGTGTCTTCCTAACATGTCTGACTCACATGGGCCCAGATTGTTTTTTAAACCTCTGACCAATTACCTGGACTGGATTTCCTTGTGCTCTTGGGACAGCTTGGTCAGAAGTCTTCAGCTTAACTGTGCAATAGCAATGCAAAAATATGCAAATATGCAAACTATAAACGGCTCTGAAGTGGTCCAAGTGACAACACACACAGTCTTGATGTTGGGAGCATGGCACAAGCCTGTGTGAGGGACCCTGTACCTGCTGGGCGCATCCCTGCCTGGTGCCTTCCAGCTGCCCACAAAGCTGGAGCATCTGGGGCCTGCGGGCTGCTGGGCTGTAATTATTCCAGCACTCAGCAGTTTGGGCTGGTAGGCACACAGCTCTGCTTCACTCCTGAGTGCATCTCTGGGAGCATCCCAAACCAGAAGGGAGTTTTCCTCCCAAAGACCTCCACGTGAGGATTGCCTCCTTTTGCTGAGAGCAGTGGTTAACACTGCCACCACCTGTGACATTGCATCAACTCAAGTATTTTACCCTGAAATTCTGCCTATCCTAGAGATTAATCTTGGTTTGTAAGTAATATTAATGATTGTAGTTTCTGTTATTGCATTGCTTCAGCATATTGTGAAAATTCATATCCCTCTGCTTACTAAGGATTTCATTCATCTGCCTGACTCTTCTAATTCCAATTATGACTTAATAAAGAGAGAGCCTTCTAACACAACTTCATGGCAGTTACAGATTGTTAATCTTTTTATGACTGATGTGTTTTACAGCAATGAAGTCTCTTTTTTTTTTTTTTTTACATCAGAATTTCTTTTTAAAAAGGATGCACTCTAATTCATTGAGCCAAGAATAGACACATGCTGTCTTCAGGTTTAGGTGTACTTTACTCCCTGTTCATTGTGGAAAATGATCCATAAGGATAGCTGTTCAGACAGAAAAATCAAATTAATTTGGAAGTGTTAAGTAATTAGACAAGTAGACTTGTGAGCTTATTAGAAAGTGTCCATCTGCTTGTTTGCAGTTCTCTCCAAAATGAGATTTGGTTTGCAGTGGATTTTTATACATATGATTTTTCTACTTTGTGTTAGTCAGTTTGCCTTCCTACCTGAAATCTCCTATAGCTGCTGAAACCTGATGATTTATATCACTATCTTGTATCTCTTTTGATAAAGTACCATAAAGTTGATTCCTTCACTTTCAGCATGTTCCTTTATTTCCAGCATGCTCTTTGTCTTTATCAACTTTTTCTGCAAAGCAGAACAATTCATTCTCTCTCAGTCTCTGGTTCCTACAAGGTCTTTTGCTAAAGGCAGGATGTTGTGAGGTTTTGGGCTTCATTTATCACAGCAGAATTGCATCAACAGTTTTGCAGCAAAATGGAGAAGATGGGTAAACAGTGAAAAGCTGAAGCAGCAGATTTCATACACCGGGCTATTAGCAAAAACTGATTTTCCAATTTTGCACAAAAGCAGAGCAACTTTTGTTTGTGTGTAGTCCTGCCAAACCCACATTAACTGTATTTAATTTGGTTGCTTGGAGTCCAGATGAAAATGCTTTTCAAATAATTAGTTGAGTGTAATCATGGAGATCCTGATTCCCAAAAATGCCTTGCCGAGGAAAGCAGAGAGGCAGATGCCTGAGACTTGCAGAAGTCAAGGGACATAATCATTTAATTAAGAGCCTTCCTGAGCAAGGTCAGGAATGTTCATAGGAGTTAATGATCAGCATTCTCTCAACCTATGCCAGAAACAACACCACTTGCAGTCTACTGATTAATGGTTTTTGTGGCTTCCTGTCCTTGCCTTTTTTTCTTGAGCACTCTGACAAGGATCTCCATATCTGGGACTTGTTTCATGTGTGCTGTCAAGTGGCAGTGCCCCTCAGGAGCACATTCAAAACATGGTTGTGGCTTTGTGTCCCATTGCTGTCCTCTTGCTCCACAGGAAATTCCTCTCCAGGAAGTTTTCCTCACATTTCTTTGCTTGCTCTGTTTTGTGGTGCTCGAGTTCTCCAGAGCAGAAAATGTCACTACACTGAGGATCTAGCTGTGTTGGATGAGAAGAGCATCTCTTCTCTTTCATGATCACTGGTAGCAAGTATTTGGAGGATTTCTGTTTTGCCACAGGTTCTTATGGTCCCTGTGCCAGGCAATGCTCCCATTCCTGCCATGGTGGAGTTTCATAGCTCAGACTCAGGGGACACATTAACCTCTTAGGTATCACCAGATCCTGGCTGAGGGGCTTCAGTACCCTCTGAAGGACATAGACCAGGATGCTGTGTTGCCCTTACCCTCAGTAAAGCACTCTGCACTGTCAGGGAACACAGTTTTTATACTGAAATTAAAATGCTGAAAAACAGAAATACCCAGAACTGTGTGGGTGATTCAAATAAAATAGTGTTTCCATAGCAAAGAAGTAGTTACATACTACATAATGGTCTAGAGTTAACAAAGAATCAATAGAAACTGAAGTATTTTGAGTATTTTCTATGATGGAAGTGAAACAGCAATGGTAAGGGAAAGGCAGATGTTGAAACAAAGATAAAGCCAAGTGCTCAAAAATCCATTTTCTTAAAACCAGCACAACAACAAGAAAGGCCTGTCAGAATGATAGTCAGGCTAGTGTTTAGCTCTTGATGACTAAGTTAAGAACAAAAAGACTGAAAAAAACAACCAAAAAGAAAAGGTAAGCAACTTAAAAGACATTTCCATTCAAAAATGTTTTCCATTTATTTTTTAAATTTTGTCAAAATGTTAATCTTTGAAAATTCACATCTTCCTATAGGCATGTAAAAAAACAAAAAAACCCCACCCTAAGCATCCCACCTTTCAAGTGTTACCATGTTTTTCCTCTCGTGGTACACCCGTAAGAAGATTTGGCATTGGATGTGTTCCAATGTAGTGTGAGTATTAAAGATAGAGCAGCAGAGAATACTGAGGAAATAGGGAAAGCCTCGGACTGCTTTCCCCCACACACTGTCGTGTTCTTTCTTTGCATATTTAGCAGGGTTAAAACTAGGTCAGAGTCGCCCTGCCATGTGCTGAAGCTGTGGCTGTGACATTAGCCCGGAGCTGCCGCTGGCTGCTGTGGGTTTGCAGGGCTGGTGGAGCCAGCGAGCCTGATCTTCCTCTTACACACCATGGCATAAATCACAGTGAGTCTGCAGAGGCAGCAGGAAGACGTGGGGAGGGATGGAGAAAGCCTGGGCCAAGTACTAGCAGATGCTTCCAGAACCAGCAGAACACTGATGGTGAAGCCATAGCAGGAAGGAGCAGAGGGCTCTGTTGAAGGAACAATGTGCACCCTCAGGGCACGAGGCCTGGATGGCAGCAGGGCTCATGGCTGTGGAGAAGGGAGGCTTTCATGCAGCCAAAGGCTTTGCCATTGACATGGACGGGGTGGGGGACAAGATGTGTGGGCAGGGATGCTTGGGCTGGGTTAAATGCAGCTCTGCCTGTCAAGCACCTCATCTACCCTTGTTGAAGGCAAAGCAGAACAGTTTTCTTCCCCATATGATACCAAAAGCACATCAGCACGCAGCTTGCCATCATTTGGTTTTGGTGCCCTTTTTGCTTGAACAAGGGACTGAGCCCTGAGCCAAGCGTCAACATCAGAGGGGATGAAATGGGTTGTGCTAGAGGCAACAATGCCTCAGAAAAGTTGGGCTCCGGCAGTCAGGGAAGGGCTTTTGCCACCAGTGGTGGAGGCAGCCCAGTTCTGGAGGAGCCTGTGGACCAGAGGGTCCCAGTGGAGGTTCTGAAGGAGGAGAAGACAGGACCAGCCTGGCTGGGAGCAGTCCTCATGTCTTGTGCTGCTCCTCGTTCTGGGATCACGTTGTCTTACTGATCTAACTACCAGCATCCTGTCATAGAAAACTGTCCTGTGCCAGCATGTTGTGGCATTTACTCTTTGTAATTACTAATTACAGATTTTGTTTTTATACTACAGTAGAATTTAAAGAACAGACCAAAGTCCAGTAACTGCTGTTCCTTGGGTTTCTGAAATGAACCCAACTTTAAAGGGAAATGTAAATCCTAATATGCTGTGACTGCAACAAAGTATTGCCCCTGACAAATAGATTTTTACAAATCTGGGTTAATATTGACAAAGTGAGAGATTTCTTTCTCCCTTTTTTTATTATTCAGAAACACAAAGTCAGTGTGAAGGGAGGCCAGGGAGAAAGAAAAGCACACAGATTTCAGGTCCCAGGATACCAAGACTGCCCTCTTTTTTTTTTTTTTTTTTTTTTTTTAATTGGGATGTTTTGTGTCATTTTGCTCTTTTTCTAATGATTAATAAATTGAGATAAATTCAGAAGGAAAGGTAACCACAGTATCTTACCCCAGACATGTCAGTCAGAAGTTTGCAGCACGTAAATGAAATTTCTGTATTGGCTGTCTGGGGAATTTCCTTACCCACATTTGTTAAGTAGTGCTTTCAAGGACCTAAAATTAAATGGTGCAAAGATTCCAGTTTGGTTTTATTCCTATCACCCAGGGCAAAATGGTGGAATTCTAGAATATCATGACAATAGTGGGATGGAGGAGAAGGAGGCAGGAAAGATGAAAAGGGAGCAATCCATGTGTCTCCCTTGGTTTTGGCCAAGTTGAGCAGTGAAATGAAGGCAGTGTATCAGCCAGTACAGTTGTGTAAAGGATGCAAGAAGCATCTGTCATGCTCCACAGGCTGCAGGAGCTATTATGCTAGAAAAGGCAGAATATTTCACTGGGAATATTGGAAACCATTCTGGTTTCATTGTAGAAGTGGGCTCTTAGGGTTGGTATCCAGTCAGTGCCCAGGTACAGCGGGGGCTGGCTCTGCAGAGTCCCCCTGGGTGACACACCCCCTGCTGGGGAGAATTCACTGGCCCCAGCCCTGCAGCACCTCTGTCCCCTGGGGCAGTCAGGGCAGGCACCCATTGGGAGAACTGGTGGTGAACCTGGGGCCAGGATCAAGCTGAGCAGGAGCTTTCAGAGTCCTTCCAGCTGGGAGCTGAGCAATAGCTTCCAAAAACTGAGGATGCAAATCTCAATGCCCTCCCAGCCAGCTGCAGTGTGTGGTGCAGCTCAGGACTACGGAGATTTGGAGGAGAGGATTTTCTGCCAGAGCAGATGTATCTGGCAGCAGTAGATGTGACAGTCCTGGGCAGATTCTCACTTTGAATGTGCTGGTTGCTGTCTCAGGAAGCAGACACCTGCAGTTTGTTTTGTGTGCATGCACACATGTAGGTGGTCCCCAGTTTCCCTCCAGGATTTCCTGCATGCTAAACGTGGCCAAAGACCGTCAGGGTTTTTTCCACCACCAAACAAGTGAATCTAATGGATTCCTTGAATCAAGGTTTGAATGCATCAGATAACCTGTCCTCATCTAAATGCAGTCTGTTGGGTTCTCCTGGCTCTTGGCAGCACCTCAACCCTATGGTGCCCTTCTCACCCCAGCAGCCCCTTCTGATAAAGGCTGCTTATCAGACAAATCCACTGTGGCCTTGGGGTGAAGGGGGAGATAGCTTTTCCAAACTCTGGGCTCTTTTAGCTGAAGGTGGTTTTCCCACACCATTTGTGGCAGTCCAGCATTTGAAGAGGGATTTTCAGGCTGGGATTTGGCCATGGGATGTAGGAGTCAAGTTGAGCAGGAGCTCTTTAGTCACTGGGCACAGAAGAGGGGAAGACAAATGTGCTGCCAAAAGCTACAGTGAGTTCAGTGTGCAGCGGGGCCTTTGGGTGTTCCCGTCACAGGCACTGGTGGCCAGCACAGTACAACCCCTCTGTGATCCCACTGGGGATGGGGCACTGGAGGATGCCAGGGAAAGTTGTGGAAGTCAGAGACACATCTGCACAGAAGACAGATTTCCAGAAGCACAAGAAACTTGTGGTCCTTCTGGGGCTGACCTGCAGACCGTGTCCCTGGGGCAGTGGAGGACAAATCTCCCATTGTGTTGGGGGTGGGGGTGGCATGCTGGATGCTCCAAGGAATATTATAACTGAAATTCTTTATCAAGCACCCACCTGTTTATCTTGGAGAACTTGAAAGAGTTATGAATCTGCTGAGTGTGTATCAGGCTGGGGTGGAGAGCACAAGAACAATGATTGCTGTGGCAGGCAATATATTATGGCTGGCTTGCCAGCTTGGAAAGTGAATGCAATTATTCTTTGTGTTTGCTTTAGCGAGGGATAAGAGACTGTTTTGCTTTCTCAGGTGTTTTGAGTCTTTTAACTCTGCCTTTGTCTTGCTGGGTTTGGGAATTAGCTTCTAAGTGTTTGTGCATTCCTCCTTCTCAAGCTGGAGGTTGTTTGTGTGGAATGAAGCAGGTTTTCTGTATGGAATATTACCTCATGCTCCCTTAATTGCTTTGCTGCTGCTGCAGTTTTGGAGGGGAAGTGGCACAAAGAAGATGAAGCAGCATTTCTGTTTGAGAGGAACAAAACCCAAAAGTGTGCTGTTTATTTAAGAAGCTGTTGCCAAGGCTTATGAAATCAGCTTTGGTTTGTATAGTTCTCCTACTGCAAGAGAGGAGAATAAAAAGAAAGCATTCCAGTTCAGGCTAAAGGACTAAAGGGCAAGACAGGCACCTGAAAAGGAGACAAATAGGTCCAAACAGTGGCATTCAGAAAAGCATAGTGGTAAAAATTTTGTCCTTTCTTCTTGCATAAGCTGTCACCCTGCTAATGTGGCTCTCTGCTTCTAGAGTAGAATTGCTTTGCATCTGGCCAGCTCAGAGCTGGGGCATGGAGCATAAGTCTGTCAGTCCTCATCCATGCAGCCATGCCCTTTGTAGGACGTTATTGCCACATGTGCAGCTGGTAATAATTTTTTGGGGGAGCATTATTGAGGTTGACATTGACATAGCAAGGATTTTGTAGAATATCTCCAGCTTTTGTTCCTGCAGGGAAGAGGAACCATGCTATAATAATTCAACATCTGATTTACCTAGAGATGTCACACAATATTCCCTCTAAATGGCCTGCATGAGTTCTGGATGGGTGGAGAGCGTTACTTTTTGTTTCTTAATTCACTGGGAATAATTCATCGGCTGACAGCTGTGACATGGGTAGGTGCATCCCTCCAAAACAAGCCCGAACAATCCACTCAGCACCCACTTTGGCTTCACAGCATCTGTGCACTTGTTGTGTGTCTGTTATGCAACCTCTGGGCCTCTACCCACAGTCTGTTGACATTCATTTATTCATTTGATTTCATCTTCACAAGCAGCGGCCGCTGTCATTTTCACATTACGGAAGGAGGCTGGGAACATGTTGACACAAGGCTTGGGCTCATGTCTATGCTCAGAGAGCAGATGGGGAAAGCTCTGTACTCGTCAAGGCAAAGAGGGTATTTAAGGACGTCTTCCCTTTGTATGGAGGCTCTCTTGGAAGAGATGATCGGAAGTGGGACTTGGTTCCTTGACACAGGTCAGAATAAACATTTTGTCCTGTATTTGCAAAATAAAATTCCAGTCTATAAGGGTGGGAAGAGGCAATAACTTTGCAATGTTCGGTACAAACAACCCAAATGCTCTGAATATCTGAAACAAAAATGAACCTGAAAGGCCAAGCAAGAAGAAAATTGCTCTGGATCCTCCAAAGGACCTGGGATCCACTCTCCCTTGGTGAAAATTAGTAAAAACACTGGAGCATTTGAAAATGGCACTCCCAGCTCTGCAAAAGAGTGAGGAAGCTCCACAGTCCTAAGAAAAGGCAAATTTTCAAGTCTCTTTTCCCAGCTTTGTGCCTAGAAGCACCCTTTGTTGTGTGAGGAACGGACAGCTTGCAGTAGGCACACAAAAAAGATTTAAAAGTGATTTTTGGGCTGGATGGTTTCATGTTTGCACAGGACTCTTGGGAGTGGACTGGGTAGCTCTTACTTAAATTCTTCCTGTCTGTCCAGCTCATGCTCTTCTATTCAGTCCACATCCCCCACATGTGTGTCCCCCATTCCCAATTTGACCTGTCAGCTTGACACAAGAAATATGGTGTGGATAAATTTCTCATCTGTATTACAGGATAAAACCTGCTTTTTAATTCTGCCATTTGGAGAGAAGAGGAGGGTAAAGATGGATAAAACTCTCCATAAAAAGGTGAGACCAGCAGGTGCCATTTCATTTTCTGTGGTTGTCTGTTGGTTCTGGATAAAGACAGATCTTGGCTGGGAGACAAAACCGAGGAATACCTATTGAATAATATTCTACAGGTGAGAAAGGTTGCAGTGATAAGGGAAAAGAGGAGCTTTCTTGAGGCAAAATGCAGGTTACCTGGAAACCCTGACTTTAACCTTAGAATATCTTCATTTGACCTCCTGTCAAAAACCAGCCACAGCTCTGAAATGATCCACTTTACTCCTCACAGGTAATAATCCTGCCTCTCTCTAATTTTTATCCGAAGTAGTTATGCTGTAAAAATGTGATGACTGCCTCTGCAGCACTCACCTGCTTCTATAACAGGATAATTGCAGTTAAAGGTAATGTGTTTTCATACTATTAATTTCATACTATTATTGGGTTGTTGGTAGGTAAATATATAGGAGATGGTCTAAAATAGGAATTTGAAATCTCCCACAATGAGCTGTTGGAAGGACTTATCAACCACGAGTGAACAGTACAGTCTTAATCAATATTTGCAGAATTGCTAGAGAAAAGATGAAGAGTGGAGCTAAAATGGGATGGTTTGTCCCTCGCTTTGGTGCTTTGACAAAAGCTCAGGGCTTAGGCTCAGCCTGGGGCCAGCACTTCTGTAGTGCTGCTGGTGCAAGACCCAGGAACTGTGGCTTCCAGTCCTCACTCTGCCAGAGATGGTTGTTTCTGAAGCCAAGTGACTCTTGTGTCACTACAAGTGAGGCCAAAACCATTCCCTTTCCTCCTGCTCTGGAAAGGCATTGATAAGAAATGTTCTTTGAGCACCTGTGAGTATTGGATGCTGCCAAACTCCCTGTTGATACCTCCTGGGCTGACTA
The DNA here is from genome assembly GCF_031753505.1 of Anomalospiza imberbis. Classification (NCBI taxonomy): domain Eukaryota; kingdom Metazoa; phylum Chordata; class Aves; order Passeriformes; family Viduidae; genus Anomalospiza; species Anomalospiza imberbis. Next base: position 16,706,614 of record NC_089691.1, on the reverse strand, counting down.
AGGACCAAACCAAGTGCTCAGCAAGCTTGGACTTTGATATCCTCTTCCATTAATGGAGAAAAATACCTATTGCTTGGTCTGCCTTGCACTGTTTGACATAAAAGCTGAGCTGCTGTGTTCCTGCCCTGTGCCTCCAGGCATGAAGGCTGGTAAGGAGCAGTACCTGCTCTCTCCTCTGTGGGATAACTCATCAGGGCAATTAGAGGAGCTGTCTCCACACAGGTAAGGCACTGCAGTAAGAAATGGGCTCTTAGTCCTTCATTGGGTATGTTTTGTCCATGGCCCTTTCTTTCTGCACAAGGATTTTTTCCAGCACTGAAGGCACAAGCTTCTTTTTTTTTTTTCTATTATTCAATAGAAAATAATTTTTCTGCTTCACTCCCCTCACTTGGAAAGGAGGGGATGCAGAACAATGCTGGATCTCCAGCTCTCTGGCATGCTTTGATTTCTCATACTGTCCAAAAACTCTGTCATCTCAGTCAATAGCATACTCAGCCTTTCAGCCATGCAGGGAGCATCAGCTCCCTTGTTAGTCTTCAGATGCTCAGTTCTTTACGCTGCTTTTGTTTTTCATTTTTATATCTGGCTTAGAGCCATATTTTTCACCTTACGGAAATCCTACCTGGTGTGTTCAGGTCTTAGTGGAGGTACATGCTGTTTGTCAAGCAGCCTTTCCAGCTGCTTTCTTTCACTTCATCTCTGCTTAGAATTCAGCCCCTGACTTTCATACCAGGTAGGATTGCAGGAGCCAAATCCTGCCAGATTCACACATTAAAATTCTGTATCCCATGTACGTGGAGATAATTTAATAGACCTGAATATGAAGGAAGTACAGATTCTTCTTTATGGGGTGGAGTTTTGACTCTGATTAAGCTCCTAAAGATAGTAATGAATTTTTGGATAAAGAAATTATTTTAGACTAATATTTGTAAAGAAAGAAGTTCCTTTATTTATGTTTATACATTGTGGCTCAAGTATAGAATAACCAATTCCATCTATCCATTTAATTAATGCTCACAGGGCAGCACCTAGGGATGCCCAGCAATAGGGAATATGACATTTGACTCAGCAAACCAAAAAGTCGTGGTAAAAAGTGATTAATGTTATTTAAAAATGCAATTACTATTTGGCCCAAGGCAGGTTTGGATCTCCTATGACTGCTGAGGAGATGCAGGCTGGACATAAAAGGCACTTGATGCTGCTTGTTCTGGGTAATGTAAATGTTTTGTGGCTTCTCCCACCTTAGCAAAAGTGCAGCGCCAACCTGTTACAGGAGCATTCTTAATTGCTCTGTAACAACACTTCCATTGTTGCCTGAATATGCACTGGGGCCCTGCCTTCCACCTCCACCCCTGCCCTCAGAGCTCTTGACATTAAAAGCTATTGATGGATGAGCTTGTTTTGACTAGTTTTGGATCCACTTGAACTTTCCGTGTTTGAGAGTTCAGTGCTGATGTGCCTGAGTTCACGTGCTGAGGGAGAGGAGGATGCTGGCAAAAGGGGAAGGAATTCCAATGGGAAAAACAGTTGGAAGGGAGAGAAAGGTGGTAAGGAGAGACATCAAGACCCAGCTGGTGGGAAAGAATCAGAGGCAGAGCTGGGAATGGAAAATGTGGTACAGATGGTGATGGGAGAGAGGCACGTATTTGGCTTATTCCTGAAGCTGTACTTAGCAGTGGATTTCCTTCTTGTCTGCAAATTAATTTAGTTAAGAAAGTGAAATCTGTCTTGCAAGGAAAAATATCTGTTGTACATGTGATGGGCTGAAAAAGATGATGAACTTGATCTTATGTTTCAGACCATGGAAACTTAGGGGCTTGAGTTTTTAAAGAAATCATGTCCTCCTTCTCCACCTTTCCCACTCTGCTCTCTCAGCTCAGACATATGGAAGAGCAGGATTAGCACAGACACACAATTCTGACTGACATGGAAAAGGCAGTTTTCACCTCAAGGGAACTGAAAAATATCATCAGACACACGTTGGATTATATAAGGTCAGGTGCTGTGTAAGACTGCGCTGGTCACTGCCACGTGCTGAGGGACCATCCACTCCCCCAAAGAGCTGGGGAGATCAGCAGAGGGGGCTTAGGAGAAGTTAAGATGACCTAAATTAATCTCATATTGCTTTCAGCATCTCTTCCAGCATATGAGCTCCCTCTCAGCACCAGTATTAATAGTATTAATATCTGCTCCCCTCCTTGCATCACATCTGGATGGCTGGCAGGATATAGTAGAGGACAGGAAGGATTGTATTTCTCTGTCTCCACTCCACTGGTCAGGAGCTGGACGCTGTATTTGAGCCATGCTTGCTTTGATGGTAATTTGTAAGCCTTTGCTTGAAGCACTGCCACCAAGTCAGTCGTACAAGCAAAGCTGATCTCAAATCCAAGTCCCCAATAAATCACTTCCATACTGACCTAACGAGCTCTTCGTGACACGAAGATTTCTGCAGTGGCTCGTTCAACAAGCTATTTTTTATTTTCTATACCGGTGGTAAGGACTGAAGAAATGGTTTCACACAGAAAAATGAGGAGCAATGGCACTTTGTGAGATTAATTGGTGACTCGATTGGTCTCACTGTCAAACACCAGATGTTATGGCTTTTGTAAAAAAAAAAAAAAAAGTGGCTTAATTTAGATTTACTTCATTAGCTGCTGATGTCACTGCATTCCACCCTGTTCAAATAATTGATAAGATTCCTGTCTTTCCTCCCCAAGAGACTCATTTTCCTCTTTGAATTAATTATAAAAGGTTGATTTGAGGAGGAGTGGGACAAAAATCTCTGCTTTCCTTCTTTCCTCCTGGTAGAGGAGAGTGTATGAGGGAAGGTCTGGATCCACATGACTCGTGGATGGGGAACAATGCTGCCACTGCCAGCCCTGTGGGGCTCCTCAGCCCACGCCCTGTGCAGAAAACCTGCCTCCTAAAGCAGACCTGAGGTGAGGGACCAGCACAGCCTCTAGTGATGCTGCCAGGGCTCCGTGGTCCCCACTCAGCACAGGGGAGTGAGTCTGCAGCAGCACATCAGGAGTGCTGAAAACAATATTCCAGCACTGCACCTAAGGCTTGAAACACCAGCAAAAAGTGTCAGTGTCTCTTCTCCCTCATTATGGGGGGACTGAGGTGGGGAGGCAAAAGGGTTGTGCAGCTGCCAACTCTGTCCTGCTCTTTCCTCCTGGGTTTCCAGCCCAGGATCCTGTTCTCTTGCACTGAGCTTCAAGACCTCAGTGTAACATGCAGATGGAGCTATTTGAGTTCTTTAAAAAATGGTATCTTAGGTGACTAATTATCGTGAGCTGACTAATAGCTAATGCTTCTGGGCACAGCTGTACCTACAATAGCCAAACATCTTTATATTTGCTAAAAATGAGGAGGAAAAAAAAGGATAAATTTTACCTAAGCTGGAACTTTTTCCAGGTCAAGTCTCTTCTTATTTAACTGTTAATCTTGAAGTATTACATAAAGTCTGGGGCTGTGAAAAACTTCTGTGAAGTCAGGTCTGAGTTAATTAAAAGGAAACCTTTTCTCTCTGGAGGCGCTGTGTCAATCTGGGCAGCACAGGGCCATCCCATGGGATCTTCCCAAGGAGACATCTCACCCACCCGCTGCCGTGTGTGCAGGGCTTTGGGTCTCTCTTTGGGGGAGGATGCAATGACCTCCCTCTAAAATCTCCACAAAGCCCCAGCAGGCTCTGCTGAAATAGAAGGCAAAAAGCACTACTTTAAAACAACTGCGTGATTTTGTACTGACACCAGCAGCCCTTTACAGTGAAATTTAAACTTGCTGTTCAAGGTGAGTGCCCAGGGTGCCCAGAGAATCAAGGCTGAATTGACCAGCAGCTGCAGGAGTGGCCACATTTTTTACTGAGATGTTTGGCTTCACAGCAGTGGAAGCTTTTCTCATATCCACCATGTCCTAGCTTGGGCTGCTGACCCCACAATCTCACCAAGAACAAGATATTTCATTGCCCTTTTCAGCCATATTTTTGTGGGTTTTTTCTTCCCTTTCTTCCCAAGATAGTTCCCATGTTGGTCACACTGGTCAAGATTGGGTTTCTCACTAACATTTTTGTTTTCCCTTTTCTCGTGGGAATTTCCTTCCACAAAGACCTTGAATTCTCTGGAGCCTTTGGGAGCCTCCTTCAGGGCTCAGAGAAAGAAAGATGAGGCCACATCCATGTGCATTTTCCAGCATCCTCCTGTGTCAGCAGTCGCCTCTATTTCTGTAGCACCTATAGGAGCTACAGACCATGCAGTGTGTAAAGGCTGCAGAGGATGAGGAGCAAGGAGGAGAAAAACCCTCCTGGCTGCTGTAATTCAGCATTGCTCTGTTGGCTTGTGACCCCAGGCACGCTAACAAATTGTGTGTGTCAGAGGCAATAAGTGATGTGAAAACAGAAGATCACTGTGTGCCATTTAAAATCACAAAAGGTTTAAAATATTTGCCAGGCTTCAGTCAGTTTGCACAGGATGACTTTTTACTTTTATGTGTAGTAATGGGCATGTGCTTGGATGTAAAAGCTTCCTAATAGCCACCATTTTAGGAACTCATTCCACAAAGGAGTCTCAAAACCAGACTCATTTTGCCACACTGGCACTTCTACTAGTACATAAACCGTGAGCTTTAAACAATGATTTAAAGAAAAGTTTCTTGATGTTTCAAGCAAATTCAGGCTGCTGGATGTTTCAGGTTTTTTTTTAAATGGCAAAACCCAGGCCACACCAACAGAGATGGACTTTATTCAGTTATTTGTTTTACTTTCTTTCTGGGCTGACTTCACCTTCTCCCCATTCAACCTTTTGCTGACTCAAGCAGCAGTAATCAATGTTTGACACCTGCATGTCTGTAATTGTAGGCTGGCATCTGATTGTAGGAGCAGTGCATTCATTGTAATAACCAGGAGAAGAAAGATGTGTGACATTTTTGGGAGGGAAAGTGCGTGCATGGTAAAAAATTAGGCAACAACTTCAATTGCCTATTGACAGTCACGACGTGCCTTATCAGCCATCTCATCGTGCCTGTGTTGAGCTATCAGCAGCTGTGATATCACAGCTGTCAGCTCCTAAACCTTGAGACTTATGATTAACAGGATTTCCTCTTCGGTTATTAAAGTAATAACAAGAGATGCTCTGTGGGAAGCAGCAGAATCTGTGACAATTGAATGTGCTGTTTCCTGAGACACATCTCCACTTATTTGCTGGCAAAAGGCATTAAGCACCACACTTTTAATACCTGTAGGCAGGCAGAGCTTTAGGGGCTGCAGCTCACCAAAAGTGAACAGGGTGAGCTCCCTCAATTTCAAGGCAGACCAATACTGAGGCTTTGGCTCTGTTTTAGCTCTTTAGTGTCTTGTCTCTTGTGAGACCTAGAGACAGCCAGGGCTCTGGGGTGGACGTGCTGGGACTTTCCTGTGAACTGACTACACTAAGGACATCAAAGGGACTTTGAATTATTAAAGTGGCCTAACATTGGGTGTCTAGAGCATGCACTAAATAAGACAACTTTTGAAAAGGATAAATTTAGATCTGATGAATAAATAAAAGGGTTCAGAAACCAATTTCTCCTCAACTTTATATACCCTCAGCAGGACAGACTGTGCCCTCGTGTTGGACTTTGACTACCACCTTCCTGTGGACTCCAGATAGATCCTTCTGGGTCCCTGATGCACCATCCTTCCCCATTACCCATGGAAGGGTCTGGCCTCAGCTCCCCACTGCTTCCAGAGCTGCCTCAATCCTGCCTGCCACATCCAGCCCCTGTTTGTGCTGGTGCCTGGCAGGCAGCACACACTTTCTCCCCACCCATCACCTGGGCTATGACAGCTGTCACAACTCTTTTTAAGAGGGCATGGATCCCGTCATAAGTACTGGGATTTCTGCTGTATGTCCTAAATTTGGCAATTCTTATTTAAGTCATCAGCAATCTGTATTTCCCTGTGTGTGTTGAACTTGCTCGTGGCAGCAGTCATTGCCAAGAACACCTCTGCCTTTATTCTCTGTATGTATCACCAGGGCACAATAACAACCAAAAAGCCAACCAATTCTTTCTCAGCCATTCCTTGGTGTCAACTAAAACAACCCTTTGCTGTTTAGCCAGGAGCTCAGAAACACAGTGGAGGTTCTGTGTCATGGCTGCAAGTCTGGGAGTCCCTGAACACAGGAGGTTTTGTCTGGCCCCAGTGGGCTTGTAAGGTCTGTAGCTATTCCTTTTCTTCTGTGTCCTGCCTGGAAAATTAAATTTCTGCTCTGCCTTTTCTAGAAAGATTCAGGGTGAGCTGGGCCAGAATCTCTGCTAGAGTCAGCTGAGCCTATTAGAAATGACCAAGCAAAACTGAAATTTGGCGTTTTGTGGTCCAACTCCAGTATAGATGGCTGCCTGTCTATCCATTGATGTACACGTATGTGTTTGTCTGTCTTTCTATCTTGTCCTGCAGACAACTACTACACACATATATAAAATTATATTTCAGCCCTGATTCACAGCAGTATTAGTGCCTCATAAATCCCTCTGCAATTCTGGACATTTCATCTTTTTCCCTGATATTTTTGGCATAAATCTGACAAATAAATATAAAAGTCTTTCATTTACTGGCTGCTGTAATCAACCAGCTGTAAGACGAGGTGGCAAAGTTATTTATATTTTGTTCAGAGAGAGTAATTCTTTTCTCTCCTTCCACATGGCAGAAAAAATGCTTTGGTAATGTCGAAGCTTAGATTTTCCTTTGAAAGTGCCTCTAGTTGGCTTACAAGACAAATGAATGTGGTTCACTTGCATTAAAAAAATGTTTCATAACCTTTCTATACAATGAAAATGATGTGTGACATGTAAATAATACAGAGTAAAACTTGCATCCATTAACATTTGTGAAAGGAATAACAAAGGAAAATGACGCTGGGAGCGATTTCTCGCCTGACCTGGGGCTTTGCAGCTCATCAGCTGACTGGTCCTCTCCTGCTTTCCATCTCCAGCTTATTTCAGGCCAGCATGCCTCAGTGCACAGCTGTGCACTGTGGGTTCTTAGACTAACACTATATGGGTGTTTAAGCACCAGGGTCAGAATTCTTCAATATCTGAGATGCCACTTGAGGGACTTCGATGTGCCCGTGCTCACATCCTCAGGCAGGCTGGAAGGTCCTCTTGGAAATCAGGGAACTCATATCCATTCTTCAGGAAATTTTTCTTAATCTTCCTAGGCTAGAATTTACTGCCAATTTGATTCCTTGCATGTTGGATATTTTGAACCTCATATGTATGTTTCTACGCTATTTTTTTTCCTTAAAAATTGCTTTCCCATTAAGAATGAACATTTCCCACAAATGCTTTGTCTTTTGTCCATTTTCTCTTACCTTGAGAAATACTCATCTTTGTGTGCTTGTTTACTCCTAAGATGAAAAAGTACCTTTTCTTCCTAGTCACCATGTACAAATCTACAATAAAAATGAGGCGTATTAGCCATCAGAGACATAGCTACAGGCAAGAAGCAAAGTGGGCTTAGTGACCTTGATGTGCACGCTGGAGTTGTTATGGCAACAGGCAAGTGAAATGACTGTTGCTAAGGCTCAGAGAAATAAAGCAATCTCAGTCACTTAGTGGTCATTATTCTCTAGTAACTTAATTTTGAGTTTGCTGCAAGCTAAACTGCGAAGTGAATCAGCAAACCACCCTAAATACTTAGGAGAAATATGAATGAGAGGGGTTTTCTTTGCATTCCTCTTCCCCTGAGCCCCTCGAGGGACACAGTCAGGAGCAGCCACAGAGGGTTTAGAACGCTGGGAGATAATTCCCAGTGGCTCTTGGGAGCCATGGGAGCCGTGCTGTGTCAGAGTTCAGGAGCAGTGGATGGTGCATGCTGACCCCCTGGAAGAGCAGGAAGCTTTTTTTTTTTTTTTTTAAATCGAAAAATAGTGATTTTCATCTTATATTTGCAAACAACAAATTATAGTACTATCCCCGAAAATACTAGAAAGTTTGGCTGTTTTCTTCCTTTCCTCCAATTGATTTATTTGCTTGATGGAAAAGAAGGGAGATGCCATATTTTATTCTTGCTTGACCAGAGCTGATTTGGCTATTCCTCTTAGGTGTGTGAGGACTGGACTAAAGTGTAGTTAAACTGGGTGAAAAATAATTAATTTTAGTGGTGATTTTAACAGATAAAAATAAAGATACCCTTTAAGCAAGTTGAATGTTGGAAACCAATCCTTTGGCATGAATTTTGTGAACCTTAAGGAGGTTTAGGGGTTTTAGCAGAATAGAATATTGTCAAACTTCAAGAAAACAGCAAGTGTACAAATACCAATGCCAGTTTTCATTCAAGATGGCAAAATAAAAGAGCCATGAAAAATCTTAATCCCAGTAACATTCATCGAAATTGAATGCACAGTGGGAAAGCATAGTCAAATTGCATTTTGCTGTGAAAATACATTTGGTAAATCACTGTTCCTGAATTCTTTCATAGACCAAAGCCAAAAACGAGGAGAGCCTTTCCCTAAAATAAATCCACAACCCCCTGAATTGCGCACACACACCACCAAATCCCTCTGAAATGTCTCTGAGGGCTCTGGTGTCCTGTTCCCTGCTTGTGAGTTAGTGAAGATTTTTCCAAAGGCTAATTGCTATCCCCTTTTGATTCACAGTTAATTTCCAACAAAGCCAGATGTGAATTTGCAGTTCAGGCCTGGGTATTGTCCCAGAAAAAGCAGTGGCATTAGCAGCTGAGAGCAGTCATTACGTGTTTGTTCCTGCAGCAGACTGATTGCTCATCAAGGGAGCAGAGCCTGCACAGGCTGAGCTGGATGCAGAGCTATACATATGTATTCCCTCTTGAAAATGGACACAATCAGGCCATTCATGCATCCTGCCAAGATGCCTCTTGGTTGCAGATGCCCTGGGTGATTGCAGGACAGATTTTCTTCTGCGTCTGTATGAGCTGGCATTTATCGGGATGGTCTCTGTTGAAATCAGGAGTATTTTACTGAAATGTAGATGGGACTGGAATCCATCCTCACGATGGAGGATGCCAGTCCTATGGAGGGCATTAGGACTGGTGCCCCTGAATTCTTGGAGGTTTGTAATTGTGCCTGGCCCATCTCAGTGATGCCAGGATGGAGGGGAGGGCTGGGGGTGCTGTCCTTGGCACCACAGCTGCCTCAGCACTGCTCAGGGGCTTTGGCTGCACAGCTGCAGGTAGTTCAGGCTGCTCTGCCATAGCAGAGATGTTGCTGCAGAGTTGCTTTCCTGGGGTAGTTCTGTCCCAGCTGCATGTTTGGCATGAACCCACTTCTGTCTCAGCCCCAGGAGAGCTGGCCAGGGTGGAGGAGAGGGCTGCTTTCCTCTCACCTGCCAAGGAGATGCTCTGGGGCTAATCCGCCTGCTGCCCCTATCACCGTGTGCCAGGATCTCTCCCAGCATCCCCCCCTTGCTGGGAAACCCCATGGCCACACTGCTCAAATTCAAGGAGGGCACTTTTGGAGGGTATTTGTGAGGTGGCACAGGCACGATTCGAGAAGCTGATGTCATACAGAAGAATAAGGGCACCAGTGCTACCATTTTTTTTCAGAGGTTTGCATCTTACTTGATGTAACTTTTAGCTCCCAAAATTTGCAGAACAGAGCCTTTCTCTGCTGTGCTGAGGGCTTTGCTGCAGTCTGATGTAGGGACTTTAGTGCCTCTCTGACTACCCCATATCAGTGATTTTAGTAACTCCACTTAGTTGCTAAGGCTCCTCTTGTACCCAGTACTCTTTCATGTGCTTTTTTAAAACTCAGACCAACAGAATGTGACCAGCAACTAAGTGTAATGAAAGTATTCATTAAAATTTTTTTGATCATTAACTTAAATTGTTAATGAGAATGTTGTTGCTAAACAGTCAAGCTGATGATGAAGCAAAGCTTTTGCATGAATGTCCAGAAGAGCAATAGCAATGGTGGAAATTGCCATTGTCCTTGACATGAACTGCAGTGCATTCCCACTCACATGGGAGATTTCAGTTCTGTCAGCAGAAGAGGAAGAGCTGCAGAGATCTGCCCCATAGGTGTGTCACCAAGGGGTAAGTAAGGTCACACTTGTGATGCCTTGGTGTGACATGGGCACCTTTCCATTGACTCTAGAATTATGTGTGAAAATAAGAGGGTTTGAAATGGCCCACGAAGGTGACGGTTCCAAAAGAAACCTTTTTTTTTTTTTTTTTTTGAAGGAATGAAATGTATTTCAACTGAACCCCCAACTTGCTGAATTTTCTTTTTCTTTTCACCTTTGAAAAACCCTTTGCCTCTTACTCTTCTATGCATCCTTCAGCAAGATACCCCCAGCCAATGCATTTTTCTGTAGCAAGGCCTTTATTTTACTGATCAGTGGCATCAGAACTGCAGCATTTGAAGTTTTATGGCATTCTCTGATTTAGTGGGGTTTTTAATAATATATTGTGCTTGACACCCATCTCTGTGATTGAAATGTCACTTGGAGTCAACGTGAGTTCTTCTTGGGAGAGCAGGAGCAAGAAAGGTCAAACTTGGAAAAAAAAAGAAAGATGGAAAGAAAGAAAAAGCTGGTGATGCCCAGCTGCTTGGGAAAAGCTGGAAGTGCCTATGAGTAGTTGTTGGGAATATCCACACCCTTCCATCATCTTTCCTGATGCATTGCCATCTTTTGTAGCTCAAAGCCAGTAGCAATTTTTACCTTACTGTTCCAAACATTTTGATGTATAGAGAGTACAGTTTCTTTTTTTTGCATGCTTATAATAAGAGATGGCTATTGTTTGAAAAACCTCCTTCTCAATATAAAAGGAAAAAAAGTCAAAAGGTAGTAAAAAGTGCTTATCTTTTTACTATTAGATAGTGTGGCTACAACAACATCACACATCCCAGCTGTGAAGGAAAGCCAGTGGAAGTAGTGGGAGCTCAACCCCAGCCTTCTGGATCCACTTGGCTCTTGCAAGGTGTTTGGGTTCATTCCTTGAAAAATACAGTTTGATTGTAATAATGAAGTTTCCTTTTTGAATATATTTGGGCAACAGCCACTGAAGCTGCTGTGCCCATAGCTGACAAAACAAACTGGCTGGAGTAAAAGTTGGTGTTGTTACTTGTGCACTGTCTGTTCCTGCACATTTAATTAACACTCAATTCCTCACTGCTTTGGTTCTTAGCATTGTTATTGCTGTGTCAGGTGCTGGAAAGGGCAGCAGAGGCAAATAGAGATTTAATTTTAGAAGTGGACATTGTCTTGAGGTACTGGAAGAATCCATATAAATCAAGCTGTTTGTGTTTTCTGGTCATTGGTAGCTGCCAACACTTTTTTCTGCATTCCTAAGTAATAGTGTCCTTTAAAAGCCCCATGTGGAAATCTTGGAGCACAAGAGAGTAGTTTGACTGTCTTGTCTATGCCAGTTGCCAAAAAATCACTGGGTTCTTTCATTTGTTTGCCAGGGGTTTGGACTGCAGGTGTGAAACACAAAAATAGCATAAAATAGTTTTGTTATTTATTTGATTAGGGGAAAATGATCCTTTGATTCCCAAAAGCAGCATTTTGGGAGAAAATGCTCAGTTTATTGATTTAATACCAAGCATGCTTTAGCCCCTGGCTTCACCTCTGCCTGAAAGCAGCTCTGACTGAGGAGGGAGATGTGGTGTATCCCTCTGCATCATTCAGTTTGAGGCTTGAAATAGTCATGAAGGATGTCAGTTCATACCAACCATCTCAGCTCCTGGAGGGGAACTTGTCTCTCTCTGTACATAAATAAGTGCAGATTTTACAAGAGAGATTAAAGAAAGAGATGTTTTATTCTATTAGCAAATAAAATAACAAGAATAAATTTAGGAAGAAATTCTTTACTGTGAGAGTGGTGAGGCACTGGAACCGAGAAGCTGTGGCTGCCCCATCCCTGGAAGTGTTCAAGGTCAGGCTGGACAGGCCCCTGAGCAATGTGGTCTAGTGGCAGGGGTGTGAAATGAGATGATCTTTAAGGTCTCTTCCAACTCAAACCATTCTATTACTCAGTAATAGATGATGGAGAATACAGAGGTCCTGGGTTTCTGTAGAACCAGTAAAATTTGCACTATAAGCAAAGTTCTGTGGAGTGCTTTTGATGGGAAGGTTTAAACCAAAAAAGAAGGGGAAATTGCCTCCCGTGCCCTCAGCTAGGGTGAGAATAAGATGGCAAACCCTGTCTCCCTCCTCACAAAATATATGGGCAGGATGTCCCTGAAAATGTTGTGTGGAAAGAAGGGTTGGATTGTTTTCCCCACTGAAGGTGTGGTGCCGTGGCCACGAGACCTTGGTTGAACCTCACAGCACACAAAACCTCGGGGGGCTTCCAGAGCCTCAGACCGCTTGAACATTGCAGTCAGGATGTCTACCTAAACATCCTAAAAACGGCTGATCTGCTGCTATACCCTTCTCTTGGTGCTTGTTAGCCTCACAACCCAGCTGCCTTGGAGAGCTGTCCAGAGAAAAATGTTTGCAGCATGGGCAATCATGTTGGCAGTCAGTAATCAATCAGCTCCCTTGTGTAAACACAGAGCCAGCCATTGATTGCTTGCAGCTCTGCCAATGATTGCTGCACCAACGGGCCCCAGGGCTTTCAATGGACTAAAAATTCATAGTTGCTATTTGGAGCCGGTCACCTTTCATCCGACTCAGAAAGTTAAAAGTAAATTAGTTTCTTGGTACTAGGATGCTTATAAAATCAACCTGCTTTAGAGCAATCCCTAAGCTCTCTCTGGTGAATAACTTGCTGAGTGGGAAGGAGAGCTTCTGATGCTGTTTTCATGTTCCTCTGCAACGGCTCTGCTGCTGCCTTCTGCATCTGTGCCAAATCTGGCCCAAAGTGCTACAAAGTGGGGAGAGAGCAGATTTATACCTGTGTGATTGGTGTCAGGTTTGACTGGGGAAGGAGATGCTAATGGCACCATGAAACCACAGTCTGTGCTCTTGGGTAGTTTGTACCAGGTTTATCCATAGCATGGTTATGCTGGAAGCACTTTGGAAAGTTCGAGGGAAAAGATCAGGGGGAAAGAACACCTCTGGAAGTTTTTGTTGAAGGTCTGAAAATGGAATATTCCCAATTTCCTTCTTGCACGGCCGTCCTGTGGAATGGTGACATACTGAGCTGCAAGAGAAGGGAATATGCTCAGTTCCTCTCAGTGAGAAGAATGGAGCTTTCAAGGTGACAAAATACATTAATTTTGTTCTATTTGTCAATTTGTTGGCAGTTTTTCAAACAGTTCTAATGTAGCTCTGCCTGCTCTATGTGGCAATAGCAATATGGAGATAAAGCAGCTTTATAGGGCGGCATGTACCTTCCTGAACAATAAGATTACTTGCTTTTAAAATAGTTTCCAGTACATAAAATGACACAACTGGATTGGAGACAAACATGGAATGGATCTCTCCACTTCTATTAAGTTTCATTCTCCATCAAGTGCCTGCTCAAAGCAGACATATCTTCACTGCACAGTAGTCTGGAAAATGTATCTAATCTCTTCCTCCTCTAAATGTAAAGTATTCCCCTCTGTAACTCAGGTGCTGTCCTGCAGGATGGTTACTCACCCTGAGAAATCCCACCTCCAGAGGGCTCATACTGGAAAACCCCAGTGGGGCTGGAGCACTTCAAGATACCTCTGTGCATTACCAGAGCCCTAAAGACCCCTCTCCCTGACATTCCTTTCTCTCCCCTCCCCACAAATTCCTGGTTCCTTTTCCCCCTCATGGCTGTTTTGACTTGTGTCCTCTTTGTAGCTAGCATCATTTTTCAGAGTGACCCTTAAATTCACTTTTGCAGTGTGAATGTGTTGCCTGTTGGTCACAGCTAAGCTGATGTATCCTTTGCCAAGTTAAATCAAAATACTCCTCAGTGTTGCTTCAATTACCAAGGTGTGTTAGCACTGACGTCTCAATGACTAAGCACAGTCAGAGTTTAACTGATTCAATTGAAATGTCTTAAAGCAAAGGAATTACGCAGGGTAAAGCCAAACCCTGTGACTTTGACCAATGCTTTATTGGTTTTGAATGTAAAATTAACTTTTTAGAGAACTGGCCAGCATCCAGATATTTTAACATCATTAGATCCTTTAATATTTTTGAAACATTTCATTAGTGAAACAAATGTGCAAAGAGTATCACAACTCCTCTATCAAACGGGACTTCAATTCTACAAGCTCAGGGAGCAGTTCTGCCCTTCTTATCACGGCTGGATAACAAATAATTCCTCTAAGATTACAATGCTACTCAGCCAGACAAAAGGAGCAAAAAACAGATCCAGAAGCAAAGTGAAAATAATAGCCTCTTCTGCACCTTGAAGTAAGCCAGAGATTTAGGAAACAGTTGTTGTTATGCTTTATGTCTCTGGATTTTCAATGCAAAAGTTTTCACTGTGTTAATGCTGTGGTTTAAATGTAAGTCATCCTCAGAACAGACTGCAATTATACACAGGAATGGCATAAGAGGATGCATTGGAGAAAAATACAATTAAATACCAAATATGTGAAAATGCACTTGAGGTAATAAGAAAAATGCTGAAGTGAGGACTTAGGGATGGGGACACAAGGACCATTGGTGTCCTCCTCTGGCACTGCCAATCCTAAGGGATTTTTCAGCTTTGTGCTGTGTTAGATGAGTTTGGTACCTCAGCTCTGTGGACTCCAAGGTGGTGGGTGTGCATATGTGGGACATGTCTGGCTTTGGTTTCTTTGTTGGGTTGAAACACGTCTCAAACTGGGCTGTTTCAGATAAGATCTCATGGCTGAAGCAGATCTCAGGGCTTTCTGCACCTGAGAGTCAATCTGCATTTTCCTGGTGGTTCAGCATTTCTAGCAAGAGCTGCTTCCTCTCCCTGTGGAACTTGTGTCCCTTTTTTTAAAAAAGCACGTTTCTGTTGGGTGTTAACTTGCAAGAGTTTGCTGTCCTGTTGTGTAGCTGTGACAAGGCAGTGCAGTTTTCACATGAGATAAAGCAGTGAATATCAGCAGTCCATGTGTGTGATGGAGGAGACATAGAGACTGATCATACTCACTGTCTCTAAAAACTACTAACACCGTGTCTCAGGTAGTGAGGGAATAGTTACATCACTGTGCCAGAAAGGAGAAAACCCAGTGCAGATATTACAGTTTTATTTCACAGCACACTCTCCCCAGGGTTTGTACATTCACCTTCTAAAGGGGCTTTGCTCCTTGGCTGCTTCTCCCCAGGGCATGGGAGGAGTGTAATGCCTCATCAAGAAATTATCCATAGGGCAAGAGTGAGGATGGCTTCTTTTGGGACCAGCACACCTCTGCTGCAGCTGTGGAACAAAAGAGCAGCTATAATTTTGCCTGTGAATCTCCCTGGATTTGGGTGAACAGGAGACACCCAATGTTGCAAGTGAGCTCTCACCACCTGAACCAGCTTGCCCTATGACAGCACCAAAAAGCAAGGTGGGCACTGCTCCCAACAGTCAATTTATCCCTTACTGATGGAGGGTATTGTTGGTGAGGGCCAAAAACCTGACAATTCTAATCATTCTTTAATTGTAATTCGAGCTGTATTCTCAAAAGGTTAGTCTGGTAGTTTATGGCTGGCTATTTTATCTTTTAATTAAATGCCCATCAAACCTCTTTGATCTGAGGAACAAGAGCTCATAAAATGCAGAGTCACTGCTCTTCCCAGGTAAATCTCAGTTATCCAGATTGTCTCATCCTGCAGCGTGGAGGTAATTTGAATTGAGCTGTGGGTTGCTGTTGGGCTCCTGTCAGTGCTGGACTTGTTGATTTGCATTCTGAGAGGATCTTCCAGAAGATAATGGGATTTGTGAGGAAAGTTGATTTTACCTTGTTATGCAGTGAGGGAATAACATCATCCTTTGAGCGAGAGGCAACGCAGGATGGTAATTACTCAGATAACAGGGAACCAGGGAGGCACAACTGCTTAGCTGACCAGCTCCAGATTGTTCCCTGTTGTAGAAATGCTATCACAGAGTTTCCTTAAGCAATTCCCTGAGGCAAGGAAATGAGAGAAAATAAACCTCCAGTCCTTGGCTGCAAAAATGATGACACAATTGCAGGAAATCATGAAAAGCTGAGACTTCATGAGATAAAATTTATATAGCTCTGGTTTTCTTTTGAATGCATGCTACGAAGATTTTGGACTCCTAGATCTGAATTTAAAGCTCCTTCTGACATGCTAAGAAGCAGGAATTTTATTTTTTCTTGAAGTTAAGTGTTTTTCTCGTGATCACCTGAACTGAAAAGTGCAACCCCAAATAACTCACGGCTCATAACAAAATGTTTGTGGGAACCTGTCACCAGAGGTGTCCCAAATATTTTCAGTGCCACCCTCGCTGCTTTGGCTGCTGTGTCTCACTGCAGCAGCCCCTGCTTTGAGGGCCCTGGGCCTCATGTAAATGCACCTTGTGAGGTCTTTGCTTTGAGCTTCCCTCTGCTCACATGCCTGTGCCTGCTCTGTGCATCTCAGTGGGATGTCCCTGGGAAGCCCATGAACCCTGGGGGAGTCCCTGGGGACTAGGCAAAGAGCCAGAAAGGAAGAGTGGTGTGACAAGAGGATGTGGAGTAGGAAGAAAGCAGTAAGAAAGGGCAAGCCACTGTGGCAGCAGCTCTCTGGCCACAGAGAGCAGGCACAGACTTTCCCAGGCATTTTCCTGGGGAAGGCTGTGAGAAGATCAGAGGAAAGAATGAGAAACAATTCTTATCTCCACTTGTTGCACCTGCTGTTGTGCACATGTGGAATGTGTCGTGGAGATTTGTTTACCAAAGCGTGATTTCTTAATTGGACACTGGATGGTGTTTGGGTGGATTGACCAGGTCAAAGCTGTATCGGTCTGGCTGGAAGGGTTACTGAGTTTCTTAATAAGGATAGTATAATATAGGATGTGCTGGTGAGCACTGTCATGGTTGACACCTCCTGCAGTATTATACCCTTTTTAGTTTTGCACTGTTTGTATCATTTCTTTACCATGAAACCTGATGTGTTGGTTTAAAGAATCAAGTGGAGTATCTTCAGCACAAAATAAATTAACAATGAAGTTTGTTCATTCATCCTTCAGTGGTTTGAACTCCTTCCCTGCAGGTCTCCTGCTTTCATTTGTGTGCAGTGGCTCCTGGATCTCCCTCATCCTCTCAGGTAAAACCACAGTTTTCTTGTCCTCAAGAGCTCCCTGGGTTTTTGCTCTAGGTCAATAGGGCAGGACAGCAGCTGCAGTCACATGAGGAGCAGACTGGTGTTATCCACATAAGCACTTGGAAAACATACAGTATATCACAGTAAGTATTCCTAATATGATAGTTAAACCACTTCACTACACCACTTAATCTTGCTGTTAAATCATTCATACAGGACTCCATCACCAGAGGCTTTCAGAGGTCAGCTCTTTCCTGCTATCTTGAAAGCCAGAGTTTGAGTTCACTAATGTCTTACAAGGAGACAAGATGCTAAAACATAATTTTTTGTGTATTTCAGATGTACTTCAAACTTGACTCCCTCCAAATATAATATTCCTTATTTCTCTATTAACAAGAACTTTATGCCCTTTTTTGCATGAAAATAAATAACAGTGTAACTCTCATATGAGATCTTAACTGGCTTCTACCTTACAAAATATTCTTATATATTTTGTAGAAACAAGCAATTTTTTTATTAGACATAAAAAAAACCCTCACTGTTTTTTGTTTCTGTTTGTAGACTTTGATTAGATACTTCTAGCAGATATAAACATTTGGATTTAGTCCCCACTATGAGCAAAGACTTACGAATACTTCTTTCAGTGTGAAGTGGGAATAAAATCAAAGTTCTCCTAAAGTTTTAAAATTTGTAGCTAATCTGGAAAAAAACCATAATTTATGTTGTCCCTGACCTTTCTCATCTTTTCATTTCAGAGCAGTGAAATTGAGCCTTGAAGAGCGTTATGGTAGTGGGGTGCAGATATTCTTTGTGCTGCAGCTATTCATTGTGAACTCCAATAGTAAAAGCTGGTATTAAATGTTAGAGTGACTATCTATAATCACTTAAATTTGTCCCTTAAATATAAACTTTAAAGGTATTCTCTACCAAACTCCATGTACAGATTTTGACCTGTCAATTAGGCACCACGATGCAGCCACACAAAAAATGTGTAGCATAAACAAAATCAATTCTATTGATTTCTAAGGGTAAGTTCACTTGAGGGACGTCTCACAAAGCCCTAAAAAGCATGATTTCAGTGCTAAACATTTCTACAGTCAGGGCTCTTTTTTCATCAATGCACTGCTTGTTGTTACTCTCATTTGAGCTGAATCCTTTCAAGACCAATGGGTTTAACCACCACCCTACATATGGCAGCTCTAAGAGACAGTGAATACCTGCTCCTGCCCCGTGCCCCTCCCTATCCCTCCCCCCCACCACACACACACACACACACGAAAAACAAAACCAAAAAAAACCCCACAAATTAGTCTTATTTGGGCTTTTGAAAGCCCCAGGCTTGGATGGATGGGCTTTTCCAAAGTATTGTATGCACGAATTTGCAGAAGAGTGAAAGAGGCACTGAACCTGGAAATTATGTATGTGAAGGAGAGCTTAGAAACAGCTTTGGAATCATGAGGAAGGGGCCATTTTCAGTGGTTTGGTCTCCTTGTTTTGATCCACAAAATATGGACCTCATGCAGTGGCCACTGCAGTGGGACCACCAAACCCATCAACTTCCCCTAAAGGGCAGAACTTCCCAGGGTCTGAGTTGTGAGTAATTGCTCAGGTCAGCATTATCAGTGCCTTCTGTGTTGGTATCTGTTCATCACACTGCCTGTTCAATCACCAAGGCCTCTGCCACTCTGGAAAGATATTGAAACCCAAGGAAGACAGCAAATGTCATCGCTCATTTTCCCATGCAGGTGGGGAAGAGCAGAGCTGGCTGCTGAGGCACACAGGGGAAGGCTCTGTATCCATATGCACCTGCAAAGAGCATGCACTGGAGTCAAGGAGAGCTCAGGATGGGCTCTGGGAGAAAAGACCCACGCCCAACAGAATCCTTTGTGAATCACACCCCTCATGAACTGTTTCGAGTGTTTGGAGCTGTTAATCACATTTGGCATCATGGATAATGCCTTAAAAAATTTTCTTGCTGCCATGAGTTTTACAGCTCTAACTCACTGTACAGATTTTCTCAAATTATTCCTTTCATAAATGTCATGTCTACTAGCACAACTGAAGGAGTGGTAGAAACAAAGCCTCTTTGAGAACAGCTGCCTTTATCTGCAGGTGGCAGAAGAAGCTTTTTGATAACCTACTAAGGCCTTCCATGCCTGACTTTGAGGCACCCAAAGGAAGGTTTAATCCCCTTCGTCATCTCTGGAACAGCTGCTGCTGCAAAGGAGTTCTTCAGCTCAGTAATCTGTCCCCAGGAACAGGCACATCAATTCTTTACTGCATGATCAACACAGCCCTATCCAAGGGACAAGTTTCCCAGGATGGATGTCACCTTGCAGACTTAACTAGTTAAGGTTGGCTGGCTGCTTTAAGAGGTTGGCTTATCATTGTGCACAGGAACACCTTTATTTATTAAGAAAAACCTCTCAATTGCAGATATTAATGATTTATAAATGTACTGACCTTAGAGGAGAAGGGGTTTCTGTTTCTTTTTGGAATCACCTTGATAAATGTAATGTAATTCAAGAGGTCGCAAATCCCCAAACTCAAACCCTGCCTGAAAGGCCTGATTGGAAAGGGATGCTCACATCCTCAGTTTCTCAGAAGCCTGCTGAATTCTTCATGAGCTACCCTATGAAAATAACATAATAACATAGCACCATTTCTATTTAAAAGATGCATTTTGGAATGAAGCCTGGGAAAACCCCATGCTTCCCTAGTCAAATGCTTGTCCACTTTTTCACAGATCCTGTGCTCTGTGAAAACACCTGCAATTTTATTGTTGTTTATCTTAACACCTTCTTTTCCTAATTAGGGCTGCACTGTGCAGCTTTCAGTCTGTCACGTTGTGAGATACAACAGAGATGGTGCCTTGCACTGCACAGGCAGTGGCTGCAGACAGGCTGAGACAGGTGATGGAATTGCTTTAGAGGCTCTGCCTTCATTAGCAGGGAGGTTTTAATTGCAATTAGCTGACCTGGTACCTGCTGCAATTTGACCCATTCTAAGCAGAGCAGCCAGCATGGTGTCAGCTACCCCAGCTCTTCATTCATGACCACATCCCTAATGAAGACCAATGCTCTGGTAGAATTCTGTCATGGAATGCTCCACCCTTCTCTCCTGCTCTCTCTGCATGCTGTGATGGACAAAAACATGACAACAGATATTTGCTTACTGGCCTGGTTTTTCCGAGGCTCAGGGCTCTTGAGCTGAACTCGGTAATGTGAGGAGAAATGGGAAGGATGGGTCAAGTTTTGAACAGGATTCCACATCCAGTGAGGATGGGATTACTTCTCCTCCCCAGTTATTTCCAGTTCTGGAGCATGTTCAGTCAAATATGGCTAAAAATGAGGGGGTCCCTGTTGGCCTGGGGTGCAGTATTCCTCTGGTATTGCCCTAGCAGCCTGGCTAGTGAGCATGCAGCCCTACAAGCTGCCATGGCTATTTGTTCACTTTGTCCTTCATGACAGAAACTGACTCTTTAGTAATTCACATGAGGTGAGGGTTTTGCTTCAAAATCTCCTGCTTTAAGATGTCAATGATGCCTCTCTCTGACTTTAGAAAACAATTATGCTATTATGCTGGTTTCTCTCCTCCCCCCTGCAATTTTTTTGTTTCTGCATTTTATGTAGGTTTCTGGTCCTGAACTCAACAGTCTACAGGTTCACATTTGTAAAGATAATTAGACATCGAAAAAAATTGGTTGAAATTTGTGCCTTTCGAAAATACTGTGATACTTCTGTCTTTTCCTGCAAGCTTTTAATTACTGATATACATTTGGCCCTTAAATTGTATTTCTGAAACCAGATTGAGTTCAGATGTTTCTATTATCTAAAGCCTGTGCCCCACATTTTGGCAGATCAATCATTGCTATTCCTGCTTCGGAGCTGTGGAACAGGCTGTCAACTGATATTAATCAATCTTTGTCATTGCCCGATTCCAAAAGTCATTAGCATGCTCAGCTTCACATTATATTTTCCAGCAGAAAAATAACACATTGTCAACTGTTCTTTGTTCTGAGTTACTACACAAGTGACCTTATTGACTGCACATATGTAATAGAGGTCTGTATTTACTGAGAACCTTGAAGTCTTTGTGTTCATCTTTATCATACTTCCACTTTCTCTTTTTTTTTTTTTTTTAATGTAAGTTTTTTTTTTTTCCTTAACAGGCAAAACAGTTGTTCCCAAGAAAATGAAGATAGCTGAGGAGCTGGTATGAACGTTACAAGTAAATGAAGATATTAAGTAAGTACATCTGACTGTTGGAGATGACTAAGAAATGATGAATGACCCTTTAACACATTAAAAAAGGTCTGTCAACAAATAGCTATTTTTGTTGTCACATCGTAACACTTTAAATTCCTATAAATGTGTCCACTATGAAGTTGGCAAGTGTGAAAATCCTTCTTCTTGGCCATCAAGGCTTTACAGATGGATTACTCTTCCTAGTTATTCCTCACAATGCTTGGTAAAGGCTGAACAGAGGAATAGACTCCTTTTTTTTTTTTTTCCTCTTCTTCTTTTTTGTAGAACAATTCAATTTAGAAAAAAAATCTTTGTAGCGGCTTAGTTGTCTGGCTTAGTTGTTTCTTTTTACATGCCAAAGGAAAGAAGTGATGTGTTCTCTCTGGGCTGTTCCATGATCCACATTGGATCCTATGGTTCCCAAAGTGACGTGGTGGATGGACACCACCCTGCAGTGCAGTGAGAGGCTGATCCCCACAGCAGCTGCAGCCTCACCTCAGCTTCCCCAGTCCCTGCTTAACCAAAGGGGCCCAAAACCAAACTCTCTGTCAGCACATTTGGTAAGGAAAACCTTTCCAGGCACCCGAGCACAAAACAAATCCAGCTCTGACAGCAGGTCCGAGACCTGAGAAGGTAAAGCTGAAGGATATCTGTGAGGACTGGTGATAGGTGATTCATGTAGGGTTCTTCCCCAGCAAGTGAATATAAAAACTGTAATAGTATAGAAAGTTGGACTGCTGCACCAAGGGTCCATTTTAGGCCCTGGGCACCTGGCTGCAAATGATAGCTCTTTTCCACGGGAAGGAAAGCTGTCCACAGCCCTTCCCAACTGACCTAACCACGACCATAAACAGGACCCTAAACACTACCCCTGCCACTACATGTGCAGCTAGCAATAACCCTAACCCAAACACCGTGGGCGGTCCAGACTCAGGAAGATGGAGGAGCAGCAATGATGGAGCCCTGTGTGGATCACCTGAGCATTCCTTTTACAGCCCCCTGTCCCTGGACCTGTAGGTTCTATAACTCTCTCAGCCCTAACCCTAACACTCACGCTAACCCTTACCCTAGCCCATTTCCAGCCCAGCGCCTGCCTGCCAACCATGGTTCTTTTCCACAGGAAGAAAGATTTCCACCCTAGTGTCTTGGGAGCAGTGGACAGGTAGCATCCAGCAGTCCAAGGCCAGCCTCAGCCCTAGTTCCTGGTAGCTTTTGTCTGGGAAAAATCCTCTGACATTTGGAATTTTAGGAGGCAGAATCATTTTGCAGCCACAGGCAGCCTCAGGGCTCAGCAAGTCCCAACCCCTGCTCCAATGGCAAGCACACTATAAACCAATTTTTAAATGAAACAGTCTTTAATATAGAGACTTCCTTGCAAAGCAGAAAGAAGTTCCAGCCCAGGATGCTTATAAACCTATTTATCATTTCCAGAGTAAATCCACTCAAGGCAATAATAACAATTTTTGCCCTTTGTCCTGCCTTCTCAATGTTTCCCCACTGTTGGCCAAGAGTGCATTTGGGAAAAATTCAAGCACTTGATATAGGCAGTGAAGCACACATTAGTTTTGGGATAGATTTTTTTTCAACTTCCTTGAATAAAAACTCTTACCATGCTTAATAAGTAGGTATCCTCACTCCCTACCATTTCTAGAGTGCCTTAAGGTATAGCCTCAGGAAAGATGCATTACAGACTCCAGTCCTGACCAGATGAATATTGGAATATACTGAATAATACTGGATACTACTCTTGTGAAGAAATTCTTTACAGTTCTCACAAGCTGAAGTCAGAAGTAATGGGAAGCATTGCAGGCCATTGCTGTTGAAAAACTCTTTCTATCAGCTGAGGATCCACAAACCCCCACAATGCAGCTTGTGACACCAAGTCATCTTCACTGGAAAAAAAATACAATATTAGTCAGGGCTTAAACAGCCCTTCAATATGTCATCAGCTTTATTGGGACTAAATCTCATGCAGGCAGGTCACTCTGCTCTGTTCTCGTCCAATGCTGTGCTTTTCTTTAACTGGTTTATCTGAAGAATCAATCTTGCTGGTATAATAAGGGTT
The DNA here is from genome assembly GCF_031753505.1 of Anomalospiza imberbis. Classification (NCBI taxonomy): domain Eukaryota; kingdom Metazoa; phylum Chordata; class Aves; order Passeriformes; family Viduidae; genus Anomalospiza; species Anomalospiza imberbis. The sequence continues at coordinate 16,683,199 of NC_089691.1, read as the reverse complement.
CTGGTAACTCTGGAAGAAATTCCTACTCCTGTCTGTCAGAAAAACAAGAATGCAGAAGTTCTAAATCAGTTCACACTAGGACGCCTTAAACTCTGCTCAGTAAAAGCTTCACAAAATAGTTTTTCAGTCTTTACTTGGAAGTTTTATTATTAATACTTAGTAGGAGATGCTGACTCTGAAATGTCAAGTTTCCTGGTCAAAAATGTTGTGTCATCTTTTCTTCTCTAGGTTTTATTTAGAAAAATGAATGCAGGATTTTCTGATATACCAGATCCTGCCTGAGTCTCTGACAATAGTAGATAATTGCCAGCAAACCACTTAGTGCATTTTAATAATGCCTGAAGAGCTTTGTGGCTGAAAATCCTAAGCCACATCCCTCTCTAACAGAAACATTTTCAATATTTAATTTGGGAGATGCCAGGGAAGACTGCTCTCCACTTCCTGCCAGCCAAAAAAAACTGCGAGCAGGTCTCACAAACTGGGGGCAAACAGCAAAATTGACCTGCCTGGATGGTGTGATCATCCACTGCCAGCTCTGCTGTCACAGCAAGAGGGGAGCAAAGAGCTGGATTTTAAATCCAATTTAGAAGGTTCTTTTTTCCCCCTACAGCTTTGTACTGCAGCAAATGATGTTCATCCTGTTTCAGCCAGCCTAAGCTTCAGTGATTACATATTTCATAGGCCATTGATTGAAGAGCTCTTACAGTCCTTTCCCCGTGTGAATGAATGTTTATCCTCCTACAAAGGACCCAGGGACAAAAGTCTCAACTTAAGGAAACATTTGTAGGTCCACATGAGCAGCCTTGCCCTGCATGGCAGGTGAGCACATTAGAGCTCATGTCCTGACAACCCAGTCAAGCCCATGCCTGAGTGTGCAGCTGGAAATGATGCAGGATCCCCATGCCTGTACCTTGGCACCTATTTTATTTTCTCTCTGGTTTTTTCCCTTCTGCTTATGTAAGTAATCCATTAAACAGCAATACCCAGGAATGAATCAGTGTTGTGTCAGAAAAGGTCCTTCTTCCATAGAATGAGGAAACATTACCAGGTTTTCTTTCTCCTCTGTGAGCATCACTCCTTCCTCTTCCAGTGAGTTTCTAATGTCTTTCTGCTCCAGTGCTGGCTACTGCACAGCATGCATGGATTTCTAAAAATAAGTTTTTTAAGTGGCCATTTCTGTCAGGTATAAGTTCTGTCCAAGGCAGGTCTGATAAATACTGAAATAAAATCATACCTGATCATGTCCCTTCTGCAGAAGACACAGGTGATATTTGCAGCCATTTGAAAGGAGCTGTAAAAGCTCAGGGAGAGATCCTGCATTGTAGATAGAGAGGCAATGCACAGTCCTGTGCTTTTACATTTCTGCAGCCTCTCTCCAAGGGTTGTCCCATGGACTCCAGCCCTGGTCCCAGAGACCAGGAGGAAGGACAGTGAGCGGTGTGGGGTACAACCATCCTTCAGGAGGGTAAAGCAGTGGATGACTTCAGGGATGGCACTTCATCTCAAAGGTGTGTCAGTACTACTGAGATCTTTATCCCCAGCAGAATACAACCAAAATACTGTGCTACCCATCAGGCCTCCAAATGTGTGTCTTGAGAACTCCCTCCCTGAAATCTGCTGGAGACTCTGTGGAGGGAGAGCTCCAGATGGGCTATTGCCAATGACTATTGAGTTGGTTGTAGCTCTTTCTAGGTAAAACATTAATCATGATGGATTTATTTTTTTTTTTTTTATGCTTGGGTTATGTGACTCTACAGAACTAAAATTTAACAGAGTATTAATTATATGCTGATTTCTGCCATTAACCAATGGTTTAAGGATTTTTACACAGCCTGGATGAGGCAAAGTGCTTTCATAACTGTGCAGTTTTCTATTTTTTCTCTTTTCCATTGTTCAGATGCTTTGAGTTGTGCTTATATTGTTATTATCCCTCTGACTTTATTACTTTCACCCATCATTTTAATCTCCCTGGAGTGAGTGAATGGGTAGCCTAAGCTGTGCAGGACACCCATGCTTTTAGAATGACAAGAGATGGAGATAATCTGGCCTCTTGGGATAAAATTGGCACTGCTTTACAAACAAGTAGGTAAAACTGGTTTCATAGATTGCCCCTCCCTTTAATTAGAATGCGAACCAGCCACCTCCCAGCCCCTTATGTGTTGCAGCACAAGAGGGCAGTGTTAGGTTGGATTGAGTCGCACAAGGGTGCGATTAACGCGGGAACAATTCATGGCTCATTAATTTTGCCTGTCGGTGAAGGCAGTGTGGGGTGAGGGCAGCTCCCACTGGGGCTGGGCAGTGGAAGAGGTGGCCAAGCTCCTTTTTTTGCCTGGATCAGCATCAGCTGCCACGCAACACTGCTGGGCATGGCATTTGGGGGCACCAGTCTTACTCCAGGGTGCCAAGAGCCACCCTGACCCCCACGGGGCTTTGCTGTGACCTGCAGCATCTGTGTCTGTCTCTGCCCACTGGGATTTTCCATCCTACCTTGGCCACAGGGTCCCACTGATGGCACTTGCTGCAGTGCTCAGCAGAGCTGCTGCTTCTTACCTTGCTCAGCAGGGCAGGAATGCCAGTCCTTTACCAAATCCCTTCCCTGGCATGGCTGGGGTGAGATGTCCCGGCTCCCATGTCTCTGATGGAACTGCTGGAGCCTTTGCGCCTTGTGACATCACCCAGCACCTGCAGGAGCAAACCCACCGGTCCAGCTCAGGGTCTGGCCAGCCTTGACAGCAAGAGACAAGCTCACTGTCAGTCTGTGCCTTTTATGGGGCAATAAATGAGAAAAAGTTAAAAAAGAAATATTATGCATGGAAACAGCTGTGAGGGTATGAAACTAATGATGTTCTCTCTTCCTCTCCACAGAGCAAGCATCACATCCCCTGCAGGATACTGGTCCCTGATCTTCAACAGCATGGTCCTGTTTTACCCAGAGCACTCTGGCCTCTGAGGCTCCTTTGTCAGCCTCTGGTTTTTCATGAATGATCTGGGAGTGTGGGCTATCTCTAACTTTTTCCCTGTTTTCAAGGGAGCATGATGTTAAAAGCAAAGGTTTTATGAGCAGCTGTGGTGGCTCATCTCGGAACATGTATTGCTGCACACGCAAAATAAGGGTTGAGCATAGTCATACATAATTTATTTGTGCCTGAAGGCTGCTTGCTTTTGTGCTTTCTGGTTTTCTGGTTGTTGTATCATGCTTGGGAATGATCTTGAGCCATGGACATGAGCACAGTGCTCCAACCCCAAAATGGAAGCCGCTGAAGGATTCTTCAGTGCTTCATCCTCTTAGCCAAGGCTGTCAGGCTCAGCTGGTGCAAAGTCCTGGGAAATCCCACTGCAGGCTCAAAGCCTCAGGCACCATTTTTTGATGTACACAAAAGACCTTGTTTTAATAGGAATTAATTAGCAGTTTAAGTACTTGCAGGGTAGGAAATCCCCCACAGGGTATACTCGTTAAGGTTTCTTTACACATTACCTCCCAGGAGGATGCAGACTTTCCCTTCGTTTCCTGCATCACTGTCTGCTTCAGCAGTAACTCCAGTAATTGTACAACAAGCCCAAAGTTTGCAATCATAAATTCCTTCCAGTGCTCATCTGTTCCTCCGTGTTAGACAGATCAGTGATGGGCAATAATTTATCAAAGAGCCTGAGGTTGTAGTGTCACATATTCATGCCCAGGGTGCAATGATGATGTGATAATGTCAGTGTAACCACACATCTTGTTTGCATTATTTATTGCTCTCATGAATTACAAATTTGTATTTTAAAATGACTGAGAAATTTATCTGCTTCCCAAAAAGCCAAATTATGAAGGTGGCATAATCTTATCTCTAGGGCAGACATTCCCTTTTATTATTGGCATTTAATAAGAGAATGTGTAATTAAAGGAAAGTAATTAACCTATTTCTAGAAAGTTTGTATGTTGAACAAACAGGCAGCTGTACGTGTGCTGCCAGGAGTCCTGTCTGCCCAGGCTGTGCTCTGAGGGAAGCAGTCTGCATTCCAGGGGTGAGGAGAGTGGATAGATTTCTCCAGAATGGTTCCACAACACCACATTTTCCTTAGAAGTTGTTTAAATTTTGGAGGCATTTTGCATAGGGGTGACTCCTCTTCCCGTGGGATGATCAGACAGCTGGGGCAGAGTCTGAGGTGAGATGAATCCTGGCTGAACCCTGGCATGGCTTTACCACAGATATGGCAGCCCTGGCACTTTGGGAGACTCCCACAGGTGGGGTGACTAAATGGGACAAAGATCCCACTGTTTTCCTTCTCTAGTGGCACTCACCAGAGACTCGAGATGGCCACTTAGTAGGAGCAGGCAAATAGTTAAGTAGTGCTGAGTTCCCCCATCAGCAGGAATCACTGCTTGCCTCATGGGCTGGCTCTCCGTGTGCCCCGTGGGGTGTGTGACTCTTCTGTGCCACACTTGCTGCAGTGTGCAATGCTTTGCTGGAAGCTGCTTTGCCACACATAGGAGAGGACAATCACAAAAAAAATCCTATGAGTCCTCTGTCCCTGTCCTACATTTCACTGTGTTTGAAACATGTTACTAGTTCCTATCATTTAAAAAAACTTTCCTGATAGACCATTTCATCTTTCAATAGGAGAATGTATTGTGGAGGTATCCAGAAAGACAATGGGCATGAGTAGCAGCAAAAGAAATTGCAAGTAGACAAGCAGGAAAACATTTTCACAATGGATGTGAGCAAACGCTAGGAAGAGAGACTGGGATCCTGGAGATACTCAGATACTGTGCAGGAGGCCCTGAGCAACCTGATCCCCCTTGGAAGTGAGTCCTGCTTGGAGCAGGGGTTGGGTCAGTGACTTCCAGTGATGCCTCCCATCCCAAACTACTCTGGATCTGGAAGGTGATCAGCTCTGCAGCCACCTGAATGACAGAGAGTGCTTGTCTGGCCGCCTGGGCAGCCTCTGGGGAAAACAAGGAGGGAGAGCACTGGCTGAGGCTCAACCTGCCTCAGACTCAGGAGCTTGGTGAGCTTTTGGTGCTGCCAGGCAGAGCAGCCTTTGGTACAGCTTAACACAGGGATCCAAAGAAATGCTGTTCAGAGCTTGTGCAAATCACGCAGATGCTGGGAAGCTGTTCTGACACCTAATGAGCCACTGTTGTTCTGCTCGAAAAGTGCTCTGTATCTGCTTATCCTTTGCAAAGTGACACCAGTATGAATGTGTCTGATTTTGTAAAGTGTGTTTTTTCTGTAGGCATTCAAACAGCTCTGAGCTGCATGATTATGAGAGCTGAGCCTCAGCTCCCACTTTGCTGTCATCGTCAGCATTCATAACCAGTGCTGAAAGGCGTTGGTGGTGAGAATCAAGCCCTGGTGCAGCTCCAGGTGACTGCTGCCTTCTCCCAGAGCCTCGGCACACGCTGCATGAATATCACCATGCAGTGGCTGCCATCACTCTGCTGGATAACCAGGTAAGAAAAGCTGTGCCTATCATTTAAGTGAGATGCTGGCTCATCTGAGATTCACAGTCCTGCCATGAGGTTTATTAATTTTCTTTAAATAAGTATGGTAGTGAAATCATCCATTCTTTTACTTGGAATGCTGCAAGAAATTTAAAGAAAAGGAAAACTGATATGAATTTATACTTCACAATTGCACTGCTGAGCCTGGAAAATATCTGCCCTAATGCAGATGCAGGTACATTGGAGTCACAGATGAAGCAATCATATGGAGAGTAAAAGGGAATCAGCTTGAACATTTCTCATGTAACCAAAGCCCAACCAAAGCCCTGCAAACTGGAGAGGTGGCCATGGCAGGATGAAGGTGCATTAAGGCAAATGACCATAATCACCCAGAGGATTTGGTATTTGCTGTGGCTGATCTAAGCTCTGTGTGTATGGAAAAAGGTGTGCAGCACCTTCCTCAGACCCCCAGCTGCTGTTGCATGGGGTGTCAGCTGGCTGGAAATCTGCAGTTGCAAAATGGGTTGAAGCATAAATATAAGTCTTGATATTATCTCTGGAGAGGGCATCAGAAGTATTTGACACCTTATCAATTCATAACACATCTGTTTCAAAGCTCTCTGCTTGCAGCAGGAGCTGTGCATGTGGAATTGTGCTGTGCAGGGGGCTCAGGGCAGCTGTCACACACTGCAGATGTCAGATGCTGTGTCTGCTGCCCAAGGCAGAGTGAGGCTGTCCCCGCTAGGGCTGCGTTTTTGGCAATTTGTTCTGATGTTTCCTAAATGAGGGAATCACTACAGTGGCTCCTCAGCACTGCCTCTTGAGACCCTCTGCCCCTTCCACCTCTGTCCCAAGGTCCCTGAGCTAGAAGCCAGCCCCTGAGCTAGTGGCTGGTGCTCCAGCACAGCTGCAGGAACAACCTCCTGCCTTGCCAAGGAATAAAAAAGAGAAGGAGATTAGTTTTCTGCAGTGAGCTCATATTCAGAGAATGGGCCATGGCAGCTCATTACTAACACATGCAGTGCTAGACTGTCCACAGGCAGTGGGGGGGCTGCTGGGGACTGCCTGCAATCCCAAACAACAAAGCAGGAGAGGTTGAGGCAGGGGGTGACAATGGCAATTGCACCTCTTCGTGATGCAGAGATCAGACACCAACTGGCCAGGTATTAACACTGTTTTAACCAGCCATGGAGCTTTGAAGTGTTTTCCTGAGCTCTGAGTGCATTTTCTTAAAGGCTAAAGCACACTTTGAGTTCTGTGCTGTCGCTGCAGCGAAGGATGCCGAAGGATGGGCGGCTGTCTCAGAATAGAAGGCAGATATATATTTTTGTTGAGGTTTAGTTGCTGAATTGGTGAAGCATCAAGCAATTGCCATAAAGCTTTTCTCTGAGTAATACTCTTGTCCTTCTAGATTTGGGTGACTATCTGACACAATCTGTTGGCTGAAGATCAAAGGGTAGAGGGAGCCTGTGCCTCTGGCTGCAGTTTCCTTCCACCCTCTGGCAAAACAAAGCCAAGGCAAACGTGACATCCCGCCCTGTGAGCTGGGTCTGGGGGTGGTTTGGGGGCTCGAGGCAGGAGGGCTGGGGCTGCTGGGCTGTGCTGCCCTGGCTGATGGAGCCATGATGGGCTCATCCTGCCTGGCCACAGTGCAGGGTGAAGGAGAGCACAGTGGGAACTGAGCTGTGTCACACTGGGTGCCACAGGGATCCTGGTGGAAAGGCTGGAAATTCTTTCCCTGAGAATTTCCTGGGAAAGACCATACAGCTTTTGGTGGGAGAAGCTGTTCTCTCCACAGGCCTTGAAGTGTGCCAGTGCTTGATAAATCTAATTTGGCCCAAATTTACTTCCAGAGATGCTCTCTTCAGAAAAGCCTGTTTACCTTCCTCCTGGCAGTGACCCAGCCATGTGATGCTCTGGTTGCACAGAACTGCAAGTGCAGTGTATTAAATTATTGCTGCTCCTTCGACTGACATGCAGAATGGACGTTACAACTGATCTGGTTTTCCATGAAAAATTTATTGCATTTAAGTGTATCTAATTGAGTAAATTTTGTTTGTACACAGGGACTGCTTGTCCTATTGCCTCTCTATCACTCTGGAATTGTATTAAGGTCTCCCATGATGCCCAGGGTCTGTAGCCTTATAGACCCATGTGTGTGTCCCACTTCCAGCAAGATTTCTGTCTTCTTTTCAGCCAAGCTCCTCCAGGCTATGCCTACCAAGGAAAAAAAAACCCTCCAGCCTCCATCCAGCTATCAGCTCTCAGGCCTTAATGTAGGCGCCTGAAAACCCAGCTTTTTACCTCTTATTCCAGGCAGGCACTAGTCAGTTGATTGCTTTCTGCATAGAGCAGTCTCTTCTCCCAATTACTGCGACTGTTGGAGCTTTAAAGTTGATGATTGTGTGTTGTTGGAATACAAATTGATCATTAGAAACATTAATAATGGCTACTTGACTTTATAATTAGCCACGTATCTGTATTGCATTCAGGAGCTATTAGTCTTCAATGAGCACATTCCAAATAATCCATTTATATTTGAATAAATTGACACACAATAGCTATCTTAATCAATCTAAATATAATTCCTATTTAGGAGCCTCTGCTTTGCCACTTTTATTTTTTTCTTAGGATAGCAGCAGCTGGGTTTGGTGAGATTTGGAGCTCCAGGAGGGCTGAGCTGGAGAACAAGCAATGGCCTGCTCCCCTGCAGCCTCCCAGTCCCAGGTACAGGCAAATTCAGGTCGTGATAGTGGAAGGGCAGCACTGGTGGGACAGGGGTTTGGGTCTTCCATCACTTGTGTGGATTATTGCATGCATCCAGCAGTGTCATGGTTTCACCCCAGCCAGCAGCCAAGCCCCAGGCAGCTGCTCACTCACTCCCCCACCAGCAGGAGAAGGGAGAGAATTGGAAGGCTAAAAGCCAGAAAACTTGTGGATTGAGATAAAGACAGTTTAATAGGGAGAGCAAAACCCAAGCACACAGGCAAATTAAAACAAAGAATTAATTCACTGCTTCCCCTGGGCAAGCAGGTGTTCCACCATCTCCAGGAGAGCACAGCCCCAGCCCATGTAACAGTGACTTGGGAAGATAAATGCCATCAGTCCAAACACGTCCCCTCCCTTCCTTCTTCTTCCCCCAGCTTTACATATGAGCATGATGTCACATGGCATGGAATATCCTTTGGTCACTTTGGGTCACCTGTCCTGGCTCTGTCTCCTCCCAAGCACTCCTCACCAGTGTGGCAGTGCAAAAAACAGAAAAGGCTTTGGCTCTGTGTAAATCCTGCTCAGCAACAACAAAAATATCTCTGTACTGTCAACCCTGTGTTGTCCAAAACAGAGCCCTGCACCAGCCCCTGTGAAGAAAATTAACTCTACCCATGATGAAACCAGCACAAGCAGTAGGTTTCTTTGGATCTGGGATCATTAAACATTAACTTCCAATTTTCCATCCACAAAATTTTTAAACATTTTTTTAAAATTGTTTATTTAAAACAGTTTGATTCAAGTTTGTTGGTCACTTTATAGATTTTATAAGGTAATGACTCTCTGGCTTATTGTTACACCTGAACAAATTCCAGGTAATAGGCATCTGAGGAAGGCCACAGCAGTCACCAGTGATGTGCAGATGAGATGATGGCATACATCTGGGAACTTCAAGTTGAGTTAGCACTGCAAAATTTGGATCCTGCCAGTCCCAGACAGGTGAGTTTTGTGATTCAATCTTCCACCCATGATATGAAGGTTTTAATTTTCTGGACCCTGACTCATCTAATTTACCTGTTTGGTGCAAATATTTGAATATGGCTGAGCAAGGAACTACATATCATGCCTGCTAAAAAGATTTTACTGGGAGATGGAATTGCATTTTTATGCCATTTTGGACAGTCAGCATTAATCGTTCCTTGCTCATTGGTGAGGGTATTTAAGACTGTATTGTTTTTGAGATGACAGGACTATTCCTCAGGTGGTGGACACTCCCTGTGACTTTGCTTAAGCCACATTAGCACTCAGGGAGTGAGGATCACAGTGGTGCATTTTTTTGGGCGAGAGTTGTTTGCTTTCACTAGCAAAAAAGAAGTGTCTTCTTTTTTACTGAGCACAGTCAAACCCTGAGGAAATTATCTCTCCCTAAAGGACTAGAGGACGTGTGAATACCTGAGCAGTGAGCAGACTCTTACACCCCACCAGGGAGCTCCTGAAGGTGATGAAAATACTGTTTTCCACTGTTTTGCAATATGCTTTTATCCCCATGCAGCTCCTATGGAAACAATCACACAAAACCCTCACGTGTTACTGCAGGCTGATCTTATTTCCTTGTGTTGTCTTCTTAGTGAGAATAGACAAACAAAATAATAACAGTAAAAAAAACCCCAAAAAAAAACCCAGTCCATGATGTCAATGGAGATTCTTAAGCCCTACAGTTCTTGGGGTGGTCAGAGTGTGTTGCACATTGCGTGGGGTGTCTGTCACACTGCCCCCAGCCCTGAGCACTCACATCAAGACAGGTCAGGTAAAGGAAAGATGAATGGAGGTGTCCACATGGAAATGGCTGCTAGGTCACCCACAGCTGAGATCTGGGTTAGCTGGGATGGTAGGAGACCTGGGGGACATTGCTCTGCTAATTACAGGTGTTTGGCTGCAGAGGTTTGTGTGGCTATGGCATCCTGGCCAGCGACTCTTGTTCAGGGACACCCCACCAGATGGACAGAGCTCTGTCCTCCCCCAAATAAAGGAGTGGCCTTGCTGGGCAGCACTCCCAGGAAGTCCTTAGCACGAGCAGTGCTGGAGTTGCCAGGAAGGAGCTGAAAACCTGCCAGACCTCAGCTGGGATGAGGAGAGAGAGCCCGCGTGGGGCTCTGCTAATAGGGAGCTGTTAGGGACTGCTGAACAAAAGGACTTGTCCTGCAACAGTACAGTAGGCAGGGAGAGCTTTTGTTTATTTGACTGTGTTTCATCCAGGTCTGATGGGGTTTTTTCCACTTTGAAAATTCCTTTATTCTCTTTTGTGTTTCCACATAACAGCTGCAGCGTTTCAGGGCTCCTGGGGTGTTTTTGTGCACACAGTGGAGAGGGGTCCAGACCAGTGCTGCAATGGGTTCACACCACATGCCGGAAAACTTTCCCTGGCCCCATCCAATGAACTTTAAACCTCCTATAGCCCAGATCAACACCTAAAATCACTGCAAGGTTCCACAGTAGGAGAGCAGGAAGGACAAAGTGCAGAAACAGTTTGGTACAGCTTTACAGGTAGAGAGAATTCATTAGGTGAGAATGGCCATGTGGAAAGCCCCCAGAGGCTCTGCCAAATTTAACCCTGGCATGAGAGTGGCCTAGGAATAATACATGTTTTATACAAGCTTCCATTGTTAGCTTTTCCCAGAGAGATTCTTTATCTGGTGGGGTTTTGTTTGCTGAGGCTATTTGATGCTGCCTTTCATTTCCCCCAGTAATTCTTCCTTTCCAATGGCAGTTGTTGCCCATCCTTATTACCTGGAGTCATTTGGATGACATCCATTTTCACTTCTTAAAAAAAAAAATCCACTATCTTTGCTAAAGGCTGCATCACATCCTATTTAAAATCAACAGAAAGAGTTCAAAGAGCCCCAAACTGGACCAGAAATTGTTACTTCCTTTCAGGTTTCTCAATATGATATTTGCCTCCTAGCAACCACCATCCACAGGCAGGGGTGTAGCAATATTAAGCTCTCAGTTGAGTGCCACAACTGGCATCCCAGGGCACCCTGCAGAGCTTTACAAAGCCCTCAGTAGTGTCAACTCACTCCCCTTGCTGTAAGCATCATTTACACACAGGGTTATGCAACAGTCTGAAAAGCAGAGGGAAGTTCTGCCCTGCAGAGGCTGTGAAAGGAGGATGGGGAGTGCTGCAGGCTTGATTTAAACTCCAGGTGTGACAGAAGCACCCAGAGGATGTTTTGGGATCTCCTGTACTTTTACTGCCTGGAGTATCCCAAACTCTAACCTGTGCATCATCTCATCCTAGGTAGGCTTTTGCAGTCCTCCTCTTTGACAGCTAATTTGGTGCCTTTTTCTTTCTTTAATTACAGCAATTTATCACATTCCCTCCCAGCTCATCCTCTCTAATATACCATGATGGTGAATGTCACTTGTTCAGGTAGGACAAGGTAAAGTTTGCCTGCAGGGAACAGTGATTTTTCTTTAAGGACTTGGAAAATGGTCTCAGCTGAGCAAAGTCTTTGGCTCTTTTTGGCTTCCTTATGCCTCTTTTCCTCCTATTTTTGCACATCCATTCCATAAATTCAGTTTTTCTGATTAGCCCAATTGAATCAATTGTAGATCTGTTTGGGAAAGCTCAAGATCCTTTTTTACCTTCAAGTCTTAAGGAAGAAAGTTGTGTGTTATTCCAGTGGGGCTGGAGAACCAGCCATGTTCTTGCAGCTCCATCAGCAGGACATTCCAAGGGCTTTTGTGGCTCAGAACAGCCTGACTTCCTAGCTCTTTCTTAAGAAACAATAACAGACATCACAAAGGGATTGGATTAATAACCTCCCTTCTGGTGCATCCTATTCGAAAGTTGCCAGTGTCTCCTCCACATTTTTTAGCCACTAATTTAAGGTCTAAAGGACTTTTTGCTCTTGGTATTGGTGAGGTGATATGAGGTTATTTAGTTGTGATGTTTCATGAGAATCTCAGCTTTCCTTAAGGAACAGGACAGGAGTAAATATTTAGTGCACTAACAGACTCCAAAAAGAAAGCTGAACATGCAAAGCTAGAGGGCCAAAATTTAGAAGGCAATTTAAGAGTCTGCCACCTTCAGAACTCTCATTTAGTAATTATTTTTAGATGTCATGATGTTTTTAATGAACTGGATTTTTAGAGCCTGGAGCAATTCAGCTGGGAGGAATTATATTTTAAAGCTGCAGCACACCTTTGGAATCTTCCCTGTTTTAGCTGAGAAGGATGAGGATGCACAAGGGATCTGTGCATCACAAGGGATGCCTGTGGGGTTTTGTACAGTGCATATAAACTTATGATCCCATCCATTTTACTTTAATTGTGTCTATCTTGCTAACTGGACAGTTTCTGAGGACCACATCAATAATCCAGGAAGATAAAAAGTTTAAGAGCAATGGCATAAATATACTGTGCATTTTACTGGTTCAACAGTCATAATATCTGGATCATATAAAAATAGCTATTTAACAACAACTGTTTCTCCCACAGCAATTAAGAACCTATGAAAGTTGAAAGATGATGAGCATCATATAATTGGTTTCTGCAGAGCCTAATGAGACTCTATTTTCTCAGTAAAGAGAATATTCTCTTTCTTGAGAATAGAAAAAATAACAGATGATAAATATTTATAAGTGACTCTTATCTTTCTCCTGTCATGAAGTTTTCATCAGCAAACTGTATTAAAAAAAAAAAAAAAGAAAGAAAGAAAAAAAAAAAAGATGCTCACATTAGAAATGCAGCTAATTTACTCCTGTTTAGTATTTGTACTGCAGTGGTGCCCAGAAGACCATGGAGAGTTCTGGGTTCCAGGCACCACCTCCCCAGCCTGCTGCCCACAGGGTGCCCCTGTGACAGCATTATAGTTTTGGGGAGAATTTGGGAAACTGGAACCATCTAGTCGCTGCCTTATGTTGTTTCTGCAACTCCACTTAAGGTTCCTTGTATGGGTTTGGGGGATGCATTTTCTGTAGTAATTCCAGGCACTACTGGGGGCATCCCTAGGGAGTCATTCTGGCCATGGTGTGAGCTGTGCATGTGCAGTCTGAGCCTGTTTTCCAGCATGGGTTTTTCAATGCACTTTTGGAAGATCTCTTGGCCAGCTCAGTTGACATGTACTACAATAATGGTCTGGCTGCAAGTAAAATAATGTGAAGATAAATATTGATATTTCAATTACCTTTTAAATTGTACTTGCTGAGATCCCTGTGCCTGACTTGGGTGTTAAAGCATGGATGGTACCTGGTTCTGTGAACACATCATTTTGTCAATGCATATAACAGCTTATACTTCCATCCTTGAATAACAACCTCTGCTTTAAAGAGTGACCACAAATTGTATTTACACAATAAATTCATGCTCAGTTCTTGCAGAAAAAAAACAACTGCTTCAAGGAATCTAAGTGCAATTTTCTCTGCTCTTCTTCCATGATCTCCATCATAAATAAGTAGCTATGAATGCTCATGGGACAGTGCAAGAGTTTCTTGCAAGCAGTTGCTTTTACAGCTATTTTATGGCTAGTGTTTTGAGGAACTAACAGTTTGAAATTAAACCAATGGCAGTTATAAATACATCTCTTTACGTGGCTATGTCTTCACTTTTTTTCCAAGAATGAGATAATGGCAGAACACAGATTCCTGAAGAGCCTCTTTTTGAAGGCAAAGGTGACCTCTTTTTAGCTGCTGTGACTGCAAGGCAAGTTTCCTTATTTAAGAGGGGGAAATTCTTACTTGTCACCAGGGAAAATTTTGAATGCACAAGTGTCTTATGTAGTATGAAATACTACTGCAGTCTTTCCTGAGGCATATGCCTACATGGGATTTTCTCTAAAAAAACCCACAAAAGAGAGGTGAACTTCATGTGCCAGATGCCTTCTTGAACATACTTGCTAACCAAGGTCATGTTAGTTCTTCTGCTTTCAAAACAACTTGACTTACTAGATCAGGAATTCATATTTAATGGACACACAACAAAAGGTTCAGGTCTTAAGAGAAGATGATTTTTTTAAACTGGTATTCTGAATGGAAATTGTATTCTCTTCTTAGAGGAAATCAAAGGAAATAAAGCATCATGACCTGTACATCTGCTGAGACCAGGGACATGGGAGAACAGGGAATGAATGGTTTAACCTCCTGCTCTGTTGTAATGGTGAGCCTGGAGAAGCAAATGCAATTCTGCCTCCCACATCTCAGAAAAGAGGTTGCAAAACTTGGAAAGGACATTGCAAGGAGCCATAGTAAAGATCTAAGGGCAGGAAAGTGTGTCTTATGGTGTGAGATTTACAGAGCTCAATCTGTTTGGCTAATCAGAAAGACTGTGGCCTTCATTTGATTACAGGGCTTACATACGTTCATGAGGAATAAATATTCTAAAAGTAGTATTCCATCTATGCCTATAGGTGTAGCAAGATCCAATGTCTGAGAGTTAAATTAAGAACTACTTATGTTGTAAATAGCACACACAGTTTCACTGATGGCATGGTTAGCCACCAAGAAAAGAGGAGGAAAGTCAAAAGAGGTAGCAGTAATTTGTTTTGATGCCAAAAACCATGATAATGTGTGTCTAGAAAGAATTAAAAAGGATTTTTGCAGCCAGTGGAGATGCCAGATGTGGGTGTCCCTGCACAATGCAGCTCTGAGCACTCAGCTGAGCCGGGTGTGTCCATGCCCATTGTCCATGTCCAGGCTTCTGTGCCCAGTGTCCGTGCCCGGGTGTCCATGCCTGTGTCCAGGTGTCCATGCCTGGGTGTCTGTTCCCGTGTCCAGCTGTCCGTGCCCATGTCCAGGTGTCCATGCCCAAGTGTCCGTTCCCATGTCCAGGTGTCCGTGCCTGTGTCCAGGTGTCCATGCCCGAGTGTCTGTGCCCGTGTCCAGATGTCCATGGCCATGTCCAGGTGCCTATTCCTATGTCCAGGTGTCCGTGTCCAGGTGTCCATTCCTGTGTCCAGGTGTCCATTATCATGTCCATTTCCGTGTCCAGGTGCCCGTGTCCGGGTGTCCATTCTCATGTCTGTTCCCATGTCCGGGTGTCCGTTCCTGTGTCCAGGTGCCTGTGCCCGTGTCTGGGTGTCCGTTCCCATGTCCAGGTGTCCGTTCCCATGTACGTTTCCATGTCCGGGTGTCCGTTCCTATGTCCAGGTGTCTGTTCCTATGTCCAGGTGTCCGTTCCCGTGTCCGGGTGTCCGCTCCCGTGTCCAGGTGTCCGTTCCCATGTCCGGGTGTCCGTTCCTATGTCCAGGTGTCTGTTCTTATGTCCAGGTGTCCGTTCCCGTGTCCGGGTGTCCGCTCCCGTGTCCAGGTGTCCGTTCCCATGTCCGGGTGTCCATTCCTATGTCCAGGTGTCCATTCCCGTCCGGCAGAGCTACAGCAGAGGGTGCTGTGATGCCGCTGTGCGGGGCAGCCCCGCTCCTGGCGAGCCCAGCCTGCCATGGGCCGGCTGCTGAGGGCTCTTACGGCTGGGAATTCAATCACTGCTCGAATTCCGGGGCCTCGGGAGCTGTCGCTGCCCGGTTTCTTGGCTGGGAAGCTGGAGCAGCACCGTGTGTGCGATTCCCACCGAGGGTGGTTATGTAAATACTGCTCTCACAACGGTTCTTAACAGAATTAACTCGGCTGGGAGGCACAAGCAATGCTCCTCTAATTTGTACTCCATGGTCCTTTCCCCACCACAGTGTTGGGAAAAAGACCTTCTTTTATCAAAGCTCTGACAGCACTTTTAATCAAAATAATCCATTTTAGAATAATGTCTCATCTATGCTTCTTGTTTCCTTCTCTCTCTCTTTTTTCTTTTTTTTTTTTTTTTCTTTTTTTAAACTTTTCTCACTGAAGAAAAAGGAAGAAGGGCAGTCAGGAACATGGAAAAAATGCACTACTCATTTCCCAGTTTTGTTTTTTAAAAGTTTCAAAATCTCTGAAGCAGTGCTTATGAAAATTTCCTCTTTCAAAATCAGGGCATTACTGGGGCCTGGGAGAGAAGCCCTCCAGCCCAATCCAGCCATAAAGGACTGTTAATATTCAAGCTGAGGGTGGAATAGCACCTCCTTCCTGAAAGATGAAGGGGAGCAAGCTTGGGTGGCATGGCAGAGGAGCGCGTGGGAAGCAAATCACTTATTTTCTCTTCCAGAAGACCCGCCCTGCAATGTAGGTTTGGGGATGGAGGAAGGAGAAGGAATCCTTGCCCTAGATGCTGCAGAAAAAACAATGGTTTGGGAAGGGAGAAAACCATAGCTGAGCTTTGGGGGTGCTCTCTGCACGAGGTTGCCATGTGGAGAGGCCAAAGTCCTCGGGGGAGCAGTGCCATGAACGTGCTCCTTGGCATTTGAAGCATGGCACGCTGTCAGCTGTGGTTTGTTACTCATACTGGGTTCCCTGCCCCTCCAAATCTTCAAGGAAAGGCTTGGTTGGTATTTACTCTCTGACAATTTATGTACCAGAGGACTGTTCTTAAGATATTGTGGTTTATGTTCAAAATATTGTTTGTGCATAAATAGCAATGAGGCTCAGTTGGGTCCTGAGCTGACCTCTGCCCAGCCTGCAGATCCTTTGGCTTCTCATTTACGTGTCTCACAGTGTAAGGGATGCTGCTGCCCCTCTCCCATCCACACAAAGCTGCCTTCCCTAGTACACATACCTAATTTGTAGCTAATACTCTCATTGTGGCTACTTCAATAACAGTACAGATTTTTTTTTCCAAATGAGATACACATGTGGCTCCCAAGCCAGTATTTTTCTGTTTCAAATTAAGCATATTTTTTTTCCTCAAGGATGCCACATCATACATAATTTTCTATAATCTTTTCTATTGATTTCATTCTTAGCCTTCATCAAAACTGTGCTGGAGCAATTGAGGAGCAGATTGGGACCTACCTTGCAGAGAAGAAAAGGGGATGAGTAATCTACTTACACCATTATATTGACCTTCTGCTTTGTGAGTAATAGCCCTGGGTCAGAGGAATAGTATTACTGAGGAATGCTGCTGCCAAGGGTGGGAGTCCTGGCTGTTTTCTCCCCTGCTAAGGCTCCTAGAAAGTGTACCTCACCTATGGGACACAGAGCTTCTAGTGGTACCACTGCCTTCCAGGACAAGCTGGAAATTCACAAAATGCCTGTGACATTCTTGCAAGACCACAAGCAATGAGCACAAAAAGGACAAGCCCGAATCTCAAATGGGAACAAAGCTATAACTCAACCAGCTGGAGTTGAAAAAGGTCACTGGCTCAGCTCTAGAAAGACTTGTATGTTTTGATGTTTGTGGAATATCCTCAGGTTCCTTAGCAGGACACACTGCTGGGACAAGATCATGCCAGAGCAAGTTTATGATGCTGAGGCATCTCCTGGGTTTGACTGCAGCAGAAATACCTTGTGGTTTCTCTACATCTGTGTGAAATTAGTAAGTCCTGGAACACATGAAAATTAGTAATAAAAATAAAAGCTTTCCTTCCACCCCCCGTCACCTCCTCCCACTGACACAATTTAAAGATTTAGAATCAGTTTGTATCGTGGCCAGAGACTGAAGTTACGATTGTAATGTTTCCACTTACGACAAGGAAATTGAAGTAGAGCAATTAATCAATAACAATATGGGAAAGTAAAAACTGAGACAGACACTTAGAGCTTGCATGCTTAGCTGCATAAGGGGAATTTTAGAAAACTTCTGTCTTTTACTGCTCTTTTAAGTTTTATATTACCAACTTTCAAGTCGGAGAGAAGTCATGCTTTGTGCTGCCCTATTTCACCCAACATTACAAACCCATTCATTTGCAGGGAGCGGATATTTAATTATGAATAATCCCAAAGTGTTTCACTGAGTGTTGTACAAACTGTGCACTCAGGCCCGTTTCATACAGTCATGAAATGCCATCATCCCTCAGGTGAAACAAAGCAATTCTTCAGCAGCACAAAGCAAAGCTGCACAGCAATTTGGGGAAGGAAGTGAGCAATAATGGATTCATTTGAAACTGCAGGGGGATTTTAACTATGCAGAATGCAATTACCAGAACTGGAGTTTATCCAGGACACTGGGGTTAAGACCCTATCTATTACAAAAGATGCCACAGAACTTCCAGCATCCTTCCCCTCATTTCCTATGTGTTACTCACTGGGCTTCTAAGCACACACTGAGAGAGGCCAGTCCTGTTTGGATTGTGAAAAATGATGGGACCTCAGGGCAAGGTGCAGAGGAAAAACTAGTATTTCTTACTGATCAGAGCTTTCTCTTTGCACATAATGCAAAGGGCTTTGTACTGGAGAGAGAAATGAAAAGCTTTTGGGTGTGTGGCTCTGTCCAGAGCGACCTAACCAGGCAGCTGTTGGTCTGTGGTGTGAGCCAAGGGCTGCTGAAAGGCCAGGGTGGCCCTAATTTGGTCATCAGTACCTTAAAACAGAAATGGACCATTTCCTGACCATGTTCATATAAGTTAGGCTGAATTCATTAAAGTGTCTAAGTACTTCTTAATTGGGATTGGAAAGCCCATATTTCCATGGGGGCAATAAAACAAGGGC
The DNA here is from genome assembly GCF_031753505.1 of Anomalospiza imberbis. Classification (NCBI taxonomy): domain Eukaryota; kingdom Metazoa; phylum Chordata; class Aves; order Passeriformes; family Viduidae; genus Anomalospiza; species Anomalospiza imberbis. Next base: position 16,664,554 of record NC_089691.1, on the reverse strand, counting down.
AGTACCTCTACTTCCTGGTGAGGAGCACAGAGCAGCACCACTGCACAGAAGAAAGACTTAAACTTCATCTATGTGTTGCCTGTTAGGAGCTTTCCTGAACTGTTTTGGTTTTGGAGAGTTGCCTGACCTGCTGAGCCCAGCTCCCTTCAGACCCTCTGCCACCTCTCCATTATAAACACACAATCCCTTGAAAAATAACCAGATACCTTTCTCTTGGAGTGTTTACACCCCAGAATAAAATCAGCTGCCACAAGCTGGTTTATAAAGAATAGAGGAGCAGGGAGGAGCAGAGCAGTAAAGCCTGGCCTAGGCAGGGGTTGAGAGGCAGAGATGTGGCTGCTCCACAGAGTCCCAGGGCTGTCCCTGCCTCCCCTCTAAACACAGGCAAACAGGCAGCATCAGGTCTGCATGGGAGGACGAGAGGAAATATTTGTTCAAATATGTATATATGTATTTTCAACTCCCACAAAAATGCCAGTTGTGAAACTCCAGGAGCAGCACTTTTTATATTGGCATGAAAGCTAGAGTGGATATGGAAAGCTTTCAGCTGATTTGTGAGGAACAAAAGTCAGTATTCAACACTTGTATTTCTGGACCTTTAACTGATTACACTAAAAGTCAACAAGGCCTGTGTCTTTTGGCCTAGAGATGCAGGTATTAGATGTGCTCAGTGCTGGAAACACCTGTCTTACCTCCCTTCCATTTACTGCTGAGAGAGTTTTCGGTCTTATTTAAATGTATGTAGTTCAATACAACAACTGTTATTCTCACGTGGCTGTTGAAAATAGACAAGTAAATAAAACAAGTAATCATCCCAGAAATGCCTAACAGAATCCCCTTGCCCACTCACAGGTGCTGGTGGAAAAGTTACCAATTACCAGTGAAGCCCCAATAAATAATGCTTCAGTCTTGTGACTGCAAATCTTTCTAAAAGAATCTGGCTATTTCAGGCCTTGCATCATAAATCAGTGCCTCCAATGAGTGGGCTCTGAATGGCTGGACAAAAATAATTAATCATGATTAAATCAAAAGCAGCAGGATGCATGCAAAGGCAGTCTTAGCCAGGATGCATTCCTAGGAATAAAATCACTCAAAATGGCCTATAAATCTGGAGCATGGCTGAGCTGAATGTGAAGAAATGTGACTGGTATGGATTTTCAGGTTTTATGCTGCATAGATATTGCATATGATTAAGCTTTTCTGCTGCTACAACAGCATAAGATTTCAGGCCATGTCCACCTTGTACCTTTACCAAAGGCAATAGTTGACCATGGTGGGCTGGAGAACCAGTCTCATACCTCTCCTAGAATCACACAATCATAGAAACATAGAATATGCTGAGCTGGAAGGGACCCATCAGGATCCTTGAGTCCAGCTCCTGGCCTGCAGCAGTGTCTGACTGATAGCAGCAGAAATACAGGACGGCCACAAACAGAAAACACCTCATGAGATCAGACACTACTGATGGTTTTACTGAGCACATGAAGGACATGCAAAATCTAGAAAAATAAGCCTTGCTGGGATAATTTTACATCATTATCTGATGCTCCCACTTGTGGTGTCTGAGCTTGGTCATATGTATATTCTCAAGCAGATTGGAAGGGACAGTGTTCTGATAGCTACAGTGCTGACAACTGGCCCAATCATTCTGGCCTTAAGCAGTTTTTCTCTTGTCTTTATTGACCATTAATGAATCAGGACTTACTCCTCAGAGAGACTGAGCTAAAGCTGCATCTCTGATAAAACCAGGAGTAATACTCAGAAATACAAGAATATCAACAGGAAAATTTAACAGGCATCAGAGATGGTCTAAATACCTAAAGCAAAATAATGCCCTATTTCAAATTCATCCTTAATAGCTTCTCTCAAGCCAGTCTAATATATTTTTAACACATAACATTCTTGTCTGGAATATTTTCTTTCTTATCTCTCCAACTCTTCTCCAGGGGAGCAAAGATTTACATAACATTAGGTCAAAACCCAGATGAGGATATACTACATGGGAATTTTGTAAAAGACACTCATCCCCTGTCTGTGAAGGGGAACCAGGCTCAGAGAGCTTTAATAAGGCACCAAAAGCCAGACAATGCCCAGAGGTTCTGCTTGACACCAACAGTGCCTGGCAGGAGATGTGAAGGCACTGAATAGTTGATAGACCCATCACTGTGGTACATAAAGCAGACAGTGCCAGGGCAATATAAAATCTCCCCAGAAGAATGGTAAGGTGGTTACTGAAAAGTGATTGTGATTTATAAGCTCATAGAGTGGGCAGGGCTGGTGCTAAATGTCCCAACATGGCTGAGTCACTCTTAATGTAGTAGCTGTACACCTACTACTCAGTAACACAGTTATCCACAATTCCCATCTCTCAGCATAGATAAATGTTTCTCTTTGGGATAATTTTTAACTTTTAAACATTGAATAATATACATTTTCTTGGAACTCCACCTTTCAGGAAAAGAACAATAATGTCAATTTTTTTAATAGCCTTCATCATTCAGCAATCATGCCAAGAAGATTAATAGTAACAGCCATATTTTATTATCTATATAGCAGGTTGTAGAGGAAATGCTTTTTTATTTCCATGTCAAGTGAAGGTCACTGACCACCACTTGTTCTAGGGCAACTTCTGTGCAACTGGTTCTAAAGTCCAAGTTTAGAAAACCTCATTATTGAAGAAGGGGGAAAAAACAGCCCTAAAAATTCAGTGCAAAAAAAAAAAATTTGCAGTCCCCAAACAAAATCAATAGCACAGTATGAAAAATAGCATAGGAAGTAAAATAGCTGATATGCTGATTGTTTGAGAAATGCCTCATTCTGACCTCAAGTTTCTGCTAAAAAAATTACAAATTTCAGCTAAAAAAATTACACACCTAGTGTGCAATTTATATAGGGTTAGGGTTGTGTCCATATTTTAAATGAAATCCAACCTGACCAAAAAGGGCTCATTTCTGGGCCTCATTTTGAGGCAGTTGCTCACACTAAATGTCTGTGAAAGCTTTTGGTGTGGTTTTCCTTCCCCCTGTGCATAAAATCATTTAGGTGGGACAAGACCCCTAAGATCATCAAGTCTAGCCATTAACCCAGCACTGCCAAGCCACCATTAAACCATGTCCCCAGGTGCCACATCTACATCTCTTTTAAATCCCTCCAGGCATGGTGATTCCATCACTTCCCTAGGCAGACTACTGTGTTTTTTGTCTTAGTTTGCTCTGAAAACATGTGGTTTTGCAGCCTGAGTCAGCCTGGATCCTCAGCTGAAGACAAGCTGCTCAATTCCTCTCCCAAAGCCATCAGGTGCTGATAATAAAAGGGGCCACAGGAGATTCTCCTGAGTGCCCAATGACCATCTGTTTTCCCCAGCCTGAACAATAGGTTTTAAATAGAACAAGAAAGAAGGGAGATGGATGCAATTCCCTCACTCTGAGGAAGGTGGAGACGAGGTGAGGACATGTGTGGCACTGTCAGCGTCATCTTCTCAGCAGGATGGTGAGTGGAGGCTGCTGCTTGTGCAGCCCTTCCTTTGTACCCAGTACCTGATCAGCTTGAATTGTGTGGAGCTTAGTCTGGGATTAAACCAGGGAAGTTTGTTCTCAGATTTGGGTTGTGTTCCAAAAACCATGCCTTCCCTTATCAAGTATGGTTTGTCTCTCCTGCTAACTGGCATTGTTATAATGGAAGCTGCTGGATCATAGGCAATAGAAAAGCAATGTCGTGGGCGAGCGAGAATAGAAATGATCCTTTAAAATAGGTTGGGGTGAAGTGAGGATAGGAAGAGGATAGCATTTGTCTCTTTATCGGCAAGAATTTTCCCCACCCAGAATCAGAATCCTGCTTTTTTCAAAAATAAAGGCTCTCTTCTCTCCAAAACACTTCAGAGTTATTTCATCTCCTGTTTAACTCCTGCCTAATAATTTCATCTTTCATTTCCTCCTATTGTTCACCCTGGCACATATCCCATCTATTATAAGCCCCAGATATCAGAAAGTAATTTTTTTAGAGAGAGGAAAGTAAGAGTCAGCTGGTTTGAAGTAAGGTTTTTATAGCAGCACAAGTTCTGGAAGCATTGTACAGAGACTGGTATTAAAGAAATAGCTCCATGGGAGGAAACTGGATTGAGGAGACAAAGGTTTCTGTAAAAGCTGTATTACTGCCAAAGCAAGGGTAATTGCTCCTGTTTAGAACTCTAATACAGAATGGTGTTTTGCAGGCACTGAGGAGAGATAGGAAGTAGTCACTAGATAAACACTCATGGGAGCTGGCCTTTACTGAAAATCTCCAGCCAATTACTTTACTGAAGTAGTTGGCTGCAAAGCAGCCTTTTAAGAAAATTAAAATGTCTGTAAATATGGCTTTTGCCTCTGTGTCTGCACACATGTAGACACAAACTGCAGAGTCCATCAGCTGGCCCAGAGTACGTGTCTCACATCAGGGACTGGGCTCAGACCAGTGCATCTCTAGCGCTGTGCTGCTTCCACACCTTCCTTCTTTCCGCTGAGAGAGGCTGATCTTTTGGAGGAACTTTATGTTCCTTTTGTCTCTTGAAGGTGGGTCAGACTCCCAAAAATATCAGCAAAGCCCAGGCTAGAAATCCTGTCTGAGAGGGCTGGGTGGAGCCTTGCAGCTCTGCTAATGAACCTCTCCTCATCCTTTTTCCCTCCTACACCCATACCAGAATTCTTTACCTACCAGAATGCACAAAGGTGTGTGAGTGCTCTTTGGCCATTTAGGCAGGGCAGGTTTATGGGGCTTTCTGGACACATAAAACTGATCCTTCTGGCAAATCCATAGAGGAAGTGGATGAAGGAACAGAAGGTGAAAATATTGGAGTTTTGTTTGCTCTGGTGGTCCTCATTCAGTTAAGAAACAAAATATATGGCATGTGGGGGATGGGATAGTGCATAACAAAATTGTTCAAGGAGTCCCAAATCGTAAGACAGACTCTACAGATTAGCTTAGGAGCAGGATATCTGGTTGCTGTCCTGGACTAGCAGACATGTCTCATTCACTGTGAGTTTTCTTTCCTTGCCATGAGATGTGAGGGATACCTTATAATCCATAATGCTCATTGCTGGTTGTGCTTTGTTGAGTAGCACTCAAGGTTAATATTCCTCTAAATCACAGCTTTTCACTAAACTCTCAATCTCCCCTACCTCAGGTTCCTGAGCCGGAAGGAAGGACTGATGCTTTGCAGGCATCTCCTGCTGTTGTAGGTTTGAACATTATAAGAGCAGTTCTGCCAATCTCAGGGAGCCTAATGTTGTTTTTAAGGGTATCTCTCACAGGTCACCCCACCTCCTGCACCACAGGCAGCCCTGGCAGGAGCTGAAGGTCAAGAAATTTCAGTTTGCCTTTTCTGAAGACTTCTTCATGGAAAGGCTGTAGGAGACTGCTAGGTTTAGAAAGGGAACAAGGACAATAAGGATAAGCAGTGGATCTACCAGGTCAGTCCAAGATCCAGCTCATTTGAATGTGGGATATCAATACCAGAGGTAAAGATGAAGGTTTTCAGAAAAAGATGGAAGGTGCCTCAGAAAGAGTCAGGAAATAAACAACCCGTGGTGTGTGTTTGCCAGTAGCTACTCCACAACACAAATCTTTCTCTCATTTGTCCAAAATATTGACAGTGAATTGAACCCTGTTGCAACTTGGTTTAAATGTGTATTTTCACACAGAACTACCAAGGGAATAAATGTTCTCTTCTCCCTGAAGGATTATTAGGGCTAATAATGAAGGAGGTGTGACAACTCTGTTTTGCACCAGTTTTCTGAATCTCTTTGAGGGATACAGAAATAAGTTTTCGTGTGACACATGCTGTGGCAACTTGCAGATAGATGGTTCATTGACAATGCACTGCATGGTATTAATGACCTCTATTTCCAGCAGCTCCCTAGGACTTGCACTCACTGCAGTGTTCAGGTGTGATCCAAAATCTCTTGAATCCTCCAGCACTTCCAGAGACTCTGGTGTGCTTAAGATTAGTGTGCTAGGACATAGGTCTGGCCCCACAGATGTCAGTTTTTAAATAACATACTGTCCTGGATTAATTAGTGTTCACCTGTAGCTGTGTTCTGGATTCAATGAACAGTTATGATGTTAACCAGGTTCTAACCCTTTATGGAAAGGCAGCACTTTATAAATGGCAGTAGTTCAGTAACTGTGCTCTTTCTATGCCAGTGCTGGTTTCCTACAAACCTAGAAATGAAATTACATGGCTGCTGTCTTAAGAGTGTAACCACTGAACAGCTATTGCTAAGAGGTCATTCCGAAGTACATAAATAGGGAAAGGAATTCCATATGGTCCAGAAAAACAAACAATTGCCACATGGTGTTTCTCAAGACGCAGAAAGAGTGTGTTTGCTTTTTTTTCTTGCAATATAAAGACAGAGCAGTAGCTGGTGAGAGCAGCAAGAATTGGTGGATTATCCCAAACTGGGGCTCCCTAAAGATGCTTGGGGTCAGAGAATATGCTGGTCTGAATTTTCACTGAAGCTGTTGCCTGGCTCTAAATGATAGTGGGAAGAAGTCACTGCTAAACTTGCAAAGACCCAGAAAGGTGACTGGAAGTCATTATTTTCCTTTAACTCTTCTGTTAGTAGTCTGTTATAAAGAAGTGGCTGGTATGAGGCAGCAAAGAGCTAAAAACTACAACAAAAACTCTAGACAGATTAAACATTAAATTATTCTGACAGTCATTATATTAAACAGTTAATTATTTACTAGTAGTACTAGGGAGAGCACATGAATTCTCTAGATTGGAACAAATGCAGTGATGTAGTCCAGGCTATTTTTAAGAGCAGAGCTTTGGACACAGTGTGCTGAATCTGCTGTGTCCCGTCACTGTGTGCATCATTTAAAGCTTTTATAAACAGCCATGCTTTTTCAGGAGTCAGATGTTAGGCAAGCACTCGGGCAGCATCATGGAAGAGTGACATAGCAGTGTCATAAACATTCACAGAGATCCAAGCAGGGCCTTGAGATGGCTAAATGTTTGGGAAAACAGATTATCTGGGGAGGATGGGTTGTTATGGGACTTGGAAGGCTGCATTGGCTGTGCCAGCAATGTGTAGAAAGCAAATTCTCTCAAGCTTCCAAATTCCCAGAATCCTTCTGAGGTCTGTGCCATTCAAAATAGCAGCAGTTTGCTGGAGAACTCTTTCAGCAAAGGATAATGTATTTCTTCTGCTGCTTCCTCTAATAGCAGAGGAAACTGCTGTGAACACCAAGAGGCAGCTGTATAAGGCGGGATGTCATTTTCTCCTCTGTCCCAAGCTGGTTGTGTGGAGATGAGTGCAACTTCCAAGAGCATGGACTTCCTCTCTCCTGAAAAACTGCTGCATTCGAGTTGTGCATGCAGGAGTGATGGCATGAAAATCTGGTCAGAGTTGCAGAGGGAGTGCTTTTAATGTACAAAGTGTTCTAGTGCATGTAACCCTGCTTTTTAAGTAGCTGCACCTCCTGTGTAACAGCAGTGCAGCTCAGAGCCCATTTCTTTGGAAACACTTCATTGCCAGCAGCTGCCTGTTGTTTTCCTGGTGTAGAAGGGGGTGTGGGTATTTGGGAAGTATGGCAGTGGTTTAGGTTCCCTATTTTTTATCTTATATGTGAGTTCAGGGGCTGACCTGCGATACAGTACAAAGATGAGCTGTAAGTAGCTAGTGCCGCTGATGTGGGACCCTATATATGTACTATAGAACCTGCTTTTTGGGAATCTAACTGCTGTGGATCCTTGGAGCAGAAGAGCTGGTGTGTCCTGTAGGGAGGTAGTGCATCAAAATAGAGAAGAGTATTTTGTGCAGGAATGGCACATAGCAACCCCATTACCTCTGTGCAGGCTACAAATCCTTTACAGCTGGGATGGGCTTTTGGCTGGTTTGAGTGCAGTGGCCAGTGGAGTGGACCCTTATCCCTACTTGAATTAGAGAGACAAATTGGATATGAGTGACATCAGAAAATGTGTTATCTAACTGACCTTTAAATAATATTATTTAACAGCAGAGACAAATGCACTGACAAACATTTGGGAAAAACCCTAAAACGTAAGCAGTAACCATATTACTTAAACACAAAAGGGAAATGCAGAACTGATGTTCAGAGTCTGTTCCCTGTGTCATACACCCGTCCAACTGATGCAATTCCCATAGAAGTCTTGGCAGTACTTGTTACATCCTACCCCAAGGGAGGTGACCCTTGCTTCACTGAGAAGGGAAAAAAAAAAAGTCCTTCCAGATTCAACAGTGCAGTTCCAGTTTGGCCACGTCCTTTTAATGACTTGCTGAGCTCTTACATGTTTACTTACCCAATTCCTGCGTAATAAAAATTGGCAAACCTCTTTGGAGAGAGCCCATGACTGTGCACTTACTGAGCAGCATCAGACTGCTGAGCAGTGCCTCTTCTTTTGACAGCTCACATGATGCTGGGACTTATTTCCACATGCTGGAGCAAAGAGAGATCTAAGGCAGAGAGGCCCAAATGGAACAGGGAGAAGCTGCTACCTCTTGCCATGAAAAAGCCATCCTAAACAATTTGTATGGGATTAGAAAGGTCATACTGTGGAGTAAGTGTAGTCATCACGGACAGCAGATTTTTCCTACCAGTGTGAAGGAAGAGAACATGTTCTTGAAGCCTGTGCCATCACTAGTAAGGGATTGGTTGGTCAAAGTGAAGTTTATAGCTGTTGCCTTACGAAATGTAAAGGTCAAAACTATGGGGAGAGAGAGTGAGGTTGTTGTTGCTATCTCAGTCTGTTTGCAACACTGATGATAATGGAGTAAGGAGAAGTTTAAAAATATCTGAAATTTGACTCTGCATATTAACGCAACAACCAGAACTTTAAAAAATTTTCTTCATACTTTTTCCCAGACAGAAATTATGGAGAACTTTAAATGAAAGCAACTGAAATATGATGTAACTAAAACTTCTGCTCCCCAAATAGAGCATTGCACAATGTCACAGGGCCATGTCTCTATCTTCTTTCTAATGCCTTTGTAAGCATATGTAGTGTGAAACACCTCCACAAAAGTCAAAATGTGAATGCTGTGCACCCTGTCATGGTTGTGTTTACACACAAGGAAATAGGAGCTTACACTGGGAGCTTTGCTTCTGCCTTCAGTCCTTGAAGCAGGTTTCCTTTTAGCTGACATCTCTTGATGCTTCTTGATAAATCACATCAGGTCCATTGGCAGAGAAACTTTTGCAAAAGTATTTCAGATATGGAGAGGGAAATGGATAATGTGGTAGGCTCAGAGCACCTGAGGAGGCTGGCTTAGTTTTAGGAGCCACCCAAATATTTGCACCTCTTAGGGATTTAAAAAATAAGTGTCTTTTCCATGGTGCCATGGAGACTGTGGCAGCATTTCAGAGGGATCCAGGTGAATGAGGAGTCCTCAGGACTGGGGTCACTGAGGGTGTGGCAGTGGGATCTGCTGGCTGCCCCAGAGGAGCTGTGGGTGCAGGGAGATGGTTCATCACAGGGTGCTGCCACCTCAGTGTAGAAGTGCCAACAAAAGGGGTCTTGCAGCCTCCAGCAAAATGAGCACGAGGACAGGAGAGTGATGGAGTAGTGAGGCAGAAGAGGAAAAACACAGAAGGCCCTCAGGAAAAGCAAGTGAGGTATTTTCTGTCTGGATATACACTGTGGTAATTGGCAACAACCTTTTGAGATTGAACAAATCCAAATACTGAGCACGATAGAGGTTTTGAGATCTCTCTGGTCCTAATATAAAACTGTTGGATTTTTTTTTTTTTAATGAAGCCCTCTATTATAATAACAGATTTTGCTCACCCTGCCTCTGGGATAACTGCTGATATATTAAACTTGGGACAAAGAAAAGGACTTGCATTTCATTTAAAAAGTGCTAGATGGGAGATGAGCATAACAGAACCCAGGTTTACTCAAAACCCAGAGCACTCAAAAATGCAGCATGTCCTCTGCTTGCCTATCCTCCCTGTTTTGATATTCATCCACAGCTCTATATTCCCTGCTGGTTTCATTTTGCCAAATTTAAAAGCTTTGGCATTGCAAGACTACCAGTGATGCACTAGGACTCTAAAATGAATCGTTATTTTTCGTCTGCTCTGAAAAGACCATAAACTAAACCTGACTCTTTCTCCATATATTAAGCTCAGCTGCTGCTTCCCTTTCTGATCTAATCTGCAATAGGTGGTTGTCATATCCTGAATACTTTTCCACCTGGATCTCTGTGGTTTCCATAAAAAGTCAGGCATTCTTACAGGAGAAATGCAATATGTACATAAATCCAGCATCCCATTTTTTACAGAAGGCTGAATCTTTTATCATCAGTCCCATGACAAAGCCGGAGTAGTTGCAGCAATGTTCCCTCAGAGATCAAGCCCCACAAACTTTGCACTTCCTGGAATAAACACCACAGTTAAAATGTGAATCTATTTCTGCAGCCGCTGCAGTGTCACTGCAGTGAAGAACAAGCAGTGTTACTGATTCAGCTGAAATGCGTCTTGCAGAGCAAGCATCAAAGCAAGGCTGTTTTATCAGTTTACATACTTTGAGCAGAGAGTTTATTTCTTGTGTAATCCTCCCTGAGGCGCTCCGGTGGCTGAGCAGAACCCTTGCAGAAACGTCTGCTTCCTGCTTTGTAAATGTAATTTCTGCTCCCTTCCCTCTGTTTTTGGGCTGACTTCTGGGAGTTCTTTCTATGTGCTGTTGCTGAATATGAGAGAGATCTGTTTTATGAAGAAAACACGGATTTGGGTTTTTAAAGGATTCCTGGCTTTAGACAAAAATGTCTGATTTGCTTTGAGATCAGCTTCATCTCACTGTGAAAGTGAGCTGGAACAAGCAGGCTGGAACAAGGGGTGACTTTTTTCCATGCGCAGGGATCACACCAGAACTGAAAGCTACTGTGTGTTGTTCAGCTGCAGGACTGCAGCACTGCACTTGAGCCATCTGTTCCTCAGGCCCTGTGGCTGTGGGAGTGCCTTGGTAAAATCAATGAGCTGTGAGCCATGTGAGAAAGTTCTGGCTGGTAGAAGTCAACCTGACTTTAGAGAGTGCACTTGAATGCAGGGCTCCTGCAGCACCATGCCCTTGGAGAACTCTCTCCTCCTATTTTTGTGCTCTCTTCCTGGTATTAAGATGGACATGTTACAAAGGTGGCTTACACTTTGAACCAACAGTGAGGGCTGTAAAAAGCAGCTTATTAGTTGTATCTCTTCAGTGACTCCAGCTCAGGGAATCTTCCGTGTGTGAACTTCATGGGAGGCGTACCAAGGGAAAGACACAACTGTTTTAGGATATGGGTGAGGTGGGTTTGTTGCTTTCAAGGGTAATAAGCCTGTCCTGGGTGGGAAGCCCATTGCAGCTCCAGCAAAGCAGGTGTTTAGTGTTTAAGGCTTTTCCCCTGGTAATATTCAGAGGCACTGAGTGGCTGTATGTTTCTGCTGCTTAGAGCAAAACCTGGGCAGTGCAGATTGAGTCATGCTAAGAGATGAGCTTCAGCACAAAGCAGTGTCTATCTCCTGTTGCTTTTTATCCCATGTCAGGCTTCCAAAACCAGGTTGAGGTTCTCCTTGGATGCTTTGGTTTACACACAATTAATGTAGTGGCTCCCAGGTAACAATGTTGCTGCCTAAATTGAGAAATAATGTGAGACCTGCTATTGACTTGTTTTCCTACTTGTGTTGAAGCAGGACTTGTGTTTGATGGTTGGACTTCTTGATTTTAAAGACCTTTTCCAACTTTAAAAAATTGAAGAAACCCAAGCCTTTGGTTGCTGTGGGACTCGATCATGAGGCCCCTCTCTCTCTGCTGATGATGGACTCAGGAGGTGGGAAGAGTCCTTCATCCTCCTTCTTGGTCTGGGGTCTGTTCACCTCTGCTGTTCTTCTCACCCCTACTGCCACCTCTGCTGTTTCTCTTCCAAATGAAGCTGCCAGCATCAGTTCTCATTGTGCTAGCTAAGCCCAGGTGGCAGTTTTGAGGAGGGAGAACAGGTACAGCAATTCTTTTTTTGAGGCGGTTTGTTCCTAAGCACAGGAAGTTGTAAAATTGCTGATAACGAGTTAGTTCATTCATAGCTGATGCCAGAATTTACTCTCTTCTGTCAAGGCAATCCTTAGTGAAAAGGAGCAGTGATGAGTAAAGAAAGGAGTTGTCAGTTCTCTTTCAGTTCAGTGGATGCTTTTTTTCCTAGAAGTTGGTTATCTTCAATCGTTTCCATTAGAAGACTAGTCACTCTTTATCGATGTTGGACTCTGTTATTTTTAGTCATTAACAATACTTCTCCAGTGCCATTTCTCTCTTGTGGTTTCTACTGACCAAATGCCAAGGGTTATTTTCTGAGCTGTTGTAAATTGTTGACATTTCAGCTCCTGTATTGTTACTGAGACCTTCTGAGAATTATTTTCTAAGTGCGTTTCCCAGCTTGATGCTAATGGTATATTTACTTCTGGAGATGTAAGAAGGTATGCTAGTCCACAGAAGAAAACATCCCAAGACTGAAATATGATTCCTGGAACTAAATAGCCATGCTACTTTTATGCTTATAGTTTAAATCAGATGAAGTTATGGACAAGTGACAGGATGTCTCTTGTTTCAGTGTTTTGGGATTTTTTTGCTTTCAGCATAGAAAGACAAAGATTAATTTTGTTGAAGAGTTTCCTATTTCATGTTCTTAACATGCTTGTGGGAAAACAAATGATCCTAGAGGATGGGTTTTGGTGTTAATTCAATTTTCCTGTCTTTGGTTCTACCCAATATCTCTGGAACATCAGGAGTTATGCCATGACTTCAGGGAGGACAGTTCATGGCTGTTTCTGGTTGCAGTCATGTCCAGGAATCCAAACAATATTACAGGACAAGCTGGAGCACAGATTATTTGCAACAAGGGTACATTGACCCAAACATTGTTTTTTGTTACCACTTTTAATCTTTGTGGGCAGTTTTTTGGTGTGACCTTGGCTATAAAGTGGTGCTAGTTCATTTCCCCTCTGGTCTGTGGCTTTCCTCCTGAGGCTTGCACTGGGGGTCATAATTACATTGCCTGAAAGACTAAGAAAGGGCAGATGTTGTCAGGAAGTGGCTCTGCAAGTCAGTCACTTGCCAGGGTCCTGTGTCCTCTCTCCACAGGGTATCAGCCAAAGTTTCATGGAAGCAGGGAGTGTCTTGTGAAATGCATAACCCTGACTCTAAATGCTACTGCTTTTCTATTCACCTACATCTGTTGGGGTAGAGGGCTTGGGGAACTTGAGGGCAAAATCATTCCAGACACTCATTCTGGCAGTCTTCTTGCTGCCTAAAAGAGCCCTGAATAAGCTATGAGAGCAGTGCAACTTGTCGTGACTGTCCCCTACATCTTGTCCCCTCTTTCTACCATTGGTTTTTGATTGATAAAGAATTTTTCTTCAAGGCAGATATCCCAAATAAAGGTTTTTCAGCCAGAACCAAAAAGCCATTAAACTTTCCAACCAAACTAAGGTTCCCGCTGCCCCAGATTTGCTGTTGCAGTTCTGTTTACCACTCTGCATGGCAGTGAAATTGTAATGCCTACTTTAAATCGTGCCATGTTGATTTGGTAAACACAATGTATGTAACTATACCCAGGGCTATACTTGATAGGATACAATCTAGGAATTCAATTTTTAGACACCATAATATGTTGGCTTCTTTTTTCTTACTCCTTTTTATTTAAGCAGTAGCTTTAGAAGACAATTCTTAAAATAAATATCTGTGGCTCTTTTTGTTACTGAGATAAAAGGGTTAGAGGAGTTCTTAGGTTTAAAAGAAGTTGTAGTATTCTTGGCTGCTCTGAGGTGTCTGAAGCTGGGTTCTTGCTCTAGTTCTCTCCTTTTCAGTGTGTTGCATTAGAAGTAGTGGCAGAACAGCCAGCCACTGGGGGAGAGGAAAATCTGCTGTCGCTCCAGCAAACTCTGAGAGACTCTGGGTCCTCCTACGAGCTCTTACTGGGTCCCTGAAGTTGGTTTATACTTCTAAACAGGCATATCCAGCTATGTTGCAAGAAGTGAATGGTCCTTCACCCTTAACAGTCTGCACAGATAAGGACTGTTTGCTGCCAGAGAACCTGTTTTTCCAAGTAATGAAGTAAAGCCAACTGGATTGGTGATAAGGGCTTGCTTTTCCTAGCAGGATTCATCCCAAGAGAGCTTGGTGCAAAGTAGTCAACAGCTCTAACACTGCTGCAGCAGAATAACCCTTCATCTGGGGTGCTTCCTGGCCTGTGAGTACTACAGAGATTTTTTGGAGTCTCTAAGAATGGCTTTTTAGATGGAGTCATTAGATGTGGTGCAAGTAATTTAATGGTAGAATTTTAGTAGCGTGTGTGCATGCTATACTCTGGTTGAAAAAGGGATACGATCCTTATTATTGTACAGGGGGTTGAAATCCTCCTAAATGTGCCTTGCATATGTTTTTAAGAGAATTAAATTGCAGGACTGGATTATCCCATGGAGAATGCATCTCTGCTCAGAAAACAAATCAGGGTGTAATGTTACACATACTGTAGGTCTTGAGTGTGTAGAGTTTGTGCCTCTCGTGACAAGCCTGTTCAGTTATGGGCAGCTTTCTGAATAAATCTCATTATGTGTGCCACCAGAGCCACATGCTTCTGTGGTTACATTTGCTGGGTTGTGCTGATAGAAATTTAAGCAGGATTTGTCTGTGTAAAAAGAAAATGTGTTTGTATCTAATCAAATTCCACCTTGTTTTATACTGCTGTTCAGCTCTAGTGATTCCCGCAAAGATATGACTAACATCAGCATTAGCTTTGCTGCATGGTTTTGCAGGTTTCAGTAGAGCAAGAATCTGCCATTACTCAGTGCAGAATTTCTGTCACTGGCAAAAGTTATATTCATGAAGGAAAAGGCTTCAGTTAGAAGCTGATTGTGTTTCTGTTGGTTTTATGTTTTCCATGATGTTCAGAGCAACACAGTTCAGAGAATTAACTGTCCCCTTTAATGGAATGTGAGTGTGAAGCTGCTGAAAGCAGCTGAAGGACCAGGATAGCTGGGAAATCTGCAGCCTATTGGCTGCACTAACAATGCTGAGAAACATCTGCCCTGCCAGTCTCTCAGTTCTGCTGGTTCCACTTCATTATTTAGAGTGGAGAGCACACTTGAGTCTGGCTTTTTATTTCCTCTGAGAATGGATGCAGTAGCATTTTTCCTGATGATTTGTTCAGATAAGGTAGTGATTCCAAGTGTGTCTCATCATGCAAGAATTGCTTTTGGAGACTTTCAGATAATTAAATGAAGAACACAAAATTGTCTTGCTATTTCATCAATCAGTGTAAAATGCTGCCTGTGATTAACATCTCCATTAAAAGTACTCTCTTGAACTGCTCAAAAAAATGTTTCAAGTGTGTCATATTGGTACATTAAAAAGAAAGTACTGAGCAGTGCAATGTAGTACCACTGTCAGTTTGCAGGTTTGATAGTTACAGTGTAGATCAGGCTGGGGATAGTGCTGGACACCAGAACTACTTTATTTCTGTAAAGAAGCAAGCATGTGGAAAATACTATATTTTTCTGGTTATAACAACTCCTATATTTATATACTTTGTGCAGTGGAAACTAAAGCTGTTTGTCAGACTGAATGAAGAATAATGAAATGCATACATCTGAGAGTTACACGACATTCTATAATAATTTATTAAATATTTCCAATAAGCCATATACAGATGTGTAACATCCGTTAGAGGGCAGGAGCTCAGGGCTTTCATTCACTGGCTGGGCAGTAATCTTCTTTTTGCTTGGAACAAATATTTTGAATTTTCCATTGTGTTATTTGCCCTAGGGCTGACTTTCTTCCCTGATGCTACTGTTGTAAAGACCACTCAGTGTCAATCTGTAGAGTTAATTAAGGAACAAAGCTGCTACAGAAGACAGGAGTCAGACAAGAGTTTATATGTTGTATATTTGAAGCACATGCACCAAGTAGGGCCCTTTAGACAATAAAATATGCTGAAGTGTCATCAGTCACACAGCTTTGCACATCTCCCAGAATGGCTCTTGGAGGTCAGCCTGTATTGCTCTGAGGAAGCACTGACCTGACCAGGTTACAAATACAATCTGCTCAAAGTGAACCATGTGACAAGAAGCACAGCCATGGCTAGAAATGACAGCATAAAAAGGAAAGTTTGTACTCAATTGCTCTGATTTCATCTTTGAGAGGAATCAGCTGTAGATTCTTGCCAGTGTGCTCTCCTGCTCTTCTTCAAAGTAGCAGCTGTCCTGTGTTGATATACTCTAGTTGGAGGATGTGACTAGTCATTATTTTCTGGAGTGTGGGATGAGGAAACCCTTAGGACCATTGCATCTTCCCATTAAATTCAAAGTATCACACTCCTGACTGACTTCTTTGAAGTCACCCATGTCCTAGGCTGGTTCTTCAACAGCTGAACAAGCTCTTCATGCACTGTTTGCCTGTGTTGGAGCATTCATCACGGACAAAATGCTGATAGTTTGGAAAATTTAGCACAGGACAACAAAATAAATGGTGGGTCTAGTTGTGAGAATCATGAAAGGTTTGTGCCATCTGAAGGCCTAATTCAGAGCCTGATGATACCAGGCTCTTATTGGTTCATAATAACATGCTGAATCTTAGCTGAATCACAGCTGACGAGCTGTGTCACCTCTTGGATTTGTCACCCCTTGGATTTGTTGATCTAATCCAACATGAGGTTTGTTTTACAAAGAAAATGCAGGTGAGGCTTTGACTTGGATAATTGAATGTTGGAGGGAGCATTACTGGCTGGAGTGTCCCCCCGAGGTGTCAATGAGAGAAAACATAAGATATTTCATAGAAAAAGCTATGGTGACAAATAACCATGGGAACATTTGAGCCTGCCATGTGGTGCTAATAGGGCTTTCCCCCCATCTTGCATTATCACAGCCCCTGTGTGGTGGGGGGAAAGCAGGGGACCAGGCCCCAGGAC
Organism: Anomalospiza imberbis; assembly: GCF_031753505.1. Lineage (NCBI taxonomy): Eukaryota > Metazoa > Chordata > Aves > Passeriformes > Viduidae > Anomalospiza > Anomalospiza imberbis. The sequence continues at coordinate 16,647,626 of NC_089691.1, read as the reverse complement.
AGCTGCAGGGTGTGAAACAGATCAGTTCTGTGAAGCAAAAAAAAAAGGGTTTCATGGCGTTGCTGTTCCTTCTGCATCCAGACTGTGGAATGGACCATGCCCAAAGGATCAAGGCCATTTTTCCAGCAGCAGCAGAGAGGAGGGGTAATCGCTTTGCTCAGGGATGTTCACTATTATCCAGGCTTGCAAGAATAGCTTATCCAAAACTTATGTATGGGAGCAAGTGCGAGGGGTGGAAAGAAACCAATCTTAATGTCCTGGGCATTATTAGATGAGTAAAAAAGACTTCATTCCTCATTTGCCTGGTCATGTTAATGGAGTGTTTTATCAGGAAACCCGAGCATCTCCAACCCATTCACTGGCAAAAGAGTTCTCATTAAAGCTGCAATCAATTATAGAAGTGCCATGGATTTTGAAAATTAATTTCATTGGGAGTTGACCTTCAAATTTTCTTCTTTGCCCAGAAGGAGAATGCATCAGAGAAGAGTAGGGTAATAACTTTATAGAAAAGAAACAACTATGAATTAAAGAATTAAGGCACAGCTCTCCTCAGATATAGGACAGCTGACCAATTCAACAGGAAGAACACACACAGGACTGAAGGTGTGCCAGTCATGAAGCCATCAGGAGAGCTGAAGAATAGGATACTTTAGAGGGTGGACACCAAAGGTGCAGGGAGGTGTCTTCAGGAAGGTATATAATTCAGGAGAAGAGCCTAGATGAGGTACATTAAGGCACCACTCAGGTTTCAGGCGAGACACCAAAAGCAGGTACTAGTGAGGTAGCTTAAGATGCCACGAGTGGAAAGATGTGGTATGAAATGTTCACCATGAGGAAGAGTTCTGCTGCTGACCCTAGCTATTTTCTAAACAATAGATTTAGTGAAATCTAGTTATATTTGCTTGGTTTACAGGTAAAATTTTGTGTTTGAGTTTGGGAAAAAGAATAGTGTTGGTTACAGGCTCTATTTTCTCCCCTGCCAGTCTTCCATGCACACATTTCCTCCTGCTTTCAGAAAGTGAAGGCTTTGGAAGGCTTTCTCCTAATGTGCACAGAGTCTTTGGAGCTTTAGGAACTTGTCTTGTGCAAGGCGCATCAGCCTTTGCAACGTTAAGCCAATGGCTCCAGTTCAAGCAGAAATGTCCCACTGCATTGGTTCCAAACATTGCAAGAGGCTAACTTCAAAGTGCTTAAAAATGGAAAATTTGTAAATAGTTGGACCTGGGAAAGACCTACAGGGACAGAAAGGAGAAAGGCATTTAAGGAAAGAGCTGTTAAAGTAAGACCTCAATTTCTCTGTTTAGAAGAAGCCAAAATTTCAAGAGGGAATTGGTCTCAAATTGTTTTGGATTAGATATTGTTTCTAATTATTCTATTCCTTGATATCTATGTCCAGAAAAAAAGAAATCTGTTTAAATCTTCTGAGTGATATTAGAAAATAAACATTTCAATTTGATTTGAAGGAGTTAAACAATGTGGTCACACTTGAAGACACTATATTAAAGTGCTGACAGATGTCCAGGTCCACTTTCCCCCAGAATGAAAGCCCTACTTGAATAAAACCTGGAAGGTTGTTGCCAGATCTTTTGTTTCAGCCTTCTTTCATTGCACTTGAGGTTCAGGTTTTGTATAAACCTTGGCAGAAACTTGAGAACCACAGTGAAATCCAGGCTATATATGACAAATAGAAATGAGCATGGCTGGGCACTTGTGGCCGAGTGCATTTTGAATTTTTATGACTCTTTGCAATGGAGACTTCCTTTATCAGTTGTGGTGTTCTTTGAAAATTAGTTTCACTCTTTTTGTCCCCAGAATCAGGATATTTTCAATATAAAATTCAAATAGTTTTTATTTCTGTTGCAATATTGTACCCAAAGTTTTCAACACAATTATTTTACTTCTCATTCATTTGTTTCTCACTCAAAGTGGAAACTTTTTGCTATATTTGATTAAAAGCAGTAGTTTTTGAAGTAAAATCTTGATTATTTTGTTATGGATTATTTTGTTAACAGTGTGGTTGAGCTGATATGCTTTGTTCATGACTTCACAGGGTCCCACAAAGAAATCTGTATCTTCTGCTGTAACTAGAATCTCTCACACTTTTTCTGCTGTATGGCTTTATAGCAAGATCTTATCAGCCAAAGCTGTGCTCTTCTCTGGCTATTATCTTCCATGAAATCCCTGCCTGAGGTTTACTGATCCTTGACTCCTGTTCCAGCCCTGTCAGGAGCAGGGCCTCCATTTGTTTGGAGTGCTCCTGGCCGTGGAAGAGGCAGGTCTGGAGAACTGTTCCTAAGCAGTTACAATGCTGTGTGTTAAATTAGCTGCCACATCCTCAGCTTTTGCACTGAGTGAAAGGTATTTGCAACACCTCTTTCTGCAAATGTGGATTAGGTACCTCATAGGTGCTCTGTTCCTTGGGGAATGCAGATGACTGTCCTCTTTGGAAGGCAAGGTAATAATAATCAGTGAAGTCAGGTAGAAAGCTTGTTTTATCTGCTGAACAGAAGGGTGTCTCAATGACTTTGTTACTGCTAAATACCCCAAGGACAAGAAACACAGGCAGAATGCTGTGGCAGGGAGGTAAAGCAGCTGAGAACAAGCCTAGCCTTTTCCACTGATCTGAAAAAATCTTCAGGTATTTGTGATCGGTCTGAGAGTACACAATTCCAAAAATATTGCTGGGATGGACTGGGGGCCCTTGCTGTGATACTGCACCAAATCACTGTGGGATATCTGCAGTATGTGATTATCTCTGTGCCACCTTTTATTAAGACTGCAGAGTCTCTGCTCTTCTGAGATGAAATTTTCCCTTGGCTGTCTCAAAAGGCTTAAGCACAAAGCAGGCTGGGTTGAAGAACACTTTATCCTGAGGTGAACTGTGCTCTCAGGAAACGCCCTGTAATTGTACCCGGCCATGCTGGTGTTTGTCCTGTTGCAGTGATGTGTGTCTGTGTTTTAGTGTAACTGGGTGAGGGCTGTAAGATGTGTAAAAAGTTGGTAATGGAACATTTACAGGGGAGGTGGGGGTGCAATTATTTAGCAGTCTTGAGAATCTGAGGTGCTTGCTCTCAGGTATTCACCTGCTAGTTTTGAAAGAGAACTATTTCTGCTAGAAATTGTTCTGTTATATAGTTGTTTTAATGCCTGTGCATTCTTAGTACTTTTGAAGAGAAGGAACACAGTCCTTTCTTACTTTTCATTCATTAAAATCTTACTTCTAATTGTGGAAGAGTGGTTGAATGATGAACAGGTTGGGGCTACTCCAGTACAGCTGAATATCTACAAGTCTACATGTTTTCTGCAAATCCATCCACAGGAATCCTAATAAATGAGGTATCTAAAATCTGTATCTAAAAACTCTGATTCCTGACTGTAAAGGGACCAAACCCAACTGTCAGTCAACAGACATAGAAAAGGAATATTGACAAAAGCAGGGCATTAAGCAGAAGCAAATTTCAGAATTTGTCCTGTAGACAAATGTGGATGCTCATGTGAGGAAAGGGGTTCCCAGCTCAGTGAGGCTGATGGTGTGGGGGAGGACACATGCCTTGGAAAAAGAGCAGTGCAGACATCTGGAACCCAGAAATGGGATCCAAACTGGGGAAAGAACTGAGTCTGAATGTGTTTTGATACCTCAGTACTTGGGGCTATGGACTGGTGCTGGTAGGGAGCACCTGCAGGAATTTATGTAAGAAGATGTTATGCTGAGTAATTAAATAAAAACTCAATGTTTATTCCTAACACATTTCAGTTAGACTTTATCTCATACTGTTATTTTGGAAGCACTGTAATGCTAAACCATGCTTGAAGTTGTTTTAAACTTAAAAACACAACCCCCCCAAAAATACTTGATGGCAGTGCATTACCTAAATTTACTCTTGTGTTGAGCATTTTAAATTTGCTTTATTGCAGCTTTACTGCAGTTTTATTTTTAGTTAGTTCCTAGTGAGAATAAATAAATAAAAGGCCATATCCAAGATTTCTGCATAGGTTATTTTAGACATATTTTTTTTTCCTTTGCTGCATGTAATAACTCCTAAGTAATGTTGTAGGTACTGCAGAAATAAATTGTGCATGTTTAATTTTAGAGGAACTATGTAAATATGGCAAAATAACTGGAAAGCAGCAGAGGAACAAAGGTTGCTGGTTCAGATGTTGAAGGCAGAGTAGGTGAGACACCGGAGCTGAGCAGGGAGGCAAAGCCCAGCAGCTTACCAAAACAGGGCTTGTAGGGCATGCCTTTAAACCATTTTTTTTTGGACCTGGGTTGTCCAGGCAGAAGCTAGGCTGAGCCTAATTGCCTGCTCTGGAGGAATGCTGAGCTGCTGTAGGGCATCCTGCAGACTGTTCTGGTAATCCTGCTTTCTGAGAGGAGCAAACTTTTTGCAGACATGCCAAACTTAACTGTGTAAATCTCCTCTCAGGAAAGCAAACACCCACAGCAACCATGTATTTAAATTCCCAATCTGAAACCTCCAACACCACTCTTTTTATTAAATTTCATTTTAATTTAGGCAATCATCATGTTGCAAATGGAAGCTATTAAATCTTTGCACAACAGAAGCATCTAAGATTGAAGTTTCTTCTGATCTGTCCCAGCTGCAGACAAAAAGCCAATCCTTACTGGAAGATCATTTTTCTAAGCTCCTGTCAGTGAAGCAAATAATGCAAATAGTTGCATTAAACTCCCTGTCTGAGGAGTTCCTAGAGGAAGTATTGGGAAGCTGGAGATTCTCACTTGCTTTAAAATGGTCATTTCACTGCACAGACCTCCTGACATGTGTGGAGTAGTATCAGCTTGAAATGTAGTGTCAGAATTTTCCAGGCTTTCTTTTTTTTTTTTGTGTACACTGCTTTTGTGTCACTCCTATATAATATTTTTGCTTGGTAACATGTGGTTTTTATACTGCTGCAAATCCTTTGTGAATGTCTGTTCTCAGTGCTTCTTCTGACTTTTTTTTTTTCTTTTAATTAGCTAACATCTGCCTGCCAAAGCTCTGTTTTTGAGGTCAAATTTATTCTACTGGTCACTTTATGGGAATTCATGAAAAAGAATCTGTTGTAAGTCAAACAACGAATTTGCTTCATGGTACTGTGATTATGTTCTTGTTCAAAAATTTTTGCAACTTTCTTGATGACACTGGTCTGAATTTTCTTTACAGATGACTCAGGGCTTTGCTGTAAATTTTGTACAGATCTAATTGGATCATTTACAAACTGGTCTAGAATAAACTGGAGTCACTAGGCCTTTGGGGGTTTATGCTAGGGAAATGATTTACATTTTTGTTTGTAGGGCTTCAGATTAGAGAACATGCTGAACTTTAGTAGATGTGGAAATAGTTTTTTGAGCTCTTTACTATGTGTTACAATACTGCAGTGGGAAGCTACTCACAGCTTCCGTAAGAAATGAAAGAAAGAGGTTTTTCCATCGTGAGATTCATTGTCTTTTATAAAACCATGAGCTGAAAATTTCTCTCTCTCCAGTGCCTGACTGGAGCAGGGGCACAGATTGCCATTTCACACTAAAAGACTTGCATTTAGATGGCTGAGGGTGGGTGGATTCCTCTCTGCCTCTGCTGTTCCTGGGTGGAAGGAGGATTTCAAATGCAATGGAAGAATGATGCTCAGCAGGATGAAGAAGGGTAGCATTAGGGCCTAGAGTACATTCTGGACTGATTATTGAAAGCCACAGGGATAAAATTTTAGTGATTTTACTAAGGTAATGTTCTCCTTTTAAGGCCTGGCTAACTTCAGCTGAGCCTAAGGAGGTCACCTTCCAGCTAGAAGATGTCTGCAGAAGGGAAGTGGTGCCCTGAAGTGGAGGGAAAAGATTGTTACCTTGAAAAAAAGTGCAATAAGTAGGACTAGGAGTGCCCCACAGCTGACTCCAGACTTTCATGAGTGCAGCAGACAGAGGAAGCTGAGCCAAGGTTTGCTCAGGGCAGGCACAGGTTTGAGAGGTAAACCAGAATTTAACAATGATGAAGATTGAACACCAGTGCCCCTCACTTTCTTCTGTCACAGCATGATGAAGTCTACACTTCTACAGTCTGCTCTTTCTGTGATTTAAAATCAGCGTCCTCCACCTCCCCTCCCTCCTCTCTGCTGTCAGCAGTGGCATTTTCCAGATCCCTTCCCAAGGCTTAAATCACATTGTGAGCCTGAGCAGTCCTGGCTCTCGGGCCTTGGATGGAGATGCTGTACAGTAGTCTGTTTTATTTACAGGAATGTGTCTGTAATGAGAAATGCCCTCTAGAATTTCCCTCAAAGAATAGTCTGGCTGTTGATATGTCCTGTTCTCTGGGAGACCCACAGACAGGGCATATGGATTTTTCACTGCCCAGGGTGAAAACTATTCCTGTGAATGTAAATTTTCTTCTGAAGTTCTTGGGTATATTGGGATCTGTGGTCACTTTGTGTGGTTTGGAGTGCTGTTCTGTTCTTTGCCCTCTGAAGAGATGGTTGTGATTCATAGTGGTTCTCTGGGAGAAATGGTAATGTGTGATTTATAATGGAATTCAGCACACAACAATTATTTCCCAAGTGCTCATTTAAGAAAAAAAAAAAAAAAAAGCCAAACTAGAAGTGCAGGGGGATGCTTATGCTGCCTGATAGGTTCAAGACTGTCTCCATCATGCCCAAAATACTCTGTGGGTACTGGTGGGAAGATCTGGAAGATACATGTGGCTTTTCACTGCAAATTTTAACAGAGGCACCCTATAAGCAGTGTAAGAATCCTTGGGAAAAGCTGCAACCCTTTATGCATGCTCCTGAAAGGACTGGGCAGGCTGTTGGGCTTCCCCCTACCTTGCCCTCCCTAACTGTGGGGAGTTCCTGTGAAGTTCAGACCTGAAGCACAGCAACTGTGCTCTGGCAGAGGGTTTGGGCTGGCCTTTGCTTGGGGAAGCTGCAGCTCTTGTTCAGGTCAGACAACACCAGTGCCCATAACTCCTGAGCACTCTGAATGCATTATGCACTGTGAGTTCAGAATGGGTCTTCCTCTGCACTGGGATAAACCCAGGTGTCTTCTTGGGTCCATGAGTGGTCTTGGGATAGCTTTTCATCTGACTGCCAGATAAAAGGTCTGGGGCCTCTGGACACTGCTTGGGTGTAGGAAGAGCTGTTGCACACTGATGCCTTGGTGTTGATCAGTAATTCCCTTCATCTTGCATTTCTGATAAAATCTCTTTCTCTCTTCACTTAATCCCCTTCCCGTGGTGTGTGAGCTGGTGTCAGAAATGAAATGTATAGGTGCCCTTTACTCCATCTCCTTCCTGTAAGCTCAGTTGGTGCCAACGTCTCGTCTGAGAGGAACAGACCCCTTGGGGTGAATAAATACCTTTTTAATAAAGGGAAAAAATACTTTATTCTCCCTGGTGCCAAAGGGCTTTGCTTGCAACAGCAGCAGGCAGTCCCTGCCTGATTCTCTGCCAGCACCTCCTTAGCACAGTGTTTCCTAGAGGGGAGCTTTTGGCTTCAGTGATGTATTACTTGCAAAATAAGGAATTGTGGCCTTTACATTAGGCATAGCAAGTTTCTCTTGTTAAGAATATTTCATTAAAACTTTATCCCTGTGTGTTGCAAACTGCTCCTGTTGTAACAGTGTCCAGATGTGTATTTAAAGTGATCTGTATCCATTGGTTTTGATAACCTCCTTTGGCAACTTACCCTCTGTGCTGAACGCTATTCATTATCATGAGAAGTTCTGCTTGAGTGCCTGGGTCTCTCCTGGTTTTTCCTTTGCTTTGGTCTGGATTTTTTTTTTTTTTTTTTTTTTTTTTTTTTTTTTTTTTTTTTTTTTTTGAGAGGCTCAATAAATTCAAACTTATTCCATGTTGGCGAAGGTTTTAGAGTTACAGTTCTCTGGTTGCAAACAAGTTAAAACAAACCCCAGTCATTTTGCCTTATCTCCCTGGTGAAACTCTGTCTGCAGGAGCTGAATTCATCCTCTTGTTTCTGCTGCTTTAGCTGCTCGTTATTCCCCCTGCCTTTTCCATTCAGCCTCCCAGCACAGCACAGTTCTTCTTTCCCATGCTTTGATTGAAGCTTCCTCCCATTTCAGTTGTGCTTTACCAAGAGTACTTTGTCCTGGGCAGTAAAGGAAAGATGCAGCTCCTCGATGCTGCCCTGTGGAGCCCATGCTGGGAATTCTTGTTCCCATACAATACCAGCCTTCCCGAGGCAGGCAGTGGGAATGGCACACACATGTGATCTGCAGACTGGCAGGCAGTGGCATCACTGGGGCTGGGATGATTGTTCCTGCACCCTCTGGACCTATTTGCATTCATACATACAGTGGGAAATTGTAAGGACTTCATGAGAGCTATAACTAATAACGCTTCTCAGGAGGAGGTTCCGGGGGGGGCAATGTTCTTCCCGATTTGGGAGGTTTGCATTTTGTCCTTTTTGCTTGCAAATACTTTACATCAGTCTTGCATTTTTGTGTTTTTTTTGTTCTGTTGAGAAGGCATATTTTGAATTCTCAGCAGGATTTTTCTTTATGGTACTCTAGAGTCATGGCCGCAGATAAAATAAACATTGAATCTTCAGTTTTTAAGTGATCAGCAGTCTTGCTATCTTATTTTCCTTTTCACCCTAATTATGTGCAAATCTATAAAAGGGGCTTTTCCTGATTTTTCACTTACAATCTTTCACCAGTGGTTGCTGCTACTTTTGACCACTTGCTTCGTCCTTGCATATGAGAGTTTTCTGTGAGAGTATTGGTTTGAATGACCTGGTGTTGACATCCCTCTGGTACTGACAGAGCTGGGTGTACAACCACAATCTGTCTCAGTAATGGCACGTATCAGTTTCAGGAGAGTCCTTAAATTGGGCAATTTTTGCATCATCCTATCACCTCACATTTGTGGCTTGCAGATGTGCCAAGGGGAGTTAGGTTCAGCAAACCGCATGCTTTTCTTCATCCTTGTGTATTTGTAGAAGTGGTTTCTGGGTGTTCTTGTGTCTTACTCTTCTTCTCTGATTAAGTATTTCTCTTGAAAATCTATTTATGATGCAAGTGATACCCTCTTGCATTTGTTCTTGAATATTTTTCCATCATTAATTTTCAGTTGTATTCAATACCAGACCTATATCTGAAAATTCAATGCCTGGAGATGTAAAATAAGTGAATGTGAAGATTTCAGTAGTAACTTATGGCATAAATCCTTGAATTAACCCTTTTTTAAATCTTCCCTGGCAAGAAAATATGACATTAGGTAGGAGTAGAATTAAGGAGTTGTGGTTCTGGCTTACTTGATGCATGGAAGATAAGAATTTCAGAACTTCCCAGATTTCATTATTCTCTGGTCTATCATTTGTCATTCCAAATGGATCAGCATCTTGTCGATGATGCAGTTTTGCTTCGTTATTGTGGGAACAGCATGAGTCAATATGAGTTCAAGCAGATAAGCAGCACTTCAGTAATGTCAGCAGGCAGAAACAGCAAGTGCTGCTTGTGCCAGTCCAAGGCTTGGCTGAAGACCTGCTCAGTGCTGCTTCCAGCCTCTTGCTGTCCTGAAAGCCAGACTGACCCTTTTCACAGGTTCTTGACATGCTGCCAATGTCCAAAAATGACCAAAGTACTGACTTCTATCAAGATTTTGTCATCACCAGAAAAGAACTGTTTTGTTAGCAATGGAAAGATTTCAAGTTAAAGAATGGACAACCCTTATTTATGGTTTTGCCTTTGCTATGTGAAGTAATTTTCTAGCTTCTTGTAGTTTTATTTGCTTTATTTCCAACTGCAGTGGAATTAGATGTGGGTTTAAAAAAAAGGCATTTTTGTTTTCTGATTATTTCAGTATAACCATTGCATAATACTGTAAAATATGCCCTAGAGTAAGTGGTGCTGTTGCTATAAAGCAAATGTCTCTCATACTCTGGAGTGAACCTTTGAGTATCCATACAGGAGAGCTCCAAAAACCTCATGGAGCAGGGAGGAGGAAAACTGGGAAGAGAAATCCTTGGGTTGCCCATGCTAATGGCCTCTACTTTCTGCATGCCTTACAAAATGGTAAACTCTGTGCATCCTTTTTTCTACATGACAAAAGAATCTGACCCTTTAATACTCTTTTTCTAATTACATTACATCTGTACCTTGCTTGATTTCAGTCTTAATGCAGCAAAGCTTTTTAAGCATGTTAAATAGTTTTCCTTAATCAAATCCTTGGGTTCTAATTCAAATACTCCCAGAGGCCTTCCTTTTCTGGTTTGATCGTGTTTCCACATTTCCAGACAGAAGAAGCAAAACATGGTAAAATTTTTGCCTCCTTGGCATGACTCACAGAAACCTCTTATCAATGTTTGAAAGCATTTGGGCTCTTTTTTTCTGAGCAGTGGCAATAAAATTTGTCTGATATGTAGGTACAGTCAGGACAGAGCTTTCCATAGGGCTCAGGAGCTGCTGTTCACACTGCTGAGAGTGCTCCAGGGTGAGCAGCTGTGTCCCCCTGCCCACCCTCACTGCTGGGAGGCTCCCCAGGGCTCTCCACCTCCTACTGCCTATGAACAGCACCTTGCACATGCACCAACCTCCCTTTCTTCCTCATCCAAGGCAAAGGACTTGAAATCTGACTATGTGCTTTTAGGTTTTTTTCACGCCACTTCAAATCTACTGCAGGAAGTTGATTTGCTGTTTTACCACCCAAAGTTTGTTCCCGCCATCCTCCTGTGACTGTGCCAGCAAGAGGCAGCCCCTCTCCTGTTCTGCAGCACCTCCAGTTATATTTGGTGCCAGCCTGGGTTCTGATAGACTTTGTGTGGAACAGTTGGTTCTCTCTGTAGGCAAGTGTCAAGCACATTTAGCCTGTTCTGCCCAGGTATGACCCTCCCACACCCCTGCCCTTCCTCATCATCTCTGTCCTTGGTTTCCTTCTCCAGCTAATTTGCTCCTAAGACTTGTACCCATCCACACACAAGAATCCCAGAGGGGATGCACAGGACTCCTGGCCCTTGCAAACAGTTCTTGTTTTGTCTCTGCACTAAGCAACATTTCCCCCATCTTCATCTCAGTGTTCTCTGCTGAGGCTGCAGGGCAGAGATCCTTTCTCTTTTCAAAGATGATTGTGGTTTTGGCTGAGCCCTGCAGGCTTCTGCACAATGCAGAGTAATATTTGGTCTAATTTAGTTAACTGTTAGTATTCTTTTGATGTGATACAGTCTATGCTGAAATTTTTGTGTTGCTATTGCCAAAAAAAACCCAGTGGTAATGAAGAGGAGCCCCATACCTGTTTAGAGGGGCAGTTCAGGCAATGTTGAAGAGTGTGTCATGATGTGCAGCATATTCCTTCTACGGTAAAGCTGGATAATTTATATGCCTATAGAACTCCCTCTATGAGGGTCTGTGTGCTTTTAAAGGGAGCTTTATCATTCTGCTCAGATTTTATAGAATTGTATGGGTGTTGTCCAGGTTTAAAATTTCATTGGTCATCTTCATTGTGACAGAAAATTGAGTTTTGCTTTTATTGGTTTATAATGGAGGCTGGTATATGTCATACAACTCACAATAAAGAAAAAAAAAAACAAACATAAAAAGACCAACCAAAAACAAAGTCTACTTTAAAGCAGGAGACTCTGCTGTATTTCATATTTCCACTGCCCCAAGGGAATAGCTTAACATTGCTTTACTGCTTTTGAAAGAAAAGTGTTCTGGCTGGATTTGGAACTGAGGTAGACTGTTGTATCCCTATTTCACATTAAAGAAGCTAAACTGTAGGGAAGAGCTGCTTCTATGCTTGTCACAAATCTGTGGCAGAGAGCCACGGGTTATGAAGTGCAAATGAATACTGAGAAAGTTTCTCTCTAATAAAAAGTGTGGAACCAATTTCACCACCTCTCTGTCCATAGAATGGCCAGTGGGCATACAAGACAAAAGGCATCCTGAGATAATTGATACAGATGAAAAGAGCACCAGGAGTGGCAATGGCATGGAAAACATGCCCTACATCTGAGAGACATGGTGCATACCCAGATTTGCAGGCTGCAGCTCCAGAGTAATTCTTATTTTTCCCTTCATTTTCAGATTCCCTTGTTCACCTTGGGTCCTGTTTCAGCTTGTGCTGGTTGAGAGCAAAGTCCTGGCTGAAGGCCACAGGGCAGGTTTCATCCTTCACCTCCCCAGCCATTGGCCTCTGGGGTTGAAAGGAAGGGGCTTTTTCCCACTAGTATCCTCTTTTCTAGAATGCATCTAGTATCCTCTTTTCTTTTCTGGAAGACAGGCAGGCTTGAGTTACCTGTATCTTTATGATATTTAACATGTTGACTCTGCATCTCAGCTGGAAATTTGAAGTGTAACTCTGATATTATCATAATCACCACAGGTAAATGGGCAAAGGCTTCTTGGCTCAGTAGAGGTTTCCTCTTCAGTTTGGCCACTGCCATCCCCTGTGTGTGTTCTGCTGCCATAATCTTGCCTGAGCATGTCACAGGTGCCCAGAGTTTATTTTTGAGATTCATCAAACACATCATTACATTACTTTGGCAGGTTAATTGAAGGAGCTACATGAGTTCAGGCAATGAACATGAGTTAGGATGAGCCGAGTGCTAATCCCCCTGGTGTTTTCTGAAAGCTCCTCTCAAAATCAATAAGTACACAGTTATTTTCCCCTTTTAAATAAATATTGCCACAAAGAGCCCTGTCCTTGCAGGTGTAGGCAGTGCTTCTTGGGCAGTTGTGTGAAGATATCTTTTGGAAGAGGACACAAAAGGGCAAACAATAAACCCAAAGAAAAACACTTTTATAGAGCAAATCAGATTAAAATCAAGCAGGTTGTGGAGGAAATGATGCCTGGTTTAGTGTACTTTAATTAATCTTCTTTAGGTTTGCATCACTAATTAATCTCTTTTTATGGTCTACATTACTGCATGCAACTGCATATTTCCAATGTGATAGCTTGTCCTAACTGCTAGCATATCCTTGTAAAATAAATTAGCAGTACTTTCTGCCTGCAGTTGTGCTCTGTGGATTTCCAACCTGCCAGTGCCTCTCGTGAAATGCAGAGTAGTTGTGGTGGGAGATAGGAGGCTCTACATAATCAGAAATCACTTTCAAGAGCAATAACTGGAGCTTCTGGCTATTTGAAGAATGTGATTCAATAACATCCCTGAACAAATGACTTGCTTTTGGGAATTTTAACTCTTTTTAAAAACACCCCTCTCTGATGACTAGTACTTGTGACTGAGTCAGTGTAAGACGACCAGGGCAGAGGATGTGTGATGGCTGTCACCATGGATGGAGACACCATGATGCAAGTGAGAGTGAACATGGAAATACCAGAACTGACTCTTCTCTTGGATGTTGCTATGATAAAATCCATCTCTGTGCAGTTAAGTGTTTGCACAGCCCTAGAAGAATCCAGGGCTGGACAAAGTGCTTTCAAGTTAATTCATTTGCTTTGAAAAGAAAACCCTTTGGAGATCTTGCTTCAGCTGCAAATCTATTGGGTGTCTCTTCTTCCACTCCCCGCTGTGGTGTCTGGTGTGAGATGCAGGACCAGACTCAGTCTGTAAGTACTGCAATAATCTAATGGCCAAAAGTAAAGGCACTGATGATCAGACATCACTTTAAGCCTACTCTGTATCCATGCCAGCAGATGAATTGGACTGTGGCTGGCCAGTTGTTGGGTTAAAAGGCTTTGATGCCCAATATTTTATCAAGAGGGAGGAAATGAGATTGATCAGCCTGGGTAATCTGAATGCAGAGGCTGTGTTTAACTGAGCAGTAGGAAAAAGAAGCCTTCCATGTTTCTGACAGGGTCTTAAAGAGGCTCTGCAGGTCCTGAGGAATCATTGATATCTGGCTGGAGAGAAGCTGAGAAAAATTAATTGCTGCTGTGTGAAGGGAGGCCCTTTCACTGCCAGTGGTGTGCAGCATGCTGCCTCTGAGAAAGAGTGAGGAGGGAAACAAAGCATGCGAGTGAGATGCATGACAAATTAAACCTCTGGATAACCCCGTGTCAGTAAATCACTTGCCTCAAACACCAGTACTTCATTCCTCAATATGCCGTGAAATCGTGTAAAAGCAGGGCTTCACATCTTGTGTGTTTGACGCTGAAGCTTTACTTAAATGCCGAAAATAGTGGATCTTGGGAAAACTCTGCATGGCCATTCCATACCACAGGGTGTATCTGAAAGTGTTTGGAGTCAAAACATCCCTTGGTTAATGTGGAAGTGGGGAAATACCTATGCTATGATATTTGGGTACATGGAAATTTGGGAATGTTATCTTGAATCTCCACAGAAAATCAGACCAAGCTTCATCCACATGGGACCAGCCTCAGTTCTGTACATTTGAGGCAAGCTGGGACGTTTCTGTGCAGTGTAAGGTCCCTTTCCAGACCCTCATACGTGAAATAAATCATTTAATTGTACAAAACTCTTTAGTTACTAAATAACCAAGATAACTGTTGCTAAACAGTGACTAAGGGTAATGCAGCATTCCCAATTAAATTATTTATGTGCTGGAATTGGGCCAGAAAGAGCACTTTGGGCAATCTTTCCTCTGCCTCCCTGTGCTGTCCCCACTGCGCAGCCCCCAGAGACCTCAGGCCAGATGCAGCCCATGTGTTTGGATAGATTTGCTCCTTTGCACTTCCTTTGGTAGGCAGGGCAGAAGTGGAGAGGATCTCTGTGTGCACATATATTTTCAAGCGCATGAAGGAATTCAGTGTCTTTGTTAATGCTGTTTTATTAGAGGACTAAAAACACAATGATGAGCTCTCAAATCAGCTCAAAAATGCAAATTCTTCTGCCTCTTGCATTTCTGTGACAGTGGTTACTCAGAAGTCTTGTGATTAAGGCAGTAAAACGTGGCTCCCAGCTGAAGCTGAATTTTGGTGTAATACTGCTGCAGACTCCTGGGCGTTGCTGCATGGAAACACAGTTCTAGGTAATTGCCTGTGTTTCCCAAATGGTGTTAAGTTTCAAATCCAGATGCAAATTCTGGTCATGCCCACTGTCCTTCAGGCTCCAACAGAACCACCAGCTCCAGCCAATTGTGGCCACACATGAAATCGTGCAAAGAGCTGTGTTCTGTATCTCCTCTTGTACGAAATGTTGACATTTGGATGTGTTTGTGATGAAGGGATGCTGCCAGGAGAGAGAAGGGGAGAAGTGTATGGGCAGAGTGTTGGGCAGCTGCCCTGCACGACTGACTGCACTCGTGTGACCCATTGTAGGCAAGGGGAGTTGGGCAGAAGGATATCCCCACTGTGAGCTCAAGGAAACTGATCTGGGTTTGCTTTATTTCAGAATGAAAGTTTGGTTGTAAACTGGATAAAGTCCACTTTGTGTTTTACCAGTAGCATCCCTGAATCTGCAGGGACAAGGCAAATGGGGGGAAAATGAATATACAGAGGACCCTTTCTTAACAGAAGTTGTAGACCAGCAGTAAATAAATGCAGATTGTTTTGGAGGGTTTGGTTTTGTGCACCAGAGGCAAGCTCTCATCCTTAGCTGTCCCTGCCAGGCTGTAAGCTGAGAGCTCAGAGCTGCTTCTCCAGAGGGTCCTTGAGCAGCCTTCCACCAGGAGTAGCTGGCTGGGGCTGTGCCTGGAGAGCTCTGCGCCTCCTGACCTTCAGCTCAGCTCTGGGGTTTGTTCTCCTCTCTACTGTGGAAGAAGCTTTGTCTGGTTTGTTTTACTCAGCCAGCATGGAAATGTGCACATCTCTTTTTTTCCAGCCTGAGACTGTTCTCGTCTTTAAGTCTTGCTGAACAAATGAGATATTGTTCACTAGTTCTGAGAGCTGTTTGTTAGTTAAGAAAAAGAAAAAATCTCCTTTTTCTCTTGTAGCAGAGAAAGTTAGTTGTAGTAACAACTGGGTTTTCACTATCTTGTTTAAAAAAATTCTAATAAATGTTTAACACATTAACAAAGTCAATACACACTCCAGCAGCAGTGCATCTGTGTTTCCTGTACTCTTTTTTGAAGCTTGGCATACAAAGTATCATTTAAATACCATGGTGAAAAGGGCAAGCATTCAATTTAATGCCTTTGAAATAATTCTGGAATTAAATCCTGGGCAATATATCTCAGTCGAGCAGTGTTGCATGTAGCCACATGCAGCTAATGAGCCATCAAAGGCAATGCTTTAAATCCCATGCATACAGTACACAGATCTTTTATTTCTGCTGTCATAACACAAATCATGAACCTTGATTCTAAATCAAACACAGGTATAGGAAAAAGGGGGAGAAATAGAACAAGAGGGAAAAGGAGGGAGTAGCTTCATGGCTAATTGGAAAGAAATTTGAAGCAATGGGGGTTTCTTTCAACACCATTAATCACCTCTGCTGGAACATCCTTCACAACCCAAGCTTTTCTTGTCCCTGTTGCTATTTTCCCTCTTTAACATGGCATGGAATGTACATAATCATTGTTGCTCTTGAAAGCCATTTCTCTCATGCTGTGGTGGAAGGGCTCAGAGTACAGGCCTGTCACAGATCCCTTTGGGCTTGGTGGGGCTGCAGGTTTTCTGCCTTCATCTGCTGCCCTGAACTCACCAGAGAGAACACAGCTGCTCCTCCCTGCCTCGTGGGCTGTGGAGGAAAGATGCTGATGTTTTCTACACAGTCCAGCACAGCTGAGACACCAAGGATGTAATGCAATGAATGCAAGAATCTGGACTGGGAAGTGGGGGGAGGAGGACATTTGTGTACAGAGTCAAGACATGGGTTCTGCCAGCACTTCCCCTACCTTGTTTTCCCCCAGGCAAGGTAAACATGTGCAGCAGCTTAAGATCCATGCTGGTTGCCTCCAGGCTGCTTAATGGCCAGTGTCAAATGAGTGATGGCTGTTAGCCAGCTCCACAACCATGAGCACTCACCTTCCTAAATCCTTGAGATACCTGGAAGGAGGAGCACGCTCCTGAAGGCTGCCCAGGGCTCCTGCTGCCCTCGAGCAGATGAACAGTACTGGCAATGTATGGAAAGACACACCAGTGACCTTGGCCACCTTGATTTTCACAGAGACTTTGGGGACATCAGAGTAGGTTATTCCCACCCTGTTTCCATTTGATTAAGCTACTTGCCAGCTAAATGGGCACTCAATGTGTATAATTACTACTACTGCTATTATTATTAGTATTTCAAAGGTGAGAAGTCACTGCACCTAAGAGGGCTGGTAGCTGTGAAGTGAGGGGCTGTGAACTCCACATGCATCATTCCCAGTGTCTTTTCTTGCCTGGTTTATGTTTTGAACAGCATCATGGGGAGGGCGTTTAATGACTCATGGCAGAGATCCTTTAATTACATGATGCTGATGGAAGCTGGAAAATGAGCAGCTGTAAGAAGCTTTGTGTTGGGTGAAAGGGTTTTGAAGGCTCACAGGTAGTGCTTGCCTTAAAATGCCCAGGGTAAAAAAGGGGGGAGAAGGGAAAGGTTATTATTGCTGGTACAGCTGCATCAGTGTGGCACAGAGGAATTAGCTGTGCTGAGATGTCAGGGAGGGGATCAGCCTGGAGTTGTGCTGGAATGCTGTGGCTGTGTCCCCATGCTGCTCCCACCTGCACAAAGCCACATGCACACGTGGATCACATTCATGTGTGAAAAGGTGTTCCTTTGCAGTATTCTCAAGTGGTGAGTGAAGAAGCCTGAGTGGGAATTTGTAACTACAATAATCCTTTCAAAAATAATTAATAATCTAGTAAGCAATAATGAAAAATACTTAGGAGAGTGGAGGCTGTATAAGTCTTTCAGCCTGCTGTGTTAACCAAGGTATTCTCAAGCTCTTATTATGTCTTGTTTACCTTTGTAATGCAATTTTTGAGCAAAATAATGGTTTTACTTTCTTATTTAAATGTTATCACCAGCTCTCACTAATGGAGTGGTTAAGAGGTTATAACATTTTAGCAAGCTTTGAGTTTTCTCTGGTTTTGATCCTCAGGCAATATGACTCATATTTTTGTGAGATGCTCAACTTTCTGGCAAAAGAGATATAGAAAATAAATCAAGCTTTACCATTAGAATTAAAATAGCATTTTCTACTCTAAAGCATTTTTGTCTATGTGTTTATATAACATACACAAACTCTGCAGGTTTTTTTTCCTATAGTGAAAATTCTATCCATGTCTTAAAAAGAAGGCTGGTCCTCTGTATCCAGAATACATTAATGTGATCAATAGAGATATTTTCCACATTCCATTGCAAATATTTATAAACTACACACCAATGCATTTTATGCTAAAATGTATTTCCTCCCACAAGGGTTTCCTGTTCGTCACGGTATATATCCAACTGGAAAACACTGAAAAATGGGAATGTGTTAACAGAACAAGCTAGAAGGATACAAATCATCCTCTTTCTTCCCCTCTGTGGGGAATAACGTGAATATTTATAGATCTGGAAACTTACAGGAGTCTATAATGAGTAAGAGCTGAGCCATTCTTTGTGCTGATGCCATTTCTTGCTTTGACCTGAACATCCATCAGTTAGGAGCTGTAGCACCAAGGAGACTGAATCAAATCAGTCATCAGTACTTAAACCAAATTTGTGGGCTTGTTTTCCATTAAAATTGCAGTAGAGCAGGAGCAAAGTTGCAGAGCCCCACAAGGATAATGCTGTTTGCAGCACATGGCAAAAAAGACACTTGAATGCTGTGGTCCTGGGGAGGGGGAAGATGGTGGCTGCTTGTTTTTAGACATTGCTGTGAAGTTGCCTAGGTCAAACACAAGACCTATTTGACAGGCTTGTCTGGGGCAGCCAGCGGTGCTCCCACGTGGAATTTAGCAGTGTTCCCCGGCCTTGGAAGCCATCATTTTTGCCAAACTGTTTTATGTGGAAGGTGGGTAGGGTTTTATGAGAAGTGAAGGCATGCTGATAACACAAAAGAGGAGGTTCCAGTGAGCTGCTCTCGCTTATTGAAGCCAACTGATGGAGCGGGGAAAGGAGGAGGGTTAACACAATCCAGTGGGAAAGCAGAGAGCAGAAAAAGCACTTCAAAGCAAAGGCTGAGCAGGGGTCAGGAGCAGTGTCAGGTCCAAAGAGAAATGGAGAGGGGAAAACCTGAACTCCCTGCGACTTCCCTGACAAAGAGAGCAGTCTCGGGTACTAGAGGGAAGAGGGGAGGCTGGCTAAAATGGACACACCACAGGGAAAAGATTAGAGAAATCTGGAAGAAAGAAAACTCATTGTTATTTTAAAAATAGGGAAAGGAAAAAAAAATGCAGGCAGGGTATCTCATGAAAAAACCAGTCATGTTTTCTTGTCTGTTCTGGGTTTCCAGGAAGCAGGTAGGAGCAGAGCTCCAAAAGTGAGTGGGAACATGCAGAGGTCTTGTAAGAGGAGATGTAAGGTTGGGGTTTAGCCTAGCTCATTCTTCATGCAAGTCTGTCCTGTAAAGGTTACATTGGAGTTTCTTGTTGTTGGCTTTAGGACTGAAGGCCTAATTCTGACTGGGACAAAAGTCACTCTGTAATATGCTGAATGGACTAAGTTGCAGGATAGATCCTCAATTCCTTGTTCATATATAGCCAAAACTAATCAATAAAATATATTTAAAGACTCACTTGGGATCACAGATCTTATAAAACCCTTCTAGAATGTTTAGCTTTTACCCAAGTGTTTTGGCTGAGGATGTTGTGTGGGCACAAAGAATCCCACAGCAGTAAATGGTCTTAGAGGAACTGGGAAGCTATCTGTTATTAAATGTCCTTAGTAAAATAATGTGATGTCTCAGGATGGAGGCAAAGCAGCCTCAAGCAAAGAACATAGGGCAGGAAGAGTGGACTGTGTTAAATCTGGCTTTGGAAGGGGAGAGGAAATAAGTGTCAAGCGTGACACAAGATGTGCTGCTGTGTCCACATGCAAGGGCTGGTAGGAAGTGGGGTGGAGGGCCACACATGCAGCTTCCCAGCAGGAATGACAAGCATTCCCTTCAGGAGAAGTCTGACTAGCTGATAGCAAAGCAGAGAGGAGGTTCCTACTGACTTGTGCTGAAGCACTGGCCCTTTGCCTGCTTGCTGGCAAGCTGCTTGGCAAGCTCTCAAGGTGTCTGGGTTTCCAGGGCCTGCTGGCTCAGCCATTCAGGCTGTTCCTGGCTCTGGTATCTGCAGGTTTAGGATAGATGTGTCCCAGCAGCTGCCTGGGTTGAGGGTGCCCAGCTCCATGGTTTCCATTTGGAGAAGCCAGCAGTTTGGCAACCTCTGCTGCGCCCTTCTGACAGCCTGGGAACAGGCTTGGGGACACCTGGCTCCCTCTCGGGTTACTGGAAAGAAAAGATGAGTGCCTGGCAGCTCAAGGGACTGAAAAATGGGAATCTGAGCTGTTGTCTAATTTGGAAAAACTTAATATTGTTTTGATGGGTTTTCTTTCTCATTTCCTGTCTATAAAGAATGCTATAATTTCTGGTCTTCTCTCCAAAACAGAATGATGATAATTTTATTCCAAACTTCCCATGGACTAAATTTCAGTCATTCTACCCTCCAGATTAATAAGATTTTCTCTTGCATGTCTGTTGTCCAGACCACAGTCTCTGTTTTTCTGTGCTTGTCCAACTGATCCCTCTGGCCTAGAACAACCCCAAAATACAGTAAGACCTTATGCTTAAGAGAAAATTCCAAGTTGGGGAGCAAACTGACACAGAAAAGTTCAGTGTCTGAGAGCATCAGTTGTGTTAATAATTATTGAAGGAGGAAGGATCAGTATGGGAGATTGTGGCTTCCCCTCTCATTGTGATGATTTCTAGGCCAGAATCTCAATGATGAGATTATACTGTCCCCAGTGAAAAGTTGGAATACATTAACATTTAAGAGAGTGGCTGTGCACCAGTGTTTTGCAGTGTATTGGTTATTAAAAAATCTTCAGTTACAAGACAGTCAGGAAGGACTTTCTTGGTTTGTTTTAATGTTGTGTAGTGATAGATACCTGCAGGAGGAAAATATGCTGTGTGCTCAGAGCAAGTGCATGGATCTTGGAGATTGCTGAGTGTCTTGACCCTGGGATAGTAGTTCCATCATTCCTGTGCAGAAAATCGCCCTGTCCAAAATCTTAAGTTGTCCCCTTGTTGGTGTGGGTGTCCTCACTCAAATCTCTCTGCCTTTGCTTGCTACCTGAGGAAGTGGTAACTTGCTCAAGAATCTCCTCTGTGCCCTGGGTGATGTGCCTTGTCCTGGAATTGCCAGTCTGGTCCCTGCAACAACTCACAGCAATCTTAATCTGTGGCTTTTGGGAGCTGATGGTTTGCACTTTAGACATGCAGCACCTTAGTCATGAGAGGATGTTCTGAAGAGTCTCTGCTGTATCAAAATCAGAAAGGATTTGATCCAAGAATGCCCCTCCGCATTAAGAAAATCAGTTATTAAATGCCTTCCATTTCAGGGGGTCTATGACAGAACTTTTGGGAATTTAAACTAGTAAGTCAGGTTGGTGTGTCATGAGCACCCCTTCTTACACTGCAGTATTTTTTTTAATTTCACTGTTAAAAAATAATGCTTTTCAGAGAAACAAAAGCCCCTTGAGGAGAATGTTGTGTCCTGAAGTACCCCAAACAATAACACTGCATCAAATTCCTGCTCAGTGTGTGTTGAGGAGACCGGGATGAGCTTGGGACTTTGATTTTGAGACTTCAGCCACTGCCACTGGTGAGAAATGGAGTAAGGGTGGAAGGGAGTCTGTAACAACACAGAGGCAAGGCTGCTGTCTGAACTGGCCCTTTACATAACCTGGGGTGCCAGCAGTACTTTTGCTGGGGTTTATTTTAATGGCTCTCAGTAGTTAGGACTGATTGACAGTGGCAGGGCTCATACCCTGCCTTGGAGGAGCAGCCTGGAGTGGGCAGTGGCACTGAGAACCTCCACGCCCAGCCACGAGGGGACTGTGTTCCACTTGTCCCCCCGTGCCCTTTGGCTCCTGCTCTCCCTGATGAGCCTGGCAAAAAGGTCTCCAGTTGCTGCCAGTTGCAGAGATGGTTTTGTGCCTGCGGCCAGGAACCATCGGCCACTGCTGCCAGATCCAGTCCAAGCCAAATTAAGTTGTAGCCTCTGACGTGGTGAACAAGCACTCCCCTTTTCATTTTTATGTTGTACCTGCAAAAAAGGCTTGTGAATGATAGAGTACAGATTGAGTTTGTTCATGTTAGAAGAAATCTGGGGATTGGTGGGTTGTCTGAGGGATGGATACCTACACAAGCAAACAAAGGCTGTGGGAAGCTGGAAGAGAAGTAAAATCATATGAAGGAGAGCTGGGCTGGTCTCCTATCTCCAGGAGAAAGAATAGTTCTCTAGTCCCTACAATTACTGCACCTAAAATCATGGCTGAATAATCTCAGAGGAACTAGGAGAAGGAGTCAGAGAAGTGTAAATTGCCACAGCTTCAAAAATCTACAGTTCTAGAAAGAATAGCATGTCGTACAGAGAATGGCAGCACTGAGAACAGCTGTCTTCCTTTTGTGCAGCATAACAACACAGGGATGATTTGTGTGCTGTAGGATTTTGAGTCACGTGCTGAAGACTGAGATGTCCAAAAGTGAGTGGGGTTTATGCATCTTATTTCAGGAACAGGATTTTGCACTCCCTAAGATCAAACATTCATTTCAGAAATGGTTACTCAGGGAAAGTATGATTGCACATCTCATACTTGGAGAAGTTTTAGTTGCATGACTTCATCAATTAAAAGTTGCAGAATGAAAACACAGCTTTGGGGTACCCAGCTATGAGCTCTGTGTGTCTTAACACACAGGGAGATGTTAATTCTATTTCTGATGGCTTCTAAGCAACTGTGTGCCTGCTTGCAGCAGCTTCCTACAATGCAGTTACAGAGATGTTTCAGGAATCTCCCCTGTTCTTCTGAGGCACTGGATAACAAAAATGTCTCTTACAATGGTCTTACTCTAAAAAGCATTGAGCTCACTGCTTTGCAATTCAAAAGCAGGCAGTAATAAAACACTCCTGGAATGTAGAGGCTTTTTCTCCACCCTGCCAATAAACTCTTGAATTATTTGCACATTGCATTTAATTCTTTTATTGTACCAAAAAGAAAGTTCAGCTGATGTGCTCATTTAAGCAAGATGTTAGTGTCACTCTTTTCTACTCTGTGGTGCTGCATCTGTCCTTAGTCTCCAGGAATGTGCTTCTCAATGCAATTGGATTTGGGTTGCTTGCTGGTTGGTTTTTATGACTTTCCTTCTATTCCAGCAGTTAGGTTCCTGGGGCAGCAGAAGGTTTCCTCTGGAGACGGGTCATTGTGACATTCTGTCTGTTCCCTTCTCCCTTCTGTCGTTGCCTTCTGCTCCTTCTTCTGTTTCTTCTTCCATTGCAATGGCTGTTTAAGGGGGAAGGGGCCATTGGTGCTTATAATACACTGGACCCTCAGCCCAGATTGTTGCTCTTCACTTTCTAGAATTGCTGTGTAGTGCTGAAAGAATGTGGGCAATATTTATGGCATTGTGTATTACAATAGCAGCCAGAGGCCCAAGGCAAACACAAGGGCCTCTGTGCTTCCCATCCTGCAAACAGAAGTCCTACACCATGAAACAGCAAAATGCACAAGACAGGCATTGAGTTGGGGAATGTCCAGTCACTGGGAGTTTCCCACTTCTTAAGCAGTTGCATATTGAGTCTGGAATTCTCTCTGTAGAGCTGGAATAATAATTTCCTCTGTCCATGTTGTGTTTAAATCTTTGTTATATATTAAAAGTTTGTCTATTCTTGTGTTGAGCAACCATAAACAACATTTCATTTTACTTTTTCTTTTTATATCCCCTTTTCTCTGAGACTGTGTTTCCATACATTCACTTTCTCCTCACCTCCCACTCTTTTGTTTAAGCACAGACTCACAGCAAATCTGTCAATCTCAAACCAGCCATTATACCTTTTTTCCTCTTGAGGGATGCATTTATGTGTGTAGCAAGGTCACCGAGCTCACTAAAGACTGCTTGTTTAAAAATCTGTGTGATTGCTCACATTTACATAACCAGATGTAAAACTGGCTGAAACACCTTTCAAAACATCTTTGGAAACCTGTGCTTTACCTTCTGTTTTGCTTAGGGAAACCATACTTCAAAGAGTGTGCTCTCTTCCTTGGGAAAGGTTTTGCCTTTTATGTTGATCTAAGCTGAGGTGTACTTTTCTTGAGGGTAGGTTAAGGCACTGCAGGACTTGGGACAGCCCAAAGCTCTGGGAGTCTGGAAAAGTCAACCATGGCCTCATGAATTTTACCTCTACAAAAAGCTGCTTAATGCTCAACAGATTCAAAGAAGAGGTATTTTTATTTTGCAGAACTTAGGCCACAGGAGCAGAGAGTGAAAGATTAAGGGTTGCTTTAGTCTTGGAGAGACTGCTGTAAGCAGGCAAAGACAGGAGATCACAGAAGTTAAAGGACGGCTCTAATGGGGTGTTTGTCAGCCTCCCCTGCACATTCTGAATCTTCAGCTGCCAAAAGCTCAGGAAGCTGAAAGTGTTCCCATCCTGAGGAACTGAATTGTAGTGCAAATAAATTACCATCCTTAACAGAGAAATTCACAACTCTTACATTGATTGTATTCTGTATTACATTATGAGCCCTTTACATCTCTCAGCTGTATTGGGGTGACTATAATAAAACAGTTGAAGTGTAATGGCACTTTATAGCTCATTTGGTAACTTGAAATTGTGTTGTCAGCTTAGAGATAAAGCAAAAAGGCTAAAACATTGTCTTTCTTTTCTGAAGAGACCAGGTTTGCATTTTTAAAAAATAAAGAAACCTCACAATTGAAGCTGAAGGCACTGTGGTGCAGATATTGGATCATGTGCTGCCCTGTGTAAGACAAGGACCCCCTTGCCCTGAGAACTGGGCAAAGCCTGCCAATAGTGTGTATTTGACCTTTATCCTTCTGGAGACTGATGATGACAAGGAGTACTCAGAGTTCCCATTCCAAGCACAGCCTTGTTCAAGGCTCTGTGGGTGAACATGAGCCATAATTGGTGGTTTTACCTATGAAATAGCTCAGCTGAAGAGCAGATTCTTGGCTTGGCTTTTTCCCAGCCTACAGGGTACAGTTCACTTGAGGTGAAGAGCATCAGTCATTGCTCTCTGCCAGCAGAGTGCCTGGGAAATAGGGTACACCTGGTTACCAGAAATCTTTGCTAGATCTTTTCCATCAGTTAAAGACTACACGAAGACCTGCATTTTTCTAAATCTGCTGTATGAAAAACATTTGGAAAAGGCTGCCTGGCAGTTAATGTTGGTAAACTTTATTTTAAAGCCTTTGGTAAAGGCTCCAATGTCACATTAGTTACAGATGTCATGAGGACAAAACCAAATGTCAACAGGTTCTTAGGGTAAGGCAGTAAAGCCTTATATACATTCTGTTACCTTAAGATGGATTTTTGGTTTTGTGGCACTCCTGCACAAACCAGAAAGTCAGATTTTGAATAGGATGTGATGCTCATACTAAAAAAAAAAAAAAAAGGAATCAGCATCTACAGCAGATATAACAAGTGAAATGTTTTTCCTTTTCTGCATTTTTGTTGCCAAAACTGTAGGGTTTTTTGTTGGTGGTTTTTTTTTTTTTTTGGCAATAGTAAGAGAATGTTTGGCACAAAACGAAGTAGTCTTGTACCTCAAACATATATGAAGAGCTCCAATAAGTTGCAGATGTATTTGACTGGGAGTAAAGTTGCAGGGTGTGTCCCATGTTAAGCAAGCAACATACTTTGCCAACTAAGAAAAGCAATATTTAGAAAAGGAACTTTCAAGGTCCTTCTGAGCTTTTAAATCTTTTTGTCTCTGACAGGTGTGTTGACACTGAATATGCTTATTGAGATCTTGCAAGGTGTAACAATATTAATATTCGTTAAGGTTTTGTAGAAAAATATTATATTGCTGCCTGACAATTGATATGGAAATATTTATTCCTAATATAGTAACATGACTAAAAATGGCACTTCAGGAAATTATGAAAGCTCCACCTTACCACGTTTTTCCATGGCTGCTGTTTCATTTGAGATTGGACATAGGAAGAACCCACAGCCGTGGTCACCTGATGGTGCCAGAAGAGCACAATCCTTTTTCACCTTTTCTTGCACTGTTAATGGTAAGGTATGAATCACAGTTACTGCTGGGTGTGCCGTCACGATGATGTATGGTGGCTGGGACGTGTGTATCTGTAATTAATGAGAGGGAGTTGCATGGCTAATTCCCTGTGCACTGCTGACATCCTGTCTGCAGCTTTGTCCCTGATCTTTTACTTACGTGCCTCCAACAGCCGGTTATTGCATTACATCCTTGTATTATATAAAGATAGCCTTGACCTTTGTCCTTTGCAATATTGGTTCAGTGCAGGTTCTTAATTCAATTTAGAGAAGAAGCCTGAGCATTAAAATCATTTGAATCTCCTTAAACACCTCAAACATTGATGGGACTATTTCTGCTTAAGAGAAAGCACTAAGGCTAAGAAATTGCCTTCTAGCTTTTTGTCATTGACAAATGAGTGCGTGTTCCTTCACATTGAAACCATGCAGGAAGCCCTCTCTGGGCAGGGAGTACACATCCTCCTCTGCATTGCAAGGCAGCATGGGTCTACAGAAACTATTAGCAGTGCAGCATTTTGTTTATTATTTCATCAAACAATTCTGAAACAATAACCCTTCTGAGGAAAATAACCCTCTCCCTGCTGCAGGAAAATCTCTAGTACTTTTCTTATTTTTCCCCACTACTACATTCTATAGCTCATTTAAGGCTTGTGTTTCTGCATCCTCCCTGATAAAGCCAAGCTGACACTAGAAATATTGTAGTGCATTAAGACAGACACCAGCTCATGGGTGTCTTCTGCAATGTGTGTGTTAAAACTGAAGGTAAGCAGGGTGCTTATGTCTCTGAGTGTCTAAACCCTGTTTCTGCTGAGCTTCAGTTCCCCACTGATTGAAAATGGGCATAAAGGTGTTCAGTGTTCTTCTGTGGTTATTGTGGGATGAATTCATTAAAGATTTGGAGTGTTAGAGCTAGACACAATCTGGCTTTTATTAAAATCATCATGACTATAATGCTGTTAGTACCTCTGTGCAGATCCTAGCAAAAGTAATTTTTTTATGATGATGGAGATACAGATCCTCTAATTATCCAGGATAACTCAAATTAGCACCACAAATATCTGCTAGAAGTTGAGACTGCATGATGTGAAGTATAATTGATTTTTAATATGGTAGGGCACAAGTGCTGTTAAGTTATATACAATGTCATTTTCTCCTGTTGGATGTTTAGAAGTGTTTTGAAAAAACCTGCCTGTGATTTATACCATTGCTAGAGATTTGGGCTTTAAATCAATTTTATATTATTTGTAGATTCTAAACTGGATGCAGTTACAAAATCAAAACTAAGAATTTTTATTTTGTAATTTATTCTTAATTTCAGAAATTTTTTTAGTAGAGCAAAAAAAGATTCCTAGCAAACCTGTGCTTCTCCTCCTTTGGGAGAAGTAAAATAAACCTTGAGCACTGATAAGCTGATTTACTCCCCCTGCCCCTCATTTTTGGGACAATTATGTGTAATCAGTGATTGCTGCCTGGATTCCATGTAAATGATATGTCTTTGGCATATGGGAGTTTTTGTAAATCATTTTAAGCAAGGCATTCTTCTATGCTTGGCAGAGGAAGGATACAGAGAGCTTTTGTACCTCAGTTGCACCAAATTGAATATTTCTTTAATCACCCTGGAGAGGAATGCACTTGATTGCATTGTGTGAGTTGTGAATTATTGTTTTTGGGTAGACCTGGTGGGTAATGAATGACCTGACTCCTCACTGCCACTACCCAGCCACCCCCTCAAATCCACCAGCTCTTCTCCCTTGGGCAGGACCTGCTCCACAGTAGTAGCAATAGTGCAACAGTCCAGAGAAAAGAATGCGAGGGGATAGCCATTAATAACAAAGTTGGCAGCCCCCTGTGAGGAGAGCAATTTTCACATGAAAATCTTCTCCAAAGTAATGAAGCCTTGCTTCATTTGAAGTCTTAACAGGTAATTGCACAGAAGGTGATTTCCAGGTAAAGATTTTTTTTCCCCTGAGTGAAGGGCAAATGCTCTCTATTTAAAAACAGACAAAAAGCCCAAACTGTCAAAGAATTAGCACCTAGTGCAGAATTTAATGCTTGAGGTTTTTCCCTAGTAAGATGGTAAAAAGACGGTAACACTTATATGAGAGATTATTAATACTCCAGAAGAGGGAAACTGATGAAAGCTTCTGGCTGTTTCTGCATATGGCTATGTGGTAACATGCTTAATTTTGAAGTCCACCAAATATGAACCTATTCCTCCCCTTTTTCATTTACAGAAAACAGTGAAGGTGAGGCCAAAACTAAAAAAAGAGATATTGTGCTATCATCAGTTTAGACATTTTCCTGGGAAATACTATGAAAAATATTTAGGGGGGAAAAACATATTTCTCCATTTTTTTATGCTCAGTTTTCACTCATAAACTCCAAGATTAAAGTAGTCACTTTAATTAATCTAGTCTCAATCCTCAGACACAAATGGGGAGAGAAGCTGTGTTCTGCTGGGATATTAAATTGACAGAGTCAGAGTGAGTACTAGAAAGCTCAGAGGAATCACAGTCCTTGGCCTCAGTTTATGAGCTACTTACCAATTTGACAAATGTAATGCCAATTTGACAAATGTAACATTTTCAGTGAAGGGCTCATTCAGATGCAAATGTGTTTTCTGACAGTGGGGAGAAAGGAGTTAAACTGCTGCTGCTGCTTTCCCTCTGAAGAAAGAGCAGTGGTGCATCTGCAGCCAGCCTTTGCCTGGCGCTCGGCACAGAAGGGATAAGCCATTCCCAGGAGGCAGACAGGGTAATGCCATTAGTTAGGAGCAAGAAATGCTCATCCCATGTTTTAGAAAGTGATGCGTGACATCCTAAACCAGCATGAACACATCTCATTCCTACTGATCTTGACAAGCGTGTGGGGGCAGAGCTTTGCCCATCCTATTTTCATTGAATCCATGTGTTGGAGGCTTTATTTTCACAGTGGTCAGCAAAATCTCTGGCTATACATGTCTGCACAACACAGGTGCAAGCCTCTGGTTTATGATCCCCATCTGGAGGCGAGGCAGCCCGGGCTGGGAGCTGTGCTTTGTGTGCTGAGGAGTGGAACTCGGGCTGGGTGACGCAAACAAAAAGGGACTCCCAGCTGCAAACCCTTCACATCTGATGGGACCCAAGCGAGTGCATGGCTGCCTCTGCCCATATGTGCAGATGTATCAAACGCAAACATGAATCCAGTCAGTTTTCACACACTTGTTACAGCTTCCCCTGTCTCAGTGGAGGCCTCTGAGAGCCCTCCTCCTTCTTGATCTTGCTGGGAAAGCCTGGATTTATGACAGCTTAGGCTGTTCCCTGGGTGCATGCTGGGGTGCCAGACGTGGGACAGTGGCTTCATCGCAGCATCAAGGAGAGAGATGAGCCAGGCTGGGGGCAGATTCAGCCTCATCAATCCATATTGTCATCTTAATTTATCAGCCATTGCCGCAGAGAACAGGGAGCCAAACTGATAGAAGGGAAAGGCTGCTTTAAAGAAAGACCCAGGGGGTCATAAAATGTCTTAAATTGGGAGGAAGTCAATCAGTTGTCAATCAGTGCTTTCCTGCTCACAGTGTTCCTGGCATGGCTTTCTAGATAAGCACATCACTAAATACAGTATCTGGGATGGGAAGCGTTTTGTCTCCCCAGTTTGATGCTTGCTCTTTTAACCAGAGCCACAGAAGAGGAAAACGTCAATGATTTCTCATATGTGTACTAAACACGTGGGTTGTGATTATTTATGTTTTTTTTTTTTTTCCTGTGAGTGTCTGGGGTCCATTGGAAGCAGCAGCTCAGTGCTCTGCTAGTGCAGCAAGTAGTCAAACATCAGGAGAGGAAAGCAAAGAGGGGGAAAGTTGCTTGGCTGTGTACAGGGATCTGTGAGTCCCACTGAGGTTTGGGGTGCCAGGGTGCAGTGCTGTGCCAGGGTGGTGGCCCCAAGGTGCTGGGACCAGGCTCTCCTTCCTGTACATGGGTGTATGGGGCAATGGCCCCGACCTGGCCAGTGAATCAGAGCCTGGACTCGCCCTGCAATCAGCGTTGCAGAGCTCAGGAAATGAGCCACCTGCCCCGCTTCCTCTCATTTAAAGGGTTTATTTTTAAGTGGAAAAGGCTATGAGATTTGTTCCTTTTTCTCAGGGACTCCATGTCCTCTGGAGATCCCTGAAGGATGGGGTGAGGTATGAGCAGCCTCAGGGACCTTCCTTTGGGAACCACATCCTGGTATCTTCACTCAGCACCAGGCACCAAAGCTGAGGCTGTTCTTGGGATACACATGAACCAATCTACTGAGAGCACAGCTTCCTCCATGAAGAGGAAATTCCTTCCACCATGTTCCCAAAGTGGAAACTGTTGCTGAATAAAAAAAAACCCAGGTCCTGGCTCTGCTGAGCCTGTGTTTTCCACATCTGCATCTGGTGACTGTCACTGTGGTCCTGGTGAGCAGTGAGGCTCTCAGGCTGGGAGGCAGCACCATTGCAGTTAGTTTGGCCTGGGCTTTTGCTGAGATCTCCACAGAATTTTGGATGGTAAGCCTGCCTCACTGCCCATTTGTGACCATGACACCACTTCTACTGGGCATTTTGTGTGAGGAGACTGAAACTGAGGTCCATCTGTGGAGCAGTGAATCTTCCTCCATGGGGTTATTCCTCTCATGGGCAATATTTGAGATGCTCACAGACTGTCAGCTATCACAAAATAATCTATGTCAGACTCTGTGAATCTGATTTTCAAGAGTATTCCTTTGTAAAACAGGCCCAGAAACATCAAGGCAATGTAATGTGATAGAAGTTTGCTTTCCATATTTTGAAGAAATGTTTTATTTGTGCTCTTTTATTCAGTGACTTCTCTGTCTCCATCTCACACTTTGTTTCTCTGTGGGACGATATGATCTAAGTGCTGCCTGGGTGCTGCAGGTCTGAATCTGGTGCTGTACCCAAGTGAGATGTCTCTGTGAGGTGATGCCCTTTTGGGGATCTCAAGTGGTTTGTCTGTGGCCCAGCACTGCTCTGTGCAGACGTGCTGGTTTCTTCATCTAGCTGCCTTGGGGATCTCTAGGACACCTCTGCATTACCTGGTGCAGGCATGCCTATGTTTGCAAAACACCAGCAATAATTAAGGATTAAGTAGGAAACAAAGGAATGCATCTGAGATCCTTTCTTAGAGCAGTTCAAGGTCTATCCATGCTTACAGCCCCCTCCTTTGATTCTGCTCTTCTCTCTAGATATACTAATTTACTTTAGCACCAATTAATCCATGTGTTTCAACCTGCCTGCCCATCCTCTTTTTTTCCCTCCAGTTTAGAATAGCTTTGGGAGGAGGTTCTTTAACTCTCACTGAACTTTTTCCAAACCAGAAGTGTTCTCAGAGAGGAATGTCAAGTGCTTAACAGCAATTAATTTTATTCAGAAAAAGGATAAATAGCGTACCACCACATGCGTCAGAACAAAACCTGTCTGTGTGGTGTTTGGGTAGGTTTTAACCATAGCTCCACTTAAAGGATTATGCTTCTTTCTGTGGGGAAGGGGAGGGAAGGAGGACTCTCCCAAAGCTGGAAATGATGCACACAGTTTCATTTCACCTCTACACAGGTGTGAGTGTAGGTATCTGGAGAAATTGGTCTTACCTGCATGTCCTTCACTTTTACCTGGTTAGCACTGTTTGCAAAGAAAAGCTCTGCCTATAGAAGTAAAGACAGACTGGACTGAACCTAAAAAACCAAATGTTCTCACTACTGTGATCTCAGAAGCATAGAAGGGTTTGGGTTGGAAGGGACCTGAAGATCATCTCATTCCAACCCCCTGCCATGGGCAAGGACATCTTCCACTAGACCAGGTTGATCAAAGCCCCATCCAAGGTGGCTTAGAACACTTCTAGGGATGGGAAATCCGTAGGTTTTTGTGTTTTCTGGGCAATCTGTGCCAGTGCCTCAGTGCCTCACCACCCTCCCAGTAAAGAATTACCTATCTGCTGTGACTAAAATCTTGGTGGGTTTCTTTTTTTTACATTGAAATCCTATTACATGGCCTTTCCAATGAACAAGGCAGAACTCTCTGGACACCCATCTAAACTCTAGTTTTTTCTGGATTTCTGATCTTTCCTCTCTCCTCCTTTCCACCCTATTTTTAAATATCCTTATAAAACCTTATTTAAGCCATTGTTCAGGAAGTAACTAACAATATTAACATAAACCATATAAACAAGGCAGCATTACACAACAGCAATGTCTGACACTATTCATTGATATTTCTAGCTATGATAGTTTCCTTCTCCTTTCTTGAATTTAATTTTGTTTGGAGTGTACCCATTCTTTCCTTTCTAATGTTTGTTTTTTTTTCCAGTTGATGAATACAGGGTTTAATTCTTTTTCTTACAAAACAAGAACCAGCCTGGCTTTTCTCACTGACTTCCCTATTAGCATAAACACCACCACCTGTAACATTCATCATGGGAGCAGCAGCATGATGCTGGGAGCTGGATGTATTGGATAACCCGTATTCTCTCTTAGAGTTAAATGCCAGGATGGAAAGATATTGCAAGTTCAGCTTTCAGGACAGGGTTTAAGGGGTTCTTTTCTTCAATTATTTTGCAGGAGTGCAATAAAAATAGCTAAGGAAACTACTTTTAAGAGGCTGAAATCTGGAGGAGATCAAACTCTGGCTCATTTGGCACGGGAAAGCCAAGCAACCATGCAGGACTGGAAACTTCTAGTTGGTAAGACTGGTTAGAGTTAAATCAAAGAGGAGAGTCTTTTACTCAAAGTCATGCAGCTTATTACTCCACTATAGAGTCTCCAGAAGAATATAATACCTTACTGTAATGGTAACTAGGAAAATACTTTGAGGTTTTGAAGCAGGATGTGCAGTTCATGCTGGTTACTGAGTGATAAATGATACTGGCTGCACAGAAAAATGATACAAACATATTATTTCAGCTAGCACAGCAAAGTACTTCAGATATAAATTAAAAATAACTACAGTCTTGTGGTCCTTGTCAGTTATTTACAAGCCTCTCGAAATATTTCCTTATCTGCCTTTCTCATAAGAAATTAGGCAATTATAGTATAAGTCTGAAGCCAGAGAACATCAAATAATGAATCATTATGGCATTATTACATGGGAAGTAGGAACAAGGGGAAGGCCAAAAGAAAACCCAAAGGTTTTTCATCTTCAGGAAATCTATTTTAAATTAAATTGAAATAAAAGCCTTAAATAAGTTTAACGTAATTCTGAGGAAAAGGCAGTTGCACAATGAAGAGGTATTTGCAGTCTGAAATTCAACTTCAGGAAAAAAAAATTTTCCTGTCATTGAGCTAGTCACAAATCTTTGTATAGGGGAATCTTTCATGAAAGAGGAAGATAAATGTGGTCTGGAAGTCCAGTGACTCAGGAGTTTCTTCAACATGGGGGAAAAAGGAAATACATCAGTGTATGTGCATTCCTTATTAACTCTTAATGGCATTGTGAATGATCTGTATTTATGAAAAATATATTGTTGTGTAACAACTATCATAAGAAAGACTTTCAGGACAATATAGTTGGGATTTTGAATGTTGTGCGTATTCTTGTTTTGGTTTGTTTTTTTTGTTCGTTTGTTTGATTTTTTTCACAATTTGAATACTGACTTGATCTCTTCTGATTCAGCATTAGAGCACATTTCAAGATAATTCATGTGTTTTGGATTTCTTTTCTGAGTCAAAATTCCAGCTTGGTTAAAAAGGCATTACATTCCCTACAAACCAAATCAGACATTCAAAATATGTCCAGCTCCCCTGAGTATCAAAAGGAGAAGGAATCAGCAAGTCTCGGGCTTCATCTTAGTTTGACAATTTAGAGGTAACATCTTTTGACATTGTCCATAGCAGATGCAGATAAAATGAGCCAGTGGTCTTCAGTAAAGGAGTTGTTGATATCCTATTCTGCTTGTGCTCTATGAAAGATGAAATCAGGAAACTGATCCCCACGCTCACCAGAAATTGCAGTCTGATCACGACAGGCAGGATTGATGGCTTTGATTGCTGAACTCTTCTCACAGTCCTCTCCTCAGCTGCACTGCTATTCACTGGAGCAATGGGCCATCATAATTGGGCAATATTCTGTTGTGTAAAAAAAAAAATATTTCCCTTTAACTTTTTAATTCAATTATTTCTTCTTTTAAATTAATTGTGTCAATGCAGGGCAAATTGTGTGGAAAAGACAATATTTGAACAGACTCAGATTTGCTAAAACCCAGTGACTCTTTAAAAGACGCCTCTGTATCCTGTATTTAGTATTGGTCAGTGCTAGGAACGTGATTATACTTGAGTTTGCACCTGAAGAATAAGAACCTAATATTTTTTCCTGACCTCAAATGTGCTGTAAGGCAACAAATGGCTAAAATTTCACTTTGCAAAGGATGAGACTGCTCTGAGGTAGTTAATGTAGTTCAAGATATGTCATTCCTGATTTGGGAAATGGCAGGGCTGAGAACTGAATATTTTGGGTAAATGGAGTTCTGGGCCACCAGGTCCACATAAAATACAGCTGAGAAATCTGTAAGTAATAATGACAGCTGGCAATGACATGCCACTGTTCACAAAGGATGAGCTATAGCAAACAGAGTCAAGAAAAGGAAATCCTTGATGTTACTCTGAAAGAAATTATTAAAAGCAATTTTAGAATATTTAGCTTGGATTCAGAGTAAAACATATTCTTCTTCTGAGGATGTGATAACACATCCTTCTAACAAGGATGTGAATATTTTAACATGAGTATTTAACCCACTCTTTGCATGGACTCACACCATTTACAGAAATGGTGAGGAACGTCTCATCATCCTATTGAGAGTGAAGGACAGAGATCCTGAGCAAGAGGACTTGCTGAGCAAGTTCATTTTCCAGTTTAGAAACACCAAACAGCTTCTCAGAACAAGTGTTAGTTATGTTCTTTCCTGTGTTGTGCCTGTCTTTGAATCCTTTCCTCTCAATAATCACATAGGCTCCACTGTTTGTTGTTAGGAAAAGTCTAAGTCACAAAATGTGAATAATACTGACTTACACATTTCTAAGGGCCTGAGAGAGAACAAGGATCCATCATGCAAGGTGCTGTCTAAACATGTAGCCAGTACTTAGAGTCTGAGTAAATAAAATAGGAACAGAAAAGTTCAGTGACTTGTAACATCCCATGAGAAGAAACAACAGCCTGGAGTCAGTCCAGCTGCTCTGACATCTCGTCCATTGCCTTTTCCACTGGATATTGCTGAGCTGACATCTTGGATGGTGCAAAAAGTATTGCATGATATATACCAAATGGGAGGTTTATCACAGTTATCTCTGCAATGTCTGGCACCAGAAGGATTTAAAAAACAGACATCAAATTACAGAGGCATAGATCTATCCCGAGCATGTCTGTTCAGTGCAGTAATGTGTAACTGCTTGATTATCGTCAATGAAATCCTCACGCTGCTACTCATCTCTACTTGTCTCCAAACACGTTGAGATCGGTGTCTAGATTTATTTCTTGCTCTTGGTCTCAGGTGTAGCAATTAAAGAAATGTTCTGTATTGCTGAGAGCACCAGATGTGTGCAGTGGAGCATCCTATCCTAACAAGCATTTTGCTTTTAATAGTTCCTTTGGGTACACATTGGCGTCTGGTTTTATTTTTCTGTTTATACTTTGTTTTTCTGTTTTATGGCACTACTTTCTTGATGGGTGTTTTTTTGTTTCTTGCCTTGGAGAATGGTTTGGAGTAGCATGGATTATGACGCCGCAGCATTACGTGTTGTCTCCTATTTCTGTTTTCAGTTCCTTAAGGTCATTCTAAGTTCTCAATTTGACTGATCCTGTATGGAATAAACAAAGAAAAAATCCGCTGATTCTGAAAACTGAATTGTGAATCATGCTGATGTCTTTCTGGACTTTCTTGATGTTTCTCTTGTCTTCCTGGACCTGGGACCAGACTTAACGTATATACGACAAGATTTCTTTGGGAGCAAGGGTGGGGAGCAAGGCTTTTTAGTCACAGAAGTTACAAACCTCCTTTCACCTGTGCCCTAGAAATGGTGGGCACCTAGAAGGTGGCAGGTGATTTTCCCTTGAAGTCTGTTTGCAGATTTTGTCCTCTTGTCTAACTTTCAGATGGTTCTTCACTGCAGAGTGGAACAAGATGCTGAATTGTAATCTCAGTGCTAGGGTGCAGCAGCAGGCATATTCTGATTTAGAGAAATCTGATCTATTTTTCTCTGAAATACTTTGTACAAAATTGAGAGTGCCATGATGGATATGACTAGCTGACAAGAGCTACAGACTATGTTTATTCCTATAAGTAGAGAAGAAAGTCTTTCCTGACTTCTGCAAGTGATTTTCTTTACTTCCTAAAGAGTGGAATTTGACTACAGTATGAGCAGTATTAAGTGTTACTCAGTGTGGTGAGTGCTATTTCTTCAAACTAATACAGGCAGTCAAAAAAACAGATCTTCACACATGTATTATTTATAAGGAATGTTGGTATATCATGACACCATGACCAGTTGGTATCAGGGTCTAATACTGGAATTTCTTATCTCACCAAAACCTCATTTATTTAGTTTTTAGAACAACAGTTCAGGTGAAATGATAAGTAAAAGATTAAAGCTCTGTCAGATAAAAAGCAGTCCTGTACCATTTCAACTATCCTAGCTTTCAAAAGAGAATGAAATATGCAGTAATTCACACAAACATAAATATTGAATAATCATTGCAATGGATTGCATTAATTGATACATAAGATGAATAAAAACATATTTGATTTAGTCCTCTGCTGATGGTGCCAGCAGATTACAAGGACTAACCTGTCTACTGCAATGTTACCCATCAAATAGCTATAATTCAAATATTTCCTTTTTTTGTTTTCCCCATCTCAGAAAAATAGCATAGCCAGGATAAATAACAGCCTTTATATTGTTTTGTTTCTCAAATTAATTTCTGACCTCATTCAGCTACCTGTGCATCCACTTGGCCTGACACCACATGACAGAATTTGGGCATAAATTTGGTGTGAGAACTCTTGGAGCATAAATCGGAGCCAGGCTCCCACTGATGGTGCCTTGAGATCAGGTCTCATTCTGCCCTCTTTCCTCCTGTCTCGTGGGGATGAGCATTTCAAGGGTGGAGGTTAACAGGCATTCCTAACTATGCATGGCATCCTACTCCTTAATGCTGACACGAATGGACTGTTTCCTAGGAGATAGCTCAAAATCAGATAAATTATTTGAGAGATATTAAAGTTAAAAGATTCCATGGAGTTCATCTTTACATAAAACCCCTGTTCCCAATTAACTGGCTCTAGATCAGGGCTACAAGATGTGGCAGATATGATCTATTTCCCTCTTCACTCTGTGACAAAAGCTGTGTGTGGTCAGACTCCTTTTCCTGAGTCATGCAGCCAGTTGAGCGCTCCAGAGCCCCTGCGTTCCTGCCCTTGCTCGGGGCCTCTCTTTCCTCTTTGTGCCCTCACAGTAACATCTCCCACAGTCTGAGGGTAAGTGTGAGTGGTGTTAGCTGGAGGAGTCCTCTTTCTGTCCTCATGGATCCAGGGTGGTGCAGTGCTTCAGGGCCCAAAGCCTTGGGGCTGCAGTTTGTTATCCCCACACCTTGCATTTCAGAAGTGATAAACAGACATTCTGCTTTGTTTTTCTCCACCTCCAGTGGCTTTTCAGATTGCATATAGTGAAAGAATTGCCCATAAGCTGGTATTAAAGGTGTACCTCTAGGAAATATATTACCTGAAAAAAATGTTCTAATTCAGAAATATCTTTCCCACATTTTTGTTGCTCTTGTTAGGGAAAAATGCTCCACTTTAACCTCCAGCTAACTGATTACCTGCCAGTTCTGATATTGTGCTCAGAATTAATGTGCTCCAAAAGCCAACAGAGATGACTTGTGTTTGGGCACCTCATGGGAAAAACAGGGAGATGAAAAGCCTTAGGAAAACTTTGACAAACAACTTGGAGTGTTTGACCAGCTATGCACAGCTGCTGCTGAATGGAGAATGCAAGTAACATGCCAAACAGAGACAAAAGGGGATCAGCAGGGAAGGCAGCTTTGGTATCAGCACTGGACATTTTACTCTTGGGAAAGGAGAGGAAATATGCTGAATTACCTGTAGGAGGTGTGCCTGCTTTTGCTAACAGATGTGCATGGTTAATGAATTCCTAACCACCAGATCCTCTACCAATGTACGCTGGAATTCTCCCTGAGTCTGTGGAGATACATCCATGCACAGCACCTTAATTTGATTGATTGCATCCCACCCATCTAAACATGCCTTAAAGACTTGTTTGCAGAGTCACAATCTCTCTGCCCCCTCCAATTCCCTATTTGAGGTGATAATGTCTCCTCATAAATCCTGGATGCGATAGCTCCAGCATGACCCATCACTTCATTACACCAGAGCTGTGTAGTGCACTGAGGAGGAGTTTATCTGGACAGAATGGATCTGGTCCAGGAGCAAATTAAAGAGTGAGGAATCTGATTATTTCTGGGCCAATTCTGTATGAGTTACATCTTCTCAATTTTCCTGATGTCAGCTAGTTTTACTTGTTTAGTTTTTCTTCCTCACACAGGAGGTGAAATATCTACTTAGCACAGATATCTTGATGAACTGCTGGTGTCAGGAAAGCCAGCCTGAAATTTGGATCTGGTTAGGATGCAATGTACCATATGCAGTGTCATTTGAGCATTGGCTGTTTTGGAGCATGCCAGGCTTGTTCCAAAACTGGGGATCACCTCACTATCAGCAGCAGGAGTGTGGTGGCTCCTCAGACACCACTGTCTGTCTTATCCAGTGCTGTCTGGGAGGAGCAGCCTAATTTCCTCAGCTTTGTGCAAGTGAAGAGTCCTTGTACAGAGGCAATTTCTTGATGACCAGGTTCAGTGGACACAGTATAGCACCTTTCACTGTTGGCATGAAGGGATTAAAGGAAAATTATATGTCCGGCTCTGCACTGCTTCAGACATGAATAGTAGGGGAAAAGAACTATTTCTTCTATTTTATTTATTATTTCAAGTGTTTCTTCATGATTACTTCCTAGTGATTTCAGAGATAGCTGTTCCATCTTGGCCTTGCACTAGCTTGTTTAGTCTGATGCCATATATCGTTTGTTTCTTCCAAGGCACTATTTTTTCCATGTATTTACTTAATGGTTTATATTTGCTTAAGACACTCAGACTTCATTCAGTGATTGCTGGAATTTCCTATGTGTTCTAAAGCATAAAAATTACATCTGTGTGTTGAGCCTTCACTTGCAAAATTCCTCTGTGATTCTCCTGTGCAAGTTTTGCAGACTTGATGGGCTTAGCAGACATAACTCTTGCAGGTACTCACTGAGGTTTTAAAGTATTTAATTGGTCTTGAATGCACAGTGCAGCTCTCCAAATACAGGACTGAGGTATTTACTGATCCCTTTTTTCTGTTCTGCTCGTTTGAGTTGTCGGTTCTAGGTAGGCTGGCAGTTGCACAGAGGAATTGTGAACTAAGGTTGTTTTCAGCAGGAAAGTAGATGCTGCTAAGGGGAGCTCATGGGTGTATGTCCTTAACTGCAGCACAGTGACAGCTCTTCAGTTACTGCTTTTGGCATCTCTTTTTAGTCTGTGCCTGCTCTGAAGTTTAGAGTAAGCAAAAAATCTTATTTGACAGAAATGTGTTTACCCTTTTGCAATTTTTTTTTGTTTACTAATCAAATTTTTATTTGAATTTTTTTTTCACTCAGGTTTTCATTTGATTGGGAAATACTTCTGCAAGGCATTATGGAAAAGTCAGCTGGGTGTTTGTCCTGCTCCCTCCCAGGTGGGTGCCTGCCTATTCCCAGTGCTCCCACACCTGTTGGTGAGCAGATTCCTGTGCTGCACATGCAGAACTGGTGAAAAGCTAACTTGCTTGCTTGTTTAATTTAGTTTCAAATTCTTACCATACTGGGGAATTCATTCTTTTCTAGGATCTAAGCACCATCACAGAATTCTTCCTGGTTATTGGTTAACACCAGTAACTATGTACTAGGTGGCATCTTCAGCACCTCATGCAGAAATTAAAACAAATGTCTCTTATTTCAGAAAACTGATTGAAAATTAGTATAAGGCTGCATGTTCTGGGGGCTAAGGTATGAAGGACTTAATGTAAACCCCCATTGCAGACTGCAGTCTGGACACCTCTTATGTGATCTCTGCTACACCACAGATTTTGGCCCAGAGAACATAATTTCCTAGTGCCAAATAGTAAGAATAGCCCAGAGGAAAATTATGACCCAGCTCCAAAGGACATTGTGAGTGCTATGGTGCTGCTGGCCAGAGGTGGAACCCAGCCCTGCCCTCCTGCCAGCCTGCCTGAGCAGACAGTGTTGATGCCCTGCCCTGCTGCTGGGGATGGGATTCATGGAATCATTAAGGTTGGAAAAGACTTCCAAGATAATAGTGTCCAGCCTTTAGACTGAATCCACTGAAACAAGTCATTGCACTAAGAAAATGTGCTGCAAACTTGCTTCAAGTAATTGAGTGGGAAAGCTCTCTTAGCCAGCAGCCACATAGTTAACTAACATAGTTAACTAACTTAGTTAACTAATTTCTCAACAGGTTGAGGTTCAGATAGAATCGACAATAAGCACTTGGATTAAGAAACAACACTTTGATATTAGACCTGTGCCTTTTCTCTCATGTTGTGTGAGAATTATGGTGTGAGGAGGGTTCATTGCCCTGCATTTTCCTAGTGGGGAAGGGAAGAATCTCTATCCAGGTGCAAGTGATACATATCATACTTTGTCACTTGAGGGCAGGAGAAAAGTCCTCTAGAAAATAAAAATCTACAGTGTTTTTGTTGTGTTTCCTTTAAAAATAGATGGCAATTAGTCCATTCACATTCTTGTCTTTTTGTCTGTGGTTCCTTAGTGCCAAGAAATCCGTGTGTGTTTTTACAACACATATTCATTCACCTTTGAATTTTTAAATTAGTATTTTTGTCTTCTGAAAACAAAACTTGAAGGCATGCGTTCTGAAATGATGACAGCCTAAATTTGTTATGAATGCCCAAAATAAAATTTTATTTTCTTGTTAATAACCTCTTTCATAAAAATAACAACCGAGTACATATATTCATTGCCAGAATTCTGAAGAATGTCATATCACTAAAAGGGATAAATTACTAACTAGACACCTAGAATTGGAATTTCTTGAGTAATATACTAGCTTTTGACAGCTGCAGCCCTTTTTTGCAGGAGCAAAAAGAATATTTTCTTCTTCTTTTTAATCTGCTTTACATCACTTAATGACTAGAGTATTCCAAGTTGGGAAAACAACTGGCAGTTGAAAGAACAGGAAAATTTGCTTATCCTTTCCCATTTTATGAGTAAAAGATGGGGGGGGAAAGATCTGAGATCAACCAGTTCTAATCTTGAAAACAGGGAAGCAAGGAAAAAATAGCTCAGCTGATTTATTGCTGTTGATATTTGCACTGTTCAGTACTTCAGCTGCCTTGAAATGCGAGGAATATTTTGATAATATTTCCTAAAATATACAGGACACAATGTAGTTCCACTTAAACAATTATGTTCTTCTGAATATTTTTGTTCAGAAGCAGCACGACACAATGAACACATTTAAAAAGTGAACCAGGTGACTAAAAACTCCATGTCCTGTTTTCTCATAAATCAAGCATATAAATCAAACCCCAAAATAATGATGTGTGATATCAGTGTGCCATTTGTTTTTGTTAACTAAGAGTTAACAAAAACAATTACTAAATACCAGCTCAGAGCTACCTTTCCTTGCAATCAAGTATTTTTATTAGATGTCAGTCTCTGAGAATAACCCTTTACCATTAATATCTGCTAGAAAGCACAACTGCAATGCAAACTGAATTATTTAAACTGTGATTTAAATCACAATTAACAAAACTGATTTGACTCAGAGTGATATAAATTGGTCCCTCCTGCTTTAAAATTAATTAAGGATGTGCTTTGAAAGCATGCTCCTATCCATGCTCTGACTCAGTGGGTTCTCCATATCTCCAAGTTTTAATAAATCAGAACAAAGGATGGAATTTTTATTTAGTTCAACAGTCTCAGTCTCTGAATTTAAGGCCACTGAAGAATAGATTAACATTTATAATTGCTAGGTTGATCAGTTATGCAAATTAAAAATGGGGATTTCAAAACAAATTAACCTTTGCAGTACATCTTGTGGAGGCAGACAGACAACGGTATCGTTGAAAATGTTCCCCTCATCCTTGAAGTCACAAATCACTGTATTCTTCATGGTGCCTCACTGCTCTGCAGCCTCTGGAGTCTCAATGTCCAAAAAATAAACTGTGATAGATGAAAGAACAACATGGTCTCTTTGAGGCTGGCAAGTCCCTGCATGGGCTATTGCTGCTTTGTGTCGCTCCAGGCAGACTTGTGTATTTTGGGCTAAGATTAGGATGTTTAGGCTAGGGGTAAATGGGTTTATAATTAGATATGTCCCAGCCCTTGACCTATTAATTGAGGCTCATATTCCCCTCCATCTACCCTCTACCTGTAATGGGACTGTGTGATTTAAAGCAGTTGAGGGAAAATGGGCCTTCTGTACCCACACTTTTCTGCTTCAGTGTGCCTGTCCTGTGCTCTGCTGAGAGCTTTTCTGTCCCTCTTTGAGATATCTCATTAATAGAACAGGACACTATGTCAATATGGTCTGTGCTGTATTTATTTATTTATAAAATTAAGAGCTTAGATTCTATCTGGAGAAAAACACCCTATGCAATCAGCACCTCTGCATTTGCAGTGTTTCTCCTCAGGCAGAAAAGCAGTCATAACTGGGGAAGATGGAGTGGATTTTGATGGCACCATACAGAATCTGAGGAGGTCCAGGACTGTCCCTTCCATGCTGAGACATCCATGGAGCTGGGAGATGCAGACCCCTGTGGAATGTTGTGTGGGGAAAGAGTGGGGCAGGCTAAGGACGACCGTGGGTGGAATGGAAAGAGTGATCACCTATGAGAGCAAACAGCTTTGGTCTCTCCTGCTGCAGGTACATCAGCTCCTGGGAAGTTCTTGCCCATCAATGCAGCTGATGCAGGAACTCCAAGCTTTCTGTGTGGTGGTGTCCCAAGGAGCAGAAGACAAGCGAACCACACTTTGGGTGTAGGGCATGTATGATGTGTTTCTGACATGGCTCATAGACTCCCAGAAAATTGCTGTTTTCACCTCTGCAGTGCTTTGCCCAAAATGTAGGTTTCTATGGGCAACATTTCATATCTTCAATGCACATCACAGAATATGCTGATTTGGAAGGAATGCACAAGGATCATCAAGTCCAGCTCTTAGCCCTGCCAAGAGACACACCAGAGTGCTCTCAGAGAGCCTGACAGAATTGTCCAAACGCTTATTGAACTCTGCCAGGTTTGGGGCTGTGACCACTTCCCTGGGGCGCCACCACTGATAACTGAAGTTTAATGCAAAGAAATATTCCCTTTTTCTCTTAATTTATCTGCTTCCACAGTCCTTAGCAAAACTGAGCCATTAGAAACTGCTGCAGAGTATATGACCCATTAGTCTGACCCTGTGGAAAATATTAGCTTGTGCAGATGCTGATGCACATCCTTTGTGTAATGGTAGAGCTATTGTATAACTTGCCTTTTTTTCTATGAGCAAACTTACACCAGGGGAAGCTGGTAGTACTATCTTCTGATCACAGAGCTCCAGAAAGATATAAATAGGGAATGACGAATGAACAGTGGTTCATTATAAATAGAAATAAAACCTAAACAACCTAAACTAAATAGACCAGAATAAACACAGAACTGTGGCAGGTATTGTCATCACTGCTCACACCAGTGAATGGTTTTTTTGGTTAATGAGAAAGCAAAGCCAGGAAGGAACCTTAAACATGTCCAAGTCTGAGTAGTGGAAATGAAGAAGGTTTTTCCAGGAGGTAGAGCACAGATGAGGAGCCTAACCCCTGGTCTGGTGCAACAGGGTGTACAAGGCTCCAGGCAGGGCTTGGTGGTGCACACATCAGGCGTAGGAGGTGGGCACAGCCCTCTCCTTCCTTCCAGGGCCACACCAGCCTCTTCCAGCTGAGATGTTCCTGGCTTCTGTCATCCAGAGGATGGCAAAATGTGGGTGGTAGGTGAAGAAATGTTGATGAAGGGGATATTGATAAGGCTACTGAGTAGTCTGCCAAATACTTGGAATATTTTTCAAAACTTTTGGCAGTCGGAACAGGATTGCAGCCTGGAAGAAAAAGACCTGTGTGTCTTGTTCAGTAGATGTTTCCAGCTGCTGGTAATGGTATTGGCAATAGGAGTTAATTAATAACT
The DNA here is from genome assembly GCF_031753505.1 of Anomalospiza imberbis. Lineage (NCBI taxonomy): Eukaryota > Metazoa > Chordata > Aves > Passeriformes > Viduidae > Anomalospiza > Anomalospiza imberbis. Next base: position 16,603,336 of record NC_089691.1, on the reverse strand, counting down.
GGAAAGTTATTGCTTTTTAATGCATCCAAATGTTGTGCAACTGCCACTAATGTTCAGCTAAACATGCCCTACTTTGCATATCTCATTTTTTGTCATCTAAATAAATTGCAGGTTGTTGAACAATCTCTTCCTTTCCCAACACTATATTGTTTGCTAAACAATTTTTTGGGGTTTTGGTGACTTTTTGTTTGTTTGTTTGTTTGTTGGTTTGGTTTGTTTTGTTTTTTTTTTCCTCTAAGAAGAATAAAATATTGCACATGGCCCTTTTCCAAAATCAAAGCTCTGTAGTATGGTTAGCCTTTCTGGTCTGTCTTATTACTGATATTTATACAGATTACTGGCAAACACAAATTTATTGCAGTATTTATTGGGCTGAATTTGAGGTTACTTATAATGTGGTTAGATGGCTATTTATTAGACATGTCACAGTAGCTATTTAACACTTCTCTAGCTGTCTAGGTGGAATTAGGACATAAAACAGACTTTATTGTATTTTATCCAGAAAATATTTCAGGAAGAGTAAATTCTAGGAAAGACACAACTGTCAGAACAATGAAGGGACCAGGAAGAAGAAAGTAGTTTTAAACAGCACTTCTCAGTCAAACTGATGGAGGGAAATATTTAGGATGTGAGGAAGTCCAGGTGCAGATTTTAGTTTCTTTAAAGTGCACCAGCACCCTGCCTAACAGCTGACCTTTTCCTCACGAAGCGGACATTTTTCATTTAGAAAAGGAAATGAGAGTCATCTTCTTTGATTAGTTTTGTGCTGATTAAGTAGAGTTAAAAAGTTCTATGGGACCATTTTCTCAAGGAACAATTTCATAAGAATCAAGCCTTTCACAGGCAGGTGGTATTTTGGTGTTTCTAATGTGTTGTGTTAAGGTGGTATTGACTAGTGTATTTCACTGTGATGGATTTAAATTACTTTTTTTCCACATTAGTGTGTTTTAACTCTGCATTTCACTGTTGTGAAAGCTTTTTGCAGCATCAGGACAAAAAGCTTTATTTTCTATTAACATCTGTGAGGTTTGGATCTTTTTCTTATTTGAAACAGAAAATGAATGCACTTGTTGAATGTCTCGTGAAGAAATGTGGATGAGAATTCCCAGCAAGGAAGAGGCTGTGAGTGAAATTTTTTTTTCAAAAATGCTTATGAATTTCCTTTAAAAATAGTTTCCTCTAACATTTAGAAAATGTAGATTATTTAGGAAAATAAGTTCCCATTTTCATATACAGACACAGACCATCTTAAAATACTTCACCAAAAGAAGTCATTCTTTCTGTTTAACAAATAAACCCATTTCTGTGGGAGGATGTGGAGGAGGGAGGAAATGAGGCCATGGAAAGGCTTGCAGGTGTGAGGGTGAAGCTGGGCAGCCATTGCTTCCCACTGCTGGTGAAGGTGCCGTGGAGGCAGGACAGAGTGAAGGGAGCTGCTCTCCTTTTCCTTGTGCCTCCTTTTGGCATTTTCCTGGGGCAAAGGAGTGTTTGTGCCCAGTGCCACTGCTGTGCAGAAGCAGCAGACCCCATCCCAACCTTCGCCTTTCCAGCCTAATTCAAACTGTTCACCCCAAGTCCCATGGGAATTCCCTCCCTGCATATGCCTAGTTATCTCATCACAGGATGGCAGCTGTTGTGGACCAATAAATACATATTTATCCCTTGATTCTTGCAGGTGGATGAACCCAAATACTCCAGCCTTCAGATGCTACAGCTTTGAATGGCACAGGAAGAGATGTTCAGCAACACAGAAGCAGGAGATCATGGGGGGGAAACCTCTTTGTCCAGATTACACCTGCATTGAGATAAGTTTTAATGATGATTTTTTAGACTGTAGCTGCCAATTAAGCTCAAGCTAATGCTGGTGAGAAACTACAGTAGGTAATTCAAGGAGGCAATATATTTTCTTAAATTCATTAGCTGCCCATTGAAGGTTGAAGAGAACATAACTAAAAATAATTACATATGAATTATGAAGTTCATATAGAATGTGTTACTTTGTTCACACAAAACTTCAAGGGTGACAAATGAGAGAGGTTTATTAGCATATTCTACTTTTTCAACAAACCTTACAAGGAAGGGAAAATATAATAATGTAAAGGCGTTGAAGATTCACGTCTCCGTAATAGCTGTATCTGCACTATCCTGCCTGTGAAATTTATTCTCTGTGAGTGGTGATGCTGTTAAATAGTTTTTATTTCTCAGCCATCTTTATTTTTTCCCCTGTAAGCAGTTCTTTTGTGTATGTCCATTAACATGCAATCCTCTCCTACCCAGAACTTTCTTCAGCTGCATTACACCTGAGGCGGGGGTTTTGCAGGGAGCAAAGGGCAGCACGCAAAACTGATCATAAATACGCTCCCAAAAATTCATTTTTATTTGAGCTCATTCATTCTAATTGTTCTCTTGAGGCTCGATTTGGAGCACAGAGAAATCCAAAGGGGTCTCACTGGGCTGTGGGTCAGGTTTTCAGGTCACCTGTACATGGCAAGTGGTGAATAATGAGCAGCACAGTGCCAGCCCCTTAGGCCTGACCCTGAGGATGGAATAAGAATTCGGCCACTGATCTCATCAAGTGCAGTCTCAGGGATGAAGGAGAGCACAGCACCCACTCCTTCTGCAGCAAAAGGCAGTCACAGACCTTAATGACCAGCAGGCTGCTGTGCCCCAGTAATGCAGTTCACCATGCCCTGATTAACTGGTGCAAACTGTGCCCTGGACATTTTCTCTGTGGAATTAGTTCTTTTGTTGATCGCAATGGTCCAAGAAGTTGTTAGAATCACTTCTGGGACTTGATATGATTACAGATACATTTCCATGTTCAATTAGGAGTACTCTGATGACTGGTTTGTCCCTTCCACTGGTATAAACAGGTTAGGATTAATACACGTATTTTGCAAACCAAACTACAGACATTAAAAACTGGTTAGGGTGGATTTTTTTATTCTCTTTGTTTTTGGGGTTTTTTTGTTGTTGTTGTTGTTGTTTGGGTTTTTTGGTTTGTTTTTTTTTTATTATTGTTGGTGTTGTGGGATTTTTGATTTGGTTTTTTGGGGGAGTTTGGTTTTTTGGTGTGTGTGGTTTTTCAGGGGAGTGTTGAGGCTTTTTTTCCTAAACAGACTCTTTAAGCCAGTTTAAAAAGTTTGTCCTTGTAGACAGAAGTGTTCTTTCCTTTAGTCTAGATTAGGCATTTGGATGGGAAATGGAATGTGGAGGTCCTGGCCCAACTTTCTGTGCAACCACATGTGAATCACTTCATGCTGTGGCCCCTTGTTGCTGTACCAAATTTTACCCTACTTTGCTTGATTTAAAGCCTGTGGGAAGTGGTTGTCATTTTTGCCTTTTTTAGGGACATCAGCATTATGATGCAAGACTAGGGATTCTGGACATCATTATAGTAATCATGATAAAGGTCTGAGAGCCTCTTGGTCAATTCCAAAATTCCCACCTCTTTCCACAGTGTTAGAAACAGGTCCTTGTTGAGCTGCTTTTAGCTTCTATCATCTTTGATAAAGCTTTTAGTACTTATCATCTCTGTCTCCATGGGTGCCCCTTCCTGGTGTCCTGTTGCTTTCCATACATTGAGTTCTACTGTTGTCCCAAAGGATCTGGAAACAGATATGTAATTACCAAGTGTAAGACAGATAGCTGCACGGCAAAAAAAGGACTGTTCAAGCCTGGAAACAAAAGAGTTAAAATAAAATTAATTTCTCTTACCCACTTTCCAAAGATGCCAGCCTTTCTATATAAACTCCTCTGTCATTAATCTAATAAAGCTCTACTTTGTTCATAATTTACTACACTCTTGAATAAGCCATTCTAATATTTGTGCAGGGCAAGTACATAAATCATTGTTGCCCTTCTCTACTTTTTTTACTTATCTGGTTCTTTCAAGGTCAATAACCTACCTTACACCTTTCATCTGGTTTAAATATTCAGCTATTTCCTTTTACACCTCTTCCTTGTTCCCATCCATTTGGTTATCTGCAGCTGTATCTTCTCAAGTAGCTATTGATCATGTCTCCTTGCTAAAGGTTGCTAACTTCAGCAGCAGTAATGATACAAATTACATCTGTTAGGGTTCACTCACGCCTCTCTTTCAGAAGGAGAGACTGCCTTCTGAGTTTGTTGTTATTGGCCATCTTTTCTGCCTAGTTTATCTAAAACTCAGTGAGAAATATTATATGCTGAAAAATATCCTCATTCTGACACATGTAGGCTTTCAGTGCCCAGGTCATGCAGAGAAGCTAATCCATCCCTACTGACCTCCAGGAGCCTGGAATATAGCTGGGTAAGGCCCCAGTCCAGCAATGCACTTAAGGATATGCTTATGTAAACATAGGATCCATCTCATTTTCAGTGCAATTTGGTAAGAAGTGCATTTCAGAGCAGAGCATCTCCAGGGATGCTCCTTTTTGCAAGGGCTGTGCAGGATGAGGCTGTACCAGTGCCACCATGAGCACACTCCAAGCTATCTGATAATCTTGCACAGGGAAAAGTATTCCAACTGCTTTGGAATCAGTGTGTTTGTGAGTGTGAACCCTTGTCCTCTGCAGAGCTGATGAGCTCTTAGGAGCTTGCTGATTGTTTAAGGGAAAATTAAATTATTTGGCTTATGCAGAATAATTGGGTGCTGCAGGACCTTACCAGTTATGCCTGTTTGTGTGCTGAGGGATCCTGTCTTCTAACTTCATCAGATCCTTGACCCAATTGTGTTGCTGCCACAAGATTGCCAACTTGTACCAAAAAAGAGGGGAGTGGAGTTTTGTCGTAGTTGTCTGCCAAGGAGTGAGGCTGGAGTAGTTACCACCATGGTATAGAAGAAAACAGGGCTAGAAAGGACCTGGGCAGGTCACCTCCTCCACCCCCACACAAACCACTCCTGACTCATTTGTCTGAAGTGTTTTTTCAACCCCGTCAGGCATGGAGATCCCCCAGCCTGCCCAGGCAATCCCCTCCAGTGCCCAGTGACCCCTGCAGCAGGGAAGTTATTCTAGTTCTGAACTCAGGTCTCCCTTGCTGCATTTAAACCCATTATTTTTTTTGTGCTTTCCCTGTGGATGTAGATAAAAATTTATTGCCTTCCTCTTTGCATAAGCCATTTATATAATTGAAGACTGTTATCAAGTCTCCTCTCTGTCTTCCCTGCTCTAGACTAAATAGCCCAGATAGGATGAAAGCTGGAATGGGGTGTCAGGGAGAAGGAGTTAGAGGAGGAAATCAGAGAGGGATTAATCCTGCTTTCAGTCCCTGTAAAAAGAGACTTTGCCTTCTGAAGGATGGGGATGTGGGATGGGGAAACAGGATTCTCAGTGCTGCTGATTCACTAGTGCAGCTCTGTGAAATGTGTATCTGATTGATGGGCCACTGCCTCACAGACTAAGGAAGAGGGATTTGGGCTGACTGTCTGCTGAGCCATGACCCTGCTCTCCAGCCTCTGTGCTTGGAAACGAAGGCTTTAATTTCGTACACTGGTGAGGATCGTATCCAGCTCACACGTCAGCTCCTGTGAGATGTATCTGGTTGAGCTTCTGCGCATCCCAAAAGCTGCTTCCAGGTGCTGTGTGTGTTATACAATCAGACAACACGATGATGTAGAACCACCACCATCCAGACCGCCCAGCATGAGCCCTGCCAGCGAGCAGGAGTCCTCTCCTCTGATGGCAAACGTTGTTTCTGCTGCCCTGACCTCGGCTCTGTGCCTCCCACCCATGGACATCATGGGAAGCCACTCACCACACACACTGCCTACATGTGTTTCAACTGCCTACATGTTTACAGCTTGCTTGCTGTTCATAAAACCAGCACGTGGAACGGGCAAACTCCGTGTGATCCAGAAAGCCCTGGGGCGTACTATGTCAATGTCACACACATCAGGGAAGCTCAGCGAGCGCTCAGTGACTTCTCGTGTTCAGAACCCTTTTCCATTATTCACATCTGCTGTCAGAGCTGCAGCACGTATGCAGCCATTGCTGTCACAACCTGAAACAAAAATACCTCCCAGCCTGGAGACTTCCAAAAGCCTAAGGTGGGGGAAAAATGTCTCCTTGCTACTTAATGCTCCCAAGCAGCTTTTGGTGACAGTTTTGCCTTGCTCCAATAGCTCCAAGAACAGCACGTAAGGTGGAGCTGTTTTCCCTAGACTCCTGGTGACATGGGATCCCAGGATTATTTACATCAGAAAAGGGCTAGCCTTGATAAAAGCAAAATATTAGATGGTGTTTGGAACAGCAAGAAAGTTCATTGCATTTCAAGTGCACTGCAGATTAATTCCAGCACTCCTAGTTTTTCTTCCTCCCCCCCTGACTCATCAGTCAGCTGTTAAGACTTTCTAGTTCAAATTCACAGTTAAAAAATCTTGACAAATTGCAATCCAATTGTTCGGTTGTTTTTTTGGGGGGTTTTTTGGTTGTTTTTTTTTTTTTTTCCTCTCCATTTCCCCCACCCTTCCTTCTCAGAGTAACTTTGAAGATGACATTTGTATTTCTGAATTAAAACCACATTTGCCCAATACTGCAGAGGGGCAAGGCAGGGGCAGAAGAGAGAAGAAAAGCTTTTGTTCTCCTCCTCACAGTGACCCCCTCACCTGCCAGGGCCAAGCTCCACAATAATTTCTAACAGCTGAGGTTAGTCAGGGACACCTAATCCCGGAAAGCTGGCTCTGAATTCCAGCACCAGCACACAGTGTTTGAGTTTCATCAACAGTCATTTACATCTAATTCTCCCAATCCTCTGAAGTGTGAGTATGTGTACAGGTATGTGTTTATTTAATAATTTTTTTTTTTCATAAGTCTGAGCCTAAATGGCATCAACAGCAGTGACAACATTATGTTTTTTAAATCTAAGCAAGCTCAGGAACTGTTTTGAGGATGCACTGGGATCTTTTGAGTGCACCCTAAACAGCAGTGTCTACAGAATGCCCAAGAATTGTGATTCTCAGGCAAAGGGAGGGCTGAGTCCTCATTCCCTGATTTCCTGTAATGGAAAAGGAGTGCTCTGTGCAAATGGAACTGAAAGTCTCTTGCTGAGTGTGCTGGGACCTGTCCTGTGTGTCTCCAGAAGGGGTGTAAGGAGCATCCTGGCAGCACAACACAGAGAAACCTCCCAGGGTTCAGCTGATGGGAGGATGTGACAGTAACGGGCTCACTCCAAAAGAAATGCATCTTCCCAGGCATGAACAGGGATCAGATGGGATGTGGTGGGTAAAATTACAGTTTTTTCTTCTTTGGAATCAGTCAGAAGGAATAAAGTGTTACTTTTCTCAGGAGAGTTTTAATTTTTTCAAAGATAGTCCCCTGGCTGACCCTGAGTATTGGTGATACAAGGATAAAACTCCAGTTCTGTTGCATCCCTTCCCACAAAGGAAATTCCAGCAACTTTTCTCTTTGTGGTGTTTGCTTTAAGACCGTTCTCTTTTTATTAAGAAAAAAACTTTGGTTTTGTTGTTTGACCAGTTGAAATGAGTAATGAAAATGTTATTTACATGGGACAAATTATATGTTTTCTTTGAAATTATTTCATCTTACTAATTGATTACAATGGGACTGCTTGGATGTGTAGCATACAGCATCCAGCCCCTCAGTTAGAGCAGATCTTCAGCCAACCTGATATAAGCCAGCCCATGGGAGAAAACAAGAGGAAAAGGTGTCAGGTATTTAAGGCTGACCATCCCATGGATCCAGTTCAGTGTCCACAAGGAAACAATTATGGTGTCTGAAAAAATGTCCTAAAAATATTGGAAGTTTCTGTGGAAGATGAAACACTAGAGAATACTGATAATTAAAAATATAGACTAGAAATAAAAAAATTTTCAAGAGAAAACTCCTCCGAGGAATAGGTATTTTCTGTTGTTCAGTGCAGACTCCACTGAGAGCCTGCTAGCATGGAAAGTACTTGCTATAGATGAAAAGTAATAATATAAATCCACAGCATGTCTGAATTTAAATCAGAAAGGGAAAAAATTAATATAAAGGATTTAAGTGTTACAGCACAATTCCCTCAAGAAGAAAAAGAATCTCATATTTGGAACTGATTTAAATATAACAATCTTCAAATATTCATGGCTGAAGATGTTTCTTAAATGCAGTTTCCAAAATGTTGTGAGACAACAACTGTGTCCTGAGCTGATTTCAAAACCATGGAAAATAATAATGTTTCACATAAACACAGAAGAAAATGTGATATCAACAGAAATTAAGGGGGGAAAAATTGTCCAGGTCTGTGTGTCAAGAATGGTAAAAAACAGAGAGAAAAGGCTTCAACAGGAAAGCTGGGAAAGCCAGCATGGAGAGGCAATGTCATTCCCAGCTCACCAACACATCTGTATGATTCATGTGGTTAAGATCTATTCCCCCTTGGCTCCAGCAGGCACTCTCAATGCTGCCTGCTGCCAAGAAGTAGGTCAGAAACCTATTTTTGTCCCTATTCTTCTGTGGCCACGCCGTGGTCCCTGCACCAGGGAGAAGAAGGGATGGTGTGGCTGGCAGCCCAGGGCTGGGCTGGGCTGGTCAGGGTGCCCAGCTCCCCCTGTGCTCCCTGACAGGAGAGAGAATGATCCCTCCAACAGCAGGGATTGACCACTGGTTGGTTTGACTGTAACTTCCCAAGAAAAACTCACTTCCTTATCAACCTACGACACTCTGGGAGGTGCCCACCTCTCTCTACTTGCTGGAGAAGGATTTGAAGGGAATTAGAGACTTAGTCTGTGGTTAAATGCCTAAACTAAACAGGATGAATCTGAGCCAAAACGCACACGAAGTGCCAGCCCCATCCAGTGATGCTGCACCCAAGCAGTGCAGGGGGTTCTTGTGTTAGCTCAGGTCGTGGGGGTGTGGGTCAGAGGGGCCTTGCAAACCCTCGTGCTGATGTGGCTGAGGTGGGGATGGAGGGGACTCAGGCAGAGGCAGGAAGCTGGGGATGAAGCAGAAGGAATTGTGTTGTGACAGAACATTTAGTGCTCTGGGGCTAAAAGATTTTCCTGCTGTCCCCCAGGGCTAGTGATTTTATCACTTCCCCTCCTAACATCCTTCTTTTCTTTCCACATATCAGCTGCCCTTTGCCCTCCACCCCCCTCCTCTACATTTATCCAGTTGATTAACATAATTCAGTAAAATTTAGTAATTGTTTTCAAGTTTTAATTCCCTTTGAAGCTAGCTAGAAGACATGTCAGGAAGCCGCTCTGATTCTCCCACAATATAATCTATAAATTATAAAAACTACAATGAATTAACCTGAAGCTACAGTCTCTCCTTATGGAGTTGCCTTATTTGTATATCTGTGTCATAAGTGCCAAAATCTTTTTGTTCCTCACTCCTCTCTTGTCAATGGCAAGCAAAGTTTGCTGGGGACAATGATTTTGCCACCCTGGCCTCCTGTGACCTTTGGAGGATGGGTGATCCATCTCCCTGTGGGAGATTTGGTGTTTTGCCACTGGTCAACAAAATGCTGTCCTCAAGTGAATAGTTTTACAAGAGGCAAACACAGCCACTGCTGCTGCCTCAGGGCCTGGCACAACCCCAAAACTCAAGGGTTTGTCAGCACCGAGGTGATTGCAGGAGAGGCCAAGCAGGAGCTTAATTCTAACGTGTCCCTCTCATGACATTTCCTGAAAATATCTGCAGCGTTCAGTCCAGTGCTGCACTACTTTATCTCAGCCAATTGTGTTCCCTCTGGCATGAAACAAACTGCAAAGCAGTTGTCTCATCATTCTGCCTCTAGCAGGTCTTGAGTCCAGCTTTTCAAACTGATTTTTCCCTTTTCACAGTGTACCTGTCAAGATCCCACTCTGGAACAGAAGATCAGAGCAAACGGGGGCCGAGGAGAACAAAAGCTGACCCAAACCTTTGACCTAAATTTAACATAAAGCCAAATGAAACCTTAGAGGTTTGTAAATGTTCATGAAACATTTCCACCTCCTGCTTCCCTCTCCTTTATCTTTGGTTTCTTTATACTTCTACATTTAACTGTTTCTAATTGAAAGTCTAATGTAAAGCTCTCCTAAATTAATGGAAAGGCTCTCACTGATTTTAGGGCCTTCTGATTCAGCCTCCCAAAGAAAGGAAATAATTTCTTTAATGAAAGTGTCTTTAAACTTTCAAGAAAAGAAAACCTGAAAAGAGTTTTCAGCAGCACATGTCCTTGATGTGAACCTCGCCCATGAAATTGCTATGGATACTGTTATCCCAGGAAAAAATATCACTGTACAGAAAGAGAGAATTGCTGATACAATGGTGAACTGGTTTAATAAGCTTTAATATCTTCTTATAAGGATGGTAAAATTTCTACTTTTTGCAACCAGGCTGTGCTTTAGAAGCTAACTGCTGGTAATCAGCTGGCATTTGTCACCTGAAACTTCTGTTTGTATGTGTGAGAGTTTCCTTTGTACCAATATTGCAAAAACAAAACACATGAAAACTTTATTAGGAATATAACTCTGCTGCTCATATGATTTTTTGCTTGCTAGCTGACTCTTTCAGAAGGAGGTAGTGACAGTTTATGGGGCTTAGTTGCACCTGAATTTCCTTAAACCATGCATTAAATGGTCAGAATAAGCATGTTCTTGTCCAAGTTATATTCTGGATTCACAGGCAAGGGTCTTGAGGAAGGCTAGTGAAACCAGCCCCAACAAAAATTAAGATGTGGCTCATGTTGAAAGGTTGTTACACTGTCTTTTGGCTTCTACAGGTCCTGGTGGATTGCTGTAGCCAGTTCAGAGCTTGGTCTCTGTAGTACTAACCTGCCTTGAGCTCTTGTTTTCTCATACAAGTTGAGTGTTTTCTGTGTGTGCACTGGTGTGGCTGCATATTTTACTTGTGAATACATGCACAGTTTATCTAGGGAATTATTCCCCAATATCTGCGTAACAGTTTTGGTGTTCACAGTCACAGGGTAGATGCACACAGAACGATATGTGCTCCAGAGGCTGCTTCTTGGTATTAATGGAAAACACAGATGTGCAAAGTGGTCCTAGGATGATGCTGTTAATAACAAGAACTGCTTGTTCAAAATGTACCTGTAAATGAGCATGATTTTAATTTTACACATCATAGAGTTTTTTTTAATTCTCTCTTTTTCTTTTTGTCTCCTATTTGTGTTTTTTCCCCTTAGTCCTCCTAGATTTTCTGCTTCTGAACTCCTCTGAAGTCCTCCCCCGTGTCAAGGCTGGACTGAGTGGTGTGTGCCAGCAGTGCTCTCGCTGTCCCTGTCCCAGTGCCTGACAGCAGTGATGGCACCTTGTTCAGACACCCTGACCAAAATGCCTTCAGAATATCTGCTGGGTGCCTTTGTCTTTGCAGGTTTGGATAGTCCTGTCCATGCACTGACCACTATTCAGCTCCTGAAAGAAAATAAGGACTGTGACAAAAGGCGCTGGCTGAGCTCCATGGACCATCCAGTGCGGGGGTAGCAGTGGTGGAGCGAATCCACTGGACAGAGAAATCAGGCACAGGAGAAATTATCTGATTTGCTTATTTCAGCCCAAGTTAGAAGAGGAAAATTCTGTGTGTTGGCCTGGTGAGAAATCTATTTGGACTGTCAAAACTTAGGAAACTTTTCTTTTTCTCACAACTTGTCTTGGATCCAGTGGTGTGGGTTTTGTAAATATTTCATCTATCTGTTTCTAGAAGCATACAGAGCATGAATTACTGGAAATGAAGCAAAATCTACCAGACATAAACTCAGCCCATCCTCTATAGCTCATATTCTCTGAAGACTCATTTGTCCTTTTCCTCTTTTCAGATATTTCCTCTCTTCTCTCTGGTCTGTTCTTGTTATTTGTTTCGTCAGCCATTTGTTATACAACTCTTGGCAAAATATCAGGGAAATCTTCCTGTGAACGGGGAAGTGCTTTCTTAAGGGAACAACGATGGTTTCTTTACTTGGGAGAGCAGAAAACAAGTCAAGCCCAAGTATTGTCTTTGCTGAGACAGAGTTCATGAGGATGGTGATGTGCTTTGTTGGACTCAGTGGTGCAGGTGATGAAACTTGTTTTCTTGGGATTTTCTTTGGTTATTTAAAAGGTTTAAGGTGTTATATCTCCCTGTGAAATTTGCCTCACTGTTGTGCCAGTGGTCAAGTAGGCAGTGATGGAGGGATGGACTGAGCTTCTGTCTGGCAGGAACTGAGCTCCCTGTGTGTGGCTCCATGGTGGGGATGGGTCTTCTCATCTAGGGGTGGGGATGCCTTTCTGGCTACAGGCATCCCAGTCAGTCATTAAAACAAGCAAACTGCATGCTTTAATCTCTCCTGGGTCCACAGCTTCCTCAGCCCAGAGGAGATGGCCTTAGACCCAGTCTGAGCCTCAATAAACTTTTCACTTTTGCAGTTTCACCCAGGTGACTTTGCACTGGGATTATCCTGAGATTCTTCTTCTTCAGGTCTCTTGGGTTCTTCTCTGTCTCCTCTCCAGCTAAAAGATTATAGCAGAGCTGCACAAGCATGTCCTAAACTCAGAGCAAGCTGAAGGAAAGGCAGCTCCAGCTGCAGCTCACAGCCTGCCAGAGACTCCCCTGGCAGGTCTCCGACGAGCCTGTTACTACAAGTTCACTCCAAGCAGCAATTCCGGACAAAGCAAAATTTTGCATGAAGTTCATATTAGTTCATATTAGCTCACATTGCCAGCAATTCAGTAGCTCCTTCTCAGTGACTGAATCTCAGTTGAAAGATTTATGTGGACTTACCATGCAGCCTCTCTGAGGAACTCATGAAGGTGGGCATGCATTTAGTTTTCCCAAATATCATGGTGCAAGTGAGTTGTGTAATATCTTCTGGAAGGACTGACGATTTTAAGTCCTAATACAAAGTTGTCATATCTGCAAGATGTAATAGCATATAGGTTAACTTCCAAAGCAGCAAAGGACACAGTAAAAGTAGTTTTATATAGTATTTTTTATTTCCACTTACTGAATAAGTGAGGTCTTACGTCTATTGAATAACCCAATATATAAAAAGCCTTTCTTTTAAAAGAGTTTCTAATGCTTTGACTGCATGCATTAAATCTCATTTTGTGTGTTTTAAATGAATTATAACCTACTCAAAAGCACTTTCTCACCCTAAAGCACTCTGTGCATTATAGTCTCTGTAATACCTTCAGCTGCTACAGAGATCTCACAGAGATGAGGATGCTCGTGATAAATAGATTTGTTTTTTTTTTTTTTTTCATGATCATTTCATTTTGTACATTTGCCAAAAGATTTTTTTAAAACATCCAGGCTATTCAAATTTTGGAGAAGGGTTGGTTGAAAAATCTCTAATTTAGTTCCTGTTGAGTCACATTTCAGTGATGGTTTTTAATGAATGGCAATATGCAAATATTAGCCACATAGCTAACATTTTCTGTCCTCTCCTGACTTATTGTAGATTAACAAGGATGAATTATTGTCTCACCCCTTGTGAACACTGTGTGATCTGGGCTAAGACTAATGAGCCAAACCCAGTCCTCAACTGGACTTGGAGTGAGGCAGTGGCTTCTAAGCTCCCCAGCAATTACAGCAGTGCAAAAGGCAGTTCTGTACCCAGTGACCTGCTCTGGTACCTGCTGACAACTGCTGGGGATGTACCCTCAGCTCCTGGAGCAAAGCCCACTTCCATCCTGCTGGAAAGGGCTTTGCAAAGAGGAAGCAAAATCCTGCCCAGTGCTGTGAAGAACAGACAGAGGCTTTTTGGGGATGTCTGTGGGAAGGGGAGCTTGCTATCCCCAGGAATGGGAGGCATGTCCGCAGTGGGAGGCAGCGCTCACGGGGCTCCCCACTCTCACCATTGAGCATTGTTCAGAGCAAACATAGATGCTGTATATGGATGTAAAGCTTGATTTGTGGTTTTTACACCCACCACATTTCTTGGAGTTGACAATTTCTAGAACTTTGGGGCTTTTTATCTCCAGGCTGTTGTTTTCTTCGGGGCTTTTTCTTCATTTTATAGGAAGCTAGCATGCAAACAAACCAACCCACGCTTTGGCCAAAGCAGCTGTGTAATGCTCTCCTCCCCGCAAAAGTGTACAAATCTGCAGGGCATGGGGACACATGTTAGGTTGGTATAACACAGTAAAGCTGCACCATGACATTTCTTGGGTGGATGCTGAGAAATCTATAGGAATTCCCATGGGAAATGTGGAGATGGGGGGGAAAAAGCCTGCTTTACCCCCTGTTCCACTTTGCTGGAAAATCCACTGCCCAACAGTGAGAATAGAGTGACTTATTTTTCAGAAATGCCTTGGGCCAGCTGTGACTGAATGTTTGTTTCTTGCTCCTTATAGTTCCCAAAATGTTCAGGGCATTTTCCAGGTGGAAGCAAGTTAGAGCTAAAGAGACACAGAAGAAAGAAGGAGAAGATTCAACTCAGCAGTTGTTTAGTATAAGTGGGATCTCATTCATTCGAAAATTTCAGCACTTTCTGATGACTTCACAGTTTTAAAGAAATTAATATTTTTGAGCTCTCCTAGGCTTGCTGAAAAGCACTTTGTTCCTCTTGCTGTTTGGCAGAAGATGCTGCATTAGGATTTGTACAAGGTTTTGACACGAGGTATGTAATGCTCACCTCTGAAAATAAAACTGATATTTTCTCTGAGGATGAAAAAAGGATGGGCCAATCACCCTTTCTCTGGGAATTTCCAGCCAAAGGGAGTGGTTATGTACTTCAATTCATTGGTGAATGGGCAGCAATGTGTCTTGTTGGATATGGAGTGAGAGACACATGGAGATGGCAGGACTGCTGTCACCTCGTGCTCTGCCGTCATCGTGTGGCTTTGGCAGACATCATGAATCAAAACCCTGAGGGGTCTTTTTAAACTCTACTGTACCCTGACATACCACAGCCCTTCTCTCAAAGCTGTCCCTTCCTCCTTTACCAGCCAGAATGGTGGATTTGGACACTCAAATAAATAAAATCAGAACTGGCTGGAAAAACCTGTAGCCCCAGATGGGTGTTGATGGACATTCTCCATTGGCTGAAAGTTTCTTATCTAGATTCAAGGACACTTTTATTTTTAAATCCCTTTTCCATTGGACATGTACCTGTGAAGTCAGGTTGCAGACACAGAGGCTGGCTCAAGAATATCCACAAGCTGCCTGATTTCTCTTGCATACCATAACAGTAGCACACACTTTGAACTGACAGCAATTCTCAGCTACAGAGTACTTTGGAAATATTAATCTCACATCAGCTATTTGTGTAGAATATTGGCTTATTCAGCAGGTGATGTGAGCCAATATTATCATACTTTTATAGACAGCAAAACAGAGAGAGAAAGAAAGATTAAGTGATCCACCTAAGGTCAAGCAGTATGTCCAAGAGAAAACCTAGTTAAGCTTGGGGATTACTGCCTCCCAGTGATCGAGAAATGTCTGCAGTATATCTGAGAAGCTAACGTATATACCTCTACAATAAATTAGAAATTATACTGGCCTAGGTTAGTCCTTCACTAGTGTAAGGGACATTTTCATTGCATGGTATTGCAAAAGCCAACAGATTTGATGCTTTAGACAGCAGCAGCCAGATCCTCCAAAATGTCACCGTGTTCCTCCATGTGCAAGTCACACAAACTGCAGTTTCTTAAAGGAGAGCTGAATCTTCAGCTGGTGATTAATATAAGCTGTGATTAGCTTGTGATTTTGCAAAAATGGCAAAAGGTTTGACTCTTTTAACCTTGTCTTCTCACTATTCAGCATTTCTCATTCCATGAGCTGAGAGGGACTCGTACAGATGGGACTGTTCCCCAGTTATGGGGATGGGCTACATGATGAGGAACAGGAGTTCTGTGTGCATGCAACTCGTACAACATCAAGTCTCAAGGTAACAGCAGTTCTTAAATTGAACACTGATGTTGTAGGAATTTTGGGAAACTAATTATCCCATGAACAGTTGAGTAAACTTCAGAAGAAAAAGGTTTACATTGAGAAATTGGCTAATAATAGGGATAAGATAATTATACATAGGGGGGAAAGAAGCCAAGCCTTTTATTCCTAGACTTTCTTCTCTTACATCACATTATGGATGTCATTCAAGGAAGCAACCTCTGCAGAATAATTCAAAGTGTTAACTAATCAGGTTTCAACAAAAATGAGCAGGGTCTCAGATTTTACTTGGCTTGGATGTCTAAAGGCAAATTATAAGTTACGTAATAAAACAACAGAATCATTCAACATTGATTTACTTGTTTGTTTTGCTATAAGAAATGAATTTTTTATTGGAACGAAATTAAACAAAGGTTTATGTGCTTGTGTTCCCCATAGCCTTTTATACTGTACTAATATAGTAATATTCATAAATCATATCAGAGTTTTCAAATTTCCTCAGCAGTGACCTAGACAACAAATGCTTAACAACTTGCTGAGAGACTTTGAAATTAAATTCAGCTGTAATATCATCATGACTAATTTATGGCGGCAAGTTTGGTTGCTGCAAATATACACTTAAAGAACCATGTACACTGAAGTACATGGTGGGGATAAGATAAAACATGGGTTTAGTATCATGTAGTTATTCCACTAGAAAGATTTATTCTACATTTCATTACTTTACTGAACATGGCAAACCAGTGTGTTCCTTGGGAGAGAGGAAATAGTAATTAAACATGTAAATACTAGGCCTTCAACAAAGTAAAACATGAAATGCACTAGATAAGAAATTAAACCTTTATATCTATTGAAGGAGTCTTCCCCTTGACATTTGTTAATGAACATTCATGTAGACACATGGACTCTCTGTATTAATGTGTATCTAGAAATACATACATGCTTATACATGCATACAGCCTCCACTTCACAACAGGCATAATAGTAAAATATTATTTAGGGTAACACAGACATTATCTGGTGCAATTGGAATCATGTTTCTGAATTGCCCAACATCCCTTAAGCCCATTTTTTGTCGCCCTGCAACTTTTGAACTTCCTGCGAGGCTCATTATGGCAAATTGAGATTGATGACAAAGTGCAGCATTTTAAAATTATTAGTAACAGAAACAAGATTTTTCTTTTATCATTGCTGCTGCTTGGGAAAAGTCTCAGAATTGCTTGGCTTTTGAAGGTCCTCTCCCTGTCCTTTATAACCCATTCTAAGCAGCTAGCAGGCCAATTAAAACAATCTCTCCTTTGGAAAGCAAGCATTTGTCAGAGTTAAGAATTAAAGCTTTCTTCTACTACATCTATTGTCCCATTCATTCATTTACATAACTACTCCAGTGTTAATCAAGTGCCTGTAGGCATATCTCTAGAAAAGTGTAAGGCCATAAAAATAAAGGCAGACATATCTAGTTATAGATGAACCTTCCATATGCTGCAGATCTTTTCTCACACACTTATCTTGGTTTATCTCCACCTCTTTAAATTGGAAAATTCACAAAAATCCATCTCCTGTGAGATTTCCAAGGTTTCTTGATTTCATTTGGGTCAGAACTGACACAAAAAGATGCATGTCTCAGAGCATTTCTGAGCTGCTGCCAGGAACAGGGAGTGCTGGACTGTGCCACTAAAAAAGGGGGAAAAAAAAAGGTTTTTTGAAAAGTCACCAAATTTTTTAACCTTTAAAAAAATTGGCCTGGTTCAGTCTCGGGTATGGTTAAAAGAGCTGCCCTGATTTATTGGTGTCAAACAAAGTATGTTAGGGTAGAACATTACTTTGTAATGGAAAAAGTGTCAGTGGAAGCACTGCTCATCAGCACTGCTTGGGCTGGGTGAGGCCTGAGCCTTACACTGTGTCTCTAACACTGGAGAAAAAGACTATTAAAAAAAGGAAGAATGCTTTACCTGGAAGGCCATGTCTTAGTCTCCCAGATAAAGTTGGCTATGAAGTCAACCTCAGCATCTGGGATTCTGCTGATTAAATTACCACAGAAATCATGAAATATACTGAGTTGGAAGGGACTCATCAGGATCATCTGATATTTTCTTTGTGCCTCACCCTGGCCCTGCAAAGTAAAAGGAAACAAGTTTCTCATTCCCCATCCCACCAGGAATGCTAAGCCATGAATATGGAGTGATGGTTTGGGGAATGTTTCACAAAATAAGCTTTCCATACACATAAATTTAATAAAATTAATATTCTCCAGTTGGTAACATAGTTGCTTCCTGCTGTCCTTTAATTTTGCACTTTTTCTTTTCTCCTGTAAATGACAAATTAATTTTATTTTGACTGTGTTCTTGCTCTTGCACATTGTCTTACCCAGAGCAATGCCCTCTTAGAGCACTGTCACAAGGACATGCCAGGACTGCCCAGAGACAAATGAAAAATGAAGTGTAAGAGGTGCAGGGGAGCCAAGCTTGCTGTTAATAACCCATTCTGTTTCAGACATACTTGTCCCACCATCATCCTTCTGAAGTATTTTTAATAGAAATCCTATGCAAAGGGAGACCTTAATAAGATGCCTACTCCTGCCCTTCCTGAAACCACCATGTTCATTTTTCTTGAAAACATTCAACTGTGGTAACTTTTAATCTGATTTATGACCCTTTGAGATGCTGTTGAGGTTATAGTTGAGGCCCTTAAACTGGACAAAATTAGTAGCAAATATAAATTTAATTGGGTAAACTTATGATACAAATTATATCAAAAATCCAGCACTGACAGGAAAACTCTTACATGAAAAAATATACTGGAATTAGCAGAGTCCTCTGCACCTATACACATTTCTTCTAGCAGATATTCTGCCTATCCTACTTTTGGGCAACTACTTCTGACCAAAATGCTGCAGACTAAAAAAGGTGGTCCTCACTTTGTAGTGCTTGTTTTGGGTGAACAAAATTGTTTTCTCTCTTTAGATGTTTAATTATCATTTGAAGGCAACTTGATGAATAGAAGTCCATGTACTCCCACTTGGGGCAAATGTATTTTTTGATTGATTCATAATAATTAATCTTTGTCTAAGAGGAATGCATTAATTTCTCCTACTGGTGGTGACTGTACTTCTGTTTCTTTTCCTATGTTAGATGGTTGTGCTCCAGAGGCATATTTGCTGATTAAATTGGACTGCAACTGGGTGCTTAGGTTATGTCACTGTTACCCAAATGATCTTTTAAAGAACACAGAGTACTTGTTTTTGCTGCTCTTACGTGCTTCACATTTTATCACAGATCTTTGTAGCTTGTTATTTCTAAAATTCAGATTACTGTGACTTAAAAGCCTCTCTGTCATTGCTAGTGCTTGGTGACATAAAATAAACCCACATATTAAGAAAAGAACCACAAAACTTGTCAAGTTGCACTGAGGGATGGAAAGAAAAAGCAAGAATGCTTTACAGCGATTTGAAAAGGCCGTCTGCAGCACAGCTATAAAGGGAAATGCTATAATAAGTTGATATTATCCATGTAGCCAGAACTGCTTTTGAGAGTGCTGTTACACAGCAGCAGCCCTGGGGCAGGGTCCCTGTTGAGTGTGGTGTCCCAGGGCATGGGTGAGACACAGGCACACAGCAGGAGTGGCTCCATGCCCTGGGGAACATGCAAGTGCCACTGGGCAGCAGGACTGGGAAGGGGGAAACAGAGGGCGAGATTCCCCACCAGTGTCCTGCTTCTCCTTGGCCAGAGCAGCCTCCAAACCCCCTTTTGCTTCTCCCCACCCTTCTGTGGGCTGGCTGAGACCCTCAGGCTCATGGTGGCTGGCCCTGAGCTGCCAGTGCACAGCAGAGTGTCTGTTGCCATTTTCCCCCACTGCCTCCTCCTCCTTCTCCTCCTCCTCTTGGTCGCCAGGGACCGAGCAGGATGGAGACAGAGCTGGCACGGCCTCATGCTTGATGGACTGAAGTGCTCCAAGTTCCTTTTTTAGTAAAATTGCTTTGTCTCGGAAGTGCTGCAGAGCCAACCCGCTCACCCTGTGCCTCCCTCCTTGCTCTTGGCCTGCTGGAAGTGCCAGGATGATGTGCCAGAAATACTCCTCATCCCCGGAGATGGACCATCCCGGGGTGCTGCAGCCTGTGTCCCATACCCGAGTTGAGTGTTAGGTTTCCCCAGGACAAGTGGCCTGTCCTCCAGCCCCAGTGTGTCCCTCTCTGGTGAGGCCTGGTGGCAGCATTGCTCCTTTGTTCTTTTAAGACATGGCATCTAAGGAATGGACAGAAACCAACAACTCTTTTTTCTTTTTGGCCTGGGATAACAAATAGCTTGCCTGCAGCTGTAAAACACTGCACTTGGGCAGAGTTTCACTGGCTGCAGGATGAAGGGCTCTGCACAGCTTCATTAGCTCCTTCCAGACTCTGTTTTGCCTTTTCCTTGCTGCTCCTCCACAGCCCACGATGGTGCTGCTGGGGCATGGCCAGGGTGCCAGGGAGGAAAATTATACCAAGGGGTGATGGGGACAACTACCTGTCTCTGAGTTTAGTTGTGCTCCATTCCCAGTTCTGATGCCTTCCAAATTCAGACAGGGCTTTGGCCCTAAATCTTTGCCAGCGTTTCACCACATGAACATTTTCCTTGTCCAGACTAACACCTCTTCTTGGTCAGATGTCAGTTTGGGATGGGGATGACTGACATCAAGCTGGCCTCAGTGGAGATGCCCAAGGGAGACAGTGAGCACAAGGGTTGTGAGGAGTGGGTGGGTGGACCAGAACCAGGCAAAAGGGGCTTTGGTTAGAATATGGGAGCCAGGGAGCTGCTGGGAGGTAATGAGCTGCTTACAAGGCTGATAAATAAAGTGTGGAGATAAATACAATGAGAATTAAGCAGGACAGGTGGTTGGAGGCTGGATGTGGACATAAACAGTGACTATAAAACAGGAATGGAATTAAGGTGAAGAGGACAAACTTACCTAGGAGGTGAGGTTGCAAGGAGGGCTGGACATCTCCAGGTAAAAGGGGCAGACTTCCATTCAAACATTTAATGAGCTGCTGTTACCCATCAGGATGTTGTTTTCTCCAGTGTCTGTTTGGAGCTCACTGCTCCTGGTTCAGCTCTGAGCTCTGGCAAAGGATCCCTGCCTCTCCCATTCCAGAGGCCACCTGCATCTCTGACAGAATATAGAGCAGGTGCCTGCACATGCACTGTCTGTGTGGCTGCATGAGAAGTGGGCGAGAGTGGCTCTGGTTTGGGGAAGCCATGTGCTGCACAGTGATGCCATCCTTGGTGACATGCCAGGGTACTTCTGGGTGTTGAGGCAGGTTTTGTATTTTTATTCATATTTTGTGTATTTATTTCTAAATAAATGGTCTCCTGCCACGCTGGGTGGCTCTGCTCTAGTGACAGATCTTGGAAGTAGCATGTTATCTTTCAGATCCATCTTCCTAGGTGATGGGAGGTGAGTGTAGGACTTCAGGGCAAGGCAGGATGGTCCCATGATTAAGGTCTCATGCATTTGGGTGCCCCCCCAATGAACTGGGTTCAGGTTCAGTTTCCTCAGTTATCCAAACTAAACTCTTTCAGGATGATTGCTTCTGTGGTTTTGGCCAGGGATTGGGGTTTTTTGCTGATGTTGCATATTCCCATTTGAAATAGGTATTAATGAGAGCTGAGTCTTACATGTACAACATAAAGGCCCTTGTAAAGTTTTTTGGACAGTTTGGACACCCCAAAATTTCTGGAACTTTTTTTATTTTATCTTTATTATTTCTCACCCCTCCATGTTCTCACAACACATGATTTAGCTGCAGGAATACTTTTGTTGGTTTTGGATGATTCACTAATGAGAAGTACAGAAAACCCATGAGGATATGAATTATTATCTCTTGTGTGCTCAAGCAACAGGCAGCAAGTAAGGCTTGGTGCAGTGTAGTATACAGCAAGTAGAAAACCAAAAGTAAAATCATTAAAATGTATCCTCCATGCTGTGCAAATTAGTGTGAAGAGAGTGTTCATTAAGCCCTTGTACTTCTCTGAGGTACGGTCCCATTTGAACTTCTCATTTGACATTGGACAGTATTTATTCTGACACAAGGTGTTGTGTTGCACTGTGAATAAAACAGTCAGTTACTGACAGAGTAACTTCTATGTGCCTTGAGGGATGGTGATGTTACTGGCCCGTGCACTAGAGGCTTAAGATGGCTGTTCAGTTTCTACATCTCTGAACCCTGTTGGGAACCTGAACTGTTCACCTGAATGCTCATTTTTTATGTGTTTTCTACTAAAACAGTTTTAAGGCATCTCTGAATTCTTGCTTGTTTGTCATAAAGGAGGAAAAAAACACCAAATGGGAATTAAAAAAAGGATTTTCTTTGTGATTTCAGCTCCTCATTAGGAGGTTTATGATCAGGCTTAGGGAAAGCTTTCCTTGAATTATTTTAAGGTTCTAATGATAAAAACCTTGGGGAGGTCATGCACATAAAGGATTTAATACCCATTCAGAACCATCTGGCATTAGATTACATGCAGGGAAAGAACAAAATCTGGCAGTAGTATTTATCTCCATTAACCCAGAGTACAGGCTGATATGATTGTAGCAAAGAAAATACCCTCACTCTTTCACCAGGAAGAGTTCTTAATAGACCTGGGCTAAATTGGCTTATAAAACCAAAGACCTATTGAAGCGTGGGTCTGCCATCTCATTCAGTGCATTTGCTTTGGCTTTTAATTTGTATTTCATATCTCTTTAACCTTGACAACTAATACTTTAAGGTATAAATTATTGCTGGGATGAAGGACTGTGTTTGCAGCTCCTAATTTACTCTGTGAGAGTTAATGTAATCATCATGCTGAAGTAGAGCCAGTGTTGCTCCTGCCTCTTCTCTAGAGCATCACAGAGTGCACAGTCCCAGTGACATCCTCAGCAAAACTCCCGATGATGTCAGTTGTGACAGGAAATCTTCCCTCCAAGACTCTGAACCACCTACAAGCACGTGCTCAGCCTGAAGAAAACTGACCAGTGAGTGGTTTGGTCCAAACCCAGCTGAGAGAGTGAACAATGCCAGGGAGATGATCCTTTCTCATCCAGATTAACTGTCTTTCACCCCAGCTGTGGGCAGGCTCTCTTCAGGCTCCTGAGCTGCTCATTGCTGCTGTACCATTTTCATCTTGTCATACTCCATCAGGATCCTCCATGGAGGGTTTCTCCCTGCCTTCCAAATTTTTCTCTCCTCTTCCCTGCTTTCCCAGCTTGGTGCAGTCTGATAGCTGCTCTCTTTCAGCCAATGTTATTATTCACTTACAACATGGAAAGCAAAACCATATGGAAGACAAGATAAAGGCCATTTATCTTGAAGTCTACTGAGATGTGAACATCTCACATTAAGGCTGCAGTTCAGCCAGGCTGTCTCACACATGTTGCTGTCATCTCTTTCCACCAGAACAGAGATGGACTCCTGCGTCAGCCAAAACAATCTTAGCTTGTCATCTGCTCTGTACTTAACACATCCTGGCATGCAATACAATCAAAAGGAAAAAGAAAAAACTATTATTGTTATGTCTTTTCCTTTGTTCTGAGAAGCCACCTGTGCCAGCTTTCCCTTTGAAAACTGCTGTCTGAAGGAAATTGCTACCATCCTGAGATAGGGCTGAGTTAGGTAAATGCTACATGCATCAAGCTTGGAAAAGGAAAATTTGTTCTATATTCTTTAATGAATGCCTCTCCCTGAGTGGCTGAAAGAGGATCATAGAACAACTTGTGTTGGAAGGAACCTCAAGATCATCTTGTTCCACCTCCTCCCTGCCTTGGGAAGGGACACCTACCGCTAAACAAAGTAGGTCAAAGCCCCATCTAGCCTGGCCTGGTGTTATTATAATGGATGATATTATTCAATTAATAGCTGCTTGAAGGAAGTGATACCCAGCAGGGTGATGTCCCAGTGATGCTGGCTGTGCAGCCAGGTGATGGGAAGCAAGAACAGCATGTGACCCAGGACACTGCTCTGAGGTGCCCCGGTGCCTCCTGAGCTGAGGAGGAGCTCAAGGATGAAACCAGGTGTTTAATGCTCCTGATCTGACACTGTCTCCCTGCTTCCTTTCTGCAGGGAGTCCCCACCAAAAAAGGAAATGACAGTTCACCTAGTTTGGGGTGAAAGCCTCCATCTTTCACACTTCTGAAGAGCTAAGAGATTGTGCTGGTGGATGTCCCACAGTGTCTGCTGATTCCTTTCTGCTTTCTTCCCTGTGCTTGTAACACATTCACTGATGGATTTATGCTGCAGCTGGAAACCAGAACCCAGGACAGCCTTTTCCCTGGTTTCATGTCATAGATACAAATAGACTCACACAACCATTTGTATCTGGTTCTTTCCATCAGCACAAGGGTTTTATTACCTCTCTAAAATGGTGCTGAATGGGAGCAAAAGACCAGCAACAAAAGGAAGAGCTGGAACAGGACCACAAAGGAGAAAAGGGCAGGAGGCTACCATGAGACCAGGCAAGTGAGAGCAGGAAATTAATGGCAGGTATCAAAGGAGCTCTTGGAAACAACCAGTTTTCTTATGAGGACTCATCTTTTGAGTAGGAGCTGCCATTGGATCACATCAGGGTCACTGTGGTCTGAAGTGCATTTTTAACAGGGAAAAAAGTTTTTCCCATCTCAAATTTTGATCTTTGCAGAATGAGCTTGTGAAGATAATGACAGGCCTTTAAAGTAGCTCATGTTGTGGAGCAGTAATGTGGAAAAAAGATGCAAGTAATTATGTTTCAAATAAACACCCACCATTTTATTAGAAACTACCTGAAAAGATACTTCAGCAGTGTAAAATCTATCTCTCAAACATGTAATCCAAGCTGTCCTGTGTGAGAAACTGTGAATCAGAGGGTTTGTACAGTGCGAATCACTGAGTAATTCCATGCACTAGGCTCTCAGCTGCTCTCCCAGGCTCCTCATGAAACTCTCATACCCAGGTCCTGGTTTTGTTGTTACTTTGCCCCTAGTGTGCTGATGCTTCTGCCTGTGCAAGACCCCACACGCTGAACAAGACAAGGCAAATGGGAAGGTGGGCAAGGGGGGGAACAAAAACTAAGAGGCATAGCAGACTATCACTCTGCTCTCTACTGATTCTGGACTGAGCTGAGAGTGAATATCTTTCATATCCTGTCAGCCACAGCCATCCTGAAGCAGTCAGGGTTCTTCACTTGCGTAAGCAACGCTATTGCCATCTTTCAATCACTGCTCTTGGGGAACTGCTCAAACTCTCATACTTTGAATGATTCCAGCTGTTCACCACTCCCTCAGAGACAGCATGAGAAAGCAGTCCCTTACACTGAGATAATTCTAGTGATATCAAAGGGTGTGGAAGAAGGCTGCTAATTAGTAAACCCTCAAGGTATGAAGATATAAATAACCCTGGAGCAGTGAGAACAGATCCCAATCTGCAGACTAACATTATCATGGGATGAAAGCGATATGTTTAGGCTGATTCCACTAGAGAAGAGTGTCTGAACATTCCTTTTGAGGGCTTGTTTTGATTGATAAAGCTCCTTGTTAAGTTGTGCAGCATATTATCAATATATTGAGCCAACTGGCAAGGCTGAGCCAGGAGAAGTGGTAGCAAGAAGTTAGTCTGGGATGAGCAATCATGAGGGAAATTTCTGGCTTGTATTTTTACTTATATAAATAAATAAATACATATCTCAATTCCCTTTGCCAAAGTCAAAAATGCTTTGGGGGGGGGGTCCAGCTAAAAGGCAAAAAATATTGTGATAAACAGCTGACATTCATCCACTAAGCGTTTGCTAAAAAAGTGAGCTTATCCTGCCCAATGTGCTTGTGGCAGAGGGGAAATGTCAGGGCTGAGAGAGATGGAAATCACACAGTTGACTCTTCTTGAACCCTTTCATACTCAGAAGCCACATCCCTTGTCCCACAGCCCTGGTGACAGTTCATTCTCTCTTCATTCCAGCACAACTACAACCAACAAACCAGTCAGCTGCTCTTAAATGGCTCTCCTGCATTTTGACATAATTTACTGCACTCCTCCACACTTTCCATAGGGATTACTTATGGGGGTTTTTTAGTCTCCTACGCCGAGTCTCTTGCATATTACACAAAGCAGCCACTTGCAGTGGCTTGACAGCACTGTCCCCCTGTGCTAAATGTAGAGATCTTGGGTTTAAAGTGAAGGCTGTCTTAAGGGAAAAGGAGGAAAAACACATAAACTAAACCAAGCTTCCCTTCAAAATACCAGCCCAGCCATAAGTGTGGACTTGCACAGCTGTTCCCAAGGGCAGGATCAGAGCACTGTGCATCAGGAGCACTTCTACAGGACCACACAAGTTTAGTGCTGTTCTTAAATCCCAGCCTCACAACTGGTAAATTCCTGCCAAATTGTTTGAGATGGGGGTACCTGGGAAATATTAGATGAGTCTGCATTGCATCATGAGAACACTATTTGCACTTAATTATGCGTATCCCTCCTCTCCCAGCAGACAGATGCTGCATCCACAAAGTGAGAAAGAAACCGTTTCCAAGTGGAATCTGACAGCAGATTCCACTGCTGTCAGAAGAGCCTGAAGAGCAGGCTTCAGACAATCCCAGAAATGGAGATCCTCGTGGTATAGCTCAGTTCAGACCAGTGGATGTTGGTTTTCTCTGCAACAGCAATTCCCATCTATCCCAGTCCAGCTAACATCCTAATTCAAACAGGTTGTCTTGCACTTCTGCCTCCTTGTGCTGGAATGCTGGTGGAGAGGTCCTAACCTCCCTTCTCTCCCTCTCTGTGAGTCTATCTTTCAGCCAAAAGTCTGGATGTTATCTCCTGCCAGGTGTTCTGGATGGTGCTCATCAAAACAGCCTTTCCCAAAGCGTGTTAAGATCCCTCTCCAGGATTACCCTGCCTCTGTGTCTGAGGCTGTAGCTTAATAGGCACCAACTGTGCTATTTCATCTTCTAAAGCAGACTGGTCTTCCAGGGATGGATGATGGGCAGGCAGGAAAGCCTCCCATCAGTTATGTTGGCCCACAGCACAAGCTGCAGCATCACCCTGCTGTGTTTGAGCAGAGCAGATGCCCTGTAAACAGACACAGCTGGTAGGTGAACACAGATCCATCACCAGCCAACACCTGCCTGAGCTAAATCCCAGTCTGTTTATTCCTTGGAACGGCTGGAAGACAAGATACTTCTCCTTCACAGGGCAATCCCAGGGTGTACTAACAACAAATGGGCAAACCAGGCTTTTGGAAGCAATTCCTTGGAAGTGTGAGTCTCCAGGAGCATTTCTAACTTGGGTCTGTTGTTGTGTGTACTCAGGGGCTTTACCCTTTCATCCTCCCCTCCTTTACACATCAAATCCCCCACCCCCTGATCCAAGACAGGAAATTTCTGTTTACATCAAGCCATGATGATGCAGACACTAATCTGGCACAAGCCTGGGCTGCTGTATGGGGGTGATGCTTTTCTCACCATCTCCTTCACTCTGGCTCTACAATTCATGGGTTTGGGCTTTAATTCTGTAGGTACTTTAGAGAAGTCCCAGAAGGTATGATGGAAAAGTATGTTTATCAGACATGATATAGCTGAGTGAGTAAAGTGAATGCTCCTATACTCATGAAATGCCAATTTATCAAGGAAACTTTCAGATTACCTTGTTCAATAATTTTGTAGATGGGGATTATTGCCTTGGGTGAGGAATTACTCCATATTTTGTCCTGACTCTTCATCTGCATGGAGCCCCTTGACACAAAGTTTGAGTTTCTGCAGCTGCCTCAGCCCTGCTTCTCTGTAGGATGGCTTCCTGTACAAAACAGGGTCTCTGCTGCAGTTTCACTTTAAAACTTAGTCTAACTAAATCTGTCACCTATTGAGGCACATTCTGGATTTACAAGCAGGAGAAGGAAAATATGTGTGAGCAGAGTGGCACTTTGACACCCTTCAAAATTTCAAATGTCTTTTCAGGTGGGTGCCTAAATTCATTCTGTAGATGAATCAACACTTTTTCATATATATTCATTTTAATATTGTATTAGGGCTCCAATAAAACATTGGAATGCTTAAAAATTACCATCAAAACCCCACAACAAACAAAAACACATCCCAACCAATAGTTTAGTTTTCCTGTTTACTTTGGCATGTGGTTTAAACACATTCTTCTCAATACACCAAGGCCAGTGGTGTCTTGCTTATTTGACACATTCAGAAAACATGTGTCTAGCTTTGCAGCTGAAATGTGAAATATCATTGCAATTAAATGTTTATATGCTGAGAAATACAGTGTCTTTATACAACACAAGGCACTGTGTTCAATGCATATTAAATACTAGATATTCAATGCATACTGAATAATATTAGGTGGAAAATGTCTCTTTTGCTACAATTGTAATTGTTTTCTTTATAGTTCTAGGAAGTTATCCCATACTCTGTTTTAAATGTGCTTCCAAATTTAATGAAGTGTCTGGTTTAATGATGTGTCTGTTTTAATGACATAGGAATCCCAGTCAGAAAGCTTCATTATGTGAAGATGAGAAGAGGGGAGTTTTCATCCCAAATCCTGTGAGGCAATAGCTCAGGTTTCCTTCTGTTCTGGAAAAATTACCATGAAGATAATCTCATGGATATCACAGCTTTCCAGCTTTCTCCAGAATATGGTAAAGTGGACAGTAACTGGACATTTTCATGAATAAATTCCTTTCAGAATTGGGAAACTGATATTCATTCCCATTCAAGGCTTCTGAATCTGATTGTGTGTCATCTGGCCATTTAATTATTCAATAAGCAGTGCTGGCCAATGAATGTAAACTGAAATTGCTGTAAATTAGCTCTGGTATGACACAGTCCCTACAATTGATGTTGTTTTTGCAGATACTTTCTCACAACTTTTTGGCATTGAATTAATTCTGTTTTTCACGTTAGTAGCCAGGTAATATTCAGTAGTGCAAGATCTCTTACCTGTATTGGGGTATTTTTTGTTGTAGGGGGGAGGACACGCTGTACTTCAAACTGAGTTTAATTCAGCTGCTACATAGGCAGTGACTTGCCAGAATGAAAGCTATTTTTGTGGCTGGAACAAAAGAGAAGCAATTGAGATTTCGTGGAAAACGGTTTGGATCCTGCTGCCGCTGAGAGGCTGGAAGTGTCTGTCTCTGCAGGACTCCTTCTGGACGTCCCTTCTGGTTACACATGTGCCTAAGTATTCTGTGGAACCGGGCCCTCAAAGCAAGCAGAAGCACCCACACACTTCCACAGATTATCCAGGGACACAAACACTTTCCAATCTTCCCCCAGAAAAACTCGCCTCATCCTTGCCCTGCTGAGAAGCTCAACCACAGCAGCAAAGACAGCTCTGCCCAGCAGTGCTGGGTGAAGGCACAGATCCCTGTGCATGAGGTGCTGGATTTTCCTCTGGCTGCAGAATATCCTTCCTGGTGCAACTGAAGGATTTCTGGATTCTTGTTTTATTAGTGTTTTTCCAGCCAGAATCTGCAGGCAACTCATCGCAAACCAGCTGCATACAGCCAGAGCAATGCAAGGGTATATTTAGAGGTTATAATCTTTTCTTAAAGCAAGAATAAATGTTAGTCTTCTCTGAGCTAGGAGAAATATTTATTAGACGTGCTTAAACATGTGTGTTGCTCTAGGATCAGGCAAGAAAATGAACAGTGACTCTTACCTCATGTTGTACGTATGAGGAAGGATGGACAGCAGCTGGCCCCTGCCTGGATACTCTGAGTGAACAACAAAACGAGTCAGGCCAGGGTTTTCCTCACTCACACTCTTGTTGGGTCACTCAGTCAGAGCTGGCCTACTGCCCTGCTCTCTCCACTGCAGCATCGAGGATGGAAGTGGAGGTTTTGCTGCTCTCTGAGGCTCAGCAAGCTGGGGATGCTCTGCCCGGCCAGCAGGACAGGAAACCTTCTGTGCCTGCTGAAAACCTCATCATGAAGCAAAAAGCTTAAAAGATATTATTTATTTGCTTCCTTAAATTTGCTCTCTCTGTTGTGTCAGACAGACAGACTGTGCCTGCAGGGCCTGGAAGGAGGGATGTGCCTCTGACTGCCCAAAGCCCAGGTTTTCTCCATGTGCAGCACATCCACTTCTGTGGATGGATGCTGCATTTCCAGCCTGGCCTGAAACCCCTGGTCTCCACTGCTGGCTGGGCTGTGAGCGTGGTTCTGCTGAAGCAGATCGGAGGGCCAAGTGTCCCCGAGTGCCAGGCCAGTGGTGCTGCTCCAGGGCTGCAGTGCAGGTGCAGCAAATGCACCGTGCTGTGCCTGCCCCAACATCAGCCCTACCGAGCCAGGAGCACCTGGACTGGCCAAAAAAACTACCTGGCTTTGAGCGTTTCCAGGATTCTGTACACCCACTGAGTTTCTGCCTGCCTGCTAGCCAGCGGAACCTGAAGGTTGATGAACACAGCCTACATTGACTTGAATGGCTTTTTGTTTAAAGTTTGTCAATTTTTTGAGAATACCTGGGTGAAATTTCCTTTTTCCATTTGACAGAAAAGAAAAATGTGCACATTGAAAGATGCAAAAGGCATTCAAGAAATGCACATATCATCATTTCAGGCATTCTGAGCAGTGGGATTGAGTGAAATCATTTATAGCATCTGTTTTGATATTAGAGTGGTTTTAAATTGTAGAGTTTCACTAAACAATTTTGAGTAAATAAATCTTCCCTAGGTAACTTTTAACCTATTCTGTTGTTTTCTCAGTCAGTATTGCTATGCTCTGCCAAGCATCAGTGCGGTTGTGTAACTACAGCAAGACACTTTCAGCTAGATTAACCAATGCTTTCTCATAGCACTGCAAAAAAGAAATATATACAAATAAATAGATTCAGGGACAATTTGTCCAACAATAATCTATAGCAGAGAGGGGATTCTGGAATCATCTTCAAAGTGTATGCTGATGTTCTTAAAATGACCTATGAACATTTCTCTAGCCTGTAAGGAGTCCAGAGGGATTTTTGATATAATAGATATAGGTTATTAAATTACTCTTGGAGATGGGGAGCCGATCTCCAGTGGCAAATCTTTCTGTGAAAACATTGGCAAACATTTAATTTGGTGAATTTTCCTCTAGTGTTTCTTTCCTAAAATCAAAATAAACAATAAAAATATATTGGATAAGGCAAAAAAAAAAAAAAAACAAAAAAACCACAATAAACCTATTTTGTTGCATTTTCTGATGCATGATTCTGTCTAACTGCTAATAAATAATGGATACACCTACTTTTAGCAGATACTCCAAGTTCAAGATGCCTTTGAGCTTGCAGGTAAAATGGGATGAAATGACCATCCCTTTTGTGCTGATTTAGCCTAGAGCAGGTGAGAAACCTCAGCTCTTCATTTCTCGATGCAGACGGACATGAACGTGCCGGGTTCGGCAGGGCTGCGATGGGAAGGGATTCCTGGGGGCAGATTTTTGGCTCAGAGAGGCAGGGGGGTGACAGGGCAGAGGAGCACTCGGAGCCGTGACACTCCCCTGCAATGAGCCTGCTTTGGAGACCTGCAGGGGCACTTCCACCTCATAGCTGCCACCCCAAGAACCAGATTATACTGGCAGGAGCTGTAATCTGATGAATGCTTCACTTTTTATACAAATTAAGCAATTCCAGCAGGAGGAAGGAAAAAAAAACAAAACTGTAATGAGCAGAAAAAGGACTTGAGTCTCTTGCACTGAGATAAGTACTTGCATGTGTATTTTTTAAATTAAAAAGACTGTTTTGATTTTGGTGATTAATAAACCCATCTCGAAGAGTTCAGGTGATGGATTTCTTGGTGCTTTCAGGCTCTTTACAGAGAATTTTGATTAAGTCCTTTAGTAATGGCCTGAAAAATTAAGGCATTTTCCTTACGAATGACCTTTTAGATTTCCAGAGTGAGCGTGCTATAATAAAATCTTTGCAGAATCTGTTGCCCTACTGTATGTGACTCTTGTTTGACAGGAATACCCCAAGAGCAGTTTCCCATCTGACAAGCTGAGTTTCTCCAGCATTGCCCAACTTGTCCAGCAGCTTTTGCTGGAGAAACCCAGTCTGGTAACTGATGCTGTTACCATCTCTGGATGGGTACCCTTTAAGGTAAAATCCTGTGTTTGGCATTTTTCCTGGGCAGAAGGGCCCCAAGGTCCTGTTCCTTAAACCCAAACTTCATGCTAGAGTAGTTACATTCCTCCAGGCATTTTGTGAGAGCTCATTAACCATGGGGGGGAAAAAAGGAAAAGAATAAAAGAGTGATTAAAAAACCAGGGGACACAGGAATAGCAGAGATATGTTTTAAGCACAGGAAATGTTATTTTTAAACAGATTGAGAGGGTTAAATCAACAAAATTCTAAACTCTTCCCAGCAGACCCCGTTCCCATCTCCTCAAAAGCACAAGGTCTGGACAGCATCCCCAGGCCAGATCTCAAATCCTGCTTTCTGAGCCCTGCCTCCTCAGCTGTGCCTGTGGAGGGGCTGTTGGCAGACTGGCCCCTTTTCACACTCAATTTCTGATGTTCTGGCTCAGCCCAAGTCATCCAGCAGTAGTCACAGAATAGAATCATAGTCATTAAGGTTTGAACAGACCTCTAAGATCGCTGAGTTCGACCATAACTCTTAGTGCTGTAGTTTGCTATAGTCTTTCCACTAGGTATCAAATTCTTAAAAAAAAAAATCCCTCCTTGATATTTCATGTCAGCACAGTAGAAAAAAGCCAGAAATATGAATTATAATGCAAAACAACAATGTAAAATAAAGGAGGGGTTAACGTAAAGGTCTACAAAGCAAAGCTAAGATCACTGTACCATGTTTCCTAGTGGGAAATGTTGAGATAATTCTAAAAACAAAATAGTAGCACATGACCCAGATCAGATTCCAGAATCCTGATGTTCCTGATGTGTGGGAAACAGAGCTGCATCTCTGCCATGCACCCCAGAGTCCTTTTCCTTGCAGCAAGGTAATCAGCAGTTCTGTGGTCATGAATTAAAGCACTGCTGCAGATGTAAGCACACATCTGTGTGCTGTGTTTTACAGTCACTTCACTGCTTTCTGCTCACCTCAGGAAAACATGCAATTTGCTCATTGTTTTGCCATGTGCTCCATAGCATTAAGAGGAGTGATCATTGATAAAATGATAATCACTAGGCAGGGAGTGCAACTCCACTTTCTCGCTTCAGCTTGCCAAGACTGGGGAGCTGACTAAGCAGTGTCCAGGCTGGGAGTGGACAGAGAGCGATCTGGTTATTTTATATACTGAGTGGAAACACCCCGGGGGGAACTGCAACCTGAAACTAGCTCAAGTGGTTTGGCACACAATGTGATAGAACCTTCACATCAATAGCATCACCTATGAGATGCAAGACAAAGGCCATGCTATTGTATGGAGTCTTTCTTCCCCCCAGGCAGAAATGGATCCTGCTTCCTCAGTGCTTGCCAGCTACCCAAGTTGTTCAGTAATTGTTTAACTTCACGCTGATGAATGAGTGGTAAAACTGAACCAGAGCTGCAGAACACAGTTCAAAGGGTTCAACTCTTCAGCAAGATGAAAAGGATGGATAATTCTTGGGTAGCAGTGTCCAGAAATGAAATATGAAAATGCTGATAAATGATAACTGGGTTTCTAAGTTTCAAAAAAATAAAAAAAGGAACACATGGAATGGATAAAAATTGAAGCCTAAGGCATTAGCATTACGTGGCCTTGCTTGTCACATGATGCTAATTTCCTGGACATTTGAGGGGAAATTTTTGAGTTTGCCAATCTGCACCACTGGTGGAAGCATTACCCTTTTTGCTCAAGAGCCTACCTACAGCTCTGACTCTTCAAAAGACCAAGCCATGCAAGGCTCCCCTTTTCTGCAGCATCCTTCTGGAAGTGCATGACACGCAGTCCCTGCCCCTACCTGTCTGCATTGGGTTTGACCATGGAATAACTCATTTCACCTCACCAAACCAAACAATCCATGTGTCAGGAGTTCCATGCCTACCATGCTGTGAATTCTCACTTTGTACCCAGATGTTATCAGTGATATGTTTTACCTCTAATCAGAAGTTTCTTATCAGCTTCCTTACATTTTTTACTTTTTAACCAGGGGCTGCAGCAAAACAATATGCTCTTGTGAATGTGTGTTCTAAAAAGATTTTTTTAGTAACAGGAAAGAACTTGAAAACCTTGAGCCAAGGGAGTTCTTTGTATTCTTTCTTTTAGTTTTGCCCTTATTTGGACAGTAACATCTCTATCTGCTCCACAGGCTGCTGCACAGGGAGCAGTTCCACCCTGATCCAGAGGTGGTTCCGAGGCTATGAAAATTTACTCACCGATTCACTCCATGCACTGTGGCTCTTGTGAAATGAATTCATTTAGAAGTTTAATTACTGGAGATTAAATATATGACAGTAGAAGTAGACTGGAACATAATACTGATGCTCAGCCAACCTTGAACTTGCACGTTTGACTTGCTTAGCAAAACCCCATCAGATTTGTTGAACCACCAGATTCGCCTTCCTATGTTTTCAGGCAGATATTTGCAGGGGCTGGCATTTTCATCTGTGATTTTTGTGATGCTGGAGAATTATGCTAAAAATACTGAAGTCTGCATCTTTTTTTCTTGGCTTTGAAAAAGTACTCAGCTGTGGATGAAAGAAAGTTAGTACTATATACATAGTGGCCCTTTATACAATCTCTTTGAAAGATGCTTTTCCAGTTTTATGTTGCTAACAAAGGCATGACATACATGGGTCAAAGCCCACTTTCAGCTTTACTGTGTCATAAAAAAACGTGATAGTTGATGGAGAGGGACAGAAATATGTAATGAAAATAATAAAAAAGAGAGCTGAGCCAATAAAATCCCAGAAGGCAGAAATGGGAGCTGTAAAATAAATTAAAAAAAAGTTTTAAACTATTTTAATTAAATTTTGTAATGAGCTCAAGAAATGACCCATTTTGACTATGAGGAATCAATCTGTGACAACCCAGGCATTTTTTTTTTTTTTAACTTGGACTGCTAGTGACTGTGGATGGATCTCACCCATCCACTTGCTTGACCATTTGCTTGACAAATTGCTTGCTCTGGGAGCAAATTATGTCCCAGTCCCTGGCCAGTTCCCACCTGGGAATATTTTACACAGATCATACTTCTCCCTTGGGGTGTGCATGGGGTGCATGAGAGGATGGACAAACCAATATCCACCTGCATCTGCTGCAGAGGCTGGGAAGTGTGAGTGTGACCAACACTTCTCCCCTGGGGCACAGAAAGGAGGGGCAGCTCCTTGCCCCTGTGCACGTCTCACACACAGGGGAGCTGGAAGGGCTCCAAAGGAAATTTGGAAACAACCCTTCCCGGGATCCCAGAGTGACACTGAGACAGGGCCTGGCTCATTCTCTAGGACACACCAGCTGGGTCTAGGCTGCTCCCAACAGATTCCCATCCAAGCTGAACCCAATTACTGAGATTTCTCACCTGCCCAAAGAGTATAAATTGCTGCAGGGGAGAAGCCCACAGCTCACCCATGTGGGGTGGACTGTTAGAGTATGATCTGGCTCCCTTTTAGGGAAATAGCCTCACTCCAGACTCTGCTGTTTGTTGGCTGAGCAGACTTCTTGGAGGCAGCATGGGCTTCAGAGATGCCATACTCTCATCCTGTCTGTGGCGTTCCACAGGGAGTCCAGCACCCTCTGAGCACCAGCATGGTCACTCATGGAGAAGGAGAGGAAGTAAGTAAACTTTGGCTGAGCTGTACTGGTTGTTTCCTTGATGTCAGTGTGGGTTTGTCCTGGCTCTCCTTGGAGTGGATGGTTTGTTACCCTTTCAGACCAAAGCTGGCTCTTTTATCTGCTCCTGGACATGCAATGCTGTGCTCTCCTACTGACACTGCTCAGGGCAAACATTAAGCAGGCAGGAGGGTTGCCTATTATTAATTATTGTTACACTATGTTAATTATTGCACTATTATTACAGTGTATTTAGCTGTTCCTGTATTTCCTAACATAGTTTTACTTGGCTGTCTTTGCCATTCTT
This sequence comes from Anomalospiza imberbis, assembly GCF_031753505.1. Lineage (NCBI taxonomy): Eukaryota > Metazoa > Chordata > Aves > Passeriformes > Viduidae > Anomalospiza > Anomalospiza imberbis. The sequence goes on along the minus strand of NC_089691.1, from coordinate 16,567,580 downwards.
TCTTGCTTCATCTGAAAATACAGGTCTGGCAGTTAGTGCAGACACATGTTGTTATACCCCCACCAATTTCATTAGCCTGCACTGATTTAAATCAATACAGGATTGTAGGGCTTTAAATGGAAAAAAAGGTCAGAATAGACTTAGCAGGCTGTGGAAAGTAACATGCTGAGACACACATCAGTGCTGGTATCGTGTTGGATCAGGAGTAGAAAAGACTGCCAGGCCCGTCTTCTTAAAGCTGGTTCTTGTGCCACCACCCTGGGGACAGGTGGAGCACAGTCCCTTGTGCTCTGCTTGTGTGTTATGTACCCTCTGAGCACTAATGCATGGTTTTCTGGGTGTGTAATTACAAAATCACAATTTCTTTTGATGCTTTCCATCAGTCAAGCTAGCAGCAAATTTTGAGAAATGTGGGGTCAGCTGCTGCACCTCTGGATCCCAGAACATATCTCTGGGATGCACATCTGGAGAGAGCACTGTACCATAATTTTGAAAGGAATAGCAGTAGGACCTACTCATGCATCAGGGAGAGCTCTCTCATCTGGCGAGGCTGGCACCAACCCCAGTGCTCTATAGGAGATGGCACATCACTTATGAAGCACCAAATGTGTGAAAGGAAACAGGGGCTTTTTAATACCAAGCTCATCAGGGCTGGGCAGGCAAGACAGTCCCCAGCCCCCTGGCTGGGGGCCTCCCAGCAAGCTGAACCCCAACTGCAGACATGACTCTTAGGGTTATTTTTAATGCATTTCAGCTTCTCAGTGTAGGTTTTGGCACACACAGCTCCTTCAGGCTCCTGCGTGCTGCTCGGTCCAGCACAGATTGCTGGATTGTGACCTCTCTTGCTGGGGTGGCCCCTGCTCACACACAGAGCCTGTGCAGAGGATGCAGGGTCTCACCAGTACTCATCCTGCTTCAGAAAAGCATGAACTTGAGGCAGACTAAGGACAGCTGAAAATAAATAATTTTTAACTGATCTGGTGGAGAAATCTAGAAATTATTTTATTTGTGTGAATGAATTTCCTAGGAATTACACTCAAATGTTCATGTGATGAAAAATAACACTTCTTTCCATAGTTCTGTGGTCTTTATGTTGGCATATTCAGAGCTAATTTTTTTTTAATTCACATCGATATGCCAAGGAAAACTTCCTCAATAAACATAGTTCTTGCATCTGTGCAGTAGTTGGTTTTCAAAGTTAAACATCCCTGCTGTTTCACATTTTTTTTAGATGCCAGCAGTGATTAGACATTACCATGGGCTAATTGCTTGTACAATTTCAGTTCTTACCTTGCAGCCGCCTTGAAATTTCCAGCTGCAACAACAGGAACAAACCCCATGCTCTCAGCAAATACAAATTAGTCAAAAGCAAAACAAAACTGGTTTTTCTTGTGTTTTCATTGCAGCTGTTTATCCAAAAATTGGAGAGCTGCTTACCTCTCCTCCATCTGAACCTTATAAACAGACATTACCCTGGTCTGAGGCAACACATATTCCATTGCAGCCAGAGCTCAGCAAAGGCACCTTCTCTGCTCAGACAGAAATATTCACATTTATGATTAATGTGGTGGATCTTTAGGATTTTCTTTTAATGCAAGGGATGTTGAACTCTCTGGTTAAAGGATTTGTGCAATTTGTCTTTTTTCATGTCTTAGATACTGTTGTTCAAACGATATTTAGGCAAACAGGACTCTGCTCCTGCTGTAATTATTACATGTGTGCCTAGACATCGAGAGACAGGATTGCAAACATGTCAGTGGGGAGCAGCAGGGATCCTAAAACTCATCGTGCTGCAAGCACTGCCCCTCAGCCCCGAACTGGGGCATGTAAACCACTGTTTGGAAACTGTATATATTTCATTATTTCATGTGCAAGGTTTAAAAAAAGGCCCCAAAACACAAAAGGCATGCAGACACACCCCCAGAATGATGCCTCTTTGGGGCATTGGGTCAGTGGATTTCTGTTTTAAGGAACATGCCTGTCCTTAGGGTAGGGATGCCTGGACAGCAGGATGTGTGACATCCCTTTAGCAGAGCAGCTGTAGCTGACACCACAAATGTGTCCAGCCTGCCCTGGCTTCAAACAGCTCTCCTGACCCAGGGCCTGACACCTGAAAGAGCAAGGAATCACCTCACTACCTTTCCCAAATTTTGAAATGCTGTTATTAGATTCAGATGCTGGAACTTGTGCTGGTGCTGCAGAGCCTACATCAGGCCTGCGGATGTTTGCTAATCCCAAATTTCAGCGCCTTCCTGGCCTTGCCAGAACATCAAAGGGTGGTGGAACGTTGCAGCACAGATGAGGAAATTGCAGCAGGGCATTACAAGGCAGGTAATGGATTAGGGACTTCTAGAGGAGTGAATGTTTGGCCCAGGAAAATGATAGGTAATTATGAACAGCACGGGACTTGAGATGGTTCCAGGATTCATTTATATCTAGCTGCTTTTTCTCTTGTCAGCATTTCCTCTGCCTGTGTCCCTGTATTCCATACAGGCAGCAGTACAAGAGAGTGAGGGGGTGTCCTGGGGGAAACCTTCCTCCCATCTCCTCTTCCTCCCATTCTGCCTCCAGGATCTGCCAGGCTCAGACCCTGCATTGGCTCCAGAGGTTGTCTGCTCTGTAGTTAGCAATTCTTCTTCTTGCCTGTTACAAAAACATATGGCCAATCCATCCTTCTGCCCTGTTTTATGGGGTCAGATCCCCAAGCAGGAGCTCAGACACACACATACTCCCACGAATGCTGGTGAATGCCAAAACAAAAATAGGAACAAGTAAGGAAACCTGAAGCCACCCTAGTAAACTGTTTTAAAAGCGTTTACTTGAGTAATTGTGAAAAAATGTTTGAAGACCTGGGCTAGTTTCAGTTCCTAATTCTAGGAATGGCCTTGAAACAAAATACTAAACTCCAGTTTACTAGGCACGGGTGAAGTGAGAGCAGCTTGGTGGGGAAGGGATGTGGATGGTTGGACTGTGTGGCTTGGGGGGGACTAGAACTTGGCCTTTCTCTCTCCAGCCATATCCAGAGACAACAATAAGCCACTTAAAAGCTGTTTGAAGTGCCCAAGTGCTAATGAATGCAGGGTGGGTCTGCAGTGAGGATGCTCCTTGCTTCCTGGCTCTGTGTTTTGGGCCACTCAGGGGCAAAAGTACTTGCAAGCAGAAAGTCATCTTTGCAATGTACAAACCTGCAGTGGCTATTGAGCCCAGGGCAGTCTCTGGGCTGTTGGAGTTAAGGCACAATGTGATATTTATTGCTGCATTTTCCATCTAGCATGGCTTCTAACAGCCACCAAAGTAGGCTTACTACTTTCTGCTCTCTTATCTCCTCTTGCCTTAAGCAACCTCTGCTCCCACCTCTCCAAAACACCTTGTCCTGTGTGGGCTCTTGAAAGTTAACAGGGCCTTCAGAGCCATGGAATTTACCTACAAACACCTTCAGCAGAACTTCTTCCCCCCTGCTCCTGGGATATGACACAAATACTGTAAATGCTAAGTGGAAGGCTCCAATCTACTTCCCCATGGGAATTCCTTGGCTCTATAAAGATTTAGGATTTGTTCTCTAGTCCAGGTGCATTTTGGTTTCTGTTGTGGCTGCATTAGTCTCACAGGAGAGGAGGTAACATATTTCACTGGAGCTGCTGGGAATAGACTGTGGCCAGGAAATGAGAAAATGTGGCTGTCCCTCACCTGCGTTTTCATTGCTTTCCTCCCCTCACACTCCAGTCTCTCCTAACACATCAGGAGGCACTCAGCAGTTTTGGGAAAGCACTTGTGTATGTGTTGTGCTCTCACTGGAGTCTGGGTAATTCCTCACTACTGTTATTAGCAAGTAAATTTATTTCCTTAGCAAAAATGGGAAGGCTGATAGTGCAGTACTGATGGCTCTAAAGCTTTGACCAGTAGGTCATTCCATTATCTGCACCCCACAGAATCAGCTACTCTGTTTATTGCTTTTCTTCCTCTCTCTTTTTTTTCATGAGCAAGAAATAAACCCTGTCCTTTTCCCTACTTATCTCATTAGGACTTTATTAACAGAAAGCAGATTTTTGGCAATTAGATTTAGTAGTCATCAGCATTTTTTTTTTCTTTAAACAAGTCTGTACCTTTGCAACTGCCTCAACCAAAAAAAAAAAAAAAAAGGGTTTCCTCCCCTGCTTTCTTTTTTTTCCTTTTTTTTTCTTGGAACCTTAAAAAAAGAAAGTCTGTGACTGTAATGTTCTTTAGTGGAACAACTAACTTTCTATACACTTAGCAAAACTGAGGCGTTTACAATTTTTCCAGCTGTTCTGTGATGCAATGTAAACAATAAGAATGATAGCCTGCCTTGGAAATGTTCTGTGCAAGCCATACAATTGGATTCCAGCATGATTGGTTAGGTTATGCTGTCTGCTACTTCTTGTTGATCTCCTCAAATTTCTGAGTCATCAAAAGCAGTGAGGAGAAAACATGCAGATATCTTGCCATCACCCATTTTCATTCCTTCTCCATGCCAGGAAGAATGCAATAAAATTGATGTAGGATGCAGGGAGTTACCAAGGAAGTTTTTGTGGTTTCTAGAGGAGATGCCTCTTTTGATTGTGGGGGAAAAAAAAATTAAATTCTTGTGGCATTTCCAGAAATAAAAACTTGCTTATTAAGGGAGCTTTCATGACTGTGTGTTAGGTGAACTGGGCAATGCAGGGTCATATCAATCAGCACAGTGGCCACAAGGGCCTTGGCTTTGCCTTTGCTGTGAAATGCTCTGTGGATGGATGTAGCCCTGGGTGCTCTGCCCAGGCTGTGGTCAGCTGAGGCTGGGTTTTATCAATCTGCACAAATCATTCGGTGCAGAAGACACAAAACTTGTGATTCCCTCCCCATCACGTGGAAGCAGGCACAGGGTGAGAGAAGTGGAAGGAGACTGTGTCCCACCAGGGCTGGTTTGATGTGCTGACCCTCTGGCCTGAGAGCCAGGCTGGAGAAAATCTCAGTAGATCTAAGAGTAGGGGGTAGGAGTTGAGTTGGAGCAAGTACAGCAGCATAAAGCTAAATATCATCCAGAAATAGCTCTCAAATGGTAACAAAACACCAGATTTGGATGGCAAGCACAAGATTTGAGTATCAGAGCTAATACCTGCTCAGAGACTGATACATGCTGTCTGTGTGGGAGTCAGCCAGTGGAAAGCTCAATCAATCATGTCTGCGAGTGCTGCGATTGCACGTGCTGATGAAGCAAGAATGCAGCCAAGGACTTGAGCTGAAACACCCTCTGAAAATGGATAAACCCTTCTAGAGCTCAGAATCCACTTGAGAGCATGCTGCCTGGGGAAAATCAATCAACAAAGTGAGTATGTCTTTTGTCCCAGGGCTGAGCTTTCCAAAACAACCGTGGCCCTTCATTAAAACCAAGGGAAAGCTGTGGATATTCTGTACCTTCAGCTCCCATGGCAACCTGCAGGCCCAAGATGTCTTTGCAGGTCCAGACATCACATACCTCCAGTCACTGCAGCTGGAAAGGCACATTTCTTGTGAATACTATTTTATGATTGAACTTCAAGTGGAAAATCAAGTGAAAAATACCAAAAAGCTGCAAGCATCTGAATCCATTTCTGGGGTACACCTTATCCTTCCAAGATTCCTCAACCGGTGAGAAACGACAGGGTCCGATGCTGGTTTTGTGCCAAGGAAAATCACCTGAATCTGAACACGGCCTTCCAAAGAGATTCTAGTGAATTACAAAGTTGTTTTATTCCCCTCTGCTGTGGAACAAGACCTCTCCTGCCTTCCCCATGCCTGTCTCTTTCTATGGCTATGAGGTCTGGTCATGCCCTGATCCAGGGAGAAGAAGCCAGGCATGTCAGGAGTGTTCGCAGCTGTCCTTGCCAAGATACAGGGGGAGGCTCCCTGTGCCAAGCTATGAGCTACTGAGAGCACCCTGTGAGGTGCAGACTGACTGGCCCCTTGCTAATGAGATGGCTGGTGGCAACAAGCAGCATTTTCTGAGAAATTTTGAGTCAATCCTTTAGGCAGACTAAACTGGAAGACAGAATAATCTGCGCCTTGATCTGCTTGGGATACTGGCATTGATCAATGTTCACAAACAAATTGTGAAGAGGATTTAGCAATGATGCTCTTTGCTGTCTTTCTCTCAGAAATCTCCAATTCTTGTTGTATCAATGACTTCAGGAGAAAGAGCTGGGGGAGAAACAGGCTTCTGATGCCTGAAGATTTTTTAGATTTTGGAAATCTTTCTGTTCTGCATCAACATAAACTCAAGGCCTCCCAAAAGTTTCTGTGGGAAAAAAGATTTAAAGAGCCTATTCAGGAATAACAGAGAGCCTGAGGGCAAGGCCAGTTGCATGGGCTTTGGGAGGTGCCTCTTGCTCTGAGTCACCACCCAGGCTCTTGAATTTGATTGTTCCTGAGGAGGTGCCCAGTAAGTAGGCAGGGACTGTCTCTTGGCCCTTGCTGAGGAGACCTTTCCTGGTGAAAGTCTCATCAGCATCAATACATTCTCACAAAATCTTGTGGTGAGCTGACATCTTGCAGTGTAGAGGATGCACTGGCAGAGTGCCAGCCTCCCCTAAATACAGCACAATAACAGAATTAGCAGCAGGGTAAACACCAGCTTCAGTGAAAGATGTTCAAACAAATATTCTAATATTCTCTCTCATACTTTAATGTACTTTCATGGCATCATCTTGTAAGGCAATAGAGCAGTTTCCTGCTGGACTGCTCAAGATTTCCAGCACCCACAGCTACTGCCTGGAGCACTGAGTTTTGTAGCTAATTGAGAGAAGCATTCAGACAGAAACCCCCTAATTGCTCAAATGCCTTTATTCACCTCAGCCTCAGGTCCCTGTTCCACACACAGTGCATCAGATTTATTTAGCCTGCATAAAATCTATGCAGGAGAAACTCCTGTAGAAAAGTTTCTTAGAGAAACTTCTTCAGCCCTTTCAGAGATGCATAGTTATAGGTGCTCTGCCCCTGAACCTTTTCAAGTAAGTATGAAATCAACTCCATTATAAATTAATGATTCTTGAAGTGTTATTCTAACAGTGTTCTTAACATGCCACTTTATTGCTGTTCTGCTCATAACTTCAAGCTTCTTAAAGTGTTCATGCTTGCTTAGAAACCTCCGCATCTCTTTTTCAATACGTAATTTTTAATCTTCATAGTTGGCTTAATCCTGGTTTAAGCATGACCTTCAAGTCTCTAAATCCAAAAAGTTAAATAGAAAAATCCTTGATATATTTTGTTCATTGTCTTGATTTATTTTTTTCATGAAGAAAATTGGTTGATCCTAAATGCCAGACTGTTATGAAAGACTAATAGTGACCAAGGTTGCATTGCCTGTGTCATCTTTCTATCAAAATGAAGCATGCGCTATATTAAAAACCATAGTGTTTAAAATGAAAACATTGTTACTGTAGAAAATAAAGAGGAAAGCATTATTGCAAATACAATACACCAGGAGAAATCCTTAACATTTGAAGTCTCCCACCATATTGCTGCACAGGTTGATAATAAAATGAGAGATATAATAGAGATAATAAATAGAGAAAAGAAAGTGCAGAGCATTAGATGAGATGCAAAAAAAAAAAAAAAAAAACCTCTTTAGGCTAGAAAGCAGTTAATAGTTTCAAGCATATTCTTCTGAGACAATGTGAAAGAACCTAAGAATGGAAAACCTCACCCATTGATGTTTTGAATAGATGTGGGTGGAGGAAACAGAAATTGCCAATGCCGGGATATTCTTAGGAGCCGTTAAGGGGACACATCATTGGTGTATCACCCTGGGACTGTGAGCAAGGGCTGTGCCACACTGGGACAATGGCAGGTGTCTCTGTGGGCGACAGCAGGGTCATACTCTGGCAGAACAAGTTTTGGCAATTGAACTGCTCCTTTTCCTTTCAAAATTATTAGTTGTTAATCTCCTTCCTGCAGAGGCCCCTGGACTTTGGCTTAGCTGGCACAGGGTGGGTTTGTACATCAATTCCTTTGCTAAGCAGAACCCGGGGCCTCTTTGCTGTTGCTGTCATAAAGTCCCGCACAAACTGCTACCAACTCTGCTAACCAAAGTCTGCTCTCCTTCCACAAGGAGTAGCTGAGCTTTGAGTACATTTGTTAGCTTTGGCAAGCTTAAATTCCTTTAATCTTCCAATAAGTACTTTTTCCCACTTCTAACACTGGCTCCTTTACTAGAAGGATGTTTTAAACCACTCCAGAAGCAGAGGGGAAGGAAGTAAAGACACTCGTCCAACTGCTCAGCATGTATCTGAAATACTTCTTTTGCATAACCAGTATCAAGGACGTTTTCTCAAATTGCATTCCATGTTTTTAGGAAATGGGCATGGATTTAATAGCTTCCTTAATACTACTTTGTTTTACTCTCTCACACTGGTGCATGTGTTCCTCCACTCCATACATGGTGTGGCAGCTTAGAGTTGACTGTAACTGTGTGGACACCTGTAGAAATTTGGCCTTGAATGTCTTTGGAAATTCTTGGCAGCCTTTCTCCAGTTTATCTGGGATTGAAACAGCAGTAATTGACTTTCAGGAAAGGAGTAGTAATTTCCCTTTCCAAACCTAGTGCCAGATTCTGACGGGACACAAATGCCTGTGCTGGAAGGGAGAGCAAGGCTCAAACTTGTCATCTAGATCTGCACTGTGAGAGAGACATGGGACAGGACATTTCAGTGTGCCTGGCTCCTGGTGGAGTTCTATCTAAAGTTTTGCCCTTTTCTCTGCCGAGAACATCTGGTCCAGGCTCCATTTGCTCTAAAAGTAGAACACAAGGGCTGAAGCTCTGGCAGAATTGCTTGCACCCCAGGACCAAAGGCAGCATTAGCCCTTTGTGCTGGCCAATGCCTGACTCCACAGGAGAGATGGGCCTTGCACCCCTTCATGCCAGCAGGAGAGGATTAGGCTGCTCAGCTGTAAAATGCTCTCCAGTGTCTGCTCTAGCTGCAGGTGGTGGTGAGAAACAGCTCCCTGGCTGTGCATTAAACCCAGCACCCCTCTTTCTGCTATTAAGTGTATTCTTCTGGGCTGAGTAAATTACCACTGGACATCTGTAAAACACATTTATGTGTCTAGAAGGTTTCTGTAGACAAAGATGGGTTAGCTCTAGCTACTCTCCCAGTTTAGCCCCAGGGTAGGTTTCTGCTGTGGATGTCTCCAGTGAGGAACAGCATTCAATTGCTAACAAAAGGCAAGACAAGCATTTTTGGTCTGTGTTATCCATTAGTGTCTGGGAGTTTGTGCCAAACCAATTCTTATTGTTACATTTGATTTGTGTGTAGATATCAATGGCTATACCTCTAAGAGCAATGGAATTCTGTACACACGAACCCCTCTCTAATGGCTCAAGTTTTTATGGCTTTCCATGCACTGCACTGGGTATTACACATTATTAATATATGTGCTCTCTGATTGCTAAAACCCAGGGGAATACATTGCTTTTCCTCATTCCTCTGACTTGTAAAAGTACATTCATATGTTCCAATTTTTGCTTGGTTACTGTCTTTATTGACTTCATTGGACTAATCACAACATTGCATTAGACATACATGTTTTTTGGAAGGATCAGAATCTTATTCCAACCTTTTTTTTTTAAAAAAAAACAAGTAAGATGTTAACTTTGAGACAGATACAATTCTGTTTGGTACCTAGCTGTGGATTCCTCAGCCACAGATCCTGTACCTGTGTACTGTAAATATTTAAGGAACACCTACAAAAGAGCTATATGCCAAGGCAGTGGAGCGGCCAGGGACACACTCTGCACACAGATATAGACCGAGAGCTCTTCTAGACAGGTGACATTGCTCACTGCACAGAAGTTGTGCATCGCTTACACCTAAATGAGTACACTGGCAAATTTGATAAACATTAATAAATTTTACAAGTTCTTCAAAATGCAAGCAATTTTTCAAAGTAATTCAAAGAAAATCAAGCACCAAAACATTTTCTATTGGCAATGGCTTCTTAACTCTGGAAATCAAAATTACCTTCTAGCAACAGCTAATACTTGGCAAACAAATGTCTACTGAGCCCATTTGCTGGAACTTTTTATGCCTTGCTCTCAGTCTGTATGGGAAGTATATTGCTAGCATAGCACTCATCTAATTTAAAGCTGGGAGTGAAGCCATTGTGTACAGAGAAGGTGTAAGTGAGGAAATCCAAAGATATTATTTTCCAGGCCATATTTGTTTTTAAATCCAAGATATGTTGCAGTGTAGTTATTCCAAAGGGGGACAGGGAAAGGGAAATTTCTCCAGAAGTATATTTATGAACCATGAAGATAAATCACCTTTTTCAGAGCTGAGTTAACAGTAGTCAAAGAAGCCATAATTCTCAAGCAGGGAAGGAACTCAGTGCAACCCCAGTTTCCTGTGTGCTGCACCCAGAGTGCTTGTTTAAAAGCCTAGTTCCTCCAAAACCCAGGAGAATCCTGGTGAAAGGGAGCTCTAAAGATATCTGAAGTTTCTAACTGCTATTAAAAGCAACCCTGCAGTTTAAAGCTGGCAGTGCATGAATCTTTTCTGATTAGAGAAAGAGCAGCTGATAACAAGATAGAGATATCTACCAGAGCTGGCTCAGAATATTTGCAGAGCACAGAGGAAAAAATGGGGAAGGGTGCTGCTGTGAAAAACCCTCATTTCATCTGCCCCCTAACATTTCTACTGGCTGATGCCCCTGCTTTACATGTGTAGTTTAGCCACCAAAGGGCCAAGCAGAAGCTGTGCTCACCTCTGTGCATCCAGCTAGGGCTGAATTTGATGCCTGTGGGAGCCAAATGAAAGCAGTCCTTTGAGAGCAACTTCCAGAGGCATCTTAGACTGCAGGAGTTGTTTGCCCCTAATGCCTCAGAGCCGCAGAGCTCCAGGAGGAGGCTGAGCCTTTGGGAGGGGATGGATGAGGGTGTGAGCCTCTCGCAGTCCTCGCAGCCACCCCAGTCTGTGTTCCTGCTGGGGGACAGCCTTTGAATGGACACGTTATCTTTTACAACTGAGCACAGGGGCCCCTGTCCTGGAAGGGATCTCCTGGGGAGGGATTTCATCTGCCATCCAGTCCCTTCCTTCTGGCTAAACTCAGTCAAAAGGCACCGTGGGATTAACCCTCGGAGGTCTGATTCTGTGACTTTGATCAGGGATGGCTTTGCAGATTTTAGGCGTAAGCGAGCACAAGATTGCATCTTTGATTTTGTTCTCTGGTGTCCACAGCTTAAAATGGGATTTTAAGTGCCAAAAAAAAAAAAAAAAATAAAATCAGGGCAAAAATAGAGAACAGAAATGTGTAACTCATCTGAGGTACTAGACAGTGACAGACTATATAAAATGTTATTGTTCAACAAACACTGTCTCTAATAAACTCCATTTACTAGTGTTAGCAGCTTGGCAACTTGGAAACCCCAAACTCCAGTTAAGTAAGGAAACAAAAAGCAGAGCCATATGATGATACCCATAAACTACGCAGCTGGTTTCTGTTTTAAAAGATATTCTACTTTCCATATTAAATAAAGCTGCTTAGAGTGCAAAAAAATCCCATATGGCCTTCTGGAAAATGAGAACCAAGTTCCAAACTAAAAAACCCCTGGCCATGTACCACCATTAAAAATAAAAGTGTGCCTTCTCTCTAACCAGCTACTGCAGCACCAGAGATGAACCCACCTGTGTAGAGTGAGGAATGGGAGAAAATGCTGCTTCTGCTCTCAGGAGACATTTGGACCTCAGGAGACCCTGCAGTGGAGCAGCAGACACCGTGTGCTCGGTATCACAATGCTATTCATGTAAGGCCAGGTCCTGCATCCCTACCTGCCAGGTTTCAGTAGGAATTGAAAGATCTCTTGGGTTTGCATGGAAAAATAAAAGTGTTTTTTTAAGAAGCTGACCTTCTCTACCATTCTTAGCAGTGCAATTTGACCTCATGTACTCATTTCTGGTTATACCCTAAGGTTTCTGACTAAAGATGATTTACAATAAAAGCCATAAAAATATTGCCTTACTATACCAATCTTGTATACATCTGTGAAATGAAGATATATGAAGTACTGCTAATTTGTTTGAAAATATTTAAAACACCCGTTAATTAAATCTTCAGCTACTGATGGCAGTGGAAGAGATGACTGCTAATTTTGCCTTTGGTTTGGCCAGTCTCCTCAAGTATTTCACTTGCAGTGTTTGTCTGCTTTTTGAGAATTCTGCTACATGAAAAATCCTGGAAAGCACCCAGTTCTCTGTCTTGCAATCAACAGGCTAGACAGCCTCTGACAAAATAAAACTGTGGCATTGGCCTATCACCACTGCCTTGAGCTGGTTCTGCCTGGGCATACTGGTTATATGTACTTGTGGCCAGGTAAAAGTAATTTAAGTCCTCTTTGCATGGCTTTGTTTTTTAATATATATTTATAAGTGTATTTATAACTCTGCCATGGGCTGAGCTCTCCTGTTGTGCTGGATTCTGTACAGACTCAAGTCATGGAGCCAGGGACACTTACAGGGGTGGTATTCCAGTGTCTTTGACTTCTCAGATAGAACAGTGAGGTCATGTGGAATTATTTGTCAGAATCCACATATGTCCCATTCATCTGTGGAGGCTGGAAGAATCACCTGAAAAATTCTCATCCAAGCTTAGTTTGGATTTTGAACATTTCTAATCTTCCTATGCTGTTTTCACCTGAAATTTCAGGTTTAAAGTCCCCTTTCCTGACAGTACCAGGGCTCACAAAGGAAATGTGATGTGGGACACCCCAGTCATGGCTTTTCTGGTGGGGAATTTGTTCTATAAACAGCTGTTCCTTTGAAATCTGTCAGCAATTAAAAAAACATCCAAATGATGTTTTACTGAGGGTTTTATAAAAGAATTTTGAACATAGGGCACAATTTTCTTCTATCATACAATTTCATAAATAGCCTTTGAAGAATAACAAAACTATTTAAGCTGCAGCACTTAAATCTGGGAAGGAGTTTTGGCAGACTGAGTAACTTTAGGAAGCAAATCTTTCCATAGGCTTGCATGTAAGGAATAAAACCTTCATACACATGTGGATTAATATGGCAGAGATTAAAAAAACAAAGTTCAGAGAAAGTTGTTGATGTTGGTCATCAGAATTGGAGACTTTGGGTGAACTGATGCTCCTTCCATGCCACTCTGCCCTCTGCTTTGGGCAGCACAGCTCTCCAAAGCGTTTGCACAACTGTGGCATCATTCAGACGGTGCTCCCAAAATGTGAGGGGTGAACAAAGCTGTAGGGAAGGTGGAGAGGAGACTCTGGCTGCAGGATTCAGCCCATGGATGGCCCAGCTGAGTGCTGGAGGGTGGCTGCAGCAAATCTGTGGGTGGCTTCCTGGGTGAAGGGCTGGTTTGGGTTAACAGACCTGGCACACCCCTCTTCCCCCCCAGTACATGGGCTAAGGTGGAAAACACAGAGCAGCATCTGGAGAGCTGGAAAGAGGAAAAAGCAGGAGGGAAAGACAAGCAGCCTGCAGGGATTCAGCCGCCCAGGACACCTGTATAAAAAGCTTTACACAAACTCTGTAGTAAGAGGCAAATCTGGGTTCAGAACTGGCAACAGGCTTGGGGAGATAAAGATGAAACATCATTTTTTTAATCTCATGGTGAGGAGATAAGGACAAGGTGAGCTGCTATTTTCAGAAGGAGAGCCCCAGTTTCTGGATCTGCTTCCCAGGGTTCACACGAGCACATCAGTCTCAAAGAGAAGGTGAATGATGTTTTCAGCTTCCGCAAAGAAGAAATGAGGAGGGATTCACTGGAGTGTGCAGGACTAGAACTGCAAGTCTGGAGACAGAAGATCTTGCTAATTACCGATAATATTATTTATGAAGTGTGGGACTGCATCTTGCAGGAGCCAGTGGTGAGACACTCAGCTCTAATCCTAGAGAAATGCCTCCTGAGAGCCAGCAGCCTGGGAGATAAGCAGAGAGAGATTCCAAGAAAGGAAGAACATGAGTTAAACAGAGGAACCAAAAGGCAAACAGAAGCTGTCTGGGGTCATGAGCATCCTGGGTCTCAGTATGTGCTGGTCCATCCCTGAGCTATGAGGCAAAGGTTGAGAGAGGAGCTTTGCCTCATTCCAAAGCTTTAGTGACTGCAAGAACTAAAAGAAGAAGAAGAAGAAGAAGAAAAGAAGTGAAAAGGAAGAGACTTGCAGTGTGAAGTTTTCAGATCCAGACTCAATAAATCCATGAGAGAGGAGAGGACTGCCAACCACTTGGCTCTGTTCTCATGTACATTATTGAATCAACAACCTCTTCCCTGCCAACTGGACTGTCACCTGATAAGCAGAAAAAATTCGGCTGGTGAAATAGAATAAAACCATTCTGAGCACAGTGGGGAAATGCAGGCTAGTGATAAGAAGCCTCCAGAGCAGGGATGTTACCTTCTGGGTGCACGAGAGCTGCTGGCACAGAGCAGTGTCACCTCCAGCAGTGCAGGAGGAGGCGTGGACGTGGCTGCAACACAACACTGTGAAATCCCCAGCTTAAGCTCAGGACAATAGCCCTGTGCAGCTTATTTGGGGCACAAGGCTTTGTCAGGCCTTATTCTGCAGAGATGGATGGATTCAGGGAGAATTCTGTTTAGTCTTGATGGAGCCATTAAATAATGAACTGGCAAACTTTCACAGCAGACTCATTAATGCACCCATAAAAGCCAACATAGTCTGGATCAGCAGCCACACAAAGGAAAGGAAAACCTTGAGGAAAAGTAAAGAGCAGCTTATCTCAGTGGAGGAACCACTTAGCCAAAGCTTTTCACTACTTATCAGTGCTTCAGGACAGGCCAGCTCATCTGCCCCAGCAAAGCGTTCTGCAGCTGGGAGACCAAGAGCAGCTGCTGGCACTCTCAGCCAGGCAGGAGCAGCACCACACCCATTTCAGGGGAGCTGGCTTTCTGAAAGATGAGCAGGGAAGAGCTGTGCCCAAAAGCCTGAAGACAAATTTTCCACAGATTCAGGACCCCCCGTCAGCTTCCTGCTTTAGTTTTTGGGATGGATGTATGAACCAGTTTCAGGCGAAGAGAGATTGGAAGATACATAAAATATCTTAGAGAATTCAGACTGTAACATATCAAAATGTATCAAAGCAGGGAGCTTCTGGGTGTAACACAGACTACTGCAGTGACAATTCAAAGACTAATTCTGCTCTGATTCAGCCCTGCACTCGCCCTGTCCCTGGCCACCCCCGTCTCTCTTGGCTTCCCTCTGACATCCAGGTCTCTCCTGCAAGTCTGCTGAAGGTCCTGGCACATCCCACATATTCTCCTCGAGCAAGTGGCTTCAACAGCCACTCAAGAAGCCCCTCTGAGGAATATGAAATGTGTCTCTTCAGGCTTCTCTGTTCCTGGCTCCTCAACAATGACATATGACATTTACATTTTGGACAAGCCCCTTTTTCTCTCATGCTGCCTCTAAATGTAACTGAAGATAAAAAGTCCTTCTTCTGCACTCCAACACACAAAGAACAATTTTTATCCACAGTGTGATGGTACAATACATCTCAGATATTAGCCAGTCCAAAAGATTATGTCTTTATGGTGGAGACCCACAAAAAACATGCACAAGTTGGAGCTCATTTTCAAAGGAAGAAATATTAGAGATATGATTTTTATTTTTAAAGAAAACTGTATGTATGTTCCCTGGCAAAGGGAGAACCTGATCAGAAAGGAAAAGGGAAGTGACTCCCAGGGTTTACACAGGACCAAACCCAAAATTGCCTATGCAACCCAGCAGAAACTTCACCTTTCTCCTGATCTCCATTTCAATCAGAATGTGGTTGTTGTCTTTAACTTCCCAAGTTCTTCCGTTTCTCTCAGCCCAGGGAAAGGGTGATATATTTAAGACACAGTTTATTCAGAGAAGCCCTAGAGATTGTGAGCCTTGGAAACAACACAGCAGGAAAAAGGACCAGACCTTTGGAGACAGCCAAGGGTGGCACAACCCCATGAAACAGCCCTGCCAGGCACCAGGGAGTCTGACAGGGAAGAAAGAATTTGGCAAGGGGGAAAAGTAGGCAAGTAATGAATATACAGGTCTGGTAGGAAGGAAAGGAGCAGATTGAACTGAGAGGCTTCAGTGTGTAGTGGGTAACAGGAGAGCTTTGGGGAGAGCTCAACACATATTGGAAGCGTTGTCCCAGACTGAGTGACCCTGTAAGGCAGCTGGCATCCTTGGTAGGATCCAATGGTAATGCTGTTTGAAAAGAAAGGAGCAGTGGCCAAGTTTCAGGGGCGTGGGTTCACAGAGTGCCTGCACCTGCAGCCTGCTATATTATACATGCTGCCCCTGCAAGCACATCAGCAGATTAAATGCAGACCTTAGGTGTACTCTTGGCTCGTGCACTTCCAGGGAAATGCTCGGCACTACTTTAAAGACATTGCAATGTGTTGTAAGTACACAGCCTTGCTTTCATCATGCCTTCAACCACATCTTTTTCATAAAGAGTTTATCTCATTACTTGACTGACATCTAACACAATCCTTGTGACAGAAGGGGGCGCAGGTTGTAAATGACTGTACTGACCATAATGACCTTGCTCCATTACTCCTCATTTGCACAGCCCTTCCTGTTGCAGCTGTGATATTACCAGACTGGGACTTCACAATCTCAATTTTCACTCTGAGCATGCCAAGATGGTTTTTCAATACTGTGCTTTAATCATGTTAAGTCCTTTAGCATGAGTGGAACCATTGCTTTAAAACCCTGGCCTAGTATACTTCAGGATTAAAGGGCCACCTTACCACTATTCTTCTCAAATAGGTTCACTCTGAACTGAGACAAATGTTGGAGATCTCACTTCTGGAAAGCACATCTGAGTTCTACCAGGTACTGTTAGTCCTTTGTATCCTTGCTTACTTTGTTTGCTCTTTCCAGCATGTATTCCCTACTGCATTAATGCTATGATGCTGGTTAAAATTGCTTCATCATTTCTCCATTAAATTAAAAGATCATCAAGGCATTAAAGTGTTACTTAGTAGCTGCTGTTTACACAGATTGGTCATTAAAGATTCCAAGCTCCATTTAGCTCAGAGCTTACAAAGCAACTCATTAAGCTAAGATTGCAAGGCCACCATTCTGCAAAATAACTACCATGTGCACATCTACAGTTAAATTCAGTGAGTTTTAGGCTCATCATTTTGACTTTTGCCATTCTGTTCTTTGGACATTGCAGCTGTTTCTGGTGGTTATCTGAAATTACACCTTTTCCAATGCCACAAAAAAAAAAAAAATCATCAGAGTGTTGAAGGCTATTTTAGAAACCAAAGCCCCTCCAGCCATACCATGAAAATTTTTTTATGATATTTGTATGTACAAGCTTTATACTTGAGAGTGGAACTCAGAGCATGGTCCATGTGTTGCCTTTGGAGTGGAGGCAGCCAAGAGACAATGACTGGGAGACACCTTGACCAAGGTAACTCAAGTGTTAACTTTCTGCAAGGCTGAAAAAATTAAACCCAGTCACAGAACACCTGCATCACTCATTTATTTTGTTATTCAATAGAGCTTTTTGTGTCGGCCTCTTTGTTTCTCTGTCTCCATTGATGCTATCGTAGATTAATTGGCACCACTGCAAATGTTCACAGCTGTCTACAAGATGTTGGTGAGTGCATCGTGTCAGTCAAGCATGCTATCACCAAGGAGATGATTTCAGTCTTCAGGAAGACAGTTCTGTAATGTGACCTAATAAAATAAAATCTTTCAGCAAGTGTTGGGAGAATATCCATCAGTCTTCAAGTTAAACCAAAAAAGCTAGGCTTGTGCTGATGCTTTATTGTTTTAACAGTTAGGCATTGAAATTTTAATAAAGTGGCCAGGAGACAAATCATGCTAGATTATATAAGCAAGATTCCTATTTAACTTGGGATGTACTAAGCATGTCTGCAGTCTGGCCAGAAAGGAGATGAGTTTGCTTGTTTTATCTATGTATGCACACAGGTGTGATTCCTAAGGATTATAAAGCAGCATTTTGTCTGGCAGGTAAGGTGATGATTATTCACTAAAACATTTCAGCCCAAGTGACACCATGTAGTGCTTGAGTTCACTGCTGTGTTTTGTACCTTGTACAGGCTGAAGCTGTTGCCTACATCACTCGAGATTCAGACCTTTAGTGTATTTATATTTATTTACTGACTCAATAAAACTACAACTCAAACTGGGACTGCCCCTGCTCATAGAGAAGTGCTGGGGAGGGGCAGCAGGGCCAGAAGACAATGCCACCCACCTGTAGCCCCTCGGTGCCCTTTGCTAACCATCTCTAGCAAGCAAGACTGAAAGCAGATAAAGGTGCTTTCAATCTGTGGTTAACATGAGCTCAGTTATTTCCTCTGAGAGGAGGGATTTAGGAAACTAGCTGATGGGTGTGGTGACTCTTTTTGGTTGGAAGGTGCCCCATGAAAGGGGGTGAAAGAGGTGCTTCTATGTTCCCAGGAGAAAGTTCAGTCTAGGCTACCTCGCACCTCTTTTTGCATGAAGACAGAAGGTTCTGCAGGTGTGTGTTCACCCAAGGTAATGAATTTTTGTGCATATTTTAACCTAAAATGTTGATGGAATTGGAATACTCAGCCTTATTTTGATTTTCTAAGGAGTATTTGCAGAAAGTCTTGGTCTATGCTTTCTGAAAAATTGTGTTGGTCTTTTTTGCTATTGGCCTTTTATAAGAAAGGCAGTATAACACATCCTGTTTAATGTTATATTGACCTACCATACCAGACTGCCTGTTAAGTGCAGCTAGAATGGAGTCATTACACCCTCTATTAAAGTAGTAACCTTCAATTAGGTCTACAGAGACTTTTTTTCAGATGACAGAATAATTTACCTAAGAACGCTAACCAGATTTATTTTGATTTAGTTCTGCTATCAGAAAGAACTTATCTACCCAGAGCAAAAGCATTTGACCACCTATGAGATTTTTACTTTTTAAAGTCCAGCCTAAAATTCCTCTAATGCATTTGTTCTGTGAGACCCCTGTTTAAAAGCATGTTACAGGGTGATTATTGTAGTATTTCTCTAGAATGATGAGCATTGTTTGAAATGACAGTGCATCTATGTCAAGTGCTGGTGTGCTCTCAGCATTTCTAATTTTTTAGTGAAATAAAGTAATAGAAAACCTAGGCAGTATGTGTATGTTGGGGGTGTATGAAAGAGGAAAAGGAAATTGGTTCATCAAAACCATTTTACATTACAAGTCTGAAGAATGACTCCTTCAAAACAGTGATTTCCTGAAGGCCATAAATCTTTCTGCTTTGGCAGACTGTCTTAATCGTTCCTAGCTCTGAGCTGTTCATTCAAAATATGTGCTCTTAATAACATTCAGTTGTAATTTTTAGCCCTCAAAAGCGAGAGGTGTGCACTTGTGTTAGCCGTCTGTGCTCAGCAGAGATGGCCACAGGTATTACTTTGGTGGTAGTCACAAATCACAGACCCAGGGCTATTTGACAGCCCACCTGAGCAAGCTGTGCTCATGCACTGTGAGACCAGAAGTTGAGTGTGCACTAGAAATAAAGAGGTTTATGGGGCCGTTTCCAGAGGTGGTCTTCAAAAGAAATTAGGTGATCTGGAAGTATGCCCTTCCCATTAGAACTGTGACTGTTGCAAAAGCAATTGAATCCCAACAACTTGTATAGATGTTTCTGTGCTTTGCACAGGAAAAGCACTGCAGGGAGATGTTTTGGTGGCTCAACTAGAGAAGCAGCAGAACTTGTGCTACAAAAGGCCTTCTGGAGAAGAACTGCAGGGCTATGTTTGTACCACAACAGGCAGCACAGTTGTCCCAAAAATGTGTGAAGGTATTTCAGAAATCGCACAATTTCTCGGTTGTAAGGAAAAAGTTATTACCCTGCCTGCTTGAGCTCTCCTCTCCTGCAATTCTGGTGCCAATGGTGTGTGTGCAGGGGTAGCCCTTTCCTTCTCTTTTAAAGTGATTGTTCCATCCTGTGGGTAGGGAAGCAGCTGAACACCTCACTCACCAAGGCTGCGGACAGACAGGTCCCATCCCTTGGGTGATGTTCTTCTGCTCCTGCAGGTGTCTGCTCTGCCCAGGCACAAGGCCTGGAAGTGCCACTTGGATCATGTCAACTTGCCCTTGTTCGTGCTCTTCCATCCTTTTAAGCTCTTTTGAGAGAGTGCAATCTGCTGTCTTATTTTTCAATGTGTGAGAAATGCTGAAATCAGGTATAGGTTCTGTAATGCACAATACAAGTCAGGAGTTTGTTATGGTGTAATAGTTAAGGCAATGGACTTGGCAGGGAGTTAAAGGAAAATTAAAATGAACAGAACCAAATAAATATATTTCACTATTCCAACTTTAGGCTGTAAACTACATACAGTTTACAAATACTAATATACGAGGTGAGAGAAAAATGTTCCTCAGCTGGTGAATAATTATCAGTTAGGAGTGTTATAATTTCACAGTAATACCAAGGACAGTATTTCACTAGAGTGGAATAAATCTCCTGGCAGAACAATGGTTTTCTTTCTTGTCCTCTACAGTAGAAATGCGATTGAACAAATGGCTTAATACACACTGAACAACCATGTTTCAAGTTCAGACATTTGTACAGCTATCACATGTAGTTATTGCTTATGGTGTTGACTTTTTTGAAGGTCTTTCAGTGAGAGTTAACAGTCCTCTAGTATTGACCTACTTAAAATCTTTGGTTTAGATTCTCGGCTGCCATGCAGCCGCTGGTGTGCCATCTGAAATTCTACCTGCTTTCTTCACAGACCCTATAGACTAATAGCAGAAAGGTCCCTAATTCTCAATTACATTGGCACTCCTTCTTGTGGCTTAAAGAGAAAGGGGTGAGGAAGGCAGGGTATTTGGTGTTCTGAGCCTGTCTTCCTTTATCATTGAAAGCAGGGGAGTTTGAGTCCCCACCCCCTTGGGACTTCATTAATACTTCTCCCAGGTGAACTTAGCCCTACACAAAAGGGTTCTTTGTATTTTGTCTAACCAGCTCTTTGTTCAGGCAGATATCCAGGGCAGTAGGGGAAAAGTCAATATTCTCTATTGAATCAGTGGCTTTTTCCTGCTATGTTTCAAAAGAGCATTTCAGAGACAAATTGGTTATAATTGGCCATAGAAATAAATTCATGGGTGCATGTGTGTGTGTGTACATATATATATATATCTAACAACAGGAAAAAATACACTATTTACATTGAAAAATTTTCCTTGAAGAGGAAAACTAGACATTAGGGTCATTGTTTCATTTAAAAAAATACAACAAAAAACTCCCAGAGCACACCAAAAAAGCCTCAAGGGCTTTGCTGAGATGGATATGGGCCTTGCACAGCTGAGCAGTTGCAATTCTTATTTACAGTACATGGTAAGATGAAAATAGCCAGAAGTTGCCCTCGTGCCCCCTGACCTGACACCAGCATTTTTGCTATGTGCATGTAGCTATGGATGAAGGGAGAAGTGCAGAACTCTCCTAATCCAGGCTTGTTTTCCATCCAGAGGATGGACACTAATGGTGTGTTTGGGAGCATCTCTGCCTGTGAAGTGCTGCTGCCAGAATTCACTGCTTGTTCTGCAGGATGCCTGGGACTGCCCACAGCAGCTCTGTGTGCAGCAGGAGCTTTCCTGCTCCCCAGAACCACTGTGTGGAAGTTGTGTTTAAAGCCTCAAGTGGCTCAAATCTGTTCATCTTTCTTCTTGCTGATAATTAATGTCCTGAAGAGCCTTCTACTGGTAATAACTTCTGGAGAGAGACTGAAAGCAGACAGCTTTAATATGAGCTTCTCTGAAGGCTTGGAGGCACACGTACTCTACCACATAAAGCTGTTTAATGCCATTGTGTCTCCTGTCACCATGAGATCTGAGCATCTGTGGGTTCAATAGAGTTGTTCTCCCAGTACAGAAGTGTGGCATTCAAGTGTGGGAGTTGCAACCAGTTTCACCAAAATATTTCAATGCCTAATTAAGGACAGAAAAATAATATGTTTTGGGCTGGAAGGGATCTTAAAGATTATTAAAGGGATCTAAGATTATCTTATCAGTTTCAACTCCCTTGCAGTGGACAGGGACATCTTCCACTGGCGCAGGTCTCTCAAAATCCTGTACAATTTGGCCTTGGGCACTTCCAGGTATTGGATCCACAGCTTCCGGGGCAACCTGTGTGACAGACTGTCATTGTCTACAGGGCAACCTGTATGACAATGAAACAGCAGTTTAATTCTGAGACTAGCATCCTAACTGCCAGACCAGATTTCTTTCTCTAAACCAATTCATAAGTGATTGTTTCACCATATGAGTGTTGCAGTGAGGTTCTTCTTCCTCAAAGCAGAATAATTTCTAAATAAATTTCTTTTCCCCTGGTAAACTTGTGTCATCTGAAGTCATGAAAGTGGAAGGAAGAAAAAAGTGGAATTGCTAGGCTGATTTTAATTTCTGAGTTTGAATAGACTGAGCTCCTCCTGGGAAGACCCTCTACACCTGAGGATGGGAAACTTTTAAAATATTTTTTCCTTCCCCCCCATGGAGAGAATGTGCAACAACCTTCGTAGACAACCATCACACTTTACTGTGGTAATCCAGCACTGAGCTGAGACTCATCAGTGACATGTCCTTTTCTAAAGAAAGGAGGAAAAATAAATTTTAAAAAGACCCAAACAAATTGCTTTTACATCATCTCACCAGAATGTAAACTAAAGTGAATCTTTGATGTTACATGCACAGATGTTGTAGCTGACATATCTCATGGCAGGCACCGAGCAAGAAGTGACAGAGCGGCAGGAAGTTGAGGAGACCACAAACATCCAACGCTACAGGGATGGCCTGGAGCAGCAACCTACACAAACACAACAGTCTAACTTCATTGTTAATTAAAGCAGTGCTTTCCAGGGTACAGCAGAAAGCTGGTCCTGTACTTGCGATTCTGATTTTCAGCTGTGGTTGTTGACGTAAAAGAAAGATTTGGGAGCAGAAGTCAACATGTAGGCACCTGCCAAAAGAGAGATGCATTTATTGCAGTCTGTGATATGCAGTAAGTTGTGATATCTGGATGCTTGTTAAAGGGTTAACATATGACAGCTGTTTGCCCATGGATTAAACCATATTTTATCAGCTAGACAGACACTCCTATTTCATAAATTATTATGCTTCTGTTCTTGGAGTATCAGTGAGCAGGGAGGATGTCTTCCTCTTGTCAAACACATAAACTCTTCGAAAATTATTCTAAAGGATATTTAAACTTAGTCACAAGTTTAGCAGTTAGACTTCTGACTCCACATATTTTTTGCCCAGTTTTAACACAGAGTTTAATTCAGTTTAGTTAGTTCTCATCAGTTCATATTTCAGGTCTGGGATTTGAATGTGCAGCGTTATAGAATCAACTGCATTGTAAAGGGGACAAAGTAGGAAACTATATAGAAATTTAAAGGGCAGTGTTGCATGAGAAATAAAAGAAACTGTGAATGTCTATATTGAGTAAAATGCACCGAAAAGAGCTAACAAACGAACAATACCCAAAACCATTCCTATATGGGCTAGTAGAGCTTGGATTTTCTCTTGCTGCAAAATGACGGCATGTGTTTGCACAGACATCACATGAAAATATGTTTCACCTTCATGTTGTTCATTTAATTCCCCTTTTGAATTCTGAGTGGCTTTGGGAGCAGCAATTTGTAGCATGTCAGCAGCAGTGATCCATCCTCTGAGTGGCTTTTGGGGGCAATGCTTCAGCTTACCAGCTTAAAATTCTTTATTGCACTCACTGATGCAGCAAACACCAGTGGAAAAGGCTGGCTGGAGCAAATTCATTTCAAATGTAATAATAATGCTCACAGGTGATTTTTATTTTTCTCCTGTTCTTCTCTCCATTGCCTCTTTGCTTCCCTGTGTACTGCTGTGATGAGATGCATAAAGAAAATCCAGTGTTGGAGCCATGCAAGGAGAAGTTGTTCTATTTGATGTATGTAGTAGGGCTCTATTGAGAGCATCAATAACACTCCTGTCATTGTCCTGATTCTGCTCCTTTAGCTTTTGATGGATTTGGTGTTGACAATGGATAGTTCTGATTTCTCTGGACGCTTTATTTAAAATTCAAGATGGTAGGAGAATGCCCAATGTATGTGGACCTAAATATTATGAAAATGTGTATAAAAAGATCTGTGCAATCTGTCATGAAATATAGCACAATAGCTGTTAAATGTTACCAGTTTATCACCAATATTAGTATCCCTGTGTGAGAGAATATGTTTTATATCTGTACTGCTGGGAGTGTTCCCAGTGGGGAGTTGGAAGGGACGTGCTTGGGACAATGCACTGTTTCTAATCAGCTATGCAAGTGTTGGTGAATGGCAGCAGATTTATCATCTGAAATTATTCTCTTCAAGTAGTTTTTTATTGTAATACCAGGAAACTAGTCTCTTTTTTTTTAAGTGATTTATTGAAATCATCTGGCTATACTCTACCTAATAAAACGTAGTCTATGGCTGCTGGACTTCCTGCAGGAAAGAAGAATTAATCAGATATGCACAGATGCTATAAAGCGGAATGGAAGTTCTATCAGTTGCTGTAGCATAATGGAAAATATGTAGGATCCAGGCTCAGTGGGTGTAAGAGGGTTTAAGCACAGGGCAGGTCACTGGAGCCATATCCATTTTCCCCAGCTGAAGATGGTGTGTTAGCGTTGCAATTGCTCGTGTGCTCAGGACAAGCCAAACAGGAGCCCCGGTGCAAGTATTTTAGGAGTTATTTTACTTCCCTTTCAGTCAGCAAAAGCAATGTTTTGGAGCTGTTCTGGGCGGAAACCATTCCACATGAGGACTTGAACACGAGCAGCACATTGTCTGCTGTTTATGCAGAGCCTCCTGCAAAGAAAATCTTGGTCATCGATGGGCTCATCAGTGATGTACAGGTTGGGCCATCTGTGATGGTGGTGAGAGCTCTCTTTCTAGAGTCACTCATATAATTTAGGTTTTTATTAGGAAAAAACCTTGCTTCTTGTTTGCTCTGCATATGCTGTTGCAGTTGTCTCATACTGTAATATTTAGCAGCTCACTAATCATGCACTAAGTGACGTGGCTAATACAGACCCTGTGTGCTTATCCAAGGGCAAATCTCTACTGTTTTGATTTTAGAGAGGGTTTTTTTTTTCTCCTGATTTTTTTTCCTCTGTCTCATGCAAAAAAGAGACCTGGTTAAAAATGCCTTAATTTTCCCTAAGAGAACTTCTTTTAAATGAATAAGTAGGAAAGTCAGTAAAATACATTTGTCAATGTTTTTATGCAGATTATTTCTTTCTTTACCCCCTGAAGAGACCTGAGCAAAAACTATTTGTTTTTCCAAGAGCCATCAAGTTAATTTTAAAAATGTGGGCTTGATCTATATGAACATTCTCCTCTCCCTGTTACCTGGTGGATCAAGTGAAAATTCTTGCAAGAAGGAAAGAAATCAATAAGAAGACCAAAATGATGAAGACTGTTAGACCATGAGGAGACCAGGCTGCAAGGCAGACTGATATGGGAAAATGTAGTGTCTGGCAGCAAGATAACAGGACTTGTGGTGTCTGTGGCTAGATTGGTTTTGATGAATCACCAGCTTAGTTGTGTTGCCTCTGTGACTCACTTCTTAGTTATCTGAGAAGCTGAGGTCCCAGGTAAACTGAGCTTGCTATTTTACACTCAACAGTTTTCTCTTTCCCACTGTGAATTCATGGCTAGAAAGAGCTTCAGTTATCTCTGTCCAGGCTAAAACTTTGATTTGCAAGACTTGTTTTATATCAAAAGCATATTTTTCTTTGATAGAAAATAATTTCCAGAAGTCTTTTGAGAAAAATGTTTCTCACCATGCATTGTTTGGAATATGATTGATATACTATGTCTTAATTCTACACTGGAATCCTTATGTCAGTTCCTTTTTCATGGATTGAGAATACATGAATTCTAGAAACAGCCTTGTAGGTTTCATGATGCAGTTGACTCTTGTAGCATGTAGGATTATATAGGATTTGAGCTGTTAAGTGGCTGATCTGGGAAGTGGCATGGCAGAAGAGGAAAGCTGGTCCCTCAGGCAGGAGAGATATCCTTTCATATCTCTGTTTATTGAAGGTGGGTCTGACTTTAAACATGCAGAAGTGTAGTGAGCCCTAAGGATGAGGATGTGAAATTACTGGTAGCTGAGCCTTTTCTCTCCCCAGTTTTTGTTCATTAGTTCCAGCTTCCACATTGGTTTTTTTGCCTGAAAAGCTCCTGTTATTCTACTGCAAAGTTCAGTGTGGGTGGCTTCAGAAAGCAATGTCTGTCCGGTCCCAAGTGAGACAGGGATGTGGGGAAGCAGTAGTAGTGAATCTGAGATCCTAGGTACAATTGCTATCCTTGCTACTCTTTTAATTGTTGGTGAATAACATGCACAAACCCAACAAAAATGTGCCATACAACCAAGGAATATCCTGCATCATGCTTTCAACCATTGAATCCAATACTTGAAAACTGTTGGTGTTTCATTGTTTTTCTTGGGAATTATACAACAAAGTGTTCTCCACTGGAATACCTGGAATAAGTTGGTGAATAGAATTGCTCTGAGGAGGCAGTCACCATACTTAGGGTGAGCTGCCCTGCAGAGTGGTGGAGCTGCTGCCTGGGGCACAACGACCAGAAGGTGCTGGGCTGGCCTCATGCAGCTGGACCTGCTCCAGTCCCCTCCTCCCCTTCAAGGGAACAGGGACTTTCAGGGGGATGCCATGGATGTGGCAAGATCAGCTGGCAGTGAACAGATCCCGTCCCCCTGCTGCCCTGGGAACCTGTGTTACACAAAGGTGGTGAGGAATCACCTTTGCTTCCTCTGCCTGAGTTTTGCACCACCCTGACCTTCACCTCTGCCCCAGCTTTACTTCATGAGCTTGTTTTGTTCTCTTTGACATTTCCCCAAGTACATTTTAATTGATTCTGCCGCCTTCTCTTCTTCAGTCTCCTGGCTACTGTTCATCTATTCTTCATGTACAAACAGAAATAAACAGTGGAAAAGTGGTACAACTCCAGGTCAGAGCTCAGTTAATGCCTTCACTTCGTCTTCAAAGGCTTCAGCTGTCTGGACAAGGAGCTGCTAGTCATGCTTACCTTGAAACACCTTTGGCACCAAGGCACGAATTTTTGTCTACTGGCCAGGATTCTAGGTTTTCACCCTTGGGTTCAAAGGCAGGGATGTTACCTCCAGAGATCCTCACCACTTGGAAATTATTTCAAGTGAATCATTTTTCCCTCTGTGCAAGATCTTTGTTGCTAGAATGAAATAATCAACTTTGTCTGGGTTTATTCTGTCTTCCAAGAAGAAAGTAGTTGTCTGGGTGTTGTATGCACATATGGGAGGCCATCCTCTTTGTTTCAAAGGGGTAATTACAATCATAGCTTATAAATCACTGGGGAGGTATAGGACTGTCCCCTCCTAATGCAGCTTTTTGCATATGAGTGATGATTATTTGCTGATGATGGTGTAGTTGTATCTGGTCTGAACTTAGCATTTGGATTTCATATTGCTCTGATCCTGGATTTGCCTCTCTGAGGCTGCCAGGGAAGCATGTGTGAGCTGACCTCTAGCAGAGGCCTTGCAGTTGTTGTTTTTTACTCCTTAATCCCATTCCCAAACTGTGGTATTGTTAAGGCAAAGTTTACCACCTGAACTACCTCAGCAGGACAGAGGACAGCTGTGCTGGAGTGAAATTTATCCTGGGGAAGGATATTTCAGTCAGTTTGTTTAAGTGACAGTGACATTGTGAGGGGAGTCACGAGGTTGTAGCCAAAATACAGTGGCTTAAGAGCTGTGTTAATAGACCCATAAATACTAATGACATTCTAAGAATTAGATACAATATCACTCAAGTTTGAACTTGAGATCTGGGAGCAAGCTGGCAGAGATTGGTTCTTCTTGTGAAATATCTGCAACTGTTAGAGTATAATAAAAGGGTTGACTCTGCAATGCTAAATGATGGTTGCTTACACAAAGGAGGTAGCACCAAGGGAAAAGCTGAAGTTTTGTTTGCAATACTTCGTCCCTTTACAAACAGAGGAAGCAGTGGCTTTGGAACTGAAAAGCTTAGTGCAACAACAATGCTACCTACATTTTTGACTGGGAAAATAATTTATTGCTCCCTGTGAAATTTGCATAGAAGGCAACCTTGAGCCAGGTCTTGTTAAGCTCACAGCTCCAGGACTGGGGCAGTACTCCCTCTGGCTCTGGGTTCCCACTGAGTAGTTCCTACGTCTGCCCATTAGGCTCATGTTCCCATCCCATGTTCCTAATCTATTTGGCTATGAAGGTCTCTTTGGCTAGAATTCTTCTGAATTTCACTGAATAATTTTAAAAAGGATGAAAGGAATCCTGGAGTGTATTGGTTAGTATACTTACCTGGAAGTGGTGATACTGGGATTCAGGCCAGCAGAAATTACTTTGTATGGTTTAAATGCAGAATAAATATGTAGTTTAGGCTGTAGGTTAGATCCTGTTGTGATATCAAGGTAACCATGTACTTTGGTGCATTTATGAATCTAAATAGATGTTTATCTGTCTAAATCTGGTATGGTCCTAGTGAGATTCTTCCAAAGGATCCAGGACACTTGAAACACTAGCTGTATATGGGCATTTTTAGATATTTTCTTTACATTTGCACATCTGTATGTGTAATTCAGGAAGGAAACATTTCAGTGGGGAGAGGTAGTACATTCAACCTTACCTATATTAAAAAAAAACAACAAAAACCTGCTGCAGTGCAAGTTCCTCTCAAAAAGCAGAGCAAAACAAAATCCCACTTAACCTCCTAGGAAAGATTTAGCTCCTTGACTTTAAGCAGAAAAAAGGAAAGTTTTATATAAATACATCCTGAACTTCACTCAAACTTGTTTGCCATTTAAACTTATCTCTAAGCTTTCAATTGCAGAATTTGATGTTGTAAGCATGGTAGAGCCACATAGCACGTACTTTAAAGCAATTTGCAGTACTGGGAATTTAATAAAGGTAGCTGACAAGATAATTGCCAAATTATAGGAATGCACTGCCACCACTCGCACACAAATGCTCTTTAATTATTTTTTGGCATCCGAGGAAAGAAAAAGGAATGCAGAGTTAACAGGCAACATGTAATCCATCTGTGTTTGTTTTGGTGCATCCTGGATTTGTGGAAGACACCAAAATGAGATGTTGTCTGGGGTACAATGACCTTTGTGTGCAGGAGAAAAATTGCCACTTGCTAGACCAACAGTGTAAAACAAGAGACTTGCTTGTCTTTGGATTATGACCTGGTCACCTAAAGCATGTGGGAAAAATGTGTTCAGATAAAGGCTACAAAATTGTTAACACTTTGAATTACTCTTAGATTACAGAGCTTTATACAACTAGCAGTCTCTGTGTTATTGAAAACCTTATCAGCTGCCATTCAGTGAATGCACTCTCTAATAAAGTGCTCCGTGGAATTTGTGCATGTGTTTGTGCCTGGTGTTTGTCCAGCCACATCTTGGGGATTTCCTTCTGAGGCATCCATCTGATCCTAATCCCAGCCAACAATAGCCATTTTATTCCATTATAGTCTATCACACAGTAATTAAAGAAATTATTTCCATGCTATTGTTACTATTGTCTGTGTATACATCACAGATGAAAATAGGAAAAATATTTCTTGTTAAGACAGTCATCTGTAGCATTATTCAGCCACTTGTCTGTTATGATTTCTTGAGCCATTTAGAAAATGACATCAAATTACAATGATATAGAACTCTCTAATAGCATCATTGTCTGATTTCATTCTTTCAGTTTTCTTTTAATTAAGTCAGGAGTCTATTCTATGAGGGGTAAATAATCTTCATTTATAATACCCCATTCAAAGCTTGCTGCTTCAGATAGTAGAAACAAAAGGCTTAGTGAAAAATGACATAAACTAGAATGGGAAATCTTGGTCAGGCATCTCTTATGGATAAGGCAGATAAACAGATCATTCTTCTTGTGAAATACAGCTCCCAGGCAGCACAGAATACCAGGATTATGTGAGCATACACCTCTTGTTGATTGTGTTCAGCATCCCCAAAATAGTCTGTGGAAGCAAATGTGAAACCCTGACTTGGAGATTTGGTTTTGCAGAAGCCCTGGACAGGCTAAGGGGTCAGTGTCAGGATTCAGCATTGTCACTTTGTTGTGCTGGGGAAGGAAATGCAGCAATAACAGAGGGAAGGCGTGGAAAGGAGACTGGAGGAGAGGGAATTAATGTTGTGACTGTGCCATGGCCTCACCCAGAGCACGTTTTCCTTATCTGTAAGGAAAGGTTGAGAGCCTGAAGACATGGGGCTGGAGATACCTGGCACAGCCTTGTTGGATATTTTCTCATGCAAGACACAACCAAGTTCTCGGGGAGAATAAAAGAGGGAACCCTCTCCAATAGGTGCACAGAGCAGGGAAGTGATGACAGGTAGTAGATATCAGCTCACTGAGAGTTGATAGGAAATCCTTTCCTTTTAGAATCCAAAAGCTCGGACTATTTCACAGCCCAAATCTATTAGTCTAGGTTTCCGAATGGAATCTTCCAAGAAAAATAAAGGCTTGTCCTGAGGTGTTATTTGAAAGCCCTGATTTTGTCTTGTAGGGATGGAAATATGCTTGGAAAAAACTTTTGGGTGGGGATTATTGTTCAACCCCAGTCAAGAGGCCGCACCTCTTTTTTTTTTTCTTTTTTTTTTTTTCTTTTTTTTTTTTTCCCCACCTTCAGGATTTTTTGTTTGTTTGCTTTTTCTCTTCAGAACTTCTTGTTTCTTCCAGCGGTGCAAAGAAATCACTTCTTTAGTCACCAGGCCCATGCTCTTTAAAGACATGAAGAATTTGAGATGGACAAAAAGAATGGTAGGATTTCATGTAGTTGCAATATCTGGAAGAAAATTAAAACCTGACCAGAGGATTTATGTTCACCACCCCACCAGCTGGCAACTGCTGGAGCCAGCACAGCCTTCATGCTGCCTGCTGCCAACCTCTCCCTGGGACAAGCTCCCAGCAGCTGCCCTCACTGGGCATGTAGATCCACTGCTTTTGGCTACCTGAGTGCAGATATTCCTATGCCACAGAAGCTGTCTGACTTGGTGTGGGTACAACAGCACTGGAGTGAAACAGCTGAATCAGCTTAGAGTGCTCAGGGGACAAGGTACCACTCAGCCTTATCCCAGGTGAGGTTAGCACAACCAAGAGACCCCATGCAAAGAAGGTCTCAATGAAAATGCAATTGTTTTGGCTAGAAATATTTATTTTTGAAGTTTTGGATCTTCCAAGCAGGTCTTCTCTTTGTTGTCTGATTCAGGCCTGTGGTTACAGCTGTGGACATCACATCTGTTCTCGTTAGTTACTCGTGATCAGCTGGGTCTCTGATCTGACCTTCCTGGTTCAAGCACATGGTGCAATTGCAAGTTAATTGGCAACTAAGGTGCTTTTCCTGGATAGGAGTTTTGAGACCAGCTTCCTACTCGGTTTTGCTATTTCCTACTCAAATCCAATTTTCACTGCCAGTGTTGGCATAAATGCAGAATTTTCCTCCATGTGTTTGTAAAAATCAGATTAAAGCCTACAGCTCTCAAAGTAGCATACATCTTTTGGGGGGATGGTGAAGGGATATCTTCAAAAATCTAAAACAAATCTAATTTTCAAAAACCAAAAATCTCCGGCACAGAACAATTCATCCTTACATTAACTTTTTCTACTCAAAAATGCATGTCTGAGGTGTATAAGCTGGTTTTCCAACAGTATTTATCCTTTAGGATACTTAAACATGTGCATTCCATGGGCACTAATACACAATGAATAATATAAACGCGGAAGCTTTACCAGAACATGGGTACTGAAGTGCTCTTGTCTTCTGTGATCAATCAGCTTTGCAGGTTCATCAGACTGACCTGTACTTTGGCTAATGGGGAACACTAAAAACATGTTATAATCCTTATAAAGAACTCAATCCTATTCATTTTCTTTATTTCTCTGCATTTTTAGTCAATCAAAAGCTGGAGAAGACAAACATCCTCGGCAAGCAGAAATCTCTGAGGGGTAGGAACATATGAAAAAAAAACTTCAATTACTTTAAAGATCCCTTATTTTTGTCCAAACAGGATTTCTACTTTCAGAAATCCTCCAAGTATATTTTCATTCCCACTTTGAATAATCTATACTTGTAACCAAATTTTGTTTGATTTTTTTCTTCCTCTTTTTAAATAAGAAATAGGGTAAAATCAACAGAGTATGTTTGCACTCAGCAATTTTGTCTATCGCTAGTTTTAAACAACTTTCCAATTATAAATTGTTTCTCATTACGTTCTTCTTATCTAGTGGCATCTCTGATTTAGGATTCACCTCTGTGCAGTTAAGAATGTAAAAACAGTTCAATAAGACCTAAAGAGGTGCTTAAAACTAAGGGTGTAAGCAAACGTTTCTCTTGGATGTAAACAACTGGAAGTTCAGGCTGCTGTTGTTTTCTGAAGGGTCTTGTCTGAGCCACTTTATTCCAGCACTGCAGTGGTAAGGTCCCCGGTGCACATAAAGTTAACCTTGGATAAGTGGTTGTGCCATCTGGGCTTGGGTTTCAAGAATATATTTTGTAAATGTAAATATTGTCTCTCATTAGTACGCTCCAATATTTGCTTACAATGTTGTTTGTGTGAATTTCCTAGCAGAGAGATTTGCTAACAAATCATAGCTGGAGAACAGAAAAACTGAAGCCAACTCATCTACAGGATAGAAAAATAAAAGCACACAAGATACTACAGACAGCAGCCATTCCGTTTTCAGTGGCAGCATTTGCATTTCAACACATTTGTGATTAAAAAAAACCCATCACAGGGGCACAGGAAGAGCTGGGCAAGGGTCTCTCCTTGTCTTCAAGAAAAGAGCAAATATGAAGATTCCCTTACTCTCAACATTTATTTTTCTATTTACCATTCAAGATACTTTTGGTAGTTGCACTGCTAGCAGGTAGTGTAATAACTGATAAAAGCTGTGTCTTAACTATTTCTGTTTTGCTGTAACTAATTGACATAAATATTTATGCTGTAGTTATCAGTAAAATATATTTTTCTGTAAGTACCAATAACAAACCAATCCTTTAATTATGATATAGAACAGCTGGTGGCTTTCACAGAAACATTTCCTTTTTACAGATAACTAAGAGAACAGGGAAGACTGCTATTTTCACTTGGACCCTTTCAAAGAAACAAGAAAATAGAAAGGGAGTTTAAATATTGTATTCTACATGCACATTAACTCCCACATTGTTTTCTGTCCAAGATTATAAACAATGTTCATTTGAGAGGCTTTAGATTTATTCCTATTTTAAATACTGTAGGGAATGATTAAAGATACTGAGCATTAATCTTGTGATGACACATCAGAGGCACTTCCAGCTTGTACCCTGTATAGGCACCAAAGTCTGTAACCTTTCTGCTGCTCCCAGATCATCTGGTAAAATTTTCATCAAATACTCAGCCCTTTTTGATGTCTGCCTGTGTGGCACTTGTCAAGAGCTGGAGAGACAGATTGGTGCTGGATAACTACTGTTTGGACCCAAAAGGCATTGAATATCTGTGCTACAATCCCTAGAAACTGCTCTGGGATTCTTTACCAGTAGTTAATGAATGTGCTTTAGTGATGAGAACAACATGAAGTCAGAGTGAGCTGAGCTCTTCCTAATGGTTTGTAAATCCTAAATACAAGATGGATTCTGCTCTTAACTTCATCCAGCAGTTTATAAATTGATATGAAAATGAGGAAGATAGGAAGATATAGCTTAAGGTCAGCTGCTGCCTCATGGTTTTTGAGAACCAGCAGACTCAAATTCAAAGCATCTGTTGCAAAACTAAATGAATTCTAGTTGAAATTTATTTCTAGAAAAGTTGTCTGTTGGGACATTCCTACAGTAAGTTGAATATTTATTTCTGCTGTGAGACATAATTGCATCTGCTGTGTGTTTTTGATTTCTGAACGTCTGGGGGCAAAATCTCAGTTGCTCTAAATGGGTAAAGCTGTTCTCCCTGCTTTTGTTATGGAAAATTCTGCTGGAGATAGCAAGCTGTGGGAAAGTTGTTTTGATTTAGTTTTTGGTAAGGAGATGACTTTGGATAGGTTCATTTTTTGGTGGGTTTTGGGTCTTTTTTTTCTTGTGGAGATAGGGTCAAACTACAAGGAGAATACTTGCAGAAGTGTTGTTCCCTTGTGTCTGGTAAAAAGCCTAATTTAAATAGTTTCCTTAATTTAAAAAAAAAAAATCAACTGTTCTAGTAAAAGTTATTGTATTGCTCAAGTTTTTATTTCCTATGAGCACAATAATATATCATTAACAACCTAAATATTTTCATTCAAAATGGTGCCAGTTCTCCTAGTTGGGAGTATGAAACTTCATCCTTTCATCCTTTACTGTGGGCCAGATTCCAAAGCTGAACTGACATCCATTATGGGGAGGAACATAAACTCTTCCTCTGGCTGGTTTCCAGTGACAGAGATTTGGGGCTTGGGAGATCTTTTGAGGGTGTTTTGGCATTTTGTGTTGTTGGATTTGTGGGTTGGTTGGTTGGTTGTTTTTTTTAGTAAGAAAATATTTAATTTTTAACATCTCTAGCTTTGCTGTGTTTTTAAACAAATTCCACAGCACGTTTTTTTTGCTCAGTAATCATTTTGCCCTTGTGAGAGTTTTATATATGATCTCCCAAAACATCTCCCCAAAGCTTCTTCAGAGTCATTTATTGCATGTTGAAGAAGGTTTTTATGGAAAAGGGGGCATGCAGGGCAGAGTAGGTACACATCCCTTTACATACAGCATTGCTGATGTCCCATGCTCTGTGGATCTCAACATGAGAATCATGAGATACCTTTATAATGTCATCATTTCAATACAGAGTTTTGAATTTTTTTTTTTCAGGATTTTCAGCTGTTGTTTCTTAGCTCTTTGTCTAGCTTCTTTGTGCATGAAATAATTCATGTGGTTTGGACATCTATTCGGGAGAAGGCTCTATCTTCAACTTTTAAACTGTTTAGTTTGTGTATGAGAAATTTTTTTTTCCCACTAGCTTTAATTTGGACTATTAGCCATAGCTGCATCTGGGCCAAGATTTTTCATGAAGCATCAAGAATTTACTGAATACATATGTTCATTCTGTTTTTCCCCCTTGAGAGTACCTTTCTGCTGCAATCCAGCCTGGAAAAGAAAATTACCACTGAAACAGCCTTGACACTTTGCATGATACTTCCTATCCTTCATGTACTTCTCCTCTTGGGTTTTTCAGGAAACCACTAGGGCAGCATACAAAACTGCAAATAAAATGCAAGTTTACAGTTATGCCACTCATGGATAAAAATCACAATTTAAAACAAATAAGTGTAAATATTGGACATGTGGCAGAAGACAGAACAGATTAGCACTTAGTTGATATGCAGAAATCCTTCCTGCTTTGTTAGCGTTGCTATCACATGCTAGTCTGTGCTTTAGGAACTTGAAAACAAACTTCTAATCACAGAGGGTCAAAACTGGTAGCAGGGGGCTCAAACCTCTTGCTTTGCACTGTGGACCTGCTGCATGTTGATATTCAGGGTTTTTTTTTAACCAGACAAACTCAACAAGTTTCAACTTTGAGCAGAAGATGGGTGACCAGAAAGAATAGTCCTCAGCTCCCTGATTTTCCTGACTTCATCCTCCAAAATCTTGTCCTTTCCTACTAAGTTTCCCAGGAAATGCAGCTTTGCAACAGACCCAGTTTTATTACTTATACTATTTAAGATTGCCCAGCTTGAAGCAGATTTTCCAGCAAGGGTGAACGGCTCCAGCTGCTTGAGTCTTTTAAGCAGCCTTAAACTTGACAACCAAAAATCATGTAAGCAATTTATGTATCACACCTGAAACTCTGGGTTGTTGTTTAGTTATATGAATTCTCACCAGATTCTTGTTTCTCTTGAAGCTGTGCATGCCAACAGCAGAGGGACAGAAACTCTGCTAATAGTCCTGCACCTTCTGGGCATTCACACTGTGTGGTTTGCACAGCTCTTGGTTGTCATCTGCTCTCTCTTTCCTAAGTAAAAACTGTACAACAAGTTTCTCTGCCTGTTTTGTCTTAGTTTTATCTTAGCAGAAAGGTTGCTGTAGAATGTGGACATGAAGCCAAAGTTTTCATGGGTTTTATCTTAGTTAGCTAGGGTGAAGTAGAGTTGGTAGAAGTGGAATTACCTTTAAAATAGAGTATCACTTTTTCTGTAGCTATTGTCTGTATTCTCTTTGCCCTGGATCACCAGGGGCTCTTGTGTTTTGGTTCCCAGTCACTGAGTGTGACTGACCAAGGATTGAGATGGACAGGTCAGGATCACCAGAGCAGTTTTACCTTCTCCTCTGACTGATTGCCAGGCAGGACACAGATGTTTTCAGGTTCTCCTGCTTGTTGATATCAGGACATAAGTTTGTAGTTTATTGCCTGAGGCAAATTCTCCTTATGTACATGATTGCAAATGCTACACAAGCATTATGTATGATAGAATGTAAGAATGTGATAGATGAAGTAGAATAAGTAACTGCATTTGCAGAGTTCATATTAGGTATTCAGCTTGCAGCAAGAATAAGAAATTGAATTGTTTAGCCCACTATTTTTTGAAGACTACCACTAACAGTGATAAAAATGACAAGACCACATGTGCACTTAAGGCAGAAAAAAATAAAAGCATGGGATAATTCAATCCGTAGATTTAATTTTCATGCTCTTGCAGTCTCTAAGGATGTACATGACTGACAACTTTAATAGCAAAAATCTGGATCTGAGGGTCTTCCTTCACTGACCCAGCAAACCTTTGCCAAGTCATGATGTCTGCCTGATGCAGAGCCTGAGTGTCAGCTGAAGAAAGAGAAACACCTGGGATTCAAGAGCTGAAAAAGACATTTAAAAAGGAAATACAAGATGAAGTGGAAGAAGGTCACAGGCAAAGAGCAAAGACTGGAGTAGCTAAAACTAATGGTATGGACATTGCTGGAGATGAGACTGTTCCTGCTTCATGGATCGTAGGGAATCCCAGCCTTGGTTTTGTCACTGGCAGCACTATGCTGCTGTGATATTTCTAGTTTGAGAGTGGATCTTCTCTAAATGTCCATCATGTGGCAATGCTCTGGGCAATGGGCAGTTTTCTTCCTCTGAACAGAGTATCAGCTACACCTGGGTGTAAGAGAGGTGAAGGATGCACCAGGGAGCAGTGGGCTGCAAGGAGAGGCTCTGCTACCAACTGGGAATGCCACAGAGCTCATCTGCAGATGTGAGCTCCTATTTAATGCGATTTCCAGCAAATCTTTAATCGAGCTCATGACCAGCCTTCTTATGTCACTTTTATCTGGATCTCTCGCGTCTCACCCCATAAAAAGTGGCTTTTATGAAGATGTGGAGTAGCCTACTGCACAAATGACACATCACCTCCTGAAATCTAATAGAGCTGTCATCCTTGTACTGCTGTTGTATCTGTTAAAGCCATCAGCTGAACATCTGTCCCTCTGTATTTTATACATTACAAACCACTTTGCCAACTGCCTCCACCCAGCTAGGTTGCCGGAAACACTGCATTTTAAATGCTTTTAGAGTGGGAGGAAAGAGGGAGTGTTTTTCTCATTTTTCAGTCAGCTGCATCTGATAAAAGAACACTTTGTAGTGCTGGGTAACCCCAAACATTTAAAGGCTGGTTTGCAAGCCATGCTGCAGTATTATAAAAAGGACTGGAGCTCTTCAAAACTCATTCGATTGGAATCACAATGGACCCAAATTTGGCAAGAAAACCACCTAATTTCAGTGCTGAAATCTGTAACAAACTGGAAGTAATTCTCCATTAGCATGGAGTTCATATAAATCAAGGCTTCTGCTTCCAGAACTGAATTACCCACAACAGCACAAGCTATTGTTGCTTTTAGGAGCAGACATCCAAACCCAAGGATGTCCAGTTTCAGGTGTTCAATGCTGTAATGGGGGCCAAGATTTTTTGAGATGTTTGAATAAGTTGAACAGCATGTTGAGCTTTCCTGAAAAAACTGGTCTCATTTTGGAAGGGATTTTAACCCTTTCAAAAAAAAAAAAAAGTGTTTTTTCTGAATATGAATATTTTTAGAAATATTCTAGATTTCCATAGAAATATTCTAGTTTTCTGGCAGGGTCTTTGTATTTGGCTTGATGATGCCCACAGGAAAGAACTGCAAAGAGCTCATGAGCCTGGACCAGCAGCAGAAGGCTGGAGAAAGTAGTGATAAAATAGAGGGAGCAGGAGCAGACTGCAGGGCATGACTAGAGGAGCTTCCTTGGCAAGTCCCTCTTCCCACACACAGTTGGGTAACACAATTTCATCACATGCACCTCAAACAGAACTTGATCTCCTTGTAAAGAGTGAGGAGCTGAGCAGATTGCTATTAAAATCAACCAGATTTCGTAGAATTTACTGTAGGGTGGCAAACATGAAATAGCCAACTGCTATTTCTTTTTTGCCCTTGTTTTAATGCTTTTTTGCCTAAACAGCAGCAGGTGTTCTGGGCTGCCCTGTCAGCATTTCCATATGGGTCAGAAACTAAATCAGCTACCAAACATGGATGCAGACTAATTAATTACTCCTGCAGTACTTCTCTCCCTTTGCTGATATTGCATTTATTTTCATTTTAGGCTGGGTGGCAGTTCCCAAGGCAGTGTCTGATTTTGTTTGCAACTTGGTGCAGTGAAAATAACATAATTTGCTATCCCTAATTCTAAATGTTACTCTTGTGTTGTGTTTTTTTCTTTTCTTTTTTTTTTACCTGGCACCCTTTTGCTTAGACAATGCTAGAGAGTCAAACCATATATAAAGATGCTGTAGGTTTAATGCATTGTGATTGGGATTTATGTGGAATATGGTGTATTTGAGAGTTCATCTTGAGGGAAAAGTCACAGTACAGCAAATTTATTAGCCATGATGCTTCTTATTATCTTGAGAAGCTCACCCTGTTGCACCTGCCAAGAAAGGCTGTCTCCTGGAACAGCTCAGGCAGTTTATCTCAATAGATACTTGGATATAGCATAAAGGACACTTGCTGGCTGTGTACCTGCATTTAAAATGGGTTAAGCCTAAACTGTGTGTGTCTGCAGCCTGAGTATGTGCTACTGATAAACTCATAATCAAAGAAGTGAAACTCTTTTGAAGATCAAAAGAACTGTTGTTCTGTGTATCTGATTACAAGCAATGGTCTACAGTGTCTTGTAGCAGCAAATACAATCAGTGACACAAACAGGAGTGGTTGGGATGGATTGCTGGAGACATGGGGCTTTAGGGTTCTCTTCTCTGGTTTTGGGCACTTTGACCCAGCATTAGGAGCAAAATACACACCATTGCTGCCACATCCAGTTTCTCCTACAAGCTGAGTTTTCAGTCAACTGAAGAGACCTGGGAGGAGCAGTGAAACTGTCAGATGTATTTTGTCATGGAAAGATATCCAGACTTTTAGAGACAAAGGAAAGCTGTGCTTTCTCCCCTGCTTCTCCTTTTCCATATCAGACCATGTCCAAGAATGGGGGGGGGGGGAAATCACACTTAACTATTACATGTCTCATCCTTACATTTTTCAGTGTTATGAATTCATGTTGCATGGTTTAGGCTTTGTTCTAGTCCTAACATACTTTCTAGTGCAGTAATATTAAAAACTGAGAGCCCTCAGTGCTCTTTTCTCTTCCTCAGACAGTCTCTCCACATTCCCCTCCTGGACCATAACCTTGTCTGTCTCCTGAGGCTTGAGGGATGGGGGGAAGTTTTGTAGACTCAGGGCACACAGCTCAAGGAGTCCCTGAGACTAAAATAGCCATGTGCCAAGATCAGTGCTGATGGGGTGTGGAGGAGTTTGATTAATATGCTGAAACTTAAGCTGTGTCTGCCAGAGGCTGGTACTAAACTACCAAAAAAAAAAAAAATTCTAACAAGATAGATGTTTGAGAAATGCTGTAGATGCCTCGTGTTGTCTGGGGCACAGGAAGGAGAAACTTTGCCTTCTTGTACTTCTGCACAGAAGGCCAGATATTATTTTGTCAGTAGATATTGAGAAGCACGTGAGACAGGATAAATGGAATACCTGGAGACAGGGATTTCCACCAAAGCCACCTCGGTGGCAGCCCCAGAGCAGTTTTTTCAGTCTGAAGCAGGTCACATGTACTATAACTAATCCTTCCCTCCCATCCTCCATTCTAGGCAAAATCATCTGTGCCTGGCAGCACTTGCAGGAGTTGTGGTGTAGAGGGGTCTGTACAGTGATTCCAGTCTCACCTAGGGAATAAAGTGATCATGCTTTCTTCCTCTCACCTCCTACCCCTTCCATATATCCCAGCAATGGATTTCCCAGAGCACTTCTGTCCCATAAATAAGGCATAGTGTCACTGCTGTTTGCCTGCCAGAGAAACAGGGTAGCACCTGAAAATCTGAAGAGGAAGGAAAGGAATATTTTAGAGCAAGCGAGTCAAAAGTGCATCTTGAGGAGGAGAGAGGTTCAGTGAGGCACTGTATGTTGGAAATTCCAGCTGTTGTTTATAAGAAATGCTGCATAGATTCATAGCACAGTCCAGGTTGAAAGGAATCTTGAAAGATCATCTGGTCCAGCCTTGTCATGAAGAAAAAAATGTGATTAAGAGAATGTCCTGGTCTTGCTATTTCCAGGCATGTTGGATTGTGCCTTTCTTTTGCCAAGGTCAGATGGTGTCACTCAGATAAAGCAGAGTGGGAAATGGGGCTGGTAGGCCACTTCCATTAGTTTTCACATGCTCTATGTAACCAAAAACTGAAGCATAATCTGTTGGCACGAGACTGTCTGTGTATCCTTAGTTCAGTCAAAGAACTTTTTTAAATGCTTGACATTTTAGTCTCGACCATGGTTTACCTCTGAAGTAATTTGAAAGGTTTATTTTGATTAGAATCTGAATTGTCATTTTTGATTAGCAGTCTGCATAGATCAGAAATGATATTGCAAATCTGAAGCTCTGCTGATTGCCAAAGGTAACACATTCTCTGTGCTTATTCAGGTTTTCGGTGCTGAACTTTTTTGAAGTTGAGCTGAACCATGGAATATTTGTTTGCTTTACGACTGTTGTCCAGCCATCTGCTTTAGGTTTTGCTTGATTTCAAGAAGGGTTGGATTGTTTTGGCTTTTTGTTTTTTATAAAAGATGTTGGATGAATTAATCCTCTGAAAAATCAAAACGCCCTCAAGATTATTTACAGATATGGGTCAACTATTTGTTTCATTCTGCCCATATGAAACAGGTGTTTGGGTTGGCAAGTCATCCAGGGGCAGAGGAAGGACTTCATAGAATTTTTTTTTTTTCCCTTGGAGTTTATGGTGAAACTGAGCTTTACACATTCTCCAGGAGTCAATTACTTCAAATGACATGTTCTGCAAACAATTCTTAGTGGAACAGTTTCATAGAATCACAGAAAAACTGAGGTTGGAAAGAAAATGTACAGGTCATTTAGAACAACCCCTACACAAAGCAAGACCATCTGCCTTTGTCTTTATCATAGCCACCCATGAGGTAGCTGGAGAAAGCAGTTAGATGCACCTATCCTCAGCTTGTTCCTTGGCTGCTAAAATGTCATTCTTGGTCTGTCCTGTGTGCCAGTCCTTGCCTGACTTGC
Organism: Anomalospiza imberbis; assembly: GCF_031753505.1. NCBI lineage: Eukaryota > Metazoa > Chordata > Aves > Passeriformes > Viduidae > Anomalospiza > Anomalospiza imberbis. The sequence continues at coordinate 16,525,984 of NC_089691.1, read as the reverse complement.
AGCATGTCTTTATTGACTGAAGTACTTCCTATGGGAATACAGGGCAATCTCTTCCCCTTACCTGGTGTCTCCACACGTAGCCCGAAAGGTTGGATTGGGTTAGAGAACAGTGCAGGCAAGGACTGGGGAGATAAAATGGGAAGGCAGTAAATTCACAGCTGAGACAAGCACCTGTGGCTGGCAGCTTTCAGTGGGAGGGTGAGCTCACGGTGTTTTCCTGGGGGGAATTCTCCAGTAGCATATTTTGGTGTTGGAACCCAGGTTTGTTTTCCTTAGATCTATTTGGCAAACGAATAGTGCTTCCAGCAGCCAACAGCACTTCAAATTTGATCCAGCAGGGAGCCCTCTCATCAGGTAGAAGGGATTCAGACTGCAGAAGTTAAGCTCAAATGCTTGAGTCCCAATTCAGCACCCAGCTCGTCAGAGCTTGCTTGCCATATGCTGACAGATGACTGTCTTTTCCTCAACAACTAAACTCTTGTTTAGCTTTATTTCAAATGTTTACTCTTCTGCTGGAATTTCAATAAAAGCCCCTTGTCCTGTAGCAGCAGCAAGTCATCCAGGACAAGAATGGGGTCTGTAAAACTGTCCTGGTTTTGTGCTTGTAAAGCTCTTTGAGAGAGACTATACTACCCATCCTGTGTTTTGCTTTTGGAAGGAAGTTAAGCATACATTATTTAAGTTATTTGTGTTATTGTTAGATCATGGGGACAAAGGGGCTAACTGGTAACAAGTATAAAATAGTTGAAATTTATGCCCCTATGATTCTTTTTCTAAAAAACTAAACAAAACAAACTCCCAAAACAGGAAAGGAAGAGGAGGGGGAAAATGAGGCTCAGTTGTTATTCTTTGAGTTGCTTTAGTTTATGCGTTGTATTTTTTCTTTTTGAGCTCCTGTTAGCCTACTGCATCTCAAGATATCTCTGGTCCCCAGAAATAAGGCCACTTTTTCAGTTTTTCTAACAGAAGAGTTTCCTTTGAAAATTAAATTCTGCAGTTGACCACTGGTGTGTTGGTCCACTGAGGAGAAGTGCTTCCAGCACTTGTGCACTTGTCTCTGTGATTTTTCCCTCTGTCTGCACAGTGATCAGCTCCCTGTCACAGAACAAATACTACAGCAGCTCTGGACAGGAGCAGAAACTGTATTTTAAATTTGTTTTTGCCTTTTCTGTTTCCAGCTTTAAATGGTGCTGAGTAGTGGGAAAAAATCAAGCCTTAAGGCTAGAGCAGCAGCAGCTCTTGAGCCCCCAGTACCTTTGGGTGTGCTCAGGGTTGACTGTGCAGCCCCTACAGCATCCAACCCGAGTGCTGTGCTGGATTCAGCCCTCCTCCCCGACTTCTGGAGAGGAGGGAGCCAAACCTGCGAGTCCTTCTCCCCTACTGGTGTTGACTAAATCATGTGAGAGAGATTAAGGAGAGCAGTGAAGCATTTCAACCCTGCTCTCTCCGCAAGAGCACTGGGGAACCAGAGTGTTCTCTTGACAACTGGGCATGTGCATCAAAGGGGCTCGGACATGAGCGGGGGAGTGAGGTGGAGCTGGACAAACAGCCCCTAATCCAGTTAGCTCTTGATGCTGCTGACGGGGCCACAACATGGAACTAAGGGATGCTTGCTCCGGGATTTCCTCCTCTGGACGCTGAGCACTAAGGATCTTTCAGGTGTCAGGAAGGCAGCAGTGCCACAGCAGATTTGTGTGGTGCTTCCACAGCCGTTCCCACTCCTCCCTGGAGCTTTCTGAAATCACTCTGCCTTTTGATAGTGGCCCAGCTCCCCAGTTCAGTGCCTCCTCTTTGTGCAGGCACCATGGAGTCCAGGCTGGAGGGAGATAATACTTCCTGAAGTGCTCATTTATCCCAGCGGGAGAGAGGCGGCTCGCAGCATCCACACGGGTTATTAAGCTGCACTGAAAAGAAAGAGCAAACTGCAGAGTTGTATTAGTTTATGTATTATCAGCATTTGTAAGGTACCTGTTGCCCCAGTAACGAAGAACAATGTATATAGGTTCAACCAGGCAAAATCACCCTCTGGTCAGGGAAATAAAAAATTCATGGCCTTTCCTCCAGAGCCACTCCTCCAGTGCTTGGGGAGGAGGGCTTAGGAGACAGAAGAAACTGAGCTGGTTGTTATGATCATACAATCCCAGTTTCTGTTCATTCACTGCTCCTGGGAACCCTGCAGAGCTGCTAACAAGCTGTGTGTATATTGAGAGCACGTAGGGATATGCTGGAGGCTGGAGGGACAGAGGGGTGGGCAGGTTCACATAATTCAAAGCCTGCACAGTGCCTGCCAGTGCAGTGGGCTTGGGGATATCCAGAGCTGCCCTTTCCGTGTCCCTCCTGCCCTCATCTCCAAAGGACTGGCTGGGGAACTCACCAGTGGGGCTTCTCCTGACCCCATCCACCTTGGGATTAGGCTGTCTTGGCATGAGAGGAGTGACAGGCTCTGCTGTTTGTGTGACAAGTGCATGTGCTGCCCTGTCCTCACTTCTTAAGGCTTAGTGTTTAATCATTAAATGGGAATCACAGCATTGCCAAACCTGAAAAGTTACCATGGTCTCAGAGTAGCAATTACTCTTCTAATGATGGCTGAATGAGTGAATATGATGCTGCTTGCTGTTTGTGTCACCGGATGGTCTGAAGACCATCACACTGGGCACTGGGAGCTCACCCTGGCACCATGTCCCACTGGTTGCCCCATCTCTGGAGCAGGGACCCTGGCTGAGTACATGGTCCTCTGGACTTTCAGATGCTTGACACTTGATATTTTCCTCACAGAAAAATAGATTCTCTGTATAAACAGTATAACAAGATAAACATTGTGCTCAGTATGACAACCAAGAAAAATACTGCAAGGATACCTTAAAGGCTGAGATGGGTTCAGAAGACAATGCTGACTTTGTGTCAACGTCAGGGGGAGAGTCATTGCTCAGGTCCTGGCAGTTGTAGGAGATAAAAGAGCACTTTCTATTGCATATAGGTCAGCTAGTATGGGCTTGTTCCTAGCATTGATTCTGTATGCTGGCTAATGACAATACAGTTGCTGTTCTTACACCTGTTTGCAAAGAGAAATGAATTGATGACGGAATTTTAGTGCCTCTCCGTGAGGCAAATGGGTCAGGTTTCTTTATTTTTGCCATTTAGTGCAGTACATCTAGTCTTTCAAATCCAAGCTGCAACCCAAGATATATGTAGGCAATTCAGCCCCTTGTTTTACCATCTTCTGAAAGACGATTAAGTCATTAAAATCTCCACCAGAGTGAAATAAGAGGTGAGATTCTTATAGGTGTATAAACTAGGCAGCCAGCTAAGGGGAATCCAATTGTTTGTGGCACTGCAGGGTTTTGCTGCAGGATTATATCACAACTGGTAGCCAGCAGCACAGAACTTACTTCACTTTGGCTTGATGCTTTCACAATTGCTGTACATCATCATCTGTAAAAATTCGTCATCTGTTACTGTTCCATGTTCCCATCAATCTCTCTTTGTTGCATCAGAAGAGATTTGTCTTCACTCTCTATCAGCCACCACAGTAATTGCCTCACTGTGACTTTGACTATAATTTTAATTGTCTATAGATCCTGCACTGATCTTTCTGACACTGAGAGATTTAAGAGTAAAGCTCCAGAATCGATGTTAACAGGTCTTTACTTGGGACCCTTATTGAATAAACTCCATAGCCTCTAGGGGTGATTTACAAAACTGACCTTCACCGACTGTCTGTAAAACCAGAAAATCAGTAAATACATTTCTTCAGAAAGTAATGGATGCTTCCTTATTGGGAATCACCATGGCACCTGAGCCATGGCCACTTGCCCCAAAGCGTTACTGCTGTAACTTTTGAGTAGATGATTTATTGCCCTGCAGAATAAACCCAAATGTCTTGTTCAATGCACATTAAGATGTTGTAGCAGGGGTAAAAGTAGCTGATTACTTGCAGTGTGGAGCTTCTTCCCATTTCTAGCAGAACTGTCAGTGTAGTTTTAAATGGTCCAAGTTATAGGAGTCTGAACTAAATGTTGTAAAAGATATGGTATGGAACAGCCAGGCTTTGATGAAGACATGGCTGGATAACCTAACGGGCATTCCTTGGCTTAACAACCCTGCAACAAAGTGCAGTGAGTTGTGTGGCTTTGAGTTCCATATGGAGGTTTCTGCTTTGAAAAGTAAAGAGGGGACAAAGGGATTTGTGTTGGGATTCTGTTCTGGCAGACAACGTGGGCCTGGGACCATGCCCCCAGTGAAAATGCCATGGAGACAATGTGTCTGCTCCTGCCCATCACATGGCTTTCCATGCCAGTGCCTGACTCCAATCCATACACAAAACCCAGGCTGCTGGCTGCAGTGGTATTTGCAAAGGTGAAATCGTGCGGCTGTTACTGAAGCCTGCTCGTTCCTGATCAGAAAAGTCGATAAACTTTTTACAGATGATGGGTTTGGGCAGCGGTTCTAAAGTGACTCTGCTCTGCCTCCTTTTGCTTTGACTGCTGGAGATGCTGTGTGTATTTCATAGTAAATGGGTATTAAAGGTTTATTAAGCGATACAAGTCTGTTAAGAGGTGCTATCCACAAATCAGTATAAAATATTCCAGGCTATTGTAAGGCCCTATTACAAGAAAATGGAAGGATTTTGCATCAGATGATTAACCAGTTAGGAAACTGTGCCTCTCATTAAACTTTCATATGACATATTAAATGTACAGTTGTAAATGAAAGGTGACTAGGCCATTTATTGCAAAACAAATGGATTGATATGATAAAAAGGAGGCTGTGCTTTTGTGTGAGGATACTGTCAAGAGGAAGAGCACTTGCAAAAATGAGAATGCCACGATGTGCTTTTACTTCAAAACAGAGTCCTGTATCTGCCCTGTTAGAAAAATCTATCACTGAGACTTGAGTGAAGTATTATCTAACCATCTGAGACACAGCCCTATAATTCATGGGTCATTGACACAGTAGAGAAGATCAGTTCTGGCTATTGTAGCAGCACAGGGACTCTTAATCCATGGATTATTAACGTGGAAAATTGAAGGGGCTGTTACAGGCTTGTGGTTTATTAGACTATTGTGGATTTAGGGAGCTTTAATTTGAAGATTATGGACACAATGGAGTGCAACAGATCCCTTGACAATGTCAGTGGCAAGGCTTTTGTACAGGAGAAAGCTTCTGCCTGAATTCTGTCCTTCCCCATCCCACAGGATACTGCTTAGGAAAACACTTATGGGGCTGCAATCACCTTTGAAGCTCATTTGATCAAAGTAACTCAAAAACTCACTTCTCTGAAGATAATGTTCCCTCAGCTCTCCAGTCTGGAAATTATTTTGTTCTAGCAAGGCTTTTCTTGCCAGCACTTGATTTTCATCCCCTATTGCTGTTTTGTCTTGCAAAAATTTTATGCTACATCATGTTTGTATAACATCATTAGGTCCCAGGGATGCTTTGCAGGACAAATGAGCTGAATGTGTTACATTTTGCAGGAGTACTAAGGAATGAAACCTTGGACCTTCACTAGCAACAGCTTTGTGAAATATCTTCCTGCCTCTGATCACCATCTCAAAAACCTGAGTGAGCTTATCTCTGCTCCCCATCCATCTTGAAGGACTAAGACATGTGAGGAGTTTGTGGGTATGGAGAGGCACAGTGAGGCTTGAACACAAACATAGTTCCAAAGACGACCAGCTTGCTCTGAAAGCACACCAGGGAAAGTTTCTTCCCTGCCCAAGAATGTTGTATGTTTTCCTTTTACCCTTCCCTGTCCCAGAAGAAGGGAAGGAAAATGGAAATTGTTACAGAAAGAACTGTGGGAAGGGTTGGGGTTGAGGGAGACTCAGAACTGGCGATGGGGTAAGCTCTGTAACTGCAGTGGCTCCACTGCACAGCATGCGCATGAACTGGAAACCTTCCTTCTCCATTCTCTGACTTATGTTTGCCATAGAAGAGGAGGAGCTGGGAGCAGGCCAGCACAGAGTGGCTGGTTGGATCGAGGCTCTTGGCATGTCCTCTGTGCCTGTGCTCAGCTCGAGGTGTCTGTGCCTGCACAGGTTGTTTTGCCTCTCTTCCATGGCTGTCTGCAGCTGGGGAGTGGACTGAGGAGAGCAGGGAGGAAAGCCAAAACACCACCTGTGCGGGCATTGTTTGGTTTGTTGTGATCTTGTCCGGATAAAACACAATTTGTTCATGGAGCTTCTTGCTGCTGGAAGCTGAGGAAGCCAAAGCATGAATGGGATCAAAAGGAGCTGCAGAAACCCGTGGTTGGTGGCTCATGAATGGCTTTTGAATGATGTCTCAGACACAACATTGACACCAAGATTTCTAGCAGTAGGGGGGACAGCAGGAAGAACAGCCGTGCTTGCCCTCTTGTCCAGGTAATTTTCTGAAGTTGGATACTTCCTACTTCTTCTAATTAGATTTCATTTTAGCGCCAGACAAAACCTTAAAAGCTTTCCCAACAGGGGAAGGAAGAAAACAGCTACACAAAATAAACTACAGTGTGTGTGAATTGGGGAATGGGAAGCAAAAAGGATGCAGGGAGTTCTCTCAGGCCAAGACAGGTGAAATGAATGCTCCAGTTTCCTGGCCCCAAACCAGTAAGACAGAGTCACTGTCACTATGTGATAGAGAAAGCATGTGCAGGACTTCAGAAGGCAACTCAAGAATTTCTAGGAACAGCTCTGAGCACTGGGACAGTCCCCACCCTCTGATGCTCTACTGTGTACCCAAAGGCTTGAGATATACATAAAATCCCAGCAGTCATGCAGAGACTTGATTAAATTGTAAAATTGGTTGAGTGATTATTTTAATTGAAAAATATATCTTTACTTGAAACAAACTCCTGTTTCTCAGCTATGCTTATGTTACACAGATAGTTTGGTTTATACTTGAATAGAAAATGTTTAATATTCAGCCTGGGAATAGTTATTTAGCACAAATAACTATTTCTTCAATATTAATTTCCACTTCAAGTATTTACATTTTGTTGCTTTCCCTCCCTTGCCCTCTTCCATTCCTCTCCCCATCAAAATTTACTTATATTTCCCAGGGAATAGATGTGGTTTAGAGAAATGCAAAACAAATGATGGATTGAGTGTATTTGCAATGCCCTTTGAAAACTGTCCCAGTGTTCAAATACTGTTCAGTTTTATTCCTTTAAGTGTTCTGTAGCTTACTGCTGCAACATGTCATCTACACAGCCAGGAAGTTGTACAAGATACACAAGATTCAAGCCAACAGGATAAAATCCAAGTGATCTTTTAGCTAGCTTTTGAAATGAATAGAATTTTGTGACCCAGAACTCCAGAAATTAATATTATCTCAGCAGTCAAACACAGATGGTCCACATGAAGTTTTCTGTGTGACTTCTAATTTGGCATGTGAAAAGTTTTATATAATTTTTTTTAAATATACTATGATTTTCAGCCCTATGCTATTTAATAAAGCACATATTGTTGCAAAGGAACAAAGACCTGGGAAGTGTTTGGTTCAGGAACATTGTAGGTTTAAGCAACTTTTAGATTTTGTGTAGCCAAAGATGCCTGATTTTTGACAAGCACTGTACATGCAACTCCATGAAATGGGAGAACACCTTTTAATGCTGATGTGCTGGACACCTGCAAGGAGTTCTGAAAAGTTCAGTTGCTCAAATAGTGGGAAACTTTCCTTTGATTTCAGCAGATGTCTCCCACAAGTACGCAAGAAATTGTTTGTCTTTATATTATCAGCAGTTTTTATATTACAAAATAGCCAAAGGTCAGAATTTCATTTTCTCTCGGGCCTGGGGTTGAAAGAACAATAGCGGAGTAACTGTATTTGGATTCAGTCACTGATTGCACTCCCTCAAGATATTCTCACAATCACTTATTCTTCCATTTCTGCCCAATAAAGTGGCTGGAGTTTGGTAAACAGATGGAGTCAAAGGGGCGTGGGAGGTAAAAATACAACTGAGGTAGGTGAGAGGTTCTACTGGTGAGGTTATGAAGGAAGGAAAGACACTGAGTTCCTGGAGCTCTGGGCATCACCCTCCCTGTGAGAGGATTGGGAAACAATGCATATTTTGGTCATTTGGTTGCTAATGTTCAGAGCAGAATTACATCCTAATTTCAAGTGTTTTGCTAGCAGATGAAGCTCTTCTGCTGAAGCCTAGGAAACAGAATGGTCGTGGTTGACAGTCAGGTTCAGAGGGGATACCTGGGGCTGCTATGAAACACTCCATGCTGTATGTGGTGAATAGGAGCTGCCATTGCCATGTGAAACACTGTCACTTGCCCCCAAGGGTGCAGGGGAATAACAATCTGGGCAACAACATGGAATTACTCCTACTCAGGTTACTGCTCTCTTCTGTCTCATGGTCTTCCTGTACAGCAAGGTCACATGGGGAGCCACCAGGAGACTGCTGACACTGACTCAGAGCAAGCCTGGCCACTTCTCCTCCTCACCTTTGCCAAGATAACCATCTCTGCTGGGAAGAGCCAAGGTGGGGATCTCTTTCTTTACTTGATCAAAGCAAATCAATTACCTCTTTTTAGAGCTTTACATATTAGCATCACATAACATCTCTTTTTACTTAACTAGTTCAGCCATTCATTATCCATTCAAATGGAACCTGGCAGAGCTTCCTGTATTCAAGTTTTTTTGGATCAGTATTTATTTCTGTTATTGGTCCAGAAAACATCAGCTTTCGTCTGACCTCTCCCTCACATGGAGCTTTTCCTTTCAAACCAAAATTTTTGTTTAAGTATTTAAACATTTATTTATTTAAGTAACGAACCCATGCATCCTCGACTCTTGTCAAATTTCTCTAGACTGCATTTCTCTGGCTTTGCTTGTTGTCTTATGGCTCAGCAGATAATGTATTAATGACCTGTACAAAGCCCCAGCAGGATATATCCTAGGGAGAAAATGGACAATGTCTGGACTTCTCAGTAGTCCTTCATTTGGAAATGTTACTTGGAAATATGTTATGACTCTGAAAAAAATTCAGCTGCTCCTTTGCAGATATTACATCCATAAGGAAAGATCTTCCATCTTCATTTGCCTTGATTCAAAAGTTGCTGGTGTTTCCTATAGGAACACTAAGCTCTGTGTTTATTAGTCCAATAAATGGCTGTCACTTAATTCTCCAAGCAATGCCCCCAGCAATTACAATCAGCAGGGTTCCCATGCTGTGCATCAGTGACGGTTCGTGAACTTGCTTCAGTAACTTCCCATGAGTTAACACGGCTGAAGCAGACAAGTCAAACTACAATGACTTTGTTTTGTTGGGGGTTTTGGAAGCCTGGTTTCCTAAAGAGATTTCCAGCATCACACGGAAAGTGTCTACACCTGAATATGTTGTTAAGTTCCTTCCAAATTTGACAGACAGCTAGGTATGTCAGCAATAGCAAGATAAGCCACTGAGGAGAGATTAAATCCATGCCACTCAATCAGGAACAAAAGTTGACCTGTAATCTCAATTAAATCTCCAAATCCCACAGACTACTCATAGGAAAAGTATTCCTGCTATAGAAGGTGTTCTGACTTGGGGTTTGTGCGTTACTACCCGGAAACTAGCCCAGCCTTGAACCAGGGAGCCAAAGGCAGCAAGGCTTTGCAGCTTCTGTTGCTCATAGATTGGCTTCTTGTGAAACTCCTTCCTAATTTCACTGTCAGAAATGTGTGTCAACTTTTGGGCTTTTGTTTTAAATAAACAAAGGTGGGGTTTTTTTCCATTAAATATTGTGCAAGCATGCTGAGAGGTGCATTTCCAGTACTTACTTTAGTAATAATTCTTGAGCATGGATGGGAAACTGAACCTGAGGGCAGGGAGCACAGAAAGCTTTATTGCATTAGAGAGGATGGCAGCCTGAGAACATCTCTGTGTGGGACCACAGCTTGTAGAAAATCAAAATATCAATGTGCCAGATTCATATAACGTGGTGCAATGACTCCATGATCCCAGAATTCTGCCTGGGACATTTACATTGGGACCATAGCAGTCCTGTGATGAATGCTGACAGAACAGTGAGTTCCTGACAGGTCTCAGGTCTGTTGTGTGGTGGGGGCTGGTTTTCAGCTCTGTGTGTTTAGTAGACCCTCATGGCCAGCTGCACACCCTGTCACTGCTGAGGAAAGGTGTTGGACCTGAGCCCTGCTTTCCTGTGTGAAGCCTTCCTCTCCTCCAAATCTGCAGCAGCATTTCCTGCTCAGTGGAAAAGAAGGAGAGCAGTGATGCTGTCTAGGCTCTGAGTAGCATCACCCATGCGAGGACAGAGGTTCTGATGATAAATATTTCATAGGTCATTCATGTCTGATAAAGGTGAGCAGCAATACATTAAACTTTTCATATTCCATCTATTTCCTTTTTTCAGTGATGTGTCTGCTAGAGTGCCTCACTCTCCTGATCCTTCCTGGTGAGGGAGGAAATCACTTGTTTTGACATTTTCTAAATAGGAAGAGCCAAGACACAGAAAAATTCATCTGTTGAAGCAAATTAGATGAGCAATTCTCAAAATTCCCCTGAGATGTCCAGCTCCCCTGAGCATCAGGTATTAAAGAAATTCCTATAAGTTTTCTATTTACATCTTTGCTAACCTAAATCCCTCTGAATGTCTGGTACTAACTCATCTACCCATGGTTACAGAAGGAATTTGACATATACAGGAAACTAATCTTTTTCCAATAACAAAACCAGTGTTTAGCTGCTGTCTTTTCCATCTCACATGCTACATTCTGGAGAGCTCGCCAGCTTGAACTGGACACTTTATCTATGGAGGGAAACTCTCAAACTGCTTTGCATCAGGAACAATTTATGTATATAGAAGTGTATATATGTAAATATACATAGTGTGTGTATGCATATATGTGTGTACAAAATACATTTGCAGTGCTAAGAAAATAAGAAATGAGAGAGAGGTTCCAAGATTACAAATTCTCATCCAAGGGAGAATTTTGCCTGTTGCCAGTGGCTTTTGAAAACCTTTGTGAAAAGTGTGAGCGCTACATTGTGCTACATTCCTCACAAAACTTAAGGATGGTGAATAAACACTAGTAAATCCTGAGTAGCTTTTTTCTTTTTTAACTTAATTTTCCCAGTAAACTCCCTCCTACCAGAAGTTCAGCTGGGATTGCTTACTTAAATTCGTTTTGCTTAAAACAGGAACTGAGATTTAAAACCATTATTAATAAACATTTTCTTTTTTATTGTGAGGCATCCAACGTAAGTCATAAATTATTGTCCACTTAATTAAAGACACTCACCTTTCCAGCTGTTGCTCTAATCAGCTCAATCTAAAGCAAATAAATTCAGTGCTTTGCCAGTTCTCTCAGGGACTTTAGTGCAGGCACAAAAAGTGTCAGGGTTCCTTTCCTCACCACTCCAGGTGTTACTGGGCCCTGTTGGAGCTGATTTTTAGAGGCCCTGAGACATCCTTGAATTTCTGGGAACTCTGACTCTTCATCAGCAGATTGTCTAAGATGTGGACTTACATGCCTGACCAACAGAGTGAGCTCACCTCTTGTCTTTATTTTTTTCTTATTTTCCTTGAATCCAAGAATGGACCTGTGAGAAATGAAAGTAACTTGGCCACAGCTATCCTGGATGAGCAAGTCTGCCACTGATGTAGCCAGCAACTTGCTCAATGACCCTTCAAGCTAACCCACATACAAGATCATTTTCTATGAAGTGGAGAGGGATGCTTCAGGCAGCTGGTTGAAGAGAGGAGCATGTCTGTGACTACTATTCATAGCAAAAAAGATTTTCTCATTTTCAGTCTTTCCTACAGCTGAGTCTCAGTAAACCTCCTGAGTTCAGGAGCAACCAGATGAGTCCATGGAAAACAATTCTACTGAGAGCTATGAAATACAAATGGAAAGATATCACCTTGACCCCAGAAATCACCCATGAAGTTTGTTAGAGAGGCTTCAGGAGAAATGAGATGGGAAGCAGAAGATACATACAGGTAGCTGGAAATGTCTGGGTTGGTAAAATTCACCACTCTTTTGGAGTAACCTGCAAAAAAGGTGACAGTGGGTTAACCTTTGTTTATAGGGAAGTGCCAAAGGTGTGCATTCCTCTTCCCTGCATCTCACCCTTAACTGACTTCTGTTCCCAGTCCTGGTATGCTCCAATGTCCTCTGATGTGATTCACAGAGGGGTGAGAGAGAGACTATGATGTCTGCAGACAGGAAAAACCAAAATATGGCAGTAATTACAGGTAGGTAGGTATTATTCTGAAATCACACAGAATTTCACCAGCCAACTCTCTCTGTCATCTACTCTGTCAGGCCCCAGAAAGTTGCCTTGTTTATGTAGGAGGGCAGACAGAAAAGGGATGAAATGCTCCTTTTGTAATGTCTTTTCCAGCATCAAAGCCATCTATGCTGACCAAATAACTGCACTTTAGTGACTATATCATCTGCCCAGTGACATTACCACTGGTTTGCAGTTAGATAACACTTCTCAGAAAGGGAAATTTAATCTATTGGATTACTTTTTCTGAGTAACTGGGTCAAAACATACAAGCAGGGAAATTTTGCAAGGCCAGAGTTTGTTTTTACTTATGACATCCTTTAAAACAAATGTTAACCTCCTGTTCAGAGAATTCCTTGTAGGGCTAAGGTTCAAAACTGAAAGTAGCAGCCCAGCAGAAGTGTGTAGCAGAAGATGTGGCTAGGAATTGTGTAACAAGTTGGGGGCTATGATAAATCTGAATTCCTAAGAGAATATATTAGGGCTGGAGTGCTGCTATTTTGGGTTAGTTCCTCACTTTATGAATTTTTAATATTACTTACTATTGCAGTTGAATGGTTTGTAGTTTATTCTTTATTTAAAAAAAAAAAAAACTTTTTAGGTTGGAGAGAGATGGAAGAGATTGATGAATGCAACCTGGGAGGCTGTACCCTACTCAGAGGTAGATGTCCTCTGAGCCACTTGAGCTGGTTTGGGATTGTTTCCCTTAGCAGCTCTGTCCATGAAGCAGAACCATTAACTAAAGCCTGAGCCTGTTGGACCAGGGGCATTCTCTGCAGAACAGCCCCTTCATGCACTGCAGCAAAACTGGAGTTGGTGCCACTTGACTGCATTGGGTCCTGTGTTTGTGGATTTAACTTCATTTTCTGCTACAGGTCTCCTGGTATGTAACAGAGCAAATTCAAGCTTGTCGCTGTGTTCAGTGAGGCAGCAAACTTGCAGGGGGAAATTCCCCTCCTTCTCTAGTTCATGGTGTTCTTCTAAACTATTTAAAAATAGGTCTGCTGCAGCCAGTGTTTGCATTTGGAGAGCCTCACTGTTCTCATTTTCAAGGCTTCTCTCAGATCTGAAAGTAAAGGTCAGGTTGACTCCCCTTATTTGGAATAGAGAGGAAGAAAGTTAACCCTGTAAGCAGGTGGCTCTAATGCAATAATTCTCAGGAAAATGAGTACATCTTCCTCTCCCTTTGGCTCCATTTTCATTTCTCTGCCCTCTTCATTAGCTGATGATAGTTCTAACTTCCTGCATCCTTTTAAAGAGATCCTCCTGCAAATCATCATCTGGGATTCATGAAATGCAGAGATCTGGTAAGCAGCACAAATCACACGCTTCTGGCCCACACTTGCCAGAAGCCCTGGATAAATTTTCAGCTGAGTTTATGCTTCACTCCCTCCACTCTACAGAACAATAACATATGGGTCCATTTTACCAAAAAAAGTTTGCACCAAAACACAACAATCCACTTCATGAAGGATTATTTTTTGCTGATTGAGAGGTGTTTGGAGATGACAGGCATCTGATCTCATCTTAAGCCTTAAATTGCTGTAAATCCGGTATTGGTTTACTTTTTACTTCAACCAAATAAGATATTATCCTGCCTCAGAGTTAACACTTTCCAAGCTTGCCTCAGCTGAGTGTTGCACACCAAAGGCATTATTATCTGCCATCACTGAACAAGGCACTGCACAGAGGCACCAATTCATGTGTGACACAGCTAAAACACTAAATAGGATTACATGGCTCATAAGGCAGGAGCTACATACACGTTGCATACATGTAACAACCATTTTGCTTCTGTATGGGGCTCTTAAAGGGCAGGTAAAATACTGAAACAGCCTGAAATGCTGTGTTGTGTGTATGGGCAAAGGATGCGGGGTCTCATCATCTTCCAGATGTTGCTATCCAAAGGCTGCAGTAAGAAGGGTGTCAGTGGATATTTACTTCAGTGAGGACCTCAGTGGAGGTCACAGCCTATGTCTGAATAATGAAAACAAAAATGAGGGTGTGAAAAAATTTACTTCTGAAATGCAAAGCACTTATTTTTATTTCTTTTATGTTAAAATTCAAGAGCACCTTACCCTCCTTTATCCTAGGAGCTGTCTTAGCAGTCTCCTTCAGAACAGATTATCTTTGACTCAAGTGGTACATTTATTTTGGGATGGATTGCTAATAAATAGAGTTTTCTAGGTGTTCTGACTGCAGGGAATGTAATTGATAGGCAGGTACATTATGAACCTAACCAAAGAAAATTTACAAGACTAAATATTGTTTTATTGCCTATTTAAGACTCTGAAATGAAATGTTTGTATAAAAGAAGGTGCATTATCCCAAGACAGTGGTTTTATTTGTGCCATTACTTAACAGAATGTTACAAACACCCAAGAGGCCTCTGTAAACTTTCTGACTGAGCTGTGAATTGAGGCCAAGGTGAATGTCATGGTTTGACATTGGCCAAACGCCAGGCACCCACGAGTCGTTCGCTTAACTTCTTCTGCTACAACTGGGCAGAGGAGAGGGAAAAAAAAAAAGAATTAATGAAGGGTTCATGAGTTGAGATAAGGACTGGAAGAAAAAAATACTCTAGGGGCAAAACAGGTTTAAATTGAAAGGTATTAAGTAACTTTATTATTAACAGAGTCAGAGGAGGATAATGGGAAGTAAAATAAGTCCTTAAAACACCTTTTTCCCAGCCCCTCCCTCCTTCCCAGCAACAGCACAGGAAGACAAGGCATGGGAATTTTAGTCAGTTCATCACTCGAGATCCTTTTCTGTTCGCTCAGGGAAAGGAATCTTTTTTTCTGCTATGCCATGAGTCCCTCCCATGGGCAAAGTTTTCCCAAAACTGCTCTGGCGTGGGCCACTCATCCATGGGGTGCAGGCCTCAAAGGGTAGGCTGCTCTAGTTTGGAAGCAAGGGCCCTCTGTCTCTGGCAGCAGGGACCCTCTCTCTCTATTCAGATCTCCCACTGGATCACAGCTTTCTCTGGCATCCTCCCACTCCGATGTGAGCCCTTTTCCCATGGGCTGTGAGTGGATCTCTGCACCCCCGTGCACGTCATGCATTCCAAGGGACAGGGTTTGTTTCACCATGGTCCTCACCATGGCTTGCAGGGGCTGGCCAGGCAGGCAGAGCTCACCGTGGGCCTCATGGAGATGGTGGTGGCCTTGGCAGCGCATTGCTGTGCACCGTGCCAGGGATGGCTCTGGCCATCACCACTCCTGGAAAAAAACTGCCCATGTGCTGTTTTGACTTTCTTCATAAGTGTCATCACAGAGGCGTTACCAACCTCTCTAACTGGGCCAGCAGCATGTCCATCTTCAGAGCCATCAGAGATAGGCTCTGTTGGACATGGTGGAAGCTTCCAACAGCTTCTCACAGAAGCTACCCCTGTGAGAAGTGGCCTCTGTGAGAAGTGGCCACAGGGGTACCTCTGTGGTACTGTGGCCCCAGTACCAAAAAATCAGGAAGTGCCAAGTCAACACAATGAATCTCTCCCAGTAAGACCCAATCACTGGGTAAAGATGTTCCTCTTAAGTAGGTGTCCTAGTCAAAATGGCTAGAAGTTATTCTGATCAATAACAGACCTACTCTTTATGCATTTTTATGGATATGTGAGGTTTTTACCCACAACTAACACGTATAGGTATAATTTCTTCCAGCACAGAAGCACTAAATAATTAATAAATCACCACCATTCTCCTTGGATGTGTTCAGCTGCTGCTTGTTGTGAACATCCCATGAGCTCTGAGGGGTGGTTTCTGTGCAGGCAGTGGCTGTAGTACCCTGGCAAGCAACTGTTCACTCACTGTTTAGAAATCTAATTTTCTCTGCTGGTAAGTGAAAAATTGCATGGCATTCTTGTCACAAAATTCCTTTTCTAGTTTTCCTGTGTTTTGCGCTTTCACAATTCTCTTTGGCACAGCAATTATTATTGTACCAGCTGCAATGCTTGCAAAAGGTAATCATAATGAAACCTTGGTAGGTGTCTTGTGAAATGCCAACTCTGTTGAGTATGGGCCCCACCACAGCTTTTATTATAGATTTTGCTAATTAATTTGGGTATGCATGTAAGGGCTTTGATGTAATTTACCTCACATGCTATATCTAAGTGAATTGCCATGATTATTTACCTATGAACCATAATTTTTTATCTAGAAAAGTGTAGTTTGTGGCTGGTGTTTTGGGATGAACTTCTGCTCAGTGTGTTCTTTGAAAGGCTTGGCATCTCAGTTGAATGACACAGGTTTTAGTTTTGTACATCACTGAAAAAAAGCAAACTTATAAAACACTGTTAATGAGAACTAGTTCTGCATTTCAACATCTGTTTTAATTATTACCAAATTGTTTTACTATATTGGATTTCAAATTTAATTTTTTGTAGCTCTGTTTAAAGTATAGAGACTGGTTTATATTTATATTTATGTTTATAGGTATATTTATAATATATGTTTACATATATTTTTATTCACGGAGACCTTAACATTTGAATTTGCTTTTGTATTTCTTCCATTTATATTGATAAAATATCATACAATAAGTAATTCCCATACCCATTACATATGATTTGCCCACTCATACTTATTTTGTCATCCTTACTTCCTCAGGCTATTTTCAACTTTAAGCCACTGCTAATCCATGACCTTAGTGCTTTTGTCTCCAGGTCTGAATTATATAAGTATTACAGAAGAAGAATTGAAATGAACTATTCTTGACTTTATTGTACAATAACAGTCAGCTGATTCACTTTTCTATTTCCACTAACTTGAATAATAGAGCAAATTTAATTAGTTTAATTTTTTTTAATTAATAATTATTTAATTTTTTTTTTTCAATGTGGGAGGACCGTTTATGAAATATTTCTAAAAGGAAAGTGGAAATGAAAGAAAATAGTGATGGTCTGCATTTCTGGGTGTCCAGAATTGCTGCCAAGGGCACAGAAAGGAAACTGAAGCAGGAACATACCCTG
The DNA here is from genome assembly GCF_031753505.1 of Anomalospiza imberbis. NCBI lineage: Eukaryota > Metazoa > Chordata > Aves > Passeriformes > Viduidae > Anomalospiza > Anomalospiza imberbis. The sequence goes on along the minus strand of NC_089691.1, from coordinate 16,508,798 downwards.
CATTCTGCAGTGCCCACTGCAATGGCAATTGAGTAAAATCTGCTGAGACAAAAAAGAAAAAACAAAAAGCACTTTGGTCACAGAGCTGAAATGGAAAAGCAGCAACCGTTAAAAGGAGCCTTTTGTAGTGTGTCTCCTCAATCTCTGTCTCCTTCCGTGAGACTCAAAATGCAGAACACCTGTAGAATGTCAGGTTTCCTTTCGGATGCAGGAGAGCAGCATCGCATGGCATGGCCATGTCTCCAATAGGCTGGGCAGTTTGCTGCTGCTCCTGTTCCAGCCAAGCTGATTGATTCTCATTTGAAATGCTATCTCTAAGCTGCTTTTGTTCAATTGCTTAGTTTCCTGAAAGGTTATATTCAAAAGGCCATACTTCAGGAATAATTTGGCTGCCCTGTATGATACTGGTTTCCAAGTGGCATGTAAATAAGTGGTCACATTTTCCAAAGAGAGTACTGCCCCACCATCAGTGCTGTGAGAAATCTGCTTTGCAGCTCCATGGCTGAATTTAAGGGGAAGCATTGCTGGCAGGCTGAGTCAGTGGCCCAAATTCTTCTCCCTTTATCCATATAACCACATGAAAATTGTTTCTCCTATCCACAGAATGTGCATGAATAATTTGCTTGGCATGGGACTGGAGCTAACTAGCACAATAACTGTGCTTTTGTAAGCTCCATATGTCCCTTGCCTTGGAGCTTTTCAGATGATACAAAACCCTGGTGCTGTGACTAAAATGAGAAAAGCCTGGGCAATGACTTCAGAAGCAATTGGGAATGACCTAAAGCTCATAAAGGATTCTTGGCTTTGATGATGTTGACTCAGGTCCATCAGACTTACAAGTTGCATCCAGACCTTATCGAGATCCTGGAATGACCCCTGCAGTCTGCAGAGATGGGTTTTTAAACTCTGCAAGGGAGTCCGAATTTCCAAACCTCAGAAACACCAGACTCTTTAACTGTACTTTTTGAAATTAGTTCAAGAAACGAGTACACACACATTGCCTATCCCTCTCCTTCTCTTTGCACTCGACATTTTTGGTGTAGGAGAGTTCAGTAACGGAAGTGTAAACCTTCTGTTTACATCTATAAACAAGATAAGGTACAAATTGCTGCAATACAAACTTCCTTGCTCTGGCCCTCCGCTGACCTCAGCTATAAATTACAAGGACCCCTCTTTCTCACAGTTGCAGGAGTCTCCAGTCTCTAGGGCAAAGTTTAAACCAGCAAACGTGCTTACAAAATCTTCTGTGGGAATTTTTCTGACTGCTGTGCTAGTCACACACCGCTCAGGGCCAGGGGCTCATGCCTGTGACATGAGGGACAGATGCAGCTGGACCTACATTTGGAGGGTGCCCCAGACACCTCCAGCTGCAGGGTGAGCCTGGGTGCATTTGCACCCATTTCCTGAAGTCAAGGAGCAAGTTACAAGCACTTTTGCTGAAGGGCTTGGATAGAGAAGGGCACGCTTGTACCACACTTTAGACCTACAGGAAACATCCGTGTCACTGCATCTCATGCTCAAGTCTTCTCCTGGAAGTTGGGTCAAATAAATTGGTTGCAAAATATTGAAGATTATGCCAAGTAAACACAAGAATAATTAGATTCTAATAATTAGAAAAGCTACTCACGCATTGTCTTTTTTTATAGATTTCAATGGGTGAAGAAAGAAGAGCTGCCAATAACACAAAAGCTGTTCTAGGCACAGAAACCAAATTCCTCGGTGACCAGGACAGATGACACATGGCCTGAGGGAACAACACAAGAAGAGGGCTGGGGCATGAGAAAAATCTTAGGGAGTGGGGCAGAAAATAAAAGGGAACTTATGAACATGACAGCTATAACTATATCTCCACACCCTGAGAGATGTCACAGCCACTGGCAGTCACACACACACACATCATTGAGACTATGGTGGGTATTCCTAATAGGAATTGTTAATCTGGGATTTCCACAGCCATGGCTGTTCTGGGTGGTGGAAGTGGAAACTAAACCATCATGTGTTGTGCCGACATCAGAGCAGTGCAAGGTTGGACATTTGAACACCAGCACTGCATTTGCACAAGGGTGAGAGTTACATTGTTTGTGTGTCCCCAGGCAGGACTTGTGTCCCTCTCCTCCTGGAGCAGCTCAGCAGAGGAGCACAAGGACATCACCTCTGGCATGGGTCACCCAACTGCAGGTCCCTGGAAGATGGACTGGCGCTCAGGCAAGGCCCTGTAAGCTTTCCTAGTTCCTGCCCTGTCGCCACTGAACGCACACCATTGGTCTGCCCTGGAGAGAGTGTGAAATGGCTCTAAGAGGGTCAGGTCAGTAGTTCTTGTGTGTTTAAGCAATGCAGAAACTCCTCTTCCTTGTGCTGTGCAGTGGGTTGCAGGAGAGTGACTCGGGGATATCTGCAAGAGAGAAGAGCCACAGGGATGGTTCTTGGTTACTGCTGTTAATGATGCTGCAGAGAGGTGGTGACGCTGGATCCCTCACAATGCTTTCAGCAGAAGCACGTCAGCTTCTGAAAAGTGCCATCTCCTGGCCTAGAGGCCTATTTTCTATACATAATGGTATCCAAAAAAAAATTCATGCAATTAGAGACTGCTGCCCTAAACCACCACATGGTTTTATGTATGTATAACCAGAGCTAAAAAGTTCCATTCTCACTGTTCAGAGGAGTTAACTGATGGACAGAATCAAACAGGATAACGTGTTTGTTTTAAAGTGCCCCGTTCTACTTGTGTTTGGGGGAAGTTGCTCTTTTGGCTCTCCATGTGTTTCACAAGGTATGACAGGTCTAGGAGTCTCAGCCATGGGTGGGCATCTCCCTGTCCTGCTGTTGAAGGAACACAAACATCCAATTTGTTGGTAGATGAAATGGCTCCGATTTGGATAATTCTCTGTCTTGATTATGGGCTTTGTGTTACAAAGAACCGTGTGCTGGAACCTCCTATGAAAACAGCAGAGAGAAAGAATGCTGCTGGTGTGTTTGAGATTTCTCCTCCCTTCAACAAATGCTATTCTTAGCTGGCTGGCTGGTGTGGAGTAACGCATTAACTGAGTGTGATAAGGCAGGGGAATGCCGATACTGGCCCCATTTTCAGCCCTGTGTTTGCTCTGCCATTAGACAATGGGGTCTTGGTCCCCTAGGAGGCCCTGACATGTCAAAACAATGTCAATTAAGTCAACAAATACCCGTGTGTTACAGTCATTTCCAAATCATGCTTTGTGCCTTTAAAAATTCTGAATGGAAAGGTTAGGGATATTTAAGAATTAAGATAATAAAATATGGGGAGACAATGTGGAAACAGCTGGCTTACAAATATGAGCCTGATTCCCATCAGCAGCATTTGTTAATAGTATTTATGTTGTAATGCTTATGAGAAAGTTGAAAGGTCTGAAAAACACGACATGTATATCTCAGCCTCCATGTGTTGGAGGGTAAGAGATTACCCCCTTAGCAGAGCTGCCACATCTCCAGACAGACAAGGTGTGCTGCCCACATGCACACCTCCTTGGGTGTGCCATGCACCTGCAGGTGATGAGGGGCCATAGTTCTTAGGAAGGTCCAAATCCTTTAGATAATTTTGGGTAACACTTCTGGCTGGGAAAGGAATGTCAAGTCCTTGCACTGGGCATACGGGAGCTCAATGCCTGGTGTCATTGAATTCAGCCCGATATTGTGGGTAATAGTGCAGTAATTCTTACTGCCAAATGATCACATCTGGATTTAGAAGCAAGTTGCATGTATGAAAGCAACACTGAGATTACTGACAGGCTGCTTATTCCTACTGGCATCCTTATGGCTCCTGTCCCAGCTTATCCCTCCTTGCACGCAAAAGACAAAGTAAGGCTCAGTTGAAAAGTCTTGGGAATTTTGAGGGCTGTTCTTGTGTGCTTGTTGACAAAATTAGCTGCTTAATTCATTGGCTGAAAACAGATGAAAAGTAACACCTACTTGTGCTATGAATAATTCATCAGTGAAAGAAAGTGCTTCAGGATAGTATTTGGGAGGAAAACTGCATAACAGTAATCTCACAAGTCAATTTGCTACCTATAAAGGAAGGGATTTCTGTCGGCTGTCTTTTCTTCAGGAAAAAAAACCTAACTCCTCTTAACATTGTCTGCAATTGGAAACAGCCTACATTTTAGGTAATTAAAACTGATGTTCCTGACAAACATTCGCCTCCAAAGAAATGGTCTATTGTAAACGTAAACTCTCAAGATCCTTCCAGGCATACCAGCAGACTGTCTCCTAAAAATTCTTCCCAAGCCATCTGGTGCCTTATCTTTGTAGTCAAGCCATACAATAACTTTAAAAGAGGATTGTTGCTCGCAGGGTTTAGTCTCAGGACTACAGATTCTCTTGGAAATATCTCAGTTCACTCTGAACCCATTAGACAGGCAGCTCTGGTTGTGTGAATTCTCCATTACTTTTAATCAAGACCCAAAATGTGCAGCTGTGGTTCTCTGAGGAGATCCCCTCTTCCTGTGGTTTGTAAAGGGAATGAAGGAGTTACAGGGAGAAGCTGGAGATTTCCAAACAGGGATTTACACTCCATTAATTCTCTCTCCAGCATCCCAGCCAGAGTGGCATGACATGAATGTGGTTAGGAAGGCTGCAGCCAATTCACATCATTCTTGTAGCTCTCCTCACACCTGCGAGGGGAATGGATGGATTCCAGGTTTGCTCCTAGACAGCCTTTGCCATCAAAAAAAAAGGTATTTAGTGAGTGAGAAGGCATGAAGGCATAGAGCAGAGGTGGCTGTTGGAAACAGCTAGGAAGAAAAAGACAATTTTGTTTCAGCTTTGCAGATCACTCAGAGTTTGTTCTCCCTGCATCCTGCTACTTTTGTGCCTGCTTTTTAACATCTCACCTAAACTCTATCTTCTAAGAAACTGAATTCTTAGTATTAAGTCCCCTATTTTCGTTACAAAAGCAGAACCTCACAGGGAAGTTAAGTAGCAAAGCCAAAAGGCTGTAGGTACCTGACAGCAAAGCAGTAGTTCAGGCACAAACCAGAGTGAGGGAGCCTGTGCTAGCTGTGCCCAGCCACTCAGGCAGCGACAGCCATTGTGAGAAACAGCGCAGGGTGTGCAGCTGAAAGTAGAATTTGTTCACCACTCCTTCATCCAGGGCAAACACAGCATAGCTGGGGAGAGACCAAATCCCTTTTTGGATTTTTGTCCTGTGTTTATATGCTGAATCTTCCACACTATGCATTTCTAGTCTGTTCCTTATCAATGCTGCTTTCAGAGGAAAGGAGGAAAATGGGTGCGAGAGTATAGGAGCACCTATAAGAAGAGAGCTCTTTCCTCAACATATCCTGCAAGTTGGAGACTGCTGACAAATCTGAAGCATCACATTTAATCAGCATCTCTTAATCATTTAGCATGGAGGGGGGGCAATGGCTGTGGTCTGTTGCACATTCTGGCTGTGGTAATGATGTGGTATCAGTAGTGCTACAAAGTGATGGGCTGCCATTAGATTATCTTCTCCCTCCTTGTGCCCATCTGTTCTGGGAACCCTCAGCTACCTGAGAAGAATTTTAAAACACCCCGGTTTTGGTACTGCAACTTAGTGAGCACAGACATTTTTCTAAGTTAAAAAAGAAATGTTTTTTTCAAGGTGTTGCATCTTGGTAAAGAAATACTGGGTGTTACATATGCTTGTCAGGTGGATATTAATGAGCAAGATGTGATGCTGTAAAATAGCTCCTGGAAATTACAGAGATTCTGCACTTCTCCAAGTCAGTGGAAGTTTTGATTATGAGTTTTGACAGGCACTGGATTAGGTCTAAAACATTCCCAGCCTTTTGGCCATTGACAATTTTTTTGACAGTTTTATAACTGGTAGAGACTTCCTACCACAATACAAATATGACAACATTGTAAAGACTTGCCCCAGGGAGAAGCCTTTGCTTTAAGCTGGGTACCTCGTTACACCCCAAGGGAAATCAAACAGTGTAGGGAAAAAGAACTTATATATGTAAAGTTGCTTAGCTTTTTCCCTGCTCTACTGGATATTTGTATTTTGTTATCTCTGGAGACAATCTACTGTTTGGGAAAAGAATGAAAACAACCACCCTAAAATAGAGTTTTACAGTTTAATGATCCCTGCACTGAAATATTACATTATACATTTAGGCTGCATACAAGATGGAGAGGGAGGGTGGAACTACAATGAGGTCAGAGGTCCGTGACTCCATGTTCTTTGCCAAATCAATCATTTCAGTCTTCTTTTCATAAGGTGATGGTGACACCTCACAGAGCTGTTATGATAATTTGTTTATATAACAAAAGTACATGGCTCGAGGGATAAAGCTTTTTGTACCTGCATAATTTCCAACATTCCCAGGTTGCCTTTTGGTGTGGGATTACAGAACATTTGCTGTATTGAGTCCTCCTAGTATTACTGTTAATGTTTTGGCAAAGGCACCTGAAACATAGCATAGATGCATAAGTACCTAATATCAAAAGTCACGAAGAGTGTATTCAGGTTTTGTTTGATTTATAGCATGTGACATTGCAAAGTGGCATTGCAAACACAAAAGATAAACTAATATAATGTTTAGGTTGATGTGGCTTAATTTGCACAAAAATGGGAAGATTTAGAATTAAGTGTTTATTAGCTTCTTTAGGACCTCTCCCTGGCTGACCCATAGTAAAAAGGGAGATGGGATCTATAACTGTTTATTAGGCCATAGGAACTGCCAGGCTGCAGTGCACTTTCCACGTGGCAGATAAGAGGTGTAAAGAAAAGGAGCAGTGCATTAACAGTCAGCAGAAATGCTGGGAGCACGGGAGGGGCAAGCTGGAACCAGCAGTTTCAAGCAGAGAGCCTCAAGGGATCATTATGTCCATCTGTGCTGACCTGAAGATGAAAATCCCACACATTTGCAGTGTCTACGTGGGCTTTGCTATTCCTCCCACCCAGTCCCTAGTTCCTACTCATGTATCTGTTTTCCAGGGTCAAAGTTGTTTCTGAGGCAAGCTGAACACCTGCCTTGCACGTGAGTGCAGCAGTGGAACAGACTTGTTTGCGTTCCCTCCTTCGCCATCTGTTCCCAAATGGTGATTCCCTACCCAGGCAAAGAGCAGGGATGAGATCTGCAAGGACAAGGCAACACTGCATTTCCACTGTGTCCCACTTTGTACCTGTGTGCAGAGCAATGGATGGCTCCCACAGAACACGGCTCCTGCTGCAATGCACTGGCTGGGAAGGTGCTTGAGTTACACAGTTTGGCCCAGGATGGAGACGAAGGCTGTTTGGGTATTATTTCCCTGGGTAACCTTTAATTAGTCACCACAATGTGCACATCTCAGTATTCAGGTGAGTGGGATGGCATCGATAGCTCTGCAGCATCCTGGCACATCATTTCACATCTCCCTCAGCCATTGGGCCTAAAATGGGGATCAGGATATGCCCAGAGGGCAAGCTGTGACAGCAGTGATAGCAGTGCTGTGCTGGTATTGCTAGGAATGGCAGGGAGCACTTCCCAGCCTCCTATGGGTCGGAGGAGCAAACTCCCAAGCAACCCAGTGGTTCAGACCTTGATAGCAGCAGCACACAACACGGGGTAAGAAGAAAACTCCAGGGAGGAAGCAGGAGCTTAAAGGACTACAGTAAAGTATTTAGTGTATTTCAATCCTTTTAATGAGGACCAAAAAGAGTTGGCATGGCACACATAAGATTGAAAATTAAGTATACACCAAGAACTTGCAAGTTTCAGTCCCTCCAAACGTGAAAGGCTTACAAAACTTAAAAATGCAGCTTTGACAACTGCTGAAAATGTCTTTTAAAGAGAAGCCTTTAGGAGAGCTTCCAAAACAAAGAGAAAGGCAGTCCAGAGTTGTATCCTTGTTACCAGCATCAGCATCCGCAGAGAGAGGCAGGAGAGGGTGGTCAGCTGTTTGAAGAGAATGAAATCTTTCACTTTCTGACCACACAATTAGACAGAAGGAGAAGAGTTGGCTCTTTTCAGATATCTTGTAGCATTGAGGAGCAACCATCAAAGGGAAACTGTCTGCCTTGTGGGATAATCGTTGGGCAAGCAAGAGGATGCAGCAGATAAAGGAAGATGACACTTACCTGGAGAGGTTGAGCCACAAAGAACAAAGATTAGTACTAGGGATGGCCTCACCTATAGTGAAAATGAAATGGTAACAAGGGGGAAAAGCAGTGCAAAAACCTCAGGAAATCTGGGTTCCCCAAGTGTATTCTTGCAGAAGTATGCACCGCCTTAAATTTCTTACTGAAATTTTGCTGTTGTGATCAAGTTCTGATTTGGTAGTTTATAGAAGAGGCATTCGCAGCTCAAGTTCTGCAGTATTTACATAGGCAAAATTCCCAGTGTTTTAAGGGGATTTTTCCATGGGTAGGTATGAGCTCTCAAGTCTTTTGACTGGGTGAGGACTCGGAGTCTGCACAATTACCATACCATAAGTATTAATAGATCTTTCCTAATAGGAAAGTTATTTGAATTTAAGATTGCAGCTTAGTTTCTCTAAGCTCCACATAATCTATTTACTTACAGTACAGCTTTCATTCTGCACTTACTAATCTCCAGCTGTAAAGATTCAAAATGCCACACAACATACAACTTGTGCGTATTGATGGAAATGGCTCTGGAAGTCATGCCATGCATAAATGTATGTTTAGTGACATTGCAAAGCCAGGATTTGGTCCTGGGAGGCTTCAGACCACTCCCAACTCTGCTCCATAATGGAGTCCCATGAGCTGGATCCCTCTTCTGAATGATGGGAGTTGTGTTTCTTGACTTCCCTCAGGTTGGTGGTTTCAGATCAGTCGGTGGGGCTGTGAGGATGCACCACAAAACAACCTTGCTCCATTCAGCTCAGTGCCAAAAAGGAGAGGGTCCTACCCAACCAAGTCACAGGTATGTGCTGTCACTTCTCAGCCTCTAGCAGCTCCTGAGCTCCATCAAACCTCACCCCAGAGCCAAATTAGTTTTCTACTGGTCACCTTGTAGAAAACTAAGGAGGAAAAAACTCCAAAGCTCTGATAGGTCTTCCTGTGGCAGTGAGCTGAACAGAAGCAAGGCAGCTCTCACCCTGCACCTGACAGGACAGGGGGGACACTGAAGCTGAGAGCAGTGGGATGCAAGATGTTTGTGAAATGGGGACACCCCAGGGCACTCTGCAGTCCAGATAAACCAGACCTGTTTCCCAACACTGTGCTGATCAGAGGACTGAAGGCTGCACCCCTCTTTCCCAGACACCAGCAGGACTAGCTCCACGTAAGCCTCCTCCCCTCTGACTCAGCCCTAATGCTATGCTCAGCTTTTCACCTCTCCTTCCTCAGGCAACTTGGTTCACTTTTCCTCACTCCCCCTTTGCTGATCAGCTGCTCAATATTGCTCCACATGCCCAAATGGCAGCACAGGCTCCTCCTGGCACTCCTGGGAAATGTGTCCACACCCACCTGAGTTTGGGATACAGCCTACCCTTCCTTCTCCCACCATAATTTCTGAAGCATTATTCCAAGCTCAAGCACCCTGTGTGTATCTCTCTCTGTGAAGACTGAAAGCTTTGGGGTACATATGGAGATTGTAGGAAGGTGGTCATGGCTCAAGGTGCTCCGCAAACACTGCAACTCAGGGAGATATGGGTGAGTTATCTCTTGGTAAGTATCCGAGATTTTAATTAAACCTGGTTTATAAGTATGGGTACAACGCAATGCAGGGAGGTTATGTGCCATCACACCTTGCCCTAAGGATGTGCTGACTTGGGTCTCCACAATTCTGGAGATTCCTGCACTGCTGAGGCTCTGTCTCCCAGCCCTGCACCCCTGGCCAGGCAGTCACAGGGTTGGAGATGCATGGCTTTGCAGGTGATGCTTTATTTAACCTGACTTTTACATTCATCATACAAAATTTAATAATTGACTTCTAATAGTTGAGGTTTGTAGGACTTCACCAGTTGTTTTGAAGAGTGAGGAAGTGCCATTTTGCCTAGAAGTGGATTCTGAATGGATTTTTATTTTAAAACTTTCCCTTTCTGCAGCAAATACCAACATTTTTGTGCCTTGTCCCAAAGTTGAGCAAAGAATGTAAAGAACTTTGACATTTTCTATGGAAGTGCAAACTGAACTTCCAAACTTCTCATTTGCCTTGCTTACAGGTTTTAAAGGTTTAAAAACCTTTTAAACCAAGGCTGGGGGTTTTAATTTGAGGAAGGGGTAGAAGACAACACAATTACATTTAGCTCTAAAGGATGTCTTAAATTTTTACAGAGACCTTTCAAACTGTACAACAAAACAAAATAAACTCAGATAAGGATATAATCTTCCTTTTCCCTCAGGGTGCCTGAAAAGTGCACAACACAATCCTAATCCTGAACAAAAGTTGCTTGAATTGCCTCTTATCTGAGAAATGCAGAAGAAAACAACTGCTCTAAGTGCCACACAAGGGATTCTTCAATTTGCTGGTCCACTTCTTAAGCTGCCTTGGGAAAAAAAAAAAAAAAAAAGGAAAACGTTAATTAGGTAAGAAAACTCAGCTCTCCTCTCAGTGAATGACAAAGTGACTGATCCCCACCAGGTCCTGGCAGAGCAGGCAGCTGCCGGTGCCGCTCTGCCTGGGCTACTCTGGGATTTTAAAGCCTTTTGGAAGGAGCCGGCTGGGAGCGGGTGCCGAACCCGGGTGTGCGGAGCCGTGGCTCGGACTCCCTCCGCCCGCTCCGTCCAGCTCCAGCGACGGCTTTTCTTCACCAAAACCTGCGACTCCGGCTTTCGCCAGTAATGAAAAAAGAAAGTGACATACTGGAAGGAGTGGAGCGGGGGGGAGCGGAGGAGGGCGGGCTTTCTCCTGCTTGATCTATGGAGCACGCCCCTTTTTAAACTGAGAGTCCCAGCAGCTCTCGTCCACCAGCCCGACGGGGGGAGAGGCGGAAAGCGAGGGAGAGCAGGCAGGCGGGCGGGCGGGCGGCTCCCCCGTCCCGGCCCGTCGGTCCCGACCCCGGCCCGTCCGCCCCCGCGCACCATGCGCGGCCCCCGGCGCCCCGCGCGCCGCCGGCCCGCCCGCCCCTAACGCCGCCCGGCTCCTGCGCCTTCCCGCGGCAGCGCTCCGGGGGCCGGGAGGGGGGCTACAAGAAAGGAGAAGAGGAAAAAAAAAATTAAAAGAGGGAAAGGAAGGAAAAAGGAGGAGAAGAAGCAGAGGCGGGGAAAGCTGCTCCTCCGAGGACAGCGCGCAGCACCATGCAGCTGGCGCCGCTGGCGCTGGCACTCACCACGCTCTTCATCGACGGCTTGAGGACGGGAGCGAGGAGGCAGAAGCTGCACCCCAGGCAAGGTAAGGGGGGTGCTCGGAGAGGGGCGCGGGGAGTGCTGCGCTGCCGCCCCCCGGGGCCGCGGGGCTCGGCCACCTCACTCAGCGGCATATGCGTCTGTCCCCTCGCAGCCCAGCTGCTGGAGAAGCTCAGCGAGTACGAGATCGTGACTCCTACCCGAGTGAATGAGTTCGGTGAGCCCTTCCCCACCGATGTCCACTTCAGGCGGCGCCGGCGGAGCACCAGTGCCGCCCCCGACGCCTGGACGGCGGCCGCCGCCGACTCCCCAAAGGCACACTACAAGCTGTCCGCCTTCGGGCAGCAGTTCCTCTTCAACCTGACGGCCAGCTCGGCCTTCATCGCCCCGCTCTTCACCGTCAGCCTCCTGGGAGAGCCCGCCGCAGACCAACGGCGCCTCTACGCCGAGGCGGCCGACGCCGATGTGAAACACTGCTTCTACCGGGGGCACGTCAACGCCCGCCCTCGGCTCACCGCTGTTATCAGCCTCTGCTCCGGGATGGTGAGACCCCCGCCCCGCTGAGGGCCAGGGGCGGAAGCGCGGAGGAGGGTGGGCGGGCAGAGCGATGGCGCCCGCCCCTTCCCCTCACGGCGGCGGGCGGCTCCCGCCCACCCCGACCGGGGGTTGCTCCCACGCCGCTGCGCCGCTTCTGTTCCGCGGATTTTGGGGGAAAAATGCCACCCACCGACACCCAGAGGGGGCGGTTCGCCAGCCAGACCCGGGCACGGACCCCGCCTGCCCCCGGGGGTGTCGGTGAGGGGTGGCTGCGGGCTTACCCCAGCGCTGGCCCGAGCCACCCAGCACCCGGGACCAGGAGCATGTCCCGGTCCTTGGTACCCTAGATGGGTGCCCTTCGGTGTAGGGATGTTGGCACTGGGATGCGCAGAAGCTCGTAAAAGGACTGACTCTTCTGTCTGTCCTGGTGCCTTTCAGTCACACGGGGTGCCAATGCCAGGGGCTCCCTGGAAGTTTCTGCTGGCTTCATTCAGTCCAGGGGTTCCTCCTGGTGCGTGTGTTCACCTAGGCTTGGGCACACGTCTATGTGGCTTCCCTCCCAGGTACTGACCATGGATACCAGTATGGGATAGCTGCAGAATGTTTTGTCTTGGATATTTTATTTACCAACCAAATATGTGCATTCATAGTTATATGCAACTAGGAGCATTGATGTCTTTTCATAAGCAGGGATTTCACTAGCTGGATACCTTCCTCTGGTCTTTATATGTGGGTTAAAAGCCTGTCTCAGGGAAACATGCTGTGTGAAAACAGCACATGATGGGTTGCACTGGGGCCTCCAGCACACAGCAGCACCATCACCCTTTGGGCAGGACTGGCTTGGTAGACATCACTGGCATAAGGACAGGGTCTGGCAGACATGCCTCTCTCATGCTCCCTGCCTGTGGGTTAGTAATTAGCCCTCTGTAAGCATCAGTGGGATGGATGTGCAACCCAGCGTGGGTACAAGCAGTGTGACCAAAGCTGGAGCTCCAGCCACTGCCATCACAGGGGTTACCACAGAACTAGGCACACCTCCCTCATTAACTGCTTGCTTTGTGGGGTAGTGCTGCTAGGTGGCTTGTCATCACGCAAAGCTGACCTCCTGTTCCTCTCTCTGGTCCCTCTCAGCTAGGCACATTCAAGTCTGATGATGGGGACTATTTTGTAGAGCCACTCCTATCGATTGAGGAACAGGAGTATGAAGAAGAGCACAATAAGCCACATCTTGTCTACCGACACCGGACACCTCCAACCAACTCTTCAGGGGACTGGCAGACTTGCAATACTCCAGGTACTCATTTTGTTACTGCCTTGGATGACTTGGAAGTGCTATTTGCAGTTAAAAGGTAGTAGATTTATGTGGGAAAAAAGGGATGTGGAGTTGAGGGACCCCTCTAGAAATGGGGCTGTGACTGCTAGGACTGGGCTCATGATGGTAACATTGTCCTGGAGAGATGTGGTGCGCTCGTGCTTTCTAGGAATTGGTTATAAGGAAGTTGCGGTCAGAAAAAAGTTTCCCTTTGATTCCTGATGTAAAGCTGGCAAAAGAACTTTTGATCTGTCTTCCCTTAAGTATCCTGTGAGCCCTTAAACTTGTTTTCTGTTCTATCCTACATGTAATTCCCAACCATCCTAATCTGATATACTCTCTCTCTGATACTCTGTCCTTTAAATGACATCTGTCTTAGTCTTACTGTGCTCCTGGTCTTCTTTCCCCAAATCTGGCTGTGAGTTGCCATGTCTTCATTCTAGTGGAAATGAGGAGGTCCTAACACCAACCCTGACAGTTCTTCCCTTAATAATCACTTTTCCATGGTTCATTTTCAATGGCTTTTTTTTTCCTCTTGGCCCTTCCTCCACCGGCACCATCTCCCTGACCTCCTCACTCCCTCTTTCTAGTCCTTGCACATATGAAAGAGCACAGGCCTTTTTCTCTCCCCCTACATGTGCCTTGATGAGCAATAGCCTTGCTCCTACTGTCCCTATTATCTGCAGTGGCCTCCTGCTGCTCTCTGCTTCCTTGACTTCCTGATGTTCACAACTAATCCTCCCCTTTGGCAGCAAATACCTAAATTTTCTCTGAAGAAGTTTATTCCTTCAGTCTCCTGTTTCACCTGCTGTTTTGCCCTCCTCCTTTGGCCTGCAGCTAGAACTACAGGAACTTTAAAGCCTAAACAGAGTAGACCTTGACTGAGTTCCCTTGTGGGCTGCGAGCTGCTCAAATGTTGCAAAGTAGGTGGAGTTGCTCAGGAAGTAAAGATACCACTAGAGGAGAAGTATGGTGCCCAAATTAAGCTGCAATTAGCATGCGTTACTTGTTTGATACCCATGACTGTGGATCGTGGCTGTGCTGTTGAGCTGTCAGTCTGTTCAGCTTGCACTGATCATGCTGAGTCCAAAGGTGCTCTGATACTCTGTGACCAGCCAGAGCAACATGTGTTTCTTCTAGAAGACATGTGAATCCATGTCCACATGCAAACGTATGTGCCAGGGGTACAGTGGCACCTCTCACAAGGCTGTCATTGTTTGTTCTTCCAAGGGTTGCTGCTGGAATATGCCATTCTGGTTTCTCTCTTCCAGCTGTTTCTGCTCCCTTCTTTGAGATCAGATGCAGGAGACTCAGAACAGTTGGAAAGAAACACGGAATCTGGCACATTGCATCAGTAACCCTTGGAGGAATGGAGCAGCAGATCACAAGACTCATTGAATCAAAGGTAGCTGGGAGGGCTCTCAATTTTGCTTGTGTACTTGACTCTGTGCTGCTGTAACAGACTGCTGTATTTCACCCCACTGTATCATAGTTCCCATTTAGAATATTATTCTTCTGTATTGTAATTCACAAGAATAATACTCCATCTGTGATTTTACCAATGCGCTGTATATCTCTTCCTCCTTTGTTCCGGTATGCTTTGCTTCTTGCTTGTCTTTTTCTTGCTCTTCCCAGTTGCTTCATGTAGTGGAGGGAGGAGTTCTTACCTCTCAAACACAAGCTTAAGTGTTCCAGATAGGCATGAGAGTCTTGTCTTCCTGTCCTCTTTCCCTCTGTCTCTCCCTCTTTACTGGCTCTTCTTTTTGTCATCGTCCAAGCTTTTGAAAGAAAATGATGCTATGGCAATACGTGTATGGTGAACAAGTCTTGGTTATTTCATTTAAGGGACACTTTCAGAGCAGCTTGGGCAATGCTGAACCTTGGCATCCTACCTGAGGTTACATCTGGTGAGAGAAGGTGTCTGGCATGTCTTTGCAGCGGAGGTGAATGTGCAAAATCTAGCAGCACTCACTGTTTTAGACAGGGTGTATCTCTCACTCCTGCCAGAGAAGAATGGTTTCATGAGAGTTGGGGAGTTAGTCATAGTTGTAGGGTGTTGTGTGAATCCAGTCTTTTGCCAGAAGAACATGTGAAACGGTGCATTTGCTTTGCAGGCTTCTGGCAGGGGTGGAAATTTGCTTAAAGAGGAAATTAATGGGAGGGAAATCTAAGGTACCCCCCCTGAGGTAAGCAAGGGACCCTATGTTGCCAGGCAGTGGTGCTATTAAGAATGACTTTCTGATTGTCATCTTCCTGGAAATGATTAATAGTCAACATACTGGTGTGCCCTTGCCATAATGATGTAATTTTAGACTTCTTGAGGTATTCAGGAAAGTTTCCCTTGTGAATTGACTAACAGATTGAGTAAAAGTTTTCATTTGCAGCAGTCTCCCTGGTCTTACTTTTGGTTTTCAGCATCCTGAGGTCAGCTTAGAAAACCAGGTATTTGCTTTTGTTAAGTTTTAATTAGCAGTTTCTGATAACAGTTTTAGGTCCTCTAACATAAAAGATACTCTGCAGGTGTTCTGGAAAAAGATCTTTTTCCTCTGAATGCTGATGGATATCAAATGGAAGCTGTGCTCTGCAGATGAACTTTCATTGCACAGCACTGGGGTCTCTGGCAATGCATTTCAGCAGTCTGGCATACAGCTCAGCCACCGCAAGAAAAAACTTTGGACAGAGTTTTCCTTGGGGTAACAGGTTAATGTAGTTTCAGTCATAGGAAATGGTGCATTTTCCTCTCCTCCTTTTCTTTTAGTTAGTGCTGTGAATCAGTTTGTCATCTGGCTGGGGATCTGGCAGAATAATTAGTTGTATTTTACTGAATAGCCCTGACGGGATGAGGACTTGGCCAGGCGGACAGCATGATGTCACTATAGGTGCAGCACCACTACCACCCATCGCTTCAGGATAGCAAGCTCTTCCGACCCAATTATTAAATATCCGCTTTTTTGAGGTGGAGGAGGAAGAGAAAAGAAATTGCGATCCTAAAAAAAGAAAAAAGGAAGTGTCTCATTGCAAGGCTGGAGAGCGCTGCTTTCCTGCACCCCACGGAGGAACAATCTGACTCCAGTGATAAAGGTGTGGAGCTGCATCCTGCATCCGTGTGCTAGCCGCCTTCGTGAGGTAGGCAGCACCTCCCCAAGCCCCCATCCAGTGGCACCTTCTGCCAGGAGCAGCGCCGTGAGCCCTTTCCATCTAAAACCGTCAATGTTTGGTCTTGCAGAGAGATGTCCAGCTCCAGATGCCAATAGGACACTGCCTTTGGTCATCACTTAAGTAAACCACTTCAGGCCACCTCTTGCTCTGGGTCTTACGTCCATTTCTGCTGCTTCTCCTTTCTGTCACATTTCTCTTTTTTTTTTGTCACTGATGTATGTATATGTGTATTTCTATGTATATTTCAGTTGTTGAGTTCTCTGTAGCTCTTCCAGTTTTGTTGGAGTCTGTGGTAGCTTTAGTCTTCTACTGAACCTTAGCAATCATTCTGCCTGTTGGCCACCCCTTGTTCTGAGACAGATGTGGCCTCCACCTGCCTGGTTGCACTGAGCCACAATTCCCCCGTGTCCATGAGCATAATTGCAAGTATTGTGCCCTTTTGTCACCCCACTCCTGTTGCCTGCCCAGCTCTTGCTTCAAACTTAGCAAATTCTGTGCAGCTTTTACTGTGACCCTGATGGAGGACTCCTGACTAAACGTTTTGGGGCAGCTCCTTCTTTGTACCCATGATGTCTTAAGTTTTAGCTTTCATAATTTTTAGATTCCATACTGCCTTAGTGTGTGATTCTGAACTTCATATAAAATGTAAGTAAGTTCTCTTCACAGGGTGGTTAGATAAAACAATCCTTTTCCAGCTTGAGAACCAAGGACAGCCTCAGGCCCAAAAAACATAAACAACAGCAAATTGAAGAGAGCAAACTGAGAGGATGGGACTTCATAACCTGAGGCTATAATTGAACAATTAACCCCAATATGTAAATGGACCAAAACTTATAAAATTGTGAAGACTTGTGACTGGTCGTCCATCTTGGGTGTAGCCATGGCCTGTCTCTTGTACTGCCCAAGGTGTATCCTTTAAAGGCCTTTTAATAAATACCTACTTTATTCCTTTAACATTGTCTAGTCTATGTTCCAAGTCAGCCTCTTTACGCATCACCCACTGCCTTCATTTGTCTGATCTGTGTTTCCAATTTCCATCCCAGCTTCATTAGTTAAATACCTCTCTGTTCTTGCCTCATTTCTCATAATTCTTTTATATTCAAGACCTGTCTGGGGCTGAGATGAATAAACCAATGACTGAATGTATAGTGAATGTGAGCTGCTCCCTCCCTTGCTGCTGGTCAGCTGTGCTCATCCTGAGGCTGGCGTCAGGCCTGCGCTCTGGGGCTGCATGTGAGGATCTTGCACAAAGTCCTCACTCCTTAATGAGAGCATTTAAAGTAGGAATATCCACCACGGGCAAAACTCATCATGCAGAAGCAGCAATAACACTCTGATGGTGCCAAACTAGTAGGAAGATGATTAGAGCTGTTCCTGTCCCCTTGGAGGGAAGCCAAGGGGCTGTAGCCAGCAAAGAGGCCTTCCAGCAGCTGTGCTGAGGTGATGAGGTTTTGGAAACAGCCTTAGATGAATGCAGGACAGAGCAGATTTTACCTGCACCGTGCTGACTGTGCCACCACCCACTGCTGGCAGAGGTGGGAAAGCCCAGTGACTCACCTGCTGAGGCTGCTTTCCAGAATCCACCAAGTATTATCAACACAGATGGCTGTGGGACACAACCTGCAGGCTTAGCATATCCCAGTACCTGCCAGAAATGGATGCAAAAGGGTCTCAAATTTGCTGGTATTTTGTTGGGTGTTACAGCAGTTTGACTACTGGAGAGTGCACGTGTGGCCAGGTACAGCAGCTCTGCAAAGGGAAGCCCCATGTGGTCCAGGTGAGGAGGACAGAAGCTTTATGTGTAAGTTGTGCTGAGAAGGGTCCTTTAAAAAGCAAAGGAGAAACCAGCACCATGAACCAAGACTTGCCGCTGAGCTAGCATGACACAGGCATACTCAGTAATATGTCACTGATTTTTCAGTTGCATTAACGAGTAATTTGTAATAGATTACCCTTTCATAGTAACTGTAGCAACCTTTCCCACTGAACGTGACACTGGGGAACCACCAGAGCAGAGGAGTACTGCCCTGTGTCTTGAACACAGCAGATGCCTGTTACTGCCAGCTTGATGATTGTGATCATGTTTCTGCATGATAATTAGCACCAGCTTGCTCTAATGCCAGCCAGCTGCATGGGAAGTCACTGGTGAACCAATGGCACAAGCAGGAGATGGTCCTGTCACCATGTTCCCATGTGCTTGGGAGGTGTGGTCAGGTTGAGGTTGCCAGAATGGGGGTTTGTTAGTGTGTTATCAGTGCCATGACCAGGGAGGAGACTTGGGGAAGGATGTGTTAGGTATCTGGTACTGTGGCTAAAGCCTCACTTTGTAGTGTGTTCTTTCCTTGGTGCAGGAAGGGGATGAGCTTTTGTTCCTGCTCCAGCTGTGGTTCAAGATGTGTCTGCAGTGTTACAATTGGCCATGGAGTGGAATAGGGCCAGTGATGGGAAATTTCCTGCTCCTCCTACAGACCCTTTGTATGTTTTATGTTGTTACTTTATAGCAGTTCCGAGGCAGAAACTTTGAATTCCTTTTCCACAGGATTCAGTGTTTGTACTCTTGTGAGTAGTCTGTGGTGAAATCCCAGATCCTTTGCACTTGGATTGTTGGTCTAGAGCCCTTTAGTATTTTTGCTATTTCTTTTGGACTCTGTCTTGCTTCCAACTGTGTCCCTTTTTTTTTTATTTTCAACTCATTCATCCAGCAGAATTTTGCATTCTAGGTGTCTGGTTTCCAGGCAGGTCTTCAGGCAAATTCTGTACTGCTGAGTGTCACGTAAACTCAGGCTTGCAGGAGATCTGCAGGGAGGTTTTCTTAAGCCTTTACTTCCAGGTTGAGCAATCCTTGAGCTCTTTCAAGAGTCTGTTTAAGCTGTCAGCTTTGCTTTTGGCCTTAGGGTAAAACACTGACTTTGTTCTTTTCCTCAGAAAAGTTTCTTATCTTAAAGAAGTGGATTGTAATTTTTAGTCAGATAGTAATTAATTCAGGTTTCCTTCCCTCCCAGAATAAAGAAGAGAATTACATCACAACTCCCATATGCTAATGTAATTAATTCTATTTCTGTTTCCCGGTTGAGGTAACAGCACAGTAAGAGCCAGCTGGTATTTGGTCAGATGAGCCTGGGAGGTCAAGCACAAGCTTTTGCCAAGCTGAGCTGGGGAAGGGATCAGTCTGTAATGTTTGAGGTATCTTATGATGTTGGCAAGTGAAATAAGGTAATAGACTGATTTCAGTTAAAAAACATTGGTCACAGTCAATGATACAGATCCCATAATTAGTTTTGGCTTAAGATTCCTCAATGTGAGTTATAAGTGCATGCATTTTGTTGTTACTCTTAGTACTGAAAATGTATCAAGCATCCTTTGGGTGCCCTAAAGGTGTAAGACTTAAGATTGTGACAACACAAATTGTTGTTGATTGGTTATTGTTCTGCAATTTAAACATGGTAAGTGGACAGAGTTAAATTATTCTTCTGGAATCAAAATGGACATACTTTTACCTCATCTGTGTGGACATCCACTGAGGGAGGACAGGTGGGAGAAGCAGGGGGGAATCACTTGGGTGCTTTCTGTCTGTTCCCCATGGCATATATTACTGAAAATAAACAGGCTGACTATTCTGTGACTGCTTTTCCCATATGCCTGTAATGTCATTATCAACATCCCTGTGGCCAATTGCTGGACAATTTTGTTTTTCTAATGGGATATTTTGTCTTATACTGACTGTCAGTACAAAGTTGTGGTGGCCTCAGTGTTGTTCTTTTGACATGCTACCTCATAGGTGACACTAGTATGGGACACAGGTTGGTGTACTTGTGACTGTTGTGCATTGGAAGTTGCCTGAAGAGCATGTGTGGGAGTTCCATAAGGTGATCTTGAATCATTTTCTGCCACATGTTCAGCTCATGTGTTAGTATCTTCTTTCTTAAAGAGGCAATTTATTGTTTTGTTCATTAATCTGCTTTCTGTCTACTGTGCAAACTTGATGGCTTTCACTTACAACTTTTTACCTTAGGCAGAAAAATAATCTTTTAGACTGGAATGCATTCTGATATTCATCACCTGGAAAGAAAACATCTAGAGTATGTGTGGTCTTTAGTGTTAGCATGGTATAAAGCAGAGAATGTTTTATTACTAAGGGAAGCTAGTTGCTGCTCACTTCAAGTCCGTGGTTCTCAGCATTCTGGTTCAAGCAGTGGGAAGAAATGCAGAGTAACCCTGACAAACATCAGGGTTCAGCATCACCTTGAGCTTTGGCACCTCCAAGTCTCTATAGTCACAGACACAGGATACAGTGAGTGAACTGGGGTGAAACTGTTGGGTTTTGCATCAGTGATGCTTCATGTCAGTCTGAACTGCTAATGGCTTTATAGCTTTGCTTTGTGGTGTTAATACTTTCACATATTACAAACACAAATTCCAGGCTCTGGTCTTGACACATGGGACTGCCTTCAGCAGGAGGAGCTCCTGGACATGGACCTGACTATAGCAGCAGCTCTGATTCAGTCAAGGAGCTATCCAGAGGGAAGGCAGGATTAATCCTGCTCATAGGACTGATCATCTCAGTGTGGCACAGCAAGGCAGTGGCTGGTCCCCCCTTATGTTTCGATCCCTGGCTATTGTCCAAGCAGGGTGTGAAGCTGCTGGCAGAGAAGGTGTGTTCAGCTCTAGGTTATGCTGACCACAACAGCACCCCACAGTAACAGAGGTGAGAATTTGGCCTCATGCAAATCCATCTGAAATACATTTGTAGATGTATAGAAAGATAGAGATACAAAACATCTTGATATAGAATTAGGACAGACCCAGGGCTAGAAAAATTCTTTGATCTGGCTTCATACCTGTTTGTGTCCTAAAGAGGAGCCAGTTTCCATTCCATTTCTTGACAAGAAGAGCCTAAAAATGTGATTCAATTTCAACCAGTCTGATCTCCGCATGAAGGCAAATCCATTTTGCCTCTCTCCTCCGTTTCCCAGGTGATGGCAGTCCCTGGGGCAGCTGCTGTTGTACCAGCTACAGGCAGCAAATCCAGCCAGGCAGCTGGAGCTGGGGCTTGTACTGAAGCTTTTGGCCAGCGTTGCTCCTGTGGAGTTGAGGGAGACTGGTCACACGCTGACTGACTGCATGAGGGGAGCTCAGCTGAATTTTGGTCTGTTTTATGGAGGTGTGCAATAATTTATTATCTGTGTGACTGGATCAGAGCAGAGGTAAAAGTGATGCAGGCCAACCGCTGAGTGGCAAATTTTGTTAAAAATCCTAGGTCACACATTCAGAAAACTTGTGATAATTAGTAAGTTTGAAAGGACCATACTTATTTTTTAGCAGGGAGATGTTGTTAGCTCAAGAAAGAGATTTTTCTTCCCCCCTTCTCTTGCTCTCTCTCTGTGTTTTACTTTTTTTTTTTTTTTTGCTGCTATGTGCAGCTCTTATGAACTTGGAGCTGAACTGGAAATGCTTGAATTGTTACATGTCTTACTTAATTGTGCAAATTGCTTTCTATTCCAAGGTCTAGTTAATGTAGAAATGGAAAGGATTAGGACTGTTGGGATAAGTGAGCATTCCATCTTTTAATATTTGGTTTAGCATAACAATAGTTACTATGTCAAAAGCAGATCCTGACTCTGCCCTGTCACCCTTTCATGCAGGCAAAGTACTCACACAGGGCCTGAGTCTTCCCTGCCCTCTTTCTTGTGATAGATCCAAAGTACATTAACCAGCAGGAAACATCCATAAATCAGCTGAATGGGTTCTGGGCTGAGGCTTCTTGCCCAAGCAAAAATAAATGGCATTAGTGAGAAGATACCATCAGGAAGTGATATCCTTTCACAGGATTGGGTCTCCTTTTAAGTCCCATATTGCAAAGAAGAAACCAAACAAAAAAAATTAAGATAAACTACCAGATCTGTACAATGACAGTGAAAACAGCATAGATTGTCTTAGTAAAGTATGCAGTAAAATGGACATTATTCTAGCCTTTACCTGCCTCTCAAATGATTATGAACTGTTGAGTCAGTGCATGGGCTCACCTGATACTTGAATTATTGAACTGTAGTTTGTGTGGTTTTAAAGGATTTGTCTTTTCACTGGAGTTTGGTTTTTCTACAAAGTAAAAGAAAAATGTTTCTTAAACCCTTCCAGTTACTACCATGTATAAGTAGATGTGTTTCAGGTCATTGCAGAGATTGAGGGCTTGCCAAGAAAACCATTTTTCTTCCTGATTTCTGTTGCTATGTTAACACAATAGAAAAAAAAAAAAAAGGAAAATAAGGTGGGGAAATGCCACACCCTTTTCTGATGTTATGTGTGGCAATAGGAAGCTGGTGCTGCAAAATCACAGTTTTGTGTAATGTGAGAGATTTTCCCTTCTGCCTGATGGAGCAGGGCAGTATGTTGCACCATTCAGTGAGAGCAATGCTGTTGTGGCCATTGTAATGGAGCAGGATATCAACAGAATCAGGCACACAGAGTTCCTAGCAGTGCCTGTGTGCAGCTCCCATTAACGTGGTCAGGATTTTACAGATGGGTTGAGAGCAGTGCACAGCCATTAGCATTTAATTTTTTACAGGTGAGTGCACACTACCTACATGCAAGAAAGATGGGTGAAGTTAACAGTTCACTACTACCAAAGTCCAGGAGTGGCTTTCCATTCAGTGCATCCTCATCACTGGTGCCTGGTTTTCCAGTAACTAGGCTGACAAACACCCAATATGTGACCTGTCCAAATAGCACACTGCAAGTGTTAGAGTGACTTTGTGAGTCACAACAATTCAGTTGTTTTGGAAGTGATGATGTGTCCGACTTCATTTGTGTGCTGAATGGGGAAAGAGCTTGGCAGCATTAGGTTAATGATTGGACTTGATGATCTTAAGTATTTTTAAAAACCTAAATGATTTTGTGATTCTGTGCCAGATCTGTGTGCAAAAAGGAAAGTTATTTTTCCTCTGTGCTGGACATACCTGGCTTTGTTGGGCTCTGATTCCCCTGCATAATCAGGGGCAGGTCTGGGCTCTCAGAACAAGATGTAGAATTTCATGTGGTACTCTCTGGGTTTTGGGTGGGTTTGTGGGTTTTTTTATAGTGTGTGACACCAGCTGCAGGATTTCAGTGCAAGCCCAGTGAATATCAATTTCTTTTATACACCTGTGTGATAGGTGTCTTCAAAGGTAGATGTCTTTGCAATTCCCTCTTTTTTTGCCATCTAACTTCCCTCTGACTGGATGGTTGGCGGAGAAGGCACCTGAGCCTCATGGTCCCACCTGGGGCCCTGCAGAGCTCTGCCTTCACTCTGCAGCCTTGTCTTCAGCGTTGCTCGAGCCCTGTTGAGCATCTTCCCATCCTTAACACACTTTTCCTTGGGTACCTGCTCCTTTTGGAAGTTAGTTATTTAAAAGGGAAATTTGAGTGGCGGTCTGAGGGTGAAGAGAGGAGAGGAGCTGGCTAAAGGGCTGGGGTTAGCACTTTCTCCTCAGTCTGATCCTCTCCTCACCTTTAAGTTATTTGTATGCATAGTTGGCTCCCCAAGCTGATTGGCACTGAATGAGTCGGGATAATGTCATGGTTGCCCACGAAGCAGTGCCAGCATGAGAGCATAACCTTGCCAACACAAGGGCATTGATTAGAGCAGAGGAACTAGGGCAATCCAATTATAACCACAAATGCCATTGGCTTTCTCGAATTCTTACTCAAATAACTGCAGAATCTCTGCTGTATTAAGGTGGTCTGGACTATATCAAGAAAGGGGAATTTAGAGGACTTAAGTAGTACAGAGTAGGCAGGATTTAATTCTTAACTACTCTATTGCCTATTTACACACAGGGCAAAAGGATAGTATTTTTCAGATAGGTAGAAGCTGGCTGATTCCCTTTGCCTGCCATGATACTGCAGAACATATTTCTTTTTTTGGAAATTATCACAAATATTCCTAAAAGGAAACTATACAGGAAAAATAACGAAGAAGTTTCCTATCATTTCAATCTTGTTTGAGCATTGAATATTCCTTTGTTCCATAATATTATGCTTCCTCTAACCTACTCAATGGGTCAGATAAGGAAATGTGATATTTTTCACCAGCATGACGAAATTAAACTAAAGCTACAAAGAGCATGAGGGTTGTAGCCTGGAGTCGTAGATGAGTAGTTCAGATCTGGCTTTATATTAAATGCAGAAGTGAACAGTCTTTCGTGGATGAATCACATTCAATTAGCTACTTCCTATGATGAACTGATTAAAAATTAAGTGGCATCAAATAAGCCTGATTTTGCTCTTACATTTAAATAATGCTATAATTACGTACTAATCAGATGGTAAATCTTAATTGTACACATTCCATATGTTTTATATGCCTGTTCCCCCTCTTCACTTTGTCGTCTTTGTATCAGCATGGAGTATATTTTCAGGCCGCTTTTATGTTTGGCCTAATTGAATATCAAAAGCAGTATATGTGAAACTTCCTGAATTCTATTCTTTGTCCAGTGGCAGCTGTGCTATTAGATGACCTTTACCATTCCTGTAGCACAGAATAATAAAGGGAAGGGGGGAGCTGAAGCCCAGCCGTGTTATTGTTAGAGACAGAAATAAATCATATATAATTGCTTTGCTGTGAAGGCCAAATCCTGCCGTCCTTCATGCCTGAGTTAGAAATACAGGATTTGGACCTTTGTTTCCTGTGGTTTCCTGGCCACCTTGGACGTGCCCAGAATCCTCACGCTGCTGCTGCAGTGGCTAATTACCATTGCAGGGCTCCAACCCTCCTGCATGGACAAGGAGCTGGCTCTGCTGCAGGGAATGTCCACCTCTAAGTGCTACTGGCTTCCCCAAAATGGCTTTAAAAATGAAGCCTGGGATGTTGAATTACATGGTGGGCTTCCACAGAGTGCTTCTGTTTCATTTCCCTACTTGTTTGGAGCAAGCCCACACAACTTTGTTGAGGTAATAGATATTTTGACTTAGCATACACGTAGTATTAATTTTATTCACTCCAGAATGTACTGTATGTTTTTTCTGCCTTTTAACTATAGATCATGACCACAGTCACAAAAAGAACAAGCGAAAACACTGGAGAAGGCAGTGGGCAGAAAGCAGCATATTATCTGACGTGGAGATGTTGAAACACAGCCTGGAAGTGAATTCTTTTTCTGGGGACAGCAACAAGACGGGGACCACTGGTGAAAAGAAAAGCCACAAGCGAACGAAGCGGTTCTTGTCCTACCCACGTTTTGTGGAGGTGATGGTGGTGGCTGACAGCCGGATGGTCGCCTACCACGGAGCCAACCTACAGCACTATGTCTTAACCCTGATGTCAATAGTGAGTGTTCAACCAGGGCGAGTAGATTCACCCACAAATCATTTTCTAGTGGTCACAGAGCCCCTCTCTGCTGCGTTCATACGCAACACCATCAGTTTGCCTTCCCTAGGCATGGAGATAATGCTGGGGTTACATCAAAAATGGTAAAACATGGCTGGAAAATGTTGGTTGGAGTCTTCTTTCCCAGATCCATCCAGCTTCCTGATCCTTCTCATACCTCTCTCTTCCAGCTTTCTGAACATCAGACACCATGAGCAATATCACTGGTTGTTTAGTCCACATGCTGTACTCTTCTTTTTATTTAAGCCCATGTGAAATAACAGCTGAATTTAAAAAAGTACTTTGGGCGCTGTGCCCTCCAGAGGACTGATGCTGGTAGGTTATCAGTTGCCTGACTTCCCTTGCTGTCGCAAGTGGAAGGATCCTGTTGTCACCTTGATCCTTAGCATAGTTCTCAAGCTGGCTTTCCCAGCTGAGAACAAGCAGCTGAGTAGCTGCAGGTACTAAGATGCAGTAGTGCAGTTTTGAGACAGGCAGTTCTGTAGATGCAGAGTGACTGGCAGGGAGTATCCAACATATTTGTTTCTCTGGAGGGATGTTCATCCTGTTTGAGGGTAGAAGTGCACAGAATATATGGTCTGAAATTGCCCATTTCAAAATCAGGCAATTGGAAGAATAAGTTGCTTTAGACAGTCTTGTTTGGTGGCCTTTGTGTCTCAGAGCAGAATGATCCTTTATTTTGGTGAAATGTGTGCTAAAGCAAAAGGAAATGTTAGGTTTCTGTGATACCAGCAGGTTTTTTTTTTTTGTTCTAAAATTGTGCTTCTGCCAGAAGGTCTCTCCAAGTAGCATCAAAGCACTGAATAGGGCAGAAGAGCAGCCCAGGAGAAAAACAGTTGCAACATGAAACGTATATGTGTTGTCTTAATTGTTTATTTCCTTGAATGTTAACAGTAATTTCAAATACTGCTTTTTGAAACAGGTGGCTTCTATCTACAAAGACCCAAGCATTGGAAATTTAATTAATATTGTTATTGTGAAATTGGTCGTGATACATAATGAGCAGGTAATGGAAATTATTTTCTTCACGTTCTGCTTGACAATGGCATTTGTAGTGAGCATTGTCATGAATAATTAAAATACCTGCTTTCTGTGTGTTGCTTATCAGGATGGCCCTGCAATATCTTACAATGCCCAGACAACATTAAAAAACTTCTGCCAATGGCAGCAGTCCCAAAACCACCCAGAGGGAAGTCACCTTCGGCATGATACAGCCGTGCTTGTTACCAGGTGTGGTGAATATTCTCATGAAAACTGTAGCCAGTTGTGTGTCAGGGGCCATGAGCATGTAATATATGGGAAATGGTCAGATTTTGATGTGGATGTAATGGTATTTGCAGTTGTGGGAGCATGTGTCCACCAGAACAAGATGATTTTGAGAGGCTTGAGAATGTCTAAGGTCTGCCCATGGGTTTAGCACAAGATGAAAAACTCTGACTGTGGTGGGGAGTTTGTTTGGACTCTGGATGATATGGCAAACCAGCATGAGAAGGTCTGTTGGAGGACCAAGAGTTGTTTCTGCTGTTGTTACTTGTGCTTGTACCTTAACTCACTGCTGCATTGAGAATTAATGTGTCAGGTCTGTTCTGCTTTCAGGCAGGATATTTGTAGAGCGCACGACAAATGTGATACTCTGGGTAAGGAAAACCATTTTTTTGTCTTTTAATAACTTTTTTTCTAGTGACAATGTTAGTTGTCTGTGCTGAACTGTGAGTGACATTTCTTTTTCTATCATAAATCTCTCTGTTGTCTCCTAGGTCTGGCAGAGCTGGGCACAGTCTGTGACCCATACAGGAGCTGTTCAATTAGTGAAGATAACGGACTGAGCACTGCTTTCACAATAGCACATGAACTTGGCCATGTGTATGTTTTATGTAAATACATTTACATTTAAATAGCCCAATATTTATGCTAACTAGGGCTTGCCAGCCAGGCTGGGAACTAGTACTGCTGAACCTAATTATTTGAGGGGAGATCAATATATTTGGCTAGAAGATGCATCACTGAGGTAGATGAAACTGTGGGGTGCTCTGGAGCCTACATGAGAGCAGCCAAACCAGCAGGGCCATGTTTTGGGGAGGATAAATGACAGAGTAGCACAAGCAGCACCTAAGAAATGACATCCTGACCAAGCTATTGGAACTAGCCAGGGTTTTGGGCAGAGGTCCTTGGGGAGGACCAGGAGAAAGGATGCTGGCACATCTGAACTATATTTTGGGACTGAAGTCTTCTCTGAGAGCAGGTCCTCAGCCTGCCACAGCTTGTCCCACAGTGCTGGTGAAGGCAGTGCAGCAGCTGTGTGTGAAGGAGGAACTTACCCAGGGCATCTGGGAGGTGATGAGGTGTATAAGTGAGCTTGACTTAGCTCTTGAACTGTTTCATCATGGAAAATTTTGTGCTGCTGGACATCCCCAGAAGAGATGCTGCCATCCACCTCCTCCAGCAGAAATTTCTTTCAAACTATTTTTGCTTTTTCTCACTACTGAGATTTTTTTCCACTACTAAGCAGTCATGAGAAAAATCACCTTAGATCACATAGTTCTTTGCCCCTGACTACAACCTTAGGCAGCTGATTCAGTCCCAAACCATCACACGCCTGCTTTGCAGTGGAGGTCTGTAGATGTGGGATGGATGAGTACTTGGGAACAGATCTCTCATTGTTCTAAACTCTTGCTTTTCTTCATGGAGAGCTGGCTGAGACAGTCTATTTTTAACCACAGTAGTATTTGTTTAAATAAGACTTCCTGACAGAAAGTCCCCAAAGTTTTGGTGTTCCCCGCACCTAACCTATGGCTAATTCACTTGCTAATGCTGCCTCAGAGCTGCTGGGGGGGTTAGCAGTGCTCCCAAGAAGGAAACGCCTCTGTACTCTTTTTTTTCAGAGAGCAGAGTAAAAAGATGGTTTGTTGGAGGTAATTTTAATGTAATACAAACTCCCCAGCCTTGGAACACAGGATCACACCAGGTCACTTCCCCTTCCCCACTTCAAACAGCACAGCACTTTAAGCCGTTCTGTCTCCATTAGTGAATTTACCACATTCTTCAAGGTGTCATGTGCTGCAAACTTCACTTTGGTTTCTGCTGATACCAATGCTTGCTGGCATTTTGTAAACCTGCCACATAAAGTATAGGAGCCAAGTCTATCCCTGGTGCAACCCTGTTTAAGCAGCAGCGTGGCCCAGGGTATTCAACTGCAATATAAAATATTTTGCATCCAACAGTATTGTGTGCATGAGGGTCTGCAGTCAATGGGCTCAAGTCAATCATCTCCTTCAGAATTCCCTGAGATCAACTCTTGGATCTGTGGTCAGTTCCAGAGTATTTGCCATTTTTATGAAGGAGGGGCCAGACTCCAGCCTGTCTGCAGGATAGCAACCGTCAGCTGAAAAGGAAACTGCAGCTGGATTTGCATCTTACTCCAGGCTCCCTGGAGGACTTCTCTGGCTAAATATATGCAGTCATGGAGTGGAGAGCTTAGCAGGGTGCTGCACAGGTTTTCCCACATGAGTGCTAGAAACCCTGTTCATTAACACTTCTAAATTTATTATGAATATGTGTGTATTAATACTTTCATTCTGTATTATCTGTCAGCAACATATTTATGGAAAATTCTTGGTTTTGCTTGCATTTAGTTCACACTGTTGCCCTTGCTATGCTAAATACTTGATATTTGCCTCTTAACTGACTCTCCTTTTTACTGCTCTTTTCCTCTTAGATTTAATATGCCACATGATGACAATCACAAGTGCAAGGAAGATGGAAGTAAAAACCTCCAACAGCATGTCATGGCACCAACACTGAACTTCTACACCAATCCCTGGATGTGGTCAAAGTGCAGTAGGAAATACATCACTGAATTTCTGGAGTAAGGCCTTGCATATGCATGTGTTGGGCTGTTTTCACATGTCCATGTGTCCCATGGAGTTCTTCAGTTAGTTTGGAGTCTTAGTGTGCAGCGTTTGGAGGAAATCAGAGGGATTTGTGTGTGCACGCATCCTTTACATAGAGCAGGAATGCACCCCTGGCATCCAGTCCCTGCCAGTTCAGCCTCATGATAAGCTGGCAAGGACCAGCCTCTCAATGGGGAAGAATAAGTCTTCCCCCATGGATATTGCTTTTAAGGAATGTGTGTTCTCCTCAAACCTGAAGAATGACTTTTCCAAGCTTTGTGGCCCAGATACGGAGCTGTGTTTTAGAAGGCAGATTGAATCTGCCTTTCTGCTCCACAGGTCAAGATAAAGCCCTGGCACTAATCCGTGTGGGAACACCGTTCCAGGAGCCCACGGGTCAGTTTGATGCATAGTGATTTGCCCATTTTGCTGTGATGCCTTCCCGTGTGTTGTGGTGTGGAACAGAATGAGAGCCATGATGGTGTTCTGGCAAATCCAGGAGCTCAGTCCCTTGGGCAGTTCTGCTAATCAGTGATTTTTTTTTTTCTGAATTCTTTATAAAAATGCACCAGTGCTTGCTCAGCAACTAAATGCACACTTGGAAATGCTTTTGCCATGGTAGCTTACTGTGGTGTGGTGAATGGTTGCTGTCATAGCACAAGGGTGATGGTGTATGGGTAACACACCCTCCTGTGCTTGAGTTTGAAATAGCTCTTGTCGTGCTTGTTAAATATGGCAAACGTGGTGTGCAACTGCCCTAAGGCTAATTCAGGCAAACGCAAGTGGGATCTGATCTCCCACCTCCTGTTTAACACCAGTATTCTGATTTGTTTTGTAGCACTGGTTATGGGGAGTGTTTGCTTGATGAACCTTCATCAAGAACTTACACATTGCCTCAGCAGCTCCCAGGGCTGATTTATGACGTCAACAAACAATGTGAGTTAATTTTTGGACCCGGATCCCAAGTGTGCCCCTATATGGTAAGTGAAATTTCACACCTTATTTTTCCTGGTTTTGCCAGAGCAAAATAAGGTCTCCTGGGGTTGGATGAATGGCAGACTCACAATCCATCAACTTACTGTCAAGCTTGTGAGTTAATGATAAATCCTGGGGGATAATTTCATAAAGGATCATCTGTCTGGTAAGGCATATGGTACATATTTAATGTTTTGATCTCTGCAATCACTTAAGCAGATGCAGTGTCGGCGACTTTGGTGTATCAACGTTGATGGTCCTCACAAGGGATGTCGAACCCAACACACGCCTTGGGCAGATGGGACAGAATGTGAGCCTGGAAAGGTCTGTAATACCTGGTGGTTTGTGCCTCGTGGCTCTATTTCCTTGGGCTGAGGCTGAGCATATCAGTCAGAATCATCCTACCCTAAGGCCAGTTGTGTGGGGCATGGCTCTGACTGCAGCGCTGGAAGCCCAGAGCAGCTCAATGTGTTTTAAGCCTGATGGTGCCTGGGACATCTCCAGCCCAGATAACGTGATTAAAGTCAACTGCTTGGCATAACATTGTTTAAAGCAGGTATTCCTGGAGTGCTTATCTTTTTGAATTAATGCCCTTGAGTGAACTTTTGAGCAAAACTTTTGCAAAGCTTCCCTAAGCTTTTGTTAGAAATTGCCTATGTGATGTGAGTAATTAGTAATTCTGTGTAACATAAACTTGTCAGCTGGCTTTTCATTTTTGACAGCTTCAGAGTAAAATATAGAATTGGTTGACATTTTATGTGTGGAACATTTTTGGCAGTAATTCATAGAAACTTCCCATTTCCATGTGCAATGTTAATTTCCAGCTAGCATTGTGGTTTCTAGGGTAAGTGTTTAATTTTTAGTTATTCATATCTGTAGAAAAATACTTGAGAGCATTCTTCTTTTATTGAGATACTGAAGCTTTTGAATAAAAATGCTAACTGGTTCTTACTTTTATTCAGACACAAATAGTATTCTCCATCTGTGTCTAGTAAAAATAGTGTGATGTTATTTGACACAGTATAGCTTAAATTTTTGATTTTCTGGCTCTTAAGATCAACTTTAATAATAATAATGTTTTCTTTAGAAAGAGTCAAAGTTTTAAATCATAGTCTCTCAAAGGAACTTTAATAAAAATTCTGGATGCTATTTTAAATATAGTTTTCCATACAGGCTGTGGAACTCTTTGGAAATTTATCTTTTGATGTATGTGTCTGAAAACTTGCTTGTTCAATGACACTTGACTGGTTTCCTTCAGGACAATGAGCATCATGTATCAATTTGCCTTCCTTTCTTAAGGAAAAGTGCAATTGCAGATTTGTTTTTATGGTTGAGAAAGTGCATTAGAGATGTAATTGGAATGTCTAATGTTTTCCTGTAAAAACCCCATTTTGAGCATAGGTATCTGTGGAGGCCCTGTGACTTGAGACCTTGTGCCCTCAACTTCTCTGTTGGTGAGCTTGGGATCTGCTCACTGCTGAAAAATCAGCAATAACTTTGACATTTTCTTGAAATTCCAAAAATCTGGGCTGCAGCAAACCTGCACTTACCCTTGGATATGACCAGAGTGATGTGCAAACAGCAGCAGCTGAGCAGATCAGCACCCCCTCAGAGCCACCCTGTGTCATGCAGTGTCCAGCTGCATAGCTCTTAATAAAGACCACGTGGGCAAAAACATTTCAGGCCACAAATTTAGACAATCTGACAAGTTTAGACAAACTAGATAAGCGTGATGTGAATGTCTCAGCTGAGAGCAGATAGGCTCTTAAGAAAAGCTAATGCAGCCCACTCGTGTTCGGGCATTTAAATGTGTTCTCACAAAAGGGCTTTATGGAGTAATTTTGCTGTCTGTGTGTTCATCTGATTCAAGCTTAAAGTTTGGATCAACATAAACTCTGTCCTGCTTGGTATTTACTTGGGCTTATAAAGTGCTGAGGTGCAAGTCTGAAGTGCTTTTCCATGGAATAAATTGCTATTTTGGTACTCTGCTGTGGCCAGGAGCCCTGTCAAGCTGCTACTTGCTGACTAATGCCTCAAGTCTGCATGTTTAAAGCCCATGCTGTATGGGTTGGCAGATGGAGAAAATACCATACCATTTTTTATGGAGATATCTTTGGAAATAAGAGAGCCTGAATAGCTAAAAAAAAAGATTTAGCTAAAACTACTGGGATGTAGATTTAACTGGGCTCTAAATTTACTCTTAAATCAAGGGCATTAAAAAACATGAGAGTATTAACTTACGCATATTTTGCATGTGAGGACACCGAATTTAATACTGCTAAATCAAGCCATAAGCCCAACCCAGACTCTAGCTTTGCTGCATGATGGTTTTACCATGTTCCACAGAACCAGCTCATTGTTGGGTGGAGATAAATCTCTGAAAGAAGATAAAGGGGGTTGTAAATTTGGGCCACTCTCCGTGGTGGTTTTCAGGGCTGTTTAAAGAATGGCAACAGTAGAGCAGATGAACACTAATGATTTGTGTCTGCTGCCCTGTGGCAGCAGGTAGTGTGTCTGTTATGCATGTATGGAGCTGCACAGCCCCTTCTGCCCCCTGCTACTCCATTCAGCCAGCCAGCCCAAGGATGGCAGCTGGATTTGGGGAATTATCTGGAACTCCAGTGGCAAGACAAAGGAAAGGAAAGTCTGCTGTAATGTCTTCCATCCTTGCCAGTGCTCTCCAGCTCCACTGTGTGTCTAAGATATTTTGAATTTGCTCCAGACAATCTGCCTTTTATTCTCTTCATTCTGTGAGCTGTAAGCTTATAGGAAAGAGAACCCTGGCAGGCTTTTTAGTCTTTCTGCTGTATCTCAACATAGAAATTATTTTTAAAATATGAAAGGCATAAAGGTTGCACAGCCAGACTGTTCGCAGTGTGGTTCCAAGAAGCACCATTGTGTTTTCATGATAATCTTGCCATTTATTTAAAACAGCTGCTCTTTTCCCCTGCTTCACTTTACCAACAACTCCAACCCCCAAATTTTTAATAAAATCAATGGATGTAGATGACTTCCTGGTTAATACTCAACCATGAGATGGGAGACATACAGGTCATGTCACGGTCTGTAGGCTATGTTCATTCACTAGTTAGCTATTCAGTCATCTTCCCTGGGTCAGTGGTGCCAGGCATGACTCTGGTTACATATTTAGCTGTGAGCATCAACATTGCTGCAAGAAGTTCTCTACTGGGACAGCACTGTTGGATTGGTGTCATGCATTTCTGTTGTTGAAGGATAGCTGTTACTGTCTAGGGACCCCAACCTTCAGGTTTTCAACCTCTAAATGCCAGGAAGAGTTGTGCATTGTAATTTGTCCTGCAGCAAAGAAGCAGGCATTTCAGCTGATTTTATTGCTGTCCTTTACTGTAGCAAATGGGTTTTAGTCAGTTTTATCTGGGGAATCAGATCTTCCGATGAAAGCAAATCTGGGGCATTTTGCAGCCTAGAAACCCAAACACCACATGCAGGAGTCAAATTATGAGTTCTTCAGCTGTCCTGCAAACCATATCCATGGTCAAATGCACCTGAGATCAGTTTTCTTCATCAGCAAAGCTATGTAACAAGTCAGCCTTCATGGGCAAAAGGTGTCATATGTGCTGAAGAGCTGGTGTCCTGTGGGATGCACAGCCCCATGACAGCTTGACTCTGCTCTGTTTTCCTAGATAGCTTTATCCAAGGTGGTTCATAAGGGTGTGTAAAAAAGCAGATGAGCTTGTGGTGTGTCTTGCTACAGCCTTGTTGTGCTATTAGTGGAAGGGCTGGAAAAACACAATGCATCAGCAAATCTGACCCTGTTCCCATAAAGATCGTCAGATCTGAACAGCACCTGGTGCACAGAAACACTGCAAGGGAATATTTTAGTGATGCTCTCTACCTGTATTTGTAGTCTGTAGCCTCTTCTAATCTGTGAGCAATCAGCAATGTTTGGGCTTCCCATAATTACAAAGATTTAGGCATCTGTATGTCTCTGGGTTTAAAGCAACTGTAGCAAGCACTGTTCACTGAGAGGGGAAATTTTTCCATCTCTTCTGGTGAGGCCAGAAGGTGACTCTTCCCTCACTTCTGCAGAAGTCTGTGTAGTCCATCTAGTAAACATACCCCAAAGGACACAATTTATACCATGAAAATAGGGATGGGGGCTTGCCAAGGTAACTTAATCCAGTTTTCCAAACAAAAGAAAACAAGAATCATAGCTGGAAAACAGAAATGTAGACCAGATCTTGGCAAGTCCCATGTTATGTCTGAGTGTAAAAAAAAAAACAAACACTTGGGCTTGAGGAATTAATTTTTCTATTTTATTTGCCTTTTGGATTTGGAAGTTTTCTGCTTTGGATAAATGTGAGGAGGTTTGAGTTTTCCCTGGTGTTTCTCCTTGTTGCCTGTCTCCTCCTCTAACACGGCTCTCCGTGCAGAATTTCTGCAGCTCTCCAGGAAATCAGATAGAGCAGCTTTTTGAAAAGCCAGTGCTGTGAGCTTGCTGTGTTGCTTAGCACCAGTAAACAGGGACTATTTAGTAGTTGCTGTTGTCTTTAGTCTTCATCCCATAAATCATTCCATAGTCTCAGCACCTTGCCTTCACTTTGCTATTTAAGGGTATGGAGAAAGAATAATATGGGGGTGACAGACGAAAGTAAAAGTAGTTCAGTTTTATTTGATTGCAAAATCATTGTGTGTGGCTGAGAAGTAAGTGAGGCCGAGTCTTGTTGCCCAGGCTGGTCACTGTTGGTCGCTCATAATGCAAAGCAGCATAATCCCACCTTTGCCATGTCTCTCCTTCACGTGCAGCACTGCAGGTTTGGGATGTGTGTGCCCAAGGAGCTAGAGGCGCCGGTGACAGACGGAGCCTGGGGCACCTGGAGCCCCTTCGGGACCTGCTCGAGGACCTGCGGCGGCGGCATAAAGACAGCGATTCGAGAGTGCAACAGGCCCGAGTGAGTGCACAGAGGTGAAGTGCCACAGGGTGAGATGGGGAAAAGCAGTTTGGGCTGCCCAAATGAGCTGAAATCAACTTTGGCTGTCCCCAGTCCTTGTGAGTGCCAAGGACAGGTGGCTTTGCCCTGGGGATGGGTGGCTTTGCCCAGCATGGGTGAGGCAGGATCTGGTCATTGGTGTGTGGGTGAAGTGCTCTAAAAAGGGATCCATTCAGCAATGAGAGATAAAAAGCTGATACCTACATGGGTTTATTACCTTCTGTTTTCCTGTGGAGGCACAGCTGGGGTCCCACTTCCAGAGGTGTTTTTCTTTCTCCAAAGCTGTGATTCAGAAAGGAGGGAGAGAGGAAGGAGCCTTCCTTTTTCACCATTTTACCCCGGATTCGGTTGCTTTTGCAGCTGTTCCTAGAGGGCTTTATAATAAAGTTTTCTACCATTTTATTCCTGCTTTGTCTGGTTTTGCAGCTTTTGGCTGCTTTTGCAGCTGATCCTTTATACAGTTACATTTCAGCTGGTGCAGACTAGCCAAGCCTCAGCAGAAGTCTGTGACCCATTAAAAAGTGGCACTCAAAAATGTTTGCTATCAGCCTGGAATGCAAAATCCTGCACCGTTTGAAATGGCAGGGAATTTTGCTGTGGGCTTCAAGGAGACAAATATGTAGCTGGTGCAATAGTAATAGCTTGAGCAACTGGTATGAAAGCAGCCTGTTTACATAAATTGTGAATTGTGCTGGTTTCTGTTTAAATGCCTTCTTGCAGAAGAAGGGAGGCTTTCTGGGCTTTTATTTGGGACTGAGACACAGACAGGAGAGGTCTGTGGGGCTGGTTGCACTGAGGGGTCTTAAAAAGACTCCTGTTTCTCATCACTGGTGTTGGATGGTTTATTGCCAAGGAAATTGCCACTAGGGATATGCTAGTGATAGTTTTATCACTGCTAATGGAAGAAGGGAGAGTTTATACCTCTGACACTGATGGTGTGGTAACAGGAGAGGCTGCTCAGCACAGCTGGGCAAGTGTCAAAAGTTGAGGCTGAGAGAGTAGGACACCAGCACGTTAATTAAAACAATGCTAAGAAAAACACAAGTGCAGAGGGCTCTCATCTGGCTTTGCTGAGTCAGCACGCTCCATATGGTCTTCAATAGCCATGGAAAGACAAAAACAAAGCATCTCTGCATCTCTGTTGCTGAAACTTTGGATGCTGTCAGCAAGATGTATTCCTGTCTTCTGAGAGGCATCTATTCAGACTGAGCTTTTTGTGATAGAAAATCTCCTTTATCCTATAGGCTAGCCAAGGGATTTGAAATTCCATCTTCCCTGATAGCTTGTGGTTTGTATCCTGGTGCTTCAGTAGGTGTATTGCTGTGGCTGGGATTTGCAAAAGCACCTAAACACACTCGGCACCAAGCTGCCTGAGAAATCCTTATGATTGATAGTGGTTATTTTCCAGGCCCCCTTTCCTGAGCCTTGTGCTGGCACTGGCCTTTCTTCTCCAGCCCCTCACAAGGTCTCTGTGAGGCGTAGTCCGTCCTGGCACCATCCACAGGGCTTTCCACTGATTGTTGATTCGTGCCTGTCATTTGACACCATAGTGTGAGCTCCCACCACCTGTGTCCCCATTATCATGGGGCTGCTAAAATGATGGAAATGGATGAGACCCCACTGGATATTCTCTTGCCTTTTTCCCTTCTCAAAGTACTTCAAAAAGAGACAGTTTCTCTCTGTTGTAGAAGGCAGCAAACCCAGCCCAGATACCTTGAGTAAGGCCTGAAATAATTCTCAATAAGTCTTTTATATTCAAAGTTGGTTTAGCTTTTTAAAGTTGTTTCTGTGCATGAGAATCTGGGGTGGGATCTTGCATCCAGTAAAAAATTGTGTTAAATCTGGCATTGAAAATTACATCCATTCCCTCCATGCTACAGAAAGTAAGGCTGCAGCTCCTGCCTCTCTTTGTAGAATGCTGTGACACCTACATGGGCAAGTATCCTGCAGGGCTGCAGGAAGAACTGTAAGCCTCTGGAATTGCAACAGACTGTTTTGACATGCCCTGAAGGAATGTGTTTGCTAACCAGAGCAGACCCTTCCCACTGAGATTGCCCACATGGGAATTTGAGCCTGGCTAGTGGATAAAGCCCATGGCTGTGGTGCATCATCACAAGGTCTGTGGTGCAAGCCCTGACTTTCAAAGAAAGACATGCTGCAGAATTATGGGAAAGGGCATATTTGTTAACATGTCAATACCAGAAGTCCTGTTTTCAGGAATGGCTGTTTGGACAGGGGAGTGTTATCTCTGGATATGAGTTAGATCACATTTGCATTTTAGTCCATCACAGAAGTATCCACCTGTGCTGAAAACTGTCTGAGCCTGACATGCAAACACATGTATTGATAACTGTGCTAGCCACCAACCAATTCCCAGTCCTAGGGCTTCCTGGAATGCAGGGAAGGATATCTCAAACTGATCTGTGCACACTGGAGCTTCACAGATTTTTCTGCAGTCACGCATGAGCCCAGGTACATGGGCAAATGTGCAGATGAACACATGTGCCCTGCAGTTAATTCTCCTGGGGCTTTTCCTTGTGGCAACCTCAGTGCTCCCAGGCAGAGCTGCTGCCCATGGGGCAGATGCAAAGCATCCCCAAAAACAGCACTTCTTGGCAGGGTGTCTGTACCTGGTGCTGCCGGACTGCTGGGAGCTGGGTGCTACTTCAAAATCTGCAAGTGAAAATGCTGAAGGTAATGGATTAAGCATCATGTATTTCAGACCTGTTGGGGTGGGAATGGGGATGAGGCCCCATCATTCCCGGGGCCTGAGTCTCTGGGCTGCTGGGAGGAGTGCAGTGGGTCTGGGGTGTGTGCAGGAGCTTGTCAGGGGAATGATACTGGACTGAAACTGGCTCCACGCTGGCTGTTAATTGGTCAAATAGTTGAAGAAGGGAAATGGAAGCAAAACAAGGAGGTTTCTATCCACATACTGCTTTCCCTTCTGTCTCTGTGGTATATTGTTGATGATCCATAAAAGTATTACACAGAACAAAGTATGCTGTATTTCTTCATTACACTGAAAATTGATGTTATATGAGGGTGACTTCTTTTTCAGGGTCAGCTCTTTCTGTCCCTCACATTTTGTGAGAAGCAGTGCTGGTTAAAAACACTCGGAAACTTGTCAGGGGAGTTTGGAGCTGTTTTTAAGTGTCAGAAGTGTGAGTGTGCTGGGCCCCCAGCATTGTCTGCAAGGAGATTTACTGCCAGGGTTACAAAGCTGACAAAGTTTGCAACAAGGGGGCAAGCTTTAGCATCCTTCAGTTTGTGGTGTGTCCATGTGTCAATGTTATCTCAATCTTAGGGGTCATGTCTAGAGAAGAGAAAACTAAATAGTAGCTTGGGATTTTGGATTTTATCAGACATACCTTTAAAAAAACAAAAGGGGCTCCTGCATGTTTTTCATGTTCTCCTTAACTAAATAGTTAAGAGTTTCATTTTAGTTAAATTTATTTATATTGGAAGCAATGTGGTTGCCATAAGAATGTTGTAATTGCAATTTTTTTAAAAGAAATGCCCTCTTAAAGGTTTGTATAACTCAGAGGCTTTGTCAAACTGCAACAGTCCTGCAGAGGTACAAATGCTTTTGAAGTGAAAATGATGAATCCTTTTAATTCCCCCATGAATGACTCAGACTCACCCAGGTCTGGAGTGTGCTGCTGCTGTGATTAAGAAGGTTCCTTGTGTGCTGTGTGGTAATATGGTTGAGATGTCCCTTTGTAGCTAGAGGTAGCTCATGTGCCTGCATGGGAGTAGTCCATGGGATGGGCTCTGGTATTGGGAAACCCCCAGCAATTGCCATTGTGCCTGCAAGGCAAGGAGGAGTTTGGGCTGTGTCTGCAGGAGCTGCTGTGCTGGGATGGCCCTGGAGCTGTCCCAAGTGTAATCAAGTAAGTTCTTTGAAGTTGTTTGTCATAACAAGGTGGACAACAGATTAAATCAGTAAAAATAGGGTTTAGACTTACTCCTCCACTAGGAACTGTAAAGATGTAAAATCAGTCTGTAATCAGGAATCTGCAATGGCCACTGTGCAGTTGCTTGGGCTTTTTATCACTGGTACTTGTTTAATTGCAAACACCAGAAACCTTTGTAAGTGACAGGCATTTCACTTTCCAGATGGCACGTGAGAACTGCCCTCAGAGCAGATAGAGATGGTGTTGTTAGCTATTGCTCAGGGCTGTGCCTGAGGACAAATCATACCCTGTGGTATTTAGGGTAGGACTGGAGGGGTCTGCCCCAGAGCAGTGAGGATCTCTGTGACTGGAGGATGCTGGCAGGAAAAATCCCACGTGTGTAACTGGTGGTGCTCAGCATCTCACCTGCAGCTGCTCAAGGACACAACTCCTTCTGCCAAACCTGTGAGCATCCCTAGTGTGGTGCTGATGGGGTGGTGGGAAGTCTGCCTGCCTTTCCCAGTTTTGCAGGCAATCTTTTGGCAAGAGCAAGCTGTTCTGTGCTTCTGTCTCTCATTTGTTTCACAGGAACTCTGTTATTTGAGTCACAACAAATTTTCAAGTGTAAGAGTGAAGATTTGTTATTTGTGAGAGAAATGGCACTGCTGGGCTTCCTGAGTGGTGGAGGTGCAGAGATGCTAAAAAATTCAGTTCAGCCTCAGGAACTTGTTGACTTACTGTGTGTAGAGACCACTGTGCAGCTGCAGGGAGGTGCTGTCTCTTTGTTAGAGGTGCTGGCTGCATGCAACATGGAGATCTCATGGTGAGCACCTCTGTTCTGAGGGCAGGGGTGGTTCCCATTTATCATTCATCTGCATCTTGAAGGGTTCTCCAAGTGTGCAAACCTTGTGTGTGTTTCTTCCCAATGGAGCTCCAAGGGAAGGAGCATTCTGGTAGCATTCCAGAATGAAATGCACTGATGGGCACCTGGTCCCCAGGCAAGGCAGAGCTGATCCTGAAGAACAGCCCCAGAAGGCAGGTGTTGTGGGTGCACAGTTGTTGGAGCCTGGCAAGTCACTCTTCTGATTGCACTTCTTGCTAGTGCAGGCACTCATGTTTCAGAGGGTAGGCAGAAGATGTAGGTTTGGTGGCTATTTTGATATGCAGCTCATTCTTGCACCACTGCTGGCAGCAGATGGAATGGGAGAGGCTCTTTCAGTCCCCAGAGTGAAGTTCTCTGGCAAAGGCTTCATCTACATATGAGAAAAATATTTTTATGACTACAGCCCTGAATCTGTGAGTCAGGAAATTTAAAATGATAGCTTCTTCAAGGCTTATCCACTGGCTGTTATGTGGCTTGGATGGGATCTCTCTTCCCAGTTTATACCAGTGTCATCCTACTATAAAATGGGAGTAAGTTTTTTATTGGCTGTCATTGGTGCTTTCTGGAATATATGGAGGTAAAGTTGTTTCAAAGTGCTCAGCATTACCATTTTTAACATTTGGGGCTAGAAATCCTGAAAGACTAAGTGCTGTCTGACCTTTCAGCCTCTGCAGGGGAGGAAGCCTTTTCTCCTGTAATGTTTAGCTATTTGCAACCCACTAGATCAAAGGCAAATTGTCAGCCACAAAATCCATAGGACTGATGGGGTTGTAAGGAGACATGGGCCTGAGTGGGATCCCTCAATGTGAAAATAGATCCTCAGGTGGGGAAGATGATGTTGCTCTTCCTTTCTGGTTTCTCTCACTACCATGGCACCTATCAGAAAGCAAATATTCTCTTTATCATCCCTTTTTATTGCATATGTGGGATTTTTTTGTTAGACACCAGCATAACATTTCCTGCTTGTCAGCCTGGGATATTAATTAAAGATATGCAGAAAGACAGAGCCCACAAAATGCTGTTGCAAATCCTGACTGTACTGAACTAGTTGCAGAATTGCAATTCCCCTCATTTCCAGCCGGATGTTTCCTCTGCAGACCCAAAAACGGTGGGAAGTACTGCGTGGGTCGTCGCATGAAGTTTAAATCCTGCAACACAGAACCGTGCTCGAAGCTGAAGAAGGATTTCCGGGATGAGCAGTGTGCCGACTTTGATGGGAAGCACTTCAACATCAACGGGCTGCCCACGAATGTGCGCTGGGTTCCCAAATACAGCGGCAGTAAGTGGCTGGGGGGATGCAGGTCCTGCCTCCTGGATTGCTGCCTAGGGGTGAGGGTGTTCAGATAACGTGCTCCTGGTCTCCCTCCCTCCCCCGCAGTCCTGATGAAGGATCGGTGCAAGCTGTTCTGCCGGGTGGCGGGGAACACGGCCTATTACCAGCTGCGGGACCGCGTCATCGACGGGACGCCCTGCGGCCCCGACACCAACGACATCTGCGTGCAGGGCCTCTGCCGGGTAATCATTGTCCCTCCTCCTCACCAAAGGGAGATGGCACTTTGGTAGGCCAGGCAGGCTGGCGCTTCTGCACCATGCTCCAGGCAGTTGTTGGCATGTCCTCTTCACTCAGAGGATGCCAGCAGCATCTGCAGACTCTGTCAGCTTCAACTGGTCTGAAACTTGTGCCAGCCTCCAGATTTGCTGAAGAGCCACACATGGAATCATAGGATCATTTACATTGGAAAAGACCTTTGAGATCAAGTCCAGCCATTAACCCAGCACTGCCAAGTCTGCCACTAAACCGTGTTCCCAAGTGCCATATCTATGTGTCTTCTAATACCACCAGGGAGGGTGACTCCCACCACTGCCCTGAGCAGTCTGTTCCAGTGTTTGACAAACTTTTTGGTGAAGAATTATTTCCTAATATCAAATCTAAACCTCCCTTGCTGAGCGTGAGGCTGTTTTCTCTTGTCCTGTTGCTTGTTACCTTTGAAAAGAGCGTGATCCCCCACCTGGCTACGACTTCCTTTCAGGTAGTTGTAGAGAGTGAGAAAGTCTCTCCTGAGCTTCTTTTTCTCCAGGCTGAGCTCCTCAGCCCCCTCAGTCACTCCTCATCTTAGTCTAGACCATTCACCAGCTCTTCTTGGGACCCACTCAAGTGGAACATGTTTGCACATCCTGCCCTAAGTTACTGAGGGCTGTGGAATCTCAGCCTAAATCCCAGTGTTGCTTCCTTCTATGCTTTGCCCCAGTTCTTCCTGATCAGGCCCCAGAGTCCTACATTTCCATTCACAATTGTTCTTCACACTTTTCTCTATGGGAACAATTGATGCAAGAATTTTTTTCTAGTGAAAGCATTACCTGGTGCAAACAGTTGTTCTGATTCTTGCTTTGTAAAAAAGCCTTTTGTTGTAAAACCTCGTGGGATGGTCACACTGTAAATCAGTGGAAAAATGTGGGGAAGCAAACCAGTTTATCTCACAGCAGCCTTTTGCATACACAGCTTTTGTGTGACTTAATTAGGAGATTTGTCAATGCTGTTCTACTCTGTATTTGCTCAATCTGTTTTTTTCAATTTTTCTCTTAAAGCAAGCTGGATGTGATCATGTGCTGAATTCAAAAGCAAGAAGAGATAAATGTGGTGTTTGTGGTGGGGATAATTCTTCATGCAAAACTGTTGCAGGCACATTTAACACGGTGCATTATGGTAAGAATCTGTTGCTAAAAACTTTATAGTGAAAAAATGTGGGTCTATAAAAGCCATTATGACACTTAATCTACAAAAACACCGATGTAAAACACAATCCTTCTAGCTGTAGTATATTCCATTTTATAACTATTTATGCTAACCCTAAATGAAAAGTATCAGCTTGTGTAATGTGAGGTAACTTAGCTCATTTCCCTTCCCCTGTAGAAAACAAATCAAATGCCTGTGAAATAGCCTTGACTTTCTGTTGAATCTTTCCTAGGTTATAACATTGTGGTTCGCATCCCAGCTGGTGCCACTAATATTGATGTGCGTC
This sequence comes from Anomalospiza imberbis, assembly GCF_031753505.1. Lineage (NCBI taxonomy): Eukaryota > Metazoa > Chordata > Aves > Passeriformes > Viduidae > Anomalospiza > Anomalospiza imberbis. The sequence continues at coordinate 16,465,547 of NC_089691.1, read as the reverse complement.
AGCACAGTTACTCAGGGAAACCAGAGGATGACAACTACCTGGGTGAGTTGTACTCCTTATTTCAGTCCAGAAATTTCCTTGGTTGTCTGGTTGTGGTGATGTATCTACTGGCAGCTCTCTGCTAGGGAGGTTGAAGATTTCATTTGAGGGAGATGTTTTCTTGGTGAGAATTTTTCTATATCTGCCAAACATTCATCCTTATCTTCTTCCTTTTTTTTTTTTTTTTTTTTTTGTTCATGCCATCCTAGTTGCAAAGTCTGGGAGGTTCACCAATTATAAGAAATATTCCCTTAGGGTGTATCTAGGGCTGTGAAGGACTGTCGAGCCTGGGTGGGAGCTGAGGGACAAAGCTGGGAGCCAAACAGGATTCTGAGCTCTGCTGGAGTCTCCTCACTGCAACTTTATCTCTGCAACTTTATCTCTGCTGTCACCATGCTTTGGCTGGTGCCATGTCCTGAAAGATGTTTGTGTAAACACATACAAAGAGAAATTATTTTCTATTCTTCTGAGAATAATAATTCTGATTTCACTTAGAGTGAGACTTTCTTGTCCCTGCCTGATAGTGACATGTAACTGTAAAGAAATACCCTGCACCAAAGATGCTGGTTTGATTTAAACCTAACAGTAACTTGGCCTTTGGCTGTTGGAATTTCATAATCATTGTTCTCTCTGATCTGTGGCTGTGTCTTTAGAGGCAGATGAAAATGCTTGTGGTGGTGTGTTAGACCACTCTGTTACATGCACGTATATGCTGTTAGCATGGCCATGAATGTCTTTTCCATCATGACCACTAACTCGCCCCATAGATAGTTCTGTTTGGCTTCAATAGCAGAGATAATACAAATGAATATCATGACTGATGTTACACTTCCCAGCTGAAGGCTGATTTTGCCATTAAGTCCTGTGTGGGGTCTTGCAGAGTCTCTGGTCCTCCTCTTTTGCACACCCTGTGCCTTGCAACACCAGCTGTGTTCCAGTAGCACAGGGTCCTGTATTTATATCTTTCAACAGGGCACTTCATCTTGTTCTATCTCACCAAATTCCTGTAACTAGGTATGTTAAAAAGGGGAGTTGGCTGGTGGCCCCTAGCTCATCAAAGGTATAGGAACTCATTTGAGAAACAAGTGCCAGAGACTACCATGCACCAAAAGGAGGCAGTGCTGACAGCCTTGGCTGTCGCTCTGAAATGCCATCCAGGTGGCTGGACCCTTCAATGAGGCAAAAAGTTGAGGTGGTGCAGCATGAATGCACATCGGCACCAAGAAAGTGTTACTGAGGTCTCAGAGTTTTCTGTCTTGGAGGAGGGAGCCAAATTTTATTTTTCCTCTTTCCTGGAAAAAACAGTCCTCCCTATGTTGTGCCTATTCAAACTGGTTCACCCCAGAAGGAGCCCCAAACTTCTCAGTTCTTCTTGGAGGGCCTTTAATCTTCTTGGGAAACAATGAAGTCAAATCTTCTTTAATGTTGCTTTAATATTGCTGGGAAAGCATCTCTTCACATTAGGCCTGACTGGAAGCAAATGAGAAGTGTGCATGTGTCCACTTACTTTGCAGCTCACTGAGTGTGAAATCTTGGGCCCTCAGTTACTGTGAACCTTGTAGTTGCTTAACAATTTGGGAGGAATTTGATGTTGTCATCAAGTCCAAGATGTACCTACTGTTATAGGAGATATAGTAAAAGAGAAGTAATCCTTTAATGAGTTTTACTACTGCCTAATAACATTAAAACCTCTGAAGTGTGAAACTTGGTTGAGTGTAGCCTCTCCTTTGTGAGATTTTCTCCATCTATGCCTTTTTGCTGCTAAGCAGTGTTTTGCTTCATTATCTCTCCTCATTCGATGGAAAAACCTTACCTTTGGTGTTTTGGTGTTTAGATTTTTCAGTACAGGGGCTTTTTAGTAACATAGCTGTGATGGGTGAAATGGTGGGGAAACTAACTTAGGAAATTAGCTACATAATCGCATTAGTGTGAAGTTGTGCAGCAGACTGCTGTTTTCAGGAAACTGTTCCTTTTATAAAGCATTTAGGCTTTAAGCCTCCAGTGCTCTCACATACCTTAAGATTTGGAATAATAAAAAGTATGGGGGAAGGAGGGAGAGGGAGACAAAGGGGGAGATACTGACCAAACTCTCTGTAATGATATACTAGAAAATTATGTTTAGGTAATTAAAGTGCATACATTTACCCTAAGAACACACCTGGAAACACCAGGGAAGCCACCCTATCCATACAGCATGACAAGGTTTGGGCAGGATTATTTCTGCGGTATATGTGGGGATACAGCCTATGTGTGCTCCTTGCAGCAGCCAGCCCAGAATGCCTTTTGGATATCTCTGCATTGGGTTACGGATTAACTGTTTAGCAACAACTTCAGGAGTTCAGCCTTCATTTTTAGGAGGCTTTCCAGTGGAAAAAGGAGAAGGCATAATGTCTGCAAGAGCTCTGCTGCTCACTTTACATCCTTTCTGTTTGAGAGTGCCAGTGGGCTTTTCCCCCCACCTCCCCAGAGAAAGGAGCACTGAGAGCACATGACCCACGCTGTTATGTATGTATGAGTTAATTCTGCCTCTTTAGTTCTTGTTTTTTGCACCTATGCAGCCTTATCTAACAGTCAAGGAGACTTTATATTAAATGGAGACTTTGTCGTCAGTATGTTTAAAAGGGAAATCAAAGTTGGGAATGCTGTGATCGAATACAGTGGCTCCGATAATGGTGTTGAAAGGATTAATTCTACAGATCGGATTGAGCAAGAAATAACACTTCAGGTGAAGTATATGTTGTGTGTATGGACAAGTCTGCCCAGCATTGCTGAACTGAAAACAGTGGGCAGTGATACCTGTTGATTCACTCTGCTTAATTTTTCTTCCTCTCAGGTTTTATCAGTGGGCAATTTGTACAATCCTGATGTTCGTTATACATTCAATATCCCTATTGAGGACAAACCTCAGCAGTTTTACTGGAACGAGCATGGCCCATGGCAGCCCTGCAGTAAGCTCTGCCAAGGTGGGTGCTTGGGAGGGGTAGTTTTGTCCTGGATTCGTTTGGGGTCTGAGCAGTGCATCAAGCAGATCCCTCTCTGTTTGATTTCTTTGAGATTCTCACCCTGTGGGTACGATTGTTTCCGTGGTCTGCAGTGGAGGGTAACATCCTACAAGGTGCTTCTGGGTTTCAGAGCAGGGCACCTTACAGTCCCTCCCAGCCAGGTGAGCCTCACAACCTGGTTTGCAGGTGAGGAAACTGAAGCACAGAAAATGTCATGAGGCATTTCCTAAGGCTGCAAAATCCACCAGTGTCTGGTTTTGGGTCTGCCATCCAATCATTGCCAGTGCCCACCCTGCTAAATACTCACTCAGAGCCCAACCTTGTGGAGTACTGCAGCTCTCTGCCTGTGTCCATCCCATCTGCGATAAACTCCTTCTGCTCCACTTAGTCTTAAACCCCTCTCTGATTCTGACAGAGGTAGAAAAGCACACCTAAAGATCTCTTAAATACTACTATGAAAGGTGTAAGAGAAATTACTGAATTGATCACTTTTCTGCATGACTCAAATCAAGTGCTGGTTTTCTCTGTGCAGGAGAACGAAAAAGGAAGCCTGTGTGTAAGAGAGAGTCAGATCAGCTCACGGTGTCAGACCAGCGATGCGATCGAATTCCCCAGCCTGACCCCACCACTGAGCCTTGTAACACAGAATGTGAATTAAGGTGCACTGTGCTCAGCCATGTATATAAATAACATTGTGTACTTATTATTGACTACTCTTTCCTTTTGTTTCTCACCATAATTCCCTTTCTCACCAGCCTGTATTAGATTTTGAAAAAGAAAAGGATTGACAGTTGCCTCTTTGTCAGACAAGAGGAATTGTCATCCACCAGTGGTGTTTTGAAAGGCACTTTTCAATGTTTTTACATTTCTCTTGCTGGATTCAATTAGAGCTAACTATAACAAAAATTCTCTTAATGTTGAAAAATCTCCCTGTGTAATATAGGGCCTGAAATTTGCATCTGCCTGGATCAGAAATCAGCGCCATTATACATAGAGCCTGCAAAGGGGGGAAAACACATACTTAAAGAAAAAATGTAGCTAAGACTTGGATTTATCACTGTTTATTTAAAGCAAAGAATAGGCTTAAGTGTAGAATGGGTTCAGGGCTGTCCCCAGACAATTCTTGGCAAGCTAGAATTGATGGAGCACAGTCTAAATCATCACAACCCATTTTCCTTTAAAAAACAATCTGTTTTCCTTCCTGGGGCTTAAATGTGGTGGCATTAAGCAATTCAGATGGCCGAGTTTCCCGAGGGGTTTCTCCAGCCCTGTTAAACCGGGGCTGTGCAGGACCGGGTTGTCGCGGTAACAGCTGTTGCCATTGCAACAGGTTGGAAACTTGAGAAGGGCGAAGCAGGAGTCTGAAAAGCATGCAGGGGTGTGAGGCTCCCACCAGTCAGGAGCTATTGATTCCAAATCCCCTTGATCTTATTCTTCTCTGGGCTGTGATTGAGTTTGCTCTCATGGCTTGGGAGCAGGGCTCTGTACTCCCTGTACAGGCACAGGCATAAGCCCGAGGGTCTCCAGGACTCCTAGAGGATGTCACTGCCTCCTCCTCCAGAAGCCACCCTTGCCAGGTGGGAGTGGCATTGGGCTCCTGTTGGCTTCGGGGTCTCCAGCACCTCCCTGGATCAGGCCTCATGTCCAGCATCTCTTTCCAGAGCTGAGCTGATGTGAAGGAGGGGTGTATCCCCAGGTGGGTCATTGGGGCCTCCAGCACTGTCTTTTTTGTCCATCTCATGAAGGAGGCAGCAGGGTGGAAATCTGTCAAGAGAGAACACCTCTAATCCCTGCTGACACAGCTAGGGCATGAGTCCTAGCTTGTCCTAGTTTGCTTGTCCTTTGGAGAGCTGAAACTGCTTTGTGGGTGTCCTTTATTGTAGAACACCTCTCCAGCCTGTGGAGATCATTTTCTGATGCTGTATTGTCCAGTTTTTAGATGTTGAGGTGGCAGGTGCAGGGGAACATGGGGTGGAAAGCTTTCAGAAGTTTTTAGAGCACTGTTCCTTGCTTGGCCATGAACTCTGCTTGCCACCTGGGCTGGTCCCAGAGGATTACAGTGTGGCTTTGCTGTCTTTCTTTTGCTTAAGAAAGACCTTCTGACAGTTCCTTTCCTTCAAGCAGCAATGCCAGGGTAATTTTAAGTCCCAAAGCACTGGGAAGTGTGACACAGAGCCAAAACTTCCTGTTCAAGAGCATACATTCCTTATTTCTGTCAAACACCCTTGAGCACGTTCCCTGCAGAGCCCGGGGCTGATGTTTGCTGTCCTCGGCGCAGGTGGCACATCGCGAGGAAGAGCGAGTGCACGGCGCAGTGCGGGCTGGGCTACCGCACCCTGGAGATCTACTGCTCCAAGTACAGCCGGCTGGAGGGCAAGATAGAGAAGGTGGACGACCGCTACTGCAACAGCCAGGCCAAGCCCAGCACGAGGGAGAAGTGCACTGGAGACTGTAATGTGGGAGGATGGCGGTACTCGGCCTGGACTGAGGTAAGGGATGCTCTGTGGCACGGCAAATGCTGCTCCTTGCACAGGAGTACAATGGGCTGTTTAGGTTGCTAACAGAATATATGTAAAATATGGCCACAGTGGTTCTGCTTTCATTGCTTCCTCTGGAGGACACTCTAATCTGAATCAGCCTGGTACTCCTTACCTTCCACTGCAATTAATCTATACTTTAAGTATCTGTCTTCATTACATGAAGCTCTGCTAGCTGTCTTCTGTCATCAAAGCTGTCACCACTGCCAGGAGCTTGGGAGGACATGTTGCTGTCATCAGAGGACTTAGGAAATTTGTTTCTTTTGCACATCTTAGCTTTTGCATGAACAAGAAAATTCCTGGATGCAGGCACCAAGAGATTGACGAGCCTGGGGTTTTCCAGGAAGGGTGCAGTGAAGGGGGGCTGGCTGCTCAGAGAGAGTTAATCTCTCTTAAAATGAAAATGAACAGCAGCCATTTAGGAGAAATGAAAGGCAACACTTGTAAAAGTAATAATGGGGTTATAACCTGAAATGAATTTGTGAAAATCATTGCCATGACATTTTATTAAGCATAGCAAGATTAGCTTTTTAAAGGAATACATAAAGTAAAAGCCTGTTACTTAAAGTATAAATTGCTGTTCCGGAGGTTTCCTGTAGTCACTCCACAGTGACTGCAAAGAGGGAGGAGGCAATAGCAGTGGAGTGGCAGGAAATATTGACTGGGCGTGTGTCCCTCACAGTGCTCCAAGAGCTGTGGCGGGGGCACGCGGCGGCGGCGAGCCATGTGTGTGAACACCTACAACGACGTGCTGGACGACAGCAAGTGCAGCCAGCAGGAGAAGCTGACAGTGCAGCGATGCAGTGACTTCTCGTGCCCACAGTGGAGAACTGGTGACTGGTCTGAGGTAGGTGCTGGTCACCAAGGTGGGCTCGCCCTGCTGGTCCTCCACCCTGAGGGGCTGGTGTCTGCAAAGAGGTGTCTCCATCCCTGCTCGTCTGTCATTATTTGTTTGTGCATCCTGCAGAAGGTAGCAAGCCTGTGCACAGGGAGGCTTCAGACAGGTAGCAAAGTCATTGGCCTTATTACCAATGGTCAAGTGGCCGCTTTCCTCCCTGCAAAGCCGCAGGGGGTTAATGTCTCTGCAATCCTGCAGTAATTTCTCCCCAGTTTTTCCGTAGTTCTGCTTTGCATTTGGGAAGAAAAATACCTTCTGCCCTCATTTTCCCTTAAGATTGTCCTCAAGAGCCCTGGCAGCTCTGGCTGTCACTGGAGGGCAGGATTGCACCCTGCTGATGTTTTGCTCAGCCTCTCTCTGCTGTTTATTACCTCTTCCACTGCTGCTGGTGTTTTTTGCAATGCAACAAAACAATCATGATAGGTTTGTCTCTGCAGCAGGACTGGGGGTCCTGGAGAACAGTCTTCAAAGGGTACTCATCATCATTGTGGCCAAATTTCTTTTGTTTCCATGATTCATATTCTTTTAGGGCATAATGAAAGCAAAATGGGAACAGGGATTGTTTTCTACCAAACGTGTCTTCTGATTCGAGCTGGTGGCAGTCCAAGCCATGCCAGGGCAGTGGAAGAAGTGCTCACAGCCTGCAGAAGCCAAGACCCTTAAAATGCACGCTCAGGAAGAACAAGTTTTTTAGAAACACGCTGTTGTGCACAGCTAAACCCCCACAGGGCAGTGCTGTGCCTTTCCCCTGTGTCTCAGCTGCTGGAAGTCAAGAGCCTTTGTGGTCTCACTTTGCCCACGCTGAAGGATTCTAGCCTAGCTGTGCTCTCCATGATCCAGCCCCTGCTCTAGACTAGCTCCTGAGAGCAATCTTCTTGTTGACAAGACACTCCCCTGTCTTCCAGGACATGCTGATGTTAGCTAAAGAGTTGCACTTCAGCACCAGGATTTTTTTAAGCAGTGGTTGCAGTAGGTCTCCAGGTTTATTTTCCAGTGCCAGGGCAGGTGCTGAGCTGGCAGTGCATCCCCAGCACCACCTGAGCTTGCACTTTTCTCCTCACAGTGCTTGGTCACCTGTGGAAAAGGGCACAAGCACCGCCAGACCTGGTGCCAGTTTGGAGAAGATCGATTGAACGACAGGTTTTGCGACCCCAAGACAAAGCCGGAGTCGGTGCAGATGTGCCAGCAGCAGGAGTGTGCCTCGTGGCAAGTGGGGCCATGGGGGCAGGTACCGCACAGCCCCACAGGGCTCCTGGCTGGGGGGACCTGGGTAAGGGTGGCTGGGGCTGGGCGCTGCCCTTTCATCCAAATTCAGCAGCATAACTGTGTTAATTGATTTGCACACCAAAGCAGCCCTCTGTTTGCTTGGGTTCAGCGGATAGGCAGCAGTAACAGTACCTGCCCTTTGTGCTAAATTTAATCTCTGTCATATTGAATTGGCCATGATTTTCAAAAAAAGAGGTTTCCAAGGTTGCGCTCCTAAATCCATATTTAGGCACGTAAATACATGCCCTAATTTTCACAGAAAAGCTATTCACATTGAATAACTTTTGTTGCTTTTAATGTTTTCCAGTTTCTGGTTTAGTGAGGGTTTTTTTTTCTGTTAAAATATAAGTTACTCATTCCTCCCAGAGTGTTCTGGCATCTGCTTTTTTCACAAAGCTGATAGCTCTTGACTTAAAAAACAGCAACAAACCCAGACCAGTTGTCCCAGTCAGACATATTTCCCATCAGTAAAATTATTCATTAGCTGCTCTTGCTACCATGGGGCTGAACAACCAATTTTAAAGAAGGATATCATACAGGTTCTACCAGACTCTGATTCTAATGTTTGCAGCAAAGTAAATCATTTCAGTGCTCCACCTTCATTCCCAAAGAAGCAAGTGAAGCGTGCAAGGCACGGGTGGCTGCAGCAAGTTAAAACTTTGACCTAATTTAAAGCTGAAGTGCATGAAGTGGAGAGAAACCAGAAGGGAAACTGTCTTTCATTTTTGCTGCTCTTGCTACGTGCCTAAACAGAAGCTGGGCTAATAAATACTTTCTAACCAGAGCACCTACTCAGACCCAATGCTCTTTTCTCCCATCTTCTTCTCCCAGTGCACTGTGACTTGTGGCCAAGGCTACCAGATGAGAGCAGTGAAGTGTGTTATGGGCACCTACATGTCAGTGGTGGATGATAATGAGTGTAATGCTGCAACCAGGCCTACAGACACCCAGGTAAATCCTACTCTCTTGTCTCCATCTCTTCCCAGTGTGTGTATAGAGGCATCCAGGCTACAGATTATGGGGACATCTTGTTACAGCAAAGCTTTGCCCTCAATGCCAGCCCTGCAGAGCGGTACCTTGGGCTGCTCATGATTGTTGGAAAGATGCAGGACAGCACCCTGCTTTGGTAGAAATGGGATAGATAAACTGTGTTCAGGGAGTTCCCATCCAGATCCTCTCCATGTGGTTCACCTTACACTCTGAAGCACCAGATTGCCAGAAAGGCAGCAGACAACCTATGAGGGTATCAGGACTTTGTGGGTGAAGATTAATTACCTTTGCTTATGGTTTATATCCATGGAGCTCTAGTCATGCAATGGGATGTGAGGGTGTGTTCAGATGCACCAGTAAAGCTGGACTCTTAAGAGCTCATGAGCTAAAGAAATTGCAGTGGATGAATCTGGGATAACAACAAGAGACCACAAGATTGAGACAGTATTTACTGGCCTCAGAGGTTCAGGTTTTGACACAGCAGACGCCTCCTTTGACTTGCATGGAGTTGAGGATGCCTGGCTGCAGTCTGGGCTAATGTGGCTGCAGGACTGTTGCTGTTGCCCCTCGCCACAAATGATGGTGAGGGGGCATAATTTCTTGTCTGCTGCATGTGACAATGTAATGTTTGTGACAGCTGTAGTTCCAGACATGTCCTCTCTGGCCAGATAAATTGAGAAATGTTGCACACCCTTTGCAAATTTGCTGAAGAGGCTTTCCATGCTGTGTACTTGGAAGCAAACATGTAAATTCCCATTTCAAGCAGAGGGTATATCCAAGGTGTCTGGAGGAGCTGAATAAAACAGAACATTACCATCTATCTGTCATCTAGGAGAACTGTAGTGCTTGTGCCCTGTGCAGCTTCAGTCTTGCATGAACTCAGAGTTTAACTAAGGCCACAACATTTGGGAAGGAGCTGTTTTTCCCATGTATGGAGACCAGTTGCACTACAGTCAAGGGGTAACAAACCCACCTGTCATCAGCCATCATTTGGCACGCGTGCCTCCAGCATAAGTGAAATCACAGCAAAACAGAAATCGGGTTTGCCATTTGTCAGGAGCTGCTCTCCCCCTCACAGGGGCAATCACTATTAATTTCCTTTTTGGCAAGGAGTACTCAATGGAGTAAAGTCATGGATGTTCATAGTTTCTGGCACCAGACCTCCTGGGAGGTCCAGGCAGAACCAGAGCCCTCCTGTGAGGCACTGTACAAAGACTGAGCAGAATGACACGTCTGTCCCCAAAACCTCACATTGCTTGGTGTGTGGTGGAGATCAGCACATGGATATAGGTGGTCTGGTGGGCTGCAGGGAATCAAAGGGTTGCAATCAGCAGCATAACCTTTATTGTGTGGGCTGCAGGTCTCACACTGAAGGAAGGAAGCTTTGAAGGGAGATAAAGTTGCTGTTTTGCAGATGTGTGTTCATGCCAGAACGTTTAATGAACTTTCATCTTTTGCCTCAAAAACATCTGGTTTTAATGCATGGAGATGGCACATGGTTATGGGGATCCCTATTGTAGAGTCCCTAATAAGTCAAAAGTCCACATAGGGTACTGCATATGAAGGCCCCAGGATACTGATGCTGAGTTTTGCTGATTCACCAAGGGGATGCAGGGAGGAAGCCTGCCTGCACAACATGTGCAGGTCACAGAGTTTCAAGATGTTGCATGTTCTTCATAATCACATTGAAGAGGAGGTGGTTTAATCAAAACATCTGCAAATTCTTTATTTCCTGCTTTCCCCATGTATTTTCTGTACAGGACTGTGAAGTAGCTGTATGTCCTTCCCATCCAAATAGTCCTGAAGCCAAGAGAGCCATATCAGGCATTCACAGGACACAGTGGAGATTCGGATCCTGGACACCGGTAAGCACACATCATAATACTTTCAGGATTATTTTACAGTAGACAATGTGATATTTTTAAGTGCATATGCCCAACTTTTCATTACAAAGTCCTTGCAATGTATGTCAGGCAACTTCCTAGTGTAGTGTTCTTTGCTCTTCCCTAGTGCTCCGCAACATGCGGGAAGGGAACGCGGATGAGATACGTCAGCTGCCGGGATGACCAGGGCTCCGTGGCCAATGAGTCAGCTTGTTTACACCTTCCAAAGCCGTCAGCCACAGAAATGTGCACCGTGACACCGTGTGGGCAGTGGAAGGCGTTGGAGTGGAGCTCTGTAAGCATCACGCTGTCTCTTGCAAGAGACCTCATTGCTGGAAATGTGCTTCATTAATCTGTCATGCTTGCCCTTTTATAAGTGAGGTTATTTGGGTTTTCTGCTGTTCATTATTAGTAAGAGCTGTTTTTCAAAACTGGAAATGTGACCATGTCTTCTTTTCCCACTGTAATGCAGTGCTCGGTGACTTGTGGTCAAGGTAAGGCAACGCGACAAGTGATCTGCATCAATTACAGTGACCAGCTGGTGGATAGGAGCGAGTGTGACCCAGACGACCTCCCTGCCACCGAGCAAGACTGCTCCATGTCTCCTTGTCATCCGAACAGCCATGACTACGGCAGGCCCATCCCCCCTTTCCTCTATCCGGATCATCGCCTCAAACCGCACCCTGGGGGCAACCCGAACCGAAACCGTGCACATATACCAGGAGGCAATCAGTGGAGGATAGGCCCCTGGGGTGCTGTAAGTGCTCTGATTCTCTTATTCTTGGGTTTTCTTGGGTTTTGTTTCTTTCCCAAAATCCATACTTTCTTAAACTCAGCACAAAGGGAAGAGAGAGAGGGACCTTTCTCCCCACTCTCTGGTCTCTGCTCACACAAGCAAGTGTTGCAGAAGGGCTCAGGCATCACTTGTCAGCCTCTCATACCTCATATCTCCAAGGCAGTCTAGGCAGAAAGCTGACAACATCATTTTATATGAGGCAAAGGCTGGCCTCTGCTTCTTGGCTGTCTCCTGGGACATTTACAGTTGTGCAGAGTTGTTGCCAAAGCACAGCAGAGCCATGATGCCAGCTCCTCTCACTGCAAACAATATGCAACGCTTTATCATGGAAGTCTCTGAAGGGAATTAAGGACAAATGGGATGTCAAACACTGCAGCAGGGATTACTCACCTGCTTAAAACTAGGCTGGCGTTTACTTTCTTTGCTTAGTCAGCACCTAAGTCATTGCACTGCTATTAGTAATAGCTGGGTTTTGAAGTTTAATAATACCTGTTAGCTGTATTAAACTTCTAGCAGTGCATTCCCACGGTGCAAGGTACTGGGAAGGAGCTGGGAATGCAAACTTATTCCTGGACTCAATGAAGCTGTGGGCAATTGTGTCTTCCAGTGCTCTAGTACGTGTGCAGGGGGGTTCCAGCGGCGGGTCGTGGTGTGCCAGGATGAAAACGGATACACTGCAAATAACTGTGATGAGAAAAGCAAACCCATGGAGCAGAGATCATGCGAATCTGGCCCCTGCCCTCAGTGGGCCTATGGCAACTGGGGAGAGGTGAGTGCACCATCCATCTGGGCTCCCTGCCCAGGGCAAGACTTTCATTAGCAGGTGGCTGAAAAATAGGAGAAGAGAGGGGTATTGTGGTGGCATTTATTAGAAGGATTGGAACTTGAAGGGCAGCCTCTGATAAATGAGTGAACCCAAGCAGTTGTTGGGCGGTGTTTTCATTTCCATTTGTCATGGGAAAACTTTCTTCCCAAGCAAAAGTAAGTTTTACAAAAATGAAGATTTTTTTTTTTTAAGTGAAGCCTAGTTTAACTGAAGGCCTTTTTTTTTTTAATAAAAGTGCTGCTCCCTTTTGAAAATTAGTCTGAGATGAGCAATTGGAGATGTAAACCTCCATTATCACATTGAGTCAGGCAATATCATGGTGGAGCAGCATGAACAGCTTTAGGGAGAGAGAAGCTGAGGCAGCTGAAGGTCCATCATGAGAGGGATTTGGCTGGAGTGGGTTAGTTGGGAACAGAAACTACCATTGGTTTTTTGAGGTGCTAGTGCTTCAGGCAGCAAGTGAGCAGTATTTTTGCTGTCCCAGCAGTGATTGCTCTGTCCTCTGCTGACTTGCAGTGCACGAAGCCATGCGGAGCAGGGACAAGGACACGGCTGGTGGTGTGCCAGCGCCCTAATGGAGAAAGATTTCCGGATCTGAGCTGTGAAATCCTTGACAAGCCACCAGACAGAGAGCAGTGCAATGTGCAGGACTGTCCTAGAGATGCTGCCTGGAGTGCTGGTCCTTGGAGCTCGGTACGACCATAAACTCTTTCTCTTTACGAACTATTTTGTAGATATCCCCTAACAACATTTAATTTGCTTCAAACCAAGGTGCTAATGCTTCATTTCTTAAAACTGCACTTACAGAGGATTATTTACAATATATTCAGAATAACACCTGTTCAGGAAGGGCTTACATTAGGGGAGCTCTGGTCCTTTAATTTAAAAGGCACTTTCTGCTAAGTAGCCACCTTTGTCCATTTTATTACACTGTGCAAGTGCTGTGCATTATGAATCTTGGTTCTAAGTTTTTGCATATGGATTTAAACCTGTAATTTAAGCAGTACATTTCCATTGAAGTGAAATTGTACTGCTCTTTAATGGTAATACTGCACTGGGCACCTACTGGTTTAGCAGTCGTGTGTTCTCTGCCGAAGGCCAGAGAAGTGGGGAGAATGTGCTAAATGGCATCAATTTCCAGGCATGTATAAGTGTGTATAGATGTGTGTGCATGTGGGCACATGCCCACCCACAGACCTACATAGAAACATGTGTGCATTCACACCTGTGCTCTATTTCTGTTCCTGTGTATATAATAAGACTGATGTGCAGTGCAAAGGCACCTGTAAGCTATTCTCATGCATCTCTCTGCTTCTGGAGAGTGATTGTCTAGTTTGATCTCCAGCTGCTGCTCTATCACCACACCAGCAAATGATCAGCCAGGTGCTGGAAGGCTTAAAACCCTGGCAGTTTCCCAATAGCAAAATAGTATTTGGAGCAGAGGTGTCTTACTTTGCTCCTTTGGAGGAGTCTGCTACAGAGATGCTCTTGTGAGGGCAGAGCAGCCCTGAACCACAGGGTTGTGGTGCTATTTTGGGTACCACACCTTTGTAATTCTCCCTGACCAGAGCAGCAACCTTTTCTGTGAACCTGCACCAAAGCAAGTGCCACCTGAAGTGCTTCTGGAGCCCTGGAAAACCACAGACCTGTCCATTTTGGAGTGGCCTTCAAACAGATGTATTTATTGTGTATTTTGTTATAAAAGCATTTGAAGACAATTTTTTAAAAAGTCTGATTCAAAAGCACTTTATAGGAAAAGAAAAAAAGAGGCCTGTTTTTTAATGTATTGGAATTCCTTGATTGTCATAGTTTGGAAAGTCATCTTACCAAAACCTGCTCTCCTTCTGTGAGTGCTTTCAGTAACATGGATGCCTTCAGTAACACTCTTCAATATTTTTATCATACCTCAGTGAGTTCTGCAATAGCCATAAAACTGCTGAACCGGTGTGTATCCAGTGCTTCACCAGTACAAGAGACAGTGCTATGAAATATTTCATTTGAGGTGCTAATGTACCCCTTGTCCATCAACCTGGCTGGTGCTAAGGAAGAGCGAGGTGAGGTAAGCAGAGGTAGCGATGCGTGTGCTGGCTGCCCTGCAGGATTTGCCAGCTGGGAGGTGCTGCCAACTTTGTTTTACCTGTGCTGGACCATTTGCAAGAGCCAAAGGTGTGGACAGAGTTGTGTTTAATCCTGGTGTCACTGAGCTTCTTCGTGATTATTGAGGAGCAGGCTCCAGGGCTGCACCTGCTTCTCAGTGTTAGAAACACAGGGTGCAGTCCTCTAGTCTGATGGTTTTCTTTTCACCCAGGAAACGTTCCCTAGGCTCCACTCTGTTGTATTAGTCTCTGTGGGTTGTCCCTGCTCTCCTGGGAGCAGGTGGGACATCTGGCAGACAAGTGGAGGGCAGGGACACCCTGTCCTGCCTGCAGTGTCTCCTCCTGGCTGGCGCAGGGTCACAGCCCTGGGGAAGGGGCTGCAGGGCCGAGCCCCCGTCATTGCCATGAACGGATTTGATTTTTCAGTCTAATTCACCAAGGTGTCCTTGGGCTCTGACATAGGAGACCCAGAGCTGTTTGAAGACTGAGAAGTATCTATGGGGTCCCCAGGGCTTCATTCCCTCCAGCAGAACACTCCACGTGTATGTCTACCTCGTGCTACTACTGTAGGTAGTAACGGCCAAATTTTTCTCCTTTAGTGTGGTATCACCTGGATTTGCTTTAGCTCTGTCATCGGTTGCAAACATCATTCTGTAGCTGTACATACTTCATCTGTTGGGATGGAGTGTCACTACCATATTTTTTTGGTCACTTTTGAAACAAGAGTATAGTATTAGCTGAAACTTTTCAGCAGTATGGATTTATGTATTTATGTAAAAGTGTATTTATTTTTCCAATACTGTTATTTAATTTTATATAAATATTGCATACATTTACAATGTTTAATGTTAATGTTGAAAGTGAAAATTAAAGACAAGTAGAATGTAATCATAAATGAATTTGTATAATGATTTCTTGAGTCTTTTGCTAAATTCAGATCATATACTTAGTTTTGGTAACTTTTGCTAAATTTTCTGAAACAGTTCTGCAATGTTCCATCTTTTATCTGGCTTTTCTTTTACTTGCTTTGTTCTCCAACAGAAATTGTCATTCTCAGTGATTAAACAAACACAGTTAAAGGTGTATGAATTACAAAGTTTGGATAACTAATTTCTTGCAATCATGTGACTTGCTTAGCATTACTCAAGTTTCAGTGAAATTAGTACTATAAAATACGTACAAATTAAAGCAGAGAGAGTCTGAAGCACCCAGTCTGCAGTCCTCGGGCAAAATTCCACTGGGATTTTATACAGTAAACAAGTGATCTTTATCTGGCTGGTTAAATGCAGGTTTGGAAGAGATAATTAAATGGATAAACAGATTGTATGTGTAAATGATAATTTTACAACAAGAGACTGGTGAGACGTCTTGTCATTATAATGTATGTTCAAAGAGGACTGAGAGGAGGTGACACTTTTATTCCCTTGCTTATTTAAGAACATGTATTTACCCATTGCAGAATTGTACACCATGTGATAGACCTGACCTTCTTATTAAAACCATGCTTTAGAAAATGTGCACTGACTGTCACCAGAATACAGAGAGTGTTTTTCCTCCTCTGAATGCTTTATGGTATGAATGCAGATCTCCACACACACTCTTGAATCCTGAGAGGAAATCTTGCCATG
The DNA here is from genome assembly GCF_031753505.1 of Anomalospiza imberbis. Taxonomy (NCBI): domain Eukaryota; kingdom Metazoa; phylum Chordata; class Aves; order Passeriformes; family Viduidae; genus Anomalospiza; species Anomalospiza imberbis. The sequence goes on along the minus strand of NC_089691.1, from coordinate 16,449,586 downwards.
TTCTCCAGAATGAGGGAGATGTTCACAACAAGAATTACCCATTGCTTCACTTAAAACCCAAGGTTTGGTTTTAATAAATATACCCATATATATACCATATATATAAAATATATGCATAACCTCCCTTAAAGCACCTGAAGCGCCTGTCTTGGAGCAGATTTGCTCCATGCAATAATCTCTGATATTTTGAGTTTGCCTTAATATCCAACTGTATCCTGATACAATTTATGAATAATGCTGAATTAACTTGTTGTGGGCTTCTCATTCTTTCCGAGTTAGGGAATGGTTACAGATAAGGTAAAAACAATTATATCTCACAGCAGCCTGCTTCAGTTGGGTGAGTCATTTGGGCTTCACTGCACAGGGCAGTGATCATGTGACTTCGACCTCTGGAAAGTGGGTGGGTGAGGTTTAGATTTATTTGGGGTTTGTTTGGTTTCTTCCCAAAATATTATAATTTTAAAAGTAGTCTGCCTTGTCAAGTGCTTGTCAGTCTTGGATATCTGAAGTTCAAGCTGCTGGTGCAGTGGTTGTGTAGCTCTCAGTGCTTCCCAGCTCTGTATCCTGTAGGCAGAGGTGCTGGTATCAGAGTCTTTGAGGGCCTTTTGCTCTAATGAAGAATCAGAAGGTTACTGTCAGGTAATTAGAACATTAACCAGCAAAGTTCCAAAGATGTGTGTTCAGGTTTGGGCTAGGACAGCATTGGTTTCCCTTGGCAGGAAGCTGGTGGCATTGGTGGCTTTGCAGGGCTCTTTGCACACAGGGATAGAGCAGCAAAGGAGCTCTGAACTGGGAAGTGGAAGAACTGCCTGGCCAACATCTGTGTCAGGCAGCTGGCACTTTGGAATTTTAATCCTAAAGTTGGTGTCAGTGGAAACTTTGGGTTATTTGTATTTAATTCTGTCAAAGCCCCAACATGTTTGGAAAATGCCTTCCCCATGCAGCTGGCTGAAAATAGGCTGCTCAACAGCAATATTCTCTGTGTCGTTGTTCTGATAATGTTCGTAGCAGGCAGGATGTCAGGTCTTGCTAAGGCAGAAGTGATAGCCAGGGACAGATTTGGTTGCAAGTGTATATAAGTGTATATGTTCCCTTCTTCTCCTCTGCAGAAAATGAATTTGCTGTGACAGCAGCATTGCTGAACTGCTCTTGGGGTTTTGTGTGAAGGGTCTCAGCCTGTTGCTCCTCTGAGGCAGTGGTGATGCATGCTCATGCATCTCTCTCCTCACCTCAGTGCTCACAGCTGGTGGCTCCAAGGCAATCACAGGTGGGCAAAGCCAGTGGTACCCAGGTGTCCAGTGGAGTCACATCATTTTTTTCATCTCTTTTAACCCTAAAATCTCTGATTTTTGTTTTCCTTTCCATTTTTATTTTTTGCCTATTATCACCATCTTTCATTGCTCCTTCTGATTCTACTTAAATAAGGAGAACTGTATAGGTATACTTTTGTAATCAGTTCTCTGTCTCATCTTTGCTGGTGTTGATGCTCCATTAGCAGGAAAACAACCATGGAAGCCCATCAGCTACACCCTGCAGGTGAGGGACCACCCTGGGGCACTGTGTGCTTAACACTGAGCCAGCACCTTAGTGATTCCTGGATCAACTCCTCACAGGACTGATCTCCTGCAACTTAAAGCTCAGCTGTTGCAATCCACTCTCACCCTAGCACACCCCATTGGTCTTTATACCCCTCATGACCTTTTAGTGTGATGGAGAAGTAAAAGGACTGGTCAGCAATGTCCCTTCTGACCTCCCTAATCCGGTGACTAAATGCAGGGGAATGACAAGGGAAAGGAGCTGCAGAGGATCTCATCTGCTGTCCTTAAACAACCTCTCCTGTTGCCACTGCCAGGACAGACAGGAGCTGAACCAGTAGTTAGACTCACAAAGGTTATTTTCAGGTATCTTTAAAATCCTCTCGTCCCTTTGCCCCTAGACAGTGCCTATTCTCCCCAAGTTCCTCAGTGCACTTTCCCACTCAGAGTAGTCTCTTTCCTCCCATAGTGCAGTGGCTGTTTGGCTGCATTTGGCATGCCTCTGTGGTTGCCTTTTTACACCTCCTCCCTTACACATTTTCTCAATGAAATAGTCATTTTCTAGGCCTAAACTCAAACAAGAAATGGTGAGGCTGCTGTTCAGCAATGGCTGGCTTCAGGCCTTGTGTTATGGGTGGCCCATCCCTGGCTGCAGTCTCCTGCACATCTGCTCATGCCCACACAGGAGAAATAAAGCAATAAATAAAAGGGCAATTGCTGGGATATGTGTCTCCCAAAGCACTGGTTCTGAATACAGGAATGCATTAGACTGCAAGGGACACATTGAGGCAGTAACACACTTTCAGGGATGAGTGTGAAATGCAGCACCTTCAGCCAGATCCCTGAGCTGGGTTTTGGGAGTCTGCCTGTGGTTTTGCCCATTTTCCAGAGTCACACTCTATACTCCACACTGCAATCATTGCTGTTGCTCAGATCCTAGGGATTTAGAAACAAGGATGTATAACAATGAGGTACACTAAGCACAAAGAGATTTACTGTGCTTCTGACTTTCCCAATGATTGATTTGTGCAGTTATTAAGAAAAAGATGGTGTAGTCAGTCCTGTTCCAAAGGCACTTAAAGCTCTATTCATATTTTAATTTTACTAGCACACAGGGGAGGTGAGTGATCCAGCAGCATGGATGAAAATCTGTCTGATGCCCAAGACCATATACAGGTTGACAATATTTGTCCCCAGTGCATTAAGCCAAGATTCTTATTTATAAAATGGGGGAGCAAGCAGCAGCCCAGTGCTGCTACAACCCCCCAGTGTGAAGCACACCTGTGAAACAGGGCTGACATTTCTTGGAGAGCTCCTTACTTTGTGTTTTACTCCATCCAACACAGAGAAATCCTGTTCTGGAACAGAATATCTAAATGGCATTGTAGTACCACTGTTCACTGGAAATATGAAGTGTCAGTTAGCTGAGGCACCTTGCTGCTTCAAATGGTACTCTCCTAGAAGTGCCATAGTATGGAAAATAGGCTTCATCAGTCCCTTCCACATCCCACTGTATTGGTGTCCTTAGGTAGCTCACACATCTCCTCCTAATTTGAGGAATTGCCATCTACTGCCACCCTCTCTGGAGAAAACTGCAGTGGCTCTATGGGGCTTTTCTTTGTTGTTCAAGGTAAATAGTGTGGAGCAGGGCAGGGACACAGATTTAGGAGAGCTCTGTGTGCTCACAGCCCTGCTAATTTCTGTGCCTGGTGAAGTCTTTTGTGGTGTAACAACAGGGCAGGGAAGAGAGGGGGAGAAGGTGCTGCTAACTGGGTGGATGCTGCAGAAGAGGAGATGCATGGCTTCTCCTGCTGCAGTTACCTCTTTCTTGTCATATATCTTGTGAGGTTTCCCAGCTTGGGGAAATTATTGTATTGACTTTAGCACTTGGGCCTTAAATCTTGCAGGAGTTAAAGAACCCAGGAGCATTCTTTCCTCTGGGCAATTTATGCTGGAGCAGTGGGCTCCAGACACACCAGCTCTTACTTCCTCAGCAGCAACACATCAAATTGGGCCCTTTTCTCTGAGAAATTTTCCTCTTTTTTTCTGGTTTTTTTTTTTTTTTTTAATGTGTTGTAAGACATCATCTGAGGTCTGAGGCCACTTACCAGTCCCTGCAGCTGAGTTTGGTGGTGGGAAGGTGAAGATTTAGGGTTTTTTTGGTTTTTTTAGAAGATTTCTCCCTTTTGCAGTAATGACTTGGGAAGCTCTGTGCCTCTGCTTCAAGCCAAGACCAGAGCCTCTGAAGGATGGGAGATCCTGTGGCCACTGCAGAGACAGGCCAGCATGGAAGTTCCCTCTTGCCCATGCCTGGAGCAATGAGGGCTCCTTGGGATTGCTGGGGCAAAGCCTGCTCCTCTTCAGACTGGGGGCTGTCCTCCAGCTCTAAGAGGGCTCCTCAGAACACTTCCACAGGGGCTCTGGACAACGCTAACAAATACATTCAGACTGTACATTCCAAAATCCCTAATGTTCGTGCTTTTTTTTCAATCACCCCATTTCTCTGAGGAGTCGATTTGGATTAAACATTTCTAAAGCCTCTTTCAAAACTGCAGTGCAGTGCTTTGATATGTTTTGTTCAGGTCTCTGGTCCATTTGCCCTCCCTTAAATGTAGACACCCCTCTTCCCTTTTAAATGTACAAGAATCACATGTACTTTTTGGCCGTGCACCAGCTAAAATCACCATGACCATACACATTCAGCACCTCGGCTCCTTAGTTTGTGAGGAAAGGAAGGTCAAGCTGCGTAACTCCTGCCCTGCATGCATCCCTACCCAATTTTAGGGATTTCTCACCATGCCAGTGCAGATGGGCACAAGACCGTGCTAAAATGCATCAGTGGGAGAAACGGGGCTTTAGAGCAGCAATAAATATTTCCTAAACATCTCCTAAAGTGCTGCAGCCTTGCTTTCAGCCTGTCTCACTGAAGCCAAGGGAATTACCTACTGAAATACCTTGCTGTTGTGAAGCTGATTGGGTTTGGAGGCCACAGAGCCCCTGTTGCTGAACAGCTCACAAAGGTTCCAGCATTTTAAGATTCCTGGTAAAGGTTCAGCTGGTGAGGAAGGATCCAGGCTTTCCTTGGTGATGTGTCTGTTGATGTCCTTTGTGCTCAAGAGACTTCAGAGGTACAGAAGTCACAGGTTTCAGTATCTGACAGCAGCAGTGTTAGTGGTAGGAAAAGGTGATACAGACTTATAGGCTGCTGAAAGGTAGCTGTGAGGGTACATTGTTGGGTTTGCTTGTAGTTGGAGAAGATTGTTGGCATCCAGGAACACAGCCCTCTTGGAAAATGGGTGTAAAGCATTGGAGGGCTCTGTTGCTTTTCTGCTTTATTTCATCCAACACATTTTGTCTCAGATTGTTGCAAAGGATGAACCAGAGCTTACTTACAGCTGCTGACTTTCTATAAAATCCTTAATGTGGGGCAGTCTAAATCTACAAAGATTGATTTTAATTTCCTCCAAAAAGTTGCTCCTGGCAGAATCTGATAAAGCCATTTTTAGTCTAATCCTTCCCAGCCCTGCCCTTGCTGAGCTATCATTCTATCTTTGGGAATTCATTTGGTGATCACCACAGCTTGCATTCATTGTCCTAAATACCTCCCAAATCGTTTGTGGGCTGATGCACGGTGGGTCTGAGAAGTGGTCTGACAGCATTTTCTGCAACTTTTCACTTCTGGGGGAGAGTGTTCCCAGGTTCTTGCTTGGGATGTGCCCTTCTGCCCTTTGTGGAACTGCCTCTTCAGTGCACAAAGTTTACAAGGAGCAGACATTCCATTTCTTCTTGACTGCTCTGTGGTGCCTTTTTCTTGCTAAGATTTGTTCATTTGTGCCCAGGGCTCTTGAGTCTTCTTGATGCTGGACTGACCCTGCTCCCAGAAATTTTGCATGAACTTTTAAAAGATTTTGAACACATTCTGTTATTTTTTTTCCTGCTGCCAGCCCTATACATCAATAGCATGCAGCCTTTCTGTTTCAGGGAGGTCTTAATGAACAAGATGTACCCTCATCTCTCAAATGATGAAATCAGGAAATGCAGAAAGGCTTATTTTAAAGCAATTTGCACACACTTGTAAAACAGAATGATCATCTCCCAAACTCTGAAACATAAAATAATTTTTTTGTGGAAACAAAAACACAAGCAGAGCAGAGCGAGGCATTGCAGATGTTTAGCATCGTGTTCTGACCTTTATGAAAACAGTTGATATGGAAATATTTCTGCCGTATTTATTTAAACCTTTTTCCTTGCATTTATTTTAACTAGGCAGTATATTTATTTGAAAATATCAGCAGCATGCCAATCTCCAGTTCTTGGCATGTTAACAGCACTAATCATGCAGTAAACATAAAGCCCTTAAATCTGTTCTAAGTGCTTTGATCCTAATGCTCTTAGGAAAATTCTTTTGTTATTGTTCTCTGTGTAAAGTGCCAGGTGCAACTGTGGTGGGTTTAGGAGATAATAAAGATAATAACAAGGGGAAGGTTTGCTAGAGTTTTAGCGTGATGGCTATAGCTGATTTTTCAAAATACTGTTTCTCTATTATTATATGCGCTGCAAACTTTGGTGGTTTTTCTACAGAAACTTAAAAATTAGTTGTTTTCACACCCTCCTCCATGCCTGGCTGTCCTCCCAGATTCATCCAGGGGTGCTGTTTGTTGTTGTGCTTCAATCACAGGCTGTAAACAGCCTTTCAGGGCAGCGTTTTCCACACTTAAGTGGAGGCAGAAGCAAGTGGACCACAGGCATGCCCAAGTACATGTGATCCTTGACTCTAGGAAGCTGATTAGTGAAAAAATTCCATACAGTACCTGGCTACACCTTCAGGGCTGGCCCAGAGGTGCTTAAAACCGTAGAAGCTTTTCTGTTGATTCAGAAAACCTTGGATAAGGTGAGGCTGTTATTCCGGAGAGCCACCATCTGCCCCCAGTACTTGGAAGCATTTTCTATGGGGGGTGTGGGAAAGAAATTCAAGAAAAAGAGGAATGGGAAGACAGTGATTTTGCCAAGTGTTTTGAGGAAGGCAAGGTCAAAGCTTACCTCATTGTGGTACTGTTATTGGTAGGTACCATAAGCAGGCAGCATTTGCAGCCACGAAGAATCCTGTTAATGAAATGCAAAGTTTATCCAGGGTCCAAAATGAATGACAAGGCTGATGGTGGTAGTTGGGTGTAGCACTTCCCAGACTCACATGGCGTTGAGATGCGGCCCACTATTAAATTCTGCTTTGCATGTGGCTCACATATGCTTAAAATCTATGTGCCAGATAAAAGCTGAATACCTGAGATTACTTAGATGGCAGTTATTAAGTAGACTCTTTGCAAAGGAATTTTCAGTCTCTGATACTTGGTTAAATTAGATTATTCAACCTTTCTTTTCTGTCAGTGCAAATGAGATCATAACTCAAATGTGCATGAAAGCAAACGGGTGTTTTAGATCTGAAAATGCACAGCTGTCTAAATATGATTTATATTAAAGGCAGACATAGAAATTATTCATTCCAGCATCTTGGAAATTACATTTAAGTATTAAAAAAATTAACCAAATTATGCTTTAACCTCTGAGTGCACCAAGGTTTGCACGCAGACTCGTTTGATCATGGGATCACAAGATAAATGTCAGAATCAGGCTCCATGTCAAAGTGAAGCATTTTGTACACAGGGAGTAATAATTTTGGAAATAACTGGGACCAAATTGTTTGTGAGATCAAGTATTTATCAACCAGCTTCAGGTCCCCAGAAAGGTGCTTGCATTGTTACACAGTGTGGTTAGTGTAAGTAGTGGGATCCCGTGTATTTTTTAAATTAAGGATGCTCTGGGCTGTATCAGCTCAGGATGTGGGACATGAGTCATGTTCAATGCTGTAAATTTACTCTTTAACTTTGGCTGTCACAGCAAAGTGGCATAACCTGCATGAAGACTGTTTACCAAGGAGCACTTGAATTTTTGTTTAAGCATCAGTATTGGTGTTTAGTCCAAAGACAGTAAGTGGATGAAAATACTAGAAGTTTAGAACTGGGTTTTTAGGATGTGACATTTCTGTCTTGCTGCTGACTTTCGTTGCCTGGGGAGAGAAGTAGAGAGAATGAAAAAATTAACTTCTGATGAAATTTGAAGGCTTATAAAAATAGGGTAACATTAGCTTGATCTTTCTTCTGTTGATGCTAAGGAAAAGAAGTGAAGTTTATGGATCTGGGTAACTTGTGGAAGTTTTATTTTATTGCAAGGGACAGCATTTCTTCTGTTTTTCAGTGCAAGGCTGGATGTTGCTTGTTGGGTTTTTTGGCCAGTCTTCGAATTTGATCTGGGCTCAGGAAAACTCAGAGGCAGCTATCCCTGCTCAGCCTCTCAGAGAAGCATCATTAATGGCTCTTAAAGCTGTTGATTAATGGGACCTCAGTGATCTTTTGTTGAGCTGTAACACTCTTAACTCTGTAACACTGTAAGGAAAACAACCTTTATCAGGGAATCATTTATACAAGTTTTAAGCATCAATATCTGGTTTTAGGAGCTACATCCATTTCTCCCCACATTGGTCTGAACTTCTCAATTTAGAAACTGCTCTCTCGCTTGTTCTTTGTGGGCTGAATGAGCCATAAGTAGGGCTGTAATATAAAATATACACAGGTGTCAATGTATATGCTAATTTCTATTCTAGTGGATCTTCCAAAGCTGATATATATATATATATATATATATATATATATATATATATATATATATATATATATATATATTAGGTTATTTATAGGCTGGGAAGAGTTCAATCTGCAATATATTTCTTGGGAAATATACTGATGGAGTGACTCCAAAATGAAGGTCGAAGCCTCATTTCTGTGTGTTTTCTCCATTCTGAAAAGAAAGCAGAACGATTTATATGGAGAGATGGTTAAAACAGTGTATTTGCCCTCAAGGATTAAACCAGTATGCTTATGGGGTAGCATGTAATGAAGAAATGGAAGCTGAGTCTCTGGGCACATCATGCTGAGTAAGAGGCTTGTTCTACATGAAACTGTCATATTAAATTCGTGTCGTGATTCCAGACCCCTTTGATTCCTAAATCTTTGGAGGAGACTAATCTGAAATCAAAGTGAAGTTGCTTGGGGTTTGCATGCCAGAAGTGGTCACATTTGAAAAAGTTCAGTGAACCTGCAGAGGGAGGTTGAAATTAGTTGCTTCACTACAAAGCTTGCAGCAAACATACCTGCTGGTTTGCTTTTTGCTTTGATTCTCCAGGCTCTGCCTTCTTGCCACCTTCTGAGTTGTTTTCAAAATGCATAAATCTTAAGGATGAGCATGTCCTGGTTTCAGTTTGTTTAGTGAAGTAAAAAAGAAAAGTCAGACTACACTGATAAAACAAACACGAGCTTTTGTACCAAGGACAAGGAAATGCTGCACTTTTCTGCCTCGTCCTTTGTGCAGTTATTTCCCTCTGTGAAGGTGCAGAGCACACTTTACCCTCCTGATTTACCAGTATTTGACATCCCTTTGTACCAAGGCAAAGGGAAACGGTGCCTTTCAAGTTCTTCTAAGTAGATACTGAGGGCTCCTGCCTTGATCCCTGTAAGATGACTCTGCTCCTTTGAAACGACTGGAGCAATGCCAGGAATCCAGGCTGTTATCCCTGCTGAATGTCAGCTGTTTTCTCTATTTTGATACTGGCACTTTTTAGGGCTTTGACCAAGAATATCACTCGATATTAAGTGTCTGCACTCCCCTCAAGCTTTGTGTAGCCTGCTGGGGACCTGGGGAGGTGCTTTTTGGTCAAGCTACAAGAAAATGCCCTGGATAGCCATGGCCCCTGTATGAGTGTGAAAGCTGATCTGTTATTACTTTATATTTACAGTGTTCTGTCTCCTGTGGAAGGGGCCAAAAGCACCGCAGTGTGTACTGTTTGTCAAAGGAAGGGAGGCATGTAGAAGAAGAGAATTGTAAACACCTTGCTAAGCCCAACGTGCAAAAGAAATGCAGAGGGGGCAGATGTCCGAAGTGGAAAGCAGGAGATTGGGGCCAGGTGAGACATGCTGTGTACCCTTTTGCACCTTTTGGTATTCTTCCTCCATCAAATTGGTTAGAGCCTGGTTTTCAATCACTTCTGTCCTCATAAATTATTCAGGGATAAAGGTTTTCGGCCAGATCCTGGTGTCCACTGCAGCTTCATGGACAGTAGTGGAGCAGCACAGATTTGTGCCAGCTGAAAACTAGGCAGCTTGCTTTTAGTGTCTATCTGAAAGCAAATTCCTTGTTGTATATTTTAGGGTTTTGCTAGAAACATCATTAGTATATAATGTTAAAGAGAATCTACTATTTATTCATGTTTTTAATATAATTTAAATATCATAACTCAAATATAATCTTCCTTAGTTTTGAGAAATAAACTCATTGTTTGATTTTCCCTTGTTAAAAAGTCCGACAGTGATGCATAGAGCAGAGGCTGCTGGAAATTAAAAAGTATTTTGAGTTATTAAACTTCTTGCTTGCTGAAAGCATACCTTGAATCCTTGTTTTCCTGAAAATAATGTCTTTGTTATCACCTTGAATCTGCCACATCACATTTTTAACTCTGAACCTTGCTTTTCCCTCTACCTCATTTGTGTGCTAATCCGAGGAATTATTGAAAATCCCAGACTAAATGAACTGTTAACTTGTAAAACATCGTGTTCCCTTGCATTCTGTCTTCCAAATTTAGGTACAAAACACCCATTCTTGCTGCATTCGAGCTCCCTGAAAGACAAACCATTCACTTTGCTACAGGCACACAGGCAAATGTTAGGACTAGGACAGCATGCTGTTGATTAATGTCCACTAATAAAAAAGGGCAATAAACCCATTAATGATCTATGATTGTTTTCAGAATTGTATTAGTTATTTTTTTTAATCCTTACCTTTGGATTGATAGGATAGGAGTACTTGCCATTATGTGGGTGAGGGACTAAGTGCTCGTTCACCATGGAGGTTCAGTTACTGAGGTCTGGGCTCTTTACCTGAGGATAGGAGCATCCAGCCTGTGAAATCCACAGTACTGCTCCCATACTGGAAATTAAGTCAATATTATTACTTTTATTACCTTCAGGACTGAAACCTGAGTTTTATACAGGAGCCAGACTAAAATGAAATGCAAGGCCATTAGACAGTTTTGTGGTATCCAATTTGTACCTTATTTAATGACTATTCCTGAAAGCAGTTTTTACTAATAATTGTAAACATAATAATGTAATGGTCTGTCAATTGCATTAAAATGCACTAATACTAATTGGTAAAAGTAAGTGGTTTAAAATTCCCAGCTTTCCACTGCATCATGGATATTAATTTTATGCAACTAGAGAAAGAAACACAAGTTAATAGGAGGATGAGGTGATTTATGGTCCACGGTGATCTCTCATGACCAGGCAATTAAGGAATATTTGTATGCTAATGATAAGGCTAAGAATAGGCTTTTCCAGGAGTAGCTCCTCTGCCCAGGTTCCTGATGCAGGCTGTGCTCAGTCAGCCAGCATCTTGCTTGGGGAAAAAGTAAAGGGGTAGAAACACATGCTACAATGTCAAATTAGGCTTTTTAAAGCCCTGTCAGATGCTGTGACATGGATCTCTGAGACTCACTGCTGCTGGCAGCATTTTTTTTTTTGCCTGTGACTGATGAAGAGTTGGGGATGTCACGGGCTGGGAATGCTGGTTCTGGGTCCCTTGTAAGGGGGGGTCAGAGATCTAATGTCATGAAGCCAAGCTGGATTTAGGTGCTGAACCGCTTATTAAAAGCATGAAACATACACAGGTTTGGTGCTCTGAATACACAGTAGATCAGGGCATAAATTGGGCATGAAAACTCCATGTGACTTTCCCTACCTCCAGTGCCACTGTTGCAAATAGGAACCATGATCAGTTTCCACTTAGATATTATCCATAAAAACCCCTGACTTTCTGAAGGTCTAATTTTCTCAGAAAATTAATCCCAAAGCTGAGCTGCTGTGCTTTTTCTGCTGAATAAACCAGCAAAAATCTGCATGAGAAATAAGGCGAGATTTTCCCATAAAAGTGGATCCTTATATATGCACAGAACCAATTGCACATACTTCAGTTGTTGGGGTTTTTTGCCTTCTGGAAAAGGAATTACTGAGAAAGTGAAGATCACAAAATACAGGAATGGCTAAAAGTCAGTCTCAGTTGGACACTGGCTGTGCTGGTGCTCCAATCTTAGGTTTTTTTCTCTTTGGATGTTTTGTATTCAGAGGGTGGTTAGTTCTTTTCTGCATTGTTAAGAACCCACTTCCATGGAGCAAAGCATTTTGGATATATCTCTAAAAAGGCTTTTACTCCAAGTCTTAAGTGTGTTTATGTCGGCAATGAAATATCAGATTTAATGTGTTTGTTTCTCCTAAGTAGTGTCAATTATGGCCATTTACCTGTCATTTAACAAAACCACCAATATTTATTCTGCTCTCTGGTATTTGCATACTTCAGCTACAGGCTGAAATCCAGCCCTATATAAAAACACAGGCAGAGCATCAGGTGGAGTTTCTGGCACAGTCCAGGGACCATCCTCTTCCCAAACCCAGGTGTCACACACACTGCAGCCACCCATGAAAAAGCCACAGTGTCACTTGTGCTCTTTTATCCATACCTGGGCTTTTTATGCTGGTGATATATGCAACTCAAAAGATATCTTTAGAGCATGTTAGGCATCCTGGTGTATATGTTTCTCCAAGTTTGTGCCTTTATTCAGTTTAAGAGTCCCCTCTGGAATGTGTAGGACAAAGACCACTGTTAATCCCAGGGAAGCAGCAGCATATGGGAAGCATTTGCATCACTAGTGACAGAAATCCCACTGCTGCTTTCAAAAGCTACACAAAAATGCTCCCACCCTTCTACGAATATCTGAAGCCAGACAAATAGTCACAGTCAGCTTTTCTCTGGTTTTCTTGGCTTTATGGGGCATTTGGATAGTAAAGCAAATAGCATTATGGAGGAATACAGAAAAGGGAATTGCTTCCCCATTAGGCACCACTTAATTCTCTGCCTTAAGAAGGCTCATTTTAGTGGGCATTGCAATAACAGGCTGTGAATTTATTTTCTTAGTTCCTGATATATTAATAAGTAATATTAGTTGTCATAGATAACTAATATTAGTTGTTAATTCAAGCTGTGGTTTTAATACATACCTTTATTTTTTATGCACTTTCTTCTACAAATGCAAATTCTCTTTACTCCAAATCTGTATAGTATACTTTAAGGTCTAGCCAGGAGGAATCTGTTCCAGGGGAATATTAAGTACTGCTAAACATGTTAGTGTGAAGTCACAACACTAAGAAATGTTGCGTGAAAGAAAAAAATAAGCTGTTAATAATATTGCAGTATAGATAATAATTTAAAGATGTCTGAGAAACAGAAAAATTCAAGCATTTGTTGCTGTGCCTTGAAGTTGGGAGAAATTTGCCCACAGTGTAATGAAGGAAATGTGAAATGCAGTTAATTTCAAAAAGACATTTGTTTTCAAAAACTAACTGTATTCCCTGCCTTGGTGCATGTGCATGTTTAGATGCATGCTGAAAGAAATCCCAGCTGTATCACACCTTTCCCTCTCTATAGCTGCACACTTTCTTCTATAGAATCTAAGTTTGTTTTTCATTAAAGCCCACTCTGTTTGTGGCATTTGATGTATTTTGAACTATTACTTTTTTGAACCAGTGCCTGAGAAGCAATACTCAGAGCAATACTCAGAGCCTGGCCGCCTCTGGCATGTCGAGGTGGTTTAGCAGCGCCGCTATTTTGCAATAAAAACAGATTTTTCAATAAAAATCCTGTCCAGCAAGTCCAGACCCCATTGAAGCCAACGGCAAATATTCTCACTGGCTTCAGATTCGCAGTGTTCCCTTGCGCAATGAAAAGCCTCCCTTGGAGGTTTGATAGAGCATCGCTATCGATGCCGTGGAGCCCAGAGCAGAGACTGAACCCCCTGAACTTACCATGGTGGCTGTGATGGGGAGCACCACTCACCTTCTGTCCCTTCCTGCAGTGCTCCGTGTCCTGCGGCCGGGGCGTCCAGCGCCGCTCCGTGCAGTGCCACAGCGGCACCCCGAAGGCAGCCGAGGAGGCCGAGTGTGACCCGGCCAGCCGGCCACCTCCGCAGCGGGACTGTCACCTCCCTGCGTGCCCCACACACCGCTGGGCAGCCGGAGAATGGCAGGCGGTAAGCAGGGACCCCCCTTCCCCAGCCCGGGGGTCACGGCTCCTGTGCTCTCAGGCGTGGCATGAGGCTGGATGCCGAGGCCGGGGAGCGCTGCCGGAGGGTCGCGGTGTTTGGGTTGCAAACTGGGGTTGCAAAAAAAAAAAAAAAAAGAGGCAGAGGGAAGGCTCATGCATGCTGGCTGAAAGGGGGAGCAGAGAAATGCCTCTGTAGGGTTAATTTATTGCTTCGTGCTGCCTTGTGTTTGGCTGGGACCTAAGCAAGTACTGAGCAGGTCTTGGGTAGGGCGGATTTGGGTCTCTTCCAGGAGACAGAGCCCTGCTGTGCTGCTCCAGCCTGAGCCCCGTGCCTGGAGGAGTTAGGGAGTAATTCCCTCTTTCCTGCCCCATTACCCCAGCTCCATCTGACATCCCTATCCTTTCACTGAGCTCCAGGTCTTTGCTCTTTTATCAAGCCACGGGCAGTGCCGAGATCAAGTCTTCTGTGGGAGATGCTGCTTTCCTGTGTGACCAGGATCAGCTCCCATCAAAAACAGCTCCTGAGACTGAAACTGAAGATAAAGCTACTGCTCCAGTGGTTTAGGGAGTGACTCCAACTCTCCTGCAGCGTGGGCAACGAGTGGCCTCAAGGCTGGTGGGTGGTAGGAGGACAAGGGGATTCTGAGCAGGAGAAGCCCTCCCATGCACTGCCAAGAGTGTGCTATGTCAGCCTTCAAATGCACAAAAGTTTTTGGCAGAGGCAGTTCAGACCAGACACCAAAATTACTCTTTTCATTCTGTTGGGTTTTTTTTCCATTTTTAGCCCCTGCATGTGGTACCTCAGCCTGATGGGAACTGGACACACAAGTTTATCTTGATTTCCCCAATCTCAGCAGTGCTGGGAAATTGGGTTTATAATCCTGTGTAACCCAGCCACGAGTGCAGGAGGCCAGAGGGGGCTGTGCCCTTTCCCAGCTGCTTCCCAGTACACAGGGAAGTGTGATGGGAAGCAGCAGGAGGCAAAGCCGGGCTGGTCACACAGTGGTACCAGATGGAAACATCCCAGCCAGAAAAGGAAATGTAGGAACAGCTGAGGGGGCTCCAGCAGCTTCCTTGCAGTTTTAGTTTTAGTTTTACAGAGCCCATTAAGTTCTTCAGCTAATAAATTTAAAGGCAGCAAAGAGGTCACCAAACAGCATGTAATGTCAGTCCTTACCTAGTGGTGTAATCAGCCCTGGAAAGAAACAGCTCCTGCCCCATCCTTTCATAAAATCTTAGAATCATTAAGTTAGAAAAGACCTCCAGAATCATCAAGTCCAACTTTCAATCAAGTTTTGTCCTCTCTCCCTTATTTTTGCAACTTCTTAAAACAGTTTGGAGAGGCGCCTGCCCCCACCCTTCTGAGCCCTTGATGGGATATAAATATTGATGTTTTCTGAAGTTTTCCAGGACTCCTCATTGCATTGGGCAAATTTTGAACATATTATGGAGATTTGTTTTTTCTCCAAGGGAGCTTTACTAAGAGGATAGAATGGAGGTTTCCTCACCCTCATAAGTACTCATAAGTAACCATGAAGAGGAAAATGCAGGAGCTGCCCAATGTGAGCTTGGCCCTTTGGCTGATTGCAAGCATTTCTTCCAAGCACTTCTTATTTTGTTCTGGTGTACACAGTGAAAAAAGGAATAGCACCTCCACCCCAGCCATAGGCAGTGTCCATGAGGAGGCACAGATTGCACTGGTATTCTCTGAGCAGGGAGCAGCAATGAACCCTAATTGACATGGAAGACAGGATATAAATAACATCTCAGTGCTGTCTTGTTCTTGATTTCTTATCTTTAAAGGGAATCTCTCAAGAGGGCTTAGGGTTTTTTAATTGTTCCTTTTTGTTGTTGTTGTTGTTGTTTAGAAAAAGTGTTGGTCTTGACAATGAGAAGGAATATGAAACTTACTGGAAACCATTTACTGCTCTGTTGGTGTATAAACATTAATCACCTGTTCTCAGTGCCCTCACCAGGGAGAAGAAAGTCAACAGAAAGAGCCTTGCTAATGTCAAAATAAAACTCAGACTAGAGTCACAAAGAAAAAGGAAAAATTGGGAGAAAGAAGGGTTTTTTTTTTTAATATGAGCCTCTGTGGAAGGACAATGCATGGCTCTGGAAGCTGCCATGCAACTCCTGAATCTTTGACATTTGCCTTTTGGAGGGAAATTGTGCCATCCTTGCCTGATTTGAATTGCAGAGTTACCCAAGGCATGTTTCAAGCGTTCATGCATGGGGGGTACATTTCATCTCTGTGTCAGATTGTTATTTTAAAAAAAGAAGAAAACAATCAATGCTTTTGCTAAGCAATGCCTTTGGGGTTATTTTAATTATTATTATTGCTCTTCTAAAGCAGTTTCAGAACTGCTTGAAATGATCCTTAATTTGAACTGCCAGGAAAATAGTTCAGAATTTGAGAAATGAGGCAAAAGAGACAAGTATTGTCAAATGCCTGACCTGTTTTCAGATTTCACTATCAATAGCTGTTATAGCCTGACCTCACTGTTTTGGGTGAGATTTAAATCAGTCTTGAACATGAGATTTCATGCAAAATCTGTCACTGCATTAAAAGGAAAAATAGCCTTTCCATGCTAATTGAACTATCTGCTTTCTACATGAATAATGTTTTATAACTTTGGGGTGGCTGATTGGAACCTCTTTTTTACTTAGTTCATTATGGTCTCACTGTCTTTGAGCCTCATTTAATATTTCAGTGGGATTATTTCAATTGCCAGTTACCCTTAAAAATGCAAATAACCAAACTTTCAATTTTTGATGATGACAAAATGCACAGAGCTGGCATGCTCAGGTTTATTTGGCCACACAACTGTTATTTGCAGACACCCAAATCAGGCTGGCCTGTGCTTGGGAGTGTCAGTCTTTCATCAGGAAGTAATGATTTTAAACAAGGATGGGCTTTTGATGTGATAACTCTTCACTGCCAATTTTAGAAGATGCCTTGATGGCATAGACATGGTTCACCCTCTTAAAGTGGAGCATGAGCCAGTGTACTTTGCAAATTTAGTCTGAAATATCCATTAAGGAGATGAGACAAAATCAGGCTTGGTTCTTCCCATTCCTTTCAAGGTGCCTCCTTTGGCTGTGAGGGACCATGGAACAATTCACCCTTTATTGCTGACCCCTTGCTGGGCTGGAAAATGCCAAAGCAGAGAAAAGGGAAGCTTTGAGCATCTTGTGACCCCACTCCCACTGAGCAGGAAGGCTGGGGCTCAGGCTGCCCCAAAAGGCGCCTGGAGAGCTGTCAGGGAATCTCCCTGATGATGGAGCTGTAGTGGTGCCATATTCACACACAATGACCCCCTTTCATTTTTTATTTATGTAATAGTAAAATAATAATAGGGAGATAATCAGAGATGGGCAAATATAGCTCACTTTGTTTGCTTTCTGGGGAAGTCACACTCCAGCAAATTCCTCCAACCCCTGTAGGATTGCCATGTTTCAGCACAGACCTAGAAGGAGCTTCCACTCCAAGGACTCAAAAGAAAGAGAGTAAATAAGGTTGAAAGCACACAAAGCCCTTGGGGTCTTCTGGCAGACTGCAGATTTTGCAATGTTGACTGTTGCCTAAGAGCTTCTAAGTTATTCCTTTGGAATAAATGCTGCTGTGTGGAGCTGCCTCTCCTTCCCCATCCCTTTCCACTTTGCCCCAATTTTAAATATTTACACCCAACATGATGTTGTCCTCACCGCTGCTCTCCTGGTTTGCTGCTGCTGCCACAGACTGATCTGTTTTTTCAATATTCTCAAATAATTTACAATTCTGGTTCTGACAGCCAATTACAGTAACAGGGCCATGACAGTGCCTGCATTTTGCAATTAGCTGAACCCACTAATAACTTCCTAATTGTTGGCCAGCCAGGAGAGCAAGAGCTGCTTCAGGGAGGCTGGAAATGATGTTTGGAGGCTAAGACTCTAACTAGATTAAACTGGCACAGTGTTCCAAGCCTAGGTAACTTCAAGCGGTGTTTCTGTACAGATAGGAATGGTCTGATTGGATGTTTTATCCTTTTCCTTAAGGGGAAGACATTTCCTATGTTCTATAAAATGATTATTTTCATGCATTTTTCTTCTCGTTAATCCAGTTAGTTGAAAGTGTTAGAAGTCCATTACAGGCAATAACTAAAAGAAAATAGGGTTTTATCTAGACAGCTGCTCTTACACTGATTTATTTTGTTTCATGTGTTTTTCTAAGATGCTCTCCAAGGACAGCCTCACTCCTAGGAACACAGCCTCATAGTCAGGCTCATTTTTCCATGACAAGCAGAGAAAGAACTGAGTCCTTGAAATCTCCTGAAGGACCTGGGCAGCAGTCGTACTTGTCTGGCATGGGTTGCTCTTAGTATCAGGCAGGGCAGTGTTTAAAAGAGAATAAACCTGCAGGGCTGCCTCCACTGCAGTGGTTGTGGAGTTGTGTTCGAGGCTAGGCTGGGTGAAGCTCTGAGCAACCTGCTCTAGTAGAAGGTGTCCCTGCCCATGGCAGGGGGTTGGAATGAGAAGATCTCTAAGGTCTTTTTCACCCAAACTGCTCTATGATGATTCTATGATTCTGTGTGCCCCATGCCAAAGCAGAGAGCTGGGGAAGGAGCTCCCCCTACACCAGCCACAGCCAGAGGTGCAGCAGTGTGATTTCTGCAAGGGGGATGGTTGAGTTGTCATTCTCCAAAGAGCTGTGTTCACTAGGGGCTGAAATAACGGGGGTTGGCCCTTTCTTCTCCCCTTTCCCTATCTCCTGGCCCAGCATGCCCAATCCTGCATATTTTGATCCTACCACAGCTGGACCCCACATCTGCCCGATCCCAATACCTGCTACCTTGGTTTCTCCTCTCTCCTGGGATGTGTGTTAGTACCTCCAGAGGTCAGGAGCAGTTTGTCACTGACAGCAGCATGTGGCACAGCAGGGTCCTGGTGGAAAATTTTCCCCCAGGTGATACCAGTGACAGTTTACAGCGGTTGCTGGGAGGAAGGCTCGCTCTGGATGTGAGTTGATTCCCTGGAGTCCCTCAGGGTTGCCTGAGCTGTTGTTTCTTGCACACAGTGCATCAAGACGTGCGGGGAGGCGTCCCGGTTCCGCGAGGTGTTCTGTGTGGATGAGAACAAGCAGCTGCAGAACAGCGGCTACTGCGAGGCCAGCAAACGTCCCCCCGAGGTGGAGAGCTGCGGGCTGCCCCCCTGCGAGTACATCTGGATCACGGGAGAGTGGTCAGAGGTGAGTCCCCATCCCCGTGCCTGCACCAAGCCATGCTCTCCTCCTCTCAACACTGCCCTTGCTGAGGTGTTGCAACCCCAGTCAACAGTGGCAAGGCAGCACTGTGGGTTTTAATTGCTATTTTTTGGTTTATTTCAGTGTGCAATCTCCCTGTTGGATAGAAAGGAGCGGTGCTGTGGGAGACAACCAGGATATTAGAGACTAAAAGCAGCCTGCTCAGGGTCCTAGCTAATATTATCTGGAGGCAATTTTCTTCCAAAGCACGGTGCATTCAGCAGGCACCCTCTTTGGTTTTCTGCTGGTTTATTTCATTTATTTAATTAATTGGTTTTATTCCCATCCATTCCCTGGGGGCTCTGGGGTTGTGAGTTGTGTAAGTGTCCAGATGTGCATCATGGGGGAGAGGCAAGCCTAGAGGTGACCATGGGGGCACATCCTTCCTCAGTGCTGTCTTTGCAGGGGCAAGGACCCAGAGAGAGGGAAGGCAGGACATTCACCCTCACAGCTGGGAGGCGAGGAAAATAGATGAGTTTTCCTTGCAGCGGGTGCCGCATGCAGGAGGAGGCAGGCTAATCTCAGCCTGTTTCCTTCTGCAGCCAGTGAAGGATTACTTTCCAGTTGGAGAAACAGCAGAGGGAAATGACAAGGCAGCTGCTGACACAGCACTGATTAAAAAGAAAGACCAAGAAAAGGGAAAAAAGAAAACACGGCAGGACTGAAGGGAAGGAGAGCCAAGCCACCTGAGATAGTGCAAGGAGGGAGAAACGTGGAGACATGAGAATATCTCAGAGAGCTTGGTCTCCTGAGTGGTCTGAAATATTGAGGTGCCTGTCCGGCTGGAGCTCTGGCTGCTTCTTGCCCAGGCACCCTCTACTCTCCCCCAGTGCTTGGGAGACCACCTGGGAGCACTCAGGCCCATGAAGACAGAGAGGTGAAGAGAGCTTACAGAGCCAGAGTTTGGCTCTCCCAGGTTGCACTCAGCCCTTTGATGAGGAAGGCAGAAGTGCTGTTTATCTTCTAATTACAATGAAAATTTTCTCATTCTTCTAGTTGTTGACAAGTTCCTGCAATTCAGGGTCAACCTTGACCATTTTCCATCTCTGTGTATCCCATGGCAAAAAAGCACCACCAAACCAAAACAACTAATAGAGGCATTTCCGAATTCTCATGGATCTTCTGCTCCTTTCTTTGTGCTTGGGAAGAAATAACATGTGGCCAGGAGCCAGTCTGGAGCAGGGAGTCCTGGAGCAGCTGTAGATCCAGCCCAGAGAGGAACTGGGTGCTCAAAGATAGTGTCAGGCACCAGCCCGCTTGTAGTAGCCAGTTAAAATATTCATGACTGGCTTAAATAGATACCAGTGATCCCTTGAATCAGTTTCCTGTGTTAGAACCTGACAAGCCTGGTTTCCTCCCCTCCCATTTTGGGCAGCCTTCCTGAAGCACGTGGTGCTCACCGGTATTTGCTCTGCCCGCAGTGCTCCGTCACGTGCGGGAAGGGATACAGGCAGCGCCTCGTGTCCTGCAGTGAGATTTACACCGGGAAGGACCACTACGAGTACGGGTACCAGAACATGGTCAACTGTCCTGGCACACAGCCCCCCAACATCCAGCCCTGCTACCTCGGAGAGTGCCCCATCTCGGCCTCCTGGCGCGTCGGCAACTGGGGAAGCGTAAGTTGGGCAAACTTCTTTTTCGGCCAAAAAGACTGCAACAACCTGGGGTTTTTTTAGACACAGACCGAGGGTTTGGCAGGGGAATGTTTTAGAGCTGCTTAAATTAATGCATTGAATACTCTGGTGCAGCAGCAGGCCTGCTGTGTGTAGGGCTCCGTACTTCAGACTGAACCCTTTCATATGGGAGAGTCCCAGCGGCTACAAGTAGAGTAATTCATGAAAATTGGGATGTAGCCAACATTTGTGGCTGTGTTGATGGCCATGCTGAATGTTTAGTCAGAGAGTGGGGTCATTGCAGAAAACAAGGGTTTGAAAGCCTTGTGCTAAAAGGATTGGTGAGTCACTGGCAACTGCAGTTGATTCCACTTGGCCACATGTGTGATAAAGACTTGGGAGCCAGCATTAGGCTGAAACACTGGTCATTTGAGCCTTAAAACTATTTTTTTCCCTCCCCCTCCTTCTCACAAATGCTGGGACGGGTCAGGGGAAAGAACCTGGCCTTTCTGCTAAAGTTATTTGTGTTGAGCTTCTTCTGGGACCTGAACTACAAGATCAAATTTTAGTTAAGGTGATAACATTTCACTTCTTAGGGCTTCTGGCATTCTTTGAAATGTGATGTTTCTCCCATAAACTTGATTTATTAACCCAGCCCAGGCATTTGTAGGAATTTGTCAAACCTTTACAAGGTGATGAGTGTCAAGCCAAGTAAAACGTAGTAGAAGTTGTCGCGGTAACTGGCAAAGCCATTTGAAACCTAAGTTCCTCCTGCCCCATAGGAAGCTTCAGATCCTCCCTGTGAGTCAGCCCAGAGGAGTTATAGCAAAGAGCTCAGCCTCAATTAATTGGTATTTTCCCTCAGAATTTAAGTGCAAAATACCCAACTCATTAATCCAACTTCACTGCAAAGAGTATTCATTTCAGAGAGCAAGACCTTTCTCCTCACTTTGGGTTGCTGAATGTCCCAGTGACCACCAAGTGCCATGACCTTTGTCAGCTGTGATTTTGAAAGGGATTTAATGTAAAATGCCATCCCCTTTGATGGACAGAGAGAGTCCTATTCAGCGCTTCAGCTAAATTTTATGGAACTGGACTTGATAAAGAGTAAATGCCCAAGCTGTGAATACCATAAGCCATTGAAGACCATCTTCTTCATGGTGTATTCCTTTAGAATAATAGTTTCTAAATGGATGAGCAACTTCATTTTCTTTATAGCATAACCTGATAGCTGTAGAAAGAGCTGGTTTTCATTTCTCAAGTACTTGAAAGAACAAGTTGTGGATGGAGGAGCAATGTGCTCCCACCTCCCACAGCCCACACTCAGTAACTGGATGCTCTGCTGCTTGGTAGCTCCAGTAACTTGTGCAGTTTCAGCCTTAGGATTGTCCTTGATCTGGGTGGTTTGAGGATGACCCAGTGTTTGCACAGATGTAGCCATTTTCCCAGCAGGTGAGGGGAGAGAATATTTTGAGGCTCCATTTATTTTTGGTGCAATTTGCATAGAAAACAACAATCTTCCTAATGTGAAAAACAAGCAATTTCACTTGAGCACATGGTTCTCTTTAACCAACTGCCTCATCCAGCAAAGTGTGCAAACACTGAGCAAAGTATGGTATTCTTGAAGTAATCAGTGATAATAAGGAAGGGATTAATTACCAAAGGGACTACTCATTTGATTAAAATTAAGCCTGTGTTTGAACACTTCACAGGATTCAAGTCTTTGCTGCTGTCTCTTGATACAAGGGAAACCTTCTGTCTCTGTTCTTTCTTCTGGAGCCCATAAAACCTTGAGATAAACGAGGAATCTCTGTCTTGTGTCCCACAGTGCTCTGTCACCTGTGGAGTTGGGGTCATGCACCGCTCAGTGCAGTGTTTGACCAACGATGACCAGGTCAGCAGCTTGTGCCATGTGGACTTGAAACCTGAAGAGAGGAGGACATGCCACAACGTCCATGACTGTAAGTCTGCAGATTTACACCTTCTTTTGCCTTTCTCATGGCTTCAGCATCTTTTCCCCTCAAACTCCTAGAGATCTGCAGTATTTCCAACGATTGGGAGCCATCCAAGTAAGCACTAAGGCACTTCAGGGAAACCTGTTAAAAATAAAAAAGATGTTTTGATGCTTTAGAAGCCTCAGAGTGTTCCAAAATAAATTTTGATGTGTAGTTGTTCAGTGACTGCAAGTATTTCTGTTTTGTTTCAGGTGACTTACCAAGGAGTTGCAAAGACGTTAAAAATCTTGAAGGTGTCACTGAAGATGGTGAATATTTCCTGCAAGTCAAAGGAAAGACATTAAAGGTGTATTTCAGCAACAGAATGATAGTTAATGGGTTTTCTAAAGGTTCCAGGGGACCCTGTCTGTGGTGTTCACTTCCACTCTTGGATTTTCTGCCTTTGGTTGTCTCAGTGATGCCTTTGCACATGACACAATTCTGGCTTCTCTCTCTCAGGTGTATTGCTCTGGGATGCAGACTGACAGCCCAAAGGAGTATGTGACCCTTGTAAATGGGGATGCAGAGAATTTTTCAGAGGTGTATGGGTACAGGTAAGAAATCCTGTAATCATGAACCTTATAGTGTTTTTGTTTTCCATGGCAATATTTCCTGGTCATGAGTAGAAAGGATTTTCTTTTGATTTAGATTGCATAACCCGACCGAGTGTCCGTATAACGGGAGCAGACGAGAAGACTGCCAGTGTAGGAAAGATTACACAGCAGCTGGGTTTTCCACCTTCAGCAAAGTAAGGCTGGACCTGAACACTATGCAAATAATAAGTGAGTAAAAACAGGGCCTTGCCATTAAAAAAATGTTTATTTTACACAAATATAACTGTAACAAGAAAGCAGTAGTACTCTAGTGAGCAATATTCATGAGAATTCATGTTAAAAGGTGCTTTTAGACTTGGTCACCTGTTTGCTGCTTTACACTTGGAGACTGCAGCTTGAGTACCCCAGAGATGCTTGTGTTATTTCTCTGTAAAACAGGAAAATACTAAGGCAATTGCTGGTGTATCTGCTCTGCAGAATGAGTATTTGCATGCTCCCAGCAGCCCAGTGCATTTTGTGAAGGATTTTGTGAAGTCCTCTTTTCACAATGGACTCAGACACGAAGCCTGACCAGGGAGAAGCTGCCCCACTCCCCCACCCCCCTCCATTTTACTGAGAGGTGTCAGGAGATCCCAGTGCAGGGGTCTCCACTGGGATGGGGATGCTATTTCCCAGTGGCCAGGGCAGAGAAGTCTCTCAGCAGAGCCAGACCACAGGGAAATAACTTGTGTTGAGGGCTGGGGACGTGGATTTGCAATGGAGAAAGAGAATATAGCTGTGCAATAAGAGTAACACACTGTCTCTTTTGTCATTCCTGTGAGCTGGGAGCCCATCCCACCACCAGAGACCCTGTAGCATTCCATGGGGTTATGGTTTCAGTCCCCTGACTCCACTGCTATCAGTTTTCAGCAAGTGTTTTAAAAATACAACATATTGTTGGGAGTTCATTCAGTGAATAGCTAAGTGGTTTTTTAGCAAATCAAAATCCTTCCCTGTAAAACGACTCCTTATCTGATAAGTGGGCTTTATCACTTAATTTTCAAGACCTCCCAGTCTATCAATCTGTAAAAAGCAACTAATAATCTGTAAAAGCTTCTCGGTAAAGATCTCAAAGGAACCACCCTCTGGGAATTTGATACCAGCTCCCTTTGAATTTCAAAAGGAACTGGGTACCTACCTCTGTCAGGCAGGAGCTATCTCACATCCCCATCTAAATGAGTCTCAGTTACTTCAGATCCTTCCAGAGCAAAATACTCCAATTCCCTTTGAAAACCCGACCCCTGGGCTGGGGCAGCCAGGAGAGCAGAGATGTTGTTTGCTTTTGTTTAAAAGAGAGATTTAGAAGGTGCTGTAGCCTTTTTGAAAGTGGGGAATTTTTTGATAGCGAAATAAACCCCAAGTTAAGGGTTTGAATTTTGTTGTTATTTATACCTTATTCCTAAATCACCAACAGATTTAAACTGAGCTGTAAATACTGAGTGTAAATGTCCTGTTAAATTCAGTGCTCATGTGCTGGGAATCACATGTGGGATGAATCAGGATATTTAATATTAAAAAATATAGTAATCTTGATATCATAAAAGTATAGTAGTCTTGACTTCCTACATTAATGTGGGAAGCTAACTTTGGTGAATTTAAACATTAGCAAAGAGCATGTTTACATTTATTTTGTCTCTCTCCCTGCATCTTTCTTTCCATGTTATTCACCAACTCTTCTCCACAGCAACTGATTTACAGTTTGCACACACACATGATGGACGACCGGTTCCTTATGCCACTGCTGGGGACTGCTACAGTGCTGCCAAATGCCCGCAGGTATTTGACAAGAGCATTTAACAGGAATTCGTGCCATTTGTTATGTTCAGGTTCTCTATTAATTACTGCTGATCGAAGCAGCCCAACTTCAGTGAGTGGCACATTCTTATCTCAGCGATCTGAAACTTTTCCCTTTGTGAAGAGGGAGAAAGTGATGGAGAAAGTTCCTTTTGTGAACGGGAAGAAAGTAGTTTCCATTTTCCATGTTATCAGGCCAGTGGCTGCCTAAGAGACATTCCCTAAGGCCCCAGTAGAGGAGAAAAGGAAGAAGAAAGAGGCTGTGGGGGGAGAACTGGGTTTTGCCTGCATAGTTGAAGACAAGGGGATCAGTCTATGCCAGGACTTGGTGGAAATGCTGGGCAGAGAGAGCAGCAGGGAGTAGATGCTTTTCGAAAGTCTGTAGGAGACAAATAACACTGTGTTAGGAATGGCTTGCTGCATGTCCCCAGCACACCTACCTTTTGTGGGGCTGGGGATGGTGAGTGATCTGTTTGGATAGTCCAAGGTATTGGGTGGGCATTACTGGCAAAGGGCATTAACAGGGAGTCACAGCAGCAGACAGCAGAGGGCAAACCTCTCCATCTCCTTCCCTCCCTGCTTTCTGAGCTGACACTTTCCTGCACAGCTCAGCAGCTTAGGGATTGACTCCTTACCTCAGGAATGCTCATAAATGTTAATATCCATCCACCTGACCCAGACAGTTTGCTCCTCACAGAAAATCAGCATTCCCAACGCAGCAAGTGCAAGGAGCAAAGCTAAGAGCCATCTGGTACTGCACGGCTGTGCTGGGCTGTGGGTCAGCCTGGGGATGTGTCCAAAGGATCCCCCCATGGGTCCAGAAATTGGCAGGACTGGAGTCTGCCATGGGGGTGAGGGGAGGGCTGGGGGCTGAGCACTGGATGCTGGGATTGTCCTTAATTTTTCATCCATCTTTCTCATTTTGAGAAAGGGTGGAATTAAGTGTGTTAAAGAAATGGAAGAGTTGCACTAGTCTGGAAAAAAAAAAAAAAAACAGTGGAAAATAAGGAAAAAAAGGACAAGTGTGCCCTCTCCAGTTGAGGAGGGAGCAGTGAAAGAAGCTGCAGCACATCCCTGAGGTTCCTTCCCATCAGCTGCTGGAGCACGTCGGGCTCTGCAGTTTGCCATGGGAAAGCCAACAATGCCCTCAGCTGGCAGAGAAGAAGCAGCGCAAAAGCGGGGTAAAGCAGTGAAAACCTGGGGGGAAAATCAGTTCAAAAGCAATCTAAAGCCCCTCCTTCTCTGCAGCCACCAAGGAGAAGAAATTCTTAATGTAAGCCATGCTGTGATTTGTACAATGATCATGGTCAGAGCAGTGGAAAACAAGGAAAACCCTGCTGTCGATATCCTGTTAGAAAAGCGACACCGTGGCATGCCGGGAGTGTGGAGCATGGCATTTTGGGATAACCAGGCTCTGGTTGTTTTTTAGGGTCGCTTCAGCATAGACCTGTACGGGACAGGCCTGTCCCTAATGGGAACAGCCAAGTGGCTCTCACAAGGGAATTACGCGGTGTCGGAAATTCAGAAATCCCCAGTAAGTTGTAACTTTAATTATGGCTATACCTGCTCATCAGAAGTTTTTAATCACCACATCGTCATTCATGGCAACATCTTCCAATAGAGACTAACAAAAAATGAACATCTGACATTAAAGTGTTGTGTGTAATTGTAGTGGGGCGAGGCCCTCGTGGGTTTAGCTTGATCAGAGTTATTGCAATTAATTAGTGAGCCTGATTAACTGTGAAGCTGAAAGTGCTGCGTGCTGTGGGGCAGACATATCCTTAAGCAGTTGCCTGAGATGTCCAGCATGGAATGTGCATCATAAGGCAGGGCAGCAGGACAGGGTCAGGGCTGCAGAGCAGAGCTGGACCTGCAGGTAGGGTCTGGTGCCAGGCAAGTGCCCTGAATTGTTCCCAACACATGGCTGATAAAGCATGGAGGGTGTGGACCTTCCTGCTGGTCTGGTCTGGGTTTATCTCCTTGGGAAAGTCTCAAGTCACCGGAGTGTTGCAGAGGCACCATCCCCTGTTACTGCCTGTGGCTCTGCTGGCTGGCTGGAGCCTCAGGGTAAGCCAGGCAGCCCTTCACAATCACTCACAGCCAAATTTGTACTTGTACCGCTTAATTTGCCTGCCTGTTAACACCTCCTGCAGTCACGGTGTGCCTTCACTCTGTTACTTCTGTGTCATATTCTGAAATGGTAGAAACCCAGGATTGCTTTTTTGGCTGTTATTTCATGTGAGTCATCCCAATTGCCCCTGTTAAAATTCTCCAAAGGAGGTCACCATCATTTAAAAAACAGCAATTAGCAAAATATCCTCTCCTGTACTGCTTTCAGTCTCCCCCTGGCTCTGAGGAGCGTAAGTCTCCTCTGTGCTGGTCTCTCAGATGAGAATTAATGCTACAGATCTGACCACATTACAGGTGGAAGAGGACCAGCACAGGCCCTGTATGTCAGTTCCAGCAGGTGCTTTTCTATCCTCCCCTTCTAAAAGGAGAGAAGTCAACTTTGGGGTTGCAGAAAACATCATGGCTGGCAGAATTAAAACAAACTTTAAGGAACAGGGGTGCTCAAAAATCCTCCATCACCTGGTGGCATCTGTCAAGTGCTGTTCCAAGGGCGTAATTGCCTGCAGGAGCAGAAGAAAGAACAGTGTAGTGAGAAGAGATGATAGCAGCCTGCTGCAGTCACAGATCAATAATGTCAAGGGCAGGGTGGAGCTCGTTTAAAAATAAGTGCTTTGTGCAAATTTGTTGTGTGCTTAAGTCCAATTTTCTGGTAATTGAGGGTTGAATTCCCCTCAAGGACTGTCTGTCCATTGTACTGACCAAGAGGAGAAAGACTCTGCAGAGGCAAGATAAGGAAGGCTTGATGGAAGTATTAATCTCCTGACTCAAACCCAGAGTGGCACCCTGCTTGCTGGGCTCACCTGGAGACCAAGTCAACCTCAGGACTACGCCACACTTATCCCTACTGGCTGTGGGAAGGGGAGGAGGGTTGGCACCTCAGCAAGTGACATCACCTCACCCTATCACTTTCCCTCCTCTCTTGTCTCTGGAGCCACTCCAGGACTTTGCCTTCCAAGTGGATGTTTCCTGGTATTGCCTGCAAATACCCTTCCCATGCTCAGGCAGAGCTGAGCAGTTGTTTCTGACCCAGAGTGGTTTTGCTCTTGCATGAGCCAAGTTTTCTGCTCATTACTGTTATTCACTGTGGGGCAAACTGGAGAAAGCAGATACCCTTGAGATACTCTCCAAATGGCCTTCTCCGTGGCAGCTTTCAATTTAATAAATCAAAATTACCCTTTCCTATTTGTGTCCATCATCTGACCTGCTAGCACTAAAGAGAATTGCATTTGTGTATATTTGAATACAGCAGTGATTTCATAGATTGATTTTGGCATCATTTGTTTTCTTATACACCCTAAAAAATGTGGCTTGAGTAACCCAGATCTGGCCCTTCTACAGCATGGAATTCCTGAGCTCTTACTGAGCTGTTATTTCTGATTTTGCCTGCAGGATGGTACCAAAGTAGTAGGAAGATGTGGTGGTTACTGTGGGAAGTGCACTCCATCATCTGGAACAGGCCTCGACATTCAGGTGTTATAGCAGTGGTGAGTTCTCAGCTGCCCTGAAGAAGCAGATCAGGCCATGTTTGCAAAAAGACATGGAGTGCATTGGTGACAGCCACCCACCCCACACAGCATCCCTGTGGGATCCCCTCCTCCCCCAGTAACCCTTGTGGATGCAGCACTGTCACCTGGAAACACCTCCCCCCCTGACTGGCACCCACCTTTGCCCTGCTCTTGTGCCAGTTTCTCTAGTGACATGTTCCAGAGGCCAGGATGTCTCTAAATGTGCACCTTCTCTGTGTTTTCCAGGTTCTCTGGGAGCAGCCAACGGAGATGAGAGATGGATGAAGGATAGTGATGCAATACCTCTGCCTTCCACTTTTATATCTGTGTATATGTGTATATAGATTGCATATTCCTAATGTACAGTATAATATTTATGTTTGGGATTATTTATTTTGATTTAATATTTTTGTACGTAAAATCATTATATTAAGGCTGCTTTTACTATTTTTATTTTTTATTGTTAAATCCTGCAGTCAAGCCACTGCATTTTGCATACTCTACATTATATGTAGCATTATGACAAGTGATACTTAATTGTCACTGTATTCAGTTGTTTACTTTCAGTCAGTAATTTTCCTTCAGTTATGGGCTGCTTGGCCCTCCACGGTGCTACACAATCTGCATAGGGGTATTTTTGGCATTTCAATCTGTCTTTATGCAAGGAAATTAGACAAGATGTGCTTAAATTTTTATTTTTAGGGATTAGGCTGACAGCACTCAAGGAAAACATGACAATGAATACTGTGCTAGTTGCATTAGCAATCTTTATCTTTTAGGTATGTTTTGAATTTCACATGACCTCTGTGGCCAGTGCTGAAAGCACTGGTTTGGTGCTAACATGATATTTATTAATGCTCTGTAGTTTTAGTTAATCCAGTGCCTTTATCATTGAAGAAGGCGATAAAGGAGAAAAATTGTCAAGCAATTCAAATCAATCAAGATCTACCCCAGGTTTAGGAAAATTCCTGCAGATGGATCTTCAGCTCAAGCTCCTTTTTTTTCAGGGTTCTGAAGTGAACTCACTTTTTAAAAAAGAAGTATCTTTGTCTCCTAATTGCATGTGCCACTGTGCTTCCTGACTCCATCTGGAAGTGGGGTATTAACTCATCCCAGACAGGCTGATCAGGCCATATGTTTCCCTGGGCTGTGTTCTCAGAAGAGATGCAGTTTCTTACAGACTTTGTTACAAAATCCTAGCATGAAGATGAAAGCATCCCTGTGGTGTTCCCTCCCCATGGGGCTGCTGAGGACCGTGGGGACAGCACGCCCAGGGATGGGGACAGCACGCCCAGGGATGGGGACAGCACGCCCAGCCAAGCCACCCCTTCTCTTGGCCAGGGTACTCCCCTGCAGGCACTTACAGCATTTCCCCAGCTTCCTACTCACTCCCAGACCATCTGCAAAGGGAGGCTTTGCTGCCTCCTTTCAGCAAGATCACTCTGTACCTACAGATGATTCTGCCCCCCCTTCAAAAGCAAGCTGCTTTACGCCTACTCCTGTGTTGCTTCGGATCTTCCTGGTAAAGCATCTGTGCTCCTTGCCTCTCCTCATTCCCATGTACAGCCAGACATTTGCTGTTGGCTTTTTTTTAATCAAACTGAGGAGCCATGTCCCTTAGGTGTGGTGGCTCCTGCCTGTACATAGCCCTCTGCCTGTGGCATGCCATGCTTTCTCAGAGCTTCGTAGCACACTGAACGGGGGTGATGTGACCAGGTTATTGTAGTCTGTGACTATGTCCCTTATCTCTTTCTCCACAACTTTACTTAGTGATAGGAAGGTGCTGCCCTTTCACCTTATATGTTGAGGCAGCCAGGAGCACAAAGTACAAAGAAAGGAAGCTTTTCAGCACAAAATTACTGGCAGTTTGGAAAACCAAAGAGGCTTATCTGCTACTCCAGATAACTCTTTCCATTTTGGATGCAAGCAGTTACCAAACGCAACCTCGGGATCTTCTGTGAGTCTTTTACAGAGCTCCCCAAAGGATGTGTAATCAGTGTGTTACAAAACAGTTGGATCAATGGTGATAAATGATCCAATCCCTGGATTCATAACCTGTGTGTGCCAGGCTGTGTTCAGCCTTTGGAGTGAAACCTGTCAGCCTGACAATCGGGGATTGACACATTCCTGTCAGCTGGGAGACATCTCACAGGCGAGCAGGGCTGTGGTACGGCCCGGCAGCTGGAGAAATGGTGAAGGAAAGAGGAAAAAGGGAAAGAGGAAGAGAAAAAAGGGAAAGGGGAAAGGAGTAATAATGATATAGTGATTTTCTAATGATAATTGCTTATGTATAAATTCTGTAGGGAAAAAGGGAAAATTGCACTATGAACTTCAGAAAGAAATAGTGGTGCTTTACCTGTGTAAGTGAAGTGAAATGAAGTGAATGGCTATTTATAAAAAGAAATACTATTTTGACCTGTACAAATTAATTTCTACCATATAGTTTCAGGGCAGCTATTAACAGAGGTAGCAGAACCTAAAAAAATACAAAATAAACTATAAGGGAAAAAAATGACAGAGCACTGATCCTGACATTCCTTAATGGTCATCATTAAATAGAGCAGATTTTGAGTATCAGAGACAATAGACATTTCTTGTTCAGGAAAGAACTCTGGGTTTTGTATATCAATGCCATTATTTTTCTACAAACTGGGGTATTTTTTTGCAAGCACTTTCCTGTACAATGTTTCCTTTCTTTCTGCTTACACTCAAAAGGAAATGAGAATACCTGTATGACATGTCTGTATGGTCTTGCTGCATTTGCCATCGTATTTCAATACCTGTGTCCTACAATAGAGGCAAAATACTTTGTACACAAGGGAATAATACATTTAATGGTAAACATTCGTTTCTGTGCTGGTGTTTATTTCCAAGGTTTGGGTTTGATTGTCCCATGCAAAAGGAATGAGGGATGGGAAGAATGTTGTTTATATGGAGCCCTGCCCCAAACCTATGTTGGAGTCTGTGGACCAGGGATCCTCTTGGAGAATGGCCGTGACCACCCACTCATGTCCTGCTGGTTGAGGCTGATGCTTCCAAATTTCTGTCCAGAGAGGACTGCTCCAAGGTGCATAATATACACAAGCACATCTCAGAGATGTCCCATGCACTGTTCAGACATGTCTGGTGACTGGCTGGTGCTGCCTTCAATGACCAGGGACATCCTTTGACATGGCATATAAGGGAGACAAGCAGTTCATTTTGAAATGTTTCTGAAGGATGAGCTGGGATAATGGGCCTGGTCCATACCACTTCTAGTGTTATGGAAAGAAATGTGCAAAAAACAAAAATCAACTTTCCTAAATTGGAAAGGATAGTATCAAATATACAAGAAAATTCAGGCAGGAGAAATTTGGTTTAAAAGGAAATAAATGTAGGGACCGCCTCCCAGGATGGCAGTCAAGTGTTGAAGTGCAACCAGTGTTACGTCACCACTGCCCCAGATACTGCAGGTAAGAGTGAAGTTGCAATTTCTGTCTTCCCTTATATATTCCTCATGCTTTGTCTCAGAAAACGCTGCAGATCTCTTAGTGCTGGCAGGTCCAGCCTTTTCCAGCTTCTGTTTTTTCAAAGGAGAGAGGATTCCTCCCTTGTGCTGTCTGAAACTGAAACACTGTCAGATGCAGAAAACAGAACATGCAGTGTTTCAAAAGCTCAATTCTTATTTTAAATGACTAATCTCATAAAAATGTCTTTTCTATCATTTATCCTTAATAGATTATTACAAAGACTTTAAATGTGAGCTGCTGTGGAATTAAGACACTGACCCTGAATCCTTCCAGCCCTGTATAATGGAAGGTCATTTTAACACTTTCAGTGCTTAGGTTCTGTGTGATTAGTGCTGAGATTCTATCACAATTGCAGCACTCTTCTTCAGTCTCTTTGTGCAGCTTCAGAGACAGAGGTGATTGCTTGATCGCTTTGGCCTTCTGCCCCAATGATGGGCATTTTTCTTCTACAGGAAAATAAAACACATTTTGTTGAAGGCTGTTGGAAAGGCATGTCTCAAGGGATTAGTCCTAAATCAGGACATTTGACTCCTTTCCTTCCTTTCCTCACAGCCACACTTTGAAAATTGAAGAGTGCAGAGAAGCCTGTTCTGTTGAGTCTTTCCAACACAACTCCTCAAACAGATGATTGAGGGCTGACTCAGAAGAAAGCATTCTGTCAGGGGAAGAGCACTGAGGTGAGACACCTCCCATTACCAGGCAAAGGCACAGGAATTCAACCCAACCCAGGCCTCATTAACAGCTGAAGTGGCTCAGCCCATGCCTTAAGTTCTCCCATCACTTGAACTCTTCACATGGAGAACTCTTTCAATCAGGTCGTTGTAAGAGACGTGTTTCAGTTCATCCAGCAGTCACAGCCCTTTGTAATGTCGGTGACTGTTGTGGGAGGGGATGAGTCCCCCTGCAGTACAGATTCCTGGAGGCAGCTCCGGCTTGCATGGAGCAGGAGGAAGCTGATGACCGAAAGTGGTGCCTGTCAGTCTCACTCCAACATTTTCCAAGTATTTTTGCCTGTGAAGTGATCCAGGCAATTAGAATTCTAGCTTTCCAGAAGCAGATTTAGCTGACAAGTTTCTGACCTCTCTTTGCAATAGCGAGATGAAGAATGCTAAGTTATTTTCAGCCTTCACAGAAGAGTCTGAGTTTCCACTTCAAAGTTGGCTTAATTTTCCAGCTATTTAATATTAGCAAATATAAGGCAAAGATTTCAGGGAAAAAAAAAAAAAAAAAAAAAAAAACCATAGTATTTTGACCTAACCCAAATGCCTTTTCTACTGTATTTCCTGAGAAGGTTTCTTTTGTTTGTTTGTTCCAATTAAAAAAAAAAAAAAAAAAAAAAAAAAAAAAACACCAAAAAAAACTATCAAAATTACTTCTGCCTCTCTCTACTTATAAATATTGGTTCTGAAGTGTTTGGAGATGTGATCTGCTGTTGACTGTAAGTACAACAAGATCTGATGTAAGGTACCATTTTAAGCAAGGGAGGCAGAAATGCATTTCTCCTTTGTGACACTGATCCAGGTCCTTCCAGGCAGGATATAAAATGCAGCGGCTGAGGGCTGAGGCCATGCCCATCAATCCATTTCCACCAGGAAAACCTCAGTTCTGCTGGGAGCAGAATGGTTTCCACATTACATCTCCTCACAGGTTTTGGCACATGCCTGGCTCTAATGATCAGTCTGAGCCGCCAGCAACAAGATCAAGCTGCAGCTAATTAAACATGTGTTGGTAGTCAGTGTCTCCATTTCCAAAGAGACAGTATGAGGAGAAGAGCCAGAAGTCTGGAGTAATCTCTGAATACAAAACCCTTTGTATGTTGGGCAAAGGGTGCAGGGGGAGGCAGGGCTCTGATATTCTCTCTTAAAATCATTACTTGGCTCCATTCATATGCTTATAATTTCTTCATCCTTCTTTAGTGTGCGCCAACATTTCAGATGAGCAATTAAATTAATCCAGTCTTTTCTGCATTGTCCTTTTCTAATCCATCCTCGCTGGCTTGCTGACCTTCCTCTTTGAAGCTATTCACGGCTCGCTGCCTGCCTTTCTCAGCCCCACACAGAAAGGAGCATTGAGTGTGAAACGCTCTCATTGCTCCTGCTGCCGGAGCAGGGAAGTGGGAATGGCTCCCTGCAAACTCACTGGCAAGAACAGACATGCCCAGGTTAGCAGCTGGTACAAATAAAGCAGCAGCGAATACAGGTGGTGCCTCCAAGCATCCCCCGGCGGGTGGGAGCGAGGCCGCCTGCAGCAGAGGATGCAAGCAGGTACCAGATGCTGCCAGAGGCTGGAGCTGTGGCCTCATGCATGGCTTGGGCTTCCCAGATGAAGTTTCTCAGCTTGGTCCCAGGTTGGAGTAGCCCTTTGGAGCAGGATGCACGTGTGTATTGGTGGGAGCATGCAGCTCTGCACTTCCCACTGAGGCTGACGCCTTGCCAGAGCTTAGAACAAGCAAGTACACACTGGTGGCAACCTTTCCCTGCTTCAGAAAACACGGCATAGCTGAACTGGCAAACAACTGACACCTAGAATTTCAAACCACCAGCTGCTGAAAGGAGATGTAGGGCAGCAGTGGCCATGGAGGTCTGTTCCCTGGCAGCACAGGAGCAGCACAGTGAGTCTGAGCCTTGTCTGTAGGAGTAGGAGGCAATGGCCTTTCTTCTTACCTGTGCTGGGGTTCAGCTGCTGCAACACTTTGCTGTCTGTCTCTCCTTCACTGTTCTCCTCCCAGGGTGTCCCTGAGCATGCCATGTCACCTCAAATCCACATGTCTCAGGGGAACAGTCCACCCAGGTCAGTGGTACAGGTGAGCTAAGGAAACCCCAGCAGATCACTCTGCTGACTCTCACTTGAGCTGCTGCTCCATTCAGGTAGGGCAAATGGAGAGGTGATACCCTTCAGATCCACTTTTTAGAGATACTTCTAAATTCTGCTGACTGAATTGCATGAAGTGGGGTGTCCTCAAGACATTTCAACAGCTCTTGTCAACACCGACAGCTTCATCCTGCTCTGTGTGGAAAAATGCAGTGGGTGTGCCTTGTGCTGGAGCAGAGCTCACCTGGAATAACCCCTGAGAGCTGCCTGCCTGCCCCAGAGAGGCTGTTGCCCAAGATAACCTGAGTGTATCCTCCTCTTCAGCTTTCCTCCACATTGTGCAAGTGGTATGTGAAGCTTTCCAGGTACGACTGGCATTCAGATTTCACTAATGGCATTTTCCCATCTCATCATTCCCAATGGCTTGGGGCTTTCAAGAACTCAAATGTATGGCAGCATTTAACTTGGGAGAACCAGAAGCTTTTGACAGCAGGTGTGTCCTGGGCTGTTTGCTTTGGCTAAAGAACTGGTGCCTCCAGCAGGCAAAAATAGCACCAATATAAAACCTGATAACATTAATGTCTAGAAAAGAAATAATCTCTGGCATCTCAGGGCCACAGACAGTTTTCTGATTTTTCCCTTTGGCCAGCTACCTAATTTCTCATGATCTGAGCTACCACCAGCAGCCTGGTTTTGCTAGGCATTTCTCTCCCCTATTTATAAGCAGGTTTCAACCCTGTAAAATGGCAAGTAAAATACTCTTTTCTTTTTCTCTCAATTAAAAGAGACAATAAAACAGCTTTAAAAACATGAGTAAAAGGACCTTTCCACCTGCAGGGTGGCAAATTAATGATTAATGTGAGGGATTGCAGGACATCTGTGACACTTCCAGTGCTGTGGCAAGGGAAGGGCAGGATGGCTTCACTCCTGCCAGCTCACCTCCTGCTGACACCTGCCTCTCTGCCAGTTACCCTTAATTGGTTTGTTTTTCCTTGTCTTCATAAATGTTCCTGAAAAGTCAAAGTAGCATGGCAGAAGTGTGAATTTACAGCATAAAGCAAATAATTCTGCTGCACCAAAGAGAGCCCCAGGGAGTGAGCGGGGATAGTAGAAAGTTCCTTGTTGCTATAGCACTAGGATGTTGTGTGCAAATTGGCAGAGTCCCACCTGATTGCTTTGTTTAGCCTCAAACTGAAAGGCATTAAGCAACCTCGTGAACAGGGGCCATCTCCCACCCCCTTTGTCAGAGAGGCTGGGGGAGCTGCGCTGAGGGGTTCCTGAGCTTGACAGCAGAGAAACACAGATCTGGGGAAAGCTGAAGCACTGGCATTTCATTCTGGAGATCAACAGCCTGAAGGATGAAGAGAGGGGTTGGAAAGGAGCAGGAGGGAGGCAAGGGGGCCTGTGACACTCTGCCACGCTGGCATCAGAGGCCAGGGTCCCTCCAGCAATGCCCAGCCTGCCCAGTCTGAGAGGGGCAGGTCCCTTTTTGAGAGGGTAAGTTTAATGTGTCCCCTTGGCTCTGCATTTCATAGCAGGTGCTCCTCTCCACAGAGTGGGACTGGGCTCCAAGTTTTTATTGGTGTGGACTCCAACTCCCAAATGCTATTTACAGGGAAATTGAAGACCGCCTTCAAAATTAACAATAGATGGCTATAAATCTTACTCAGTTACTTAGCAACTAACACAATAAAATCCTAAGGTTAAAAGGAGAAGGGTTATTTGGAGATACCTTGGGGAGCACATAATGGCCATTTGCATTCCTGGGTGGGAGGACACAAAAAAATTCCTGGGATATTTACAAATGAGTGTAATGATGAAAGAAAAAAGGTGCAATTACTCAGTACCGTTTTAATCAAAATACCTCAGAACAGAGAAATCTAACAAAAAAAGTAATAGTCAAATAGCTGTGATAAAGAGCACTGAGAAAATGTATGGTGATTTACAGAACTTGTAGAAAGGTTTGTTAAGTTGCTAAGCCCACTTTGTTGCCATTTGTGACATTTGAAGTGTGTGTACTGAAAAGTATCCATGTAATAAACGTTCCTAGTGAATCTGACCATTACGTGCCTGATGGAATATGCCCCAGAAAATCCTACGCAGTACAAAAAAAATTTAAAACCAAAGTAACATAGCATGATTCATCCCGGCCTGGGTTCCTGTTATGCACAGCACAGATTGAAATTCCATATCCCCACCTCAAACTTGGGTTTATGCACAGCCTTTTCTGCCTGCAGTAATCGCAAATCTTGGAGCTGGAATGAGTGGAAACACTGAGAACTCCTAAAGGACCCTCATGGGGGCACATTTACCCAGGAAGAAGGAGGTTTGGTGGAGGAACGATGCAGCAAATCAGATGTGTAGTCCCCATCACACTCCTTCAGCAGCTGTGGCACTTAGAGGTATTTTTAAGCCCTCCTTTTGCTGTTTGAAAGGCTTCAGACAATAACTTCCTAATAACAGTCAGACATTTATTACCTTCAGGGTGCTAGATGGAGACAGGATTCATGTTGAGCTGTAATTCACCTGCACAGGCTGCTGGCAGGAGGAACCACGAGGGGACTGACTCGGTATGTAACAGCCAAATTCACCTTGACATCACAGAAGGGAGAAATGGATGGGTCCAGGATAAAAATGAGAGCTGCTTTCTGCCTTACCCCACTGCTTTCTGTTGGTCCCACCCCTGCCTTGGTGCTGATGGTCAGGGCTGGACTGTAAGAGGCACAGGGGTGTCACAGCTGATGGAGGGATGCTGAGAGCTTCCTGCATGGGAGTATTTTGGAGGTGATTTCCTGACATGAGGCATGGTTTGCAGGATAGAAAAGTCAGGGGCACTTTCCTGGAAAGACTAGCAAATTTTCCTGGCTTCACATACAAAACTGTTTTGTCTGCCAGCTAACTCCCATCCAGAATTGCTGGACCAGAGCTGGAGGCATACTTTCCATGGTCTTTGGTGGCACAAGTTGTCCCCATATTTCCCATCCCCTGGTTGCAGCTACTGCTGTGGACCTGCAGCTCCCCTTCCCAGGTGGTAAGGACTGCCCACTGGGCTTGGACACAATCACTGCTGCTATTGCACATGCTGGTGTCCCACAAGGGATGGAGGCCACCAGGAGAACAGAGCCCTAATGACAGCTCTGCCCTGCATCCCAGGCTGCTCTTCTGCACAGATCTATCCCATGCCAGTCCCTGTTCCACCTACCTTGTGACCAAAAGCTAAAGCAGGAGCTGTATTTTACCTTTCCCTGAGCTCTTTGATTTTCATAATAATTATTTCTGTAGTATCAGGTACAACAGGAAGCAAAGAGCATCCCTGTCATTTCCCTCCTCTTGGCCATCCACAACTTCAAAAGGGAAATGGGTCCAACTCACAGCGCACGAATGGAGCAAACTGGGTTTTAAACTGGTTTAGTCATGAGAAGGGCTGGAAGGAGAGTCATCCCTAGGCAGGTTTGATTGAAAGAGAAATGGGAGTGGAAGATCACGCATGGAACAATTTAAGTGACAGCAGAAACAATAATTTGTCAGCCAAACTGTCTAGCATGTATTATACATGTGTGTCTGTTTCTGAGCCTATTTGACAGCAGTATCTGACACCCCCCACCTCCAAGCTGAGTCTGCCTCCACTCAAGATGAAGATCTCCATGTCTATAAAAATAATAATGCAAAATCCCCTTTTGAAAGTAGCTCTCATGGTAGCACAGGTAGGGTTGGAGCTGTGTTGCTGTCCCCTGCCTACCCAGCCATGCCAGGATGGTGCATCATCCCCTTTGCACATGGTGAGAACAAGGGAGTGGGAGTTTATTTCCTGAGAGATCTTTACTCTTGGCAGCTTTTCTGGGGGAGGAAAGAGAAGAGGAGCATTCAGGCCAATGAGATAATGTATCCCCTCCCTTTCCCAAATGCATCCCAGAGATGATGTTCTGGCCTGGCTGTTTCCTTACGGAGATGGAGCATCTGAGCATCCCTAAAGTGGATGGGGTCCTCCCGAACAGCCCTTCATTTACCCTGGATGTCTCAGGCCAGAGAGAAACTGTTGTTCGCATGAGATACTTAGGTGACCAGGAGTCCCTAAGGAGCTGACTTCACTGGGGTCTGTGCTACCTGAACATTTTTATGGCTCTGCATGGACCTGATTTCCCCAGAGCCCTCTGCAGGCACCGCAGAGCAGAAGCAGTGAGCACCCCTCTTATCTGCATCTTCTGCACTCCCAGGCTGAGCCCTCATTTTCCCTCTCCTGAACACGCTGATGCAAGCCTTGATGCTCAGAGCCTCCCCTGCCTTTTGCTTGTGTCACCCCCTGTGCCTGCAGTATCTGCTGGCATGAGCCTGGAGGACACAAGCATGCAGGGTGACAGGGAAGTTTGGTAGCTTCATGGACAGCTTGGGAGGGGACCAGCCAGCCTTGTTTTAGGTAGCAATTTAGGACTTGCATCTTCATCAGAAGACTGGAGCTGTGATTCAGTACAGCCACACCTCCAAGGAATTTATCCTCCAACTTTGACTTACATTTGCTGTTTTAAACTCATAGCAGATGTCCTCACCAGCCCTGTTATTGAGGGCGCACACAGCATCTCATGCAACAGCAGAGCAATTAAAGAGGATTTGCAGGTCACCTTTAAAGCATTTCCCACAGCACGTTGAATCTTGTTATAAGTCCTGAATCCATTACTGCTTTTATTTCAGCAGTTTTAATTGGAGTTTTAAATATTCTGAATCTTATGCAAGACACCCAAAGTGCTGGAGATTTCCAGGCCCTCTCTTGCATGACAACCGCTCCTTGAAATCCCATTGTCCTTCTGTAGAGTTAACAGTAACTCAGCACCCTGATAATGTATTAGACACTGGATACAGGCTTGAGATGTTTCAATATGAGGTCAAACCCCAGTCTGAAGCCAGTTGCCCACTGGGTGATGAAATGTATACTTGGAGAAATTGCCTCTTCCCTTGAGAGTTTATAATATATTCATGCACCACTGTATGAGTTGGAAACTGGGAGAGAAACCAAGAAGGAAAATGATGAGGAACTTTAGCAGAAGGGAGCAATAGAGGGAAGCTTGGAGGGTTTTGGAAAGGTAAAAATAGCAACCACAGAAAAACAGAGCAGGGAGCATTCAATATTTTCTCAGTGCCATGAAGAAAGCCCATGAAGAAGGAAATTTTCTCCATGATAAAATTCTCTGTGTGGAGGATTTTTTTCCTTAGGTTGTGTTTCTTTGTTTTAATTTTTTTTGTTTGTTTTTGGTTTGTTGGAGGATTTGTTTTGTTTTGGTTTGGTTTTTTAAAGAAGCACAGTATTTATGGCAGGAAAGAGTGAAAATCTCCCTGAAACTTTTTGTCTGAGACTCTTCAAAAGGCCACCTCAGCTACACAGCTCCCAGCCTCATTTCAGCCTCCCAGGGAAGAAGATACAAGAGAAGAATTAACAAAAATGAGAACTGATTAAATGAAAAAAAGAAATTATCAAAGGGTTACCATTTTAACCAGCTGTGAGGCAGCACGGCAAGGGAACAAAGAGGCAGGGAAGGAGGGGAAGGAGCTGACAGGATCTGCAAACAACCACTACCCTGGGTGAAGCTGTGAAATGCTAATGGCGAAGCCGCTCCAGCCCCACTGGGGAAGTTTCGGAGGAGCCCTGTGCTCTGTGAAGCGGTTGCTGCTCCTCCTCTCCCCACGGTTCATTTTGCTCTGCCTTGCGCCAGATGTGCTGTTTGATTTGATTGCAAACCCCAGCGGCGTGGGGTGGGCACTGCTTTTAGTGCACTGCATGTGTGACCAGAGTGGGCTGATGCAAGGGCAACCCCACGGCTCCCAGCCCCGTGGATCCCGGGACCACAGCTCTCAGCCCATGGATCCCGGGATCACAGCTCCCTCCCCCATGGATCCCGGGATCACAGCTCCCAGCCCCATGGATCCCGGGATCACAGCTCTCAGCCCATGGATCCCAGGATCACAGCTCCCAGCCCCATGGATCCCACGATCACAGCTCCCAGCCCCATGGATCCCACGATCACAGCTCCCGGCCCCATGGATCCTGGGATCACAGCTCTCAGCCCATGGATCCCAGGATCACAGCTCTCAGCCCATGGATCCCAGCTCTCAGCCCATGGATCCTGGGATCACAGCTCCCAGCCCCACAGATCCCAGGATCACAGCTCAGCTCATGGATCCCAGGATCACAGCTCCCAGCCCATGGATCCCAGGATCACAGCTCCCAGCCCCATGGATCCCAGGATCACAGCTCAGCCCATGGATCCCAGGATCACAGCTCAGCCCATGGATCCCGGG
Source organism: Anomalospiza imberbis (assembly GCF_031753505.1). Taxonomy (NCBI): domain Eukaryota; kingdom Metazoa; phylum Chordata; class Aves; order Passeriformes; family Viduidae; genus Anomalospiza; species Anomalospiza imberbis. The sequence goes on along the minus strand of NC_089691.1, from coordinate 16,408,335 downwards.
ATCACAGCTCAGCCCATGGATCCCGGGATCACAGCTCCCAGTCCCACGGATCCCAGGTTCACAGCTCCCAGCCCCATGGATCCCGGGATCACAGCTCCCAGTCCCACGGATCCCAGGATCACAGCTCCCAGCCCCATGGATCCCAGGATCACAGCTCCCAGCCCCGTGGATCCCGGGATCACTGCTCCCAGTCCCACGGATCCCAGGATCACAGCTCCCAGCCCCATGGATCCCGGGATCACAGCTCCCAGCCCATGGATCCCAGGTTCACAGCTCCCAGCCCTGCTGGCCCACAAGCAGCTCCGGGATCACCGTGAGCTCCGGGGCTGTAACAGGTGCTTTGTGTCCCGCTCCAGCATCTCAGGCCGCAAATACATTTCCTGTGACAGTGCTCTTCCTGCACCCTGCTCGTGTTTGTGGGCTAAATCTGTTCTCCTTGAGGAGGGGATCAGACGCCCGGCAGGAACCCGGGACGATCGCTCCCTGCCTGGGCCGGTAAAACCCCCGTGCCCAGCGCAGGTAACCTCGGCGTGCGCCCTGCCGAGCGCCACCTCTGCCCTTGGGGAGCTCAGTTTCCTTATCGCCACGCAGCTCTGGAGCCTAACGAGGGCATCGCGCTGCCCACTGCAGACCCGGCCGAGCGCGGCCAGCGCCGGGAAGGGCTCGGGGAGCGCGGCTGGCCCTGACGGGAGCGCGGGCAGCGGGCGGGGGCAGCCGGGCGCTGCCGGGGCGGCGCCTGCCGGGCCGAGGGGCGGGTGAGGGGCGGGACGGGCCCGGACGGGGCGGCCGCTGCTGCCGCGCACTCGGGCTGGGCTGCGCCGGGCTCCGCGCCGGGAGCGCTGCCATGTTCGGCCGCGGCTCCCGCAAGCGGCTCTCCAGCCGCTCGGTGAGTGCCGGGGGGTCCCTCGCCCTTCGCCCCCCGTCCCGCCCCGCTCCAACCTGTGGCTCTGTCCCGCCGCCCGCTCCGGCGGCTCCCCGCCGCCCCCATGTGCCGCTTGCTTGGGGCGCGTCCCCGCTCCAGCCCTTCCCCTGCCCTCTCCCAGCCGTGCGGGCGCCTTTCCCCCGGGCGTGCCCCTTTCCTGTCCCCCGGGTGCCTGTTCCCGTCGCCCTCGTCCCGCAGCCGGCGCTGACTCTGCTGTTCCTTGCAGCTGACGGCGTCGGGGGAGCCGGAGCGGGGCCAGCCCTGCAACACCTGCGGGGACCAGTGCCCGGGCTTCGCCCTGCACAAGTGGAGGTAAGCCCCGGCGAGACCCCCGCCCTTCCCCGGCCCATCGCCCCCGTCCCCCACGCTGGGTCCCATCGCGGCTCTCCCTTCCCGGGGCTTTGCGGCGCCCTCCCAGTTCCGTGCGCGGCCGGCGTGCAGGTGTGGCTGTTTTGGGAGGGCTTGTGTTAGTCCGAAGCGCGTTGCCCACGCACGGTGGGGGTTCTGGGGACACGGGTGGGCTATCCCCACACAGGTATGCCCGTGGCCGCCGCCGGTGCGGGGCGCAGCAGGACCCAGATGCGGGACTGGGGTAACTGGTTTGGCAATTACCAACTCGCAGCTTCTCCAGCGCGGTCAGGAGCTCGTCCTGCTGCTCCGGGTCATGCCGGGGGCTGAAGCCGCCCTCACCTGTCAGGGACAACCTGGGTGGGGTGGGAAAAATGGGGCTGAAGGGGTTCTTGCGGTCTGCACCAAACCGCTGCGTGAAACTCCGGCAAAAATAGTATTTTTGGTTATTTCTGTTGTGTCTCTTTACCAACCTGACAGTGCCGGTGCCTGCTAAGCACAGCGAGCCCTGGCCTTCTCCTGGGTCAGCCCTTTCTCCCCTCCCCACGTTCTGCTGCCTCGAAATGAGTTCCTGCTGATGTGCGATCTGGGACTTGGTGATATTAAACCTGGGCTGTGTGCCCTGGGAGCTCTACACAGCCTTAGTAGGCCAGGGAGCCCTTGGTGACCTTTTAACCTTATTTTTCAGGGTATACCCTTTTCTCCAGCATCTGCTGTGCTTGGCGTTCCTCCCAGCCTCTGCCCTACTTCTCAGAGCTGTGTCTCACCAGATTAGAGCTTGGATTCAGAGCGCGGATGGGGATTGATATATTCCTGTTGAGTTGTATCTTAGTGTTTAGCCTTGCAAATCATTGTTCCCTTGGGCATTTGCCCCAGGGTGTGGTGGGACGGGTTCCATAGGCTGAGGTCTGCCCTGAGGGATGCACAGCAGCAGGTGGGACTCGCCGTGGTCCTCTGGCTGTCCCGGATTTCCTTGTGTCCCTGCAGAGCCACTTTGTAATCCTTAAAAGTGCCAAGGAGAACTTTGAAATGCAGGATAAAAAGCCGTGGTCACCAACAGTATTTCTCCCCTGCTCCAAGGACTTGTGATGTGCTGTGCTTCATGTTTCCTTATGTCAGAGAGTACAACTGTACAGCAGCTTTTGAAGAATTAAGTGAATTTTGATAGGATCCCACCAGAGGCCAAATGGCCCAGCAGGAGGGGCACACCACTGCCTAGGGAGTGTCAGATGAGAGGGATGTTGCAGCTCTTTTCAGATTGTGCCCTCTGCATTGGCACACTGTGCCTCTAGGCCAGGTCCAGCCAAACCCCATGTGCAGGAGCCTCCAGCCTGCCAGGACTACTCATAACCATCTCCTTTGCTGAGGATTCCCAGACATGGGAGAGGATTTTTGCTATAACAGTGTGGATTTTTCCAGCAGCTTTCTCTCAGGAAAGAAGTGGTTATGTCCCCTGGAGCAGGCGAAGGATGGGTTCCCTTTGGGTATGGGTGGGGTCAGCCCCCAGAGGCACTGCAGCCTTTGTGCTCCAGCTTTGCATCCCACTGAGCCGGTTAGACCTTACACCAAGTTTCCTTACACCAGGACTCGATTAACTGAAAGCCCTCCTGCAGACATTCCCATTTAATTGCCTTGATGTAAGAGTAATTACGCAATTAAACCAAATAAAGGCAGTCTATTTGCCAGAACACAATAGAGAGGAAATGTGTTCATTTTTTACTAGCCAGTGGTCTATTAATGCCAGGAATAGGTAAGCAGACAAATTATTCCCAGTAGTTTGTAGGTTGAATACATGCTGAGGAGCCTGTGCCCTCTGTGCAGGAGGTGTTGCAGTCACTGACTGGTGGGGCTGCTCACCTGAATGAGACTGAAAGAAAACAAGATTTGCAAGGTGATCCTCAGATTAGGGGTACAAATCCAGTTCAGTTGACCAGTAGAGATTTGTAAGGCTTTTTATAATCCATTGACAGCAGAGTTTTGCTGATAAACGTAAATGGGGCGTTTTTTGCTTCAAAGATGCAGAGTGGTGATAATGCTGTAGGGAATTTATAAACTTGCAGACACTGAAGCCATTGCTGAGACAGGCATGGTCTATACCTAATTATGCTGGACTGTGTATTTTCTACTTACCTGTGATTTTAGGTGTGATCTGTGCAGGCACTCCCTCAAGCAAGCAGATTGCTTTGTTAGATGATGAAGATTCCTGTGTTCCTGTGTTTCCTTAATAGCCACTTTTCTCAGAGATGGCTCTGAGCATTCGTTGAATTTATCATTCCTGGAAGCACAGGCATGCTTCCTGAGACAGGGAAACCTCTTGAAAATAAATTATATTCTGCAGGACTCTTTTCAGAATAAGCCTGGTCTCTGTACTGTAGGTGATGTGCAAAAAGAAGAAGACAGGGGATTGTTAAATAATTAAATAACATCCCTGGTTTATGAAGTTTGTGGAATCTTTGTAATTTTATTCTGAAATTATAATCCCACATTCAAGGTAGTGGGTGAATGATCCTGTAGCAGTGTCAGTATATTTAATGCTAATGTGGTGGAAGCAAGGAATTGAAAACACCTCAGTTAAACTGGAGCCCACCTACAGCACTACATCTTACTCCCTCAAAGAGCTCTCTTCTGCATGCCACAGATCTCTGCCTCTTGTTGTGAGGCAGAAATTCAGTTTTTAGTTTTAAATCATTTAGTCCCAAAGAGGAAAAAGTAACTGGTTTTTCTGAGAAAGTTTGGGGGCGAAGTCCATGAAGACACAGCTATCAAACTATAACCAGTAAAACCCTGAATTTCTCATGGGCTGAGCAGAAAAATGACTCCTTCCTCTCGTCTCATCACTTTCTGCTGTGGTGGGTTGTCAGCAAAGTGCCAAAGGACTGAGTTCATCTGTGTGGGCTCCAGTCTAGAAAATGGAAATGGCGTGTACGTAACCAAATCCTCATTAATAAAGGTGGCTTTGTGTGGAAAAAGGGAAATCAAATTCAGTAAAAATTGAACTCCTTAGGAGCCCCGTTGCTGTTTTCTAATCAGATCTGCATTACATTAAACTGTGTGCCATTCAGCTTGTTAACAAGCTTTGGCATTAAATAAAGCTGTCACTGGAGTTTGGTGAATGAATAGCCATTAGCAGTGTCTTTTGCATAATGTCTTGCAGAGAAAAGCCTTCGAGGGAGGTGGTCCAGGAGCAGGGAAGGGAATTTATAACCTAGTCCCGGTGCAATTAGTGTGAATATGCAAACCTTAAAGGTGACAAATGGTTCACTTTTGCTGCTGTTACAGCTCACTGTGAAGAACTAATTTCAGATTTACTCTGGGTGAAGTAAAATTACAGCCTTAGTGCCTCAGTTAAAATAGTGGATCCTTCGTTTTGGGAGATTGGCATGTGTTTAGCACACGGAACCATGTTTGGTTGCACCTGGAGAAAGCCAAAATACTCTTGCAGTTCAGCAGAACTTGCTGTTCCCTGCTCCCTGCCTTCTCCAAACCCACCAACTAAAAAGATAGATGCAGGACACCCAGGTCTCAGGATGGTGTTTGAGCTTGGTGTGAGGAAGGGGGGATGTGCCACCTGGTTTGCAAAGCCTGCAGAGGCAGTGGCATGGGCTGGTTTCTGAGGGAAGGAATTTGGATACTGTGACAGAGAAGACAATTTTAAAAATAGAGTCTGAAACCCTTTGGAGAAGTCTTTGTTGCCATAGTTATTCTTCTGGTTTGCAGAAGCATTTGAAAAGCAGTAATAAACATGACATGAAGACAAAGACTGGTTTGCCAGGGTTTTAGTTTCAATGTGAGATTATGTCTTACATCCTTTCTTGGAGCATCTTTTTCCTTGCATACGTCACACAATCGTTGTCCCTTGGAATCACATTTTGCCAGGGAAGAGATCTGCTTCTCTTCATACGTTGCTGTCACAGGTTGTGCTCTAAATATCAGTGGTGTGTGTTTGTACAGCACACAGTGCCTGGCCCTTGCCTTTCAGGGCAAATTTAAGTGACCTGATGTAGTATTCAGTGATATTCCATATTAACAAATTTTGCTGCCCACAGTTGTTTCAAGCATTTATTTATTTCTTTCCATAACTCAGCATCTTGCTATAATCTACTGCAGTCAGTCCTGCTGAAGTCTGATCTCATCTGGCCTTGTTGGATCAGGGAGTGACTGCAAAAGACAAACTTCTCATCTTCTCAGGAGAGAGCTGCCTGGAGATCCCAGTTGATCAGCCCAAACTGTTGTGATTGACCACTGGATCACAGAAACCTATGGACAAGGAAAAGAGACGTGTCTCATGAGACAGTGACCCAAAATGAGGTGGTGGACCAGAAGCCCTGTGATGTTTCATGTTGTTGGGTGATGGTGCACAAGTCGTTTTGCAACTCCCTTCTCTGTCTTGTTGACTGTAGGCAGGGAGTTGCTCGTGGCAGTGGATATTTGTTTTGTTTTTGAGTTTGTTCAGTGCTCTGGAGATTGCTGTGCACAAGCAGTGAGAATTTCTGTGTGTCTGCAGCCTTTGTCTGCATTCCTAGGGCTCTGATCCTGCCCATGGGAGGTACACCCCAGCAGGCTCCTGTATACATCCCTGGGTGCCTTTGGCTCTCCAGTTTGCTGCCTAGTTCCTCATCCAGAGAGCAGAAACAATAATATTTGTAACGCAGCACATGAACGAATAACACCGAATTCTGAAGCATTTGTTTCTACTTCCAAAAAAAAAAAAAAAAAAAAAGTACAGATTATTGCTTCCATATGTTTTCAGCATTTCTCATAGGTTATGTCTCTTGCACACACACACTCCCAGCTTTTCCCTGGTATGAATAACAGGCTTTGTGCCTCTCTTCTTTAGGATTCAGATATTCCACACTTCCTTGCATGTTTATTTGAAAGGATTTGGAGATGTGAGAATAGCAATACCTTATCTTGAATAGTCTGATGTTCCTATCACCGCCATGGTGAATTGTGCTGGCCTGGAAGGTTGTAGAAATTTCATCATTTTGCAGATGGGAACCTGCTGAAATGGGCAGAATTCAGCCAGTGCAGGTCTAACCCAGTGCAGATCCATCACAGCATTCCTGAGGTGAGTCCCTAAGGGCTGCTGTCCCTAGGGGACCTGTTCCTGTTCCTAGGGCTGGGCAGGAGTCACCTGCTTCCTGTAGATACCGTCACCCTGGCAGAGGGGATGCAAAAAAAAAAAAAATCAAAGGCTGGTTTTGTTTGCTATTTTAAAGCCTTTCACAAAGCAGTTGGTATCATTAGCTTGTTTTTAATTTATTTCTTGTGTGCTTATCTGGTCACAGGTTCAGAAAGGAGAAGCCACTCCCTGCCAGGTTCTTCAGTGACAGTCAGTGCCCTTCAGCCCCTGTGCCCAGGGTGGTTTGGTGTGGGTGGCTGTGTGCACTGGAGCTCAGCTCAGGGGGATGCTGCACTGTGCACTTGGCTTGGCATCAGTGACTTCAGCTGTCCTATTTTCGTACACCTGCAAGATTAAACACTTCTGTAAGTGTTTGGAAAATCAGGTCTACTTTTTTGGGGGGGGGGCTTTTCGCCCCCATGGTAGTAGGGAGAGCAGGGGTAATGAATAGTAGGGGTAATGAATGATGGCTCGTGCTGCTCCCACTGTTCCAAGAGCAGCTTTACGGGGGGCAGCTGGGCCACTGGGATGGGGGTTTGGGTGGTTTGTGGCGTAGTTATCAGCTTTGCCCTGCCCTGGAACAATTCTTTTCCTGAATGTTGAGTGCACACTTACATTTAAGGAACTCCCAACCATTTTTTCTGACTTGTGGGTTCCATTTCTTTGTGCCCTGCTGCTGAAACAGCACTTGAAACAGCACTTAAGACAGCCAAGACTGATAAGGTATCCTGTTTGTGTTGGCTGGGAGACACAGTATCCACATTACCAGAGCATTACAGTGTCAGAGGCAGTATTGTCCCTGGCAAAAAGCCTAAAATAAATTCTTTAATTTTTTGTATGCGATGTACAAAAGAGCAGGTGAGGTATGTATTTGTTTCCGGGCAAGCCCAGGGAGCCTGTTAGAAGTCCTTTACAATCCACTCAGGATTGTATTGCAAGAACTCAAAAGAAGTTTGGACACTTGTTGATTGAATTTCAGCTGAGCACAGAGCCCTGTTCTGCAGCTGCTCTAACTGGAGCTGCTCTGCCTAGCTCCATTGCTGCTGAGCTGCTGGCAAAAGCCAGAAAAGCAGAATTTCTCCTAGGGAACAGGCAGTGTGGGTAGATTTTCTGCCTGTTTTGAAGTGGCCTTGTGCAATTCTATTTTTATGAATGGTGTGAAAAAAACACGTATAAGCTGTTGCAAGATTTGAGCTGATTTTGTGGGGTTTATTCTGTATCTGGTGTGATTGTGAATTACACTGATGATGGATAGCTGTCTGCAGAGCAGACACACTGAATTCTGAGTTTTCTGAGTTTGTGTGATATTTTGCTTCTAAACAAATAATTTTAAAATTTGGTCGGTTTGGGTTTGTTTTTTGTTTGTTTGTTTGTTTGTTTTGTTTTTTGGGGTTTTTTTTCACTGATCTTTTTTGGAAAGTGACTAAACTGCTTCTTGGTATGCAAAGAGTAGAAGTTTACCTGCCTGGCACGACGCAGTGGGGTTTGCCATCTCGAAGGCAGAATTTGGCTGGTGAGAACTTTGCTGGTGCCTGGGCCACGGGGCTGTGCTGCCGGACACTGGCAAAGCACAGTTCCCTCGTGGAGCCTTTTGAGATGGATTTGCCCAGGAGAGACCCACAAAACTTGGAAGCAAGATGGATTGGCTTGCACTGTGATCTCCTAGAAGCAGACAGCTGTTGGTGCTGGAGGCTGCAGTCGTGGATTTGGGAGCTGTGTAGGCTGTGATGTAGTGGGACGTGGTGAATGATTTCACAGCGCAGTGCTGCAGGATGTGTAAGGTCCTGAGCTCCCTGTGCACCCACCCAAGCCCAGGGAAATGGGTTAAATCGCTTGTTGAAGCCTGTGCTGAGCCGATGAGAGGGAGGAGGTGGGAGATGCAGAGTTGCACTGGTCCTGTGACATGCAAAGCTGAGCTGCCATCCTCATCCCCTTCCCGAGCTGTCCTGCCGGTGCTCCTGGCCGGCCGCGCAGATCCGCGCTCCCCCGGGGATGCCGTGCTGCGTGTGGCCCGGGTCGGGCAGGCAGGAAAACTCCTACTGCTTTATTAGAGGGTTTGTCCACCGGCGTGGTGTGGCGTGAAAGAAAAAGCTGGCAGCCACGGCTTTGGTGGGATAAAGGCTGGAGCCCGGCGTCCCCGCTGGAGGGGCTGGGCGCAGCTATTTGGCTGACGCCCACTGAGCGCTGCCCTGCTCTTTGTTGATCTCGGCTGCAGAGAGTCTGTTCCGTGTTTTCAAGAGTTTTTCTTTGGTTTTGTTCTTTTTCTGTTTGCCTTTAAGAAGTCAATCTGCAGTCTTTTAGACTTGTTCAAAGACATTCACCCCCACTCATCCCCCCCCCCCCCCCCCCGCCCAGTAATCCATCCTTATTACACCAGTGAGTCACTCTTCAAATAAATGAATTGCATTTTCATTGTCTGGCTCGTAAGTCTATCACCGAGTTTTAGGATGGCTGATAGTATCAGCTGAGACCTTTGGCAGCTGGCTTTGCAGTTTGTGGTGCTCATTTGGCTATTTGCTTTTTTCTCCAATGAATAATCTCCCAGCCCTGGTGGTGGAAAAGCCGGACCCTTCCTGTGCTTGTAGCATCTCTGCGGTCACTATCTAATGTTGAAGGAATTTGTAACATTAGCAGAATTGTCTGATGTGAGGAAAACTAATTTCAGGGTAAACCTCATGAGCATGGCTGTAAAGAACATTTTTCTCATGCTTGCAGACCCCAGACATGCTTCAGTGCAGTCCCAATGGCCAGAGCCTTTCTCAGTTCCCCAGTGCTTGGGTCAAGAGGTGTACAGAAAACTCAGGGTGCTCCTCCCTGCTGCTGGAGAGGCTGTTGCTTCCCACATGCGGCTCTGCTCTTCACAGGACCCTGATACCAGAGCTTATCACTTGGAGAGCTCAGTGTGACAATTATTCTCACTGCGGAGCGAGACACTTTGTACTCAGCCATTGCAGCAAGTATTTCATCCCCTATCCATTGCCCTTGTGTGGATGCTGTCTCTGCGGTGATAAAAAACATAATGGCTGCTTTTGCTGATAAGGGGAGTGTGTAAGTATAATTATTGAAATCCCTATGCAGAGCTCTGTGGATGGATGGATGGATGGATGGAGAGTCCCTCTCCCTGTGAGGGGTTTCTGTTGCTTTGGAGCCTGTTGGGGAGAGCATGAGCCTGCAGCTCCTGGCAGCTGAAGTGGGAGCTGCTTGGACACAGCTGTGAGCAATTAGTAAAGGATGTCTTTCCCCCTCCTTCCACTTTCTTTCCTCCTCTTCTCTCTGAAACCAAGTCACAGGCTCCAGGGAGTCCAGAGGAGAGCTCAAGGAGTTCAGGTTTGAGATGCTCCTGGACTAGCTTGAAGGTGGCCACTGCTCAGTGTGTTCACCTTCCAGAGGCAAGGTGAAGGTCTAAGGATCCAACCCAACCTTGCAGGAAGCATACTGCAGCCAAGGAGCCAGAGATTATTTAGATCAAGCCAACAAAAAAAAAAAAAAATTTCCATGGCAGCAGTAACCATAGGAAACCTCCCTCAGCATGTCTTGGGTGGTTCCTGTCTCCCTGCCGTCATCTGTTTGCTTTGCAAGCAGAGCAGTGGTTGCAAGTGCCCCTGGTGTCACCAGGAGTGGCCCATGAGCCCTGCTGTCCCCAGGGGCTTGGCAGCCACACTAGGGGTTGTGTCACTGCTCCTTGATTTCTCTTTTGCTCTAATTGGTAAAAAGATGCTTTGAGAGGCTTCTTTAGATGCCATAAAGTCTCAAAGCCACCTCTTTACCTGGTGTCAGCTCACAAATGTGCATTTGATCCTTAAATACCCAAGGCATAAAAGCAAATTGTCTCCCAGGGTCCAATTCTTCTTCTTTTCTATAGCGCCTTAGAAAGATACTTTTATATTTCCTCTGGCTCAGCTAGTGATGCTTGGCCTTCAACCAAGACAGGGAATCTAGGACAAGAATCCCTGAATGCTCTGAGAAGAGCAAGATGAGAAGTTATAAAAAACCACAGCATTTTGTTGGCGGAAAAAAAATGCTGGTAAAAGATTTTGTTTAAAAAAACTAATCTGGAATATTTTTGATCAGCTTCATGTGGACACATTTCCAGGAGGGTGTAAGAGGAGGCTTGTTTTCCTGGGTAGTGCCTCCTCTAGGAAATCCAAGCTGTGAAGTGAATACAAATGCTGGAAATTGAGAGGTTTTGCAGTGAGTCACTGCAAGGGATGAGGAACCAGTTGTTCTGGTGTGACTGTGCTGATGACAACAAGCTCTTTGACCTGCCGGAGACAGGGTGACTGTGTGGAAGCACCTGAGGGCTTGGGCATCTCAAGCCAGCACCCAAGGGTGCTTGGATCCCCCTGTCTCCCTCCCACCCTCCAAGGGCAGTGTGGAGGTGTCCTCACGGAGCTCTGCAGAGCAGATGGGCCCTGCTTGCAGTGCCAAGGTATTGCACAGAGACAGGTTAAAAAAAGATGTCTCCTTCTGTGGGAGCGTGACACAGAGAGGGAGAAAATACATCGTGGTGCCAGTAACTGGGATTTTGATGCTTGTGTTGCAGACAGTGCTGCTCTGACCTCTCCAGGCTGCTGGGTGCTGGTCGTGGCAGCGTTTGCTCTGTGGAGAAAGACCTGGCTGCTCTTTGACCCATCTGCCTTGGGTGGAGGTGGAGCCCTCTGCAGGGATGCTGCTGTCCCCTGTCTTGCCCTGACTCTTAGCAGATGATTTATTACCTGTTTCTGCAAAACTCCCAACTCTATCAAAGTCAGAGCTTTGCTCTAAATTACACATTTGAAGAAGTGGAAGCAGGATGGGAACAAGGCTGATTCCCTTTCTCCTCTCACCTGTCAAACAGTGGGAGCACTCATCACATTGCTGTGGCTGGGCCCTATTACCTGCATTTGATGCCATAAAGGCCACGTGTCTAAAGTGCAGCCACCTTAAATGTCAGATGTGAGAAGAACTGGGACGTGAGAAGACAATGAAAGTTAATATTCTAAAGTCAGGTTTGTGCAGCATAGCTTGGATTTTTAATATCAAGTGCATAATTTATTACAAGGTGTAGCAGTTCGAAATACATATATTTAAATATATTTTAATATTATCTTTCCTTTCAGTAGCAGGAGCAATGCTGCTTTACAATAGAAAAATGATTTCATATTGCCACGTGACAGTTTCGGCTTGTACCTCTAATAGATGTGTGATTTGCTGAAGTGTGAAGGCTATCTGATAAATGCCTGAATAATAAACCTATATTGTTTGTTCTGATCTCCCTTTGTCATTTTCAAGTGTATAAATAAAACATTTTCACGTTGGATCCCGTGCAGTTCCAGCCCAGACTTATTTACTTTCTGCTGATGTAACTTGGAAGAGACGTGAATCTTTTAGTCTGACAGGAGAAATCAGGTGGCATCGTTGCATGTTATGCTTGAAATGATCAAATGTAATGTTAATAAATATCTTCCTAAGAAAAGTTATAAGTATTTAAAGAATGTTTTTAAACAAAGAAGCATTTGTCTCATGTACAGCAGAGGGCACTCGGCATCGCTGCTGTAGTACTTGGCTGCTGCTCCAGCTGCCCAAAGGGGAAAAAAATCCCTGTGCTTAAATTATAGTTTGCAGAAATGAAATACTCTGTGTGTGTTTGCTTATAGAGGGGTGTGAGTGTGTATATAAAAAGACACAGGGTGGCGTATATATAAAAATAATCCCAGCACATAATGTAAAACTTAAATATTCATAGTGGTTGCTGAAGTTAGGTGAAGCACATGTTGTGTTGATTAATGCTCTGCCTGCTGTTATGCTGAGCTTCAGAGGGGACTGAAGTGTGCTGAGAGGAGAAAATGAAGAGGCCCTGGCTAATGAAGGGTTGCAATCTTCATCTTCTTGAAGGCACAGTCTGGTGATAGCCTAGGATGCTGGGAACTACACAAGCAAAGGAAAGGTCTTGTAAGATGGATAATATTGGAGGGTGCAGAATTAAGAGTCCTTCTGTCTATAAAAGCAGCAGATCTGGGAGCTTGGGGGTTCTGTGCTGGAGTTTGCAGTGCTGAGGTCTCGTTCCCAGCAGCACCAAAGCGTGTGGGGTTGCGAGGCTCTTGTGAAAGTCCCTGAGATTGTTCTTATCTTTAGTGTAGAAGTTATCCGTGGAAGGATATTTAAAATATTGAGGTTTGTGCCTGGAGCAGAAGCAGCCCTAGCCCCAAGGATGCTGTGTAAGGGCTGGATGCTGGCTGGAGTGTTGTTAGTTGGAAGATGAAGCACCTGCTTGCTAGGGGAGGGACCCCATCCTGGAGGTGCAGATGTGTGTGCTTCCAGAGATGATCACAGAGATTGGTGCCATCTCATCTCTATAATAAGTTTCTTTCCAACAAAAATGGGCTTTTTTCATTTTGTTCCCTTTAGCTAATTGCTGAGACACTGCCAAGGTGCTGCCAAGGTGTGTTTGTAGTTTAACTCTTAGTGCACCTTGTGTTTTTCTTTTAAGAGGGAATTAAGAACTCCAAAGCCAAGTCCTTGATCAGCTTTTGGCGGCATTTTAGTGCTGTTAAAGTATTCTGTGCTGCTGGATTTTGTGCTATGCTTTGGGTGACGTGTTTCATGGTAAAAACCATATGATGCCATGCTGAATTTTCAGATTTTAGTAATTAATTCAAGAGGAATTCAGATTTCCTCCTGTCTCCTCCAGTGAGCTGCTTGCATTGGGCTTAATCTAAATCTCTCAAAGCAGGGCTCCTGCAAGAGTCTGGAAGTGTCAACGCTGTTGTATAAAATATGGGCCTGGTAACAAGAATGAGGGTGCATGTGGTTCAAGATAACCAGTTTATGCAAAATACACAGCTGGGTGGATTTTGCTAGAGAGTATCTGTGGAGTATAATGATCAGAGAAATGTGGATATGCTGGAAGGGCTTTATAATAATGGGTGCTAATTATGATGAACTGGATTTGGGTGGTAGGGACTAATCCAAGATTACAATAGTAAGGGTTTTTTTAAAGTAGCTCCTGCTATTTGGGAGGGCAGCAGAGCTCCTTGTTACATGGCTTAAAACAGCCTCTCCACGGGATTGTCGCAAGCAGCGTTCGCCCTTGGCTGGTTATTTCACAAGGGCTTGGTACAGCTCAGACGTGACATATGTGAGTAATTTCAAGGATACAAGCTGGCCCACGTGCTGCAAAGCACCTCCTCAGTAGAATAAAGATGCTGTTATTCTGGATAATTACTTTTCTGGAGGTGTCACTGGAGCTGAGCTCTGGGATGCAGCATTTTGTCCCATTATTGTGGTTCCTGGATTGGTTCCTGGTGGTTTTGGGGCTGTGAGAACAATATGGTGCTGCCACCACCAGTTAGATGCTCCTGTCTCTGCTGGTGGGCTGGGAAGTACTGGGAAAACGCTGCTGGGAATGAAATGTTGCAGTTCTGGGATTGGGACCAAAAGCAAGTTGTAATACCACAGCCTGGAGCACAGGATCCTGGTTCTGCCCTTCTGGCTACAGGTTTTTGGGCAGGAGCACATGTGTAGAGCCAGGCATGTATCTGCTCGTGCTGCTTGGCTTTTCCTTTCTTGTAAGAATTTGCTGATCTTTTTTCAGTGCTGACCATGCCACAAAGCACTGGACTTAGCGCACAGAGCGCCTCAGGTACTTGTCTCCTTGGGAAACAGTGGTTGTGAAATGTTTTGTTGTTGTTAACAGAGATGTGGCAATGCAGAACTTGAAAAGCTGCACTGGTGAATTGTCCAGCCTTGTGCTGGAGACCAGCAAGCCTTATGACTCACCTTAGCCAGTGTCAATAGAAATGAAACTATTTAAATGCACAATTAAAATATGTTGTTATGTTAGCATGTGGACCTCCATGCAAGCTTGCTCTCTAACTAGATCAATTAAAGGACCCCCATGGAAGAGATGTAGGAGGCTGGTTAAAAAAAAAATCCCAGTCTTAGCTGCTTGTTTGCTGCCAAGTAGGTTTTGGTCTGAAGTGAAAGGCATAAAGGCACCTGGGTTTGGGGGATTTATCTCCACTTTGGGACTCCAAAATCTTGTAGGCAGTGAGAAGAAATGGGTTAAAAAGATGCTGCATTCTTCCTTTCAGGGGTTGAAATCCAGCTGCCCTCTGTGCTGGCACACAGTGCCCGAGCCCTGGTAGCAGAGAGGGTTGTTAGCCATGGCTAGCACATCATTGTGGTTCAGCTCCACCATCTCCCTCGGCTTTTCCAGATGATCCAGGAGCTTGAGTAGTTCATAAACGGAGTGAGTAGCCAAATGGACCAATAAAAGGAGTTTGTGGAAAGGCCCAATATATTTTATGAAGAAAGAAATGGATCCTCTAATGCGAGGGTTGTGTCTTGTAAAATTTTGCAGGGCTGCAAGTGCTGTTAAACGCTGGCTTCCTGCTCCAGCCGCCCTTGGAGCGCACGCAGCAACTGCCGAAACTTTCCTTTTGACCTGAACTCTTCCAAGTTTGGAGTGAAATCCTGACCTCGGAGAAGTCATGTCATGAATTTCCCAGGGACCAAGAAAGTCATTGTCAGTGCGAGACCTGTGATAACAGTCTTTGAATAAAATCTGTCTGGCCTTTGTGGGATTTTTTTAGGCAATGTGAAACACAGCTTTACATCTTCTTAATGCTCTTTGATGGCAACAGCAGCAGCTGGAAGCCAACATTTGGCCTGACCATGGTTATTGCTGGGAAATGCCTTTGTGTGATCCAGGAAAAGTGAAGCTGTTGGATGTGAGCAGTGAATGAGTTTGCAGAGTGGGATGCTGCGTGTACGCGCGGTGCTTCCAATGATGGTAACCCAAGGGGTGAAATTTCAGCCCAGCACAGAGGGCACAGGGGTGATCAATGATTTAAATCCCACCTCTCCCAAGCTGTTTAAAGGGTTTGAAGCTGGCTGTGGCACAGGGAACTGGGGTGCCCTGCCACCTCAGGTGGCACCATCTGTAGCTGCAGAGATCTCATCTGACCATGCCACCCTGAATGCTGTAGGATGGGGAGGCAGCAAGTGAGGCACAGCATCACTGGATGTGACACTGAAAGGATGGGCAGAGAGCTGCAGGAAAGCAGAAAACAAGAATCTTGCTATTGATTCATTGTTTTCTGTGTCTGCACAGGAGTGTCTGCAGCTTCGATCTTGAAGCTAGACAACCTGTGAGATTTTCAACTAAACCTTTCTTTGTATTCTCCTTATGTAGTTTGAATTTATTCCGATGGACTGCAGTGATGTGGTAGTGTTCAAGCCAGGCTTGAGTTTCTTAACTGATAAAAATTTGATAACATTTCTTCTGTCTTGGCCCCAAAGAGCAAAGCTTCAGAGCTCAGCCAATCGTACAAGATTCCCTGTCTTATTGATCTGACAGCTTCTGAGAATGGTTTCTGCTGCACCCAGACTTTAAAATAGGACAAATTCCCAATTTCCAACCTGCAATTAAAATTTGGCTTCAAAATCAATGTCTTTGATCCAAAATGCTGAGCAGAGACAAATTTTGGGCTGTGTCCCTCTGCAAAATGACCATGGAGGCAATGCATGCGGGTGCATGGCCTTTCACTGAGCCAGGGATGCGGTGACCCCAACTGCAGCCAAAGAGAAGAGTCCAGATTCTAAGGAAATGGCATTATATTTCCCAGTCACTGGAAGTCTTTACAGTCAAGGGAGGATTACCTTTGGAGATGATTTGGTCTTTCCTAGTTCTGGAGAGCTGGCTTTGCTAAGATCTCCTCACTGGGAATGCTGAGCTTCCCTTCAGCTTCGTGGGAACGCAACAGCGTCTCCTCTTGTGGACAGAGATGCTCAAAAAAAGGGGATGTGGGACTGAATGAAGTTGCCATCCTTTTGGCTACCAGGCTCCTGTGAGCCTTCTCAAAGGCAAAGGTTGGGTTCTACTCCTGGAGCTTGGCTGCTGCTCTCACTTTCCCCACGGCCACCTCTTGAGGGGATTGATGGTTGGTTTTGGCAGGAACTGTTTTATTTTGTGCTTGGAAACACAGTGATCTCAGCTGTGTGCAGGTCTGCGTGAGGCTGGGTATTAGAGCTGCTTTGATGTCTGCACTGATACATCTTAAGGCAGCTCAGGATGATTTTATGCAGTAGCCCTAAGGTGCTTGCACAGAAAAAGGTGCTTTAGAAATGTAAATTCTGTTCGAAGACAGGTTTTCTTCTGCTGTTCTCTCTCAATTCAGGATGAGGCGGTAAAAATGTAGCATTTAATTAAAGTTTGTAAAGGTTTGGAAGTGAATTGCCATAAACATAAAGGATGTAATCAAATGTCTGCCTAATCCCCACCTTAAGGGCACATTAAATGCAGAAATAGTATAGTATGTTAGAGACCAGGATTGAAAAGCGATGAGGATTTGGGAGTAGATCTTTTTTACCTGAAGCTTATAAATTATTTTACTTCAGGCTTAGGGATTTAGCCATCTACGTACAATAGAAAGCCACGTAGCAGCCCAGTTCTCAGTCAGCACCGCTGGCATCATTCTACTGAGTCATTTCAGCTACAAATCCATACAGCACAGCCCTGTGACGCGCATTACAGCGCACTGTCCTGACGGAGTGTGGCATGGGAATCGTTCCTCAGTTCATCACTGAGCAGGGGGCTGCTTCTCTGAAGTCAATAGGTAATTAGATAAAAGCACCTAACAGGTTTTCATTTGTTGGAATAGAACAGGATGAGGAAGGGGATGTGGCACTGCACAATGTCAGCTGGGGAGCTGGGTTTCCTTGGCTGCAGAGATGCCTTCTGCCATCTCCAGCTTCAGTCTGAAAAAAAAAAATTAAAAAAAAAAAAATTCGACCAGTTTTTGTCCTGAAAAACTCAGCAGGAACCAAAGGCTGTTATCTCTCTGAGATATTTTTTTACCTGTGACATATTTTATTTCTCTCTAGAGAAATAAAATCAGGACACATTGGAACTGTCTGGTTCCAATTGCCATTCCCCCTGTATCGATGGGAGCCAGACATCCCAAAGATCTGCTTTTTCCCATGGAACCACTGGACCCTGAGGCTACCCCTTAGCGGTTACCTATCAGCAGGACCATGCTGTGGTTTTGGTTTGCAGTTAGTGATATTTGGCATTGTTCGGTTTTGGGTAGAAACCAGGCTGTGTTCTTTGGTCCAGCTGTGATTCCTGTTGTGGTCTGTATGGAAATTAGGAATATTTCTCTTGGTGGAGAAAGAGCACGGGGGTGTCACCAAAACCCCAGCTCGACCCATGTCTCGTGACACTTTGCTGGTGGCAGTAGAGCTTTGCATTCTTTGGGACCGAGGCTTGAGGATGTGGGATGGAAAGGGCTGCAGGGAGTTGGCTCTCATGGATTGTGGTGGAGATGGTGATGACAGCCCTTAGAGGAGCAGAGGTGGTGGTAGGCAATTACCCTTGATGGTAGGTAGCAGCAAGGAACCAGCAAAGGATTAACTCATCCTCTAACTGACTGGCAGGAAAAGAGCCTGGGCTAAAGGGAAAGGGGCCAAAATACTGGTGGCAGAGCTGAAAGTAGCCTGGTTAAAGGTAAAATCAGTCCCATGTCTTATACTGCAGGGCCCCATGGAAACGGGGAGGGCTTTCTTTTTCTGTTGAATTGGGCTCTATGCCAGGTGAAAGAAAACATTTTCCCAACACCAAATGGAAAAATGCAAGGCAGACATCTTAAATGAACTGTTAAAGGAATAGAGCCGTGAAAAGAATACGTTTGCTGTGCACTGGGGTTATGGATTTAACAGATTTTTTACTATATGTGACCTTTGCAGTTTGTAAAAAGTGAAATCTGCTGCAGAAACTCAAATTGTTTCAAGGCTGAAGGCAAACCTCAGGTTTCATCGCTGTTCCTGGCCTCGGCTTCGCTCAGGAGGAATGGACAGTGTATCTCTGTCCTCCTCAAATCTTGCTGTGATTTTCCTTTCTCTTTTAGCCCTCTCCTTGCTCTTTCTACAGATCATTGGCAGTTCTGCTCGTGCTTTAAAATAACCCAGGCTAAAAAGTGTGATCTGCATTTCAGCGATTTTTGATTACACCCACGTCCTATATTTATTGCCGTTTAAATCATCTATGTTAGTTTGAGATGTGTTTCTTTTGAGCAAGGCAAAAAAACCATGACTCTGTTGCTAACTGTTGCTAAGGCAAAGAAGATATTTATTCATCAGGGCACTTCTTCAGTACTGCAAGGATGGTAGCCATGGAGGAGGAGTGGAAGGAAAAGAACGGTTATGTATTGAGCCCTTTCTGTTATTGTTGTTGGCCTCTTGCCATATCTGCTGATGGTCAGCAGATGTCTTTTTTCTCCCCTCCCAGCATTGTGCATCTTGGATTAGAGGTGCAGTTTGGGTTATGGTGCAGGGCAGCTGGTCTGAGGAGCCTGGTGTGAAACCCAGAGGGTCCCTGGGATGATCTGCAGGGCTTTGGATAGTCCACGGTCCCACAGGTGTTACAAGGCTCCCATGTTATGTAGCTGTTTCCCCTCAGTCTCTCAAAGACACTTTCTACTTCCTGGTTTCATAATGTCCTTTTAGAAAACCCCATCGAATCAAAGCCACCAAGAGCCAAAAATGATGCACATGGCTGTGTTCCCTCCCTGAGCTGCTGCTGGGGGATGTGCGGCAGTGCTGTTAGCTGGCTCTTGCCAAGGGAAGAGGTTTTCCTTTCAGCTGTCATAGCAACAAGAAAATATTGTTTTGATGGGGATCAAATTAAAAATTAAATTTGTCTTTTTCCTAGTAAGCAAATTGCTCACTCAGGAAAAATATAAATCACTTTGATCAGGGTAGATGTCTTTTTAAGCACCTCTGTGGAATTCCAAAATGAATTCTGCAAATACCTCATGCCACGTTATGGCTCTGCTGGGTTTATGTAGAGTGTCCTGTGAATCTGAGCTTTATTTAACATCACACTTGGGTTGAAAACCTCCTTGGTAAAACTTCCTTGGTGCTTACAACTGGCCAAAGCATGTGGGGGAGAAGAGGGGAAACAGGTCTGAAAAGTGTCTGGAAGCAAAAGGAGTGACTTGTCAAATGTAGCATTTCTGTGGTTTTAACTAAAAAACAGACAAGCAAACATTAATTTGGTGGTTTACAAGATGCTCTGGTTCTTGGAATGCAGAGGTGAACACAACCTGGGAGTGGAGAGGAGGGGTGTGAGTCAGGTAATGGGGACTGTCTGTGGCAGTGCTGGGGAGAGAACAGTGACGGTCTCTCACATGTGTTCCCACACCCAAAGTATTTCCAGTTTAGAGACTTTCTAAGCCATGGTGAGTTCCAGGTATTAGGTGTCCCTGGGTGCCTTTCTGTCCCATAAGTTATCTCCTTCCTTTGAGCCCACATGGACTTGTGGCATCCACAGCATCACTCGCTGTGGCTTGGTGCCCCTGCATGGGAGACCACCTTGCTGAGGTTGCTCTGAACCCAGGTAACTTCCTTCAGCAAGGTCACACCATCCAGGTGGGGAAGCAGAGGGGGAGGGAAAGACCTTCCCAGACTGCCCACAGGTCCTTGCCAGCACCAGAGCTGCACTGATGGCCACGTTTCTTCTCAAAGCAGTACTGGGAAGCTCGAGCAAGTTGTCTATCTTCCACTATTGGCTCATAGCATAACAGCAGTTGCAAATTTACTCAGCCTATCTCATTCTCTCATCAGTTTATCTCTAATAAAGATTCCTAATAGATAAGGAAGAAGCTTTGTGGTTGGATGTAAAGCAGAAAAAGGAAAAGGGTTTTCTTGGAAAGCATTTAAACATCACAGGCATTCTTCTGCAGAAGTGAACAACCCCCTGTCCAATGTTGTGCAAATAATTGGATTTGTTTTGTTCGAAAGTCATCCTGGTAGCGCAGATGCTTAGATGGTTTGTGGATGTAGCCAGATTCTTTGACTGCATGAATGACTCTGACCTGACATCTGCAGTGGAATACACTATATTGAGGGCTGCAGAAGTCCATGGTGCTTTGATTGAAAATGACCTCCCAGACTTTGGTGAGAAAGGGAGGCCAGGAACTTCCTACATGTTACATGTGTACAAAGGGGTGTACAAAGGCCAGCTGTCTGTGAGAGGGGCTGTCCCTTTGGCTGTGTCCCTTCAGCTGCTCTGAGACAGGCTCTGGCTCTGGGTTGCCAGAAGCAGGGGAAGAGGGAGAAAGCATCCAGAAAAGAACCATTTTATACCAGTGACTGGTGGGCTTTGCAACATCTGAGCTCTCCAGGTGCCCAAGCCCTGGTGCAAAAGTGTCGACTTTGTGCAATGACTGTGCCACACTCTCACACACTCTTGCACACTCAAACACTCAAATAAACACTCACAAACACTTACACAGAGTTACACACACACACTAACACATAGACACGCCCACAAACGTTTTCCTCTTATATTTGAAAAAGCAATGCTAAATTACATCTATAAATGGCAACATCTGTTACGGAAGCCTGGTCCAGGCAAATTACTGCTTTAGAAAGTCAGTGCAGATCCTCCTGTGATTCAGTTTTGTGCTTGCCAGAGTCACATCATACCCACAGCGCTTTTTTCCAGCTATGATAGGTGTGTCTTTTTTCTTTTACACCCACATCAAATTCCTAAAATAAGAGGAGTGTAAAAGGGAAAAGTAACTGGAGTTTATTTTCCTCTGGAGTCCATGGGGCTCTGGAAGTTATTATTAGAGGTGAAGTCATCACAGAGGAGGCTGTAGCCCTTGGGGAGGGGTGTGGGCGATGCTGCTCTTGCAGAAAGAGGGATGGTGGAGTCCTGTGCCAAGGGGACACAGGCACTAGTGGGAAGGCTGGAGAAATCCCTGTCTACACCTTGTCCATGATTTTGGCTGGATTGGAGACAGTATTCTGCTGTGTGTTCCTCCTCCAGTGTGGTGGCTCTGGCAGCAGAGCAGAACTGCCCTGGGTGCTCCAAGCTTCACCACGTCTGCAGCACCATCCTGTCACTGGCTTAAAGTGCCCACACCACTATGGTAGCTGGATGGAGCTATTCTTTATTTTTACTTCTCATAAAAGAGTTGGATCCCTGTTACCTAGGAAACCAGCAGTCCTAATTATAAGGAGTTTGATTCACTGGATGTAAAATGCTATATGATTCTCTCTTTTCTCTTTAAAAAATAGGACTTAAAAATGCATTTCATAAAATGATAACCCCGTACCTAATGTAAGGTTAATCTTGAATGTTTACTGTATGAGTGGCGCCCTAGAAATATAGAAAATGACAGTTCTGCTGTGTCTGTAGTGGTGAGCCAGGCTGGGATCAGCAATACCATCCTTTGCTGCCCACTGCTTGTGCTGAACCATGGCTGCCTTCAGGCCAGCACTGAAAACAAATCAAAGTCATTGCATTCTCTATGATTTTCTTGAGGGAGGGGGGGTTGGGTTTGGTTTGATTTGATTTTCGGGGGTTTTTTGTTTGGTTTGGGCTGTTCGGTCTTTTGGCTGTTGCATCATGTGCAGCACGGAGAGAGGAGATAAAGCCAGAGGGCAGAAGTGAAAATATCTCCTGCCGAGAACTCCAGATTGCAGCCAGGCAAAGAGCTCAGCACCGCTTGGTGCAGAAAGGATTAAAGTCTGTGCAGGGCTTATGAATAGCCCCATTGAGCAACTGCTGGACTGGAAGCTAAGCAGTTGGCTAAAGTGTTTTGCCAGATCTGCTGGAATTTGCATTTTTCAGACAGCAGTGAAGTAATATTATGGTTTGCAGCAAAACAGTATGCGAGTCAATATGTAAATGCTGAATAAAGAATGCTGCGTGTGTGCAGAGTGGCCTTTGCAAGTGGTCTCAGAGTTCATCCTCCCCAACCCTCTGTCCTTTGAGGGTAATAGCTGAAAACTGCAAAAATTAGGGAGTGTTTTGTGCCTTGGTTTTCTTGCTTCCTTTACTTGATGCATACAGCAAGGGGACCATCCCATGCTGGTCAGAGCATTGGCTGTATTTGGGTCAGGAAGGTTACCAGGAGGGCAGAGATTTGCACATGGAATTTATTATTTTATTCCATTTTTAGAATGTGCTTACTATGGTTTAAGGCTAGAATTCGTCTTGTAACACAGATATTTAAATCCTGGCCTGGAACTGTAGCTAAGAGGAGAGCATTTAATACTTGCTAAATCCCTGTTTCAAATAAACATGTGAGAGAGCAGCTTTCTGGTTTATTGGTGAAGAAACAAAGCTGATATTTTAGAATGTATCCAATTAAATTCTGCAGAGTGGGCTTTCATGTGAGGATAAATATATTTAGTGCCATGTCTCTCCAAGCATGAGAAGCAGGGACTGATGAAGAGGTGTTTAGCTGTAACTTCATCCATGGTTTTGACTAGGACTTTTTCCAGCCCTGGGTGTGGTCACTGATGAGTTGGGAGCCTGTCTTTCACCAGGGAATGGCTGGCATGTTCTGGTTATATGGCATCATGGAAGGAACAAGGCTCATTGTGGTAAATTTATGCTTGGAGTTGATGATCTTAAGGGTCTTCTCCAACCTCAATGATTCTGTGACTGCCACCCTTGGTTGGTTCTGCATCATATGGAAGAGAAACCAATGTGGGAATGGGTTGGTGGGTCACAGCAGCTCAGGGCCATTTCTGGGGAAACTTGGGCTGCCTTGAGGTCTCTCTCCATGGGCTGCACCCTCTGAGGCTCCAGCATCCCTCTGGCACATCCTGGTCTCTCGTCAGGATGCTTCTCCATGGGAGCGAGCGACTGAACAACCTGGATAGAGGGAATGCTTTCTATCCAGGGCAGCCCAAGGGTGGTTTGATGTTTTACTGCACTTCACTTTTGTGGGGATGATCAGCACCGCCAGACACTATTTTAAGGCCTGGGGGAATAATTTGGGAGTGGGGAGGCAAGCAGCATTCCCAGTTTGCAGGAGTGGGATGGGTGCCTGCACCATACCTGTGTGCAAATGGGATGAGGGAGCTGGAAACCCCAAGGATGCTCATTCTGCCAATGGTTTTCAGTTAATGGGCTCCTGATATCCGTGATTTGATTATGTGGCAAATTGTGTGCTTAAAGCTGTATGCATGAATGGTTTATCAAATGCAGCAGAACTGACTCCTGTACTCCGTATTAGCCGTGTGTTTCAGTGCCTTGTTGAGTTGTAGAGAAAGCAGCTAACCCCAGCCAGGACTTCAGCTGGGCATTTTCTGGACTGAAAGAATTTTTCAGCCTTTTAAATACATCAGGATTTTCACAAGACATCCATCTCTGGTTTTAAAAACCCATCACCATGGTATAGCCTATCAATGTCTGACAGCTGTGACCAGGTAAGAATTACCATGTCTTGAAGAGAATTTATGAAGCCACAAATTACCTTTTACCTATTGAAAATTAATGCAATGCTAGTGGTTTTGGACTAACACAAAGGAACCACAGTACTTTTTTTCATTTAACAGTCAGCCTGTGACTGATATAATTTTTCAATGTACACCTCCCCAAATGTTTGGAATGTATAAATATATATTGCACATTAAAAAAATTATAAAAACCATTAGGCAAGAATAGCATATTAAAATGTATTTTACGTGTTTTTCTTAGGCTCAGTTGGCCATATGTTCAAATAAACTTCAGCAATGGCAACAATTCTTGTTTGAGATTATCTCTTAATAAAATAGTATGTGGGTGGTAAATACAAGCAGATACATTTCTGCACAGGAACTGGGATTCAGCTATTTTATATGATGCTTATCTAAACTATCCCCACTGAGTAGCTTCCACCTGCATCCTCTAGGTTTAGAAATGGTCCCCTTCCCACTGGAGCCAGCAGGACCTCTCCAGTGGTATTGGTAGAATGTGCTATTGCAAGGGTGCCCGTGGGGTAGATGGAGCTGGGCATCCCCAGGGGCATGGTGCAGAGCTGCTCCTCTGAGAGCACCTTAGAGCTCCTGCATCTACTAAAACCCTTGGTAGATACAGTACTGGGACAGCAGGCAGGACCTGCCGGGCTTGGTGCCTCACAGAGGCTGTCATGTGCAGGGCTGGATGCAGGCACTGGGAACATCCCACCCTGTTCTCCAGTATGACGTGGAATGGGGAGGATGCCAGGCAGGCTGGATAATAACTGCATTTTCACCTGACACTGTAGTAGTGAGGTGCCATGCAGCAGAAAATGAATGGTTAAGTCTGTATTAAAGAAAGTGAGCGGTGTCCTGGTGTCAGTGTCACCAGTCTAAGGGTCAGGATGGGGACTGGCTCTACCTGGGCTCAGTTCGGAGACTGTGCCATCACCTTCTGTGGTGTCCCAGCACCTCTGGCTCCCACCTCAATGCCAGACCCTGTGCTATTTAGCTTCACTGCTGATCGTTTACTTCACATTTATTCAGGATTTAACTCTGCAGCCTGTTTTAATTGGTGGGGCTGCAGTGTTGTTGTGCTAAACTCAAGACAGATGGTGCTTGATCAGGGACCACACACAGAGACCACAGAAATGGTGCTGGCCAGTCCAGCCAAGCAGGGTCCTGTGTGGATACCGGTGGGTGGGAGCCAGCCCCAAGTCAGGGACGCTTTGCTGAGCTGCCTTAAACACCCCACATGTGGGGAGAGGCAAAGGGAAGGGGCCATGCTGGATACAAGGGGTAGCATTGCCTCTCCAGCTCACCCACCTCCGTTTTCCCCATGGAATGGAGTTTGTCCTAGAAGAGCAGCGGAGAGCCTGCCAGGTGCAGCTCCATCACCTCGATGGGGAGCCTGTCACTTGCTGGAAGGAGGGGCTGGAAGGGCCCTGCAGTGCAATGGCTGAAGTGCTCTCTTCCCCTTGAAGGCAGAAGAGGGGGAGAGGGCAGGGGCTTTCTGATGAGGTGACTGTGTGATGATGTAACTGTGGTCAGACAGCGTTAGCTCAGTGCACCAGTTGCCATGGCATCTGGCACATATTGGCATGAAGGCTGGGATAGCGCTCTGCCCAAATGCTCAGACAGTTTGTCTAGTTGCTTGGAGCCCAGGAAGGGGCACAGGGATGATTCTCTACCAGGGAATCCCAAAACTTGTGCTCTTCTGCAGCACCTGCCCCAGGACCCCTCAGGGCATCACACGTCAACCCAACCTGTGTGGCTGTAGTGGTGCTCAGGCAATCACTGTGTCAGTGTCTCTCTGCACACCCTGACAGCTCTTCCTGCTGTTGTTGAGCTGAGGGTGAGGAAGGTGTAGTCCTGGCTTCAACAAGGTGAGGCTCCTCACAGGGCTCTCCCAGAAGATGCTGGTAGAAATTAAAGGGAGCAGCACTTCCAAGAACTTAGGAGGATTGGCGAGTGAGCTGGGGGGGCTCAGCCTGGAGAAAAGGTGGCTCAGAGAGGCTCACTCTACAATTCCCTGAAAGGATGTAGTGAAATGAGTCAGCCTCTTCTCCCAGGCAGCAAGCAAGAGGACAAGAGGAAATGGGCCTCAAGCTGCACCAGGAGAGGTTTAGATTGGATATTAGGAAGTAATTGTTCACTGAAAGGATTGTCAAGCATTGAACAGGCTGCCCAGAGAAGTGGTTGAGTCATCATCTCTGAAGGTATTTAAAAGCAGAGTAGAAGAGGCACTCAGGGATATGTTTTAGTGGTGGGCTTGGCAGTGCTGGGTTAATGGTTGGACCTGATGATCTTGAAAGTCTTTTCTGACCTAAACAGTTCTGCGATTCTGTAAACTTGTTCTCTCCTTGAGATGATTACAAGCACCGTGGGCACATGTTTGTATGGTGCCTGCTTTGCAGCTGGGCTTTTTTCCCCAAGGTGTGTGGGTGTCCTTCCTTCTGCCCATGCACCAGCTGTTGGAGATGTAGGGCAGAGCGTCCTGAAGAGATGGTCTTGAAGAGATGGTCTTGCAACTGAGAACACATGTTGATGACCTCAGACTGTGAGAGGACGTGATTCACCAGAGCCCTCTGATGAGATTAGAGATTTAACCACTTGAATTTCTTGAGACCTCTGAAGAAGGAGGAAGCCACTGGTGAACAGACTTGTCCTCTCTTGTCCGGTCCTGCAGGCAGGCAGTGAAGCTGGTGGACGGTGTTTTTGTGAGCTGCCAGGAGAGCCAATAGAATGTGCTGACCTTGTGAAAGTGCAGGGTGGTGCAAAGGCTTTCTCATCTCCCTTATGGAAATTGGTTGGCAAGTAGAAACAGTTCTGCAATTAGAAGTTCATCTGTCTGACTCGGTTGTATAAAACACCTTCACACCTTCCTTGGACTAAATGCAAGGTAACAAATGCTGGGATGCTGACAGCTGGATTAAGGGTGATTATCACAGGATTTCAGGGGAATTAACGGGACAGTAAAATCAGAAGAAACCCTGGGAAACAGTAAGAAGTACAAGAGGACAAGACCCATCCTGTCAGTCTGCCAAATGGCGGAGTGTTTGGTGTGGTCCAGTCAAAGCTGCTTGGGAGCAGATCCAGAGCTGTGGACCTTGGATACATGACTGGATGGGAAAGGCAGAGTCAGATATCTGTCTTGGGGTGTAACTCACCCAGTATGAAATAAAATGCAGTCCTGGATTGTTGGTTGTGCCGCAGCCAGGGTGCTGTTATGTGCATTTTTATGAGGCATTTTATCTAGAAGTGCTTTTTCTCTCGAGGACCCTTTAAATTGATTTTCCACACCAACTTATTTTTATAATTGCATCATGTTTACTGATTCTGGTTCATGAACTTATAACATCTGAATGCTGTAACTGCGAGGCAGCCAGCCTTTCTGAGGGGGCTGCCTTGAATAAATACAGTACAGAGGAACAGATAAAGTTAATTAATTAGCTTGTACCGAGCCTCAGTAACGAAGTGGCTCTCTGGGTGTTTATCCAGGGAGTTGCACCTTGCCCTGGGCTCTGCCCAGGGACAAGCAGAGAAGTAACCTTATTTCAGTTGGCTGCAAGTCTGCTGGTGCAAGATGAAAAGCAGTAGAGTGGAGCCAATGTTCAAAGCTGAAGTCTGAAATCTCTAAATAGAAAATTGAAGTAAACAGAATAATAAAAAGAATCTTTCTTGAAATTCTGATAAACAGCTGAAGTAATGCAGATGAAAAGTGAGAGATTTTGTTGTCATTAGTGAAGGGTTAGACAGGATTTTAGATAATTTGATGTGCAGATTTTTTTCTTTTTTTGTACTAAACTCATTTGAGTTGCCTGGTCAGTCATTCAGGGAGTACCATTTTACTGGGGAATATTGGTTTTCATCACATCAGCTGCTGATCTGTGGTGCAAATCTCTTGCCATAATAGTGTAACTACCATTTCACTCAATTCCTCTGGCAGGATTCCCTCCAACTGTGGGGTAAAATGGTGACAACAAAGCAAAAATCTGTCCTGACCTTGACACAGTCAGACATTTCCCCTCAGAAAAATGTGCCTTTTTAGAACCTCTTGGGACTTGCAGAAAATGGGTTTGCTTTTAGGGCTGGCTCGTGGTGCATTAAGAGCCTTCCCTGGCATGGCAAGGTCCTCAGAGCTCCAGCAGCTCCCTGGTAGCAAGCTGGGGTTCCCTCTGATTTACACCCCATTAAACCTTCCCACATTTCTTAGATTTTCTGCCAAAGTGTGAGTGCAAAGTTTCGCAGGCCTTGGTTCAGGTGTTGCACTCTGTGTCTGTCATTAATAAACAGGATTTACATAAGTAAGAGGGTGGAATATTGCTCACAGCCCTCGTCTGGTGTAGAGTAGCTCTCCACTGATAAACTGTTTATGTCGAAGAGGAAAATAATGTTTAAATGAAATGGAGAAGCAAATAGCTGGATTTGGCAAACAGATGTGAGAAGTGGAGTAGAAATCAAACTGTGTAACAATAGGTAAGATATTGTCAGGATTCAGTGTCCTAGTTCCCCTCCTCCTCTGGTCCAGCATCCAGGCAGACAGGAGGAGCAGGAAGGTGGTGACCTGCCCCACAGCAACCCAAGCAGCTTCAGATGGGAATTTCAACCCATAATGAACATTTCTTTAAAAGCACCGAGAAGCAGAAAATTTTTCAACAGCTTTGAGAACAGCATGTTGATGGCAACAATGCAAGTTTTTAATAATGAGGAGTGGAGAACTCCTGGAGTGTTATACTCCCAGGATCTATTGCTCTTACACACAAATTTGTAGTGGGATGATTTCCTAATGTGATTTATTACCAGTCTCGTTATTATATGGCCTTTCTAAATGATATTTTATTAATTTCAAGTGTTTGTTTGGTGCTTTTGAAATAGAAAAGAGCCAAATCTGACAGTTCGATAGTTTGATGTATTTACTGAGATCTCTGTACTCTGGTTATCACTCCCTCCAGCTCCACGATAGGTTTCGTTACCCTGAATTGGGGTTTATGTACTGCACATGGAAGTGCTATAAAAATTAAAACCTTTGTTTTTCTTGCTGTCTGAGCTCCAGCCTCAGAGTCCATCCCAGCCACCCAGAGCTGGGAGAATTTGGGCAGAGGGCAAAAGCAAGGTGTGGCCATTCTCATTCATATTATTTTCTAAAGTAGAAGGCCCCATTTTGCATCAATAAAATACCTAAAGTCTTGGTACAAAAGAGGCACAAATTAGAGGACGGCTGTCATAAAGGCTCCTTGGAAAAATGTAAGCAAGATATATGTGTGCTGTAGATATACTGAATGTGTAGATACTATTCTTTTTATTCTGTTTTATTTAAAAGGAGAGTTTTTTTCAATCTCTCTTTACCAGTGGTGTGGTCCCATCTGGAAACCATTCTTTCAGGCCTCCATCTCTATGCAACAGATCACTATTTTGTTGTTTAATATGAGCCCAGTTCCCCCAGGCATTCGGTATATCCAGGCACTGGATGTATTTCTTATCATCTATATTGCCTCATTAATACTGCACCATCTGACCCTGTAGCTGTGGAGCTGCTTTTGTGTGCCTGGTGTCACCTCCTGCAGGCAAACAAAGGCACGTGCCAGGGAGCCCAGGTCACAAATCTGGGCATGCAGTGTAAAAATAAGGACTTAAAGGGCTGTTAACCACCACAGCCTAATTAAAGTTGGACTCCCATTTTCTAACCCTCTGACCCAACAGATTGCTGGAGGTTTTTTGTTTTGCTGGGTTTTTCCTTAAAAAAAAAAAAAAATCAAAATATGCCTCAGATGAGAAGTCTGAAGGAAGGGTACTTCTGTGATGGCCAAAGGGTCACTGCATGCTGGGCATGTAGATGTACTTTGGAGGCTACTGGATGGGGATCATGTGCTTTGAGGTGCTCACCTGGGGCCCTTTTTTTGGCATCCATGTCACTAAGCAGATACAAATGAACCCCAAACAATTCTCCTTAAGGTGGGAATGACATTTTTTCCAGATGTAATAAAAGTGAGAATTTTTCTGCTGATGGATAGGAGAACATGGAAAGTTCCCAGTGCAGCTCGATGTGTAAGGGAGCCCCACTCCTCCAAAAAGGAGGAAAGAGAAGTCCATATGGAAAGCCCTATTGGAACTGAGAGGAGGGCAAAGGTGTGCATGAGCTCAGCCTTACTGAAATCCAGCAGGATTTGTCATCTCAGTGAAGAAGCTTTTGAGCCTCTGTGTTTGTCTGGAGGAATGATGTGCACCCAAAGAACCATAGAAACAACAAATAATAACGGCAGCACTAAATGGCTTGCTCTAATCAAAAGCAGACTGTTGTGGTTATATTTGAGCACTGTCATTACAAGAAACTCTGTAATGAGGGTTTTTTTTTCATTTGCATTGGATTCCCTGTAATAGCATTAACATCCTTCTGTGGAGCCCAAGGTATTTACAAATTCGATGGTGCTGCTTCAGTTTTGTGGGAAGATTTTCAGTTCTTATTTAAATCACCCAAGACAATAACATTAGGCAGATTGGAAGCATGAGCTGTGTGGATAATAGCACACATAAGCTTTGCTGTCGATGAGTGCTCTGTAGTCCTATGCCTTTGGAGACCCAAAGTACTGATACATAACATATGTAATATATATAATATATCTATTGACTCACTGTGGTGTGGTGGTGATGCCAAATGCCCAGAGCATTTTGGAAGGTAAAGATGGACCATCCTGCTAAGAGCAAGGGAGTCTTTGTTTTCCTCATTTGATTAAACCCCTCTTGTAGAAAACTTTGGATTTTGATAGTTGATAATTGGGTTTATTCATAAGATAGTGCTGTTATTAATTGAAATGTGAGTTGCCAAAAGTACTGTGGGTAATCTTCTCTTTGTAGGGGGAGAAGACATACCTCAGACTCATGTTGACGTTCTGTAAGCAGATTCTGCTCTGGTGTTAGTTTTGTTTGCAAACAAGAAGCATGGTGAAAGGAGTCTATCCCTAATTGCTTGGCATAAAAACGTGGCTGAGGATTTGTAGGGGGATGTATATTTCACCTCACAGTTACCACAGTGCCTCTGCTTCATGATGATTTCTCCTCCATCTCTGAGGTGAAAGCAAACTGTCCTCCAGCCTCAGCCTCTCACCTCACCAAGGGGTGAGCAGGGATCGTGTCTGCTCCTGAGTCAGTTATACCACAGATAACCCCCCCTTGCTGGTGCATTGCAGGGATTTGCAAGTCCTAGTACTGCAGAGGTGGTGGCTGAGGGTTTGATGTTAGGTCACTCAGCATCTAAACTCTGCCCACGTCCTCTGAAAAAAGCTGTAAAAAATAAAGTGTAAAAAACCCCTGGGCCAGCCAGTCTGCCAAGGGGTATCCCAGAAGGGTTTAGTGGAGGAGAAGGTAGTGGCCTGGAGAAATGCCTCCTTATTTCTAGGGACAGGTATAATGTGGTGATCCATATTGATTTGCTGTGGGTTAAAGCCTAGAGTAACCAGGATTACTTTCTTTGGCAGAGGTCACAGCACACGAAGGGCATGTGGTGTCCTCCAGTAAAGCACAACAGTGAATGTTTAAAGGAACATTACAAGTATTTTAAGGACTTCTTACAAGTGTTTTTGTCAATTTCCTGATCCTAGTTATGTATGATGGACCTTTAAAAGCAAGGAGACTCAGTGAAACCATAGACAAGCAGCATGGGGCTGCCTAACAGGAAAGGACAGAGCTGCTCTGAGGTTTCCAGAAACAAAATTGCAAAGCTGATTCAAGATTCTTTGGTTCCAGTCAAAATTTTGCATCGCAGCCAGCTGAGCACTGTGATTGCCCTGAGAAGAGAACAGGCCCCCAGTGTGGGGTGTGATGAGCAGGGACTTGAGGTATCTCTCAGGGGATGTTTCTCCAGCAAACCCCCTTGTGGGAGCAGGGCATGGCCATCTGCATCCTTACCATGTTTTGGTGGTGCATGAAAGCTCTTTTGTATTGTTTTTTCTCCCCTCCCTGTTTTTTACTCACCAGCCCCCCGTAATTTAATGGCACTGTTTCCAGGGATCTGTGTTGGGGCCACTCCTAATAATTATCTTCATTGATGATCTGGACGAGGGGATTGAGTCTACCAGCAGTAAATTTGCAGATGCCACCAAGCTGGGAGCATGTATCAGTCTGTTGGAGGGTAGGAAGGTCTTGCAAAGGGACCTGGACAGGCTGGAAGGGGAAGTTTAGGTTAGATGTCAGCACTGAAAGAGTGATTGGGCAAGGGAATCATCTGCCCGGGGAGGTGGTGGAGTCACCGTCCCTGGACGTGTTTAAAAAAAGACTGGATGGTTTAGTTGATGAGGAGGTGTTAGGTGAGGTCATATTTTGGACTTGGTGATCTCAAAGGTCTTTTCCAACCTCGTTAATTTTGTGATTCTGTGATTCCACTTGATCATTTCCCAGAAAACAATTCTTAAAGCAAAATCTCTTCTCGTTTCTGCATTATTGTGTGATCACTCCATCTTGCAAGGTCATCCCTCATCAGCTGAGGCATGGGGTCAACACCCTGGACCAACATGTTTGTGCAATTTAGCACATGTTTAAACTGGGAATGGAAAGTCTCCTTTTCAGGTCAAGATATTTCCTTAGTTTTCAACTATCCAGAGAGTTTGCAGAGTTTTGGAATACTTGGATCTTGTGTCAGCTTTCATTCTCTTTGGCATCCAGATGTTAATTATGGATGAACCAAGCAGCGCTGCTGATGAGCCCATTCCCACACATAAATGCACATGAAGAATAAATGAGTATCTTGGCTGGAGCAAGCACACGTTCCTGCTCTGCTTATATGACTCCACATACCTTTGAAATAGATTCAAATCCACGTGTCACCATGTCACCATATGTTCTCAATATAGTGAGCATGTGTGTCTTGGGAGATGGAAATAATAGAATCAAAGTGTAATTCAGAGCCTGTTGTTGTTGGTCCAATTTCATTTATCATCATCATCATCGTCCTTATCAATTGTGATTCTGACTGTGGGCTGCTGTTGGGCAGATATTGGCTCTTTTGTGGATGGTGTGGTTGGTGTGTTTGGTTGCAGTGCAGCTATTTTGGCACCATAGCATGAACTGGGAAATTCCTTTTTCATAATATTGTTTTTCTGCTGTTCATGTGTATGGTGTCTTGGAAGCAGAATGTAATTTTGCACATGATATTTTACATTGTGGAGAAGTAGTCCAAGAGTATTTGGTATTAACAAGATGTTCTTTAATGGGAAACATCTCTGTAGACACAGACTCAAGTTTTCATAGCTGTCTGTTCAGTAACTACCAGTTGTGTGTTCATTTAAGCAGATGTGTCTCCACCCATTCCCTTCAGTTTGTGTTTATTAGGATGATTTGTTTGCTTGCAAAGCTTGGAGAATTTCAGTCAACCAATTTGCGATAGGAAATAAGAGAATAATAAACTCTGCAGAAGTTGGTGCGTGATCCGTTTCAGGTACAGGGGTCGCTAACTGTTTTTTCAGACATGAGCACAGCTGAGGCTGTTACACACAACAATATCCTGCTGCACTTGATTTCTTCCGCTGCCTCTTCCTACATGCACAGACGTAGCCAAGGTCCAAGACGCACACGATTACTCACACAATCAATTCCCCTACCCCTTGGGGCAGGTGGTTGGACTAAGGGACCTTGCATGAACCCTTCTTTTCTCATTATTAGTTGGTCGAAACATTGACTTTGTATCTTGTGCGCACATAGTTTTGCAGCAGGCTACCAGTTCGATACCATTCCCTGCTCTTTAAAAGATTTGCAAGGTGTTAACCATTCATCAGACATTTACTATTGAATTCTGTGGTTGTTCAAAGTTCCCAGCAGCTGTTGGCTTTGAATCTCCCAGATACACATTGCAGAAACCACTCTTTTCCACAGTAATCGTTTTAGCAGGGAATATCTTGGCCCCAGCTGCTTTCTGATGCTGTCACTGCCTGGTTTGTGGTGTGCATTTTGCCACCTGCTGATATCTCAAATACTGTTTTGCACACAGGTGGACAGAGTTCTTTTAGAAATGACTCTAGCACTATTGTGTTCATCACAAGACATGAAAATTCAGCCTTTTTTTATATTGTCCTTATACATCATAGTCTTCTGTTGGGTTTTTGAAAGCCAACTGTGCAGTGCACAGTTGGGCTATCAATAAAAATGCTTGACACTTTCCTGCAGTGGCTAGAGAATTGTTTTGAATGTCTCTGTAGATTTTATGTGGCTTGATAAACATGCTTAGTCTATCATCCCTCCCTCTCTGTTTCCTGCAGTGATAATTGATTGTAGAAATCTTAATAAATAAATTCAGGCCAATCCATCAAATAACCAGCTTGAAAAACATCATGTCCTTCTCTCACTTGGCAAACAGATGCCAGATATTAGGGCTGCAAGTCACAAACCTGAGTGGATTTAATGGAGAGGTTCTCATCATTCCCAGGGCCTTTGCTGAGAGTTGTAAAATAAATTGTCCTCATTAATTTTAATATTTCATGAAATCTCACAAAGTGATGGCATTCTGGACAGATTAATACAAAAGCTATAAAATTCACATGTGCCATATGTTATATGAGCACCAAATGGGATGCCTAGGCATCAATATCCTTTTAAATTTGGCTTCAGCAGTGATTCATGACATACTTGTCCCTGATGAGAACCTTGATATTGCGAGTGACATTATTTCAATGTGCATTTGCTCTGTGCAACTGGTTATTGGACTGGATTTATGAAATCCCACCGTACATGGTGTTGGCTGGCTGTTTCAGCTGCCTTGGTCTGTGTGGTGGCACGGTACCACCAGTGAAGTCTCATTCACTCTGGGTTAAATAGCTGGGCTCAGTTGGCCAGGTAGGTGTTTTGGTGCAGACCTGAGCTCTTTGACAGCTGCTTCCACACTAATGAGCCAGCTCGGGTTTCTGGGTTAAATCCACCCTTACTGTTTTGTTTTCCTGCTTGCAGCCTCCCCAGTCTCCTCATTTAGACAGCCCTGGCTAAAAGCAAGTTGGAGTGTGTCCTCTCTTGGTCCTCCTGACTGTAAAGTTTATTTGGGAAGTGCTTCACTCAGTCAGCATTATCAGGTGCTGTTTGTAAACTTACAGTATTAAACACAACTATACTTCGGATATTCCTCCAGTGTCTATGCAAATGTCTGTAAAAGCAGTCTGCCAGCTGAGTTAGGGGGTTTTATAATTACTATTTTTTTTATTTCTTCCTTGGAAACCCTGGCAGCATCAAGGCTGGACTGTGCCAGCATAGTCACAGGCTGTGCTTGCTACCTGGCTCTGCGTTTTGCCCTGCCTCTCCTCGGATGCTGCATCTGTTCATTGATCCCAGAGCTGTCCATTGTGTCTCAGCCTGTCTCACCCAGACTACTTTTTGGAAGGGGGATGCTGTGAGAAGCCTGTGCATTTTGACATGCTGGGCTCCCTTGGCATGCCAGGCTCCCCCACAGTGCCTGCATCCTGCAGCAGCAGATCCTGGCTCCCTGTGCCAGTGCCAGTGCCAGCCCCAGCGAGGTGGCCAGGATAACTTACTCCAGCCACTAGCAGCAAAACAGTGGTGTGGTTTGGTTGTGTTCACTTGCTGAGAAGTTAAACCTGTCCCTCAACAGGGATTTGAGATCCTCCCTTGACAGAGATGTTTTGATTATAATTGTCTTAATGCACTTTTAACCTGGAGGTTATTCTGCAGCTCACAGAATGGTTTTAAAAATCCTGTCCCATGGGCTTTCCTGTGTGCTGGGGATTAGGGCCATTAACAAGAAGCACAAAACTATGTGGTTTTTTCTTCCTTTGTTTGCTAATATTTAACATAACGGTCTAATGTGCTTAAAATAGCCCATGTTCTTCCTAAGGCACCAATACAATTTATTTCTAAAAAAGTCAGTTTTCAGTTTTTCAGGCTGCTGCTTTTTCTCTGAAGAAACAGGTTTTCAGAGAAAGAGCTGCAAAATAAAAACTAGACATAGTTACTATGTAGGAAAGAGGGGATTAGTTGGCAACATACTTAGGTTTTTGTAGAAATGAGCCCATGAGGCGTGAGTCCTTAGCCCAGTGGAAGTGTAGCTGCTGCTAGACAGTATTTTATACCCTTTGCATGCTGATTTCATAGCACTGTAGATGCCCAGGGATGGTGTAAGCAGACCCAAGCCCTGGCTGCTGTGTATGTACAAGAAAAAACAGAGCCCAGCACTCTGGGTTGGCACTGTGAGTTTATGCCTGTCTCTTGGATACCTCTTGAGAGAAAAGTCAAAGGTCCCCGAAAGCATCTAATCAAGGCAATCCAGGAGCAATTAAAAGCCTGCAGGTGTCTGTGCCGCAGAGCGGGTGTGGGCATTGATGAGGAAAGCATTAAGAAGCAACCGGGAGAAAGGCATGGGGACTGAGGTTCAAAACAGAAAAGATGTGAAGTGTGTGGATGAGAGCATTGCCTCCTGCTGCAAAACATCCCTGAATCCCTGTGCAGCCCCTCGCTGCCTCCTGGCTGTGGGGCAGAGGGGAGAAGCCCGTGCTGGGAGATGAGTGGGAGCCCCACTGTCCTCATTAGCCATCAGTGAGGAATTAGCCGGGTCTGGGATCTCGCTCATCCCCTGGGCATCCTCCTTCCCTGAGCATCCTGCTCCCCTGGTGCCTTTACTAGGCAATGGCTGCCCTGCAGTGGTTCTCTCCTCTGCAGGCCTTCTTTGTCCACTTCTTGGTCCAAGATGGGCAGGCAGGAGGCAAAGACTGGCAGGACAAAGGCAGGGTTAGGCTTTGTGATAGCGCTGCCATATCATTCATTAGTGCTGGGCAGGCAGCTTGCTCCCAGGCAGCTCTCTGGAGGGAATAGAGTCATCTGGAAAGCTGAGCACACATTTTTCCGGTGCTGCATGACAGTGGGGTATCACTTTAAAAAGGTTTTCGTGATGCGATTTCCACCGTTCACTATCCCCTTGGGATTTTGGCGTGTGTGAGGCAGGCGGGGCAGGTTTCCTAGGAGAGAGACGGTGCAGCACTGTGCCTGCTCGCCCGTCTGTGTCCCCAGGGGCATGTCACTGGCTGTCTCACTCCTGGCACAGCGCTGTGACATCCCTCCCTGGCGTTATCCGCCTGCGGTGCTGGAAACCTCATGAGGGTAGAAGATTGTGGAGAGAAAAAAAAGATGCAGCTCTAAAAGGGTTGAGGGGTGTCACTGTGCCAAACCCACCAGGGCTGAGCAGTTCAGCCCAGACCCTGGTACAGATCCCTGCTGTGGGATGAAGATGTGTTGTGGGGGTGTTGGGAGGAAACTCTCCAGCAAACAATGTGGTTTCAAGAAGGAAAGGAGGAGAAGCCATCCATGGGTCAGGCAGCCCTGGCCACCCCCAGAGCTGTTGGAATTTTTCATCTTTCCCCCTGTCCAGGGACGCTTGTTTGGATTTTCTGGTGGTGTCGCTGAGCTGGGTCATCCCTAGCTGTCAGGACACTCGGGGGTTAATCTCAGCATTTCTCCACTCTTTCAGCAGAAGGACAGCAAGTCCTTGCTGTGTTTTGTTTTTAATCAGTTCAAGTAAAGCAATGTCAGAAAAAGCATCTTCCAGTGACAATATGATTAATTCCTTCTTAAGGAAAAATAACAAAAAGAGTTGGGCATTT
This sequence comes from Anomalospiza imberbis, assembly GCF_031753505.1. Taxonomy (NCBI): domain Eukaryota; kingdom Metazoa; phylum Chordata; class Aves; order Passeriformes; family Viduidae; genus Anomalospiza; species Anomalospiza imberbis. The sequence goes on along the minus strand of NC_089691.1, from coordinate 16,371,137 downwards.
CCCCCCCCCTTTTTTTTGCCATTACCTGTAGATGGTCTGACAGTAAAGAACATATGATTAATTGCACCAAAAGAATTATAATAGACACCTTTTTTTGGCACCATCTGTATTTCGTATGATTTTGCTGTTATCTCATTGGCTCCATGCAGAAAAATTATCTCCAAGACCTTTGTAAGGAATGTTAACTTCCTTTTCCTTATTACAGATTGATCTTTGATATCTGCTTCTTCAGGAGCTCTTTTATTCCCACAAGTGATACAAACCTTTTGCTGTTTTCCATATATTACACTTAAGTAGTTCAATACCTTTGGAAGCCCATATGGGAACATTTAATAAAGACTCAATGATTGCTGCATTTTGAAGGTTATATGATATGAGAAATCATATATTGTTTAATAGCTGAAGATATCTGTGCTGTTGATTTCAGATAAACCAATATTTTTTTAATAAGATAGAGAAACAATACCTTCTTTTTGTTGTTTATATCCACTAGAGTGTGACTATTTTCCCATCTGTGGTTTCCAGTTAAATGGATTTTCAGTCTCTCTGAAATTTCTGCCCAAGTCTCAGCAATATTTGCTTAAGAGTAATCAGAGTATTACTCAAATCTCTGTTCAAAGCAACAGTGACCTTACCAGTGGTGAGCAATAATTGGATTATTTTCAGAGCTGTAGTGAAATTCACTGTAATAAGAAGAGAAGAAATACCAAATGATAGCACCACTTGTCTTCAGCACTGTAAGGCAAGGCACTTTCCATAGGATAGTTTTAATAGCTTAGCATATTATGGATACTGAGTGAGAAAGGCAGATCTGGGGAGTAGATGCTGCCTTGCAGTTGGGAGTAATGCATGTGCTTATGGCAAGGGAGTTCTTTTATTATAAAATCCTTAAGGTTGGAAAAGACCTCTAAGATCACAAGTCCAACAGTTAACTCAGCACTAAACCTTTTCCCCAACAACATCCACATGCTTTAAAATTATTATTATTACTATTATTATTATATATTTTATTATTATTATTATTATCATCATCATCATCATCATCATCGTTATTATTGAAGTACTTTTGTCAGGGTATGATGCTCTGTCTGTGTACCCAGGGCTGCCTGCAAGGTGATGAGTTTCAGCAGGTGCTGCCTCACTGGTGGTGCACGCACAGGCACAGCCCAAACCGTCCTCCCTTGGTGGCTGGGACACCTCCGTGTCCCGGGTCCTGCTCACACAGCCTGGCCCTGGGGTGCAGGAGCAGCAGTCCCATGCAAATACCAGTGGGGTTTCCTCCAGAAGGCAAATTGGAAACCATTTGGGAGAGCAAATCCATACCCTGAGCCTGATTGCCTCCCTCTCTGCTTTTAATTGTAATGAATTATCTGGCTCAGCACAGCGGGGTGCTGAGACTCTTGGCTGAAACTTGTGTAATTCACGTAAGTGTTTACATAAAAGCCAAGTAAATGTTAAGCTTCCTACAGATTCCAATATACATGAAGCCTTGTTTGTATTCAGTTTGGGAGACTGGGGAAGCAAAGCAGCCCATATGGCTGTGCACTGGAGCAGGGAATGTGTGTGTCTGTGCATACACATGCACAGGTCTCTTGTGGCACTTCAAAACAGAGTTCAGTGGCGGATGTGGTAGTACTGGTTAATGGGTGGTCTGGATGATCTTAGAGGTCTTTTCCAACCTAAATGACTCTGTGAATTGCACATCTTAAAATAAAAATGTTGACCTTAAATTTTCCTCTGGAGTGGGTTTTGTAGTGACTCGGCTGGTTACCCCGCCAAAAAAAGAATTCTGTAAGATTTTGGTTTATTAAGAGAAGCTCATGGATACAGGGGAGTTTTTGCCTGTTGACCACTAAAAAAAGAGACTTGTGCCATCGAAGCTACCAGTGTCCTTTGATGTCCTCCCATGTGCCCATATCATGCTTCTAATTGCTACAAACGAGCCTCCTGCAGCCCAGGCTGCTGTGTAATTCTAACCGAGTCTGCTCGCCAGATGGGATCCTTTCTAGGCAAGACCCCGGCAGCGTCTGTCCCCACACTGGTGACAGGCAGCATGTCACACAAGCAGGATGAGATGTTGGTCCTGACCTGTGATGGCACTTGGTAGTGGAGCAGAGCTCCCTTAGCCTGGCTGTGCCCTGGTGGGTGGAGAGGTGACCCCTGGCTCTAGCACAGGCTCTGCCCTGCAGAGCTCCAGCTCTCTTGGCTTCCCCTTGACCCAAGAGGAGCCTAAATTTGTGATGCCGTGCATCAGCCAAGCCCTTGTTATTGTCTTGATGAGGCCAGGTTTGCTTTGAAACAATCAAACCAAAACAGGCTGTTAGAGATTTTGCATTAAGATAATTCCCTGGGCACAGTGCAGCCGGGAGATCTCCAAACCTGGATGTAATTTATTTTTAGAAGGTATGTTTAGGTGCATAATGACCTCATTACCGTGCCAGTTGCAGCCCTGCCTGTTTAAGAGTATTTAATTGTTTTCATTCCCTGTGCACAGCCGTTTGAGTGGATAGGGCAGAAGCAGGAGAGGAAGGGAGGTTGTGTGATGGGAAATAATAAAGAATGCTGAGGCAGAAAGCAAAGTGCTTGTCTTGAAGCATGCCTGTAAGATTCCCCCTCCAAAGCATCCCAATATTCAGGGAACCTGCAGTGTTTTGGAGCCCTTTCCTCCAAAGAGGAAAGACAGCTCCTTCCATTGCCTTCTGAGGAGCCATAATTTTTTCCTCTCTTAGGTTTTTCTGCTGAGAAAAAAATGTTTGAAAGGCGACCTGAGGTCCCCTTCATCAAATGTCTGGAAGCTGGGGATTGAGGAAGGAGACAGTGTGCACACTGCCCCTTCCTAGCTGCTCCCCAGGGATTTCTGTCATGTCTGCTTGCCAAAATCTCGAGGTGTCTCTGCCTTTCCCCTGACAACCCCCCCAGAAAAGAGAGTAGCCAGCTGCAGCCTTCCCCCCTTCTCCCTCCCAGCCTCATCTTTTGACTCTTAAGTTATCGGTCGTTATCATCTATTAGGCAACAAATGGGATAAAATTCCCTGAGAGAAAGGGAAAAAAAAAGGAAAAATCCTAACCTCCAACACCTCCTCACTGCTACTGTGCAAGAAAGAATGTATAAAAGCAGGTAAAAGAGAGAGAAAAGGAAGAGGGAAAAATACTTATGTTTCTCTGGCAGAGGTTTTCTAAGGAGCCTTGATTATTCAGCAGCAGTGGAAAAAAATACAGAAGATGTAAATAATCTTCAGGATTATGCTAAAGCCAAGCTTCAGTCATTTTCCTGGAAAAAAAAATGCATGAGGTCTGTGCATTTAATAACGATCAACCAGTATTTCTCTAGGGCTACTTATATTTTCATTAAAAGGATCAGTTGTCTTGAAGAGAAATGGTAATTCTGGTATCTACAAATACCCTTTGGTTGGGGAGCATGTGGTTCAGGTTGGTGTGCTTCTGTGATTGGGCTTTTTCTTCCCATTTTCTTTTCGTGATACTAATGTACATTCACATCCATGGTTACACACTAAAGTGATCAAAAGCAAAGGGTGGATTTATCATGAAATGGCAAACCAGAGCTGTGCTTTGTGGTGCAGGATGTATCAAGATAAAAACGCAACATGATTTTTAGCTTTCCCTGTGTTTATGTTTAGTGACAGAGGTACTCAAGTGATTTTTCAATGTGTATACATTACAGTCAGGTTAAAAAAAAAAATAGTATCTGTTGAAATCTATACAGGATCTTACCCTGCTGGGCTTAATTTTAGACTATTGAGTTTATCGTTCAAGTAGAAAAAAAAATGGGTTTGTTGTGTGTATTTAATCAAGTGCAGCAAAAAAGTTTCACAGGCATCGTTCATCTTCACAAGCCAATTTTGATTTCTATTTTGTAGAAAAACCCTACCCCAGTAAAATGAACTCATTTATTGTGCAGATCTGATGGCACCAAGATTACAGCTGCTGGCAGGTATCAGCTGGTTTATGGGGACACTCCCCATATGGTTTTTTGTTTTTATGGGGTTTCAATGTTGAGAACTGTGTGTTTAATCACTGTAGAAATGCCGGGAGCCAAGGATTTAGAGATGCCTGGAAAAAAGAGAAAGTGCATGGTGTTCCCATTGCAGCTTCCAAAACACGAGATGTGCTGCAGATGCCTGTGGCTGTTGGATTACCAGCAACTGGCAGGGTTTAGGATGCTCATGCATCCTTAGGCAGCTTTTATCCTTCACATCCATTTGCCCTCCTGGGAAGCCCCATCTATGGAAGAGGCACTCATCCCTTTTGTGGTGAACCCAGGTGTGGTCGAGCAGTTGGCGCTGGGCATGAAGGAGGTCTGTGGTCCTTCTCTGCTCAGCTCCTGCTCCATTCCTCAGGCTCTGGGTGTTTCCATGGAGTGCAGTACCCGAGGTGATGAGAGGAGGATGAAGAAGGGAATTGTCCTTCATAACTCGTGGCAAGGAACCACTTTGGCCAGCAATGAGTGCATCTCCTCTGTGTGAGGCACAGCCAAGGTTGCACTTCCCAGCAGACAAGGCTGCAGCTGAAGCTTCCTCTGGGGGGAACCCCATTTGCTACAACTACAGAACATTTTAGTATTTAATAAAGACTTGAAGAAATGCCGTGATTTGCCAGACTGGGCTTTGGTGGCACATGGGTAGTTCAGAAGGTACTTTGGCTGTGGTAGTGGTCACACATGTGAGCAGCAAGGGAGGTGCCTGGCTGGCATAGCCTGAGCAACAGGCATCCTCACGTGGGCAAATTTTGGGCAGGCAGTCATGAAAATCCACGTCTCAGGAGCGGGGTTAGTAAAAATACTTGGCTTTGTATCAGATACCCTTTGTGTGTGGGAGATGCTCTGATTTATTAGTGCAAGAGCTTGTCAAGGTGGGACAGTGGGGCTCACATTGCTCACAAACAAGTCCTGGTCATCACTACTCAGACACCTGCCTGGGGTTTGTTTCCAGCAACCCTTAACTCAAGAAACAGTTTCTGTCCCTCCAGGTTAAGACATAGGCAAAGAACTGGCAGGGGGAGAAAGAACTTGTGTCCTAAGCTGGAGGAAGGGAGCACTGGTATTTTTCAAAATTTGAAGTGCTAAAACCATAATGTTCCAGTTCTGAGCACCCTGACTGTCTCATATATCTGCAGGCTGCTACAGCAATGTATTCTTCTTCAGGTCCAGACATGCCAGGGGTGATGTCTTGGGAGCTATTCTGGCAATACAAAAAAAAAAAAAAAAAAAAAAAAAAAACAAAAAAAAAAAAACACCAAAAAACAAACACCCAAACCAAATAAAGCTAACAAACAAACAAAACAAAGGGAAAAAGCCCCGGGAAGGGGGCAGGGAAGGGTATGTGATGCCAAGTGGAACAGCTCTGTCTCACCCGTCTCGAAGAGAAATGATGGAACACTGAAGGAGACAGGTTCCATAGCACAGATTAATGTGCAGTGTTTGAAAGCAGCCAAGAACATTTATATACACACGGTGGGGCTGGAAGGAGCTGGGTGGCTCATCTCTGCAGAAACCATTCCTTCCCCTAAGAGAGCATTTTTTAAAAAAATAAAAAGGAGAGTACAAAGGTCTCCAGGAGAGCTCAGCTGCTCAGGCAGTTTAATTGGCTGAAAGTAGAGCTTTACAGTTGGGATTAATATGAATATTTCTTAATAATGTGTGGTGACACATTGTCAGGAGTTCCAGGGTCAGGACTGCAAGGCTGCACAGTGGTTGTAATGAAAATTCTTGCCTTTTCCTTCTGGTTTTTATTACTACAATAACTCCCAATCGTGCGTATTGAAAGGAAGATGTTGTTAAGTTGGTTTCTTCATTTATTCCTGTGGAACAAGTGAAAAAAGTGGGAAGATGAGAGGAAGAACAACCTGCAGAGCCTGGCAGTGATGCCTGCATTGTGGGTTGGCTGGTGGATCCACACAGTTTTTGACCTGCACATGGGGATGTGCAGTGCATCAGCATAAACGTAAGCAAAACCCACCAGAAAGCAAGTAAAAGTGATTTAGCAGTGCTTGAGGTGGCTCAGAAGGACCTGAGACCGTTAGTGTCTTTACAAGCATTTTTCAGCTGGCCTTACTGCCTTTTATCTCTGTGGGTCTCCCCTGAGTGACTACCAGCAGGGGTTGCCTGCAGGGAGGAGGTGGCTCTCCTGTCCCTGCTCCCAGGCAGCCAGGGGATGTCTGTGTCCGTTGTTGGGGGTTATTTAGCGGCTTCTGGCTTTTTTCCTTTTTTCCTTCTTTCTCTCACCTGCCCTTTCCTCCTGGTAATTTCAGAGCCCGGTAATTTCAGTTCTGGGAAGCCCACCTCCTTGATCAGCATGTGTAATTGCCACCAGCCCTAATGGGATGCACTCAGAAGAATGTTTCTGTAATTTCCCTGCACTCCCACCTGCCCTTGCCCCTCTCTAGGAGTGATTGCCTCCACAGCTTTATAATCAACATCAAAACCACAGAAGAGAGGTTTCTGTGCCTGGAGCCACTGCAGAGCAGTGAGGCTGAAGCCTTCCCCACTCTCTCTAAAGCCTGTGCCTCTCTAAATTAGTGGCACAACAGTGAGCAGCAAGCACACAGCTGATAAAAGTCTCAGCGAGGCGTTTGTTCCTGTAATGATTGCCTTTTATGCATAGATAATTTTGATGGAGCTAGACTTCTGAAGCCCACTGTCATCAGGATGGAGTGAGCTGACCTGTTAATCATAAGGGGAATAAGGGGAATTACAGCTGCTGGATCCCCCCTCTCTGAAGAGCTAGGTTCAGGGGTAGCACTGGAGGGGAATTCAGAAATGAAGCAGCGTGTGTTGTCCTTAGAGCTGCAGATAAAGTGGCAGCAAGGCCATTCCCTGGGGAGAAGGGCGGTGTGGAGGAGATAAACTCCAGGAGCACAAACACCAGATTAACAGCCTAATTCTCAGGAGCATGAGCACACATGCATTTTCATTGCATCCACTTGGTAACTAACAGACACTTTTAATTTAGCCAAGAAGGGAGACCAGAGCTGCCAGGATTTGCAACCTTTCTGGTGTCTGTATCCAAAGACGCAGGTGGGATGATCCTGCATTACCTCTCTTGATGGGACTTCTGTAGTGTAAGTTGATTTAGCACTGTTGATGTGAAGTGAACTGAAATTCAAAGGATTCCTGCTGATGTTTTACCTCATCTGAGGTCCTGACTATTTGCAGATATTAGCAAACAGCTACTAGATAAATTTCACCAAGCATTTCCTCCAAGTTTTGTTTTTAGGATAGCTTGTGTTTAAAATGCCATATATCCATGCAGCCTACAGGGATTACAAAATGTTTATCTCATCCATGCAGAAGACTCATAAAGTCTTTAAATATGCTTTATATTGGTGTTTCTCAAAGGAAGGGCTGATTATCTGGTCTCAAATATCCAGAATGTGGTCATTGTGTGCCTGAGCGTGTGTACACAAGAGCTCTCTGATGAGTAGTCAGAGAGGCTGCTCAGACAGACCATACTTAGGAATTTGTGAAGAATAACACAGCAAGTTGCACTGAAATGCTGTTGTCATTGTGCATTCCAAATGCATGTGCCAGGGCGTGGAAGAGAGGACAGCAATTAGGCAGTCCTGTTAATAAAGAGTATGGTGCTGGGAAGGGAAAAATGATGATAGAATGAGTTGTTTCTTTTTTAACACTAAAAGGAAGGTAAATGGCATCTGGTCAGTTCCATGTGTGCACTTCAGGAGTTTTTAAAGTCTGTTTATCAGTTTGGGTACTAATTGATAGGAAGGAGGGGCAGGTTTAATGCAGAAGTAGCAGCAGGCTTGTACTTTGGGAAGCGTGATGAATTAGTCCTTTCAGGGCAGCTGAAGAGAGATGCCCTAAGTGAAGGTGATGTCCTTGCCCAGCACAGGCACTGATGGGACCATGGGCACCCCTATGCTGTGCCAGCCAAGGAGGAGTTTCTCTGTCCACATGGCTCCCTCCAGCAGCAGTGGGATTCCCTGTTTCCCCAGAGAGCAGCAATGGTCCTGCCAGTGCATGGGGAACAGCACGGCCAGAGAGGAAAGGCTGGTTTGGAAATAAAGGGCTGTGTCATGAGCAGGTACATGGAGCTGGGTGTCTTGGGTAGCAGCAGCAACGCTGTGGGATGGTGCTTTCCTGTGACAGAGACCAGGAACATGGGTTGGGACACAAAACCCACAGCCCGAGCACATTGCAAAGCTGCGGGGACACAGCCTTTACCTGAAGTTCTACTGTGTGGTTGCAAATGAGGCTGTGAAAGTCCCCATGCAGAATACATGCCCACGAAAGGGTGAGCACCTTTCCAAAATAATGAATTTTGAGGTCTTCAGGATGTCATTCAAGGATTTAAGACCAGGGGGGAAAATGCATCACACTGATCTCCGATTGTGCTGTCTCTGGCTCAGCTGAGGCTAGCACCGGGTGGCACAAGGTGGCTTTAACTGTGTTTGTTATGGGGAAGCTCAGAAGGTCCCTGTTTGCTGTCCCATGTCTAGTGGTGAAGTGCTACTGCTCACCTACCGAACAACCCAGGTTAAATAACGCAGCGGGGAAAACTCAGACTTGAAGGGGAGGGTAGGGAGAATATATTTTGGGTAGTCTGTCAGTCAGTTTGACACTAATTGGTTGCAGTAAGTAATCGTTCTCCATGTAAATTAGGCTCCAATTTCCTCTGTAGTCTGTCTGTTTGCTGTGTGGGCTTCGGTCTCTAATTAGGCTCTCACGTGGCAAACCTGGTTTGTAAGCTGCTTTTGTTCCTGGAGAGCCAGGCTCAGCCCTCCCCGAGGCTGCCGAGCCCCACTCCCCAGTGGAATGTTTCTTAGATTAACACTGCCAAGTTCTAAGTTCTTCTTTTAATGTACGTTTTGATTACTTCTATATTTAACGCTTGCAGTGGTGGTGGGGTTAGAATGCAAAGAGGCTTATTGGACTTGCAATGGGAATACTCCTCCGAAATGCTTCCTCTGTGTTCCTGGAAGCCCTGCTCGCTCCTCCATGAATAGACCTCATTGAATCCCCAGCCTGGGCTAGGGCTGGGGCAGCTTGCCCACATCTGGATTCTGCTGCCTGTCTGCCGGGACACCTGGAGTGCAGACCACTGGCTGGCTCCCCCTCGCTCGGAGGAGCTGTGTGAGCACATCCAGAGGTCACCCAGATGCCAGCCCATGCTCTGGAGCTGCTCCAGGGTTGCACATCTGTAAGTGAGTGCAGCAATGTGCAGTTGCACGAGAGGCTTTTATCCCTGCCTGTCGGTTGTTTGCAAATGAATGCAGGTTTCCAGGTCGCTGCCTGCAGCAGGCAGCTGCCCACAGTGTAGCCCTGTGCTTTCTGAGACCAGAAACACAGAACCAGTGCAGCCAGAGTGTCAATCAGGGTCAAGCATCTAGGTGTGTGTATAGCAGAAAAGTCGTTTCTCTACAGTCAAAGTCTGCACCAGGCCGACAAAAAAAAAAAAAAAGGGCAAACCGTATGTTTTGGCCGTCCAGGCTGTTTGCCAGCAGCACTTCCATGATTCAGTAGTTACCTTTGTGAAATTCAGTATAACTTCAGGACCCATGTGCTGACGGTTTCTGCAAACCTCTGTTCGTGTTACGGTCCTGCCCCAGATGTGACAGGAGCACTGGTAGGCTTTCTTACACATAGCCTTTTATTGGCATCCTGATATTTACCATACTGATTTTTGATCTGGTGATACAGGTTGAGAGTTGCCAGCTTTCTTCAGTGTTCTCACGTAGCTGTTGCTCCAAGTAAGTAAATAAGAAACATTTTTGGTGAGAAAGAGGTGAAATAGAACTGAGCACGGGGGTGTTTTTTTATTGCTTCTCCGTGTGTGATTTTTCCATTGGCAAGGTAACTTTGCTTTCATACCGCTAGTCAAAACTGGAAAGGATGTTGTCTCTGCCCAGAGCTAGATTTGGGTAAAGGGACAGGATTGGATCGGGGTTTAGGATTTTCACCAATAAGCTAAAGCTGCGGTGGGCGTCGCTCCGGCAGCCGGGGCAGCCGCCAGGGACCTGCCCTCCCCAGATGACCGCAGCCACCGGCAGGGCACAGGCGGCCCCAGCTCCGGCTTCTGCCATCGCCGAGGATGCTCCAGGCTCTGTCCTGCCGCTCCTTCCTTCTGCCCTCACCCGTTCCATGGGGCTTTTCCAGCCTGTGGATGCCTGTTTAGCCGGGGTAAGTAATTGCGCCCCGTTTACAGCATCTGAAAGTATAAGTGGCTTTAATGCTCTGTAAATGTTTGCATTAGGAAATGGATTTCTTTTTCAGCTCTGATTCCTGCCTGCCTTTGCGGGCATCCTTCCCTTCGCAGGCAGAGTCCAGGGGCAGGCAAGGGCTGTCGGGGGCCAGGCACAGCAGCAGGATTGTGCCGTATCCTCTGCTAATGTTTGGCTCAATATCTGGACACAGTAAAACTTTTCCTTGATGCAGACATGACTTCTGTCGCCAGTCCCTGAGCTGCTCCTGCGTTTTCACTCTCTTTAAAACCCATGAAGAGTAAAACCCTGCGGGAGGCTGCAGCTTATCTTCAGCTCTGGGTTTCCAGACGTGCTGCGTGTCTTCTCAGCTGTTGCAAGGCTATGTGTGGAATGATAGAATGTGGATTTTGGGTCTTTGGCAGCTGTGTTTAATGCAGGATAAAGGGGTATTTTAACTTTGGGATGTTGGATTTCTTATGCCTTTGTTAATATGAATTCAGGAGAAAAACTCCAATTTGCTATCAGGCAAAACAAAAGCTTCTTTTGAGGGAAACAAAGTGTTTTAAGTACTTAATCAACTTGCTGCATTAAGTTGCTTTAGGATAATTTAGGAATTAAACAGAAGGAGGCTGTGTTAGTAACAAACTGTGGTTTTGGTTGGAAACAAGGATTCATTCCTGCTGGAGAAGGCAGGGGAAGCCACAGCCTGTGGGCAGAGCTCCTGGGTCTGTTTGCTAGGCAGGGGGGTGGGGGTTTAACAGCATCCTCTATTTGCCTTTGTTTAGGCAGTGCAAATTATTTGTGTACTTTAGGATCCCTTCTCTCCTTGAGCAGATGTTTTGTCTGTGCAACTGGTGGAATAATTAGTGAGAGATGTGGCACTGGTGTGCAAACACCCCTTGGGGGTGGGTAGAGAAATCCCAGAGTCCATCCTGGGAGCAGCTGGCTGAGGAGCGCAGTCAGCACAAGATGCCAGAAGCAGAATTCATATGGCCCAACGTATTTGACTTTATTTCTGCAGAGGGTTTGTTCTCCCCACTGCCAAAAACAGGCAGAGGCTGCTTCTTAGGGCAGAAGACCCTGCTGCAGCTGCTGCTTATTGTGAATTTCTCTCAACATGTGAATCATTCACTTGGGATTTTTATGGTGAAGGCTGGGGATGATTAAATGTTCAGACTGTAGGAAATTACCAGGAGATTTGAGTGTTTTGCTCAGTGGCTTTGGCCCCAGTGGTGGTGTGACATGGGAAGCTCTCCCTGTATGGATCAGGCTGACTGTAGATTTTGAAGTCTCAGGTTGCATGAGCATGTTTTAGCTCAGTTGCCATTTAAGCAATGGCAGCAACATGCTGCTTGCTGTAATGATCTCGATTTAAGTTATCGGTTATTTCCTTAATTAGCTACTTCATCTACTTACACCTTAAATTACTCTATTTGTTCGCCCAGAGAAGGGGGGAACAGTTCTTTTTTTTCCCTTTTAAAGGGTGGCAGTGGAAATGTGGCGGCATGTGCGGTTCTGACTCCAGGAGATGTTGGTGCTTCTTGTGGCCTGACTCCTGGCAGCACAAATTTGAAATGAGATATAGATGTACATTTATTTCTGGCATATGTGTTATGCAGACAAAATGAGTTGAAGTGATCCTTTGAAAGCCCTGTTTGTGTGTATTAGCTGGACAGAGGCTGGGGTTATGTCTCAGGAGCAGTTCTGAAGGGAATAAAGCACCTTTTAATCGCCAGGGGTCTTTACATTTCCCATACATTAGCACATGGCACTGTGTTGAACACCCACAGTCTCCACACAGCGCTTCAAAATCAACCTCTCCAGCTGGCACCAGCTCCTCACCAGTGTTCCCCACCATCCTCTGCTGCGCCTTTTCCTGAATCTCAGAGAGACTCAAATGTTTCTCTTTGGAGACTCCTTGTGATACGTGTGGCAGCAACCTGTGCTTCTGACCAGTCTATTTGTTCCTGCTTTAGTACTGTTTATTACTTTAATGATATTCCCTTCGTTAGCCTTAGCTTCCCACTCTCCCTGGTGCAGAACTCGCTGAAACACATATTGCATAATGAGCCTGCTTCCATATTTAAATCAGAGGGACAAGAGCTGGGACTCTCCCAGCTAAAATGGAGCTAAATGCTTGCCCTTCAATTACATTGAAGCATCTGTGCCAAAAAATGATGTATTTGGGAGGAATCACCAAAAGTTCTGATGTACGTAAGCTTTAGTCCTTTGAGTCTTCTACATTTTTAGCTGTTTGGCATGAATTTGAACTGTATGACTTTCCTCTGTCAGAGGAAATGCTTCCCGTGGCCCATGTGAAAGGCTGAGCATTGCCCTGCAAAGCAAAACCACAGGGAGCAGCACAGACGTGTCTCCAGCACCAGCACTCACTCCAGCTGGGACCTGCTTGGATGGCAGTGCTGGAAATCCCACGTGTCACGTTTGGCAGCACACACAAACCCCCAACCCCTGTGCTGCCAGCCCCGGCTGACTCTGGGCTCTCAGCATTACTCTTGTGGTCTTGGGTATCCCAGGGGAATTGCAGCTTTTGGGTTGGTTTTTGAAATAGCTGAGGGTTGGTGGGAAGGAGTCAAATATGGGAATTCTAATGGTCCAGAAAACAATATCTTAATATTTCTATGTCGTGATTCCTAAATGATTGTCATGACGTTGTGCTAGCAGGCGTGGTGGATCTTGTGGTCAGCTGTGCTTTGGACAGCACAGTCACTGATTCAGCAATGCCTCTGGGTGATCCATGTTCCCTTACATGTCTGTCCTGGATTGCTTGCGTAACCTTGGACAAATCATGGACACCCTCCAAGCCGCAGAGGCGGGAGAACAGCAGAGTTCCTGTTGCAGCTGGTCAGGAGTTGGTGTCAGAGCAGAGCCAGCCCCAGAGTGGTACCCAGGGATTCATGTATCCGGAGGATACATGCAGTGGACCCCCACTGTCACAAGGACCTCCAAATGCAATGGGAAAAGACAGTAAAACCAAATAAGCTAGACTCAAGAAGAAAATATATCGCAGGCTTGTCCCCTCTGCTTTTCTTCCTCTGCTGATCCTGGGAGGAGGTAGCTGAGAGGAAATATTTGCTCTTAACAGGGTTCGATTTCTCTTTGCATTCCTTGGAAATCTGTATTTGGATTTTGCCCTGTAGGTGTTGGTTTTTGCAGTGATGTTTCCAGCAGCTCGATTGTATGGGTATAGTTCCAACTCTTGGTATTTTATGCAAAGATAAAAAAGAAGGAAAGATGGTACTGAGTAATGAGGTGGCTATTTAATCACAGCAGGACTCGCAGGAAAATGTGCATTAAGTATTTATGGGACTGTATTCATTAACATTTTCACTCTGTTGGCACTGGGCAGTTCAAGAAAGCTGCCGAGAGAATTGGAGTCTGTGTTGCACAGCCACAGACCTGGAAAGGGCTGCAGCAGAGGAAAGGCATCAACGCTGGCTTTGTTACCAGACGTGTCCCTCGTAGCTGGCATTGCATTTGGAGCTGCAGCAGTAAGCAGGATTTCAGTAGTTTCATTTACCATTCTCAAAATGCTTGTGGTGAATATTTTAGGTCTGGTTTTTCTGGCTGCCTTGTCTTACGAGAGTGCAAGTGGCTGACACCGAACCCCTGGTTCACAGGCAGGCAATTAGAGAGATAAGCCTAAGTGACTTCATGTGTCTCCTTTTTAGATTGCTCTGAGTTGATGTAAAGGGCTGGGATTAGCAGAGATTGAGTTCTCAGAGTGCTGGAAACCAGCTGTGGCCAGGGGCCTCATCCAACACGAGCTGTAGGGTACAGAGTTATGGAGTGAGTTTTCTGTGGGCATGAAATGATGCCAGGAAGATTAGAACTGATGATAAAATGGTATTAGTGCTTGCTTCATTAACAGCATAGAAGGTATCAAATTACTCTCGTGCTCTAAGTCAAAAGTGTTTCTTATATTTGTTAAGTGAAGCTATTTAAATGGATGAAATACATTTACTTGCTGGAGATACAGGATCACAGCAAAGTGTATTCGATTTCCCACAGTGTTAGTGGAAGGTTTGAAGCAGTAGCAGCCTGATGGTTTAAGTTTTCCTTTGAGATGACATGGGGTCTTGTGTTAGATTTTAGGATGCCGTGTTCTGGACCAGTACTGTGAGCCCAAGACTGGCCTCAGGCTTGTGTCAAAAAGCTGTAGTGCTTGCACAGGTCTGCCAGATTTGGGATTAGGGGCCGAAGGTCCATGAAGCTGGCCCTGTCCAGCCACAGCAAGTGACATGCCCAGATCAGGCTGTGCCCACAGGCACCTCCCCTGGCGGAGAGAAAGTTCCTTTTAGGATTACTGTCATCAGGAGACAGCTTTGTCCTACTTTTTCACCAGTGTAAAAGGGACATACAGAGAGAAAATTACCTCCTTTACCTAAATGCCTGTTGGATAAAATAAATGTTAATCTTGACTAATTAGCAAATGGATTCAATGTGGATGTCTCTGTGATCCATTTATGTACTTGAAACCCCCATTGATTTCCACTGGAGCCATTCAGCGGAGCAGCAAGTGAAAGGTCTGACTGTAGCCGTGCTCTTGGCTTCCTGACGCCTTTCCCCTGTCCTTTGTATGAGAAAGGAGATCCCGATGGCAGTCAGGACAGTGGTGTGGTTTGTGCCAGCACACAGAGCTCTCACTGGGCCTCAGCCTCTGGTTTGTCCTGTTTTTCACTGTGCATGAAGCGATGCCTTGTGGCACCCCACGTAGAGCTTTGATTATTTTCCCTCTGACTTTTCACTGCCTAACTGGTCATTCAGGGAACATTCAACAAACCTCCTGGTTGCAGTTATTCCTGAACTCTCCCACCCAGCCTGGGCTTCTTCCTTTGATGAGGGGGTAAATTTACTCAACATAAACATTTTCTGTTCTCCGAGCTTGTCCTTATTTGTTGTCTTCATACTCTCATTTTCTTAAGCACTGCAGGAAACAGTCCCTTGCTTGAAGAGCTTAGAGCTCACACCTCCAAACAGCTTCACAGCAGATACTTTCTGAGTGTCTTTAACACCCACTAAAAATCATTGGGAACTGAATCCTTAACTACTGCCAAAATATGCAGATACCCCGAGGATCTGACTGCTTCCCCTGACCACCTCCATTAGACCAAGGGATAGCAGAAAGGAAGTGAGATGAGCATTCCCTCCTGGAGCTTGAGCACCAGAAATTACTCAGAATTAGTCTGAGTCTAAGCCACGGCATATTTTTGCAATTTAGGTCCTGTAGCTTGCCACATCAGCAGATTTGCAACCTTTGTGCTGACTGTGGATGTTGATCCAGCCCCTAAAACTGGTGGATGAGCATGGTTTTTTTCTGTGCTATGTGCTCACTGCCAGCTTTGTTGTGCTTCAGGGAATTTAGCTTAAAGATGTGTCAGGAAAGGACGTTAGACAAATACCCATCAGTGGAGGATGGTTGTAAATGCCCACCAAAAATTGTATTTGTCATGTTTTGCCATTTTGTGTAGAACAGCTTGTCTCTGAGGGTTCAGGCACTTCAGAAAGTTGAGTATGGCAGGTTTGCCTCAACACAGAGGAAACAATGTTTTGGTCAAAGTCACAGGCAAAATCATAGTTGACATCAAAACTAAACCCAATTTCATGTCCCTTCTGCAAGCACACAGTGCTGCTCACTCAGGTGGAGGTGGAGAGGCTGGAAAAGCACATACGTGCTCTGCTCTGTGTCTTGTGCAGAGTGAAAACTATCAAAGTCAGAACTTTTTTCACAGCAGAGACGTTCAGAGTGCAGCAAGTGTCAAAATCCTTGGCCATGGTTTGTGCCGGTGCGTGCAGCAGACGCTCGGGGAGGGCAAGGCAGCTGTTGGGCTGCGATTGCTGCTTATTGCACTAATTACAATCGTCTCGCTGGTACCTGAGCTCCCCTTCTCCTTCCCCCATCTGTCAGGTTGGCCATCCATGGTTGCTCATGTCTTTGAGAGACGTTTGAAGTGCGTATTACCCCAGAGAGCCTGATGCTGCTCCCGCTCCGCTTCTCCGTGCTGACACAAGGGAGTGATCACAGTTTGTACCGAGAAGGGATTTTGGGGGTTGAGCTGTTTGCCTTGAATTAAGGCCATGGAAAGGGGAGGTGTTGCCCTTACTCTGCAACTCCACGTTTCTCAAAGTCACAGCCAGGTGCGCCACCCCGGTCTGGGGCATGCTGGCTTGTTTGGGATGGAAGGAAGAGGAATTTCTTCCTCTTTTTTTTTTTTTTTGCCCTCTATCAGTGCAAACAGGCTAACTACTGGTCAGAGCAATCCCCTCCAGTCAGGGCATGCTACAGGAAGGTTCCCAGCTTTAACCCATCCATGATGTTCCAGAAATAGCCTCAAATCTCTGCTGCAGGAGCCTGGCTAGCCCTGCCTTCAGTCAGCTGCTGAGCTGACCCCAAACTGCTGTTGTTTTGTTGCAAGGAGACACTGTAAGTTAAACACTCAGCAGAAAGAAAGCCCCACTCCTTGGATGCCAACCTGTTTTTTATTTCCCCGAGGAGGGGTTACGCCTTGTCACAAGGTGCTGGCTTTGCAGAACAGCCCAAAGAAGCTCAGCTTCCAAAGAAGCTGGCTAAGCCACAAAACAATGGGACTTACTAAGTCTCCAGCAGCAATAGTTGTTTCTAAAAGGCTGATGTATTTAATCTGCTCGTGTTTAGCAAACATCTTTGCTTTGCCCTTTGAAGATAATGCTGCGTGTTTGACACAGCTTGGTAGGAGAAAAAAGAGGAAGAAATGGCCTGTAGTTTCATCACGTTTAATGAGCAGTGGCTGGTGGGAGCCATAGCATTCAATAATGCTGGTGTCCCCTGTTAATTGCCAGCAGTTGGGTTTCTCCACCCCTCCTGGTGCTTGAGCTGTGGGCAGGGTGCCCTCGTGGGCTCGCACAAGCCCCACAGCTGAGGCTCAGGCTGGTGGAAGGCCAGCAGCAGCCTGGCAGGGTAATGTGGTCTCTCTGCAAGCCATTCTTCAGTGTGGCTATGATGGAAACAACAGCATCTTACAGGATGGCTTTGAACCTTCCCTAGGACTGTTTCCGGGTGTGTGGGTCTGGGTCTGGCACAGTGAGGAGGGATGCTCTTGTGACACTGCCTGCATTGGACCCATCCAGGGGAGTGGGCACACTGTGGGACCCTGTGGAGGAGGGAGCCAGTGTAGGAATCAGTGGCCACGTTTCTGGCCAGCCCTCTCCTGATCCGGGCTTAATCCCTCCCTGCAGGTGCTGATTCCCGCTGATCCCCCTGTTCCCAGAGCAGACTGTATCGTTGCATTTCCCTATAGATGATGATAAGATAAAAGCCTGGCCGTGTTCTACAAGAAGAGAAGCAGGTTTAGGGGATGACAAGCTGCTGCAGGAGGAAGGGTTGCAGGTTCCCAGCTGCCGCCAGGCCGCCTTTGATGAGGGCTGTGATTGATGCTGTGTTTGGAGCAGGCAGTGACGCGCTGACCTTTCCCTGACGGGATGAGCAGCTCTAATGATCTTGATGGAGCTGGCGATTTGTGTATTGGGTTTGATGTACAAGGCTTGACATGGCATGGAGAGATGGGACTGGAGTATGACTGACAGCCCATTCCCATTAAAGATGGTGAGGCACAGGCTGTTCTCTAGTGATTCCTTTCAGTGAGAATGCTTTGACAAATTATATTGCAGCAGAGAAGTTTTGTGGTTAAATACCATCCTTTTAATAGCTTCAAAGCAGTTAAAAACAGATGAGAATGAAGTAACTTGCAGGCCAGAAGGCTTATCACTAAAAAGGCTGTCCAAATTACACACTTAATTAATATTTAGTGAATTATTTTTACTCTGACTTTAATGTTGAGTCCTGAGGCAGATAAAACAATGCAGTGGCTTGCATGTGGGATTCTCTTTTTCTGTAATTCAGCTGTATAAAATTTCAAACCCTGGACTTCTTGCAGGCAACATTAAAAGCTTTTAATTTCCATGAGTTGAGCTGTGTATAAATCACACCGTGGTTGGCACATCTCGTGGGTGCTTGTGGCAAGAGTAATGAATTTCATGGTTTGTTACGAGCTACTAAAACCAACAGAAACACAGACAGGCTGTTGTAATCTCAGCATATCATTCAAGGAAGCAATTTATTCCTAAGTACGAACAAACGTCAAGCCACGATAACAAGTTGTTATTACTAATTAAAACAAAGGGAAGAATAGCAAACATCTCCTGTCATGTGTGTGCAGTTGCCAGGCTGTCTGGAGGACACTGGAGCTCTATCCAGCTTCAACCAGTGGGACAGCCAGGCTGGGAACCTTGCCATTGCCTAAGACAGGGCGACCCTCTCTGTGCGTTCCAGGAGGGGCACTGGGCCATGATCCTAAGTGGGCTGGGGCTAGGAAACCACCCAAGCTTAAATAGAGATGCCATTTTTCAGAATTTTACTGTTTTCTATATTTTGGAAGGTTTTTTCTAAATCAAGGTTGGAGTTTAGGGTGTACTGAAACAGCACATGCCAGTCCATCTGCTGGCACTGGCTGGTTTTGTATCATCCAGGGCCACTTGCTCTAAGCTGTGAAATAAAAACCCATTTGGGCACCCTTTTTCCCACTGCTCTGTTGGGAGGTGAGGAGCCAGGTGCATTCCTGACCATGTCTGATCTCCCTGTGCTTGCAGATATACTGGGAGATTTAAGACTTGAAGACATTGCAAAAGCCCCTTCTTGTTCATTACCCAGCATGCATGATTCCCTCCCTGACATCATAAGAGAGAATTGGCTAGATCCAAAAATGTGCTGAATTTGCTGCCTCCCGGTGCATTTAACACAGTTTGGGTGCAAGCAGCAAAGAGGACTTTTCTCTTAGCTGGCTCTGTGTCTCCTGGGTGGGAGTAGAAGCATGGCCATCTCAGACCTTTGCTGGTGTCAGGGGACAGAGGTTTGTACAGACGTTTGTCCCAGCCCTGCAGGACCTGACTGGGAACAGGGGCTCATGTGGTGCCAGCCAAAGTGAGGGAAGCACTGAAATCCTGCTGGCAGCCAGGGAATATGCGCACAGCCTAGTTTAAGGAGGTAAAAACCAGGCTTGTGTCACTTGTCCAGGACTGGGCTGGCTCAAGACTGGCCTCTGAGCATGGAGATGGTCAGTTCCCCTGGTGCTGGGGAATGCACAGCTTTGGTGGTGGGGCCAGGCAGTGCATGACTATTGCAGAGGAGAGCTCAGTGACTTAAGGCAAGAAATCCTCAGTACATAACCACTGACCCGAAACACCCTGTTAGACAGGTTTGAAGCCAAAAAATAAAATAAAAATCATCTGATGTGACAGCGACCCTGACAGTGTCAGGCAGTGAGAAGGGCGGCAGCGAGGGAGTCCTGAGCTGCTGCCAAGGCACATGTCAGTGCAGACTTGCAGGGTTAGTTGGTTATCCTGAAAATACATCTTCTATTTTGTGTAAATGGAAAATTAATTCGTTGCTGATCAAAGGTTTAGATCTTTGGACAACATACCACCAGATAAGCTGAAGATTTATGCATTTCCTTTGTAACGTATTTTCAGTGAACACTTTATTATTTGTGGAAAGGACCCAAGAAAAAGATATGGTTACAAAAATAACTGTGTTGAGTTTATTTAGCTTAAATTACGATAGACTGCTTTAATGAGGCTTTTGTAGACATCATTAAAGGACACAATTAAAGTCTTCAGATGAGAAGCCTATCAGGCTAGCAAAGGGGAGAAAACCACAGGAGCATCTGGATTCCTCACATTCAGTTACAAATTTGATTTCAACATATAAAAGTAAAAAACATATTAGTGCCAAGTTGAAGCTGCAGGCTATGAAAGCCTTATTGTGTTAAGCTCTCTAAAGCTTCTTACATTAAGGTGATTAAAAAAAAAGAGAGAGAGAAAGGAAGAGATAGTGATTGATGAAACCATGTTGTTGGTGTGCTCTGTGTGTCACACCAGGGCGTGCAGTGCTGGGGTAGGGATGGTCAGTGGGTGAGGGTCCTTTTGGGGTGCCTTGCCATGGAGGGGATTGGGGTACCAGGCAGTGATGCTCAGTGCAATGCTCACATGCAGGGATGATAACAGTGTGCTGATCATCCCTGCATTTCTGCATGGGTTCAGTGCTGCCAGAGGACATGGGCAGCACAGCATGAGCTCATGGCCACACCTCACTGTCCAGCTCTGGCTGTGCACCAGAGGGTGCCAGCCAGGGTCAGGCCTGTCTCGCTGGGTGAGTTGGTAGGAAACACAGAAAATTGTCTCCAGAATCAGCTGCAGTGTGTATGGGCTGTACCTCCCCTTCTGCGTCAGCTACTGCTGGGCTCGATGGTGTTTTAAAAACTAAATTCCTCCTTGCAGACTGACAGCACAGATCCTTACCCATGGCTGTGCCAAAAATGAGTGGAAGGCAGCAGTGGTGACAGCTGGAGGAGTGGGTCTGTTGTGGTTGGTCTCAGGCAGCAGCCACGTGAAGGTACAAATGGCAACCCTGAGGAAAAGTGGAGGAGGCCAAGTTTGGGGATTAATGATCTGCGTCTCATGTTGGTGTCTCTGCCTCTCTGTGCATCTCATTTTTCTTTGTGATAAGGCATCCCTGCTTCTAGCACTGAGAGCTGTGAGGAAGCATTTGCTGCCTTGCTCAAAATAAATAAAGAGAAATCAAAGCTCATCCGCATTTGAAGCCCTGACCTGTATTTCATTACTCAGATTCTCCAAGGAGCTTTCCCCATACCTTGGGCACATGCTTGTGTGTCTCCTGAAGAGCCAGGTATTTGGCTGGGCAAAGTGGGGCTGTAGCCTGCCACATAGGGTCATTTCCCTTCCCTGTCACTAACAGCTTTTTGCAGTTGTCTTGCCTTTCCCATCCAGTGTTTGCAAAGCTGTGTCCTCTCCAGCCTGCTGTTCTGCTGCTTATCACTGCCTTGTGCCCAGGGACCACACTGGGCTCATCTTATGCTGGCACTGGGCTGGGATCACTGGCTCTGCCAGCGGGGATTACTCTGCAAATTACAGGGTGAGTGTGGGAACAGTGCGGAAAAAAAAAACCACTGTGGTGTCCAATTCTGCATTTCTGTGGTCAGAAAGAGCGATTGGAAAGTAATCTCTTACTATGCCTGTGGCTGTGAGCCAGGATGGGCTCAGTGGTGGTGGTGGGGACCTGCAACCCCCCTGGTCCAGGATAGGGTGGTGGTGTGTGATGTACAAGGGACAGTCTGTGTCCCTGTGGGCAGCATTTTGGGGTGGCAGAGTCTGAAGCCTTTTGTGACATCCCAAGGTAGCAGTGCTGTGCAGAGCCCTGGTATGCTGCAGCAGAGGATGCTCACTAAATAATTCAGAAAGGCTACTTGATCTGACATTCATCAGGTTAGTAGCCCAGTGACCTTGAGGACACCAGTCTGCTGTTGCTGCGTGTGGCTCTGCTGTGCAGCCCATTGTCATCCGGAGAGTCAACATTGTCACGTGGAACTCTATTGATTGACAGACAATCAATACATCAAGATGATAAAACACAGCATTTATGAAACACGGCCTCTTGCAATGATTTGTTAAATTAACCATAGGCCTGAGTTTGTGCAAATGGCAGAAAGTTTAGAGTTGACTGGGTTTGGCTCCTTGTCATTAAAACTAGCAACAAAGGGAAGAAAGGTGGTGCTCCATTTACAAGCAGAGCTGTCTGTCTCACACCCCTGCATTGAAGCAGGGGCTTCCTGCTCTTGATCTTTCTTTATTTTAGTAGCTTTTTACTTCTGGTCATTTGCTTCATTGCTGGCAGTTGTCAGCATCCATCCTTGTAATGGTGCAAGTCCTTCACCTAACCTTTGATAATGTGCCCCACCAGCTCAGTATTCTCCTTGCTGCCTAATGAAACACCCATTTCACCTGCATAATGTGCAGAATCCGTCAAGAAATCTTGTGTGCCTTCTGGAGTTATTCCAACACATGACCTTTTCACAAGCCTCACAGTAGGTAACGGTAATATGGAGCAATTGCCAGCAAACCGGCAGCTTTCAAAGCTGGAAGGCTCATTTCCATTTCCCTGAGACAGTTGTGTGTCCAAACGTTACACAGCTTCTGATCTGATTTCTTGTCTCAGAAGAGGCTGTTCGTTGGATTTTGTGAATATTTAGATTTGCAAGTATTGGAACAAGAAGTCTGTCAGGAGCGATGACAGCCAGAGACTCTGTTTGGAGACACAAAGCTCTTCTGCTCACAGCTAGCCCTGCAGCTGAAGTGTTACAGACATTGGTCTTTTACTAATCTTTTGCTTTAATTTGTCATTCTCACACCCATTTTATCTTTGTGGATGAATTTAGACTGAAAAGTTTGCAGTTCCTCATATGATCCCTTTGTGCAGATGATCAACTGGCCACGAAAGCCCAGCAGAACTCACCTTTAGGGGGGTTGGTTGTGTGGGGATGACACCGCCACGTGCCCTGGTGCAGGGCGATTGAAGCTGCTGTAGATGCTGGCACAGAGGGTGTTGTACAAGAAGTGTTAGACACTCACGCATTGCCAACCTTTCCCAAGGGTGAGGCCAGCTGATGGAGACCCTTGGAGCATGAACAGAGAAAAGTATTTGCAGGTAAAGGGCCTTTCCTCCTTGGAAGTTAATGTCCATAAAGTCAGTCATTCTTATTCGTGTTGGGTGAAAATGAGTGCCTACAGGATGTGCCCTATGGAGCAGGACATGTTCCTTGTGCTGTTTGTAGCCCCGAGTCACTGCTGTGTGCTTTTAGGGATATGTTTCCAAGGAACACATGTAATTTCTGCTCTACAGCATTTCTGCTTAACATTATCATTTTATAAGCAGCCTTCTTTATTTGCTTCTGCCCAATTCAGTTTTGTCTCATTCACTTTGTGTTGTAATGAACATGTTCTGAGTGTAAGAGGAAAAGTAAATCATCTTGGGGCCATGGCACATTTACCACAGACAGGCAAGACTGACAGCCTGCCTGCAGTGCTGATTCAGACTGGAAGGGGCAAAATGGGTCGGTTAAGGAAGCTGAAGGATCAGGGAAGATTTTTCCTACAAGTTCTATTGCTCTTTGTAGTTGGAGGAGTTGAAGGAGACCATCCTCAGCACTTCAGCCATCTCTAGCAGAAGCCCCTGCTCTGTGAAAGGAAGGTCTGATCTGGCTGGATGCACTAAGAGTCAGTGCTCAACTCTTGAACTTGCTGCTCAGACTTAATATAAATAAAAAAAGAAAGAGAGTTCAGATCACTGCACGTTCGTGGTTTGTCCCACTTGGCCAAGTAAGTTGGGGAGGCTCTTAGAGCTGGGCTGGTTTGTCCCAGCTGCAGATTTCATCCTTGAGATTTTGAGTGTAATTCCATGTAATTAAACCTAATTTATGAGCCTTAATAATAACAATTTAAGGCATTTGAGGCTGCAGAAAGACTCACAGCTGTAGTTTCTGCATCCTTCTGTGTTCTGTAAACATAGCTAATATTGCCAAAATCAAGAGCTCTGAAATATGGAGTCAGGCATCAAAAGTCAGGAGTGTGCAGCAGAATATTAAGGCAACTTCCCAGCCTGACCATTCAGGAGACTCTCTGGCAGTCACAGTCCCAAGGCCAGAGACTTTGACTTGTGGAACTGAAGTCCCTTCATGGTGGCAACTCCAGTGAGCCTAGAGCCCCGCTTGGCTTCCCCACACACCCGACTCACAGCCAGACCAGGTTTCCTCACCGGTTCAGCCCCAGGTTTCTCATAGCAGTCTCAGATGTCCTGTTCCATAAAGCCATTTATTCATGAATCAGCAACACAGAAGGGAACTCTTGGGATTTTATCCTCTCCCAGTCTACCCAGGCACAAGTCTAGCCCTTCCCCCCAGTCATCTTCCGGGCCCTGCTCTCCTTTTCCTGTCCATCCACCTCACTAGCATCACTGGTCTTCAACGCCTTTGTTGTCCAAAAGGTCAGCAATTCCCAGTTCCTGCAGTGTCCCTCAGTATCCGTTTTCCTGGCTGGCATCCCCCATCTTCATGTCCTTGGTTATCCCAAAGGTTGGTAGTTCATGGCCTCCTGTCTCGGGGTCCCACCCAGAGTTTAAAGTGCATTTCAATCTCCATCTCAATCTGCAGTTTGCCAGCCCAGCTACCTGGACCAGGTGTATTCCTCAACAAGAAGCGCTGTGTTGGGAAAGTTTTATTTGCTTTCTGTGGGGGTTTTTGGGTCCACAGAAAGGAGTTTTTTCTTTAATTTCACGCACTTTTTGCAAATGCTAAAAACTGAGAAGTACACTGTCCTCCAGACGACTGGAATGACTCATTTGTGACCACCGAATTCCCAAACAACGGAGTTAAAGAGCAGCAGAAGAGATTTGGCAGCATAGCTCCTTCTCTGCGTTTTCTTTTCCAAGGGGAAGGAAGCACAGGGGGAAGAGGCTTAGCATCCCCGTTGAGGTGGTATATTCCTGGGGCTCGCAGTACTCACCTGAGACACACACAAAAAGGTGTGAATCGTTCATCTGTCGTGGCCGTGTGAGAGAAAATGTATTAAAATATGCAGTGACCAAAATGCCACGCTAATAACTTGTATTCCCCGGAATATTTAGCCCTGCTAGTCACAAACATGCTGCGTCTGAAAGCCAGTAGGGAATCAAACTAGTGTAGGAGATAATTGAGAGGGCATTGAAAGCCAGGAGAAAAATGATCCGTTGTTCGGAGCCAGCGGATCATTGCGTTAATAGCTCGCGTAACTAAGAAGCGGTACCTGAAGTTTGACAGCAAGTTGAGGTTCGGTCAGCATGAAATAAGAAGGGAAGGATAATTAGTGTCTTCACACCATTCCATTTAGGCTGCTGGTGCGCAGCCAACTCTTTGAAACACGCAAGCGAGCGAGGAGGATTTTTTTTTCCCCCCCCTCTCCCATTGCCCAGGCAGCCTACGGGATTTATTGATTTCGGGGAGCGGGCTGATTTCCATGTAAATAAAGGGGCGGGTGGCCGGGCCGTGGCGCCGGTCCGGGTGGGATGCGGTGCCTTTGGCTTGCTGACATCATTGCTCATTAACATGCAGGAGAGGAGAGCAATGCAACAGCGGAGCCCCGCGCCGCTCCCGCGCCGCCAATTATTCTCCATGGGCTGCATCGCTCCTCGTTAGTGCCTTGCGCTCGGCGAGCAAATTGGACATCCTCTCGCCACCTCCGAGGGTCACTTAGCGAAAGGCAGGCTGGAGGGGGGAGCTGCTGGATCCGTTCGGATTGGGAGCAGGGAGGGAGCGACCCTCCGGAGCCGGATTTCAAAGCGAGGCAATTGACGCGAAAGCTGCAGACGCGGGGCAGGAAAGGCACGTTTTTCCAGGGCAGGTTTGCTTCGGGAGCGCCTGCTCGGAAAGGCTTCCACAGAGCCCCGAGCGGCGGCCCCGCCGGCAGCGAGGGATGCTTTATGGCACTGCGGTGCTCCGGCTGGTCCTGCGAGCAGCCCGCAGGCAGCGGGCACAGCTAGGACAGCTGGGCAGCTCCAGAGATCCTTCCCTCCTGCGCTCGCATCGCCGGTGGGAACAGGTAAGGAACTGCCTCTGGCCAGCGACTTCAGATTTGTCGTGGATTTTTAGAAGGGATAGAAAGTAGAAGGGAGGAGGAGGAGGAATAAGGAGCATTCCGTGGATGCACGCAGCACTAACTTTGCTCAGTGTGCTGCTGGTGGTGAGCTGCGAGGGACTGCGCTGTTTTTCCAGGCTTTGCTGTTCTCTGTGTTTATGGATGGAAAAGGTTAATTGTTAAATTGTATTTCTGCAGCTGCAGGACGTCAGGGCGAAATGCTGATGCTATTGTAATGGAGTTCTCGCTTTAAAAATAATCAGGAAGGCTCAGCTGGCTCTAACAGGAGTTAAAAAATCTTCATCTCTCCGTGTTAATTGTATTGCTCTGGTAAATGCAGACCCGCGAAGCCTGGATTCTCTGCACATTTTCTGAGCAGACTGCGTGGAGGCTGGGGCTGTGAATGAGGACGTGTCCGTTCAGATGTTTATTTTGGTGGTTTTACCTTCCTGAGAATAGGAAGTTTTAAAGTAATAACCTTTCTAAGCCTTTGTTGTTCATGCCAGAATGGCAAACTATAAACCAACCTAGAACTGCAACCTGGGGGTTATGTTTTTCAGTGCAATCTTTTCAAGTCCAATTTCCTTTCTTTTCTTGCCCCTTGAAGGAACATTTTAAGCAGATGTGACACAGACGTGACCTGTGACCGTGGAAAGATTTTAATCCGGTTATTCTTTGTTTTCTAGTCATAATTCCTTGACTGTGCTAAACAGTGATTGAATCTTTTTGAGCAGTTGAGGATTAGCGCTGGACAGAATAATGCCAAAATAATTATTTGCACCAGATGCAGTGTCATCCTTTCAGTTTTAGCTCTCTTATCTTGTAACTTATCTGACTTATTTTCATTTGACGATTCTTTTGCCAGCTGTGGGAGCACTTACGTGTCTCGCATCACTGCATTGTGTTTATAAGGGTGCTGGCTTGAGCCTGTGATAAAGATTTGTAAAGTATAACTGTCTGCAGCTAACAAGATTATATTTTGCTTCGTATTTTAATCTTCTCCCGTTGTGTGTTTTCTGCCAGCCAGGCTCGGTTTAACAGAATGACCCAGCCTTGCGCATTTGCTGTTGGCAGCCTGGCTCGGGCTCGGGCTCAGCCAGCACGGGCACGGATCAGGCTGGCAGTGTTTGCTTTCACACGGGTCAGTATCGCCAGCCTCAGGGGACACCGTGTGAGCCTTGACTTCTGAAATAATGGCAATTTTCAGCCTCGCTCATCCTGCTTCTGAGCGCTTTGCCCATCAGCCAGGTTTTTTTTTCCTTTAGGATGTATGGCCTGCGAGATGCTTGGATTGCAGCATGTTTACTGGTTCCCGTGGTTTCTGCTTGTCATACTGCAAATACAAGTGAAGGCCCTTAAAACAGTGTGTGCAGCCCTGGGGCAGGACACTGGGAACTCACTTAGCTTAGCTAGTCTGGAGTGATGGCTTGGAGCCTGGAATGGGATGGGGGAAGGAGTGGGGCAGGAAGATAAATACTGCCTATGGAGAGCCCAGAGTTCTTAAAACTTGAGAAAACAGTGAAGATCTGCATGCTGAACAGAGATGGGTTTCTCAGTGAACAGCTGGGTTTGGATCCAGAACCCCAGGCTTGGAATTTCCATCTTCAGTTAAGAACAAAGCAGAGAGGACCTCCTGTGATACAGCTCTGCATCTTGTTGGGCTGAGAAGCCACCCAATGCTATCATTAAAATCTGACAAGATAACCCTCAGGGTAGTGCAGGGCTTTGTCACACAGACCCACATTGGCTCTTGGATGGGGAGCCCAGAGAGAGAGTTCCTCAGGGCCCAGCTGTGCCTGCTCCTCCACTACCTCCCCTGTGCCACCCCATCAGCCAGAGGCCCCTTTGGTCTCTGGGATCCATGGGGTTGGGGCTGTCCTGCCATGGGGGACACCAAACCCTCTTGAGTGTCCACAGGCTCTGCATCTGCCCGTCCTGTACCTTCTGCCTTTTATAATCATGAGCTGGGCTTCAGCATTGTTTGCCCACCAGCTTCAGGGTTATTACCGCTGCTGCTGAGCCTGTTCTTCTCTTCAACTTGTAAACTAGTGGTTTGCATTTCTTCTCCATGACTGGGGAAAAATATGTGGTTATTATTATTTCTGTATGCTAAGAGCTGGACCTTTAAGGGGAAAAAAAACATCCCTAATATAAATATGCTGAGAGTAGCGGTAAGCCTGTGAGCTGGCAGACTGCCTCCATCATCTTGGATGTGAGGGAGCAGCCTGTTGGATGCCTTTTCTCCTGGTAGCATGGCTGGGCAACAGGCTGGGGCTCAGTGCAGCTTCTTTTGCCTCTTCTCTCTCTCTCTCCCCTTTGCTTGATCTGCAGCTCACATGGGTGTAGCACTTTGCCCACTTCTGTCTAACCTCTATGATTAAAAAAAAAAATCAATCTTTTGCAAAATATCCTGAGAGATTCAAGTTGAGGGTTCTTCTGAGAGCTGCTGAGTTATTAATATCCTTTAATTTAACCATCTCATCTTTATGCATCAGAATTGCCACAGTTTGTGTCAGGGGTTGTGGCTCATGGGAGCAGCCTGGCACTGTGGCTCGGGTCAAGAGGGTGTTTCAACACCCTGCTGCCCTTACCCAGCTCACAAGGAGAAACTGGAGGCCAAGCAGGGACCTGTGTTCACTGCAGAGCACTGGGGTGCCCCTGGGCTCTCCAAAACGGCCTGTGATGCACCCCAGATCCCCCACTGTGGTTTAGCCACAGACTGGAAAGATTGGTCCTGTTTTCATTCTCATCTTCGGGTGTTGCTGAAAAGTCTGGCCACAGCTTTGGTCTGTGGTTCTGTGATTCCTTGTTTGCCTAAGAGGGCACCAGACAGATCAGATGAGGAATTTGGGGGGTTTGTGCATTGTGTTGTGTTTTGTTCTAATTTCTTGGTCTGCCTCTGGTGTGCTGGTGGTTGTTCTCTGCCATGTGGTGCCTCAGACCACAGCAGGACTGGGAGCAGCCTGGAGGCTGCCCCAGGCTGTGCCTCAGGGAAGCAGTGGTTTGGGGACAGGGCAGTGGAACCCACGGGCAGATGTTCTACCTGCTCGTGAAAGGGATGGTCCTGATTCAGGATGGAAGCAGAACAGATGGAAAATCCTCAAAGGCTGCTTTTGCTCATATTTGGCTGCAACTGGCAGTACGGGGGATAGTTTTTTGGGGTTTTTTTTTAATTCTTTTTCTTAATTAAGCAAGAATAGCTGTTGCATTGGTAAAGGATGAGTTTTAAAATTAAAATTAGTCTCCAGCCTGAGGCCAAGCATGGACAAATCAGCTAGAGAGAAGAATTTTTCCGGGAGTGGAAATGGGCTTTGTCATAAAAGCTTCAATGCCATCCTGGATGCCTTCACAACTGCTCCTGTGGGCACTGCAGGGGTCAAGGGAGAACTACAAATAAAACAATACTGTAAAGAAAGTTGACTTGCCTTGAGCAAGTTGAGTGGGGGAGACAAAAATATGGATGGGGAAGATGGAGAAGAGTCTGATTTGCAACTCCTCCATCCTCTTAGTGTTTCCCCACCTAATGTGGACCTTCATGCACATGGGTGGCTACACGTGCTTTTCCTGTGGCCTTTGGGATCTGAGGGACTTGTATCTGTAGGATGCAACCAGTTTGGTTGCTGGATTATTTCTCTCTTCCTTGGTTTCCTGGCATTATTGTTCTGCCAACTCTCTTGCTACCACCTGATGTTGATCTCTCAAGCCAGCTGTTCCCGCAACATGTTGTGTCAAGTGAGTGTTGGCATCCCTTGACTGTCCTTGCAGGCCACCAAGGGCACCTTGTCCTCAGACTTTGAATTCCTGCTATTGTAGGTACCCATGTCTAATTCACCTCCTCCTCCTCCTGTGCCACAGTGGGCAGGTAAAAGTAACACAGAGTCTTTGCAGCTCATTCCCACGGATAGGCTGGGTTTTTTTTTTTTCAGCTGCAGTGACTGGAAGAGCTAGGAAGTTGCAGAAATGTTTTGTCTGGAGAGATGCCCCTTTGTCACTGAGATCCATGGGCCCGGAGGCCATGGGCAGCAGCTGGATGGGGGCTGCTGGAGCCATTTGGTTCAAAAGACAGTGTTAGAGAAGTTGGGGAAAGAGGCAGAACTTCAGCCTGAACTGTCTGTTTTGAGTGCAAAAGCTTGGGTCTCCTCTGATGTTTAGGAAGTCCATGGGGAAGCCACAGCTGGGTGCTGTTTCTGGTTGCTCCATGCCTCAGTTTCCCTGTGCTGGAGAAGAACTTCTGGGCTCTCCCTATGGCAGTGAAGGATTGTTAATTTTTCCATTTAAGTAAATATTTACCCTGCCTGTGGGGTCTGGAGAAACAAGTCTGTATAGCTGGAGCTTACTTGGGATGGGAAGATGCCTCATTAACTCTCAATTGAGGGGAGGAGATAACAGGCAGGGATATTAAGACACCCTTGTTAAGAGACTCAGGGGTCATAGGAGCTGCCCCAAATCCTGAGCCTCCTCTCCCTTTTCCAAGAGGTCTTGGGGTTTTGTGGTTTACTGACTGACGGCTGACCCAAAAGCCTTACTGCAGTCAGAATGATGGCACGATGCTGGAAAGAGATCAGGCTGCCACGTATGTCTTAAGCCAAGTGAGAAGGGAATTGTCCATCTGCATTTACACACCCCATCTGAGCGGAGCAGACAGTTGCTTTTTGAGGGATTCCAAACCTTGCATGTTAATGTGTGCACAAATGCATGCAAATCCTGTATTAGGGAGCACAGCAGAGGCGTCGCATGGCCGTGCACGGCCATGGCATTCCGGCTTCTCGCTTTGTCTGGAGAGGGAGCTGCTCCCTGATACAGCCCATTTATTTCCATCCCAGAAGAAGCAAGTGAGAAGCAGAGATAAGGACTCGCTGGTGGGTGATAAGGGCTGTTTACTGAGTTCCTTCTTTGTCCGAGAGGAATTTTAACATTTCTGCCACAATTTTAAACTCTGCCTTCGTTCCTGCTGTTGCCAGGAGGCGTTGGGCTCTGCCCTTTCTCAGAATATTTGTGGATCCCAGCCTGGGCAGGCTTTGCCTTGGTGCTCTTTGCTGTGTTACATTCTGCATGCCCACCCACTGAACAGGAAGAGAAGAGCCCTGTGGCCAGGAGTTTTTCCTGCAGGCAGGGGTGTGCTGCCTTCAACATCTTAGGGAGTCCCATCCCAAAAGCCAGACACGCAGGCTCTCCCTGGGAGAGGCCAGCTTACCTGGCTCCTTTGCTGGAGCTACACACTATTGGCAAGGATCCCCTTTGCCTTGGTGACAGGCTGCCCTCCATCTCTCTTCCCTGACTTCTCAGGTCTCCTCATGCTTTCCCCAGTTGGAGTCTGCTGGTTTTTCACAGCAGGGAGACCTCATCTCTCTTCAGAAAGCTGGGGTCACACTTGCAGCTCTCTCAAGAGCCTCTTGCACAGCACTAGTGTTTTCAGCATGGTTTAGCTTTTAGTTGGTGGCGTTGCTGAGATGAAAGGGCTGCGGGAGGCTCCAGAGATGGCAGAGGCTGTGCTTTGCTAACAGGGCTGTACAACAAGGGACTGCCTCGTCCCAGAGACCTCGCAGGTTAGGTGGCTTCATGTAAAGATCCATGTAGGTGAACCAAAGCTGGGAGTGTACTTCAGCATCCCAAGCAAGAGGTGCTTTGAAGCCATGTTCTCTGCTTGGTGTGTTGGGTTCCTGTTTGCTTCAGATTTCCTATAAAACACATCCATCTTGTAACTTCACTGGCCTTGAGGAGAAGAAATTTTTCAGTCTGTTTCTGAGACGTTGCTGCTTTTGTACCATGTGAAGTCAATTCAAGGCAGGCTCCTTTCCAGCTAAATCTGACACCAGGAAATGTTCTTTTTCTCCCCATTTGCTTCCCGCCGTCCTGGCCCCAGTACAGGACAGCTCTGTGTGCAGCTCTGTGCAGAGCAGCCCTGCCGATGCTCCCCAGCCCGTGCCTCCTGCAGCAGCCTGGCTGCTGGCTGGCTCCCGCTTGCCTTTCCTCCCTGTCCACAAGCTACAGCTGCTTAAAAGCTCCTTTATTCACCCTCCGTGCTCAAGGCAGTCATGCTGTCAGCCATCCTTGCTTCGTTGCTTCCACCCCAGTGCTGGTGATATCTCTGAGTCACCGGGGCAGATTCTTCCCTGTGACAAGCTTGCAGACCTGGGATGGGAGCAAGATGGAAAGGCTCATGAATGAAGACGGGATTTCCAGACAGTGATTGGTGTTAATTTATTCTTGCTAAAAAAAAAAACCCGGCTGCCTGCACTCTTCTCAAGTTGTGCAAAGCTGCACAGGCAGCAGAGGTTGTTGTTGCTGAGGCTTTGGTGGTGGTGAGGCTTGGCCAGAGCCAAGCTAATGGGTTTCCCTTTGGAGGAGGTGCCACCCCACGTCCAGGATAAGGTGTGTGACGCACCGATGTGCTGAGCATCTGCAGGCTCTGCTTCCCGTGGCAGGGGCTGAGGAGCTGCTGCTGGCAGGAGCAGCCAGGCAGGCTGCCAGCCATGGCCCTGCTCCTCTCCAAAAGCCACCAGCGTGCCGCTGTGGCACCTACACTGTCACTGTGGTCACTGCGGGCACAGGCGAGTGCTGGCACGTGCGTTGTCTCGCTTTGTGCTGCGCTGCTCTGAGTGCGGCAGGGGAAAATGTTTTTTTCAATTTCATCTCACATTTGAAATGTACATTCTGATATTAAATTTTTGCTATGGGGAATTATTTTTAATTATAGTGAGCTGGAAGATGATAAAATAAAGTTGAGTAAGTGAGACCTATGTGAAGAAGTCATGGAAACCTGATCATAGAAGTGGAAAGACACTCCTAGGACACTGGGTATTGTTCCCATGAAACAACATATCCTAATGTAAAGAAAATTGTAATTAAAGCTGTTAATCATCTGCTTTTAATGAGGGGGGAAAAGCTGAATATCTCAGAGACAAGATCTTGAATTTTGTACAGTTTGTCCAGGGATGTGGCAGAAACACCATGCCTGGAGATGGTCAAATTTTAATGGCGCAAAATTGTCCTGGCTTGGGGACATCACTACTGAGTAGATAGGCTACCTGTGTTGTTTTCATCGTTTGCTTTTCTGACCAGGGAAGCCACTCACCAGCAGTACTCACTTGCCTGGGATGGGGCAGGAGGGAGGGTGGGGTAAACCAGCTTCCTGATGCAGTCCTCAGGCTGCTGGCTGTACGTGGTGTGAGCTGGGGGGTGGGAGTGATCTCTGGAGTCTAACTGATTATACATCTCACCTATTCCGTCTTTGACACTGTTATTACAAGTCCTGATTTATTTAATTTATTAAAAGACAAGATGTCTGATGCTCTCCTGCCATGTCCCATCTCCTGAAGGGGATATATCTAGAGTGGGAAGGAGGAGGAAGCCTGTGGGCTGGCTTTTTCCCCATCGTAATGCTCATGCTCCCACTGGACTGTTGGGTTTGTCCCCCTTTGAAGTGCACGATCAATATCCAAAAAGTCAAAATTTGGTTAAGTTCCTGAACTCCCTTAGAATAACTAACTCTAGTGCCAAATCTGGGGCTCT
Source organism: Anomalospiza imberbis (assembly GCF_031753505.1). Taxonomy (NCBI): domain Eukaryota; kingdom Metazoa; phylum Chordata; class Aves; order Passeriformes; family Viduidae; genus Anomalospiza; species Anomalospiza imberbis. Next base: position 16,337,937 of record NC_089691.1, on the reverse strand, counting down.
AGGAGTTATTTTTAAAATCTTGTTTCCTATTAAGTTGCTTTTAATCATATAGTGAAATGAGATGGAAACAGCAATGGTACCAGTGACTTTGCTGAGGCAGAGTACCCATTCCACACCCTTCCACGGTAGCTGATTAATTAAAATATTCACATGAAATGGTACCTTGATTATTTTTTAAGGAAACAGCCAGAGGTGATGCCGAGACTCCCCGACTGGACGCAAACCAGACGCTGGAGTGTGTGGGGGTTGCTGTGTGGTTTAGATCTGATGAAAGGCAGGAAATGGGAAAATCTGGCAAATCTCCCTGGCTTGACTTAACGGAGCCTCTTGACTTTTGCTAGAGTGCGTTTTTTGTGCTGTAATGGCCAAATGGAAATTTAGACTTGAAGCTGGATCCGAGCACTGCTATGCTTAGCTGGCTTGTACACAGCAGTCAAAGAGAAGGAAAGGTGTTTAAAAATTCCAACCCCCGGGTTTAACTATTCCTTCCATCTAAATTTCTTTGCTTTACCACAGAGCAGAGAAACCTGCAACTGTAGATTTTCCCTTGAATTTGTGTGGTACCTTCTTATTTCTGAGATGTCTCCCTTCTGCTACCCACGTGGAACCTTATCTCTTTTCTCAGAAGTCAGTGGTGCTTCATTAGCGCAAATTAATTCAGAATCCTGTGTGGTTGCTCTAAAATAGATACCATTGACCCAGCCTATGGAAAAGCATTGAGTTTTCAGAAATAGAAGCCAATTTATCAGCATTCCCTTTAACCTCTTTTTCTTTGTCAGGAGATGTTTTCAGCCAGGTTTGTCCTTCACTGTTACTGTGTTGAAGGGGTGTGATGATTAGAGGGATGAAACACCTGTCCTGTGAGGAAAGGCTGAGACAGTTGGGATTGTTCAGCCTGGAGAAGAGGAGGCTCTTTGGTGACCTTATCAGCCTTTCAGTACCTGGAGGAGCCTACAGGACTGCTGGAGAAGGACTTTTTACAAGGGCATATAGTGTTAGGACAAGGGGGGATGGATTTAAACTGAGACAGAGTAAGTTTAGATTGGATATTAGGAAGGCATTCTTTACTGTGAGAGGGGTGAGGCCCTGGCACAGATTGCCTGGAGAGCTTGCAGATGTCCCATCCCTTGAAGTGTTCAAGGCCAGGCTGGATGGAGCTCTAAGCAACCCGGTCTAGTGGAAGTTATCCCTGCCCATGGCAGGGGATGTTGGAACTGAATGACCCTTAAGGTTCCTTTCAACCCAAACCATTCTATGAGCCTGTACTGTCCTGGCAGCCCTGCAGATAAAAGTTGAGGTTCAAGCCTGTGAAGAAAATCTATCACAGGCCACAAGCTGGAGGAAGAGCCCCTTTAAAGAAGAGTTAAGAACAACAGATACTTGCAGTGAATTAAGCTAATGGCTGTTGAATTGCAGCCTCTGTGGGCTGTTCTTTCAGTTCTTGTGCTTTCCTCCCAGTGCTGCTGAGCTGTGGCATGTGCCACTGAGCCAGGTGGTTAAGACTCCATTGCAGTGTGAGTGTGGGTTTTGTAGCCTCCCTTAATTTAATTTAGCTTTATATGTTCAGATTATAATCAATTTTTATGCTACTTTAATAAGCAAATTTATGCTGTTAGCATGCTAAAGAGACTTGTCATTCACAGCTTCCCAGTCAATCAACCATTTCCCATTTTAGCAAAGTGCTCAGTTGTCCTAAATTTGGTAATGACTCTGCAGTTCTGGCTGGTAAGTCAGCCCCCACCAGGCATGGCCTGTGCCTGTGCTGGCCCCTGGAAATACTCTTCGTGGCGCAGTAAAGAGACAAGCAATTGCATATCCCCAAACTTTGGGCAGTCTGACTCAGATGGATTGCCAAGTGTTGTTACAGCAAATACGGACTTTTATTTCCCCCTCCTAAGAGAGACAAATCCTGTGTTAGAAAATGCCTGAGCATAAGAAAGCATTGAGTTTAGTCTCTGCAGGCCAGCGACTGGCAGGAATCACTTTCTCATGTAAAGCACTGCTCACTGGGGCATCTCTTTTTCTCTCTCCTCACCTTACAGGAAGATTTGCCTTCACTGTAAGTGCTCCCAGGAAGAGCACATTGTAACAGTTATGCCTCTGGAGATGGAGAAGACAGTCACGAAGCTCATGTTTGACTTCCAGAGGAATTCAACTTCCGACGACGACTCAGGCTGTGCTTTGGAGGAGTACGCCTGGGTCCCCCCCGGCCTGAAGCCTGAGCAGGTAATGATGACACCACCCAGCTACCAGAAAATAGTTGGTTTTGCATGTTCTTCGGAAATAGTTTCCCTGATTTTTCTTCTAGAGGTGCGAGCACTTGTTGCGTGTGGCTGTGTCTGGGTGCACTAGAGGGGCTTTGCAGGGTCTGAATGCTCAAATGGAACAAAACAGACACGTGATCCTTGCAGGACCTGTGGTTTTCTGCGTCTGTGGATGTAATTGGTAATTGAGAGGGGGGAAACAAAATACCTCCAGGATGGGATTTCTTGTGGTTGTGCAAGGGAAAAGACATATCTAATGTTTCACTGGGAAAGAAGCAATGGGACTCAAGTGTTTCCCAGGGGCTCAGTGCTTGTGTTCTGCCCTCCTGGACTGCTCTTCTCTGTGGTAAGTCCAGGGCAGACAGTCAAAGCTGGTAGATAACTCTGAAAAATAGGCCAAAAGCTTTGTGGTTTGGGTTTTCCAAGCATGATGTTTATGCCTTGCTGGAAGGAATAGCTTAAATAAAGCTCAAGTCTCTTGGTGCAGGATTGAGTGGGATGGATTAGACCTCAGTGTGCTCTGTTGAGCATGCACTGATTCTGCTCCTTCCACTTTACATGATTCCTTTGATTTTTACACTGGTCCTTTATATGTTCAAGTCAGAATTTCATTTGCAGTGGAGGTGGCAAAATGAGCTTAGCCTTGATAATTGCAGTATGATATGATATGGCAATAATTTTAAACTGTGTAAGGAGGCTGGAAGGGGGTGGAAAGCTTTCATTCTTACTGCCATAGTTGCTGTCCTTAAGTACTGTGTTTTCCTGTGCTTTTATTCAGACAGGCTTAGGAATTTCCTGAAATATTTTGGCACCATCCGTAGGCTGTAAATATTATCTGTCTGATTAGAGAAAATCCAGTTGTTTGGTGGCTTGTTTCTTTTTTTTTTTCTTGTCTTTATAAGCCTTGCTCAGTGCTCACTTGAAACTCCACAGCACCATGTGTTTCATTTGGTGCCATCCAACCGTGCAAATCAGGCAGCAGCCTTGTTTTCTGTCGCCTTCCTTATGTCAGAGGCTCTCTTTTTGCCTGGCAGGAGGTACAAGATGTGGTGTGTGAAGAAATGCAGATGGTTCTGAAGTGGCTCTGCTGGTCCTTCATGCCATGGCAACATGAACTGGTTGGGTTTGGGGGGTCCTGTTGGAGGACCATACCCAAGCTGGTGCCACCTGCTCTCGTTGCTGGTTTCTGGCCAGGCGTGTCAGCAGCTTCTGGAGCTCAAGCTGGCCCATGTTCCTGTAGCTTTGGGTGGAAATACAGGTATTTAGTGACAGGTGGCACCTGACCAGGTAGACATGGTCTCTAATGAGTACATCATGGCACGGGCAGTAATTGAAACCCACTTTCAGCATGGTGGTGACATATTCCAGGAGACCCATGTGATTCTTTGATCCCTCAGGTGCTCTTTAAGTGTGGCAGGGAGTTGGGGATGCTCAGGAGGAAATAGAAGTCCATTTGCTCTACCAGTAGCTACTGACATCTCGTGCATTACTCAGGTTAATGTGATTTTAGGTTCTTCCAGTATCTATTTCTTGCAAAGGTCGTGGTGCTCCTCAGTCCAAACACTCCCTTTCTCAGTACACTCCTCAGTCTGCATCACTGGGCCTTTCAGCAAATTTGCCACTTCAGACCTGTCTCTAATCTCAGTGGAGATAAAGAGCAGCCATAAGCAGAGCCAGAGACAGTCCCTGAAATCCATCCAGCAGAGCTCATCTGCCAGCCCTGTCATGACTTTTCACATTAGATGAGCCACTAAGATGACAAAAGCAAGGAGTGACTTCCTGGGCTGTGCAAGAGCCACACTGCAGGCGTTTGTCCCTGGGTGAAGAGCAGCACCCTGAATTTCATGGAATCACAGAATGGTTGTCCCCAGGCTGGGGATGCTCCTTAGTGCAGGAGGGGCCATTTACCTCCCATGCTGCAGAGGAAATGCCTCTGCAGCATCTCACTGGGGATGTGCCAGTCTGCAGGCAGATGTGTGGCTTTTTGGCCAATGAGTCAGGTGTGTGCACGTGATGTGGAGCCTCTGCAAGGCTGGTGCCTGCCATGGGGCAGCTGGTGGGCTCTGCCCTGGCTGAGGATATTGCTGTCAGGCTGGGCTGAAAATTCAGATTAACAGGCAGGGAATTTTTCTCTGCCTCCTGCTGTTCCACTGCTGTATTTTTTTGGATGTGAAACAGATTAAATGAAACAACTTTTTCCGCAATATTCTACTTTATTAAAATCTCAGAGCAGTATATGAACTGGGGAGGTAAGTGTTCCCCTGAAAGACTAATGCAATTTTCTTATTTTACTTGGACGACAGCCTCCCTGCTTCACTATTCTTGGGAGACAGCGCTCATGTCTCACTCAACACAGCAATTTACAGGATTTCAGTGGGGAGGAGTTGGCCTGCAAACGTGACATTGTTTTTTGGCAGTGTCCAAAGGTAATTTCAGTATTTGAAGAGTCCCTTCAATCCAAAGCTTAAATTACTGTCATCTAGAGGGGAATTGACTCAAACCTATAAGGTCTCAGTGTACTCCTGGACACTAACTCAGGCCTCAGCTGGTCTGTGGTACATGTCACTAGGGAAAATCATGTTGGTTACTCAATGCCTAGTACTGAAGACAAAAAAAGCGTTGGTCCAATGTTCACAGATACTGATCCAAACATTGTAATGAGGAGTGGAGCTGGAAGTTATCCCTTATATTATGGCTCAGCAGTGTGTAAGGCTAAAAAGGGCTTTACTCAAAAGCCATAAATAAATGCAATATATTTCTAAATACACAGGGATTATGATAGTAATTTAAAAATTGATAGCACCCCTACATAAGGTACAATAAAAATTTTTCTGGTAAACCAACTAAAATGTATGACATATCTGCTCAAGAAAGTGGGGTATAAACTGGTAGGACACTAGAAATGTTATTTCATTGAGGAGCCTACAAGAGCTTAGTTTGTCCAGCCTAGCAAATTGTTCATTTGAATTGTTCTTCCCCCTGTTCATTAGAGAGGGAAGAGCAGTTATCCAAGCTCCAACTTTAGCCCAAGAACATAGACATAAACTGTCTCCAAATGCGTTCAGGCAGGAAATTGGAAGAGGTTTGAGACCATCAGAGGTGTAAGGCTCAGAGACAACCTGCCAGCCAGGAAAGTGACAGGTAAAAACCCAGGACGGAGCTCCATAAATCACAATGTGATAAGGAAATAGAGTGTCTTGTAGTAGCTATCAGCTACACAGGATGGCCAGGAGGCTTCTGTGGGGTCTAATCCCACTTGGATTGGATTCAATGAGAAGTTGTCTTATGGCAGAAGAGGGACTTCTCTTCTGGAAGATAGGGATGCAGATGGGAATGGCAGAGATCTGTTTATAGAAGCAGGGACATGGGCTTTGTGAAATGCTCTTTTTTTCTGCCTGCAGTTCAATGGTTGGATAAAGAAATAAGTGTCAAAGTCTTGAAATGGGCAAACACCTTTAGAAGTGTGTCCTCAGCAAAGCAAAATCCCAGGCTGAGCCTGGCTGCAGAGACACAGAGGAAGACATCTTTGGGAGCCAGTTTGTCTGCTGGGGCTGGCAGTCTGACAGCTGATCCTCCTTGCACTGACATAAGTTTGAGGGCAGATGCTTGAAAATTAGTCCTTTTGTGATGTGTTTTTCACATTTTTAGGCAAGGCATGTGTCTCACTATTAGGAGCAGCTGGTTATGGGCAGAAATTTCCAATTAAACAAAAGATGGGGCTCTACTTCAGCCTCGCTGTGGCTTTTTTGTATGGCTCTGGCATGCCAGCATCTGAGAATCTTGTATGTGCCATAAGAACTTAATTCCCCCTTGTTGTCAAGTCAGTTGCTCTGGTTGAGTCCCTTAAAAAGTTAGGAAAATCTCATCTGAGCTAAAATGAGCAGCATGAAGGTTCAGGGGACCATTTTTCTCTAAGGCAGCCATTAGAGCTTGGACCTCAAGAGCTTTGCAGTGGTGTGAAACTTGTAGCTGTCACAGGGAATTTATTCAGGGGCTAACACACATGTTAGTCCTTCTTCTGGATATTTTGCAAGACCTGTTGCTAGGGCTTGAGTTATAAAACCACCAAGTTTCATCAGTTGCTGTTCAGGTCACAAAGTGAGGAAAGGAGAGCGGAGATGAACCTACACGGAACATGCTTTTACACCTTACGTAAAGATTTTCACCATTCTGGTGAGGCAGAAAGTACATTATCTGGGCCAGGCATCTCTGGGGGACATGTGTCTCACTTGTGCCTGCGTGTCACGGTCATTGTACCATCTTGTTCTTTCTTGAGCCTTCTGAGTTCAGCAAACTGTTTCACTCCTCAAGAGACTGAAGTCTTGCATGCAGCAAGGAAGGAGTAAAAGAGACCAAAGCAACCCTGTGCTCCACAGTACAGTGTGTAGTACTACACACTATACCTGTGTAGTAGTGGGAAGCAGACAAGCCAATTTACAGCCTGGTAGAGGCAGGGCAAAAGGCCCATGAAGAGCTCTTCCTTCCTAGTAGAGCCTGATCCTGAGAGCAGAGCAGTGTGGATGGAAAGCTGAGGACCCTGCAGAGAAGCTGGTCCTTGTGTACCCTACTCCCAGGAGCTGCAGCTGCCTCTCATTTTGCCCACTTACACATGTGCACGGTGGAGTATTTTACCCAAAAGCTGCCTTTCAGCTCATTTTCAAAAGCTCTCCAGTTTCACTTTGAGGTAGGGTCAGTCCATCACCTCCCAGGTGAACTCTCTCAGTATCTAAATAGCCCGGCAGTTAGTGGCTCTTATTTCAAGGCTGGAGCTGTCTAAATCCAGCCTCCAGGCATCAGACTGTGCCGAATGCTTCCCAGCTGCTGAATGGAGCAGCAGTCCCGCACATGGAATGCTTTTTCTGCGTGTGATGCCAGTGATGCATGACTTGGGGGCAGCTGGAGTGGGGCAGGAGGTCCTGGAGCTGTGCCCCTGCCCTGGAACAGAGTGGATGGAGAAGTGTGAGTGCATCCCATGCTGAAAAAGAGCCCATGGCAAAACCATGTGTCTGGACATTTGCTCCATTTCTGTATCCTGGGGTGTTGCCCTGATCGTGGTGAGCCAATGGAAGCTGTCAAAATTACTTAATATTTGAACAATCTTATTATCAGGGAGGGAATCAGCTACTCTTGATGGGTCACAGAAACAAAACCACTCGTCTGACATGGTTTGCTCGATTCTGAAATTTGAAGAATATATGTGGAGGTCAGCAGAGGTGAGAGGCAGGGGAGGAGCAGGGAGTGGAAGAGGAAACTGAAAACCCTGGACTACCCAATAGAAACTTCTCCTGGAGCTTTATTCCAGTGTGCAATTACAGCTTTTCTGAGTTGCGGTGTAATGCAAGTGTGCTGCCCCATGCCTTAGAAATCCAAGAGCATGTTATGTGGGATACCCAGGGGAATGATCGGTGATGATCAATGCAGCAGATGATCATTATCATTCCTGGTGCTCCAGGGGACCCTGAGCCCTGCATGGACCTCACAGCATAGCCCGCTCTCAATGCTGTTGAAAGCACTGATCTGGCTCTTTTTAATCCAAATTCAATTTCTGCCTAAAAAAAAGAAAAATAATGTCATAGGCTTTCACAAGTCTAAAACGTGTGGACGTAGGGCCTTCATTCAAATGTTCTCTTTGATGCCAGCAGGAAGCAGCGCTTCCGCGGGATCTCTTGCAGCCCGAGAGCTGCTCCAAAGGCTTGGCAGGGATGGATGTCGTTCTCGACTGGGGAGCAGCAGCGCTCCGACGCCTCAGCTGCCGTGGGAGAGGAGCGTGCGGAAAGCCGCAGAGCGTGCCAGAACAAATAGCACTTAGAAAAATGATTTTTCCTTTGTTCCCTGCCTTTGTCCCTCTGACTTAGGAGCGGGTTTCCAAGAGCAAGCGCAGCGTTGCGGGATGCCGGACTGCCCGGCGCCAGGACTGCGTCTGCCTCCCGCTGCTGCGCCGGCGATGGGCGCTCGCAGATCTGGGGGTGACAGGCCTGCTCCCAGCTGGGCTTTGGGCTCCCAGGGGACACTCCGGATCCCTCCACGGCGCGTGCCTGCCTGCATCCCCCCATGCTTGGCAGAGCCAGCCAGCAGTTCCCACTCTTCATTTCAGAGCATCTGGTCCTGCTGTAAGGATTGTTTTGCTTCAAAAAAATAAATCAGTGCTTTGTATCCTAATGGCTTTGGAAAAGGAGGACGTGCCAGACTCAGGCCAAAGCACACTGAACCCGTTTTCCAGGCTCACACGTGCTGTCATCTGTGGAGCTTGTGTGTGAGTCAACGTGTGCAAGCACTTGCAATGTTTCACAGACATATTGGGAAGGTTATTTGCGTGTGGTTTGTTTGGGACTTTTTTTTCCCCCCTTGCTTTTGCAAGGGAGGCTAGCAGGAATGAGAGACACACAAAAGCATCAGGTTTGTTTGTCTGTCAATTTTAAGTGCTCGGTGTAAAGGATCATTAAAGCCTGACGTGTGCTGTTCAGAAGCTGGCACTGGGGAGGAGCAGGCAAGCCACAGGAGCAGCCCTGCTCGCCCAGGCCAGCACAGGCTTGTCAGAGCCACTGGCTGCCTTCTTCCCTCAGCAGCCAAATCCCGTGGGAGTTTGCACACAGCAGTGAGCCAGGAGAAGGGGCCACAATTGAGCACACACACATCAATGTGCCACCAGCTCCCTGTGCTGCCACGGGACATCCCTGGCTGTCATGGAATGGGCTGCCAGGGCTGTGGTACCCTGGCATGTTCCCAGGGGAAATGATGCTGTCCTGGGCATGGGGGGGACATTGGGGAATGCTGTATTTTGAACAGACTCCGCTCTGTGTGATGCTTTACTGCACTGTGCCTGAGTGCTGGCTGACTCACCAAGATCCCCTTTTTGGGAACATCCTTGTTCAGGCACCCTACTGCGTGCAGACCAGCACGTCCTGCCCTCACAGGGCTCTTTGCAAAAGCCTTGCAGTTGGTTTTGTAGTTGGTTTGGTTTCAGGAGAGCCAGGCAGGCTGTGCTGGAGCTGTGAGGGCTGAGCAAGTCGGCACCGGTGCCAGGACACCGTGAGCTCCTTTGTAGTCCATCCCAGCCATACAGTCATCCCAAACAGCCCGGTTTGGTGGGTGCTTTAGGAAGGGGTGTTGTGCTCAGGGCGAGTACAGCCAAATGCTACTTCCCAACAGCAATTTGTGGCGTAAGAAATACGATATTTTCCCCTCCACCTCCTTTAATTCATTGATCAAAGAGATCCTTCACCAATAGCTTGAATTTACAGGATGTTTGCAAACTTTTCCGTCTAGGAGGTGTAAGGCTTTGCTCACAGATCTGCTCATGTGGGTTTTGTCTTTGGTCACCCTGGGACCACCAGGACAAGCTGTAGTCCTGCCTTTATTTAGCAGGGCCAGAGAAGGTTTGTAAACTGTCAAAGTTAAACTGGAAACATACTCCAAACCTAAGAAGACCACAGAACACAAAGGCATTTGTAAACTAATGTAATTACTCTCCTCAGTGCCTTTGAATAAAGTTGGCTCCAGTTTAAAGGCTTTTTCCTACCCTGTTTTTACATTATGTTCTTTCCTTTCTCCTGGTTTGTTACTTTTTAAATTTCTACCTCCCCCTCTTCCCCTCCTCCGTTTTAGCATCAAGCAGCTGTTAATTTCCAAAATGTGTATCAGTTTTTGTTAACAAAACTTGGTGTTTGGACATTTTCCTTGTGAAGGTGAGAATAACACCTTGGGAATCTGCTGTGCTAGGTTCTGGTAGCATGGAGCCTGTCCAAGTGGGACCTCCCTGGGGCAGGATGGAGCTTGCCCAGCCTGCCAGTATCCCATGGCACCTAGCACCCACAGCTCTCCCCATGTCCAGTGCACTGGCCAGACCATGCCCATGGCATCTGCAACCTTGAGATGTTGTGTGAAGCTTTATTTTAACTCAGTGTTATGTTTTCCAGTCTCTTTTGGGATTTCTCTCATGCAGAAGTCAGAGTGAAGTGGAACAAGTTGGAAAACTGAGGATAAAACCTAGTCCAGCCCCACAAGGGGCTCCTGTGTGTTCATGATGCTTGTTGGGGTAACCAGGGGCAGAGCAGATCTGTTGCAAGGGGCAATAGGAGGATGCAGAGCTGCTGTGTTGCACAGCAGAAGTATTTAACAATAAAACAGTTACAGATACTGCACAGTTTAAAGAGGAAATGTTATCTCTCCGAGGTCATTGCCTGCACTGTTATTCTTATCTGGGTTGCAGAGCCTGTAAGGGCAGTGAGGAGCCATCAGCAGGCACATGGGGGGTCTGGCCCTGGCCCTGCAAGGCTCACCAGCTACAAGGCTTGTGCGTGCTGCAACACAGAGCTGGAGGAGGAGTTACTTTAGCATAAAACAGTGACCTTTTATACAAAAGGAAAGTGCAGACTGAGCAGTTTTAGTTTCCCAGCAAGTTAACACTTTCTGCAGGCTTTTTCCCTGAAAAGCCAGGTTGATCTAAGAATCGCCTTTTCCTTCTTTATTTTTGGGCATCACGCAGGCCTGTGCCAGCCCAGCTGCCAGCCGCTCCCACGCCAGGTCAGAAATGCTGTCGGCAGCCAGCTGGGCACAGAGGCAGGGACATAGGCAGCCTATGACCCTGTCCCTCCCAGTCTTGGGTCTCCCATCCAAGGAGCTGGGTTCATGCCATGGGAACAGGTGATGGATGAGAGAGTGTTATGTGCACAGGTGTGCTCTAATGGCAGCCTGGGCAAGAGGTGTCCTTCTGCTCTTCATCTGCCCTCAGGATGGATCTCTTGGGATAGAAGTGATGTCCCGGGTGAAAGGATCTGTGCGTCCCTCTGGTTCAAGGGAATGGTGGCTGCAGAAAGCTGTTGGCAGCCATAAGGATTTTCTCCTCATGAGATGTTCCACAGGTACTGGACCAGGATTGGCAGCTGCCTCTGCTCCATCTTCTCCATGAGCACTCCTCTAGAAGGTCCCTGTGGCTGATGCAGATCCAAAGCAAACCCTTTCAGGTTATTTCAGGCAACAGAACACAGGTTGGAGCCTGTTGTATTTATTTTGTTTTGCTTCTCAAACCAAATTGCCCATCCCTGCCAAGCTATGTTGCTGGTGTGATGGGAACCAGTTCCTGCAGTCCTGCTGGGAGTAAATGGAAAACTTCCCGGCGGAAGCAGGAGCGGAGCTGGGCACGTACGTCCTGCTGGATTGTGCTCCGGGAAGGCAGCACCCAGGCAGCTGAAGGAAGAGCTCCCATCCTTGGTTTTTGCCCAGGGTGAGCGTCTTGGGGCTCGTCGCTTTAGTAATTTGGCGGCTCTTCAAAAAAAAAGTAATTTATGGTCTCCACCAACTTCAAGGACTGGGTGGGCAAAAAAAAACTTCTTTGCAAGAAATCAAAACACAAGCTAACCAATGTGAGCACAGGGCACAGTGAACAGCCTCTCCGCACGTGGGGAATTTGTCAGGAGAAGCCACAGGAGTGTGTGCTGGCCAGGCACGCACCGCGTGGCCGTGTGGAAGCCCGGCAGCCCAGGAAAGGGTCTGGTGTGGCAGCTGGGGCATTGCTGGGAGATTTTCAACTGCAAACTCTGCTGCAGACTTGCTGCATGAACTTAGGGAGCTCATTTAACACCATGATGCTGCAATTAGTCCTTTGCAATGTGTATATTTGCTACCTTGTGTAGCATGTCATAAGAATTTTAGTGTTTTTAATGTGCTTTGATGTTCCTGGATGAAGGATGCTCTATAAATGCAAAGTAAGTATTCTAATGTATGTAGTTTGTTTTCTTTTTAACATAACAAAATACTTTGCAGCCATTCTTTCTTTGACAGTTTCCATAGCTGGTGGGTCTGTTTCTGCTGTGCCTTAGCAAAACAAATTTAGGGTTTTGCAGTGGCATATGCTCAGCATGTTCCTCAGCTTTGCAACACAAGCAGTTCCCTTGTCATCAGCACTGCAGACCTGCGTGTGGAAATCTGCTAAAATCTCCCTTTCTGGAAAACCTGATGATGGGGGAAGGAGGGATGGTGACATCGGTTTGGGAGGAACCATAAATTGAGAAAACCACTGGAGCAGCTCTTGCTCTCAGGTAGTTCTGAATGAGAGCAGGGAGTGAGATGAACGCAGAGCAATTATTTCTGAATAAAGCTAGGTTTGGATAGTTATTCTGGAATAAAAGGATATTTCTTTCTGTAGAAGATAACTGCGTGCGCGCCACCCCCATCAGCCTGTGAGCCGATGGGTGAGCTCCCCTGCCAGCCAGCCCTGTGTGACCAGCTCGTGTCCCCACTCCTCCCAGTGACCCCACAGCACCCTGTCATCCACAGATGCTGTGGGGCTGTGCAGGCAGGGAGGGCTTCTCTGGAGAGAGCTGGCCCAGGTGGTGCTGTCTAGGCCAAAGTCCAAAGCATACAGCAAGGGAAAAAGCTGATCAGAAACCACTGCAAAGGAAGCGTTATTTGGGAAAGCCCTGTGAAAGCTGCAGGCAGTGCAGCCACTCCAAAATGAATTGCTGATAGCTGAGGGAGCATCTCGGGGCTAATCCCACCATGGCAAAGGCAGACAGCTGTGTGCACTGGGAGAACAGCCTGCATCTCTCCAGCCAAGAGCAGATTTAAGGAAGCCAGCCAGCCCTCTGCTTCTGCCCAAGCATCCGGAGACATCTGGGGCTGCAGCGAATCCCAATCCCAGCTGTGCTTACCTTTACCTTCTCCCGGTTCTTCCTGAGCTGTTCAGCATCACCGTGGCCATTTCAGAGCGGATCTCAGCCAGCGAGTTCCCTCCCGGTGCTGGCCCGGCCCTTGAGTGCACATCCCAGGTGTGGCAGTCGGAGGAGAGATGCTGGGGTTCAGGGTGTGCTTCCTCTCCGGGCTGCACTGCGCTCCCAGCGTCAGGCACGCTGTTCCTCAGCCTTTTTAATAGCTGATTTTAATTACACGCTCTGAGACGAAAGAGAAAAACTAAGCCTTCCAACAGATTTTATCTGCTGTTTATTTCCACAAATTGCTACAGAAAAAGGCCCGGAGGGGTTTGATGGAGGTGGAGGCTGAGATAGCCAGCAACACGGAGACTGCTGGGGCGCAGCCTTTTTAACCTCCCTGCCGAGGCAGGTGCCGACACATCCCCGCAGCCGGCGCAATGCTCACGCTATGGAGGCTGACAGAGCAAACGGTAACGTGCCCACCTCGCCGGGGCTGCCACCCCTGTGCCTTGGAGGACAAAAGAAAACAGCCTGAAGCAGCTCCTGGCAGTGTTTCCCTGCTCAGAATCTTGGGGAAGACCCAGCGCTTGCTGCCTCAGGGGGTGGCTGCTGGCCGGGCACAGGGGCATGGGCTCGGCCAGGGAACCCCACTGCAGTCCCCTCTCTTGCTCCGTAGGTGCACCAGTACTACAGCTGCCTGCCCGAGGACAAGGTTCCCTATGTCAACAGCCCGGGAGAAAAATCTCGCATAAAGCAACTTCTTCACCAGCTGCCACCACATGACAATGAGGTCAGTATCCAGAAAATGTCCTTGGACATCAGCACGGCTGCGGGTGGGGAATGGACGCTCCTCCTGGGCTTGATTGTGGGAAGCGTGGCTTTCCTTTCTCAACTCCTTTTGTTTTCAGGGGGATATACTTGGATTTCGGTCACGTTGCTATTTAAGTTGCTGTATTTGCTTCCTGCTTTGATTGTTGGAGGTGGGGAGTTGTTTGTTTCTAAAGTTAAAATTTTTCAAAGTCATCTTTCTTCAGTTGTCTGAAATAAAAGCATTTTCTCAGCCCTTGGAGGCCAAGGCTCTGTTAAAAGTGGCTTGGAATGCCATTGAGATTATCTAGAGACAGATCCAAAGTTGCAAAAGCCTTTTCCCAGGTGCTGCTTCCGACTCACCTTGGAGTGGGAGTAAGTGTGCTAAGGAGGGGCTTTCTGGGCTGAGCCTCACGAGCTGGGAGAGCCTGCGAGGCCGCAGGTTGAGTCAAAACCAGTCAGAGCAAAATAAACCTTCTTACGTCTCACAGGAATGATGTGAGGCAGCAAAAAGGGTCTGGTCTTTGACGCCCTGATCTCACCAGTGAGAACACTGGCTTCTGGTAACCCACAAAATTTCCCTGTGTAAACAAAAAAAAATTATTTTCATGCTACTTTCTGAAGAAGCCGCTCTGGGAAACACATGCAGGTAACTTGTTTGATCTCAGCCACATTTTAACAAGTTTGCCTGCATGTGGCTGGGTGCCATGGGCACAGCACTGTCAGCATGGGGGGAGCTCCAGGCACAAAGAAGGGACTCCTTCCCATACACCCTTGGGTCCCAACCTGCCTGCCTGCTTCCCTGGCAGCTGCTGAAAATTCACAGCCTCTGACAGCCAAAAAACATAAGAATAAATACACACAAATGCTGCTACTGCAGCCTGTTTTCCTGCAAGTTGGACTTGCAGGTCTGTGTGTATTTTCTGCAAATTGGCAGATTTTACATCCAGTTTCCCTTTATGCTCAGTTTTGCTCCTTTCAACATTCAAGATGTGCTGGTTGCTCATGTGAATAACCCTGCTCAGCTCCATGAGCCTGCTCTCCCATGTAACGGAGGGTGGATTGGGTGCTGGTGCTACATTTGACCTCCCTGGCTCTTCAGTTGTATTCCCCATTGAAATGCAACCAGCCAAGAGCTAAGCCTGCAGGATGGAAATAGCCAGGAAAACCTCAGAGTTTTATAAGCTTCAGGGAAATTGCATCATTCATTGTTTGTATCCTTTTATTTTACTTATTTCCTTATTAATTACTTTGCAATGGAGAGGTTTTGCAAATGAGCAGGCTTTATCCTGTGCTGGAAAAATAGTTCACAAGTCACTGGAACACTGTCTTTGGTGCAGAGAAAAAGGTCTGTGCTCTAGAAATGCCAGTGTAATATTATGAAGACCTCTGCCACGGAAGGCTGATGGAGAAAGCAGGAAAACCATCAGTCCAATTGCTGGTCTGGGTGCAGCTCTGAGAACCCAACTTTTAAGACTTTTCTACAGATTGAGTGCCCAAAGAGCAGCAATCATCCTGCCCTTTTTTCTCATCTCAACCTCTTGAAATTCTGAACAAACCCCAGATTTCTGAAGCCCATTGTTTCTCCAGCCTTCCCACAGCCAAGGGCAGAGGTTTGCAGGGCCCATGGAACGGTGGCAAGCCAGGGACACCCCAGGCACTGAGCATCACTTGTGTTTTTTAGGTTCGCTATTGCAACTCATTGGATGAGGAGGAGAAGAGGGAGCTCAAACTCTTCAGCAACCAGAGGAAGAGGGAAAATTTAGGGAGAGGCAATGTTCGGCCATTCCCTGTAACCATGACAGGAGCCATCTGTGAGCAGGTGGGTAGTGGCTGATGAACTGGTACCTGCATCACTCAAGTGAAACACGCCTCCTCTGAAGACAGGCTGAGAGAGTTGGGGCTGTTCACCCTGGAGAAGAGAAGGTCCTGGGGTGCCTTAAAAACCTTTCCAGTACCTAAAGGGACTACATGAGGGCTGAACAAGGACTTTTTACAAGGGCCTATATTGATAGAGGGAATGGCTTTAAACTGACAGAGGGCATGTTTAGATATTAAAAAAAAAATTCTTCCCTATGAGGGTGTTGAGGGACTCGCACAGGTTGCCTAGGGAAGTTGGCTACTTCATCCCTGGAAGTGTTCAGGCCATATTAGATGAGGCTTTGAGGAACCTGGTCTAGTGGAAAGTGTCCCTGCCCATGGCAAGGGGATCGGAACTGGATGATCTTCAGGTCCCTTCCAAGTCACACCATTCCATGATTTAATGACATGAAACAACCATCTGCCTGTGGCCCTGCTGTGTGTGCACTCACCCCTGTGAGTGCTGGGGTCTGTCAGGGCACCTTTCGGGATATTTGACATGGACTTGTCAATTCATCTCCTGGCATTATGCAGGGCAGTGATTGTGAGAGCATCCTGTTGGAGGCAGTGGGGTCACCCACACGCCTCCGTTAATCCCCGTCTTTTCTGACAGTGCGGCGGCCAGATCAATGGAGGGGACATGGCCGTCTTCGCCTCACGAGCAGGACACGGCGTCTGCTGGCACCCTCCCTGCTTCATCTGCAGTGTCTGCAACGAGCTGCTGGTCGACCTGATCTACTTCTACCAGGATGGGAAGATCTACTGTGGCAGGCACCACGCCGAGTGCCTCAAGCCCCGCTGCGCCGCATGCGATGAGGTAAGAGACAGCATCTGCCATGAGCTGCTGCCCGCTGGGATGGCACAGAAGGGTTGGGTGGCATTTCCCCTCCATCCCTGACTTTTTCATGGAGGCATTCACACCAAACTGATGGCTTGGCTTTGCCAAGGGCTCAAGCAAGCTTTTCCTGAGGTTTCAGATATTCTTAGTTGCAGTCTGCCTAGGACTGTTATGAGTTAGGACCTCATCTACACACAGGAAGCCGGGGGGTTTCCATGCGTGTTTCCAGTAGAAGCACAGCCCCCTGGCTTTGTGTTTTTAGCCCAGCTGGGTGTGGTGATCCTCCCTTCTCCCGCATTTCCCCAGAAGAAGCCCCTGGTGGGATGAGTGCTGTATTTCTTACAAGTCAGTCATGCCTGAGTACATGCCGAGCTGAAATAGGCTTTGAGAGAGGCGATTAACAGGCTACAGGAAGCTGAACAAATAGAATACAAAACTGAGATAGAAAACCATACAGAGTTGCCTCTGAGCACTTCTCAAGTGTCAGTCTCTGTTTAAAAGACTTGGGAAGGAAATTGCTCTGGTTTTTAAAGTTATGAAAACCATAGTGTAGAAAACCGTATGTACTATAAAATACCACGTCCCATCCTTGTAAGCATGTAATAGTAAATATCCAAGGCTATATGCACTTCAGATATAAAGTATAAAGAGCATTGACGTAAGTGTCCAATTAAATTTGTAGTGTTACCAGTGAAAGACAACCCTAACCATTCAACTGGATCTATTTCTTTGTGGCTTAGTCTGGCTAATTTTTTTTCCATGTATTTTTTATCCCTGCAAATTCTCATTTAATTCTTTCATTCAGCTCATTCTTCAGTATGCTTTTCTTCCCCTGAAACATCAAGTACTAATTGTGAGAAACAGTAATTCAGGGGTAGGAGGATCTGCAAGGGAAAAGCTTTTGGTGTACCCTGTGCCAGTGTAGAGAACCAGGGAGCAGATCTGGGGCTGCTGGCTCCCTTGGCTTTGGGAGTTGAGATGGGGTGGGGATGAGAAGAAGATACAGCAAGAAAACATCTGCTGAAGACATTTTAGATGGCTGCTTCTCCAACTCATCCTTAACAGCATTCTGCGCCTCAGTTTCCTCACTAGTATAACGACTGCAATCACTTTTATAGACACCCAGACTGAGGTAGCAGCAAGATGAGAAGCCAAGGTAGCTCTATCTTTTCTCCTCTCTAGAGAGCTGCCACTTTTCCTTGTGTTTTTTCTCATCCTTTGTGGTCAGGTCCCTGTTTCAGAGATGAGAAAATGTGTTCCAGTAAGCGGCTGCTCTGTTCTTCAGAAGTCCACCAGATCGATAGGTTGTATATAAGTGTGTTTATTACCCTGATCGACCTCTCTGTTTGATGGGTGAGCTTACGAGCACATTACTGCAGCTCTGCCTTAACACTTTGTAGTCTGGGCACTAACACGCTTCTGAGGAATTTACATTTTAATGGATTTTCCTAAGAAATTATGGGTGCCCCTGCCACAAACCAAACCAGGGGAGTTTCCCATGCAGGACTGGGGGAGTTAGCTGTAAAATTTGGAGGTTGCATCAACAAAGGGGCACAGCTGCCATGCAGGGCAGGAGACACAAAGGTCGGCGTCTGCATCCCGGGTCCCTTTTCTGAACAACTCCGCTCCACGCTCGTGTTTCTTCCCGCAGATCATTTTTGCCGACGAGTGCACTGAGGCCGAGGGGCGGCACTGGCACATGAAGCATTTCTGCTGCTTCGAGTGCGAGACGGTTCTGGGGGGGCAGCGCTACATCATGAAGGACGGGAGGCCCTACTGCTGCAGCTGCTTCGAGTCCCTGTACGCCGAGTACTGCGACACCTGCGCCCAGCACATCGGTACGTGCAGGAGGGCACGGCCCCGCTGGGAGCTCGCTTCTGGCAAGAGCTGGTGCATTAAGTCCTTGACAGCACCGTGGGGCTGCGGGCAGGACTGTGCACGGTTGGGGCAACCAAATGTGCTTGTGCCTCTCTCCCATCCTACCAAGGAGGTAACATGGTGATTTATTTGGTCAAACCGCTGTTTATCCCTTTTGGTAGTCAGAGAGGGGAGGGTTATCATAGGGCAACTTCAGGAGCAATGGCAGCTAGGGAAAGCTTTCTCTGGCATAATAAAATTTCTCTGGCACATTTTTTTCCCTTTAAATCTCATTTTCCTGTGAACAGCCTGGCTCTTTGACTCAGATTTTTCCCATCCAAGCTTGGCAAAGGATCACATGATTTGATGAGCTACTGTCAGAAAAGATCCTTGTTCATTAGGCATCATTATTGTTTCTGAGCCTTTTTCAATCAACTTGCAGATAGATGTTCTCAGACAGAAAGAAATAATGCATCAGGGTCAATTTATGTTTCTAGAGCAGTGATTTAAAATGCACTTCAGTCAGGGGGCTCGATGTCCCCAAGCTGGGTGGGCTGGGAAGCCCCTTGCTGCTCTCTCCAGCCCCCTTTGCCACTTGGCTGAGCACAGGGAGCATGCAGACAGCCCTTCCTTTGTCCATGGAGGTGAGCTCACATGTTCAAATACTTCGTATGTTCCAGAGGAAAAAAAACCAAACATTTTGCTCCTGTGCAGCAGCCAGATGGCACAGGGAGGGGAAACACAGGGTTTTCAGTGAAGCACTTGGAGGATGCATCTACTGTGACCTGCAGCACATCCTTCCCAAAATCTCAGCTGCAGAATGGTGAAGAAGCAGCTGATAATGTTTCTTGCATGGTCCCTTCTGTTACGCTTCCCCCATCTACTGTCCTTCACTCCAGCTGGCCTGCTGGAGCCTGCTGACTGTCAGGTTTTCAGGGCAAAATGGCTTGGTGCATATTTGCACATTTCTAACAAAGGAGGGACTGCAACCATTTTGCTGCAAGTCGCTCACTGTAGTGAACTGGGCTCTGTGCTGACAAGCTACATAAATCAGAGGTAAGCGTGTGATGAAGCCTTGTAAGGCTTGGGTTGGGTAGGTGAGGATGGAGTAAAGAGGCTGCATCCCTTCCTCTGCAAGATGGCTTTGGGCAGTGGAAAAGGAGCTGATAAAATCCCACCCACCATCTTGCCTCTCTTTTGCCCACAGGTGTAGCACTCCCATTTGTATAAAAGCATTTTGCTCACTATAAGGGGAGGAAAAAACCGATTATACTAAACCTAATTTAGCTTGGAATAAAACAGACCATTAACATACTGCTCATTTATGAGTTACCTGGCAGCACTTGGCCCCACAGCGGGTGAGCAGGCACGTGCTGTGCACATGTGGTGTAGCACCCGCTGTGCCAGCCAGCCCACACTGTGCGTGGCAGTTTCTCAGGGAACGGAGGCAGCGAGGGCTTTGGCCAGGAACAGCAGCTTAAACAAGTGTGCAAATGTTATAATTGAAACCTCAGGAGCTTTGCTCACGGCTCTGACTGAGAGCACTGTGCAGATGTTGCTCCCTGGGGTTTGGCTGGAGGGAGACAGACTGACTGTGTCAATTCCTTTACTGAACCCAAGGGGGGCCTGGTGAAGCAACCCAGGAAATGTGGCTGGGTGCAAGGCAAGGGTGTGTGCTCGACCCCTGGGGCCAGCTCTTTTGAAGCCAAAATAAAGTTAGGATGGGACCACAGTAGCAGCAAGGGACAGGGTTGTCATCTGCTCTGTTACATACTTAACCAAGGCAGCACAAATTCCTTATTATGGTTTAGCTGGAGGCCTTTTTTTTTTTTTTTTAATAAGCAGCATATTGCTTTTACTTCAAGGACTTTATGGAGAACTTCTTGCATTCCTTTGCTTTATGATCGGAAATATCCCCATTTAATACAAAATAGCTTGTGGCATGGGTCTGCTGCCTTTCCCAAGCAAGTAACTCCCAAGCAAAGGCCTGGAATTAGAATTGGGAAGAATTAAAAATGAGATTAACTTCATGCATCAGAGAAACCCTGAAAAAGTGCTTTCAAGAGCGAGGCTGAGTGCATGTCACTCATAGGGGATCATAGAGTCATAGGATAGTTTGGGTTGGAAGGAACCTTAGAGGTCATCTCATTCTAACCACCCACCATCAGCAGGGACACTTTCCACTTGACCGGATTGCTCAAGAGCCCATCCAGCTTGGCCTTGGTGCAGGTGTTAAGTGCAGTGCTAGATGACCCTGACACTGTGATCTTCTCCCTCAAGGCATTGACCAGGGCCAGATGACGTACGACGGCCAGCACTGGCACGCCACCGAGACCTGCTTCTGCTGTGCCCAGTGCAAGAAGTCGCTGCTGGGACGCCCCTTCCTGCCCAAGCAGGGCCAGATCTTCTGCTCCAGGGCCTGCAGCATTGGTGATGACCCCAACGGCTCCGACTCCTCCGACTCGGCTTTCCAGAGCGCGCGAGCCAAGGAATCCCGCCGCAGCGCCAAGATCGGCAAGAACAAGGGGAAGGGCGAGGAGGGGGCACGCAGCCCCTGCAACCAGCTGCAGGTCACCTCCAACCGCCTCTCCACCGACGTGGACCCGCTGTCCCTGCAGATGGATCTGCTGAGCCTGGCCAGCCAGACACCGAGCCTCAACAGGGACCACTTGTGGAGGAGCCGGGATGAGCTCTATCACTATGGGGGCAAAATGGAGCAAAGCCAGTCTCAAACCCCCTTGCAGCTTCTCAGCCAGTGCAACATAAGAACCTCCTATAACCCCACCCAGGTCCCAGGCTCGCAGTCGGATTTATGGGCAAAACACTTCAGCAACCAAAAGAGGAGCTCCTCATTGGCCATGAAGAGCCACGGTGGCAGCTTCATCCAGGACTGCAGAGAGGACTACTACTCAGGGAGGCTCCGCTCGCAGGAGAGCTACAGTGATATGTCCAACCAGAGCTTCCCCGAGAGCAGAGGAAGTGTCAAAGTCCCCAAGTATGAAGAGGAAGAGGAGGGTGGGATGCCAGCGTCACAGTGCCGCACCCGTCACCCCATCAATGCCCTCAAGTTCACGGAGGACCTGACGCCCACCGAGCAGACTCCCCGGGGCTCCATGGAGTCCCTGGCACTCTCCAATGCTACAGGTATGTCAGCCCTGCTCCTGCCACCCTGAGACCATCCCGGCACGCCCTCCATGCAGTTGAATCCCTTGTGTTCTGGTGTCTTCCCAATATGAGGGTAACCAAGCTTGGGGACCACTGCTCAGTGACACAGGCTTGTCTGCCTGGTCCTGACAAGCCTGACGGTTCCTCTCCATTTGCTTGCTTGTTTATCAAATGCAGAGCTTTATAGATGGCTGGCCTTTCTGTGCAGCTCAAAACAAATGTTTTCGAAGTCTTTAATCTTCCCTTTTGTGAAGAGAGGGGGAAAATCAAGGCAAACTGTTAACACAGAGGCAGATTCCAGTTTTCAGCACTTGAGGGACTGCTGTCAGCTGCCCTTGCAGGCTAAAAATATTTTTGAATGCCTTGAAATAGGCCCAGTTAACCCCTTTTGAATGTTATGCAGTCCTCAGGCACATGACTAGTTAAAAGAAGTTCCTCCCCCTCTCTGCACAGCTCTTTAATTCCGTGCATTAAACCCCAACCCCTTGGTAGAAACTGCAGGGAACAGCCAGTCAAGATGCTTGCCCCATCAGGCTGAGCTTGTTTCTCACGAGCACATCCCAGGGTCATATTTCTCAGTCCTCTCACCCTAGACTTGTTTGGGTTTCACTCGTGGCTGCAGGGGTGGGTGTGTGTGTGCACGGACGTGTCTGTGTGCGGCTCTGGTCTGCAGCTGGCGCTGGGCAGGCTCTGTCCTTCCTGCAGCCTGCTCTGCTTCGCTCGCCCACCACAGCTCCCACGTCCCTCAGCACAAAACTACTCAGAAGAGAGAGCACTGAGCCTGGTTTGCTCACCAGAGAAGCTGCCTTGCTTTTTTTTTTTTGTGTCTCCCCTGGCTTTTCTCTGTTCCAGCCAGTCATTGCTTGGATTTGGGCAGCTCCTGCATCTGAACCCCTGCAAAATGGAGCCTTTCTGCCTTATTGCTGGCAAGGAGTGGCCTGTGGGGTGTTTGTGCCTGGTCCTGAGGATCCCCCACAGGTTCCTGGCAATGGGTGGTGAGGATTGACAAAAAACCACAGAGAGTTGAGCCCCCCTGAATCCCAGTTCTGGGCTCTGCCCTGCCTGGATGGACAGGTTTGCTCTGCTATGCCCATGCCTCCTCATCTGGGGTTTGGTGTGTTTATTTAGGGAAGCTGCCAGCCCCATGCCAAGATGTGAAATGACTTTTGTTTCAGCCAGGATCTCCCTATCCAGCAAGTGGAAAAACAGGGGAGGGAGAGGAGAAGCTAATGAGCTGGGAAGGGTTTTGCTTAAACAGTCTCAGATATACACAGAGGAAAAATAGATGTGAAATGGCGAGGGAATTGGGAATTGCTCTCCAAAACAGGATTTCCCTAAGCAAAGCTCCACATTTCCAAAGCCTCTTGTGTTCCTGAAAACTTGTATTGTGTAAACCCCATCAGTACAAAGAGTCTTGAGCAACACCAAGCTTGGATGAGCAATCCCTGAGCAGTGGAGAGGTTGTTGCATGCTTTGGAGCTGATGTGTAACATATTATTGGGGATATAGGTCAAGACACAGAAAATATGGCAAGGCCTCCATATCAAAGTGAAAATCGTTCTGCCTTTTATTTTAGAAACCCCTTTTTAAAATGCTGGGAGGGAGACCTCCCAAAGGCATCTGTCCACATACAGAGCCAGAGTTTGAGTTTCCTCAGGGGCAGTGACTGCCTTAACAGTTTGCTGTGTTCCAGCTTTCTGCAGCAGATGCTCAGCACGATGAGGCTTGCAGTGAGTGTTCATCGTTCCTCTGCAGAGTGAGGTGATAGTATTTTTATTAATGTGTAAGGTTCTAATAATTTTCCTTGCTCTGGGAGCTGGCTCAGCTGAGCTAGGGGCACTGCAGCAGCAACAGGCAGCTCCCCCAGGGCTATGTCTGCAATTATGGAGGACACAATTATCATCCCATTTAATTGGCAGTGTTTTGAGGACAGGGAGGTTTGGTGACCTGAATGAGGTCTGTGAGAGAGCAGGTTTTAGGTCAAGTGATGTCAGGGCACAGCACCCCGCTGCCTGGCTTTCCCCATCCCTGCACTCCCTGCTGTGGCTGATCAAGCTCCCCACTGAGCTCCCCCCAACCACAGCCTGGGGTTCTGGCTCGCCCCATGTCCTCCACCCTGCATCCTCCAGTTCTGCTTTGCCAGAACCTCCCAGGCATCCACATACAAAGTCCCTTTGAGCTACCAATGCTGCACAGTTGCTCCACCTTTCACTTTGAAATAATTAACACCGCATCCATCTAAAGTTTTATGGCATTGCTGAAAACAGTTTTTTGTTAATAGGGAGCTGAAGGGCAAACAGTCCCTGACCTGGAGAGCACATGTTAAAAGCTGGTACCTCCCTGGCAGCAGATTTTGCTGTGATGTTTCTACTAAGACTTAAGTGCTAATTAGCCAGAGACAGTCAGTAATGCAGATAACTCAGGGCTGTGCAGCAGTAATCCTTGTCCCTTGGCCGGAAGGCTGCCTGCCGTGAGCAGATGTTGTTCCCTGTAATATTTCAGGGTCAGCCATTGTGTGGGTCAAGATCTACGTGACCCCAGTCTCCTGCAAGACCCCAGGTTTCTACCTTACCAAAAGGCTCTATTTAATCGCTTTAAAGCCAATTCCCCATGGGTTAGTGAAGAGGTGAGACACCATGTTAATCCTGGGCACGTGCCCTTACAGTGCTGGGTTGTGCTCTGCTGTCACCATGGGCAGTACTGCAACAGCAGACGTGAGTGGCAGAGGTGGCTGTGACCCTGCTTGTGCTCTGTGTTGGGGCTGGAATTAGGTGGGAGTGTCTCTGCTGTCCTCTGGTTTGTGCGTGTGTAATTGTCACAAATGCTGATGGGATTTAAGCACATCCAGTGGCAAAGGGCAGTGTCTCCTGCTGGTGGAGGGCATCTCTCCTTGCATTCCATGTTTCTATTTGAAAATCCCTATTCTGCCGTCAGCTGAAGGCTCCAACAGACTCCAATCTGCTACAGCTTCTTGGAGACTGTATCCTCCTGCACTACGTGGCCAATAGATGGAGAAGCAAAAAGGGAACAGTATTTCTCAGCTTGTTTTCTGAGAGAGAGCTCATTTTTGCTGATTTTCTTTATTATCTTTTATGTTGTGCTTCCATTGTCTATTTTGGGGGGTTTTGGATAGTTGGGTTTTTTTAATGGCAGTAACAAGAACAAAAACCAGTGGATCCTGTAGCAATGTTTGCCTTGTAGCTCCCTGCATTGAGCAGCTGGGACAATGCTAAGATGGAATTTGTCCAGGAAGGTTTTCTCATGATGAGAAGCCTGATCCTACCAGAGGTTAATCACTTCCCAAAAGACACTTGGCCCATCAGCCCTGCTCCCTGTGTTTGTGTTTCCCTCCAGAAAGGTTTTGCAGTCGCTGCACGTGCCTGGCAGTGGAATTAGAAATCAGGAGCTGAATTCTGCTGATTCCAAACAGTTATTTCCACAAAAGGACAGCTGGTCAAATAGCCCACTTAAGAAAGTACCTGCAGGCTAAATGTTGTTCTCTGGGAACAGTCCCTTTGTGTGCTGCTTGCAGAGAGCAGGAGCCTTTAGGAGGTAGAAGTCACATTGAATGGTGACCCTGCTGTATGCAAAAGGAGAAACAGATTTTAAGGATTCCTTGAGAAAATTAGTTTGGGTGAGGGGAACATCTGTCACAGGCATAAATCCAGTTTAAAAATATGTTAAACTGGTGCTGTTACAGGGTGAGATGTGATTTCATTTGTATGGCACACACTGTGCTTGTCATGTGTTGTGTGATGCCCAAAGGCCCCAGAAAGTTTGTTTTTCCTGACTAGACAACTGTGACATAACCAGAAAGAGGAGAGAACAGGGCTGATCCCTACATGTCTGAGCTGCAGAATGACCTGGCAGCATCATCTGTTTCCAGTCCCTTTTCTTCCTCTGCCTGCAGAGAAGCTAAAAGCTGCAGGGTAGGTGAGGGTAAGAGCAAGCCCTGACTAAGGGCTAGGGTTGTATTTTCTGGAGAGACATTAATTAAGCCAGCCTCTCCTGCACTGGGGGCTTAGGAGCAGCTCCTGAACACCCTCAGGGATGGCAGTGAGGGATCTGGATGCTGGTCTCCTTCCCCCTGTGCTCCTCTCTCCCCTGGGCTGGAGAGGGCGGCTGCCCCAAGTGCTCCAGCCGAGTTATGCAATCCAGAAAGTGACACATTGGCTGTTCCCAAGTTTTTCTATGAAAAAAGGAGGCTCCCAGCTCTTCACCATGTTCTTATCACTCTCTTTCTCCCAGACACAGCCAGCACAAAACTGCTTTCAAGTTGGAATATCAGATCCCTGGGGGGAATTCTTGCAATTTTGAGGCACAGGTATAACATTTCCTAATCCAAAACAGATCATTTCAAAACCAATGTGAAGATAGAGGTTTTCCACCCCAAAGGCCCAATGCCAAACCACTGTAAAACTGTCAGGAGCATTTCTTCTCCCCCTCACTTATCTTTTGCCACTCAACAGTGGGAGGTTTGGTGTGCCTGCTGCAGGGGCCAACCTCTTGCATGTCTTCACCCCTTCAGTGTCACACATGGACAGTGCAGAGCAGGTGGGGTAATGCAAACCAGAGGGACAACCAAAACTAACTTCTGGAAGGTGTTATTGGGAAAGGCATCATCCCCAACATGGCTTGTTGGCCATCAGCTGGGGAGGATGCAGGAGATTGGAGTGCTGATAAAGGAGCTACAGGGGGGCTTCTAGGTTAAAATCCAACTCTTTTCCAAGCAGCAAGGGACTTCTTCCACCAAGCTGGAAAGGACTGATTGGGTGGGAAATACCCAATGATATCCATGCGTCACGCGTGGGGACATACCATGGGAGGATGGTGGGACTGTGACCCACTTGGTGGGGGCTGTGCCTTCCCCCAGATTGTTTATTTTCCATGATTTCCAGTTACATGAAGGTTCTGCTTTATTTCTGCATGCCCCGAGGTCGCTCAGAAGTGAGATGGGGCTGAGCTATAAACAAAGCTCTGTGCAGGCTGTTTCTTCTTAAATTTCTTGGTAGTTCTACAGATTGACCTTGAAATAAACCCTGTTTGAGGGGTGCTGAGGATGCCTGATGCTGTATGAGAGAGAAGGCTCTGGCGTAGGGGGCTGGACACAAGAGACACTGTGCTGTATCCTCCTGTGCATCTCTAGTTGCATTTAAACCCTGGCTGTCGGGGCTGGGTGCTGGGTTTTGGTGCTGCCAGGCACCTCTGTGGGGCTCTGTGGTGAGAGCTGTGATGCACAGATGTGTGTGTCTGCTGTGATAAACGTTAAGGCAAGTAGCAAGCGTCGGCATAGCCCTCGTTGTTTGCAATATCCTATGTCAGGATATTTTGCATTCCCTGGCTGGTGCTCTCCTGCAGTGCGATGCTGGCTCACCCCGTGTTAGCATAGCTTCACGGGGAGTTTGATTTAATGGGGGCTGGGAGCTGCTTCCTCTCCTGGGGGGCTCCATTCCCAGCCTCACGCCCAGCCCACGCGCTCTCCGGGGCCTCTCTGCTGTCATTTGCCGAGTGCTTTAATAATTCATAATGCAACTGGCAGCCCCCGTTTAGCAAAGCACACGGTGGGACTGAAGCGCCTCCGAGTGCTTTGTTGTGGCAAGGTTGTAGAGGTGCTGTTCACCAGGCGTATCTTTGTGCTGTGGCTTTGCTTATTTGGATGTTAATTCCCTTGGCAGTGTTTATGGGATAAACATGGTTCTCAGGAGGGGTGGGGACAGACTTCAGAGGGGATGGTACAGGGTGTTCTTAGCAAACCTGAATGTTAACCAGAAACCTGCTTGGTTTTCTTGGTGCTGCAGCTAGCTCCACTTCTATATCGAGCACCCAGAGCCGAGCTGCAGCTTTCCCTTGTGCTCCTTGGAAAAGCGTGTGTTTCCATGGCTCCAGGGTGAAATATTGAGCCTGGCAGCCCCATGCAGTGGAGAGCAGCAGCAGAAAAACCTGCTGTGTCTGTGTGTGCTGTGGTGCTGGCACCAGTCTGGCTGCAGGACGGCCACCGGCCGAAGCACCGTGCTGGAGGCAGCAGTGACATCTCTTCCAGTGCATGAGCCTCTGGGGCAGCCAGCAGTGGATGTGCTCAGAGTCTCAGAGCATCATGCAGAAGTAAATTTTGGTAGGGTCAGCATGTTATACCTGGGTTTGCACCCTTGGAACGGTCTTGGTGCTGTGGTAACAACCATCCCACACCATGGGCCAGAGCAGGGCTCCTGCTCCCTTGGATGGCCTTGGGAAACAGATTCTCACAGTTCTTTGTTGGGCGAAAGTCAAGGCTGCATGGTGGGGTCTCACCTCGTGTGCTCTTCCAGACTGCAGCTCTGTTGGGTTATTAGCTGTGTTCCCAGATGAAACACTTCATTAAGCAGGAGCTGCAACAGCTGCACATAAATACTGGCAGCTCAGGAAGATGGGGCCTCATGGATGGGTGTAGCTCTGGAATGGCAAATGACCTCAGGAGACAAGGGTTGGTGCCACCTTCACCCCACCCAGGGCAGCGTGGGACCAGGAATCTGGAGGCACCCTGCATGTGCCTGGGCACCCACTGCCTTTGGGTGCCAGGGAAACCCTCCAGTGCCAGAGCCTGTCCGAGTCACCTGCTGTGATTACACAGGAAGGGTTTTCTTCTTCTCCAGTCAAACTTTTGTTGCAGGAGTCAGCAGACCTGGAGAGTAATGTGTTCCCTCCTCTTTGCAAGCATTTTTTTCTGCCTTTGAAGGTTGTTACTATATCCCCTTCAGCTTTCTCTCCTCTAGACTAAACAACCTCTGCTCTTTAAAACTTTATTCCCAGGTCATGCTTTCTAGATGAAATTTTTTTAGACAAATGGTTATTGCTATCCCCTGATCTCACTGCGGTCAGACTGGAGCACTTTTGGCTTGTTCCCACTATGCCTCCTGAGGTCTTGTGGCTCCACAGAGAGCCATAGAGAGGGGCATTTTGAGACCTTAGAAAGACTAATCTGGGCCTAGCCCTGCTCATGATGCCTTGGCATAAATGTTAAATTCAGCCTGGAGTCACCTTTGTGTTCTGCAGGGATTCTGAATTGCATCCTGGACCTGTAACCTGCTGTGGGCACTATAAGAGCCGTGCAGAGCTCTCAGTGCCTTCAGCTGGAAAAGCAAAGCTTTGCTCCTGAGCAAGTGGAATAAATCCTTTACTGTCACCTTGAGCAGATAAAATAAAGTTTCCCTCTCCCAACTGCACAGCTTGCTGGGTCAGTTCCAAGCGTGGCTCCCAAAAAAAAGGCTTGTGCATGTGCAGCCTGTCCAGTCTACCTGGGAAGACACAGCATAGAGCCTTTTCCGCTCTCATACGGAGAGATGAAGCCACTGGATATTGGACTGGCTTTGCATCAGAGCCTCCCGAGCACGGGCTCCATCAACCCAAGTTCTGTGAGCTGGCAACAGTGATGGACATGTTCAGTACTGGATTCCTCTTACAAATCAGCATTTTCCCAGCGAATCAAGATCTCAGAATGTTTGTGCTTAATTACAATCAAGCTGTCTGAATGATCAGCCAGAAACTTCCCCGTGATGATTAAACCTCGCTCCGAGCATGAGCCATTCATGTGGTCACAGGATCCTTGTCTGAACTCACTGCCCCATGCTGCCTTCAAGGGGAAGAGACTAAAGCACTCATGGTTATCTGCTGGAGGTGTGTGAGGGGCTGCAGACCCTTGTCCTGCACAAACTAAAGCAGTGAAGCTCTGGCTGTGCCCTTCCCAAGCCGGAGCACCTCATTTATCACATCTTGCTTTACTCTACACAAAATGAAACAGGTTTCCCTCCTGGTCATCCTGCTTGATCTTGGCCACATCATTCCTGTCTGTGATGTGAAGGATGCAGATATGTCTTGTTTAATTCAAAAATACTGTTTCACTCTTGCCATGTCTCCAGAGCCTGTGCCCAGACACTCGTTTTATTCTTGCTGGATGCAGGACCACAGGAGGGAGATGGCTGTGAGGGGCAGCTGAGACACACAGGTGCCATCTGATATGGCTGGCACTGGGAGCAAAGCACCAGCTCACGCCACACCCCTGTGAGTGAGGCAAGGTCAGCCCCTTTTTAATGATGCTGCCAAAATCAATGTGTTGATGGCACAGAAGCATCCTGTGGTGTTGGAGCTGTATTTCTGCACAGCACTGCTGTTGCTCGTTCTTATTGCGGAGCTGCACCGGCTCCATTAATGAAGTGCTGCATAAACGTCACCGAGGGCTCATTTTCCTTGGTGTCAGCTATTGTCTGACAGATGTGATTAAGGCCACACTGGGCTGTCAACAGCCATGATTCTCATTGTGATCAGCGGTGCCAGCAGTCCCGCTGTTGCTCCGGCTTTTCAGGAAGTCTTTGCACATGTTACCAAGTTGCTTTTCCCTCCCCAGAGGCTGCTGGGCTCCTCCACAGTGGCACAGGAGGGACATGGGGAGCAGTGCCTGTTGTGACAGATGCCTTCACTGGCTTCACAGGCAGAAAATCGCAGCTCCAGCGAGGATAACGGCAGTGTGGAGTGTGGGTGGGCAGGTCTTCAAAGGGGACAGGAAGCCCATCCACAGGGCTTTTTCCAAAGGGCAATGGGTGGGGTTGGGCTTGCTCACTCAAAGTCAGTGTGACTTAAGGAGGAAAAAAGTAAGCATGAAGTTGACTTGAAAAGTCAGAAAAACCATGGCTTTCCCTTCTTTTTAACCCAGCCTCTCCCTCTTCCTGTGACGTTCAGGGATCACCTTCAATTTACCTTCCTCTGTAATCATAAACTCCAAAAACATCCCCATTAACAACAGAAAAGCAAAGAAGCTGGGACCCAGGGAGCAAAACCAAAACCCTGTGAGGGCCAGTAATGGCTAAAGCTCTCCCTGATGGCAATGAAAGCAGGGTTTGGAAAACTACGCCCAGCTTTGCAGGTTTTGTTTTCAAGGCTGAGCCTAAGGAAACCCTGAAGCAGCTCATGAATGGGGTTAGTGACAACAACCCTTGTTCTTGTTCAGGTTTAGCAGCAGCAGCTAATGCAAAAGGAGCTGAGCTCTTGATGAAATGCAAGCAGCTTTTGTTAAGGGAAAAAAGGCTTTATTCTTGAATTGTGGGCTGGGTTGTTATTTTTTATAATTAATTTACAAAGTGATAAATTGTTGGTGATTGCATAAAGGCTGTGTGTCATGTTGGAATTTCTGCTGACAGTGCACAGTGTTGGGTCTGCACTGGGATGTTGTCAG
The DNA here is from genome assembly GCF_031753505.1 of Anomalospiza imberbis. Classification (NCBI taxonomy): domain Eukaryota; kingdom Metazoa; phylum Chordata; class Aves; order Passeriformes; family Viduidae; genus Anomalospiza; species Anomalospiza imberbis. The sequence continues at coordinate 16,307,295 of NC_089691.1, read as the reverse complement.
AGAAGAGATGAGGAGAAGGGTGCCAAAGCAAACATTCCACATTTGATTTGGGATGGAACAGATTTTCTTTGAAATAATTTGTGAAACATCTTGTCCTGAGCTTGCAATGCAACCAGTGACTGCTGCCAGTTGTCAAGCCAACGGGGAGATAGTCAGAAAATAGTCAGGAAACACCCATGAAACAAGCCACGGACTAGGGCACCGTGGGGTGCATTGAGTTTCTTGTTGACAGGCAGACACCCCACTTCTTCCCTGCTGCCAGGTGAAGGCTTCCTGGGCTAAAGGAAAGCACCTTGCAGGAGCTCAGGGCTCGTTGGCACATTGGAGAGATTTAATGGGTCACCTTCCCAAGCAGCGCAGCCCATGAAGTTGGAGCTCACACTTCTGGCTCCTGCCCATGCACAACTCCTTGGATATCTGCAGGGATAGTCTGACCCTCCCACTATCCTGCTGCTCACAAGGGAGCTCCAGCAGACCCTCTGGTGCTCGGGCGTTTCCTTCCTTCCTGGGAAACCCAGCTGCAACTTTGGTCTCTCCACAGGTGTCATTTAGGGGACCTGTGAGGTGCAGCATAGTGAGAACCCTGAATTAAGTCAGTGGTTGTGTTTTCATCTGCCACTGTTGTTGTTTAGTCCTCCAAAATGTGTTGTCATTGCAGAAGGTGTGAGTGCTGGATCATGGCACCCTAGTTAGTTCGGTGTGCAGGAGGCCTCAGGTTACCTCTGACGCATGATTTCTTCCTGGCATCGTTGGTTATTCCTATCAAGTCGCAGACAGTGTAGACATATGGGAAAGGAAGTCGTGAAAAGCAGCTTGGAGTCCAACTCAAAACACCTTAAATTGGCGTGATTTCCCCAAAGGAGGAACTGCTTGCTCTTTAAAATAAAATTAAAGTACTCCTCTTAAAAAGGGCTCTTCAGGACAGGATCGATACCACTGAGTTACTTTTTAAAGCAAAAGTCTTGGGCCAAAACCAGCCTCCACCCTGCATCTTGGCTGACAGAAAATTCTGTTTCTTAACTTCTTTTTTTTTCCCCCTTTGCCCTTTTCCTGCAAAGGCCTCTCAGCAGACGGTGGAGCCAAGCGCCAGGAGCACCTCTCCAGGTTCTCCATGCCTGACCTGAGCAAAGACTCGGGTATGAACGTCTCAGAGAAGATGAGCAACATGGGCACCCTGAACTCCTCCATGCAGTTCCGCAGCGCCGAGTCCGTGCGCAGCCTGCTGTCGGTGCAGCAGTACCAGGACATGGAGCCCACCCTGCACGACCTCGCCAGCCCCCTCGGCTACCAAGAGCGGCCGTCGCACGGGCGGATGCACCAGAGCTTCGACTACGGCAGCGGGGTGCCCGGGGGCAAGCTGGGGGCGCAGGAGATCCCGAGGCACACCCCCATGAGCGAGCGCACGCGCCGCAGAACCGTGCTCCGTGACGACGACCGGCACTACCGCCCGCACCGGCCCCGGCGCTCCCGGCGCTCCCGCTCAGACAACGCCCTGCACCTGGCCAGCGAGCAGTGCTACCGCCTCAAGGAGAGACCCTCGCTCCGAGCCAGGGACGACTACGACCCGTTCATGCACCAGAGAAGCTGCAGGGAGACGATGGAGCAGGGTCCCTGCAGGGATGCCTACAGCCACTGTCCCCGGACAGTGTCGGATCTTGCCTTGCAGAACCACTTGGGCGAGAGATGGGGGCCCTACTTTGCCGAATACGACTGGTGCTCCACCTGCTCCTCCTCCTCAGAGTCCGACAACGAGGGCTATTTCCTCGGGGAGCCGATTCCGCAGCCTGCCCGCCTCCGGTACGTGACCAGCGAGGAGCTGCTGCACAAGTACGGCTCGTACAGCATGCCCAAGTCTTCCACGGTGGGGGCCAGGGGACAGTTGCACAGCCGGAAAAGACAGAAGAGCAAGAACTGTATCATATCCTAATGGCATCCTTGCCAGGCACCTTGGGAGAATGTAAATTAACTCACGATCTTGCACTGTTTTAGATCATGTAAGTGCTTTTATTGTAACAAAAAAAAGGCCCGAAGAGTAGGGATTTGTTAAGAAGGTTGTAGACCGGCTTCTATAAATAGTCATAATCCTGGGCACAGTGAATATATTTTGCACATCTTACTTTGGAGATAAAAATTTTAAAAGTTCACTTTAGCCTGTAATACTTACCCAGTAGTTTCTCTTCCTTCTCCCAAATACTGCCACTCCCTTGAGCTCTGTTTGTCCATACATTTTGGTTGCCACTGTTGACTCTCAGCATCAGTTTGCTGGTAGGTTTTGCTGTCCACCAAATTTTTGTTTTCCATTAGCCTTGTTGGTAGGTGATCTGTCTCTTGGACAGTGTGGGAGCCTAAGTTATTTCCATGATTGTTGTAAATGCGATGTAAATGAGAGTTTGGAGAAAATATTTTTGTATTTTGTAATATCAGAGGAATTTCTATATCTTAGGAGTCACTGGGAAAATGCATGCACATTCAGAATTGTTTTCAGTCAGAGCTAACCAAACAGTACTTTGGAACCCCCTTTCCTTTTCATCATCACTTATCAGTGAGAGTCTGAGTTTTCATTGGTTTTGAGGGGTTTTTTGTTTTGTTTTAACCCTTTTTTTCTGTTTATTTGTTTTGATCCTGGTCAATAAACAGAATGTTTTTTGATTCATTAAATCTTGACAAGCCTCAGTGGCATTTTGAAGCCTATGATTGCAGGTACACTCCATCAGTCAGATACAGGAACCCCTGACAGCTGCAAAAGGGCCTTTTTTTTAAATTATTACTATTACTAAATAGGAAAGACCAGAACTACCAAATGTCTGCAACATTGTAAATTACCAAAGCTGGAGAAGGAATTTCACACCTCTGTAGAGAACGCTGAAGTTACTAAACATTGAACTATTATTTGGAGTAAATAAAGTGTAAATGGTGCAATTGTGTGATGTCAGCATGACGTTGTTTTGAATATAGACTTGTCTTATGGTGCTCGTCTCCTGGGTTAACTGCTGTTCATTACCAAGTGGAAGTCTCAGTATTGCCTCCTGCCTACGACATATGAGAACACCTGCAAACTGCTCCCCATGGGCCCCTCCTGCCTGGCAAAATGCCCTCGCCCGTCTGGGGCTGTTTGTGGTCAGGGCTTGTCCCCTGGGGGGCTCAGCCCAGCCCCTTGCTGCGGCAGAGGGCCCCTGCATAGGGCTCAGCTGTGTTGTATTCTGGTGGATGTGAGTTTGTTCTCTGTGTGCTTTAATCCATTGGGGTTCTGCCATCCCAGCTGCAAGCCAAGGCCAGGTTGTCCCAGTGCTTCCCATAAAGGAGCAAGTTTGCAAAAGGGGCTCTGGGCACCCAAAGCACCTGTGGGGGTTCAGATAAGGCTGGGCTTTGAGCCACAGGAGGGCTGAGAGCTTAGCCAGCCGCACTGCCCTCACCCCATGGGCTGCTGGCACCTCAGGGTGTCCCTGCACCTTGAGGCCAGCCCCTCCCTGCACCCTGGGAATGTGGATCCCGCTGCAGGGATGGCACTGGCAGCCCTGGGCACACACAGGGACACCCCCATGCCTACTCAAAGCAGCAGATGCAGAAAAATCTAGAAGATGGATGTCTCCATACCACAGACTATTGCTAGGAATTTTTTTGTTGTTTGTAAAGGACAATGTGATAATTATTATTCCTTTAAAAAGAATAAAAAAGAAATGATACTTAAATATATTTAAAAAAATGTTTTTTCCAGTTGGAATAAATGGAAATATTCATCCAAAGGGAAGAGTCTTGTGTACATTTTTTGCTCTTAAGGAGTGTTGGTTAATCATGAGTAGAAGACTTGATTTTTACTGAGCTGATCTTGCAATAAAAGCACAAAAACCAGCTCAGCTCCATCGTTGGCATGGTTTTAGTGGGCAGGGAAAGCTGGTGGAGGAGCTTCTCCTGCACACCACACACCTTCCCCGGGGTTGGTGACCTGGTGTGGTCACATCTGGACCCATTATTTGTTGTTAAAAAAGACACATCATAGATTCATTTAGGCTGGAAAAAAAACTCTAAAATCATTGAGCAAGAACAACCCAGCACCACTATGTTCACCACTAAAGGATATTCCCAAGAGCCATATCCACAAAGCTTTTGAAATCTTCACCTGGTAAAAGCCAGCACAGCTCAGCTGAAATCCCTGCTGTGCCTTTGGCATACTGGGGGAGACTATCAACCTGAAATGTATAAATAACAGCCTTTTCTTAGAAGTTCACAGATTTTCCCATGTTTTCTAAAACAGACCTGTTAATCTGGATAGGGGTATTGCTTACAGCAACAAATGTGACACTGTAGCTACAGGTTATTATATAATTGGAATTTAATATGTACAGTTTAATTTATTGTCTGTGATTAAAAGCACAACAAATGTCTGCCAGCTCTGGTACAGCTGAGCTGCTTTAGTGCAGCAGGAGCTTGGATTGCTCAGCAAATGGTAAAAAACTAATCCCCAGCCTTTCCCCTTTCCCTGCTTGCTGCCTCTCACGAGGGGTAACAGAACAAGTTTAGAGACTCCTTGCAGCAGAATTGCAGCACTCTGCACATGCAATTTTTCTACTAAAATCCCAGGCACAGTGCCTCTGTTCACACAATGGTTTTGCTGCTGAAAGCAACTCTTAAAAATTTGGTTCTCACTGCAGAGCATCTCTGCATCTCTGCAATGCACTCCAGTTTTAAAGCAGTGCTGGAATTGGAACAGATGGGCAACAAAATGGGGGAGAAAAGAGTCTCTCAGATGATGCTCCCCTCTGATGGACCCTTCACCAGCACCACAGAAAAGTGGCAGATCATATTTTCTAGGAAGGTCAGAGTTGGTACAAATTTCAGCAATAAATGCAAGTGCAGCTTCCAAACACTTGATTTTTCATATGGGCTCCAGTAGTCCAGTACACTTTGAGGCACGTGATTGAAAAAGAAGAAAAAAGTTGGTTTTTTTTTTCTGCTTAGCCCAGTTGGAGTATGATTAACCATTTCTGACAAACCCACTGAGCTTGAGGGATGGAGCTACAAGTCTGTAAAATCTTGCTCCATTGCCATCTGGCCCTGCTGATTCCCCTCTCTGTGCCCACTGCACGTGGAAGCGGGGCCCATGTGCTGACGTTTGCTTTTGCGTCTCCAGAACTGATGAAGGTGACACCACCTAAAGCTTGGGGTGAGTGTCAGTGGTTCCCAGTATCCCTGGGATCACCTGCAGTTTCCCTGGTTGGGCCAGGCAGGAAGCTTTTTGCTGGGCTCCTTCAGACAGCTGTGCTGCCAGAGCTTGCCTGGCACACTGTCATTGTTGCTTACAAAAATAATTAAATCTGATTGCTAAGGTCTATTGCTACCACAATTTTCTTCTGTAAAATATCTCTTTTGTCCCCCTTTTTTTCTCCAGAAAGTCCTTGGCAAAAGGCACCCAGTGTTACCATGGGCTGGCATTAACCTCCATTGCAAAGCCAAGGTTCACATCAAACACTTGGCTGTGAGTCGTGTGATGGTGGGAGCACAGCATCCTTCACATCCATGTTCCCCAGCAGACATGGGGGGCTCTCTTAAGGTCCCTGCAAGACCTGAAATGCCCCATGGCAACATGTTGGCCCAAAAGCCACTAAAACTCTGCAGGGAAGCTTCCAGCACATTAAGGCTTGTTTTTTAAGAAGCCAAAAGCCACACAGCCTTGAACCTGGCAGATACCTCATAATGAGATGAGCAAAGCCTCTGCAGAAAGATCAGAAGTGTAAAGTTAGAAATATTCAGCAGCACCTTGTCTGGAAATGATCATCCACAGATAATCCTACATTTGCTAAATGCCCAAGTGGATCTGGCATAGCCCAAAGCACTCAGTGGCTTTGAAAACCCAGTTGCTTTTGAAGAGAGGGACAGCATTGCTGAGTGGAGGGTTAATAAATTACATCAGCTTGGCAAAGACCGACTGCTCCTGAGAAACAGACACATGTTTACCCTCACAATTTAATACCCTAAAAATCCATGCCTGTGCAGTATGGGGCTGGCAGCACCCACCTGGCACTGCTGCTGTGCCCTTTCCCCAGCTCTCAGGTAGTCTGGGCTCCTGGGCTTTGAACCGCCCTGGTATCTGATGAACTTTGCTCTTTCGGGCTAAAAAAAAATGCTCCCGGTTCCTTGCATTTACATACAATTATGCTATTCTTGAAATCTAGGCTGTCCTCGTTGTCCTGAAGATTATCTGCCACCTATTAGATGACCATCTTCCATGTCTGGAAAAGCTCATTAACTTAGAGCAATTCCAGAGGATTTTATTTTAAAGATTATCTTTTTTTATTCTTTTTTTTTTTTTTTTCCCATGCAATACACTTTTAACCTAGATCCTTAAAACTATTTAGGAATTCAGATCCAGTTTGAGTACAAAGGGGAGTCACTGGCGAGCTGGGGCCCCTTTCCAAAAGCATCCAAAAGTGGTGACATTTTAGTGCAGGGGAGAGGAAGGCAGGCAGGCAGGCAGGCGGAAGGAAGGAAGGAAGGAAGGAAGGAAGGAAGGAAGGAAGGAAGGAAGGAAGGAAGGAAGGAATACACTACTATAGTCATTTCTAATGCCAAGAATGCTTGTCTGAATCTCTGAAGAGGGAAAAAAAAATAAAGTTCAAATTATTTGAATTTGTTGCCTCTGCCCCTCAGCAATGGACTCCAGTGTTGTGCTATGTGTTCCCTCCATGTTAAAGCATCAGCTTCATCTGCAGCCAGGCTTCATCCTCAGCTGGGAGGAGCAGAGGGCGCCAGGTCACAAGCTTTACCCACCTATGGGACACTGGCCCTTGGGTCAATGACCAAAGGTAGCTCCACCTTTCTGCTTCTTCACTTCTTATTATGCACTCAGCAAATTATGTTTCCTTGTTCTAGGAAAACCCAGTCAGTTGCTAAAGCATTCTCAGGAGAGTTTTCCCCTTGTAAAAGCAAATATTTATATCTGCTGTGCTCTTAGAGGCTCTGGATATGATCAACTCTTAAGGCAAGATTTAGCTGAAAGAGATGATTTATTAAAATGGATAAACAAAGCCCTGTGAAGCAAGTTAATTCAGTCTAAATAAAGCATTACACTCTGAAGAGCACACATCAGATCACAGTATATATGTATATGTATATATAGCCCATGTAATTCCTGCAGCCAAAAGCACAGCCCTCTGGACTGGGATCCCATACCAACCCCCAGGAGAAAGCCAGCCCTGAGCCAGGCTGGCTGTGCATTAGGCAATGAATATATCAGCACGTGCCCTGCTCTCTAACAAACCCAGCCAGGCAACCCACTCCCACCCCAAACACAGGGATCCCTTCGTCTGCCAGCCTGGGTGTGCTCCATGCCTCAGTTTCCCCAGCTCCAAACCACCACAATCATGATTTTAACAACAAGGAACTTAAAACCTGGGGTGAAGGAGGCTGGCAAAGGAGTTCTGATTTAAACCAGTGGCTCAGGGTTTGAGCCAGCTTTGTTGGCACTGCATGCCAGGAATTTCTATCAGAGTTGTTTCCTCCCTTAGATTCTTTACAACTTTAGCTCTATACAACTTGGGTTTTTTTCTTCTTTTCTGCAAGTTAGGCCTTAATTGTCAATTATCTGCTCATGAGAACGCTTTCATGGCTGATGCTGGAGCAGACTCAAGCAGTTTTTATTTTGGTACTTGGATTAATTAGCTTTATTGGAAGAGGGAGGCAGGGCAGGGATTCATTCTTACTGCTCATCACATATTCATTATTTACATATTTCAGTATCCCAAGTAACTCGGCACAGAAAACAAGTAAATGAAGACTGAAACATACACAAAACATCTGGAGCCGCTGCAATTCTGTAATTATCACTGCTCATTCACAATGCACAGAGTGCCTGTTGGAGAGGCCATTCATATATTGGCCCAATGGAGATTTTTCCTGTCATATGCTTCCAATGAGGCCCCCCCATCCTCCTGCTCCATATCTGCCTGGCTTAGGTCTGACCTTCACTCCCCACCAAAAGCCAAAGCAGCAAAATTGCTCATTGTTGGGAGCAGCAGCCTCTGGAGCTCCTGGCCCAGGACAGTAAACACAGCTGGGCACATTAGGGTTGCTGAATAATTTATGTGATGACTCTTCAAAATAGTAAATCCTGCTCCCTCAATCCACTCCATCCTTCATCATGTGCCTGCTGAGCAGTTTGTGAATATTTAGGAAGTTTTACTAAACTCATAGACTCCTGTAGCAAACAGTTTTAAAATGTTGAGTGAAACACTTGCATCTCACACTGCTCACTGTTCATGTGGCCACAGGGGAGCAAAGGGGATTCAGGGAGCATCACTGCAAAATCCTTGTGGCTTAGATGAAAATTTTAAAGATTTTGGTCCAATAGATGCGATGCTGCCCTGTGCCTCCCCTGCAGCTCTACACCCCTCTGCTCACCCACCACTGAGGAGTTAAATTAAAACTTCATCCTTGGGTAACACATGGATGAAATGGCTTTTTTTTTATATGCCAGGAAGAGCAGGTCTCAGCACAGCAACATTTGAGTGTGGGGAACCTCAATAAGACCCTCCAAAAGTGCCAACCTGGAGTGGAGATGGCTCAGCTGGCAGCACTTGTGGGTCTGCCAGACTGAAGGGAAAGGAAAAAAGGAAAGGGGAAGGGGATAGGGAAAAGGAAAAGGAAAAGGAAAAGGAAAAGGAAAAGGAAGGGAAATGGAAAAGGGCAAAAGAGAAAAATAAATGGGCAAGGGAAAAGCAGAAAGGCAAAAGAGAAGAGGAAGTGAAAGGGGAAGGGGAGAAGCTTTCTCCTTGCTGGGCATACAGCAAGGCAGCCCCTGGGCAGGCACACTAGAGCAGCCTCCTCTCCCAACACTTGGCCTTCTAGCAGTTCATTTTGGAATTCACAGTGCTGGGAATAAATGTGCCTGGCTTCACAACCTGGCCCAGTTGTGACAGTAGAGGGTTTTGCTCAGAGGAAGCAAATCTTTGCATATTTATGAACATAATTGTTTACAGCAAAAGATACAAAGAGGAGAAGTAGATTTGGGATACACAGAGAACTGGAACGAACAAACCTGGCTCTCCACAAGGCTTTACTGCAGCCCCAGAGATCCCTGCCTTTAATGCTCCTGGATTGTTAACAGCTGGGAGAGGGTGGGGAGAGCCTGTCTAGGGGGAAAAAGGCAAAAATCTCCTAGTTTCACTTTCATAATTTGGAGTTTCAAACCAATGTTTATGACAATGTTATTATTGCTGAGCATCCACTGGGCTCAGAGAATAAAATTCCTTTTATTCATCTCCAATGTCAGGATTTGCAAGTGCAAGAGATTTTCAAGAGCTTGTCTCAGTCCCTGTTTGTATGCAAATCATGTTGTAACATTTGTTAGACTAAAAGACCTGATTTTTGCTGTCATCAGTCAAAGCATCTGTCAGCCTTGTCAGAAAAGAAAGACTTTGATTCTTTCAGGTCAAAACAACCCAAAATTATTGCTAGAATAGTGAGATTGGTTTAAGACATGAAGATTACAATGAAAATTGCTCACTCCTCATTTTTCCTTTCAATGAAATTTAAATTTTGATTTTATTTCCAATTTTTTTTCAAGGTGACAGTTTTAAAATCAGAGTTCGGTGCAATATTCCAGATCTCCATAATTGGGCAGGGAGCAGTATTGGATTCAATCACATGTACAGGAGAAAATTCGGATGAGGAATGAAACAAGCTAAAGAATGGGCAAAAATAATAGAAAATAGGAGTTTGTGCCAAGGCTTGGAGACAGCAAGTGAGGCTCCAAGATCAAACACTTACAGAGATGCTGTAAGCACCAAGTGCTTGGGAATAGGGTCCTCTCCAGGAGGTAAATCCTCTTTCCAGAGAGGAAAATGTGCCATTGTCCCTGCACATATGGACCCTAGAAATCTGAGGATTTCTTCATTATAAAAACAAAAAAGGGCTGGTGCCTACAGGAACACTTTCCCCTTGGTGTGGCCTGGGTCTGTCTTTTGGCAAGACAATCAGAGCATCCTCCATGTGACATGGGTTGGCTGGAAATGGAAAGCAGTGGTTAGCAAGTGACACAGTCTTTCTAAGAGCAGGATTTCTGCTTTCTCATGAAAATGATTTTTTAACAACCTGCTAGATGGAGAGCTCTCGGTGTTCCTCTGGGTCTCTGTGAGGGGCTGTACTCTGCTCTTGGCAAAGAAGGTTCCATCTCCCAATAAATCCCCACTCACCCACTCACTTGTCATTGAGGAAGTTGCTAAAGCCTGAAAGACTTCAGTGCAGCCGCCAACAAAAAAGGCACCTCCAGCTCCACACGTGGATAGAGACTGGGAGGACTGGGATGTGGATCTCCTCCAGCACCATCAGCAGGTTCCCTGTCTGTTGGCATCAAAGTGGAGTTCAAATCCCCGGGTTCGCTGGGAATAAAGAAATTGCTTTGAGGGTCTGTCCTGGGAACAGTGTTTCTCCATGAGCCAGCAGGAGGAGGCTGCCCAAGGTCCTGTTCTGTGGACTGGAACAATGGTGTAAGCACCCCAGCATGGCCCTGGTTTGTCTCTATCTGGATTCTCTCCCCACAGAACCAGCAACAAGCTCTGCTGCAGAAATAGGGAACCTCCCAGGCACCCCAAGCTGCTGCTTTGGGCAGTTTAGGATCTGGGAGGTTGCCAGAGGATGCACATCTCTGTCCTCAAACAGGTACAGCAAGTTCCTCCCTCCTGGTGCCTGCAGCTTTACACCTTCAACTGACCACTGCTCACTGTGACCACCAGAGCAAGCAGCCTCTGCCTGGCACTGAGCATCCACCTCCAGCACAGAAAAGAGATGGATTTTCATTTACAGAGGCACGAGTCTCTCTCTCTCCTGCACATACACACACAGACATCACAGGCTCCACCATTTACACAAGGAACTGTGAAGAAATAACATATTATAATAACAGCATGGCTATATCCCTCAAGCTCTGAATGATAAGGCAGTAATCATTTCACAAAGTGAAGAAAGATTTCCCAGCACTCTTTCCTAAAGATAAGCATGTTCTGGGACCAGCATGATACCCTCTCCCCACCAGCATGCATGGTTTTCCAGAGAAGTGATGTTCCCAAAAGCCACTACATTAACCCATAGGTAGAACAGCCAGTTCCAAATCAGCTCCAGATGTGCTTCCATCTAACAGCCCTGATAAACACCTTGCCTGTATTTTCATACTGCATTATTAATTCATGGCACCTTGGGAAATACGGAGCCTCGGGAGCAGTGGGACGACACTACATACCCACAAATTAATATTCCCCTCTCACTGATGCATTACCATCACTTTCCCAGCACAGGACTGTGCAAATGGATTGCCCACCAGCATCTTCCCAGGCCTCTGCCCACCTGCAGAGCACATGCTTCTTATTCTTCTCACAACACAGCACAAGGCACGGGGGGCATTTTCTCAACCTTAACCTGATTGCTAAATTCCTCCCTCAGTCTGTGTGTCTCTATTTCAGAAGCCTGAATTTCTGACGTTTGTGGCTGGCTGACCCATCTATCCTGCCAAATGCCACTTGCACCAGCAAGTTGGAACCTTTGGATGGGCAAGCACTTGAGCATGAATGTGAACGGTCACTCCTGGGTGTGCAAACATGACCCTGCAAACACAGAATCTTAGAATGGTTTGGGCTGTAAAGGACTTCAAAGATCATCCACAGTTCCACTTCCCCTGCCATGGAACACCTCCCACCAGAGGTCCACATGGCCCATCCCTCCCACACACAGCAAGGATGAACTGACAGCTGCAATCATGGTATAATATTTTGGTGCCACAGAATTTTCCCCTTCTAAATTAAGCACATGAAACGAGCAGGTGGTATAAAGTACAGCTAGATGCGTGGTGGTGGTGATTATAAACTCCAATTTAAAATGGTAGGGGAAAAGCCCAATGGCTTTCCTTGATTTCACCCACATTTTCAAGGTCAGTCACCCAGTCCTGAATACCAGGAGGGAAATGCGAACACGTCTCCAACTGTTTTTGGACAACTGAAACATTTAATGCCAAGGCCATTTGGTCCTTGTCTCCAACTTTGAGCTAAAAATATACTGATTTCTAAAAGGCTCAGGTGAGAAAAAAAAAAAAAAAAAAGAGCATTTTAAAGTTCTTTGGGGGGAAAAAAAAAGGAGATACAAATTCCTGGGAGATTTTTACCTATTTCATGCCACAGCTTCAATCCCATAATTAGGTCTCCTGTCACTTCACTTTATGCTCTGTCCCATTTATCTGTAGCTTTTTGACCCTGTTTTCATATCTGGTAATATTTTTTTTCCATTACAATTCTCAAAAGAAGACAAAAAAAAAGGATTCTTGACCTTCATTCTGATGCCTGAAATATGTAAGAACTGTTTTAACTTTCAAAGAAGGTGATCATAGTGTCAGGGTAGGATATCTATAAAGCAGGATATATATCCATATATAGATATAGATATAGATATAGATATAGATATAGATATACAGAGATGATAGATAGATAGATAGATAGATAGATAAATAAAAAGTGGGATGTGTATAAAGTAATGGCATCTACAGAGCAGGTACATCCCAGTCAGTGCTCCAGTGGTCTGAAAATTGGACCCTGAAAGGAGAGGGCAGTACTGGGTACAAATCTGATTTTTGGGCAAACCACAAATGCAAGCAGTGGCTGCAGTGAAAAGCTGGGGCACAGAGGGCACCTGCTTATCTTGCAATTAAATCTCAGTCAGAATTAATTGACAGTGAAGGGCCTTCCTGCCTGTGAAATGGTACACACTTCCAAGCAAATCCAGGCAGTGAAACCATGTTCCCAAATGCCAGATCTCAGAATAGATGACCCTGATGTCAACTGCATCACCCTTTTATCTGTTTATTAAGTGAAGACAGAATATCTGTTGCATAAAAGCAAGCCAAGTCACCTGCTGCTAAAGAGCCACCTTCCCTCCGCCACAGACAAATGTGTTCACAGCTAATTTATGCTCAGACTGTACTTCAAGTCACACTTTGCTTGCCAGATTTTGAAAGACAGGATTTCTCACTGCTACAACACACCCCCAAAAGCAGTTACCTTCTCCTCCTCCTCTGAGTATGAACACCCAGTGACAGCCACAGCTCCCTGGCCAGGTCAGTGAGTCCAACCAGAGAGAACCTGCAAAAGGCTGGACCCAGAATATTTGGGACAGAGATCTGGTGTAGTAAACCCTTCCTGTGGCCAATCTCCTTTTGCAAATGTACATCTCAAACATGTCTGTATTGCTCCCAACAGTTTCACCACTCTGGTGATGGGTCCTGCTCCAGCCACCATCACTGGGTGGGATCACAGGATCCCTCCCTGCAGCACAAGTGCCCAGGCTGAGGCTGCTGTTCCTCCCACCCCAGTGTCAGGCTGTGTGGCCATGTCCCCCAGGAGGGATGAGCCAGCAGCAGCAGGAGCACTTCACCTGGCTTACAATCAGTCTTGGCATCTCCATGGCAACTCCAGCAGATGCTGTATCCCTAATGGCTCCCAAGGAACTGCTGCACTCTCACAAGCAGCAGTTGCAATCAGCTTCTGTCTTGGTCATCTCCAAGGGAGCAAGAGGATAATGCAGAAGAAATTATTAAGAGGCATTGAAACCACTTTGAACAGTGTAATTGCCTCAACAATTCCTCTGGATTACAATTAGTCTGTTCCCTAAAATGCACAATATTTCCTGTGTCTCTCAGCTTTTGTTCTGCTGCTGCCGCTCACTGCTGCCCTGTGCATACCCATGGAGGAGGCAGAAGGGGACTGTCTCAGTTTCGAGACAAATTTCAGGGGAAATGCCCTGCAATGAGCATTTCCTCTAAGGACAAAGGGCTTCAATATCTCTCTTTTCTTCTGCCAATGAGAGAAGTAGATAACAGGGGCTGAAAGTGAAGAAAACAAACTGTTTATTAACAACAAAGAATTGAACAAATGCTAGCTATTGAGACTGTGGAACCTTACCCCCCTCCACAAACCCAGCCCAGCCTCGCCCGGCCGCAGGCGCTTTCCCCTTCCGTGCAGTTCCGGGCACGGCCAGCAGGGGCGCTGCTGGCTCCCGGCCGGGCACGGCGTGCGGTGGCTCCCCCGCGCCTGCAGGGGGCGCTGTGGCGCGGGCTCGGCCGCCTCCCTCCCGCGGCGATGGCGGGCACAGCCGGCGGAGAGGGATGGAGAAAGGGCTGCCTTCACAACTCACAGGGCAGCCCGTCCCGGTGCCCCTCTGGATAGCGAAACGGGCTGCAGCAAAAAACGTTTGAAGCAGCAAGCTGGAATGGCAGAGCAGGCTCCCCCAGGGCAGCAAGCAAGAGGCAGCAGAAAGTCTGCAGCTGTACCCAGACGGAGGGACCCCCTGGAAGGCAGAGGGTGAAACAGCTCCAGTGTAGCAAAAAACCCGGAGCAGCAGTAGAGGCATGGCAGGGACTGGGCGGCAGCAGCCCAGCTCCCGAGCGTGGCAGAGAGAGAGAGACTCCTTGGCATTTCTCACTGGTGCTGGCTGATCCCTGGGTCCGGGCTGTGCAGAGGGTGGGGGCAGCTCCCAGTGGGAAAACAAGGATGCTCCCGAGTCCTGGCAGGGCTCGCGCTAGCTCTGGGCTTCCTGACAGCAGAGCAGCAAAAGAAGCCAAGCTGGCACGCTCAGTCACAGTGCCAAAGGAAAAAAAAAAAAAAAAAACACAAAAAAAAACCCCAACAAAACTAAAAGAAGCAGGCAAAAACCACAGAAACAGCAGGATCCCTGGTCAGAGGTACTGGCTGCATGTGTCCAGTGGATCAGAACACGCTCAAAGGAAGAGCTGCCTCTCACCCCACACCCAACTCCCTCCAGAAACCCCAGCTTGACTCCCATACATTGCAACAGCCCCAGAGCCAGGCAGGATGGGGGCTGGGGCTGGGACAGCAGTCCCCTGGGCACAAACAAAACAAAATAGATCAAAAACCCCAAAAATGGTATGGGATAATAAACCATCCCCAAGACAGAGACAGAGTGGGATGTGCCATGCTCAAATGTGGTTATTCTACCAGGATGAGGTTTCACCATCAGAACATGACAGATCTCAAATGCAAGCATGGAAAATCCAAAATCATTACCCCAGTGTGCCTTTCAACTTCAGCATGTCAGGGGGAGATGTGACGGAAAACCTAGTGGAGAGTTTTTGCAGTAAAAACACTTAAACCAGTCTCATTGTAAGACATAAAAGAGCCCTGACTTAAATTCTACATCAAAGGCTCAGTTCTGCCCACAAGAGCACCTCAAATCCCCGACCAACCTGCATCTTTCCTGAAATCTTTCACAGGAGGATGATCATACTGTAGCAACACCTGAGGGATTTTATCTCTTCAGCTAAGTGAAAAGTTTACTTTTTCTCAGGCAAAGCTGCTGGGCAGCTCTCCTCAGGGGCCACAATGACACTGGAGTTTGCACCCAGTTTTGGGGCAGGAATACACCTGACACCACTCAGGCACCCCCAAGTGATGTCCCCCCTCATTGCTGGGGTGCATCCCTGAGGATCACTGGGCAGGATTTAGCTATCAACTACTCAGGAGCCAAAAGGCATTTCTGTCTCATGGCCCACATCTCACTCGCCCCCAGGCTCTGTGGTGGGAGTTGTCCCTGCCAGCTCCTCCAGCTCCACACACCAGGATTTCAGGAAAAGCAAATTACACTGGTTTTAGGGTTAACATGTTTGCATTCATATTCCAAGACTTGCTTTCACATCTATAACTCATTTTCCAGCATCTTCAAGCAAATTTCACACTGTTGGAAAAATGTCAAGGGTTTAATCTGATATGTGTGATACTTACTGATGCCACTAGGGAGGGAAGATGATTGTATCTTCCACTTCCCATCATGTTTCTTGCAGGAGTGAAAACATGTCAGGGGAATTCACTGGGTTTCACTATACTTGGTACATGCAAATGAACACAAATAAAACTCTCTGAGGAGCACAGACAAATAACTTTGCATATAAAGAGACCCAAGCTTATGTGACTGAAAGCTTATCTGTTTTTTCCAGCTGCATGAGATGGTCTGAGGAAATGTGGCTTTGCCAATGAGCCTTGCCATGGCTGTGACCTGCACCAGAGAGCAGGACCTGAAGCCTAGGACCAGCCTCCTGCAAGCCTCATGCTTGGCTTCAACTGGATTAAGAGAGGAATAAATACAGTAAGAAAAATATGAAAACTCTAATGAATACATCAATACTGGGATTTTTGCTCAGATTAGTGTATTCCCTGCAATATCAGCAGGAAAAGATTCCTTCAAATCTGCAAGGATTCCACAGATGGCTTCCACACGCAGCAGAGAAGTCAGTGACAATCTTGTGCCACAAAACAAAACAAACAGAAGAGAGCAAGCAGGAATGAATGTTCTTTCTGTTCTGGATTGGTTTGAAACCCAAAGTTTAAAACAAAGTGTCTGCAGACTGGAAGTTAATGGTTTGCAGAGCTGTGGTGGGGCTGGGGCTCCCACAGGGTCTCATAGAGGGGCTGGCAGAGCTGATTTGGGCATTGTTGTCCTGTATTCTGGGCATAGTTTTCGGATGAGCAGCCAGTCCACAGAGCCATGCAGGAGAGTTTGTGCCACGAGGGCTTTGTGCCATGAAAACAGCTGAAGGATCTCAGGATGCCCAGTGCCAGAGGGAGCAGGGACATGCCACAGGCTGGAGCCCCAGCTGCTCACACTGTGCTCAGGCAGCCGGGCTTGCACCACTTCACATCCCAGCAGAATGAAGTGGCTCCAGTTAAGCCCTTTGCTGTGGCAAGTTCCTTTTCTCTACTGAGAAAATAAATGCTCTATTTTAAACCTTCGGATTTGGAAAACAGAAGGAAAAAAAAAAAAAGATTTAATATTTGAGTTTTGGTCTGGGCCCAACCACCTGCAAACCCAGGGCAGGGCAGGAAGCAGGAACCAGTACCAAATGGTGGGGGAGGAGGAACCCATTGCTGGATGGAGGGGACCAGGCATGTCAAATGTCACCCGGCATGTCAAATGTCACCCAGCCTGTCCAATCCAATACCCACATTGCTGCTGGCAGCCCTCGTGGGCCTGTGGATTAAATTCAGCTATCACTAATGCATGGCATTACGCTGATACCCAAATATCAATCAATATTATTGACTTCAGTAAATTCTCCTCTGAGCTTATAACTGTAATTTAATTTTGCCCAGACCAAATTAGAAAAAGGAGGCTGCATGAAAGCAATATTCCTACGGCTTCATTTTGGAAAGACATTTGGATCTCAGAAATAGGACTTGAAGTGTTTGTAGCAAGGAATATGCTTAATTAGATTCATGTCTGAGAAGTCCCCAGCTGTTCTGCAGACAAACAGAAATATCTGAAATTTCTTCCAGCTCTATGGAGACATGGAGATTGGCTCTTCTCCCTGTTGCCCCAGTCTGAGAGATTTGCACTTATGATTATTATCTGATGTTGTTTCAGACAATACAAGATGCCACACAATCTCTGAGCACAGAGCAAATATTCCAGCATTTTGTTTCATGATTACATCCACCCTGTTCACTTCAGCATCTGAAATATTCTTTGCTATTTTTTTTTTCATGTGAAAGGCTTTCTGGAAGTTGGACGTAACATAGATTCATTATGAAATGAAAATACCTCATGTGTTCAGGATGGAAAAAAAATCCCCAGCTTTCAAGAAAGCTTTGTGAGCTTATTAAAAACAAGAGTGCTTGCTATGCGTGTTATTCTGCCAAATGAAAAATTCCCTCCTTGCTTCTCAGGCTTGTAAGCTGCTTTGTGTGCTCAAGATATCTCTTTCCAGTGTCCAGCACATTTTCACCATTAGTCCAACTTGGAATAAAATATTAGCTGCCTTGTACCAACAGAAGGGACTGCAGGCCAGCCATACCTTGGCTCCATCTTCTTTGGAAGGGGATTCTTGAAAAGTCACCAGTGACAATGCCCATGCAGCCCTCAGACTTTGGGAGCAGACGCCCGTGCCACAGGGATCCTTCATACCCAAACCATGCATCTGGGGAGAAGCAGAAACAGGAACTGTGTGCCAAAACCACAGCAGGCCATAAACACCCCAGCTCGAGAAGAGGCATGACTGCCTCCAAAATCCACATCCCTGGGGCACTGCAGCAAGTCCAACCACACAGGGAAAGATGCAGTCTGGGAGCTTCAGTTCCAGATGCAATTTCCAGGCCTACCTCACCAGCCTGGCTACCTTCCCCTTCTCTTCCTTGTCTCCACGTTACTCACTGTAGCCCTTTTTTAGGGGTCTTAGCCCCACTCCTGGCTAATGCTTTGAGACAAATCTGTGGTGTATGGTGGCGCTGGTCAATGTACAGGTTGGTCCTCCACTCCTTCCTTCTTCTAATTTCTTCTGCCACTGCTTGTACTTCCCCATAGCCCATCCAACAACCCAGGCTGAGCTGGGAAGAGGTGTGGCTAGACACTGTCAAATCAGGCAACCAGCCACTCACTGCCCATGGAGGAGTCCAGCTGGGCATCCTGGCACAACCAGCTGCTGTGCTGCTGGGTACAGCCCTGAGCATGGGGCATTTTGGAAATGGAACTCTTTCCAAGGTTGTACCAAGGAGCTGGGGCTGGACACAGAGCAGAGCATGGGGACAGGAGAACATCAAACATGAGTGATCCTCAGGAAAGGGAGGTTAACCCCTTACTGCCAAAGGTACCCACAAGGGGGTTTCTCTGATGAGGCACATCAGACAAGGAATATTGCCTCAAACCCTGCTGCAGCTGGGCTGGATCTCACAGTGAGCAATACCCAGTGCAAGGATCAGACTGACAAAGTGCATCTATGCAGATCATCTCCAGCAGCCAGTGGAACAAGTCAAGGAACTTAGCCAGCAATTCACCCCACATGACTGCAAAACCCTGCATTTCATCTGACTAAGGATGAGATGAGTAACAGCAAATACAAGGATGAACAAACATTTCAGGAGCTTTGAAGAGCTGCTCTCAGTAACCAGCAGCTGCATTCATTATCCCATAGCCACCTGAAATGGGAGCTCTCAGTCTCCCTTGCCACCCTACAAGCCAAGTCAGTCCATTGGTCAGAGGTGCCATTTGGGCCATTGGTCAGAGGTGCCATTTGGGGGGTGGGTTGGTAATTTGGGGCTATTCAGTACTGAATCACTCACAGCTCATGTGCTGTGGAAGATCACACCCTCTCTGCAAGAGGTCTCTTTCCCCTGGTTCTTCATTCCCATTTATCTTATAAACAATTAAGGCTCTTTAAGAAGATAATAAAATTGGACTTTGAAGCTTTTTTCTCTGATCTGTGTTTTTTCCTTAAAATATAACTTCAAATGTTGTGGCATTCTGGATGTCTTCTGTTTCAGTAACAAAGTGCTAATTGTAATTTGTTTTATCATGTGGAAATTCAAAAATCTGCTCTGAATGCATTCCTTTAGATTTAGTTAAAAGGTACTTTTTGAGTTGACAATCACTTTGACTGTAGTTTGTGAGAAAGAATCAAATTTTAAACTTACAGGAAAAGCTCATTTTACTGCAGGGCTGAGAATCCACTGTCCCAGAGCTCACTGGCATTGAGAGGTGCTAGTGAGAGCCAGAGCAAATATTTCTCTGGGCTTCCACTTTCAAGCAGTATGTTTTAGATTACACTTAAGTGGATTCAGGAGAGGAAACTGGGGGTGGTGGGTGGAAAGGATGCAAGTAGGTAAGAATGAAAGGAGGCAGCACATGGAAAATTGGAAGGAAACAGTCAACTAAAGAAAAAAAAAGATGCACAGAAAGGGTGAGGAGGTATTGGCAGGATTGAGAGTAGATCATACAGAAAGTTACATGTACCAGACTGAATAGATAAAGATAATAAGGAAATGTATAATGATAACATATCAAAGGAGTGCTGCTGGGCACTTCAAAAATTGCTGTGAGTCACTAGAGGTGGGATGGGGAAAACAGGAAAAGGAGAATGAGTGAGAGAAAAACACCAAAATGATAATAACATTAAAAGATATTGGAATATATATTGGACAGTATACAGTTCAAAGTATTAAAAGTACATTATTTTCGTGTTTGAACAACTGTGCAGGAAGTAAGTGTCATCCTGTGCCCAGGAGGGAGGATGTGGCCAAACAGAGGCTGTGCCCAGTGGGGAGCTGGTGCTGGGTAATGAGGGGCAGGAGCAGCCAGGGCTCAGGTTCTGCACAAACCAGCACCACACATGGCACAATCCCACTGTGCCCACCCTCCTCTTCCATCCTACCAGGAACCAAACCTGGCTCCACTGCACTGTGGGGCAGTGGGTTACCTTGCACCAGGTGAAGCTAATCCTTTGTGTGAGTCCTTCTGTGGACAGTGTCCTCTTCCACTACCAGGATATGCTTCTCTTTTTGAGGATGGGCTGTCTCTGCCCTCCAGATCATTCCCATGGCAAATAGGCAGGATGCAATACATATTACAGGAACCTGCACAACCCAAGTAGTGCTAGTGGGATATAGCAAAGCTATGAAAATAAAAACTTACATTAAACATGAACTTCTGCACTCAGAGTCTCAGATGAGCAAGAGCAATGGCTGCTTTGCAAAACAGCAATGGAGGGCAAGGCTGCCTCTAACTCTGGGGATAATTGTCATGGAAACTACAAGTAAAGTAGCACAAAACACAAGTAGGTATGAAAAAGGTAGCTGAAAATAGCTGCTCTGGAATATTTCTTTGCAAAGCTTCTAGACATTAAAAGGCAACTGAATAAACAGCTTAGTAATTTTAGATGTTCTTGGAAAATGGATTTTAAAGGGAAAAATGGGGCAAACCACAAAACTGTGGCTCAGGGAACACTCCAGGAAAAAAAAATCTCTGAGAGAAAAATGAGTGCAAGTATGACTCCTACAAGATTTACAATACACATACGTACAGATGTATAGACAGACAGATAAATGCATGTGTGTGAGTACATAGAGCACAGAGTGTGTATTTTTAAGTACACAGAGTATACATACATATATAGGTGTATACACTATATATATACATTACGGGAAAAAAATACTGGAAAGCAAAGGCAGCCCAAATGAAATCCTTCCTGCTTCCAACTGAAGATGAGAGGGTTTCTCAGAGGTTAACTTGACTGAAGTCCAAGGCCTTGAGCAGGAAAGCAAGTTGTCTGATGAGTTGGACTAGTGTCTAAATGGCATCTGCCCAAGGATGGCTGTGACCAGAAAACACACAGAGAGGGTGAGATCCAGCACCCGACAGCAGAATGGATTTGTGCCAGAGAGCCTCCAGCCGACGGGGAGGCAGTGGGCAATTCCCAGCAAGCAGAGATGGCCACAAACCAGACACCTTCGTCTCTGCTCAAAAAAGCAGCAAACTGCATTTCACAAAGTGCCTTTTTCTTGCTCCAAGGAACACCTCCCTGTGCCAGTCGGATGGTGGCACATCCAGGGATATTTTTCCAGCCAAAACTGCGGGTATAAGGAGCTACAAGCACAGGGGAAGGAGCAGGGGTTCCAGTCCAGAAAGTGGAGCAGCAGGTACAACCTCGTGTAATGGTGCTGGGAATGACAGGGCAGGATTCAGAGTGAACACAGAGGAAAGCAGGTGAGATGTGGAGGTATTGTCATGCAGGCCACACTAGAAAAACATTAAAGGGTGGTTTATGCACTTGGAGAGGAATGAATTGTGTTGTAACAGAGAAAAGTGTTAGCTGGAAGATGTGAGAAGCAGCAGAATATATGTTACATCACTCAGCAGTATTTGCTGCTGGCTGGGGCCAGGATAATCCCACCCCAGTTCTTGTGTCACACTGGAATAAACAGTGAATTAACCAGGAGTAATCCTGCAACAGCAAATTGTATATATGCCCTAGTCAGTGCCAAGCAATATGTTTCAGCAGGCAAGACAAAAAGATTTCAAGGTGAGTACCAGAGGTGTTCGGGAATTGCAGCAGGTCCACATGAGCTGTGGAGGGGATTTTAGAGGTTGGTGTTGGGGGTTAGGATTTTTCCTTATGTTTCTTTCTCTCATGGAATTTTGTTCCATGTGCTACTAAGAGATAATAACGACCCATGCTTAAGAGAGACAAAAGATGTAGCCAAGGGGGAGAGAGAGGAGTGCAGTTGGCTGCACTAGAGATGAGGAGCATTCCCTTGAGAAGGGCAGAGATACTGTGAGATTTTGGTCTGGGGGGAAAGGGCACAGCTCCAAACTCTCTCTCACTCTCGGAATTAGAGGAGGATGGTGGAGCTGTTGCTTATTGCAGGGAGAATTCACTGCCACCACCCGGTAGTGCTTCTTCCTTACTATGTGTGAGTCTTTGCTCATAGGAGCAAGCAGCCGTTGCACTGGGACCTTATTAACACCTGATCTGACGGGAAAGGACTCTCACCATCTATTTGGGTGCCTTAGGAGAAAAACCTGGGACCCGACCCCCTCCCCGTGTGTGTGCGGCAGCTGCTGTGGAGAAGCCTGGCTGCCGCTGCCCAGCCCCGCTGCTTTCCGCGCTGCCTCGGGATTTTTCACTGCACTCTAACCCACCACCCCGTGTCCACCCGACCCCCGCGGCTCCAGCTAAGGCTGCGGACTGTTTGGTTACCTTTTATTTGCCACTCTGCAGGGCGTGCCTGCCTGTGCTGTCCGCTCCGAGGGTCCTGCTGCGGTACAATTTCCATCTCCTCCGCCGGCTGTGCCCGCCATCGCCGCGGGAGGGAGGCGGCCGAGCCCGCGCCACAGCGCCCCCTGCAGGCGCGGGGGAGCCACCGCACGCCGTGCCCGGCCGGGAGCCAGCAGCGCCCCTGCTGGCCGTGCCCGGAACTGCACGGAAGGGGAAAGCGCCTGCGGCCGGGCGAGGCTGGGCTGGGCTGGGCTCTGCCTGGGGCTGCCGGGGCTCCGTGTGTGTGCTTGCCTTGCTACACATCGGCACACTCGTAAAGAACTGTTGGTCCTTTCCCTACACCTTTGCCTGAAAGTCCCTTAATTTCAAAGTTATAGCAATTTGGAGGGAAGGGGGTTATATTTTCCATTTCAAGGGAAGTTCCCACCTTCCTTGGCAAACACTTGTCTTTCAAACCAAGATAGTTGATCATATTCACACCATGCAAAATATAATAATCAGTAACTCAAGTGACACCCCAAAAGGAGGCAACAGCAGAACCATTTCATTCACCAGAGGTGATTACTATTCCCAAGTGCAAGGAACTGGAGAAAAAAAAAAGGTCCAGAGAGCAAAAGATGAGGAGAGGAAGGTCAAGGGAGAGGGGAAAGGAGAATGGAAATGGAGAGAAAAGTAACACTACTAAGAGGCTATTCTAATCAGCTACAGGGCGAGATAATTCAACACAGCCCCAGCTGCAGAGCAGTGTGCCGTGGGGACAGGAGAAAAACTGCACAGCAGCAGAGGCTGGATGCTGCAGCCAGTCAGGGCTTTACAGGGCATGAACCACGTATTTATGAAATACCATGAGGCACAGGTTTCTTTACTTCTGAGTGGTTGCAACATAGAAAGATACCAAAAGGAATTAATTACATGGGATTTTTTACTCAGTAATGTCAAGTCACAGCTCAGGAAGATTAAATGTGCAACCAGAAGTCACCTACATTGACGTAATGCCACTAATAACAGTAGCATTTATAGAGGGCTAAATCACACTTTCCTTGCTTAAGGCCTTTCTCTCTGACCTTTGAAGGCTTGATCTCAGGACGTGATGTAAATCATCTGGAGAGTTTTCTTCACCTCTGCTGGGTGAAGGATATTCCTACTTTGAGAAAACAGAGTTAGTCTTGCAAATAAAAGAAAGAAATACGCTGGAGGTATTTATCTTTCAGGGCACCTGAGTTTTCTTATTCCCAAAGTCACTCTGTGTAATGGCAGAGCTCTTTCCATCAGTTGAGGAGGATCCTCTAGCACTGCACAGATACAGACTCTCAATTCCAGATGGTTTGAATTTTCTGCTCACTTATTAAAAACAACATTAAATCCCCTGAAGTAACAATCCAGCTCTTTTCACCAAAACTGAAGCTTCTCAGGCTAGCAACTTGCCCATTAGTAAAAGCAAAACATTTAGGGAGATCAGTGCCTGGGCATGAGGGCACAACACTCTGTGTACCCTGAAATCCCACTAGTTCTGGGACTCAAAGGTGCACTCAGGAGAAGGAAACAAGAGCACCTTCCTCAGGTTAACTGGTGTTCTAGTCTATGGGCATTTTGCAGGTGCTCTCCAGGTATTCCAACAGTCTGCAGAAACAGCCAGAACTAAATTCCCACATATTTTAGAGAAATGCCTTTTCCTCTGAACTTGCCAGGGTGTTCAGACTGTGGTCACTTCAACACTGTGTTTATTTTAGAAGACAACACAATATTAAATCATCACACTATTGTTTGTGTCAAACACCCTTTGCTTTAATTAATAAATGTGTGCTTGGTTTGCTGTGAGATCTCAATAGAAATTACACAACACTTCTCAGCCAAGTGCTTTTCCTTGCATGATGTGAAAATCACTTGTGCTATAAAGAGTGAAAAAAAACATCCAAAACAAAAAACCCCAGGCTGTGTGTTTGAAAAGAAGCTGTGGAAAATACATCAATATTTGCAATTACAGTGGCAGCTGCTGCTATGTGAGCAGTCGGGGATAAAGGATGTTTTTCCATGGATCCCATACCCCTTCTCCCCACTCTGCCCCACATCCACTACAGTGACACTCCCAGCTCTTTCTTCCTCTGCTCCTCAACTCCTACATATTTCCCATCCCTCCATGCACCCTGCAATGGCCACACAGCAATCTTCAGTGCTGGTCACATTCCCTAAGCACCAGCTGAGTAAAAGGCACAGGAATCCCCTCATTGCAGGGCAGGATGCTGTGGGTTAGCAGAATGGCTAATCCTCCCAGTTTGGATCTGCCCTCCCTGATCTCACATAACTTTGAGGAATTGGACTTTACTAAGAGCTCATGACATCGATCAGATTTGGTTCAAGCTGACCAAGGGCTTCAAAGGCATTAGAGCACAGAAACACAGGCTGATGGCAGAGGGTGTAATCGCATGAGACTATTGCTTTAGAAAAACAGGCTTAAAAAAATCATCAAAGGACAAAAGTCACTCTGGAAGTGCAGGGAAGGCTGAGAGAGTTGAGCTAAGGAGGAAGAAAATGGAGTAGCTTCCCAAGTGACTGAAAGATTTCAAATTCCTTGCTCTTCATTTCAAATTATGTCAGTAAACTGATAACTATCACATCAACCTGCCAAGCACATGAGGATTTCAACAAGTTTTTTGCCACCAGCACATATAAACCCTAGTGTACTCCAAACACATGGTTTATTTAAAGATCACATTATATGTACTACAATCAATATCCAGATTATGCCAGGGCTGTTGAAAGGAAAAAGATATAATTTTAGGCATGTAAAACCCCTCCAGTTTGGACAGAGGCTGGGCAAGAGTAATCAGCACTTATTAAAAATGTAGTGAAAGAGCTGAAGAGTGCGTGTAATTACCAGTGAGAGGCATTGTAGCAAAGCAGATAAAGTTAATTATACAGTACAGGAGCATTTTCAGTTGATGTGGTAGTAAGCATAGTCAACAGAGAAGTGCCCAACAGAAGGATCCATATACAATAAACATAACCATGGGGTGAAAGTGTACAGCACAAATTACCCAAAAAACAAAGGCAGACACTGACACATAGCTGGAGCCACCAAATTAATGCAGATTTGTGGATTTCTATGCATAATAGGATACCTTAAACAGCAGTACACCTTATCCTATGCATGGTACCCCCTAAAACTGTCACATCAGTCTGGAGGAGGTCTCAATATTTGTGCTCTATGTGGGCCAGATCCAGCACCAGCCTGTGATAAAACTGACACCATTTATCATGGGAAATACTGGGTGCTGTTGCTGTGCATTAAACAAATACATCGGTGTGTTGGTCTAGAGTATCTGTTTTCTGAAACTAAATTGATACTTAGGAGACAAGATGCAACAAACAGACCTCACCTTGATTTCAGGCTCACAGGCTACCATCTCCCATGGACCCTCCCTTCTGCATTGTAACAGATGAGCTGGAACACAGGATCTGAAACAAAAGGCTCAAGCATAAAACATTTGTGTGTGTGTGTGTGTATTTACACATCTCCATAAATGTCATTTCAGTGTCTCTTGGTTTGATGATGGGAGACACGGAGCAGGATTTCACTCCCCTGTTCCAGCAGACTTCTCTCCCACTCCCCATTACAGCCATTTCACCCAGGAGCTGTCACTTGCTGCATGTCTTCACGGCACCAAATGCACTGGGTTCTCACCTGTTCAGAAAGAGCCTCTCCCCTGAGATTTCCTGAGGCAGTGGTGTTAAATATATCCAGCCTCAGGCAGCAGTATGCTATCACCCTTCCCTGCACCCAGGGCTGCCAGAGGTGTGGAGCAAAGGAAGAGGCTCCTCCACTGCCCCTACCTGTCAGTTTGATTTCTCATGGCCATTACACATTAATAGCTTCTCAGATCTCTAAGTAATGATGCAGGAGCCCTCTCTTCCCAGGATAATAAACTCTCCCAGCATGTCTGTTTGTTGGAACCTCCTGACTCTAATGCTGAAAAATACTTAATTTGGACACTATGTAAAATGCTGTCCTTCAAAACAAGGATTTACTGATTTGAAAATATGCAAGGGAAGAAAAGACACTAATTGCTGTGAAACAAATACTTGACTGATCAGATGGAATTGGTAACACGGAAAGGATGACAAAAGATTATCAGACAAGTTCAAGAGATGCAGAAATCCCACTCCAAGGGGATTTTTCTAGCTGTTCTTACGGTGATGCCGGGGCTTGTTTAACACCAGCCAGCCCGTGGAGCTGTACTAGCAGAGAGCTCAACCCTGTGCTTTTCATTCCCTGCTGACACAAACTGTAGTTTCTGAGAGCCAGACTTCCTGAGACAACAGCCATACCTATGCCAACAATAATTACCCAGGAAAACAGGCAACTTCTAGGAGCTTATTCAGAAGAAATCAATGCCTAACACTTGTATGCTTCTACAGTGCCACTGTGAGTATTGCTGTCAACACTTTCACTACTGAAGGGCGAAGAATGAAGCCAGACGTGATTCAAGTGCCATCTTTTCCCAAGTTCAGTTAAACCAGCCCTGCAAATGAAACAAATGCACTGGCCTTGAAGATGCCTGAGGATGACAGCAAGGTATGAAAGCGTAATTGGTATTGCTGAGGTGAGCCTGCAGCTCACAGCATGGTGCCTGTGCACAAAGAGCTTTTTGTTACAGCATGGACAGGTCGAACAGCTCCCAGGGCCCTTCATGCTTTCTGCAATGGGAGTTAAAGTCACTCGGCAGCACTTGGGTCCAGTCCCGGGTCCTGCTGCAGACCCTGATCTGCTGGCAGAGGATGCTCACAGTGCCAAGGTGGCTCCTGTCTCTGAGGCCCGGGAGAGCCAAGTAGGGCTGCATGACCTCCTTGGAGAGGAAAGGGGAGCACTCTGTGACCTGCTGCTGGAAAGTGCCACATATCCTGAATGATGGGAGCTTATCCCTTTATGGGCTGGGAGAGAGGAACCCCTGCACTCAGCAGGGCTGGACAAGCAGAGGGATGGGTGCCAGACAAAGTCCCCAGCTCCCTTGATGACACTGGCAAGCAAAATACTCAGCTCCTGACACTGCCATAGTGGGTATGTTATACATCCCTGCCAGCAGCAAAGCCGTGTCTGGCTGGACACAGGGGTCTGCAAACCAGGCAGTGGCTGTGGCGGGGACACAGTTGGTTTTGGGTGGTCTGTGGCCCTGCAGAAGGCTGGCAGTCCCCAAAGCCATCAGTCAACATTCAACAATGTTGAATGCTGTTGAAGCAGGGCTTCACTTGGCACCCTGAGGGGGGAAAGGCCCAGCAAAGCACTCAAAAGGCAGAGACACCGTGTAGTTACTGCTCTGAAACACTGGCACCTTGTGGCAGCTCAGCTCCAGCCGGACACGCTGTGTCTGACTGTCCTGCTGGACATCAGGGTGGCCTGGGCACGGCTCCATGAGCCAGGACACAAGCAGGAGCAACGTCATACAGATGCATAGAAAGCCACCTTGCTTTGGGTAGCATTTAGTAACTAACAGCTGCTACAGGGGAAGGAGGAGATCTGGAATCTGTAGTTGCACTTCCAGCCTGGTTTGTGGCCTCCCACAGCTACAAAAATGGTAACAAGGAGGGTGGCATTACGTGGGATGCCCATGATCACTGTCTGGGGCACTGACCACACCAGATGTGTCCAACCCAGGAAACTGCAAGGAGTAAACAAAGCTCTTGATGCGTGTGAGCATCACCAAGGCAGCGAGGGGTCTGTACCCACCTGCAGCACATCCATACTGTCACTCTTCAAGAAAGAGATTCTAGGGATGATCACAGGGCTCCTCACTGCCCTGATGCATCTTGTAAGGAAGACACCAATCATTTGAGATCTCTTTTTGAAAAAAAAAAAAAATTGTATCCTTTTGAATGCTGTAAGTCCACATTAAATTATGGTCACCACAAGGCCTTATTTAATCATTTAAATATTTGAGCTATAAGTATTCTCCCTAAATTTTTTCCACATTTAGTAGTGAATGTCACATGTGTGTACCCAGCTCCTTTTCTCCCTGTTACTGCTGAAATACACACAAATATGAAAATACAGGCAAATATTTACAGGCAATAAATGCTGTGTGGGGTAATTAACCAGGTTTCATATGGTCACAAACCAAAACATGACATTTCAGTAATAACTAAACCCAGGAAAATTAAAACTCAGTTCCCTTACTCTTCTCATACCTAGCAGTTTATTTTTTAGCCAATTAAAAAGTGGCAAATCCAGAAATGGGAGAACGAAGAAATTTTTCTCCCACAGTACATAATGAGTCTGTGGCTTTTACTGCCACAATGAGCTGAGGATACCAAATCCAGCGAGGCTGACAGGGTGTGGGTGTTTCTATGGACAGTGAGAATGGCCAGAACTATAATGGTTACGAATGATGTGCATTTTGGAAGAGGGCAGACCTCCAGCTGTGGCTGCAAACCAATCTTTATTAGGGATTAGGAAAAGAGCTATGGTGACAGCCAGGTTATCTGCTTACAAGGGAGCTGCGCATTCTTTCCACCTTCCACCCGTCGCTGGAGGGACTGTCTGCAATAACTGTATGTTGGAGCTGGTTCAATCTTTTCTGTCTTCAATTTTTGTGAGCTAATCCCAGCTCAGCCACTCACACAAGCAACATTGACCCATGTGTGCAATGCCTGAGCACTTGGAACATCAGCCTTACTTAGCAGAAAAAACCCCAACCATCCTTTTCTTCCCAAAGAAGGCATGCAAAGAATAAACAGCATTCCTCAGCTCCAGAGCACACTGCCTAAGGAATAGAGCTGGGGACAAGATGTAAAAAACAAAAAAAAAAACCAACCATGCAAGATGTCTAAAAGTGTCTGTCATAAATAAAACTAATTAATAGGCCTCTGAGCAAATGCAAAGGCCAAGAGGCAAATAACATAAACACTGCTGCAAAAGATCAGCGTGCTGTTCCCTGCAAAGCATCAAAGCCATTGCTCCTTGCGCAATCGATACAAAAGTGATTGCTGCTCCAAAAGAGAAACAGAAGACAAAGGAAAAAATGACTGCTCCTAAAGAAACAAAGGAACTGCCCAACTTAAATCACGCTTTTTCCTTTACTTTATTCTAAAATACTGTATCTACAAATGAAGGGGGGGGGGGAAGTCAGAATCAATGTAAAAAATACTAGCACTTATCAAAAACACAGCAGGCCCTGTTTCTCCCAGCGATCTCCTCAATAATTCATGCCCAATATACAGTAGCCAATCTTGGGAATACACAGTGCCAAAACAGTCAAGGGAACTGTTTCTCCCATCACCCAGATGCAAAGCACAACTCCAAAACAGAGGCACCATCCAAAAGCGTTGTACTTAAACCCCAGTTCCAACAAATAACACCAAAATGTGTCTGGAGGAGCTCAGCTCAGCTCAGCAAGCATGGTCCTGGAGGTTAGGTGGGATCCCGCATCCCACAGGATAGCCCTGGGCATGTAAAAATGCCCTTTGCAGGAGGCAAGCACCCTGTGCCTGCCCAACCACCCAGCTGTGTTCCACTCCAAAAGCACCAATTATGTTTTTATCTCATTGCCAGCTCCCAAGGGAGTACAGTGACTGATACAGATGGAGTTGTAAGGATAATAAAAGGGTTTGACTTCAGGTATCAACTGGGGATGAACCTCAAGGACTCCACACACAGGGCTATGGAGGCACAGGTGATGTCCCCTCTGTAACATATGGCACAGACAATTTGTGGGCAGCCCCGGTGAGGAGGGAGAGCAGGCCAGGACCAGGGCCAAGGGGACACGTGGGGACCACCCCGCCCTTCTGCCACCACCTCCACTTGATGTTCCCAAGGGAGAGAACACACTCCAGCACTGGCAGTGTTGTGTGAGGTCACACACAGCTTGCTGGGTGAGGTCAGGAAAGACAAAATCAAAGATATTTAATAAACAGACGGAGAAAAACATCAAGAAAAGCAAAATGACAAGTAGATGAACACAGGCCAGAGTCAGGTATGACTTCCCCACCATCTTGGATGAAATAGAACTGAAACCAGGGATGTTTAGAGCCCCCTTTTTTTGTCATCTACTTGTTTTGAGGCACAAGCTCTGACGTAACACATTTGAGCTCCTTTCTGAAACTATAAAGGCTACAGACCCACTTTTTCTTGTGACCCCTTCTAGGTCCGTGTCCTTGCCCTGTGCTCAAACACCAGACAGGCCCTTCCTAGGCCTGTTCAGCCTTGCGGAGAGACCACTGAGAGGCACCTCACCAGTGTGTGCAGGGAGGGTGCCCAGAGGGTGAACCAGGCTCTGCTCAGTGGTGCCGAGCAATAGGACAAGTGACAACGGCACAAAGCGATGCACGGGAGGCTCCACCTGAAGATGAGGAAAAGCTTTCCTGTGTAATGCACACAGGAACAGATTGTCCAGAGAGGCTGTGGAGTGTCCCTCACTAAAACATTCCAGAATTATCTGAACACAGCCCTGCACCGTGTGCTCTGGGATCATAGAATGGTTTTGGTTGGAAGGGCATTTTGAAGATCACCCCGTTCCCACCCCCCGCCATGGGAAGGAACACCTTCCACTAGACCAGGAGCCCCTTCCAGCCTGGCTTTGGACACACCCGGGGATGGAGCCGCCACTTTCCCTGGGCAACCTGTGGCTGTGACTCCGTGCTTCAGCGGCTGTGTCCGTGTTCGTGTCCCCCCGTCGCCGCTCCGGCCGCCAGGGGCCGCCCCGCGCCGCCGCCGCCGCCGCCGCCGCCGCCGGGGGCCTCCGCGCCGCCAGGGGGCGCCGCGCGGCGGGAACGCGCGGCCGCTTCCGCCCGTCGCGGCTGAGTCACCGCGCCGCGCCGCCCTCCCGCTGCCCAGAGCCGCCCGTCCTGCCGAGCCCCGGCCCCGCGGCCCCCGTCCCGCCGCCGCCATGCCGCTGGAGAACCTGGAGGAGGAGGGGCTGCCCAAGAACCCCGACCTGCGCATCGCCCAGCTCCGCTTCCTGCTCAGCCTGCGGCCCCGCGCGCCCGACCCCGCCGCGCGCGACGAGCTGATGGCGGCGGTGCGGCTGCACAGTGAGTGGGGCCTGGGGGAGGCTCTGTGTGTGTGTGTGTGTGTGTGTGGGGTCTGCGTGTCTGCTCGCCCGCCCCGGCTCCGACCGTGTGTCTGCGGAGCAGCCGTGTGACCGTCCGTGGTCATCGAGCCCCGGGCAGGGGGGGTGCACGTCCCCCCGCGGTTCGGCCCCGCTCTGCCCCGGGACACGGACAGCCCAGCGGGGCAGGGCGAGGGCCCTGTCCCCAGCTCCGAGATCGCTAACGTCCTGTGGGACTGCAGGACTGTGGGCTGAGCACCGCGGGCTGCTGTGCTCGCAGCGGGATAAAGAGAACCACAGAACATCCTGAGCTGGAAGGGACCCACTTGGATCGTCAAAGTCCAACTCTTGGTCCTGCGCAGGATGCTCCGCTCTGCCTGAGAGCACTGTCCAAATGCTCCATGAGCTCTGCCCTGGGGAGCCTGTTCAGTGCCCGACCACCCTCTGGGGGAAGAACCTTCTCCTGATATCCAGCCGAAACCTCCCCTGACACAGCTCCATGCTGTTTACTCAGGTCCTGTCACTGGTTTCCAGAGAGCAGAGATCAGTGCCTGACCCTCCACTTTGTCTCATGAGGAAGTTTTAGACAGCTTTGAGATCTCTCCTCAGCCTCCTCTTCTCTAGGCTGAACACACCAAGTGGCCTCAGCTGCTCCTTATACATCCTCTCCAGACCCTTCATCGTCTTCATGCCCCTCCTTTGGATGCCTTTTAACACCTTAATGTCCTTCTGGTATTGTGGTGCCCAAAACTGCCCCTGAACTCGAGGTGAGGCCACCCCAGTGCAAGGCAGGGAAAGTACAAATGGGAGCAGTGTAAAGAGCAGTGATGGAAAAGGATCAGGGAAAGGAAGCATGAGGAGAAGGCCTGCAGAAACAGTGGCTGTGCTGTGTCTGGACTCAGCAGGTACCTGGTCACAGAAAGGACATCTCTGCCGTTGACAGTCCTGTCGTCCTTTTAGGAACAAACACACTCTCGTTGCAGCAATGAACAGCAGAGCCCTTCCTGCTTCTCTTTCAGACATGGCTCCGTACTACGAAGCCCTGTGCAAGTCTCTTGAGTGGCAGATGGACACGGATCTGCTGAACAAAATGAAGAAAGCCAATGAGGAGGAACTGAAACGTCTTGACAACGAATTAGAGGATGCAGAAAAGATCTTGGGGGAGAGCGAAATCCGGGATGCAATGATGGCCAAGGCTGAGTACCTGTGCAGGATTGGGGACAAGGTTGGTGACAGCAGAGGCTTTATGGACTCCTAGAAAACACTGCATGGGAACCCTGTTAGCTGGGCAGGTCCCAGTGGGTGCTGGGGGACTTGCAGAGCATTTTCTCTATGGCACAGCTCACACATGGCTGGCAGATAGGGCAGGGTCTTACTGAAATGTAAATTATCTAGAAACAAAACAGTCCTTGAAAGAAAAGTTTTTTCTTGACAATGGAAAAAGTTTGCAGACACCGTTATTTACATTCCTTACACCTTTAGATTTTTCCAAGCTATTTAGACCATGCAGCTGAATTTCAAGTTTCAGAGTAGATTTTCATAGTCTTTAGCTTTAAAAGATACATGAGGAACAGCTTTTCTAACTTGATTTAAACTTGGATACGTTAAGATTATTCAGAATGCATAATGTGAAACTCACAACTACCAGTGGGAGACAACACTAGTTCTTACAACAGGTATTTTGTGAGTGTTCTGGGTGCTTTTAACATTCTTACAGCAGCAAATACTGTTTTGCCAGGAGGGAGCTCTGACTGCATTCCGCAAGACTTACGACAAAACTGTGGCCTTGGGACATCGCCTGGATATCGTGTTCTACCTGCTCAGGATTGGCTTGTTTTATATGGACAACGACCTCATCACAAGGAACATTGAAAAGGCAAAAAGGTACTGCTTGGGTTGTCTGAGTGCACTAAAGCATTTTTGAAACAAGCTGTAACAAAAGAAATGGAAGACAAATACTTTTCTGTCCAGAAATGACTGGGACCGGTTGTGAGAGGGAATCAGAGTGATGGGTGGGTCTTATTTTGTTTTAGAGCACTTCCTGCTCCTGGATTTTTTTATGGGGGGGGAGAGAACGGTTAAGATTTTGTGGTAGCTGTTTTCTAGCAGCTGGCTCAATTTGTATTTGTAGCCCAGCTCCCACTCCCACTTGGGGTGTGACTGCTCCCAGTGGCACCCAGCTGGCTGTGTAAAGAGGGAGCTTTCCCTCTTGAAGCAGGAGTGGCATGGTGTGTTTTGATTGCCACTGGTAGTTTCTCTGTGATCCCAGTGTTTTGAACCTCAGCAGTTCCTGTAGAAAGCTGTGGTTCCAGTTTCTCTGCTGCTACCACGAGACACCAAGGCAGAGGAGGTTCCCACTTCCCTTGTTCTTGGGCAGGGATATTTTGTGTTGCCTTCTCAGCAGTTTTGTCTCATCCCTGCCCTTCTTACAGCCACACCAGTTTTGTGCAGATCCTTAAAAAGTGGCAATCTGTATCTTTTTTCTATGCTGCAGCCAAAGCTGCAAAGGCAGTGGAAATCTGTTGCCACAGTCCAGGGTGACAGTAATATTTACCTACACATCCACAGAGACTGTGGATTATTATGTGTAGGTAATATTTACCTACACATCCACAGAGACTGTTGTCACAGCTGAAGAGGCTGTAAGCTTTTCCTTTCAGCTGAAACTTGCACTGTGTAAAAAGCCTCTGGTCTCTCCTGTCCCAAGGGAGCCACTTTTCCTACACCAACAGGTGTACAAAGCCTGGGATGTTTCAGCAAGCTGTAACATAAACCAAGTTATTCTTTCTCTAATCTCATGGTATCAGTTGATTTATACTTGTTTCATATAACTTATTACATGACACATTTACCATAAGTAAATATTCTTTGGTCTATTTTAAGTCTAATAGAAGAAGGAGGAGACTGGGACAGAAGAAACCGTCTCAAGGTGTACCAGGGCCTTTACTGTGTAGCCATTCGAGACTTCAAACAAGCAGCAGAGCTCTTCCTTGATACAGTTTCCACGTTTACATCCTATGAACTGATGGATTACAAAACCTTTGTAACATACACTGTCTATGTCAGCATGATTGCCCTGGACAGGCCTGACCTGAGGGAGAAGGTGAGAAATTCCATGGAAGCACTGGTGCAAGCTGACAGAGCCTTTCCTTAAGCTGTTCCTCTCGAGGCTGAAAGGGATGGTGGTTAAAGATGTGTGTTTGCTTTCAGGTGATTAAAGGAGCAGAGATCCTGGAAGCCTTGCACAGTTTGCCAGCTGTACGGCAGTATCTCTTCTCTCTTTATGAATGTCGTTACGCAGCCTTTTTCCAGTCGCTAGGTAAGGCTGGGTTGTGTCTGTCAACACTTGTTTCAGATCATACACAGCTTTTGTGGAGTAGCTACAGTCTAGAACTAGAGCTATGTGCGGATAAAACAAACTATAGAGTTTGTTTCAGATCATACACAACTTTTGTGGAGTAGCTACAATCTAGAACTAGAGCTATGTGCAGAAAAAACAAACTGTAGAGATTTTTTTAACAGTGACCTAAAATTTTCGGCTTTGATTTTTCAAACAAAGAAAAACAAATTTCTCATCCAGTGAGCTCTGTGAAAGGTCACATCTGATTAGGTGAAAAAGCACTTTGCAAATGGCTGTGAAACACCATCGTACCTGAAGAGCCAGATCAGGAAAGATTTGAAAGCTTGCTGTGTAAAAGGATGACACCAAAGAAAAGCTTCAGAAAACCCTCATTCTTGCCAGTTCTCAGACTGCTTGCTTTTCTTCTGTGAGAGAATACAAGAAAATGAGATATTTAGAAAAATCAAGGATTGAAAAATCAATCCACAATTGATTTTGTGGAAGACTAGGCCTGATGAGACCGAGTTAAACGGCAGCATCTTCCTATTGCCAGCCTCTTCCCAAGCTGAGAACCAATTCTGTCAGGGGAAAAAAAAAATCACTTCAGTGCCTGGAAATCCTTGTAACTAATTTAAGAGCTAGTAGCAGAAAATCACTGTTGTGTCAAGTGTGGGTAACAATGTTTCTTCAAGAAGTTACATACCGAGTTCTGCTTGTTACCCAGCTCTGTGGGCAGCAGTTCCGGCTCTTGCCTTCAGCGTCAGCGAGGTGCTCCCTCTCCCCGCTGAAAGAAGGATGCTGTGCGTTTTTACAGGCTCCCATTAGCTCTGCCACAGTATTGTTTGCATGTTCTTAACGCTCCTGGTTCCAGAACTGATACAGATTATGTGAATTTACTCCTGTTAGTGCAGAATCCCTTTCGTAGCCTGAGGAGTGCAAGAATGCAACGGAGTTATGGTCACACCTATTCCTTATTAACTGATGTCGTGTGTTTTATTTACCTAAATGATATATGACATTCCTTAGAAATTACTGACTTCTTTTATTTCTTTTGCTTCTTCCTTTTTCTTTTCAGCTATTGTAGAGCAAGAGATGAAGAAAGACTGGCTGTTTGCACCTCACTACCGATACTACGTACGGGAAATGAGAATCCACGCCTACAGCCAGCTCCTCGAGTCCTACCGGTCCTTGACGTTAGGGTACATGGCAGAAGCCTTTGGAGTCAGTGTAGAATTCATAGATCAGTAAGTTCTTTGGCTTTTCCAGTTCATAGACTTCTCCCTTTATACCTTTTAAATATTTATGGTGATCTCATGATGAGTAAAAATCTTTGTTCACTTGTATTCTAAATATGCCAAGTTACGTTTCTGTGGAAGAGTGTGAGAAGCTGGTATTTTATTAATTACTTTGTTCTTTATATTGCTGGATTTATTGACCTCCATGTGCTAGGAAACCTTAGATTTTAGACAGCTTAGTTCACACCTATGCAAATACTGAGCTGTTCCAACTTTGGGGCTCTGCACGTTTTTTGTACACTGACAGTCTCCCTCTCTCATTTTCGCTTGGTTTCTGTTATGAGGACAGGATCTGATGTTTTTCACTTAAATCAAACATACTCTGCAGTCACAGTTTGAAATTATTTTCTAGAATAAAACCAACAGATTTAAATCATGATAAGAACTAAGTGGTGAGTGAAGTGAGAAACTGACTTTTGCTCTGTGTACATGAAGCACATTACTTTCAAATGCCTTCACAAGAGTTATTCTTGTTTCAGAGAGGTTTCAGATTTTCTCACATTGAAGACTTATCGAAATATGAATCTGCTTGAAATTTTCAGAAATTAATAAGTGTTTCAAGAGAAACCAAATACCATTTAATTCAAAAGTAATTTTTTTTAAGTCATGCTAATGCTTATGCTTTCTAGTAATTTATTGTGAGTTGTAACATACCTTACTGTTGAGCACAGGAATATTTTATTCTACCATCAGTGCTGTAGACCACCAGTTGATTAAACAAAACAATAATAATAAAATTTTTAAAAGCATTTTAAAAAATTAAATATTATTGAGATACTTTTCTGATTGACTGGCATGAAGATACTTTACCTCAGGATAAATTCCAAATAGCCAAGCTGCATTACTGCTGCCTTTGGATTTGAAGAGTAGTTGATACAAAGCTCAGTGATAAGTTTCACTAAGTCAAATATAACACTTTGGCCTGAGAAGAAAGAACTAAGAGGTTTTGTATTCTGGTCACTAAAAGGATTATTTTGGGTGCAATGTCCAAAGGATGCATAAGGTACCTGATGAAGATCCACAGTCTGTTGCTTCAGAAATACAGTGTGGTATCACAGCAGTTTCAGTGCTCTTAGGTCTACAAGTCCCTGGTGAAACAGCATTTAACTAACTTTTTTTCTTTATTTAGGGAGCTTTCGAGATTTATTGCAGCTGGGCGATTGCACTGCAAAATAGACAAAGTAAACGAGATTGTAGAAACTAACAGGTATGTAACAATTCCTAGAGGTTGTTTTTAACAGACCAGTTGAATTCTATATATTTTGATGACGTTTACTACAGAAATGTTTAATGCTTTGGTATAAATCATATTCTCAGTTCTAACCCCCTTTTTTTTTCTCCCATGATTCCTAGGCCTGATAGCAAGAATTGGCAGTACCAAGAAACCATCAAGAAAGGAGATTTGCTGCTAAACAGAATTCAGAAACTTTCCCGAGTAATTAATATGTAATTTTTTTAATGCAAGGGAATGCAAAATTTAGATGTTTAAAACATTTTGGAAGTAACCTATAAATATATTGCATAACTTGGTATACTGTAGGGAAAAAAATAACTAGCAAGAAAGGTAGTGTTTTTACTTTCCACTTCATTATGTACACACTGTTCTGTTCTGGTGTATGGAACCCAGTTCATTTATTAAATGTATGATACCATTGGTGATCTCTTGTAATAGACTTTGTTCCTTTCCTTGCCTGTATATCCAGTGTTCCATGTTGAACAGCAGAGCAGGCTCACCACCTGTGAACACAGAAAACTCCTGGCCATTTTATGCTTGCTGTTTTAGGACTTTTCTATTGGAATCAGAGGTGAAAACAATCAGTTGCATAATAGTAAAGTGGCCAACAATTTTAGTGAAGAGTGCACACTGTCCAGACAGGAGGGAGGCTTGCAATGAAGGGATTACAGCTTAAGGGAGAAAGAATAAGGATGCAAGTGATTGGGGTGAAGCAATAATACAACCACAGAAACCACGGGACTAAAACTTTGGGAACAACTGGAACAGAAGTAGCCTCTCTCTTTAAACTATGTTTTTGCAAACTGTTGAAAAGGAAGCCAGCACGGGGGCAAAGCATTACATTTGTAATTATTGCCCGAGTTAGATCTGCAGATGTCAGTGACAGTGGGAGCTGTGGAAGGGACTACTGCAGACTGACAGAGCTGATCAGGTACTGCAGGGGTTACAGTTCCTCTCTTCCCAGCTGCTGAGGAATGAATGCCTCACTAGGCTGCTGCCATGCTGATGACACATGGTTCCTGGCCTGGCAGAGCCTCCAGCAGCAGCTGTTTACCCTGCTGGCCTGCCTTGAGGGGTTTTTTTCCTTCCTCCCAAAGAAGGCCTTTGAGTGAGTTCTGTGAGCTTTTGATGCCACTGCATTTGGGACATTTACAGCCTGTATGCATTGCAACTTCAGTGCTGGAAGGAGCCCCAGCAGGTAGGTGTACCCAAAGAGCAATCCTAGCATTTGGAAGCTACCGTGCCACAGACAGGACAGCTTGGAATTTCCTCTGCCCAGCCCTCCCGTTGCAAGGTCATAGAGGGTCTCGTGTCCTGGAATTGCTCCTGCCTGCCCGAGGTTGGACCCTTGGTGCTGAGGGGCCATTTCTAGTCTCTGATGAACTTTTCTGAAACCCAAAATACAAACTCATGATTTGGGGTTTTTTTTTGCTACTTACTGGAAGCTGCTTTGGTTGTTTCCCCCTCCAAGAAGCAGCTATTTAGCCAGAGTTTAAAGATTTACATTTCAGACAGTGCTAATTAGAAGAAAATTCTGATCTTTCTTCAGAATAGGCAGAGTAATAAACAAGAGCTCTAGTTCACTATGTGTTCAGCTGAGTCTCTTTTGTGTGTTCACACACATGCCATTTCCTATAAAGTTTTAATTGATAAAACCCAATATTCAGACTTCAGACCTGCAATAACCTCTCTTATTTTTCTACATCTGTTCCATACCAGATAAGTAGAGCTAGCTAGGAAGGCTTTAATCAGTCTGACTTTTGGGAATATCTCCACCTTCCATAGGTGCAGGTGTGAAGCTTATCAGAAAACCATACTGTCTTCATGTGTTCACTGACTTGAGGAATTTCTGTTTGGTGCACAAATAAATCTTCCTTTCCAGCATATTTATACATGAAGTGGCCTTAATTAACTACATCAAAGTTTCCATTCAGCATATGTATCACCATGTATTTTTTGAACTGTAAAGAGACTAGAAACCTACAGAATAAAAATTAGGCTATCAGAGGCTTTATGCGTTCCAGAGAAATCTTACTGCTCTCTTAGTGTAGGTAAGAACAGCAGAAAAAAAAAAGGAAATCCCTTCTCTGTGCAGAAAATAAAAGCATTGCTAAAGAGTTTTAGTGCTCTAAGATACTTGCAGAGCTATCAACCATTTTATCCTAACCATGGCCATCATCCTGTGGCAGCCAAGCACTTCAGAATCTGGTGTTCTCTGCTCAGGTGGGTGAAAAATAATATTTCAAACAGAAGTACACAATCCTACTACAACAGAGACGCCCCTTTAAAGATCCCACCTTGCCTTCACATTTCCTGGTGCCAGCCTATATCCTGTCAAAGAGGATCCAGGGAGAGCCTGGAGATCATCTGGACAAAGATTTTTGTGCCAAGGCCTGGCAGGAAAGAGTTGCAGCAATTTTAGCTGAACCTTTTAAAGCTTTGTGCAGCAGTTCAGCCCCTCAGCCATGCCAAATAGTGGTGGGATAAAATTCTGGGAAAGGTGAAAGGTGAAAGTCCTGAAGCCCACAGCTGGAGGCACACAGTTTAGCCAGCGTGGCTGTTCACATTGTTCTCCTGAAAAAAAAAAAAAAGCAATCTGATACACAGGTTTTCCAAAGAGTAGGAATGCTGAGGGTCCAGGGTGGTCAGACCTTGAGCTGATCAAGGGCATAATTTTCTCTATTCTGTAGTTTTAAAATGCCTTCTTCCACCTCTAAGTCAAATCAGAAGCATTAGAATTTCTGCTTCCTGAAGTAATTTCAAGTTCATTTTTACTGTCCCGTGATCATGTCTTATATTCTGTTTATCTGATCTCATCATTTTCCTTTATTTATTTGCGAGCAGCATTTCAGATGCAGGCCTTCATGCCTCGCTTTTGACACCTTTCCATGGATTTATAGTCCACATGCCAAAGTTGTACATTCTCTCTTGTAATTTAAGCTTGGGCAGTTCCTTGAGCTAATGCCATTCTCCAATTTCGCTTTGCAAAGCTGACTTCACCCTCCTTGCAAGGTAGCCAGAACCGGGCAGAGATTTCAAGCCACAGCTTGAACTTCTCTCTGCAATTCATTCCCTGCATTAATGGTGGGAAAACAGGTGGGAAGGCAGGAGATGGCGTGGTTTAGGATTTGTTAGTAAAGCTCTGCTACAAAGCAGTTGAAATGTCGTTTCTGTGCAAGTCTGTGCAGTTTCTGGCTCACCCGCCAACACCTCTGGTGCTTCTCTCGCTGAACACTGGGCTCCAGCCTTGCAGGCAAGGGACAAGGCACTGGCTTTAGGAAAAAGTCACCTGTCATGGACAGGAAAGGGCTCGGGTGAAAGGACCTAAACTGCAAAATGGAGGATAAAAAACTTCCAGCAGTCAGAGACCACCAAACCCAAACAGCAACACAGTCCCTGCTGATGCTGAAGAAAGCTTTTGTATCAATTTGGGCACAAATAACAACACCAGCTATTTCTCATAGGCTGGAACAAAGCTTTTTTACTTCACTTTTCAGGCTGTTTTTCCTCCTTGGCAATAAAGTTTCAATCCACATTAGTTTGAACAAGTTCCCTAAAGGTTTTCAAAGTTTGTTGGGTCAGAAAAAACCCAAGCATATGCCACTTTTCCATGACAAAGCTCCCATGCTGCTTGTTAGGAACAAATCCAGCAGCTAACACAGCTCTGAGCCAAAGCACTGAAAAAAGCATCCAGTCCAAATGAAAAGTCCCACGGTGGATCCTACAAGCCACATGCGTTTGATTATTTGCTGCAGCAGAACGTGATAATAGTGAACCAAGAGGAATTAGCATTTTAAAAAGCCAGGGCAAGCCCTCCTTTGGGTTGTTTTGGTAGTCGGTGTAAAGAAGGCGCCCACGGAGCGGCGCTCCGGCCTTCGGAGAGCCTGAGGGCACCCGGCCAACTCCCCACCCCTCATGCCGAGCTGCACAGCACCACCAGGGACAGGCTGCAGCCTTTGAGCCCAGCCCTGCTCCACCAGGCGAGAGCCAAACAACCTCGGGCCCCCAGAACACATCTCCCAGCTTTGATACGAAACGCAACGGGCACTGACAAATGCACAAATACACAAACCCGACGCTCAGGGAACCTCTGACCCTGGCGTTTCATTGCATGCATTGGCAGTTTCCTACATCACCGAGTAACTGTCCCAAATATAAACTGGAGTATTTTCCTATGAGGCAGTCACTGATGGGAGGGAAACTGATTTCCACTCACTTCAGGGACGTCTGTGCTTACTGGGTTCCACTTCAGCACCTGGTCAGAACCATTTTTCATCGCTAACTCCTTTAGGAAACGGAGTCACCAGAAGAGAGAACCCAAGGAGCAGCTCTGCTCTGCCCCAGGGTCAGGGCTCCCTGGCACTGCCCTGCAGCAAATGCAGCAAAGGAAGGGGAGAGGGAGGATGCTCCAATTCCACAGAGCTCCGAGAGCTCAGCCTTACACAGGGTGAATGCACCTTTTTTCCTTTCTTAACCTTGCCGGTATTGGAGGACACTGACCCCTGTATAAAATGCAGTAAAACGCAGAGTTATTCCTTCAGTGCTGAAGCACTCAGAGTCATGAACCTGCCCGAACACGATGCCAAGCACAGAGCTCTGCTCGGCTGCAAACACCCGACTCCCACGCGCTCGGGGCTGCGGTCACTTGTACAGCTCTGCAGAACCAGCTGCAGCGCCAGCAGCTCATGCAGGATGGCACAGCTGGTAAAAATTGCTACAAGGAAGGAAAAGGATTTGCAAGAAGGCAAGACAAAAAAAGAAATTAAAATACTCAGTAGTGCAAAAAGTAAACGCAGAACTACTAGAGGTGCTTATTATAAAAAGACAAAGCAGAACTTGCCTGTTGTCTGAACCCTGTTTGTATCTTGTAGCATTTATTCCAAATATTAAGAAAAACTTGTTTTAAGAGGGAGAAAAACCCAAACCAAAACAAAATAGAAACAGAATAAAGGAAAGTTTGCCACAGATGTCACTCTGAAGTCCTGTCCTACTAACAGGAGCTTTACTGCTTTTACAAATGGCTCCAAAATTGCCCACGACACACGAGTCCTGAGTCACGTGCAGAGAAAAGCTCTGCAGGAGTGTTTAACCTGCTGAATCCACACACTGGATCTTCAAACTATGAAAACACAGAAGACACTTTAGGAGGAAAAAAATTCCAGGAAACACAATGACTCAACATAACCACATCTGGGGCTGTAAAGGCTGCTGCTCATTATTCTGATTAGAAAATAATATAAAGTGTGAA
Organism: Anomalospiza imberbis; assembly: GCF_031753505.1. NCBI lineage: Eukaryota > Metazoa > Chordata > Aves > Passeriformes > Viduidae > Anomalospiza > Anomalospiza imberbis. The sequence goes on along the minus strand of NC_089691.1, from coordinate 16,264,612 downwards.
CCTGAAGTAACAGAAGGTCCTCTGCACAGGAAAATGCTGCAGAGGTGACACAGGCACCGCTCAGAAGCAGGTACCAACTCCCTGCAGGATGGAAAGCTCCCAACCTACCGGGCTGACTCGCAATGCCGAGGGACAATGACAGAATTTGACCACATCCAATTCTCTGAAATTAGTTCACATAGGCACCGATACAGATAATGTTTTCCTTTAATAGCGAAGGATTTTATAATGAAGCAGAAACATATAATATATTCCATGCAACCAACCTCATTTATTGAAAAGTCCTAATTTTATTGCCTTGTTTAGTAACATGTTTGTTCAACAAACTAATCTTTTTCATGAAGCAAAGCACAACTTTTTCTTATAAATAGTATAAATTATTTTATTTACAGAAACTTGTTACAAAACAAATAGACTATATATTTATTTTTCTTTTAAATATCCAAAGTAATTTTTCTATCCCATGACATTTGTTCATGTACTATACAGCAGCCAACACAGAGTTCAGCTGATCAGATGCTCTTGATTATGTATACAAATTATCAAACTATTCACACATTTTACACAGGAGATTGCTTTTAGAACCAGGCTCAACACCGAGCAAGATGCTTCCAAGGCCTACATTCACATTGACATTATGTAGTGCTCATTTCAAAATTATCTTTAAAACATAAAATATCTCGCACAAAAGGTAAAAATGATTATTTTCTGCTGAACAGTGAAACATTTAAGAATCTTTCAAAGCCCAATTCCCTCCTCCAGGACAGAATGAGTAAAAGATGAGAGATTCCTTGGCAAGAGAACTCTTACAGGAAGACAACTGCCTTAGAAATGTCATTTGGAAATCACATCTATATTTTTTTCATGGTTTCAAGAGGTACTTACTTGGGGGTTTTTTCTTTGTTTTGGAATACCAACAATTTGGAACATTTCCCAAATTTTTTTACTAATGAATATTGCTCCCCCCTTCCCAAAATGAGACAGTTAAATAAACTGCTGGTTAAAACCATATTTCAAACCCTTGGCATTACACTAAATACGAGTTATCAATGGGATTGTTCCAACATAAGGTATTCAAATGAAAAGATTTTACAAAAGCTACCAGCATCATTCGCTTTCTTTTGTCAACCCATCTCATTAATTTCAGATATATAAATATATGCATGTGTGTATATACACATACACACACATATATTATATATAGGTGGAAAAAGCAAGCTCCAAAATTTCAACTGAACATTCAAGTCTTTTAAGGAGAAGCTGTCTAAACAGTCCAAGCTTAAAACTAGTTATATCAGGCACTTTCAGTTTTTCCGTTAGTTTTAAACCACATGAGACCCACACGGATGCGCACGCACACACACGCACACGAACACTAAAAAAAGAGAAGCAGTGTGTCACTTCACTAAATGGATCTTCTGGGAGTCAGGCAACTGATAAGCAATGCCACATCAACCTCGAGGGCTCCGGGCTCGGGGATCCGTGGTGTGGATCCACCCACTCCCAAGACAGGGAAAAGGGACACAGCTTTCACAAAACAGAGGCATCCCTTACATTGCAAAGTAGGCATGTTAACTATTGGCTTGGCAGTGAACCACTTCAAATTATAAAAAGGTATTTGCTTTTTTTTTTTTAATTAATTAATAAATAAATACTAGATGATCTCAATTGTACCAAAACTGGATATAAGAAAAAAAGACCTGTGCAAAAATACATATTTAAATATGTACAATCAATTAACAAAATATGTCTTCTGAAATAGGGATACTTCAATATTTATAATAGAACAAGAAATTCCAAAATAAAGATACAAAAGTATGTTTTTTTTTTCTTGTATAATTCTTTGTTCATCATTGCAGCAATTTTTTAGGTTAAGAAAACTGCAGGAGTCATAATGAGAAGTTGGAAAGACTATAAAAACTGTATCTCTTAAATTAATACCAAAATCTGTCTAGAAACAACCCAGCCACTGCAAATTCAATTTTGCAAGGAAAATTAATTTTAAGCTTCCTTAATTATTTACAGTAAGAACTATGTGACAATAAAAGCTTCAGGAACAATGTTCTGCTTATAACCAAGATCTAAAACATAATATTTAGAGCAGGTCTAGGGCAGGCAGAATTTATGCTCGGACTCTTTGCTCCAGTGGCTCAAGCCCACATGGTGCAGGTGGCTGCACCCACTGGCTCTGGAGGAGCAGCCATCAGGAACTCACTTTGTACACATCTGCATGCTACTGATGGAGCACAAATTTGCCATTTTGCTTTCAGATCAACAGAACCTTAAAAACCAGAGGACGGTTCAATCACAAACTCGCCAGCATCCAATCTTTCCAAATTTCTGTTTCCTTTACCTTTGTTTCTACCAAGAGTCAAATTGCACTTGTGACTGATGCTGTCCTGAAGTGGAAGCTCTGCCCCAGGGACTTCATCAGAGCATGGATTTCTCTCCAAATGTGCAAGATTTAATACACTTGGATTTCTTTTTGTGGCATTTCGCTTTGGTTCCTTTTGCACCAAACCAATTGCAGTTCTAACAATCCTTTCTACAGGGCATCCTATTAAATAGAAATCCTTTTGTTCCTGAAAAGTTGCCTACTGGTTTTTTTTTTTTTTTTTAAAGTTTGCATAATAAGAGTCTCTAGTACATTGCTTTCTCAGTGTGATCTTTTGTATCAATTCAAAGCTAAAGTGTCTGCATAGAGGCTTCTTGTTTTGCTGTATAACAATGATTTCATAGGAAGTTCAGGAGAAACTGAAAGCATCGTTAGGTAAACAACTAAGCAACTGCTACTCAGAGTGGCTTTGGATTCCCTGATGTACTTTTACTACTTGCCACTAGAACGGGGAGAAGGCTGGGCTACGTGAACAGCTGGACAGGCTCAGATTGTCTCTTCTCAGCAATAGCTGATGCCCCTTTAAGGCAGAAAATAAAAATCTTCTTTGTTAGGATTTCATCTTCCTTTGCTTTGCCCCCTTAATAAAAGTTTAGTCAGTTTTGAGCCTTTACCTGATATTTAAAAATTTAACAAAAACATCCAGATAAGTCAAACCATAATACAATGAGCCCTTTGGCAGAATTCATTTTTGAGGTGTTTTGAAGCAAGACAAAATACTTCATAAAAATTGGCTGGATTAGACAAAACTGCAAAGTCCCCCATGCTCATAAAGCCTGGGAGGGCCTGGGATGACTGTGAAGCACAAACCAGTGCTTCACAGTGAACTCTGCTGTCAAATTGGCATTTATTCCAGAATTTGGACTAAAAAAAAAAAATCTTAGCAAGAAGTAGAAGGCGTCACACATCAACAATTTTGTTACACAAACAAGACAGAAAAAAACTGACTTTTGTGGTTGTTAAAAAATACTGAAATATTTAAAAACTCATTTTTTAAAGGGCTGATTTTATCCACTGGAAGAGGAAGACAAATCCAGCCTAATTTCATCAATACAGTTGTTTTTTTTTAAAGCAAAGGCCTGTGGTATACAGTATAGGTCAATAAATATGTTCTTTGGGCATAGAGTTTTAGAGGTTATTTGCCTTTGTCTGTTTGATATTTTTGGAATTTTTAAAGAACAAAATTAACTTTTCTTCCACAATAAAATCTCATTCAAAAGAATAGAAAATAGGTTTTGTATCACACAAATACGGCATTTTTATACTTGTTTTCTAAGCAGTGGCCTCAAACAAGTTTTTCTGGTTTGTTGGGTTTGTTTTGTTTTAAACTCCTGATAGCTTCTTATCCCAAATTACCTGCAAAAGGCTGGGCAAAACAGACTATTTTTTGAATTGTGCTATTTTTTTATATTCCATTAAAGGAACATTGCTATAAAAACACTAAAGCCATATTCCCTTCTTGAGGGCTTCTTTCCATTGTGCCTCACACATTTTTCCCCTTGTCACGGGGTCCTCTCCATTGAGGGTGTCTGTCTGGTTAGCTATCACCTACAAAAGACACCATCAGTATAAAAATAAGTCCACAGTAATGTTTATTTCCCCCCAGAAAACATTCGTTTGCCCAGCCAAACTATGTCAAATAGTGGCAAGATGATGTACTCCTGTAAGGAAAATCTCACAGATTTGTAGCAAACAGTCCAGACCACTGTTAACACTGATAAGAGCAATTATGTGGCTGAACTTCATCCAGTGTCCATTTCTAGAATATTCACTGCTACAGACATGGCTTCAGGGAAATTCCTTGTTTAAGTGACAGTCCAGTAGATTTCCACACCTGAGGACCATGGGAAGTTGGGAAAACTCAAGGCATCTTGGAGTCCAGAAATCCAGATGGAGGTTTTGCTTGTAGTGAAAACTGTCCAGTTTGTTTCTCACCGTGGTGCCTCCAGCTATCAGGGACGGGCCTTTGGCTTGGGGGCAAGAAAAGAGAGAACCATCAGTGGAGGCACTGAAAACAAGCTTATTTTGTGGCTAACAAGGGCGTATTTGGGGGAAAATCTCAGGCACAAAGCAACCTTGATAACACACGGTTGGCCTCTCTCGAGACTTGAAAATCCTCAACTAAACCTCTTTGAAGTTATAATGGTTTCAAGCATGCTTTCCTTCTTAGTTCACTCAAATTGTATTTCTCTTTTACTTATATTGCATAGTTGAAATAGTAATTATTAGTTAAGTCCAAAAATAAATTCTGCCATCTGAAGGCTTTTTTTCTTAAGTAAACACACAAAAAGGTGAAATCTTCCTCTGTGGCTGAAAGTGAAAATTAAGAAACCACTCTCAAAAAGTGCTTACTGACCTCCTGGCTCACCAGCTACAGAGATTTCAGTTTTTAGCAGCAGAGAAAATAAAGTTTTTTTGATTTTTAATCCTGAATGCACTACTTTTCCAGCGAGATTTGTTTAAAAAAAAACCAAAACCCCAAACTAATTTTTAAAATGGGATCTTACATAGTCATGAGATCTGCTTCCTTTATAGTATATCTATTTGCCTTACTGACTAAAAAGGTTTATTATCTGATTTATTATATTTAATCTCATTATTACTAAGAAGTTAGTCAATGACATCTTGGGATAATAGGCTTATTTTATCACAGTATCACAGTTCTGTTATCAGCATCATTATGTTCCACTTTGTAGAATGTTTATTCCTGACACAGAAACAAGGAGTCAGGCTGAGGCACACAGCTCAGTTCCATGGCAGGCTGGCAAGATTCACTTTTAAAATTATGGCTTAAAAATAAGAGGAATGAACTTTATCTGAAAGCAATTCACAGGCAACAGCATCTAAGGAATTTGAAATATCCCATTTCAGGTTTCTTTCCTAAAATGTAGCTTTTTTTTATTTAGAACATTTATAAAAGTCTTGAGTAAATGTACCATAAGAACATTCAAAATGAGTACTGGAAAAAAGAAGTACTACCTTTTACTTGAGCAGGATCTGGAACTGGCTATCTATTTGATATTAAAGAGAACACATGAATTATAAGCATGTGAGGAGGCATTTTATGCTGGCTTAGTTTGAGACAAGATTTCCTACCTGATGAAACAGGGAATTGTTCATCAGTCCTTGCGTCCCTGGGATTGCACCAGTGTGTTTTGCATGAACATTGTTCACCGATGTCAATTTGGCAACTTTATTTGATTTGCTGCTGCTGCTGTTGATGCTGCTTGAACCAGGTGAGCACTTTCTTTTCTTTCCTATTAGTTTGTCAAGGGAAGTATGTGAATGTGAAAAACTGCTGTGTGAATTTACAGTCAGCTCACTAGACTGATGAACAAATGGCCCTAAGGAGAGCGTGGAGTCGCTGCTGTTCATCATCACACTCATTCTCTTTATGGATTCTGCAGGGCTCCCAGTTGGAGGACCCCTCCCTGATTGGTCATGTTTGAGGCTAACAGAGTTAGCTTTGCTAGTCATACAGTTGAGGCCAACGCTGTGGGACGAAGCTGTCACTGAGGGATGATAGGAGGTCCCAGAGTTGCCAGAGTTAACCACACAGTTTTTTCTAAAGGACTCTGTGGAATGAGAAGGTGCGAGCAGTGCGGAACTGTTTTTACGCTTCTTTCCTGAGCCGCCGCTGCTACTGACGCTGCCGGTGCTGTTACAGGTGCCACTGCCAGCAGAAGATTCCTTAGGTTTAAAAGATTTGCTGGATTTCATTTTCTGAGGTTTGCTGGCCATAGGTGAAGGTACAGAGGAAAGCACTGTAGGTGTTGAGGGGGAAGAAGACACTTGTCTTGATTGCATACTGCAGACAGGATCCACTGCACCCAGAGCAGCGGGATTGGCATTTAGTGTCGTCCCGTGGGATGGTACCGATTTGCTGTTCAGAGACACACAGGAGGGAGAGACCAACGCTGGCGATGACATCACCGTGGTGGGTAAGAGGAACCCTGCTGCATTGACACCGTGCTGAGAAGCAGGCATCAGGTTTGTCCGATGTGGGGCACGGACTGATGCTGTGTTACTGGATGCTGGAGGAATTTTCCTGCAGGTGAGCAGAAAAACAAAGATAAAACCCCACGTAGCCACCATTCTTCAGACTAATACCTCTATATACTAATAATGCTACCTTAAAATGATTGCATCTTGGGGTTGATTAATGCCTCTGATTTTATTAAACTGATAGTTAATTGTTGCAAAAAAACTTAAAACACAGACCCATCAACCTTCAGTCTGAACACAAGATTACTTTTTTTAACTAGAATCACAAGGTTCCATGTACTTCTACAAACACCAAGAATAATAAGAACTCTTTCACTTCCACTCACTTCCACATCTGTGAATTAAGATGCTTCTCCAACATGAAGTCAAGTGCACATCGAATATGGTTCCACCGCTTGTCAAACACGTAATAACCTCTTCCAATTTGCTGACTACCAAATGTGCAAAACTGAAAAGACATGATTATTATTATTGTTTTCTTCTTTCAATGACAACTCTCTGCATAACAATTTGTTTATGATAAATATGCTTTTAGATGTTTAAGTAGAGGGTAAAAAAAAATTAATTTTTATGTCTATGGCCCAACAACTATTTTTAATTTTTTGCCTTGGTATATTGAGATAATTTTCTTGTCTTCTGATACTCCCATGCTTAATAGAAAAATCAAATTTGAACTCCCCGGATTAAACAGATAAGATTAGCAGTATATCTGTTTATGTATAAACATTATACACATATACAGACATATATTTATGTAACATCTGCTTCGGAGGACCTACCAGCTATCAGCTGTTTTTAAAAAAAAAAGGATATAATTTGACATCCAGGCTGGGCAATAAATTTGCTTTTAGTTATATTAACTAACTTTTGTCAAAATTTAAACATTAAAATACCGTACTGCTACCTTTAATGTGATGTTGGTAACTTGAGTAAAAAAAAGTATGTGGGTGTGGAAGGGGGAGTCCAATAAGAAAATTGCACCAAAAAGACATTGTTTACTTATTCCAAAACCACAGCCCTTTAGAGCAGTTAGCAGTTTCATCTTTAGTATTCTGGCATTTTGGTTTCTTTTGGATTGGGGAAGTGAGCTATGAACACAGTTTTTTTAGCATGTTTATTTTGCAACTAGTTAAACCTTCACTGCCTACTAGGCCACAAAACAATTTTCTCAAAATATAGGGAGGGGAAAAAAAAGGGAAAAAAAAAAAAAAAAAGGAAAAAACGTATCACACACCCCTCAGAAAACCACCCCTAAAACCCCAAAGTAACTTGTTTACACAATTGGAGCCAGAGAGAGACTGAGGTTAACTTTGCAAACGTACAGCGGCTGGTTGAGGATGATGACCTGAATAATGACAATCCAGTTTTTCAACAGGCTCTTCTTTTTCATCACATTCTCCCTCATCACTGGATAACCGAGATGCTGGCTCAGCTGCAGGCAAGGGAGGGTGTGGGGACTCGTGGACAGAAGGAGACTCACTGGGGGCATTTCCACTGTGCTGGGCTGGACAGCCTGGAGGCCTGGGCAAGGCAAGCAGTAACCAGGTGTTATTGAACCCAGTCCAGTTAAAAATTCCACCCTTTAAGTGCTTATTACTACTGAGGGAAAGAAATCTACATTAACAGATCCCTGGTGTTGTCCACAGTCTTGCAACCTGCCAAGGGCAAGGACAGAGTATGGTGGTACCCCTGGAAAAGCAGCGTTGCCCAATTGTTGCTCAACCGCTTCCACTGATTGCAAGTCAGCTTTTACTACTTCAAACGGTAGATTTACTACTCCCTCCTTGCCAGGAGTTACCCTCAGCAGGTAATTGCTAATTGCAGGCAGGCACCAGGCCTGCAGCAAACACACTGCCCCATCCAACAGATCCGTATTGCTCCCTCAAAATCCAAGCTCCCAGTGTTCATTTCATACCACTGCATCTGCAGATATTCCTTACCTTGGAAGACTGGGGGGGTGAGGTTTGGGTTTATTAGGTAATAAAGGCTTTGATTCTGTAAGAGTAACTCCATGAGAATTTTGGTGCAGCTCCTGGGAAGTTTTAGTAGGTGAGGGATGTGGTTCCCTGAGAGGGGGCATCTGCTGATGATGATCCGAATGTCGAAGAAGTTCCTTTTCCCTGGTTTTGCTTTTGTGCTCAGCTAATAACACATCAAATCGTTTTCTTCGACCCTGTACAGCCCTCCGCTGGGTTAAGGAATGTGTCTGCAGAACCAGGAATAAATCATTAATCCCAGGCTATGACATTTGTGGAAGACAAACACACAAAACATGTGTCAAGAGCTCCAAAACAGAGAAAAACATCAGAGTCCTGGTTTAGTAAACAAATGGAAATACAACTTGGAAAACAAACTTTAAAATTGTTTGGTGGATGATTACATCCGTGTCTGATACAGAGTAACAAAACCAGAAGTCTGGTAAAAGGATTCTTTCAAACTTTTTTAAAAAACCAAACTGCCAAATGTTTAATAAGGTTAAGACTAGAACCAAAAACTTTTTTTTACATTGATATTTCAATTGCCAACTCCTACAAAACCAAAAAGAGAAAATATTTACTTTCACTTCAGAAAATATTCAACAAAATAATGTTTAAAATCAGACTTCTAATGGGAGACCTGAAAAATATTTATAAAAGTACTGTGCTGCCTTCTATAAACTAATATATTCCTTGAAAACTAATGTAATCAAATAGATATTGAGGAATTTAAAACATCCCAGCAGTCCAGAATCCAGAGTCAGTCAGGACTCAAAGTTCTTTGAGTGTCCTGAACACTACAGACAGTAAGATATGTATGTGTATAAATGGCACCAATTCCAAGTAAGGTGAAGTAAATGGAAGCTATTTTTCTGAATTGTTAAAGTCACACACAATACCTTTTTAATATGGCACAAAGGGTTTGATTTGGTTCTTTTTAGTAGGTAAATTTTTTTGTCACATAATTCAGACACAAATAGCAATTCCAAAAATTATTTTATGAGCAGTATATTCTAAAGAATTGCTGAGAAATGTTTTTACTCTTTCACTTTTGATTTACCTATTTCTCTTGTAAAATCTTGCAGCTTTTCCCTCCTCTATTAGCAAAACAATTTCCTCCCCTCTGTAATTCCAAAAGGGCAATGTGTTCAAGTTCAGTTCCTCTGGGTCATTAGGGCCAGCTTCATGTACCTTTGTTCTGTAGGTGGTTTATTTACCAGACGTTTCCCAAACTGAGGGTAGAGCTGCTTTGCAGGAAAGCAGCAAAATATTACACAAGTGCAGGGGATCTGGATTCTTGGTTGCTTGGGAGCAAGTGACAGCCCTCTGTCCCCCAGGGTTTTGGAGCCAGAGGATACATTTTGTCTGACTGGAAGTTTTTATGGTTGTTTAATTTAGAGTTTGACCTCTAGGCATGCTCCATGGCTCTTTCAGGAGCTGGCTGTAGCAGCATGTCCAGCAGCATTAGCATTTACACAAATTCCTACCAAGAACCTGCTGCAGACTCTGCTGGGGGGAGAGGAAAGAGTGTGAGAAGGGAAGAGCTTGAATTATTTAAATCCTGTATAAGCAATATTTTCAATGCTTATGAGGAATTTTAAAATTCATGATCTACAACATCAGAAGTTTATCCCCCAAAAAGAGGAACACGCTGCCCCCTGCTACCTACATGTGGAGTGACACAGTTTGTTCCATGTCAACGTCCATGTTTAAAGGGTTTATACAAAAATACAAATCCTCCACATTACTTTGAGAAATGCTTTCAGAATAAATAATTAACTGAACTTCAGAAACAATTTCTTCTGAGCAACACGTTTTGAGCAGTACCACTTACAGTGGTAATTACCAACAACAAAAATTTGCAGTTCTCCATTTTCTATCACGTTCCTCAAGATTTTGAATAGTAACTTCAGATAATCTTATCCTGATATCCTACCTTGCATGTTAAAGACCTAGTACAAGGTTTCCTGGTTTCCACATCAATGACACCACAGTATATATCAGGATCAAATTCTCTCTCTGTCAAAGACACGGTATTGAAAAGTTATCAAAAGACATTTTGAAATAATAACATCTACTTTCAACATAAAAAATAATCATATTGGAAACTTTTCAAATATGACACAGGCAAATGTACAAATAAAAATGCACAATAAAATTGCACAAATTAATTTTTCTATGCTTTCAGCAAGCTTATAGTGTGCTGAAATACAGATCTCAAGTCCACAAACACCTGTAAGTGACCTCAAAGGAGGATTTGATGCTCCCTGCTAGGAGTAGAGATCACCATTATGGATTGTGACAAACAAATGGTGGGTTTTTGCTTGTTGGCTTTGGTGTCAAGAATTTTCTACCATTCTGTGTTAAAAAGTGTAAAGAACAGACTGGGTGTCCATTTTTGAGTTTATCAGGTGCTAGTTTTTTCTGTTTTCTGTGTACATTTGGACCTTCCATATAGAAAGAAGGAAACTAAAATCATTAGCGATAGTAAAAGAGTGTCATTTTAAAACTGTTGGAACTGTCAGGCATTTGAGATCAGTACAGGTTTCTGAAAGGAAAAGCCAATTTCAAGGTGTTTGCATCCTTAAAGTGTCTGTCAAATTACAGATGTATAATATTTAAAAACTCTCAGCACAATTTACAATATTACAGGAGTTTTAATTTACTCCTGGAACTTATTTCCATATATATATTTCTACTAAAAGGAATATAGTTAATAATAATTTTTAAAAATTACCTGACAATCTTTTATGTAAAAATTTCCTATTATTCGTATTTTCTTCAGGTTTCTTTTCCAAAAATGGAGGCACAGAGAGAAGACCTTTACCATTCAGTATCTGTCCAGGGGAAGGCAAGGGTGGCTTTGGTATTGAGGGACAATTAAGGCCAGTCTTTATTGAGGAACTCACAGTAGTAGAACAAGTTGGACCAACAGCAGCTTTCAGTTGGGCACCATCTATCTTTGGATGAATCTTTTCCACTTTGACAGATGGAGTCATACTGTTATTTATAAAAAACAAAGATAAGAAAAAAAAAAGCTAAAATATGTTATTATTTAACGATACTCTGGTCTATTCTCAATATAAACGCAAACTTTCCTCCTACTATCTTTCTAATTTTCACATTTCTTACGATACCCATAATCTCTTCTGCCCTTTTTTCCCCTGACACTTCAGAGTGTCCAGGGACTTCAGAAACCATTATTTGCATTCATGGACAGAGAGCATCACTGCAAATTGTCCAAAGCAACTGCAATGGACCCATTACGTCCAGTGAGAAATGCACCATTCTGTAGCAGTAAATTTTACAGCACTGCTGTTATCTCACATGTGCAGGTCAAAAACCACCTGAATCAGAGCTAAAACTCCCTTATAATCGAAGTATGCAGATTACATCAAAGAATCAGCAGCATCTAGTAAAATGACCTTTATTCATGGTGATTTAAGATGCAGCCTTGCAAGAGATCTTCTTCAATACAGATATGAGCATTAACTATGATCTTTGACTAGGCAGTGGGAAAAGATCAGGAGGAATTTAAAATTATTATCTTTGAAATCAAAAACGCTCTGAAACAAAAGGAAACTTTCTTGACATAGCAGTGTTTATGCATGTAATGACATTTAATTCTCTTTCAAAAGGCACACTCACATTTTGTCATGGGGAACTTTGCTGTGCTGTACCGAATGCATTAACCTGTTGTTTCCGCTGATCTGCAGCTTGTCTTTGGGTGATTTCAACAACTTGGAATTTGATGATGATGCACTAGTACCTCCACTGGATGAACGACTGCTCCCACTTCCACTGCTACCTTTGTTTTTTGAAGGGAAAGATGAAATGAGGGAAAATACTGAAGAGGAGGGAGGAGTCAAAGGCGGCTTGCTGGAGGAGCTGTGTCTTCTTTCTGAAAGAGTGAAAAGGGGTTTTAAGCTCCCATATAGCAAGAATTTGTAAATACTTCACGTCAATTACTCCATTAACATTTTTCCTTTATTGGCTTGGGAGGTTCCCTGCCCCACACAGAGCATAGAGGATTCAAGCCTCTCTGTAATTCATGAGGTTCCACTCAAAACCGGTCTCCAGAGGGTTCCTGGAATCTCTTTGAGCTTTGGGACCTACACATCTCAGCCACTAAAGCTTAGCTCTCCCTCCATCCCAAACAATCAGCTCTGGACCTCAGACACACAAAGCCAAGGGACCCCTGTCCTCAGGCCAGGCAAGCTTAAATACCATATTCCCTTAAGAGATAAGAATTATCTGTAAGTATGTCTCCTAATTGTCAAAATTATATAGAGTCCAACATTTTCACTTTTACTTCATGACAAACTTCTGGTATGATCTATCAGACCCCCAGTATGGAACACCTCTGAGAATATCAGCACAAATATTGACCTACACTTGGTTTTTTATGCTTTGTTGGTTTTTGTTTGGGTTTTTCTCCTCTTGTTTCTATTTAGAGCAGCATCAAAATTATCAACAGATATTCTTCTACAAAAACCTGAGTAACTGAATTAAGAGACGTCAGAATCCATCACTGAATGTGTTTTTTAATTAACAAAAACCATGAAAACGTCTACGTTACTAGCACCATTTCAGGTAAAACTGTGTCTATGGTAAAGGTAGTTCTTTAGAACCATGAATTCTCAAAACACCTGGCAGCTTCCAGCTCTGCCTACACAGACACAGAATGTGTGCTCACTGACACATGGACACTGTGATTCCTCGAGGATCTGTGTAATCAACACCTACTTAAGAGACACTTCTGGCAATCAAGTAAGTGAAAACCACAGATCTCAGAGACTCAAGAAAGAGGTCTGTCAGGGGAGTGCAAAGGCAGTGGTAACACCTCTTCTGCAGCCAAGTATTGTTAGAGGTGCCCAAATCCACCACGATCAATCTCAGGATCACCTTACAGATTTTGACTTGAGTGAACTGTGGAAGCAGCAGGCTGTTCATGAAGCTACAAATATAGCCAAGAGTGACAGCCAAGTCCAGTGCAACCTGTGCAGAAGCCTGTAACGCTCTGGGAAATGTAAATTAGTACATCTGTGTTCTGCTTCTATGACCTATTTGGAAGTAGCACTTGAAATGTGTTCATTAGCTTAGAAAAACAAAAGTAATGAATGAATATAGAGCTTGGACTAAGAAAGAAATTGAACCAGCTCCTGGGTGTTTCTCTGTTTAACTGCAAAAATGGGTGCAAACTACCTAACAAACCTTCTGCAAAATTTTCCAAAATACTTATCACTTCTGAATGGGTAATTACCAAGAAGTGGAGAAGTCAAGTGTGAAATGCCCAACAGAAATACCAAACAAATTCAGTAACTTATCACCCATCTCAAGGAACAACTGCTTTAAAATTTTAGTATTTAAAATAATTAGTTATGAAAATAATGCACCTAGTTTTCTAGAACCAGCTGCCACTACAGAGTCTGTAAATGAAATATTTTAGCATATTTATGCTCTAGTAAATGCCTGTGCTTCTAGTATGACGCAGTGCTTATTGCCAAATGGCTTTTTATAGCAATGGCAAGCATCCCTGAGCAGCTTTGTTAAGTTACTATTTGAGGGCCATTAGAGTTCAGTGATGCTACACCCTGTGAGATAATGAGAAACATTACTCAATACTCTTGCACATTCTGTATATTTAGAAAATTCAAAATCCAAGTGCTTATGACAGTTACAGATAATCTCCAAGAAGCCAGCCGATGACTAATGCAATCCTTGGGAGTTTGTTATGATGACGTTTTCATTCTGAAGGAAGTGAGAGTATTACTTTCTTGAAAAAAAACTAGCAGATGAAAAGCAGAAGGGACTAGAATAAAACTAACAACCTCCTTGCATTACATCATTAGGAAGAAACTAGACAAAATAGTAATCTCAGATATCTATCTGGATGATAGGAATATTTCTCTTCTGGCAACTGCAAACTGAGATGCTACTGCTATTTGCACAAATGTTCAACAGCACCAGGCTCAACCAAGTGAGGTAACAGAAAAGTGTTTTAAATTGGTGAAAACCAAAAAAAAAAAAAAAAAAATTACCTAAGAGAACTAAGGCTAATGGCTGATCACACACAAGTTTACAGTCTACCTATCAGAGAAGATTTCCATATACAGACACACACCCCCAGAAAAAAAACTATCAAATTAACTTTTTCTAGAATTCTGGGACAATTTCTGAAAGAGATATTGTAACAGTGCACGGCTGTGAAATCTTAACTCACCGCTTCTGTGCATAACCACAACTTATGTTGTCTATCAACAAAGCAAGAAGAATTTTCAGCTCATTTTTCATAACCTGCCTAGACCTATTTTTTTGTTGACATACATACAAATTGAGGTAGGGCTGCTACTACAATTTGCTGATACTTAATGTTTCAGTCTTTTTATAACATTCATGGTTTTAAATGAAATCTACTTAAGAACTGTTTTGCAAACCATGTGAAGAGCACTGAAGCCTCAAGTTAATAGAGAAAGCTAATATTATTTTTGAAACCAGACGTGTTAAGAATTGCATATTTGATCTAATGAACATAGTTACAGACTTACAGACTGCCACAGTTTTTACTGGAAAAATGACTACACAAAATGTCACTGAATAATCAAGACCACCATGCTTTTTATGCTAAGCATATTACAATAATAAATTCTACTAATCTTCTTCCAATTTAACATAGTTCCAACTTGCCATTAATTCTGTCTCAGTCCAAAAACATTTCAAAATATAACTATCTCCAGGTGTTCAGTTTTCAAATTTTAAAGGCTGGCAATCACATCCCTTCCTCTCACATAATTCTTGAGAGGAAAACAATTTTTTTGTCATGACTGCTTATATAGCATATCAAAGTGGTATTTCCATTTCTGCACCTGTGTATGATGATTCTAAACTCTACAATTTAGGGGAAGGAGGGTTTTATTGTTGCGGCGTGGGTTTTTATGATGATTTTTTTTTTTGTTTTGCTTTTTAAGTATCAGAAAAATATAAGTTTTGGCTTTGGACAAAGAACCAGAAAGTCTTCCTTGATGTCACAGCACTGGAAAGAATCTGATCTAAAATGACAGCTGTGTTCAACACTAAACTTTGACAAAACTCCTCCTTAAACACCTTTGCATTTACAAAACAGGTTTGTGACACTATGGAGAGGGGCTGGACAGAGTTAAAAAGCTGTGAAAAGAGAGATGGCATCCCAGCGACGTCTCTGCTACACAACCAGGATAACTGTTAACTATGAAGTTGGAAAAACACATCTCTGTGCTATAGCTGAGCAAGTATTATATATGCATCAGGCCAAAGGACATAGGATTTCCTGATAAAATAGATATTGATAATATAGATCTCTTCCAGAGCTTAAAAAAAAGCTTTACCTGGCCCTTAGTCTGGCTGCCAATTTTCTTGGGTTTAAAAATCCTATTTTCCATTGTCTATTTCCTACTAAACATGCAGCAATCTCTGAAAAAATGCAAAAAAGTAACCTGGAAGGGGCAGAAAAAAAAAAGAAGAATAAAAAAAAAAGAAAGCTTCTCATTGTGTTTGGCTACTACTGCTTATTCTTCTATCAATGAGTAAACAGTTGGACTTAATGTGATTCATAACTTATTGCTATATTAGAAGACAATACCCTTTTATAGAAAAAACATTTTATTTTTCATAAAATGCCACTTTCTTTGCTGCATGCTTACAAAAAAAAAGAAAAAATTAATTTAGGAGAAACAATAATCTTAAAAATTTTCAAGACATTCTTCCAAGGTTTATGCTTATTTCCCAAAACCTAGCAAGTATTTTGTGCTGTTTATTCTCTCTGGGCATCAATTAATAGCTTTGGGCAGCACATACAAGATGTACAGATCATGTTTCATAAACCCATTTTTTTTTATACTGACTCCTTACATAAGTACTGGGCAAAAAGTCAAAGTGCCCTGTGTCAGTGCTGGTGCAGCTGCAGCAAAAACAAAGCACACCCAGGAGCATACACACAAGTTTGATTCAGCTAGACATGTTGGAACGTCAGTGAACATTCAGAAAAAGAATTAACACAGGTTAAGAGTATTGTGTAGAATAAGTGCTAGAGAACTCCTCAAACTATAGGATTAAATGTATATATTGAAACAAAACAAAAACCCCTTTATGCTTAAGCAATTATTTCATGTCTGTATTATGAAGTATAAGCACAATAATTGTGAAACTTGAAACAAATTTTCCCGTTTCTCGATCATACTGAGCTACTGTGTGTCTTGTCATATGAGAAATTTAGACAGGCATATTAAAACAAACATCTTTACCTGAGGAAAAAAACTTATTTCCTGTCAGTAAGAGAATTTCATTCCTAGAATAATGGGGAGCTAATTGACTCGGAGAGCTAATTGCCTTGGTCTTCTTATTTCTCCAGGAAGCTCAGATCCATGACATGACACCAAAGCACAGACACTGCTATGGAAGGGCACCTCAACATAGCTCCAGATTTTACTTAGTAAGCAACTAAAATCCCTTTTTCAGCTCTAGTCCACCAGCACTCTGATCTCACAAAGACAAAGAAAAAAAAATTAGGTCCATGAAGATTTTGCAGGAGAAACTGGGAACTAAAACAATCACAGGCATAGCAGGCAAATTACTCTTCCTTTGCTGCCACCCTGGCAGTGTGCAGCTGCTTAGTCTGTGCAGGAGCTTGATCTGCTGCTCGCTCACTTATTGCTGCTTCATTATCCTGCTCTAATCACGGGACCTAGATACCAAGGATTCTGCCTTAATCTTCCACTGATGTCCCTTTAATCATGCCATCAATTCTGTGCACACTCCAAGTCAGGATGAGGTCACTCCAACTGTGTGGTGTTTGATCTTACACATTTAGCTGAACAGAGAGCAGCTGAACAAAGCCATCTTCACTCCAGCAAGAAGGTTACAAAACAGAGTATTAATGGATCCCATGCAGCCTGTATGACAGACCAACGAGGCCTGATGGGCACCAGTACTATCTGTCATGTCCTGAGATGCTTTGTCTCACTGTTTCATAAAAAAACTTGGTTTGCATCTGGCAGCTGATATGATTAGTTTATCAGTGTTAGTAAAACCACAAGAAGAAATCAACTGACAGTCACATATGCTTGTGGCACTAAGAAACAGCCATATATAATATCTTTAAACAGATAATGTCCAAGCAATACTGAGGCAACCTTATGTCTTCCACTTCCTCACTTTAGAAATATTCAGCACAGTAAGTTTACAGTTTTCCTAGACATTTATTTTGGAGAACTAAAATCCACTCACAAGTGATCACTGTGCAAAATATGTTCAATAAAGGTGTGTTAAATTATGCATAAGCAGGGTCAGTTTTGTTGCTGACATTAAAGAAAAGAGAGGGAGAAATGGAAAGTGATCATCCTCATTAGTAAGATCCTGAATGCCAACTTCAGTACTTTGAAATATTTCAAAGAGGAGATTATTATGTAACTAATTTAGGATAAATTATTATTTTTTATGGTATAACTACAGCATACCCAGAATGGCTTTTAATTCTCTAGTAACACACACTACCTGGGCAGGAATGTCATCTCCTCTGTGGTACCTGCTGCAAAATGGCCCCAAACCCAGCACACCTCCCCTGACAGCCAAGATTGCCACCACAGGAAAGAGAGTGAGGAGCAGATTGCAAACACAGTTATTAAGAATATGACAATAAATTAATGTATTTAAATAAATAACCTTCAAGTATCTCCCCTTCCCAACTGCTGCCCCTCCACAACCAGTTTTTTCATTTTTCCTTATTTGTTACTAATCCTTTCAAAACCCCTTGTATTCAGCACAGAAGTAGTCCTGTAATCAATTTCCACTGGATTTAAAATTCCTCTGTAATATACATGGGGTTTCCCCTAAGAGATATAAAATAGCCATCAAACATAGTGCCATCCCAAGCCTGCAGGCAGACTGGGGTTTTTCTGTGTTGTGTAGTGGCAAACTGGAATTAAGAACACTCCCAACAGGTTTGCTTGAGCTATTCAGAGCCCCCTCAGACCAGTAAAACTCTTGAGAACAGTGTGGGAAAACTGATAGAAGCAGGACACTAAATTATTCATGGAGCAGAACCACAAACAAAAATGGAGCCAGGGAGATGAACTGTTGGAAAGTCTCCCCTCGTCACCCAGAGAAGGATGTTCACCCATCCTCCTCCTTGCTCAGGTAAACCCAAATGCAAGGGCTTTAACATCCAAGCCCAAACTTCTGGTACAGTTCCCCAGTGAAATGTGGTCATTAATTGTCCTGTAAATCTGTTAGGCACTGAAATACAAATATGGCAAAGTTATTATAGAAGGACAGTAGAGTGTCTTAGAGGGTAATGGGGTCATGGAGAGATTATAACATCCACACTATGAACACTAATCTCTGTGCAGCCTGTTGATGACATGACAACTGCACTGATACCTGCACTGTCTGATTAAAAGGCAGCTACTGAGTAAGTCATTCTTCCACTATTAAAAAAAAATCTTTTTTGAAACAAGCTTCAGAAAAGCCACAGTGATGACAAACAAGAGCATCAAGAGAGGTAAGCAGTAAAGATCAGCAGTGCCTCAAGATGCACTGAGGGTCAGCTTTGACACTCTGGGTCAGCTTTCTCAAAAATGCAAGACAACCCTTTTCCAGCTGTTTATGTTTGCTCTGAATGACAATAAAGAAAAGCTTCAACTTTTCGAAAAAAGTATAAAGCAAATTCAAAATACCTCACCCCAACATTATTGCAAAGTTTACTAAAAACTTTACTAAAAACTTACTAAACAAAAGATTAATAAAGAATGGTGTGTTGAAAGATGCAAATAAAAAAGGGAAGAACCACCACCTAATTTCTGCTTTTCTCTCTCTCTGCCTACTCTACCCAGAAATTAGACTGACATCTCTCACACCATGTTCTTCCTCTTCAGCATCAACAGTGCTCCTGAGAGGACCTCATCAAGCAATATAATACTGTGTGTGACTTCAGATGATATCACCTATCCAAATGCCTGCCTGGCTTTCATCTTCCTAATGCTTCTATTCATGCCAGATTGGGAATTAAATGTTTTCCCCTGTAGCTATTTCTTTACACCTAGCAAACTTTAAATGTTGTATGTTGACTGTCAGACTCAGTTCTGCTACAAAAGAAAAGGTGCTGACAATGAAAACTTGCTTAAAAGCTGTTAGTGAACCAAAATACAAAGGGGGCTACAGCTAACTCAAAGTTCTGAAGATGGGTATAAAAGAAAGGCCTTGAAATGGAAAGCTCTCCACACAAAAGAGATCAACAAGAGAGAATTGACTTTGTTTTGAGCATGGAAATAGGAGGAAATATCACAGGGTGTTCTCAAAAATAGTGATGTCAGCTAAGGAAATCACATTCTTTGGATTTGTCATTAAGAAACTAGAGGATAAAAGCACAGTGAGCACAAATATTTTTCTTACGTACTGCATGACTAACTAGTGACATCCACTGCCATGATACAAGAGCTTTGTAAGATTAAAATACAACCACGTGCATGGCTATTTGAACGGGCCAATTTCCAAGTCCCTCTCTGCTGATGGAAGTGAGGAGGGAGCTCCCGGGGCTCTCTCTGATGTCACACCCGTGTCTCACCTGTCCCTGTACCTGCACACCTACAGATGTGACAACCCACGTGCTTCCCTTAAAGAGGGCACTCCACACTGAGGGGCAGTGCCCACCTGCAGGAAAAACTCATCAAGAAATGAGAACAGCATCGGATTCCGACTCTACAGCTAGCACCCCTCTTTCTCTTCTGAGGTTTTAAGCACAAAATGTTTAACTCTTCCACAATGGAAAAGGACAACAGGAAGCAAATCAGCGGTATTGCAGTATTTTTCAAATTTCCAAAATTTGAAATCCCTTGAAATGTAAACATGCAATTTGCAACATCAATGGAAAGCAAATAACATGTTTTTTTTTTTCTTTTAAGTAAAATCCTTACCTTACTTTACCCCAATCTAACATTTTTAGGCATTAATAAGTTCTGAAGGATAAAAAAAAGATCATTGCTGCTTATTTCATTATCACTGATCAATCACAATTGGCATGAAACTGTTTTCATGTTTAAAAACACTGACCACGTTAACTTTACACTAATTAAAAATTTACTGCAGCAAAATCCTAGGGAAATCACTAATACAGTCAAATGAGGGCACAGACCTACTGTGCCTGCACAATAGTGTCTTTCAAATTAAATATTACCAGCCTTTTCACACTTCCTTTTGAAAGAATGGAGCAACGCTGTAATTAGGACGTGCTAACTAAAATGTTTGTGCAGTTTAACCTTTTAAATGAAAAACATGACTGCACTTGACAGATGCAGGCTGTGCCTGCATTTCCCATTTCCCCCGGAGCCCAGCCCCTCCTGCGCACAGCCAGCCATCCGCGGAGTGCAACACGAGCCGCTCGCCCTCCGATTTACACATCACACGGGTGAGCACGCTCAGGAAAACAAGCTAAAATGAGCACACTCTTACAAGTTTCTTTAATTAACATTTTGATTAACAGCTGCCAATTTATCTAAGGGGCTGACAAGACTGCAATCGGCTGTCTATCGTTTGATTGCCTTTTTTTTTTTTTTATTTTTTTTTTTCACTCTTGCCAGTCTCCCCATCTGAGCTGTGGCTTCTGGGGATTTTCAGGTTTCCGCAGGCAATCAACTCAAAGCAGCGTCTGGCCCCGCCGGGCAGTGCCTCTGCCCGGCCTGCAGCTCTGAGGATCAGAGCTCCGGGCTTTGTCCCTGTCCGTGGCCAGCTCGCTGCCCGCCCGCGTTTGGAGCCGTGCCAGACGGCTCCGGTGACATTTCAGAAGGGCTCACGGGGCCGCCTGCAGTGTTTAATCCCTCGCTGTGGGATTTTCCACAGAGCTGGCCGAGGCCCGCGGCCCCGCAGGCAGTGCCGCCGGCCACATCCGGGCCGGCCTCGGAGCTCCGGGCCGGCCTCGGGAGCTCCGGGCCGGCCTCGGGAGCTCCGGGCCGGCCTCGGGAGCTCCGGGCCGGCCTCGGGAGCTCCGGGCTGGCCTCGGAGCTCCGGGCCGGCCTCGGGAGCTCCGGGCCGGCCTCGGGAGCTCCGGGCCGGCCTCGGGCACACGCCGGGCTGGCCTCGGGAGCTCCGGGCCGGCCTCGGGAGCTCCGGGCCGGCCTCGGGAGCTCCGGGCCGGCCTCGGGAGCTCCGGGCCGGCCTCGGCACCCCGCGGCCACCAGTGCCCCCAGACCCCTGCCCGGCCCCGGCTTCACCCGCAAAGCTGCTGCCAGCCACGCTGGGGGTGGCACCGGCACCGCTCAGACACAGCCACGGCGCCAGGCTCCGTGGATGCTCTGGCGATTCCCACGGAGAGCTGCCAGGCCTTGCCAGCGGCTCCAGGACAATTTCTCCAGCAAACGTGCCTGTCACCAGCCACCCCCACCTCGGGTGACATGGCCCAGCCTGGGGGCACCCACCACCCCCAGAGCTGCAGCTCCCCGGGTGCCGGTGCTCTGAGGGACACAACCCCTGCCGCCCTGGCAGATACTCCTGCTGTGCTTTTCCAGCAGCAAAAATCCACTCCAGTTCAGCTTCCAGACGTGTTCCACATCCTAAGTCCCCATGCTTTGAGGTCTGACTGTCAAGGTCTGATTTCCACCCAAAGCCAGCACATGGACAGTAAAATCTAATTTTTACCAAATGATTGATTTCTGGACCATTTCCTAAGTAATCGCTTATAAAAATTACAGCATATCTGCTGACAGAAGGAATAGGAAAAACCAGTTTGTGGCTTTTGCTCGTATTTTAAGTTACCATAATCAAAGCTGAAATTTTTGGTCTTCCCTCACTTATCAGATTACACACAAATTCATTTTTAAAACCAAGCAAATTACTTTTTCACTAAAATAAGAAGTTTGCCAAGAAGACAGGCAGCTGGCTTGTACAAACACCTTTGTGTATTAGCATCAGTGTGTTATAATACTACTTTTCTTCATTAAGAAGGTTTAAACAGAAGAAGGGAGTACTATTTCAGCAGACTAGGCTTTTTTAGGGTTGGGGTTTTTTTTTTTTATTTAAAGAAACTTGCAGAAACCTGGAGGTTTACTGCTCTCATTACCAAGCTTAGAAATCAATACTAAATCCTAAACCACAGATACTAAATACTAATGTTCCCATGTCTATGCACTCAGAATATTAGACAACAACTAGCTCCTCTGTGGCTCCAAATTTCAAGAAGTTGACAGCTCATGTCACCTACCCATTAATTGTTAATGACAACGGAGGAATACAAAGACATTTCCTTGGATTATGCTCTTTTTGAAACACTACTCCTTCCACCACTAAAATTAGTACCAGAGGCATGCATGTTTTTGGAGGATTTGTTTCTACTGTACACTCCTCTACTTCACGCTCGTAATTAAAAGTGGGTAAGTCTCCAACAGATTTTAGTGGTTCACAAAATTCTTGACTTCAAAATACTATGTGGGGAACCAGCACTGATGTATTTGCTAGAAACTAGAATTCCTAGTCTTTGATTTGGCCCATTCTTATTTTAAGGACAAGAAGGCAAATAAGTTTTATTCTGTTGCTTGTTCCACAAATAAACTGACCAAGACCAGGCAATGTAATTCCCACACGGAACAATGCAGAAAGCTGTCTTCCTTCTGGGTAAGAGTGAGGACAAAGAACCCAACTGCTAAGAAACCCCAGCAGCTGGGCATCAAGGCAGGAGCTGGAATGGAAGGGAGAGGCATGACGGGACACTCACACAGGGAGAGAGCAGCCTGGGCCCACGGGAAGGCACACAATAGCCCAGAGAATACAATGGGATTTTTTGCCTCCTTATGTTCTAGCAGGAGCATATATGCCAACTGCCTCGATCCAGGCATTTTTACCTACTATTTTCCAATGTCTAAAGGCTTCTGAGTAACATTATGCAGTAAATATTCATAAGGTTTCACCTTGAAATGCATTGTGCATATGGCACAGTGAAATCATGTGCTGCCAGTGTACTGTGACAAATGCAAAAGTAATTTTACTTAATGTAATAAAAGCAATCCATTATATAAGGCAATGAAATTAGTAAGTTCTTTTCCTGGTACTAAATATTGCAAGAGGTCCTATTTTCTATCAACAATACTTGAAGCCATTGAATAAAATCCCCAAAACATCAACAACATTAGATTCAATATAAACACTCATACCATCAGTTAATACCTGTGTTCAGAAGGCTAAAATTAACCCTGCAAGCTGTGATAATGCACTGTGCAGATCCATACACAGAGAACACCCACCTGCACACTCTGCTCGCTCCCAGGGAACGAAGCTGCAGAGAGGAGACTCCTGCTCTGGCTTCAGGACAGTGCAGCAGGGAGAGAAGCAGTTTGATTTGAATCACTGCAGAGAACCCCATTTCCAGGTCTTGGTGTTACACAATCACCCAAGAAGGACAACTTGAACTGTGCCAAAACCATTGCAATAGAAGAAAGTTTGCTTCCTACCATTCCAGATAAAGTACAGCATCAACCCCCCCCCTTTTTTTTTTATTTTCTCACTGAACACATGAAACACAAAAAGGTATTTATATAATTTGTGATGCTATCACTACACACACACAGAGTAGCTCCCTTGTATGAATGAGTACTGCAGAATGTCAAGAAACTGAAAACAAACAAACAAGAATAAAACTGGGGGAATGGAGAGAATCCAGAAGTTGAAGTATCCTGAACATTTTGCATTGCCAGGAAAATTGATTTTAAGAATAAAAATTCTCCAGCCAGTCTTTTACTAGCATTTCTTGTCTGGTTTTGTGAAGTGAGATAAATGCAGCTCTATCACATCTCCTTCCACTTGTCTATATTACAGTGGTCTGTATTTCAAAATTAGGCTGACTGTCGTAAAACTGAAGAGCTGGATTTGAGATGGTGTCCTCCCAACCCCTGCTGGGAGATGTTCTGAAGATACTGGTGTTTATCATTAACAATAAAAGCAGCATTCACACAGCAAAGGTAGGACTTCTTTGGTACTGTTACAGAAGGAAGGCAGGAAGATCTTTGCTGGCTGGACACCACGAGCACATTCCAGCCCAGTCGTGCACATGTCTTATTAAATTGGTCAGAAAAAAAAAACAGAAAAAACAAAAAGCAAAACACGACATGACATGAAAACTGAAGCTATGTCAGTGCACAGAGCAGGAGGTGCAGCAGTAGGAGAGTGATGGCAAAACACACAGGACAAAACCACAGACAACTAGGCTTCACTGTCTTCACCACATATTAAGACTCACTTATCCTTTCTCAAAAATTCAGCAAACTCAAGCACCAATTTCACAACCACTTTAAACCGGCTGCTGCGAGCTAATACTGCCACAGGCAAAAAGCATTCCTGCCCTCTCCCCCAATCCTGACCACTCAGTCTGAGCCTCTGCACCATCTGCTCTGTCCACAACAAAGAGCAGAGCCATCCGCTCAAAGGGCTGACAGTGTCACAAACCAAATGCCTGCTTGTGCCAAAGCTGGCAGTGAACTGAGCGAGGACTAGCAAGAATTAAACTGTGACTTGACCCCAGGGAGAGGGCTGCAGGCGTAAGAACTGGGCACAGAAACGAACTGCGTTGTGAGCTGCAGTAACGACAAGTGTGCCAGCTCCTAGAAGCTTTGAGGGGTACATGGAAAAAAATCAGACTTCCAAGGAATTTCATCTGATTGATATCAACAGTGCATAAGCTGGGCTTGCTTACACTGCAGCCTGCTTATGTTTACATTTAGTACTCTCTAAGATGATTTTGTTGTAAATATTTTGCTTTAAAGAGATTGTTTGGTTACTGGCTACTATTATTATTCTTCCTGGAAGGAAGAGAATAATGGGCCTTGAGCCAACATCAAACATCTGAAAGTTGATCAATTGAGGACTCCAGCATGGTTACTTAGAAAATCAACTTTGCTGCTATGGGGTGTGCATGGAAAGAACCCCTCGATTTGCTACATGACACCACACAGCCAGCCTGAGTAAAAAAGAAGCAAAATTTTTAAAAAGTAGTGCTACTGTGTTGTATTTGGAAACAAGTGCTCTGAAGTACCAGAATGAATTAAATTCCCAGAACCACAAGGCAATGCATTTTGAAATACGTGGATTTTTTTTTTTCTCTAGCAGCTGCCACTTTGGAGAGTGTTTTACATGCTGCAGAACAAAACAAATATATTGGGCAAGATTACTGGTTTTGATGTTTTCTTTTCCAAGTAAGCAAGCTTAGAAGTTCCTCAGGTTTCAGAAAACTGGAGCGAGTCCAAAATAAAATAGATGACTTAGTACAGAGGAACAACTTGACAGGCTTGTTGGTGCACAATCAAGTGACAGCATTTTATGCCTTAGTATCAACTCCACTTACACAACATGCTTGTTTACACCAGAAATACAAAATATAACTGCTACTCATGCAGCACATGTGTACACATAGAATGAAGTTTCTGTACAGAATTGTGTCATTTCCAGGGACTAAAATCAGTAAAGGACATTGAGTCCATTAGATTTCAAGTGTACAGCCACAGCTATTGTGAATCTCTGCCACCTGGACAACGGGGACAGGGCAGAGGAAATAGCAAAGAGTTCAGGAGCTCTGCAGGGCTTTCACCACATCCTAACTATCTGCCAACTCCAGCCATCCTAGTATGTTCTTGTAATCACAGAAAAAGAAGATAAGTATGGACCAAAAGGTCAGTGCCCATCCTCAATCTGAAGAGAGACAACTCCTACAGCGATACAAACTTGGCACTGACCAGTTCCTAGGTGTCATTTTCAGTCTATGGCAAGCAAGATGTGAGCATCAAGCCTTGCAATACCACACACATATATAAGTTTATATAATTTCTATGGCTATTAAAGCACTCCCAGGTATTTTTAGAAGCTAGCTGGTAGATTGCTTTGTGACCCACATGATGACCTTTGGTACATGTCCACTGTGATGGGGAGGGGACTGAACTGTAGCAGTTTAAAAACCTTTCCTCTGACCTTAGGGGCCAGGAGAGAGCCAGTGTGGCATTTTTCCAGGCATATACATGGTTACATGTAGCTTGTCAGAGGCTGCAAGCCAAAATGAAACTGAAGAAAATGAGTGCAAGCTCATGCCACTGATGAGCAGGGCCAGAGTTTTTACAGAATACTGTAGGGCTTCTCATTATAATCTAGAAAAGTGAAAGAAGTAAAAACAATTACTTCATGAAGCCCACCCTAATACAACAGAAACCAAAATGTTTAAGAACTCAGGTAACAACTTCAGCCATGCAGTAACAAAAGAAACACAGCCGATTTTCCTCTTAGCAAGAAGAGCCATGAATTCCATGTGAGTACCATATGTACCATCACACAGTGATGAACAGCTCTTAAAACTCCCAGTGTACATCACATAAAAATGACAGCTCCAACCCAGCTCTACAGATAATCTACAAACATCGGAAAGTTTTAGGCTCAAAGGTGGAAGGGTGCCCTGAAAGGGGCACACCTTCTACCTAATGCAGAGAATTCACCACAATGCTCCACAGAAAGCAGGGCTTTTCCAAGAGCCAGACATGACAAACAGGTTCTTTGCAACCTGCAGGGTCACACAGGGAGGACATAGCACAAAACTGCTCCTGGCCTGGCAGAGGGAGAAAATCCTGTGGGGTAAAAACATAAGAAGGTGATCTGGCTAAAAGAAAGAAGGCTTCCTTTTTGAAAGCTAATTCATATAGAATTGTAAATTAAAGGTTTTCTGACTTGCCAAACAACAAGGAAAAACTCAGGTAGGAACTGCTTCAACCCTGCAGGAGCCTGGTCTAATTGCATCCTTTACAAAGCAGTACAGAGGGAGAGAGTCATACCAACCTGGGCAACTCGTTATTGAGGGAAGAGAGAACAGAAAATAGGACAAGAATCTCTTGACAGTGGTCCTTCTTTCTTTAATGCAACTTGGTGAAACAAAACAAGATTGCTGCCTTTATGGCCAGCAGCACTCTGACACAGCAGAACTTGCATAAGGCACAAATGTTTTTCCTACATTTTTTGGTATTGTTGAAAAGATTAACCTGCTTCCCAGCTGCACAGCAACTGCAGGAATATTTACACAAATTAGAGTAAAAATAATTATTTTCTATACAAACACTACATGACATATTTGTTTCATCAATTAGGAGATAATAAGGTTTGGAAGTACTTTGGCTGTTACTGCCTGAGATAGCTAATGACGGCCTATTAGACAATAATATTATTACAAACTTACATAAAATTACATATAATACTTATCTATTCCTGTTTATTTTCTACATTTTAAAAAGGTATTTTAACTGATCCATACTGTTATGGAGCTCTCACAGAGTTGGATAATGCAAGAGCTAATCAAAGACTGCTACTGAAAAGCTGTTTGAATATTTGTTACAGGTAGACACAACACACCACTTAGAAATCTGAATTGCCTTCCAGGCCATTTACATTACTTGGATATAATTATTTAGTGTTAAACTGAATTAAGCCTAATGAGAAGCTTAAAAGGTGGCATTAATTGTGTTATTTTGAAAGTGAATTTGACCCTGCAGTTATTTTTTTAACTTAAAAAAAAGCCATGTGGTTATTGATTGCTCTTGATCAATAAATTTACAGGTTTCATTGTATAGAAAGTGTTATACACTCCCTCTTCTGGTTGTATCTTAAAAACACAGTTTTCTAGACTTAAAGTGTATCATGTTAGTTTTTAAGTGTATCATATTGCTTGGAAGAAAAAAAACCCCTCAAGGCAGTATAATGTTTCTTTCTAAAAAGCCAGCAAACTGGTGATCAAAACCAAATAATTAACAGGTGAAAACTACATAATGCCCAACTAAAGTAAATAGCAGCTACTTTTTAGCTGTGTCTAAAACCAAAATGTTACAGATTTCTTTTTATTTGGTAAGAAATATACTGTCCCAAGTCTTTCCAAAAGCTTGACTCATGCCTAATGCCTGGTTACCATTCAGTGCACTATTGCTGTAGGTGAGAATATAGATTTTAAAATGACGCCTACTTTTCCAGAGGTGGCAGGTGAAGTTCCTACAAAACATTGTTTTTATGGTGGTCTAGCATGGATAACTTTTTTCCACCTAGCACACTACACCTCATCTTCTCTGGGGGTCATTCTTCTAATAGCAAAAGCTGCTGAAGGCTACACATACATCTTACTGTCTAAAAAAAATATTATTCACACTATAGAAAATGAGAATTGTGGAATAACATTAAGAAGTCCAAACATAAACAGTAAAAGGAATGCAAAAGAAATCAAAGATGAACTATTACTAAGTGCACACACATGCATATATCCATCTCTTCCCTTGATGTTCAGTGCCTGATAAAGCCAGGAGACGTCTCAAGTAGGATACATTCTTGTTGCCATTACCCCTCACCAAAATGTGCAAAATCCAAGAACATCACAGCATTACACAAACCACATTAATAGTATTGCTGCCAAAATACTGAGAGAGGAAAAACTTGTGAAAAAGCTTTTGTTTGTTTTGCCCTGTTTAGCCTCTCCTCCTTTCTACCACTTTACCCCTTGTTACAGAGTAATAAAACCAGCACTGTGTCTACTTCAATCTCCCTCCTCCAAGGCAATTTTGTTCTACTTTCCTTAATTCGCTTCCTCCTTATTGTCTCCATCTACTTCTTTTTATATGTATTTTACTCAATTTCTTTGTTTAACATTTCTCTTTTTAGGTGTTCCCTGGTGTCCTCTCTTCCCCCTCCTCGGACACACACACAGACTGCAAACCACTTAATTCCAGCTGTGCTGAGGCAGCCCTGCCAAAGCTGGGCACCACTGTCCCAGGCAGGTGCTGCACAGCCAGCCGTACTGGGTGCACTGGTATCTTTGCAAGAAGTATTGTACATGACGGTAACTGATGGGATTTCCTGTCTGACCTATGAAGTTGTGCTTGCAGAGAAAGAGACCATCCCAAACACAGCAGCTATTCAAGAGTCAGATGCTGAGAGGAGAGGGTACAGTCTGTGCAACTGGAAACTATGTACTTCCATGGGGGGGGGGGGGGAAATAGGCAAAAAAACAACCAAAAATTATTTTCTTCATGACAGTTCAATACTCAAAACAATTTTACAAGCTTCCCAGAATACTCCTCCCTGGAATCACAAAGCACTGTGGTATTCACTGAGGTTTGCAGTTCTTGGAATAATCTAGACAGTTCATGAGAACTCACTTCTCCCCAAAAAACAAATGAGAAAGTCCTTATAAATAATTCATCTGCATGTGGTTAGCTTTTGAAATTAAACTACTACTAACCCCACCCTCCAACACCAAGTTTGTATCTCCATGGCTCTGGCACATTCCCATCTCTCTAGAACAGTAGAAATTTGTCTCTTTTTTACTTCAACTGAGGCTACTTCCACCTCCCCAGCTCTTAAGCAGGTTGCAGCTTCGTTCTCCTGCCCCCGGCTTAGGGCAGTGTGCCAGACCCTGCGTGCCCATAGCCTGTCCTCAGTGTGTGCCACCTCCCCTGGCTGCGCTCCAGCCTGGAGGAGTGGCTTAGGCAGCAGAAAGAACCCTTTTAGCTGTGAAGGAAACCTTCCAAGGATGTGGATCACGTAAGCTGATGCAGAATGGCCTTCCCTGATCCTGGTGGCTGGGAGAGCTGTATCCAGCTCCACGCGCCGTTTCCTCTCACAAAATGAGTTCTAAGTGATGTAACTCAGCCTTGATTCTAGATTGGTTAAGTCCTCTCATTGTCAGTCATTTCTAATTGTAGACCTGATGCAACTATCCTACCTGGCTGCTTTCAAAGTGAAGCTGTAGTCATGTACACTCAATAGCAACTTCTTATTGGAATCACTTGTTCTCTTTAGATCTTATTCCAATCTATTGATGAATATGCTTTCTCCCTCTTGCTGAACTACTGTTTCTGTGATAGTGAACATGGCACTGCTTCTTCTTTTCCCACAAAGATAAAATATTTGTTTTTCTTTCTTTCTACTTGTTCTTCCCCATCAACATTTGTTTTGAAAAGAGAGCAGTCAGTCCCAGTGTCCAAGCAAATACCCAGCAAGGAGAACTTTATAAAGGAGCAGGGTTCTCATGGAACCCTTGCATAATTTTGTATGTTAGACCAGTTTAAAATATTTTTAACATTTAAGTAAGAACAGAATAACAAGAATATACTCTCTCTTCAATACTAAACCAAAGGATTTTTTAAAACCAAAGTATTTTTTAAAGCCAATATTAAACCAAAAGGACTTTTGCACCTAGGTCTTCTGCTATGGCAGAACAGCATAAAATTAATTTCATATTAACTAAAGGCAAGAGCCTAAAGCACACCAAGCGCTTGAAGTTTGTAGTGTTTTAGTACACACAGTGCTGTAGAGAGAATAACATGAGTTACATGATAAGAAGTAAACTGAATAATCAGTATCTTCTAAATAGGAAGCTGAACATCAACTTTTTCCTTAGCTGATACTTAAAAATTGCTTTATGTCTTCAACCAGAGTTTGACAAACTCACATACCCACAAAAAAGGAGGAAGTTGTACTAGAAAACTGCCATCAACTTCTCAGACTCCCTGTGCTTTCATGTAATAAACCAAGACCACAGCCATTCTGTGTACAAAAATAATCTTCTGCATGTGAACAGTCTGTGATGGTACAAGTAACCACAGCACCAAACTCCACCACTCTGTAAAATCTGCATGGCACATTTGGTATTCAGCTAATGGCTTGGGGGTGCAAAATTCAAAGCTCAAAATATGTTTACAGAGTTTCTTTCCACATTATAATAATTTCTTATTTAATGATGCCTTATTTAAAAATGACTAAATGACTAAAACTTTTCTTTTCCTTCTGAAACGAATCCTGTGCTGACCTCTGAGCATATTCCCTGCTATATGCCAAGACGATTCTTGCAAAAGCTACAGAATTTCACAAATTTCAACTAAGAAATTAGACTAGTTGTTGCTGGACCCACAGATTAAGATCCAGCTGCTGGAACTTGGACTGTGTGAACTACTGTGGGAGGACTGTGCATTCAAACAGAAGCTGCCAATGATAATTTGTTAAAACATATACATTAACTGGAGCCATAATATGCCAAATGCCACCTGTGCATGTTTGGCAATATGCTTGGCAGATTGCTCCAGCACATCTGTGACATACCACAGAATATTCAGGTTTATTTTTGTTGTTTGACTTCTACAGAAGATCACTGATATCCAAGAAAATTCTTACAATTTATAAAAAACCTTTTCACACTGCTTTAAAAAGACTTTAGTGAACACTGGACATTAATCACTGAAACAAATTGCTTGCTGCCAAAAGTATGCAGGCCATAATGAAGGCTTAGCCCTCCAAAATGAAGATGAGCTCAAGCAATCTCCCATGAGGAGAAAAAAAAAAAAAAAAAAAAAAAAAAACCAAACACACTCAAAAAAAAAAAATACCCCAACCAACCCAAAAACCAAGCAACAATAACCCAATGGCTTTGGAACAAGATTCAGTACATTCCTTTCTTTTCTTATCAGCTTCAAATGCTGCCTTGTACAGACACTTTGACTTTGTAATCCATGAATCCATGCTGAACACACTCTCTTATTCTACCCCAAACAAGCAATACATACCCAACCACTTAAAAACATTAAATACTGACAGATCTTTCAGAACAATTCGCTGCTGCCAAATTTAACAAAAATACAGTAGGAGAAATTTATATTGAATTCATAGTGCGAGAAGAACCCAAACATGTAACACTGCAGGGACTGTAATACTCAAGTTATGTATGATACACATCCAAAATACATCAGCACACCAACAGAGATCGTTAACAGATCATTTTTCTCAATTAAAGTCACAAGTATCACCTGCTCTCTCTGAATCCAGGCACTTAACACCAACACACAAAAAAAAAAAACCTTTAGGACTGTTGGAGACCTGCGAATGGAAGGTGAGTGTGGGCCCTGGCTGAGGGAGGAAGGACCTTGGTTATGCAGTCAGATGAAGGAGAATCACAAAAGACAACAGACTCAGAAGATGGACCCAATTAACCAGCAAACATCTCTTTCTCTACTGCCAGCATCTGCCCTCCAAGTAAAAGGTTGTGTGATGCTCTATTGCAATTCCACAACCTCCTAGAAACCACAACAGATGATGGGCATATCTGTATAATAACCCCACTTCTGATTCATAGACTTCAGGTTTAAACCTGCACTGATTGGAAACCAAAATGTTTAAGCAATTTCCCATCAGCTCTCAGGACAGCAGCAGCAGGCAAAGCTCACGGTGGTTGCTCACCTTTGCCACTGTGCCAAACCCATGGAAGTTAATCAAAACACTTGACATGGCTTTTCAGTGACTCAACAGCCCGACGTACTATCATCATCTCTTTCCAACATGTACTATATTCATGGTTTTCACAATCACTACATGAGTCACGGGCACTCTCAGTGTAAGTTTACAGGTAGCTTCATTATTATTGCTGAGAGTTTAACTCTACTTTGTATTCATGGAAACTAAGGCACAGAGGGAAAAAAAATCTCTGAAAAAAAAAAAAGAAAAGGAAAGTTAAAAGGAAGAAACCCCACACATCTCTATCCTGATGCTACTTTCACACTGCTGAGCTCTCTTTTAGCCACACAGCAGCCCAGCCAGGGCAAAGAGGCAGCTCTCATTAGCCAGGAGGCTGATAACCACAGGGAGATGAGATAAACCTGTGGAACAGCTGAAATGCCAACAAAAGGTCACACAGCCTGAAAACCACGGCACTTCAGGGCTTCCACGAACAACCTGAAATAACTGTCACGATGGCTTCCTCAAAGAGCAACCTTTGGGTGCAGCACAAGAACTGTATCTAACATGTCTCTGGGGAGAAAAGAATGGAAATCAAAGGGAGACTGGCACATCCCGCTGTCCTGAGGAGCGTGACAGCTGGCACACGATCATCCAGCGTGTAGAGAAATACTCCTGGAGAAAAACACTTTCTGGGAATAGGTCATCATGATGAGTGATCCCAGGTGCTTCACCCACAAGACTCAGTGCCTGAACATTTTGTCTTGTTTCCATCTTTCACCTCTGA
The DNA here is from genome assembly GCF_031753505.1 of Anomalospiza imberbis. Classification (NCBI taxonomy): domain Eukaryota; kingdom Metazoa; phylum Chordata; class Aves; order Passeriformes; family Viduidae; genus Anomalospiza; species Anomalospiza imberbis. The sequence continues at coordinate 16,231,203 of NC_089691.1, read as the reverse complement.
ACTGATCTTGACTCATCCAAGGAAGATGCTGATAGCACGAAAGTGTAGCCATTCACAAAGCAACAGCAGGAACAGGAGCAATAAAGGGCTGCAGTCACTTGCCTAGCCCCTCAAATGAAAACATCTGTGATCTGACAGAACAGAGGATTTGTCTTGAAACAACTTTTCCTTGGCTGGCTGGCTCCTGCCACACCATGCCCCCAGCAGTGCTGCCACCCTAAGCCAAGGGGCTAAAGCCATTGCACTGCCCTGCCAGCCAGCTATTGTACACAGGCTAGAAGGAATGCCACAAGCTGACTTCAGATATCTCATTATATTAGACTGCTCTTAAAAACAAACCTGCAGGTGGTGTTATGTGTACCAACTTTACAAACCAAGCATAGTACATATACCAACACCACTGAATAAATTACTAAAATGGAAATTCATAGCCCAAACACATGCTTGGATTGCATAAAAAAGTAGAATTAAATTTTATATTAGTATCTTTCCTAGTCAAATGCATGAAATACAAAAGAATCAGTTATATAAACAAATTTGTCATTTGCATCAATAAAGTACTTTACTAAAAATGTGACATATTCTAATTAATAAAGTTACATTTGATTTATTTCTGACTACTTATGGTCCAGAGAAAAAACCCAGCATATGTCCTGCAAAGCACTTTCAGCCTACCTAGTTAAGTAGTTTATCACAAATATGCTTTGAAAGAAAGTAATTAGCTCATTAGATTTAATAATAGCTTGTTTAGCTTTCCTTTGACAAAAGTGACATTTTAACAGAGCATATTCTACTACTTCAGAAAACAAAATTTCACATGACAAATTTCAAAAAACACCAAGTACAGCAACACACACAACCAGGAGCTATAGAATATTTTAAGAGATTAATACTTCTCTGGCAACAATTAAAAATAAAAGACCCTAAGAGCATAACAAAAAGATACATCGATGTACTGCAAATTTTCAGAGTTTTTCAATCCCTGAAATCATACCATCAATAAAAAACTTAATTCAGGGTAAATGTACTGTGGTGAATCCAAAGGGTGCTTTACTTTCTTGTTATCATGATAACACACTTTTTCTTTTAAAATAACCATGCATTTTGAGGACTTCAGCAATTTCCTTCTCATGAGTTATACAGTGTTAAAAAAAAAATAGATCATTGTCTGGTAATCAATCACTTGCCATATTATCAGCTTTCATATTTAATTTTCTAAATTAAGGGACAACTGTGGCTTTGAGAACTAGTGCTACACAAAATCACCAAGTCGGCCTTCTTACCTTTCTGAGGCTATTAGATTGGCAAACTAAGGTCCTTTAATGATGTTCACCCCACCCAAGCCTGTTTTTCTCATCAGAATGACCCCGCCTGTTTCCTCTGCACGCCACAGCCCACGCCAAGACTCTTCATTGTTCAGAACGAGCTTAAGAAACACTAAGAATAACCTCATCGTTTCTATCTGCTCCTTCTACGCTTCTCCTAAAGCATGAATCTGCCACTGATGTAAGGCTTGTATTGGAGAAATTTTCACATTTAGAAATCACACTTCCACAAAGTGATCCAGAATGGAAACATTATGTTAGTATTTATTACCACTTTTAAAAATACTTTCCATACCTTCAGTTTGCAGTTCCCTGTTCACTCTGTGCCTTTTAAATTGCAAACAGTGCTTACAGAAGAGCTGGAATTAACTTCACGTAACAAGTCTAACAGCAGTACAAGCAGCATTACAACATGCCATCTTTCCATGGCCATGCTCAAGACACAATGCTGCACCTATTCAGCTCCTGAGCTGCTCCTGCCACCTGTCCATAAGGACAAACACAATGCTGCTTCCTACCAGACACCTGTTTGTCAGACAGTGTTTGGAAATCACCTGCTCATTTCATAAAGACAACCTTAAGTGTCTGCAGCTATCCACAGTTCTCCATCACTACAATATTACTGACCTCAAGATGGAATATTCAATATGCCATCACTCAGAACTCTGTATCATCCAGTCCTCCCCCATAAATTTATTTTTAGCTGTCAGAATCAGTTTAATATGATATTTTAGAAGGAGTTATTGGACATCTTAAGTTGATATTCTGTGACATGTGAGGAATCTCACTGGCAAGGGGTAGACTTGCTCTTGGCTAGTAAAAAGGCTTACAGCAACCAGAGCAAGAAAAGCAAGATGGCCTTTTCTTCTTCTGGTTCCCAACAGCTCTGGAGACTTATATCCACAAACCATGAGTTTAAAAAAAATTATTAGTACAGCCATCCACAGAATCACAAGCAAACGATTAAGAATTATGACACAAAACCTATTCAGGTTATTTTCTGAGTCACGCTGTGTGACACAACTGCAGGATCAGGATCCAGCAGCAAGGGTAGGACTATAATCCATAAGGCAATATAACACAAAGCCAAGTTAGAGGGAGAAAGGATAAGAAGTTCACCCTCTGCACAGTCCAGAAAGGCCCTTCTCCAGTCTCAAGGAAGCAGAAGCGAGCATATCTTTTCTTGCCAAAGCATTGGATTATTGAAGATGTATGAAAGCTTAGCCCTTTTTCTCCACACTAGAGGAGGTTCCCTGCCCATACCCAGCTCGTATCCCTATAAACACCAAGCCAACCAGTAGGGGCACTAGCCTAGAAAAAAGAGAGTGTACATGCACACACAGGGACACAGGACTACTTCAGAAGATGCTTTGTCCGTCATGTTTATTAGGAGTTGGTCAGAAAACACCTCATGAGTTTCTTAAGAAACAAAAACCTGAATTCCAAAAAACCTCCTATCCAAATATTGGCATTAACTTGTTTGAGGTTAACTTCTAGTCTTGAGAGGAGCATGGAAAAGCAGAACTGCCAACCACCCCAGGCAGGCTTGGAGGAAGTAACCAAGCACTTGAACTGGCACAGCACTTCACATTTTCTCAGTCCTCTCTAAATACTGGGCAACCAACACAACAAGAGCTTCTTTACATTGTTTATATACAAAACCACTGGACCAGTAAAACAAATACAAATTCGTAATTCTGAAAATAAATAAATAAGCTAACTGGCGATTGGAAGCTTACTATATTTTTTACAAATGTTCACTGTAAGTTTAGCTTTCAGTTCAAGTTCACACTGTACCAGAACCCATGTAAAAATAAGCTGTATAAATACACAAAGAGAAATGACACACAGAGACACAAACGCACTACACATATTGGCTGTGAAATACACTAGATATGTCATTTTGAAACTGAACTGTAGCTATGCAGAATTTCAAGAAGCATTAAAAAACTAAAAAGCACAAGATCTTTATGTAATTTCATTACAATGTATATAAAATGATTAAATACAGGTTATGTTCTTTGACATTTTTTGTAGTTTAATGATCTATTTACCATCAATTTAAAAAAAAATTGCCAGGCTTAATCCTGATTTAACCTCACCCTTAATTATTAAAAATAGTTAAGCACTTACCATAATGTGATTGAAATGCCTGTGGTTTTACGACCTGATTACAGTGGTTACACATCACCAAATAGAAATCATCATGAGCCGGGCAAAGACCAAATATTGGCATATCTAAAAACAAAAAGACAAAATGGCATCTCTCAGCTGCTGACAATTATAGAAAAACAGTTTAATTACAGAGCCATGACACTAGTGTTGAATCAAAATTTTAGAGACATTTGTATCAAATTTGAAAATGAGGGAAAAAAGAGCATATAATGCAATAGATAATTTTGTGCTGGAGTATTACAAAAGCAAAAAATCTTCCTACAAAGATAAACACAAAATGAGCGATTACTTGTAGAAAACATCTATTAGAAAACTGATTTAGGACTGATTATTTTATACCAGATGCAATAATGAAATAAAAAAAGACTGACTTCAATTGAGACAAACACAACATAAGAGGGGATGTTTTATGTATTCTGAAAGGGCTTTGGATTTAATTCCAATGTCATTAAATGAATTCAAAAGTGAACTTCATTTGCTATTTAATTTTTTTAAACCATTTTAAACACACAGTCATTCACCGGGCAGAATTACATGCCTAATGGTTTTATTTGTTTAACAGTGCATTATAGTCCAGCCATCTGCTGCCAGAGATCCACGGAACAGCTACACAGGAGACAGAACCAGAGATAACTGTATGTCAGAGCATGTGTGGATTGCAGAGATAACACACATACTTGGAGACTTTTACAAACAAAATTAGTTTCTACAATTTTACTTGGAAGAATACAGTTTGTTAAGAATATATTTAACAGTTATAACTGCATTCAGAGACTACTGGAGCAATAAATGCAGCATTCACTACAAAACTTAAAGGTATATTACATTTATATAACTAAAAATGTTATTCAATCATTAAAAGACAAAAAACCAAAAAGTGCAAACATAATATGTGGCTAAGGATCTGTAACACTATTTAATGATTAAAAATTGACATAAGCAAACTTATTTTCTTATAAAAACCCTCAAGTAATAGATTTATCTTAATAGAAACTTAGAAAATAAGCTAAACTTGTTTACTCTTGTGCTAGAACTGACCCCAGAGTTTTGTTTTACAGCTACTAATTTGCCTATGTATACTTTTAGCAACATCCACTGCTTTGTTCATTAATAGAACAGCAATTATGAAATAAATTGAGTGTGTTGCACATTAAGTGTGCCATAATTCAAGGGAACTGCTCACAGAACGACACCATCAGCCCTGTCCACTTTGTTTCTCGCAGACAGAGAATATATCCACACCAAAACTACTTCCAGAATTACTATGTGCCTTCATCATCAAAAAATTAAATACTTTTATTTAAAAGACATAAGGTCTATCCCACATTTTCCACACATCTTGCTAGTGCTACATCAAAATTAAGCATGACACCTGCAATAACAGCCCCAACTGGATTTTGCAGTTGGATGCAAATGCAATGACCAAAGACATCCAACTTGGCTGAGATCACAGCTACCCTCACCTAAATCACAGACACCTTTTCACAACTGAGGTTACATCAAATAAACAATCTTTTTTGCAATTAAAGTAGCAACTCTTGCTTATTTATATATATGGTATTTATTGAAAAAAGCATGAAAACTTATGACACACCCAACTACTGCAAACCAGGCAAAATTAGTAAATATATGCTATGTGGGGAAAAAACCAGATAGGAATAATAAGCTTCTATTTTTCAACATCTACTTTCTGTGTTGTAATATCAAGCTATGTAAGAAAACAAGTATAAGCTTAAAAGTCATTGCTAATATTTCATGCAGGAGTATTCTCTTTGGGTATGCCCGTGTATCAGAGTTTATACACACAAGCAAATACTCCAGGGTCACTTTCACCTGAGTACCAATAGGCTGAGATGAATGGGACAGTAACAGCAGGCACTGCCTGGTATTTACATTGTTATCAGCCCACAGAGAGGCTACTCCTGTGTGCTGCGGGGTAAATCCACACCCTGGAACCTGTTCCCATAGCTGTACCTTTCATACTGTGCTGAATTCTCAGACTTCACACCAGCTTCTCTGAATGCAGGGGGAATCGTTAACAGGAGAGAAGGACTGCAAGATAAAGCCTTCCTTCACACCAGTCAGAGACACCACATCCCTGTGCCATCACTCTAAGAAACCTTCCATGAATATTTGCTGGCAATACAGAACTGCAATTTTAAATGGCAACTGAGAGAAATTGACAGAAATTGGTGTAAACAAAAGTGTTCTCCTAGTTCAGTTTGAGGATCCCAAGAACTTGGAATAATTTACAAAGGTCCTTTACGCAGTGAAACACCTTCAGTTTTAAAATCTTAGCTCCAAGTGACAGAAAGCAATGACAATGCCAGGAAATACACAAACTCACAAAGGACCATTCTAAGAGTAAAATCACTTGTCAAAGAGAAAAGAATTCGCTGCACACACAAAATCACAACCTGATTTCAAAGGAAGTCATGCACAAGACTCCAGTCAGATCACACAAATCAGTGCAAAAGATCTTGTACCCCACAGTGGTCTCCTACAGCACTGATATCAGAACATCATCTCAACATAACCAGTGAAGGAGTAGAAAAGGTTAGAGGCCTAAATGCAATTTAACAATGGCTTTGAAACTCTAAGGAGTTTGACCCAACTAAGATCATTTAAGGCAACTGGAAGAGACCAGAGTCCACACTTCCCAGCCCAGGAGTCTCATTTTCAGTCAGGAAAGCTCTCACATCTTTAATGTGCCTCATGTCATTAGCTGAGCAGAGCAAGAGCAGGTTTCAGGGAAATCTTACTTCTCTTTCTGTGTTCCAACAGGACAAATACCTATGTGGCACTGTTAGGGAGTGACAAATTAGACCATGAAAATTTTAGAGAACAACATACAGAACAGTTTAACAAAACTTACTATGTAAGTATGTACCAGGAGTAGGTGATGGATGCCCAATTTTTCTGTTCCCTGACAGCCATTTATGAAAGTTCACATCTATCGTGAAATTGGTATTCTAACATCTAATACTTTATACCTGATCCACTTCATGACATGCACCTTCTCTATTTAGAAGTCTAATGAAGTTTCTAGTATTTCACCAGTGTCATCTCAATGCACTGTTACTACAGGTTTGAAATAACTTTTTGAAATACTTCACTGTGTAAAGTCTGTGCCTCTCAAGGAAGAGCCTGGCAACCGTGATTCATATGCTCCTCTTTCAAAGCTGGGCTCATTTAACTCTCTCCATCTGGGAATATTTTTCAAGGTCAAGCTAAAAATTTAAATCAAGACCTCAAACTTCTCATGTATTTTTTCATAAACACAATATTCATTGTATCAACATACAGATACTATTATAAGTGCTGTTAGTTACATTAATTCTATTAACACCAGAAAGAGAAACAACTTTATTTACCTCCATAATAGGAAGCCTCTGGACACTGATCTCCAGAATTCACTTCTCCTTTCAAATGTAACTGAGTTTTTAAAAATACAATTTTAAATGATGCATTACTGCACTTTTTACCACGACCAGAACAAGCCCATGCCATATGCAATTCTGAGATAACTGCATCAGTTACTGACCATGTAATAAGGAAAATGCTTCTTCCTTGGAAAAGGTCAATGTAGCATCCTTTTCTAACAAAAAACAGAAAAAGCAATAATGGATAATTTGGCATACTGTACATCAAGTAAAATGGAGCTCAGCATGCCTCATCTGGAAAGTTTTCTTACACTGATCTGCCATCTCTTCTTCTTTGAAACACATTGTGGAAACACACAAACGATTGAATAATTTCTTAGTATTTCCAGCATTCCCTTTCAGGACAGCTACACTGAAGAAACTCATGCTCATTAAAACTAACTGTGCCTGCATACTCTCAGTCCCTCAATTCTATTACTTAATATCACACATAACAGAACACATAAAACAGGCTAAAACTACCTCAGAGAACAGGCCAGCAGCTTGCATATATTTACCCACTACATTTCAGTGACTACCACAGCTATGTATTTTAACTGGATTTTTCTTTTTTAACTCCCCAAATGTATCAAATTTCCTACAAATCTTGTTGTATCTTTTCAGACTGGGACCATTGCACATTCCACCTATCCTAGTCTTATAAGATAATAAGACAATATCCCTTCTAGAAATGAAATTACATTTCAACAAAAAAAGTGAGGTTAAGATCTTCTCCAGGACAGCAACTGCTGGAGGAATAGAGTAAAAGGCAGCCTGTGTGCAGAGACCAGAACACCACCTTCCTATTTGCCAGAAGTCTGCTCATTGCAATTCAAAGGAGGAGGAGAATGAAAACTGAATCAGAGGAAGAGAAAGCAAAACCACCAAGAGGTGACAGGGCAAAAAACTATCAAGGTTATGACAAAAGAATAGAAAATTTGATCAAAAAAAGCAAAAGGAGTACGTAAAAGCTCCAAAGAAATATTTCAAAGCCAGAACATTGCTAATGCTCGTTCTCCTGTATCCATTCTCAGCATAAACATCTGCTTATTAAGATTAGTTTTTAAAGTCCAAGCCTGATTTACAACTAAGATGTACATACTACTCACTACTAAGTGTAATTAGACAATGGACATTGTAGGCTGATGCCTGATGTGAACAGTAAAATGTTTTAGCTACAAAGATTCCACAGAACAGCATAACATGTCTTTACCACTATACCAACCTGGTTATACTTCCAGAAAAATTTTAATCACTATAGTTAATATCAGATGCATTAAAATCACAAAGCCCTACACTACTAAATTTGTACTGACAGCCCAGATATAACTCCCTATAATCTTTACAACCTCTCAAACACAGAATTTGTTTTTAGTGGAGTCTGATCCAAATCCACCTTAAGTAAATGTACCAACTTTTATCAATTTACTAGGTTTTACATTAAGACATCAGGGAACTGTTTCAAGTACTATATAAGGAAATTGTAAACAGATTCCATTATTTTGAAATGTTGCCAAAATCTGGATTATTTGAACTATTTACTTCACAGACCAAGTAAGTTTAAATTATGTCAACCAACAGCTATCTTGAATACATTTGCTCTGTACTAGTTGGGTTTTGTCTTCTCATTAGAAGGTAATTAGTCTTGATCATACTAAGGTAAAAAATATGCAAGTACACCTTGTTTTAACTTAACTAGTAGATCTCTTTCTCTACAGGCACACTTGTAGTAGAACTTCTATTTAAGATGACACAACTCTCCATTAACATCTGAAAATTTTTTGAAAAGGGGAGAAAACAGGACAGTTGTAGTAACAAAGTAGTTGACATCTTGGAGGAAAAGAAACTTTGTGATAACTCCCATAATTTGCTAGTAACACGTGTCTCAGGTACTGTCAGATCCTGATAAAGTAATAAAAATATTTCTATTATTTTACCCTTTATGGCTGTGGTGAACATGCAATTTGTACGTGAAAACAGACAAGACCTTCCAAATCACTATTTTTAAGAGTTTGTGATCTGAGGAAGAGGCACAAGGAGGGAGAAGGAAGGCAACTAACCAGCACTGAGGACCACATGAAACAGACTGTACCAAAACCAGGCACATTTCAGACAGAAAGCTCAGCTCTGTTACCACCAGACTTGGAGTCAGCCCAAAAAACTAAACTGCCAAGAAATCTGCACAGCAGGTAAGCAATAGATTCACTGCTGAATCTATTGCTGACATTAAGTGTCAATACCAAGTATTCTCCAGGCAGAAGGAGAATCTTGGCTGCAAAATGAGGCACCTACAAACAGCACTGCAATGTGTCTTAACTAACCTGGTTATCTTAAATAAAGCTCTTACTTATTTAATATAATTTAAAGCTAATTACTTATTTAAAGTAATATAGGCCCTTATTGTAACTGATGTGAATGTCTTATTAAAAAAAACTAAGTGAACCATGTTAGCGCCTCAAAACTTCCATTTCATACACAGATACTTCACTTTCTGCAACTAAACCATTATTTTCTAAACAATATCTTCCAAACTATTTTGGAGAAATACTCAAGTGCTTATCATTCACAAACAGATGTGTTTTTGTATACTTATCAATGCTGACGTAAAATTGACCTACTGCACTTTTTTTACTGTGCACCATGCAAGATGATAACAAAAGAAGAATATTTCTAGACAGATATTGTGAACAAAATGACTAAACCCATATAGAAATTAGAGCGCTCTGCTTTACACAAGTTTTGAACCAAAGAGATTCTAGTAAAACATACATACTTGAAGGTTTTCTGCAAAATTTCAAGTAATGAACACTTGTGTATTAATAGAACAAAAGTATTTTATGAACCATATGTGCAGGCCTAACCAATTTGTGCCTGCAGAGAACATACATATAATCAAATGAACAAAATATAAAATGATCAAATCTACACACAGAAACACTGTTTAAAAAAAAATCTCTCCCATAAGGTTTATGCTTATGTTGCCTCAGATACAAAACAGCCTTTTAATACAAAATAAAACAAACCAAATGCACGTTCCCATATCTGAGCTGTTTCATTTAGGTTCAGAGGGAAGCATTGCTGAAGTATTTTCTTCACAGTTATCCATCATTAAAATTCCTTGCCAACTCCACTCTGTACATTAAATAACTTACATTTCCTGCACATACAGCTTTGGAAGTCCAGCTGCTTGAGGGAACATTTGAAAGGCAGAGCTCTCCTTGGGTTCTGAGCACAAGTGCATGAACTTTGTTTCACTGAGGAGTTGCTGATCGATCAGCTGAAGGAAGGAACAGCTGAAGACTTGATTAACTGTTTTGACTGTGTTTTCCACTTCAGAAAATACAGCAATTACCCAGCATTTTATTGAATACTCAAACCCCAAAGTTTTGGCTCAAAAAAATGACTTTCAGTTCAAGACCAAAAAACCCCACAATCTGGTTTAACTAGGCACAGGAGCTGCATTACAAGATTTGATCACTGTCATAAATCTCTGCTAGTGTTAGGACATTTGGTTCATCTCTAAAAGGGGAATCCTCTCTCTCTGATGTCCTTTCAAAACTCAGGACAGCCTGTCTTTCCAAAGCTACAGCTCTCTAGATTTTACTTTGCTTTTCCCAAATTCAGATTGCCCTGCTGAAGGGGCAAAGGATGACCTACCTCTTTTCCATAGGTCCAGCTGAGTTGCATTCCCAAAACCCCATCCCCTGCACCATCCCCTCGAGCTTCACCTCCAGCAGAAAGGTTTGCTGCAGGCAGCAACACTCCTCTGTGCACACACAGGTGGCAAATCCAAACAGCCATCCTTGTGCAAGGCTACAGGCACAGCAGTTCCCCCAGAGCCCTTCCTCCCTCTCTCTGCCAGGATGCAGAATGAAACACTAAATTTTAGTTCTCTAAAATTTAACAGTTCTGCGAAGTATCTGTGTCTTTTACCCAAGGATAAAAACTGAGCAGCAGATACCAAAGGGAAGTGTGTCATGCACACGTGCACCTGCAGCCTACTGCACAGCTGGGAGTTCTAATTTTAGGCTCCCAAGATTTCAATGTTCCTGTAATTATATATAAAGCATATTAAAGTAGACATCTAAGTATTTAGTTAAATTCTTTGTATATGAATTCATCTACACACAATTAATTTCTTTGAAAATCTAACACAAAACACGTCAAATTTTTCATTCAAACCATTAAACAGGTTTTCTAAGTTTATTGTATAGAATAATAAATAATTTCAGTGAAGAAGCTTACAGAAGATTGTCTGTAGAAAGACTGATGAGTAAATTTCTCAATGAAACACAAGTAGCATATTTTAATCTGCTGAAAAGCTTTATAAGTCTCCCTACCCACATCGTATCCTGTTACATCAATTTTTCATCAGCAATTTGAATGAAGTCAGTCATCTGCAAAAACCATTCCCTTTACTTTTTAATGAGTTTTCAGACCTAAAGATATTTTTAATTTCTCCAACCAATTTGTATATTACACAAATGTTGAACACATAATTTGCAATGTAAGATATCTTCATTCAAAGTCATGCACTATTTTTAGCTGGCATGATCTCATAGTGCCACTGCTGTATTTTGGGAAAGCCAAAAAACTATTATTTAAAAAAAAACAATTCTAAAATAGCTTAAGGAATCCTCAAAAATGAATTGAGTTTTGCAATCATGACACAAAAATGAAACTAAGTTCAGGGAATAAAAACCCCATAATTTGCACAGTAAAATTAAAATCTGGACTAAGCTAATATGAAAGTGTACACAGAAACACTTCAATTATTATGCAGAAAACCTACTATGAGGGGGGAGAAAAGTTCTGGACAAGCCACTAGTCAAATACAGCCTCAATTAAACTGAAATAAATCACCCATAGAACATTCTAAAATATATCTTAAGTCACAGCCTGAAGCACACTACAATTATGAATTGTTCTAACATCAACAGGTTTGGTATTTTTCTCCTGTTTTACACACAGCACTCCGTGTACTCTGCAGCAGCTGTACTTCTGGAGTAGGAAAAAGGAAGTTTGTTTTATTTAAACCTAAACTCACAGTTTACATAAAACTGCTCCACGCAGCAGAAGTATTTCGATACGACGTGACTGCAAATGGTGAACATGTTCCAGGCTTCTCAGCCTCTCCCATCTCCCACCTAGACATGCTTTTAAGGGAAAATAACCCTGGCATACGTGTGGCATTTTTGCCACTTTCCTGTGTGACTGTCCACATCCAGCCATGTGACTGGGTGCTGGCTGTAACTCGGTAACTGACAGAGCAGAGCAGCAACAGCCACTTCCATTTACACATTTTCTTACCTGTGGAGGAACACAGTGTTCCCATGACTACATCTTTTGTGATAGGAGAACACCCCAAAATTTAGCAACAATAAAGTGCACCTTTTTCCCTGCTACCTGGGACGTGCACAGGGCTCATCTTTCCACCTTTTCCCTCTCTTCCCTGCTGGCCACAGCCCCAACTCCCGTGTGACAGCAGCATGGTGTTAATTCCTTAACTGTGCAAAGACAGCACGTCTTTGTGCAAAGAACACTCTGGCCACTTTTCACATCATGCACCTGATACCTGAGGGAGCAAATCAGCATATTGAAAAAAAAAAAAATTAAGGAAAACAATACACAGGACCTGTCAACTGAATTGTATATCAATATTTTCTTTTATTAGGCAAGGCAACTACCTAAAACCACCCCACCCCTGCCACTCCCATTCTCCATGCACTGGAACATCCACCTCAAAAATAAGACTGTTTCAATCATGCCTCATACAGCCATAAGGAAACTGATGCTTGTTGATTTTCACATACCAGCTTGCACTTCCTCACTCCTCTCAATTTGGCAGGCACTATTAGTTTTTCCAGTAAAATTTACTTCCTTTGCAGATTTACTGGGACTCGACTTGATACACTAAAAAAAATAATGTAAGTTGCACAGCAACAGGCACATAAACGTACTATAGCAAAAAAACCCCAGCAGCACTGTGACAGTTAATAAGATCAGAAGATAAAATGTAGAAGTGTTTTTGTTGTTACAGGGCAGTAAAAGGGCTAACCTACTCGTTACGTATTTGATCACACATGTAGTTACACAAAGTATTTGAACTTGGCTATTGCATACCAAAGAAAGATGACTATTTCCATTATCTAGCTGAGGAACTGGTAAACCCTGAGTCTTCTTACAGTTGATATATTCCAGCACATACAGAGCTACTGTCATCAGAGATTTCCTTCCTAGAGGGGACCCACCTGTTCAGAAGGGTTAGGCTTTAAACCCGTGCTAGCTGCCCTCTGACACACAGTTACATGAATTAAATAGGTAAGCAAGGAAGAAAAATCAGGCTTCCCAATCACAGAATAAGGTCAGTAATTTCACTGCTGGTTATTTGTGATATAACACAAATACAGTTCAGTCTAAAAAAGTATTTGTGGAAGTGAATTTTTTTTAATTGTTATGGAATTTTAAATTATTCTGAAGAAGAAATTGAGGTTTTGCCTTTGCATGTCACCTCCTCTTTAGAATAAACCCATTGCTATCCTTATTCCAAGATGTATTTCTTCACTGTTAGGAGAGATTCGCCTTATTTTCGGAGCCTGCCTTCACAAAATCTCCCAAAATTCCATCTCCTAACATTACACATAAAATACATGATATGTGTGCTACAGAGAAAGGAAAAAAAAAAAAAAAAGACTTTGAAAACACTGGGTGAACAAATCTACATCAGGTATTATTCTTCCATATCTGGCAGTAGCTCTTCACTACTGAAAACACTAATTCCACTCTTCAACAGAAAAGGGCTAGGAAGGAATGCAACTTTTAATTTTTTTAAATTAAAATGTATTAAAGAATTAAGATCATTTAGATCACATTATACATGCAGAAGATCTGAAAGGACTGAACTGTTTTAAAGTAGTTTTTCTGCTCTTTCATGGTCTGGGCCTCTTTAACATAACCAGAACACCAGCCCACTTGTGATGCACACAGAAGGTAACACCTTCAGCAGAACACAATAAAAGGAAAGGAGAAAAGAATTTGCTCAGACTATTTAATGTTTTCATTTGGTTGGTTTGCTCCAACTCACATTTTTGACAGATACTTCTAAGACTACTTCCCTCCTCTGGTGTCTCTGCAGATAACAGTGCTCATCACACTTGGGAAGAAGGTATTGGATACATATGAATGGACCTAAACACACAGTGGGAGGTGAAAAAAAGAACTTTTCTCTCTTTCTCAGGCTACCTATGGAGCAAAATGCTCTACTCTTAGGAAAAAGAACTGAAATAGGCACCAGCTGTAATTTTTAGACATCTCATGTCAAAAAAGGACATAAAACCAATAAACCTGATTATACAAGCAGCACAACAACATCATCCTTACGCAAATAAAAGATGAGACATATTCAGAGCACAACTGTGCAATGAGACACAGGCAAGTGGTGTCCTGCTCCCCCAGGAAACCCCCAGACTTCAAGTGGCGGTCCTGATGCATTGTGTTACAAGACACAGTTGTGTCTTTGCCTGTTTGCAAAGGGGGAATCACGGAAGACATACGGGGTCAGTATTAAGGAACAGGCACAACAAAGAACACAGAGTTGGTATTTCCAAAAACACACAGAAAAGGACACTTCAGAGCACCAGTTAACTGCCCCTGGATGACTCAGGATGAAAACAATAAGATTAAATAGACAACAGAAAACTGAAAAGTAAACAGGATCCTCTGATATTTTAACAAATTTGTAGAGTTTACCACCCTCCAGTACACTGAAAACAAACAGAACATCCACCTTCCTAATGCAGATAAAAGATAACTACTGCAAACATATCCAGGATAACAAAACCACGGTTTACAACAGAAGCAGATCCTCTGCCAGGCACAGCAGTTGTACACACATGACTTTCAGGACCTAGGCTGGGATCTTCAGCTCAAACTCACTGGGAGACTTAGGCAATCTCTACTGGTGCCTATCCAGGGTAGGCAGGAAGCCAAAGCTGCTGCTGCCAAACTTGTTGATCCAGTCCTCCCAGTGCTGGCCCACAATGCACCGCTTTGGGTTTGGAAATTGCTCAAAAGCTTTTGCTTCCAGCAACAGTGTGGAACACGTGGGGGAAAATGCCAAAGGAGTCCAAGGAAGAGTACTGCCAGGCCACCATAACAGTAGGGACACCCCAAATGCTCCCGTGAGTCAGTGACATCACCCCGAGGCACTGCGATGGCAATCAACACCACGCTTCCTGCAAGACTTCAGTCACCGAGTGCAGGAAAAGTCTTGGAGGGATTAAATTATAAATAAAACTGCTGATGCTGCACCTTACCATCATGTCTTCCTATTTCATAATGAAGAGAACCATCTACCCAGGCTGTGATTTTTGCCCTCTCCTGGGAGGGGCCTTTCTTCACATTGTTGTGGTTACCCATGACAATTCTGGATGGTGTCAGCAGGAGGACAGAGAATTGCACTGCTGCACAGAGAACCCCTTTTGCATCCCAAGCAGTTGTAAACAAGCCTCAGATGAGACATGTTGACAGCACACTGAAGATTTTACTCCTGCGCTCTACTCTGAGGATAAAAATAGTATTCTTATCTCCAAGACTATCAAGCTAACACTTCAGATCATTAAATTCAGGCCATAAAAACAACAAAAGAAACTTACAAGTTTTATTCCAGAAAATGACACCGTGGTCTGTGTCCCTGCATTTCAGGTCATAAGGTGGGAGTTAGGCAGAACCAAAAGGAAACTTCCCAAACAAGGGCTGATGCATTTAGGACTTCTCCAAACACCTCATGGAAATAGTGGTGCTGAAACAGCCAGGCACAGTCAGCTGGCTGTTAAAGCAGGTTCTACAGAAGACATATCAGGGAGAGGGCTCTGTCCAGCCTAGATACAAATCACAATCAAACTGTATCAGGTACAGCTCAGACATTGGTATTTCCCCTAAAATCTCACAACACAACTGGTAGAAGAAGTCTTCCCTCAATCACTTGGCCAGAAAAAGCCCCAACCCTGTATTTAGGACAAAAATTATAAGCACATATTACACTGCCTTTGGTAGTTAACACAGATATATTGAATCTGGCTCAAAACTATTCCTCTATAAATTACAAACTACAACATGGAACAGAAGCTCCTTAACAAGCAGGATTTCTAGACAGCTGATTTGAGTAACACAACTTCACAGAAATGAAAAACAAAATTGCTTTTGGGAATTCATCTTTAAGTACTTTTATGAAGTAAATGCTGCCTATCAGGAAATTAATTTAGGCCTTTTCTCTCAAATACTTTTATTTAGTACCAGTGAGAGCAGGACGACTGCCATCTCTCTTAGCTGAGCAGAAGAGACACATTCAAACACAGATACTATGTTTTAAAAAGCAAATTATCTGAACAAATGATCTGAAATTATCTGAACATGTTGGTTTTGCACAGCCTGGTTTTTGGTATTGGGGCAGCCACAGGGGTGACTTCTGTGAGAAGCTGCTGGAAGCTCCCACCACGTCCAGCAGAGCCAGTCCCTGATGGCTCCGAGGATGGACGAGCTGCTGGCCAAAACTGGGCCAGTTACAGAGGTTGGTAACGCCTCTGTGGTAACAGATTTAAGAAGAAAATCAAAACAAAGTGGGACACAGTTTTTTCCTAGCCAGAGAAGAGGAGGAGGTGAGAACATGTGAGGGAAACTACATGGAGACACCACGGTCAGTGGAGAAAGAGCGGGAGGAGGTGCTCCAGGTGCCAGAGCCGAGATTCCTCTGCAGGCTGTGGTGAGAGCTTGGTGGAGCAGCTGAGCCCCTGCAGCCCATGGAGATCCACCCACAGCCCCTGGGGATCCACAGGGATGCAGAGATCCAGCCACAGCCCCTGGGGATCCATGGGGGATGCAGAGATCCACCCACAGCCCCTGGGGATCCACAGGGATGCAGAGATCCAGCCACAGCCCCTGGGGATCCACGGGGATGAAGAGATCCACCCACAGCCCCTGGGGATCCACAGGGATGCAGAGATCCAGCCACAGCCCCTGGGGATCCATGGGGGATGCAGAGATCCACCCACAGCCCCTGGGGATCCACAGGGATGCAGAGATCCAGCCACAGCCCCTGGGGATCCACGGGGATTAAGAGATCCACCCACAGCCCCTGGGGATCCACAGGGATGCAGAGATCCAGCCACAGCCCCTGGGGATCCACAGGGATGCAGAGATCCAGCCCCAGCCCGGGAGGGAGGTGCCCATGCTGGAGCAGGTGGATGCCTGGAGGAGGCTGTGATCCAGTGGGAGACTCCATGGAGAGAGGACCCTCTCCCAGGCTGGAGCAGCCTGTCCTTGGAGGACTGCACCCCGTGGAAGACTGACCCACGCCACAGCAGTTCTGGGAGCACTGTGTGCCCGTGGGGGAATTCACATTGCAGCAGGTGCAGTAGGGCTGCTGCTCACGGGAGTGGACCCACGCTGGAGAAGTTCACAGAGAACTGTCTCCATGGGAGGGACCCCATGGTCTCACAGGGGAAGGACTCCTCTCCCAGAGCAGCAGAAGAAAACCTCAGTGATGATCTGACCAAAACCCCCACACCCTGTCCCCCTGTGCTGTTGAGGGAATGGCTGGGGGAAGAAAAGGTGTTTTAAGGGCTTATTTTACTTCTCATTATCCTCCTGTGACTTCATTAGTAATAAATTCACTTTGTACCTCTAAGTTGAGCCTGTTTTGCCCTTAGAGTGTTTTCTCCTGGTCCTTATCTCAACTCATGAGCCCTTCATTAAATTTTTCTCTCCCTCTGCCCAGCTGTGACAGGGGAGGGTGAGTGAGCGACTGTTATTGGTGCCTGGCATTTGGCCAGTGCCAAACTATGACAATATAATCCCAAAATTATATACCTTATGAACCAAAGCCTAGCAAAGCCTTCCAGTTGTCAGAGACAAGTTAAACTCCTTTAATATATTTCTGGAGTCATTCTAACTGAACAGGAGTGAAATAGATGATTTTAACATTTCCCAGGAAAAATAGAGAAATTATTTGGAAAATGTATTATTTAGAAAAGTGCTTTCCAAATTATTTTACATGGCTGTCTCAATAATCTAACACCCACACTGTCTGGCTATTGGGAACACTTTCTATTCCTTTGACATATCCATCAGAAATACTGCCAGTTAACCCAAATCTTTCCAGCATTTGAGGCTTCTGGATATTCCACACAACTATAGATTTCTTCTGAAGGGATACAAAGAGTATTTGGTATGGAATACATTTATGTATACTGAATAAATGATGCTTCTTTCTCCTTTTGGCATGATTTGCAACATCCCTCCAGTAAAAGATAAAGATAAATGATGCTGTAAGTCTTGTTCAGCAGAGTAGCACAAATTCAAATGGTATTTTCTACAGTTCACAAAGTTACTGGGAACCACCTCAAGAACATTAGAAAAACTTCCAATTTCTATTACCTGGCCTCCTGACATAACTAATTATGAAAAAGGAATTTTTAAAAAGAATACTAACTAATAACAACAACAACAAGAAGTAGTTCTTACTTGTTTTCACTATACACCGCTTAAACCTGGTCCTGATTTACACCTTGGTTATGACATGACATCTTTAACACTCAAAGATAACCAAGACACAAGATCTATTATGCCATACAGTCTTGTAGGCAGACATGCAAAAATCGGATCAGGTCCACTCTCAAAAGATACATAATCAAGCACAGTCCAATGGATTCTAGATTAAGGTTCTCCTTTAAGCAGCCATCACCCTGTTTTGGAAACAACTTTACAGTTAGAATACAACTATTATTTCACAAGTGTTTCACTCAGCAGAGACAGGAGCTGTTTAATCCAGCATTACTAGGAGAGAAAAAAAAAAAAAAAGATTGTAGAACCACACCCTAGGTGCAAACTGATACAGATTTTCCTCTGTAGTTTTGCCTGAAACAATAGCCAGAGGGTGTAATTTAGGGTATATACACCTTGACAAAGCCATGGCTGTAATATCTAGGGACTGACAATTAAATGTTTGCATACTGAAGTACCTTTGGTGCCTGTCTGATTGTGAGGTTGCACTGAACATGGCTGTCTCCTCTCTCACCCACTGAGCCCCACAACCTGGTCCTACATTCTCCTTCCAGTCACAAGAAAAACCCTGCTGACTTCAGTGGCTCACAACAAGACCTCACATCCCCAGGTAACACTTAATAAACCATCAGAACTCCCAGCTTCCTACTCATAAAAAGGTAAATTTATGAATGGTAAAACACAACAGAATTTGATGTCCATGGAAAGCAAACATCCAATTTACTCTGTATTCATCACAGGACTTGATTTTCAAATTTAACTCCTTAAAGCCTCCACACTTCATTTTAAGGCAAGCTGCTATAGGACTTCCAGGCAACTGTATCAGTGAGAAAGCATCCAACCAACTCGCTTGCAAAGAAAACAATGAGAGCTCAATTCCAGAATCAAAGCAATATGGACTTAACCTCAAAATTGCTCCCTACAGGATTTTAGTCCTTCAGCTCTTTTGTACATATTTTTTCAGTGCCAGTTGAGAAAGCTGCATTTTCTGTTGCATTACAGACAGTTGATGAAGATTCAAGTCCTGCTTAGCAACAGAAGGAAGAGCAGATCAAGAACACTGTATGTTTTCTGCCTATTATAATCCCCCCAGCAGAAAAACAAGGCATAACCAATTATCCCTTTCCCCTTATATTATCAATGAAGTTTATCCAAAGCTATCAGAAGTGGAGATCAGGGTGGGAGTGAGCTTGTAAATAAACCATCTTTCTCATTTGGAACACATTACCACAAACCAGCTTATTCCACAGGGCTGATGGGCATGTGCACACGCAAGTCATTTGAGTATTTCTAATCTACCTGAGCCAATAAGCCAGAATATTTGCCATTTCCAAACCTAGCAGTCATGACTCCAAGCAATGTGGGAGCAGCTGCGTGCGCAGTTTACTCTGATGAAGTCACATCCCGTCATAACCTGTAGTAGCTGGGCTTACCACGAGTGTCTGACTTGCCACAAGAATCAGTGTGAGAGCCACCAGCACCAGTCCTGGCTCACAGCTGCACACAGCCTGCACTAGCAGGAAAAGATTTTCACTGAGCAAAGCCTCCTAGCAGTGGGAACACAGATTACAATAAATTTATTGCCTTCTGTGACAACTGCTTTTATAATCATGCTACTCTGCTACATTAGACTTTGAATTCCCTTTGTCAGATTTTAACACTTGCTGCTAAAAAGCTTGAAGTGTATGTACAAAGCTCTATTCATCTCTGTGCTGTCACCTACATCATAATAATGCCTAGGAAATAACACTGAATATTATACATATGGGGAACTTCTACAGCAGTGGATTATTTAATTCATTACACAGGAAGAGAAACAATTTTCAAGCATAGAATAGTTAATTACAAGTCAAATATTACAATGGTTTGTGAAAGATGAAATCTTTTCTATCTTGTAAGAGACAAGAGATCTATCTTTCTATCTTGTAAGAGACAAGAGATCAAGAGACCTAGCCCCAGACAACCTTCAGCAGTTCCAGCCACAGGCTGGGCACAGCCAGGAGAGCTGTAAGAACTGAAGACTTTTATAGATCTGCTGCAATGGAAGAAATACCTTTTAAAATAGTTACCACAGAGAGAGTAATCTGCATCCTCTTAACCCAATTTATTTGAAAGTATCCTTCACTAAGCCTTTTTGTCTTTCCTGCTCTACTTAGATGACAAAGTTACCACCTTGTATGAAAGTCACATTTCTACATATTTATTGCATTGCTCTTTTCTCACTGAGTTTTTGTTATTAAATATAGCAAAGAAACACTACAAAAACCAATCTTTAACTAAGTATTATCAAGACATCACCTCTTCTGCACAGGGATAACCTAGCTAATCATACATACCACTTAAGAAGGATTAGATAACAGTGAATTCCTGACTGTTATGTATGTGTACGGAAAACTATTTCAAAAAATTCTTATAATAAAGAATATATCCTGCCTCTTCACATATTATGGAAAGATCAAGACAGTCTTGTGGCTGCACTTCCAGCCAAAGTCCCCAAGGCCTTGCAATACCACACTAATATTATGGTAATACCTAAAACCTACCAAGTATCTTTAAAACATATGAGATGACACAGTTCTAACTTGCAGTCTAACATCACAATATTCTATTTATAACACCTGACTCATCCCATCAGAAATAATTAAATATTGTAAATAGAACTTAAAGGAAAAAAAAAGAACCATGTAAAAAATTAGGGCAAATCACTGCAGACAATTTCAGAAGTAACATCCTTTCAAATTGCATGTCTTTCAAACAATCTCATAAAACTTCCACAGTTTTCATAAACAGTTCAATGCAATTTTAAAGTCTCCCTGTAATTGTTTTACGATAACCAGTCCACAAAACCTTAAAACAATTTGTGTAAATAGCCAATTAAAATGCAATGAAATGAAGAAGAGATTTTTCTGATTACAGACTGTGAAGAGCTATGCAGAGTGTCAAAAAAAAAGCATAGCACCTTGTACTGCTACCTTAAAATATTTATTTCAATGTATTAAAAATTCTCATAAGTGTATTTGCAGGTCGTCAAGGATTATAGAGCCCTCTAAGCATCTCTCTGATATGATGTGACACAACAAAAAATCAACTCAACTAAGCACCTCCCAAGGCTGAATAAAAACAAATTTAAATTTGAAATAAGATGCTGTCTCTTACTTGTATTTACAACTTAATATTGGAACAGAAGTTTCAGCAGTGCTTTAATTATTTATGGAGCCTGCTGCTGGGAAAATTCTAGACCTTGTGTCTATGTGATAAAGATGCTGCTAGTGAGCCTCCCAGGCCTGGATTTCACTGCTCAACCCTGCCCAGAAAGAGCTCAAGAAGAACAAGGGTTCATCGCACGGCTCTTAGTACTGTCAAAGCTCTGGTAACTTCCATTAGTAGCAATTAATATAATCAAACCTCAAAGCTTCTGCTGAATGCCCTAGAGGTTCACAGAGCCTTTTTTTTATCCCCAAGATATATTAACTGCCAAAGACCAGCTGTTACCAGGTGACACGACACTGAACAGAGTTTGCTCCCACCTGCTCTCCTGACTGATTCCCCCGTCACTAAACCTTCCAGAGTATCTTCTGAAGGTGCCCACCAGAAACTGACAATCTGCATTCCCACAGAAAATTCACCACTTGCTTCATTAAGAGAGTATATTCTAAAAGCTGTAAGACTGGTGGTGTGCTACATCACCCCACAGCCAACACCAGTTCTGACCTGGGACCCAAGTTACACATGTTCTGTCCTCCTCCTCCTCCTCTACTTTGTTGCCAGTTAACTCTAAGCTATGGTGACAGTACGAGTGAAGTGCTTGAAATAGACTGTAGCAAGGGATTCACCTCTCAAAGGATGTAACACACACAAAAATACTCAAACAAACTAAAAAAAAAAAGGGACTGTATGTGTAAATGAAAGAATGAGGTGCTTAAGCTCTACTAAAGACACCATAGTTTCAGCATGCACTGAATACTCTATTAAATAAACCACCCCATTTTAAATTGTCTAGCCAAATCTCTTTTTCTGCTCCCCATGCTTTTATTTTCCCATCTGAGATGCCATAGATTCCTTTTTTTATAATTTCAAGTATTTCAAATTTATTTTATGAGTCAGTATAAGAATATAAGAGACTTTTATCCCAACCACTTCAAAAGGGTTGCACAAATTAATAAGCAATGGTGTATTTAATGATGATGTACATGGGTTGTATCTCTCTGACTCTCAAATATAGATTTGAGGGTGGGGATGGCTTGGGTTTGGGTTTCTTATTTCGGATTTTTTTTTCCCATGTTTTATTTAAAGGAACATACATGACAACTTTTAGCCATTGAAAATTTACTCTGGGGAGAGTCAAGAGTTCCTTGGTGGTGGGAGAGGGTTAGGCCCTCAGCTCCAATAAACGAGTTTGGTCCTCACTGTTTCTATCCACAGCTTTTCTAGTCTTTCACAGAGCAAAATGAGCCAACCTGTTGTTAAATTTTGCAAGAAGCAACAGTTGCCTCTGTTGAAGCCTGTCAAAGTTACCACGCATGAACTCTACGCTCACAGGCACAGTTCTATTTAGAGATCCTCTTCACAACAATGGGCTAGAAAAATTCTGAAAAGCAAACTAAATTCAGCACAGGTTAGCAAGGATCTCCTGAAAAACTGTTTCAAGCACTGATTATGAGGTTTGATATGAAATAATCTTTTTTTTTTCAAATCAGTGTCAGGTACTACAGACACATCAAACTCCTTTTAAGATCTACTGCACCACCAAGATGAACTGAGTGACTGAAAACATTTTGGCAGTATCCTATGGCACTCGCTCCCACTATCACACAAGTTTGGAACATGCACTTCAGCAAAGTTTCATTTTAATACATAGAAAAATGGCATGAAGATGATGAGATTTTCTGCCTTGCTGTTTTGGAATTCATCTACATATTATAATGCAACATGCCATCCTTGCTTCATCACAGCACAAGTGAGTGGCAGGGGATTCACACCTTTAGCTGGTTCACAAAGCAGTAAGCAATTAAGTGACTGCATGAGCCAAAAGATTCTGTCACATCAATTACATATGAAAATAATTAATAAGCATAATTGCTTCTAACATGTTCTTACCTTGATAGGATTGCTCAGCAGAAGAAGGTTTCAGTGTACAAAGTCAAAGTAAAGTTCAAGGCTTATTTTAAAGTAAAATCTTCCCATCCCATTGCGTATGCCTCTCTCACTTCCATCTCCTGGGGATTTTCCATACCAAGAGCAAGTCAAGTCCATTGGGCCTATACCTTATTCCTGCAGCTGATTTCTGTATCAAAGCTCAGTGTGGACTGTTACTGTCTCAAAAAGCAACATAGGAAAGTATCCAGCAAGTTTCTCACTTTGATGAAGGTCAGTGAGTATCCCAGCAGGAAGGACTTAATATTATGTATTAGCAGAACAGAAAGCATGTAAGAGCAGTGAAAAGGAAACAGGAAAGTATGAGACATAAACACTGGGAGTTTGGGAAGCCCAACTCAAATTCTAGTTCTTACTTCAATGTGAGCTTGGTTATGACAAGGAGGGTTAGATACAAAAAAAACCCCCACGTTTGAGACATGTTTCCTGTTCCCTGCATGGAACTAGCATCATTGACAGGTATTAAGGACTCATCAGGCTTCACAACCACTAAAATGCTGAGAGAGGAGCTGCCTGGTCGGCAAATAGAAAGTGCCACTGACAAAGGTGTGTCTGAAATCCTGCCTCTCTCCACTGCTCGCAAATATCGCCCTGGAATTACACAGTTACATCCTCCTTTATTCCTTTAAAATAGCATGCATCATTCTTTGCCTTTAAAGCTTAACAAAAGGAGAAGCTGGCAATGTTAAGCCTCTTTTCTAATACAGTGTTACAACAAGACGAACACGTACTCTTCATTCAGGAGACTCAAACTCAACTGCCTGCGAGGCTGAAATCCACCTCTTGCCACCAGGCATGCTGAGGATGAGGCCATTCCCACCAGGAGATGCAGAGAAACAGCACATGGGAAAAGAAACAGCTATCACCCATACCCCAGTGGGGGCACAGGCCAGTGGGAGCCTGACAATTGTTAAATAAAGAAAATGGTTCTTGGTTTTGAACCCAATTCTAATATGTGGGCTGTAAAGTCATGTTCCTTCTTTGGCTCCCTTCTCCAGGCCATGAATATTTAATTATTTTATGCAAACTGGAAGAGTTGCAATGCAAGGTTAAATTAGCCTAAATAACCTTGAAATCCTTTTGTGAAGTTGGGCCTCAGAGTCAACTCCCAATCTGTAGAGAAATAACTTTCTTACACAAGGAGTTCTCTTGTTACTTGTATTTAAAATACTGTGGGGTACCACGACAAAAGTCTTGAGGTTAAAGTGGATTTAACAAAATTTATACTTTTGGTTCACTTTTCTCTGTTGAGAATCGAGGTTTAGAAAGTCCAATTAATTTATAAATGTTTGTTCCTCAATTTTGAATGCAAAATTCTTCCTCGGAAAATGAATAATTCACAGTATTTTCAAAGTTTTATTTGATAACACATACGTATGCTGGCATGTTTGCTGCTCCCCTAGTTCCTTAGGTTAAGTTAATCTAAGTTTAATTAATACTACTTTAGCTCTATTTTACAGCAGGCCAAGCTCCCTACAGGCCAGCTACAGGTATATGCCAAGTCAGTGTCTCATTCATATGTCATAAAGCAACCAAAATAAACAGACTTCTGGAAGCCTGACAGGGCTACTAAGTTTCACTTTTAATTCTCAAAGTATTTTATGAAATTCCATCAACTCACAACCCTACAAATCATTCACATGGTTGGAGTCAGTGCAGAAAAGCTGTGTCTCAGTGATCAGCCTGCACAAAAACAGTTTCACGATCTCTCTCCAGTGGGAAAAAAAACAGGATAGATTATTCTTTACCCTGCCAGCTAATCTTTAGCATCTGGAAACCTCAGATGCTTGCATTTTAAGACGCAGAAATAAGAGCAAATGTTTGAAAAACCTTATTGGTAAAATCTTCATTAGGATAATGCGTGTGTTTATTGTAAATGCTTTTTTAGCATTTGAATGATTTGTCTATTCAGAAAAATGAATTACATATCCAGCACAATGATTAGATTGGAACTTGGCAATGAAGTAATGAAGTGATTTTTCAAGTGCCTAAGAACTCACAGATACACTTAAGATGGCAAAACAACCCAAGTGAAGCTGCACACTGCAGCACAGCTGCCTATTGCATCTTTCTTCCATGCCACTGACCACTGACTCTGATCCTAGAAACTGTATTTTCCAAATTTTAGCAACATGGGGAATTGTACAAAAAATAGCCATTTTGATTCAGACTCAACATGGATCACTGCCTCCCAGTCCTGCCAGCCTGTGCCACCTTGCTTTAGGTTTCATTTGCTGCTTGCAGCTCACAGGTCGGTAAATGCTGAATCAGATCATATCCTAAGGTCGCTGGCAAGTTCTGCTTCCTGTGATTGTAAACCATGTCTACAAACTCAGCCTTCCATTCCTATCAAATGTATGACTTGGGTCTAACTGCTCTAGTATTTAAAACAGCTGGGCCTGTTCTCTGGCACATGTCTCAGCACTCAGAGGGAACCAAGAACCAACAATATCTAGACAGGTTCTAAAACTATCATTAAACTAGAAAAACAAACAAACAAAAATTAACATAATAAATCAGACTCATGGCTTCCTTTTTTCCATTGCCTGTTAGAAAGTAAATAATAATCTAGATCTTTCATTCATCATCTGCTTACAACTCCAAGTAGCATTGCTACTCTTGCAAGAAACTAGGCCGTAATGGGCTTTGGCTAATCACAGGTGAAAGGTCACTCTCATTTAGCAGAATACCAAGCAATAAACATAACACAATGACATGACAGAGGAAGGGATTGGTATTGAAATACTGACATGGATTATACCAAGAACAAAAAATAATGTAACTCAAGAGAAGATTTTATCAGCGTTGGTCACAGAGCTTCCTTAGGACTATTTATAGTCTAAAAAAAAAAAAAAACCAAACATGTAGAAACACAGTAAGGACCGTCTATGCCCTACCTCGTAGTTTTCAAAATACCCATTAATTTAATAATAATGCTAATAACACCAGTCACTGACAGGCCACCAGTCCTAAATCCAAACCAATAGGAAACTTTGATCCTTTCTCTTTCCCATGCCTGCCTCTCTGCTAAGTAGTTATGAGGAAGAAAACTTCTCTGTGCACTTTTCTTCAAGAATGAATCGCACTCACCTTCTCGGCAAAGTCGCATTGCTTCTCGGTTTCTCCCGTATTCCTTGAAACTTTCTTCTAATGCTGTTCCTAAAAGCAAAAAGCCACAAGATCTCAGTCCATGAAAAGCCAGAGGGTAGGAGCGACCCCCCGCTTGTGACCCGTGGCCCATTCCCCCGCGGGCACACGCAGGAACACGACAGTAAACACGGGACAGAGGGACCGGGGACTCCAGGGCCCCGCAGCGGGGGAGCCGCTGTCAGCGGCGGGGATGCCTCACCTGCGGCGGGGGCTCCCCGCCCCACGCCGAGGCTGAATCGAGGGCAGGAGGTGCCGGGCTCCGGGGACCGGCTCCGACCTCCTCGCACCGTGTCCCGGATTACAGGAACTGGGGCAGGCGCTGCCCGCTCCGCGCCGCTCCCGAGCCCGGCCGGGGGGCGCGCACCGCACAAGGAACTCGGCCGCGAATGCTGGGGTGGGAACGGACCCAACCTCCCCGCCGGGCCCGGCACCCCGCCGTGCCGTGCCGTGCCGGGGCACCCGCGGGGTGCGCTGGGGACGAGCGGGGGGAGGGGGGTGGGGGTGGTGGTGGTTGGCGGCCACTCACCGTCGTTCCCGTGAAGTTTAGCAGCATCGACCCAGTGGCTCCAGGGCTGCCCCAACATCGCCTCGGGGCTGGGCAGGGACCTGCGCTCCCCGACGGCCGCCATTGCCGCTGCGGTGGCGGCGGGGCCGGCGCCGCTCCCGCCTCCTCCGCCTCCTCCCTCGCCGTGGCGGGGCCGCCGCTGCCGCTGCCTGGCGGCCGCGCCGCGCTGCTCCCTCCTGACGTCACCCGCGGCCCGCGCCGACATTCTTTCCGCTGCTACAATGTAACGAGAAAAGTCAGCGGCCGCTTAAGGTGGCGCCCCGCTCTTAAGGAAGCGCCGCGGCGCTGTCAGCCCGCCCGCTCGCTCTGCTTCCTCCCCGCGGGGAACCTGCGGCCCTGCGGCGGCGCCGACTCACCTCTGCGGCGGCCCGGGGGGCAGCGCCCGGGTGCCCATTATTGTGCGGGGAGCGCTGCCTTCCTCTTCACCGTGTAGGTGAGGCGCGCTTGTGTTCGCGTTAACAAAGCGGCGGAAGGGAGCGGGGGCGAGCAGGGCTACGCCGCCTGCCAGGCGTACCCCAGCTCCATGGGCCGCCGCGCTACCTCCGCAGCGCGGCCCCGCGACCCTACAAAAACAACGGCCGCATCACAACCCCGCCTGGCACCCGCTGCCCCGGCGAGGGGGGCGGACCGGAGGGCGACGCGGCGGGCGGAGCCGGGCGGGCGCGCCCCGCCCTCAGCGCCGGTCCACCTTAAACCCGGCGCCTCCTTAAAGGCAGCGGCGAGCAGGAAACGCGCTCCGGGCGGGCGCGGCCCGGCCCCGGCCCCCCCCCGCCCATCCCCTCCGTCCGCTCCTCGCCCGGCACACGGGGGACACCGAGCGACTTTCCTTCGCGCTGCTGCCCTCGGTATAGCCGTAACTCGTCTCCCAGGGAGAGGGCCTTCTCATTGTTATTCTGTTATTCCACAGTTCTTTTTTTAAAACAGCTTTGCTTTTTTTTTCCCCCTTGCCTAAACTTTGCGGTGACGTCGTGCCGTGTCAAAAGCGAGGATTCAAGGATGCTGTCGTACCTGCTAACTCCAAGTAATGAAGTCTAAGATTTGCAAAATCAAGTTGTTTGATAAAAAAAACTGGGTTTAGAATTCATTTATTGCAGAGCGTTCTACACTAGAGTGTTCAAGTACCAATGTCAAACTGTCAGGCCATGATCTGCAATGATTTCTGGCCATGCCTGATGCCACTGTCAGTAACAACATCCTCGAAGAACAGCTGAAAAGATGTAAATCTGATGTGCTGCCTCCTCTACAGGTACTCGAGAGCACGGGACTGGCACTGTCAGCAGAACTGCTGACAGATCCCATACATATATTTGCAAAACCACACAGCAGAAATCAGAACTGTAAATAAATTTGTTTAACCTGCAGAGGTGCATATACATGCAGGCTTAGCTGATTTTCATTTTCTATTTCAAGTGTGGGACTATACAAGCTAGAGATGTTTCTTTCCAAATTTATGCATATAAAAGATCTATAAATTCAAGCTCATCACATGGAATAGCATAGGCTGTAATTATAAGAATAGTTTCAGTGTTCCACCCAACTGATAATTTATGTCACACTCAGAATGTATCTCGTAAAATTGCACATCTACATCTAATACAGTGCAGCTAGCGTGATTTTTCTCTCCTCCTGATCAACTTGAAGTCTAACTTGGCTCCTTCATAAAAGGCCAACACCATAAAATTTAGGTAAAGAGGGCAACACTGACTTCTACTGCAGACATTTGCAGCAGGATTAATTATCAAAGGCCATCAGCCTCTTGAGCTGGGCCCTGATGTTTCAGACAGTTACACTGCCCTGCCATGGAACCAGAGTCTAAAGATGAATGGATTGCATTATTGTTTGATTAATTATCAAATAGCATACTTTATAATATTGAAAACTACTTATAATGAAAACTGAGAACATCACTGGAAGAAAAATGTCTGTCAGGTGCTGAACAGCTTCTGAACAGAACCTCAGCTTTTTTTGTGGTGTAGAAGCCAGACAGGAAAAATGCCTATGTCTGATTTCTTTCAAGCTTAGTTCTTTAACAGTGCTTCACAAATGGAGTCTAAGATAGTATCCATAGCTGAATACAGACTCCAGGCATAGGATAAAGCAAGTTCCAGATAGATCTATATTCTCTGTGTCAAATATTCTCATTTATATTACAAACTTCATTCATGCAGCTTTCCTTTGTCCTGGAGTAAGCTATCAAAAAGCTGCCTCAGCTGCAGTTTGAAAAAGAAACCTTGATACGTCCAAGTGTTCAAATTCATAAAGGGTTTTTCTATTGTTTACTTTACATAAATCATGAAGCAAATATAGTGACAAGTGACCAAAGAAAGTCATAGAACACCATCACCTACCCTTTAACAGTGACAGAGTTGATCATGGCAGATCAATTTCATGTTGAAATCATATGATCATATGATTCTTTTCTTTAAACACTTTAAACACTACCAATGTATTTATGTCAAATTATGCTAAAATTGGCAAAATTACATAAATTAATTAACTACATTAACAAGCCAATAGATTATCAACTTCTTAGTTTCTAAAGCTGACACTCATCAAGTTACTCAGAAGTGCCAGCCACACAGGTAAAAGCACATGCCACTGTTATTTCATACAGCTCTGATTATCCCCTTTATGGGTCTTCTCTGCTCTTTCAATTTGGCTGTTGCATTTTTAGCCTCCCTCTTTCACAGCTTTTCTTCTTTCCCTATATATTCCCACTCAAGATCTAATTCTGCAGTCTGGGCCTCAGGCTGTCCTTTAGTAAACCTTCCCTACTGCAATATTTTCTCACTGTGCCGTGAATGCATCAGTATTCCAGCAGAGGGAGGGAAGTGGCAGCAGAAGGATCAGTTCATCAGTTCAAGTGCACAAGACCGATTAGTCAGACAGCAGGAATAGGGGCAGATGAAAAACTAATTTTACAAGGACTGGAAGTGGCGAGAACTTTCTTTCCCCACAAAGTCATTAGGCTGAATACATTGTTTGGGCTCTTCAGAGCACACTAGTTCAATTTTCTTACATTGTTTCCATAATGCTATACATGGATGCATTGATTATTTTAAGTAAAAATAGGGAAACCCCTGAAAATCCATCATGTTAGAAGGAGATCAGAATTGAAAACACATGTACAAGTAGTCTTTAACAGAGGTGACTGCTACAAATCTGAGACATCTGGTTAGAAGAGCAGTCATCCAAAGCTCCCTCGGTGGTCAGCAGAGAGGAAGGAATACTTCTGGGATCAGTTTGGTCCCTCCTGGTGCAAACCACCATTTGAAGAAGCCCTTCTCTTCCCACTGACCACAGAAGTAGCCATGGATGACCACACACATAAATTAGACATCCAGAGTTAAGTGGGGTGAACCTGGCCAGGAGTGGGGAGAACATTCAAGTGTGTAGAACTGCCTAGAAGCCAATACTTCTCTTTAACAGAACAAAAAGGAGCTTGGAAATGCCACTGGTTCTAGACTTATCTTTGCTTTGAGGAAGCAAAATAGCCCAAGCAGTAGCATTGGGACTGAGACAATGTGTGAAAAAACATGAACTGCTCATACCTGTGAATGAGAAAAAGTATTTGGAGAACAAAGAGAAAGCACAAAGAGGAGTTAAGTTAAGCTCAAAGAGAAAGTAGAGAAGGAAAA
This sequence comes from Anomalospiza imberbis, assembly GCF_031753505.1. NCBI lineage: Eukaryota > Metazoa > Chordata > Aves > Passeriformes > Viduidae > Anomalospiza > Anomalospiza imberbis. Next base: position 16,200,215 of record NC_089691.1, on the reverse strand, counting down.
ATATGAGGCAAGAAAACAGCAGAAAACAGTGGATGGTATGATTTAAAGAAAACAGTCAAAACTGATGTGAAGAAAGCATAAACAAAAAAAACATATAACACAGCCTGCAAAAGCAAAGAAAGACAAAAATAGGAAACAAAACATACAGAAAAGGAAAACTCACAGTTTTAAAGCTCACTAGGTAGATTTAACAATAGATTAAACATGGCTGGCAACACTATGATTAAATGTATGCCTACAAACAGCATGCAAGTGCTGAAAACTGCAGCGGATGGTTATTTCATGGCATGACACTGCAGGCATTTTTTCACCTGTACCAGCAGGTTTCATTCTTTTGCCAGGTGGTCCGGGAAAGCCGTTCAAACAGGGAACACCTACTTCAGCTGTTCAGTTAGAATCTGTATGACAGCCTCTGTATAGGACCTGAGATATGACAACTCTTAACTGGAATGAAAAAGGAAGGATGAATCTGCAGCCGAACTCTTTTAAGAGCAGAAGTACAATGATACGATTCACCGATGATTTTCCACAATGGAAGTGAAAGGATGTGAGAGTTGAAGTGCAAAGGGAGAGACAGGGAGAATCCACGGGGGTGTCACTTTATCAGTACTCAGAAGAAAGGAAAATAGTGAATTCACAAAACGTCTGCCAAGGAGAAGCTCTGAGGGGCATTATGGCACTAAATGAAATCAAGTAAGTTAATTCTAGCCAAAGGTATGAAATGACCAAGAAGAGCATAAAAACTAAGAAGAAATGTCATTATTTGTTTGTAGGTGGGATTCAGGATGAAGTGACAACTCAAGAAGCTGACATGCTAAAGTCCTGACCCTCCCATCACCTCCTGCTGAAGACACAGGGAGCACATTCTATGCATTTTCAAAGGAATCTCCAGTATGAGAAATGTAAGACTATAATTGGGCAAGTATGGAAGCAAAAGATAAAAAGTTCACCTAAATCAAAACATCCAGATGAAGACAGAACCACCTAGTCATAACAAACAGACCATTTAATTTAAGCCCCATTATGGCAAAATATTAATACTCTAAGAGAAACATATTACGGTTATCTGTAGTTCACTCTGACATCCAGGAAATCAGGAACTTCTCCCTTTACAACTACACACAGGATTGTGATCCTGCAAAATAATACTAATCATAAGCAGCACACAATAAAAAAATTATATAAGAAATCATGCTAGTTTATTATCCTTTTTCCCATGGACCCTGGGAACAGGTTGATGTGTATAATTTTATTTATGAGTAACACTTCAAAGGTGAAACTGGAGATGCTCAGAAGCACTGGAATACAGCTACTTTAAATGCTGGAATATAAATTATTGTGCATATCTACTACAAACCACCTGTACCAAGGGAAAGAACAGTATTATTAAGATTAGAAGACTAACTTAAGGTATCCTTTTCTGAGAAGGAAGAATTGGGGAATGGAGGCTAATAAGTAAATCTGCAAAGAATTCTGCATTAGGGTGAGAATGCAATAGATGCCCTTATATGTTTATCCAGCCATCAAAATAACACTTTTACACCCAAATTATCAGACAATGAATTACCATGCATTAAGAACCTAGCAAAAGATTACAACCACTTCCTTCTTTAGTTAACTTTCAAATATGTCTGCAAGAATTCACAACACAGTGATCTAAAGCAGAATAATGAATAGAAGAGCACAGATTTTTGCCCTGCTTAATGACACCAGATACTGTCAATTCTTGAAGGGATATTTACAGAGAAAACACTCTGTAGTGATACAAAGTTTCCAAGTGTTAAAGGTAAATAGGCAAAACTACACAAAACACATCCAGTTAATGATCTGGAAACCAAACTAATGTTTACTAATTTTACATAAGGTATTGAAATTACCTTTTGAATTTGGAAATGTTAAAACTATTTCAGCAACCTAACTGTGCAGATGAATCATTTTAATCAGAGGAATCAAACAGATATGACCTTTCAGGTTCTCATTTATACACAGAGGATATGATACTGCAACTTAGAATTACTGAAGTACACAGCCGTTCAGGCCAATTGTAACAACACATTAGTGCTGGATTTCCATTTATTGAAACCAAAACACTTGATGGGGACAATTTGGTACTACTGTCTTCTGCTGGAACCTAAGCACCATGCAAGGTTTCATAACCCTGCCTGGTTTCTTGCCAGTTTAGGACTCTGGGTCCAAGCACAGCTCACAGGACTCGAGTTTCTTGAGGCCACAGCCACACTATCTCTGAAGGGAAGCTGCTGAGGCCCCATAACCTCTGATGTGCTTTTAACATCAAACCAAGGATCCTAAGCACCCTGGCGCAAGGAAATTTAAATTTAAACTTTCTTCTCATGTTTGCTGCTTGCTGATGCTACCTGCTCTGACCACATGCTTAGCAAGTTAACAGCAAAATATTACACAAATTGGACATGGGCAGGTCTGTGGGACTTGATAGGATGCACATGAGGATGCTAAGAGAATTAGTTTGAAAGGTCACAGATAGGGACCATAAGATTGCCAGCAAACAGGCTAAACTGCTGCGCTCAAAGGGTGGGAATGGCTCAAAATCAAATGGCAATCAGCAACAGAGTTCCTTGGGGATCAATACTGGGCTCATTCCTATCCAATATCTTTTAGAATCATCTGGATGATTGGAATAAATATATAAATTTGCAGGTGACCAAAAAACTTGGAAAATAAATAGATCCACACAAAGTGTCCCTATGTACAGAGATTGTGACATGTTGGAAGACTGAGCCACTTCAAGAGATGCATTTAAAAACTGGACAGTGTCCAGCAAAGAGCCAACAAAGTGATTAGAAGATTAGAAGGAAAACTGTAAAAAAATTAAAAATAATTGGTTTCATTCAACCTAAAGAAGAGAAGATTCAGGTGAGATGTAATCACAGTCTTCCAAGAAGTAAAAGATAATTACAGAGAAGATGGAGGTAACTCTCTTCACAAGGAACAAGGTGTCAGGGCAAGAGGCAACAGGCACAAGTTGGTTCTGAAGTTCTGTCCAGATGCAACAACAAAATATTTACTGTGAGGACACTTACATATTGGAACAGGCTGCCCAGAGAACTTTCTCTAGCCAAAAATATTTAATCCTTAGCTTGACCAGGCCTCAGACAACCTGCCTTAAACAGAAGGTTGGACCAGATGATGTCCAGAGGATTGTTCCAATCTAGACTTCCCTAGGATTATATGAAAGCCTAATAGAAGTTGTGGCCCTATTCAGTGATGAGGACCAAGGAAGTAGAAATAATAAAGCCAGTTTTTGCAACCCAGACACACTGGGTTCACTAAGACAGCCAGCTCTCAGGTAGCTGGAAAATCCAGGGAAGCATTTTGCTTTAAAAACTTCAGGTATTACAGCTTCAAATGTTACATATTGGAAGATCCAGACAGTAACAAACATTCCTCACAATTCTTGAGCCCAGGTTAACTCTGCCACTTAAATAAGCTCTGCAGGCCAGATCCATGCTAACTGTAATGGCCCCTTCTGCTGCAATCTATTTTAAAATATATTAAAAGATGATTTGCCCAGCAAATACTGGCCAGACTGTAATAGTCTGGATTCCTCATATCTGTGCATAGGAGTGAAGTCTTCTTTTTTCATGGAGTTAAGCAAAAATATACAAAATGGTGAAATGCACATGATGATAAAGAGTAAAGATAAATGTAAGGGAAACAGAGAAAGAAACAGATAATCTTTCAATGAATTAGCAGTACCTGATATAATAATCTGCACTAGCAGCCCTTCAGGCAAAATTTCAATTTATACAATAATTTTCTCTTTTTTCTAACATTCTGCAATGAACACTAGTAATGCAGAATAAACCCACTGTGTTAGGCAACTGTACAGTCTTATCTCAGATTACAATTCCCCTTTTTGAACTTGTAAAACAACAGGACTGATGCAGCTGGTAGGCTATGGCATATGCCAGAGCCTAACAGCTTTCAAATGCTTTAACATATCATGAAAACGTGTAAATAGAAAAAAAAATATTCAGAAAATGAAGATTACGTCTTCTAAAATATAAAAATTAATATATTTAAAATATTGATTCTACTATATTCCCTGTCTGCCACAACTTACTTTTCCAAATCACCTAATTGATTGAAAGATATAATCCAGCTTAGTTTTATCTTTTTAAGTTTGGCAGTTGCATGCCAAGTTGAACTCCTTCTAGGTTGACTGTAACGTCACTTTATTTCCTCCTGAAACATACAATAAACATCTGCATTTAAAAAAAGTCTCCCCACTGCATCTGGTAACACTTCAGACTTGCTTTGCAACCCTGCTAATATTCTGTTCTCTATGCTTCTCACATCTAGAGATTGGGAATCTTATGCTTAAGGAAAATATTTGGTTAAGCATGTCACAGTACCTCGAAAGTATGGTGAATCGCTGGGTTGATTTATCAATTGATCTTCATCTGTTCAGATTTTGGAAGCTTTTCCTAACTTGTACCTGATTAATTCTGAAAGAAAAGAAAAGAAAAAGAGTACAGCACTAAAACACTTGAAACCTTAACTCCGTTTCCTGACGATGTGTCTATGTAAGAACGAATACGAACCATTTTATCAATTTTACAAACACAGTTTGTGCAATGGATTTCAAACTGAAAGGTAAGCAGGGAGCTGTTATGGTGTGTTCTGTACAGAGCAGCTCTCTAAATGGCAGCCTGACATTACCACAAAGGTATGCATTGGATGAAACCTCAATCTTCAGCCCAGTTAAAGCACATCGACTCCCGCTGACCAGGTTCCTGAGCACGTGGCTGTGTCTGTATCACATGCAGGAAACATGACAGTGCTGCATTTTCTGCACAGGGTTTTTCTAAAATACGACATCTGTCCAGGGGCTCTCAGGATGCAGCCATTGACAGCTTCACCAGCAGGCCACAGAACATGGAGAGGTAAAAATGATCCTTCACGTAATCAACATCAGGGACTGTCACTGCACCTCCAATGAAGAATTTAGAGAAATGTACAGACTGAGGCCTTCCCACAAACAGGACCTTTATCACCTCAGACTCAGGTTTTTAAGACCCTTTCATTCAATGCTTATAAACTTGTTTATATAAACTAAACTTAATCCCAATTTGCTTTGGTTTAGCATAAATCAATCCCAAACTGGTTAAAGGTAAACCAAAGCCCTGTTAAAACTTAGAAAAAAGTTCAACTATTTTTGTGCACAGGTTATATTTAAGATCAGTTAATTGATTTTTACAAGTGCTTTGAAATTAAACTGATTTTTTTTTCATCAGTAAAAAGCCATGAAGATACATATAAATTAGCCAACCTAGCACTGAGACTGGATGACACTTCAGAGACAACTATTTTTTTCTCCTCAAAGGACTAAAGTCCAGACAAGAGGAATGCAGTCCAAGAGGGCATCCAAGCTGTTCCCCAGTCTGTAGGGCTCTGCTCCAGTGGAAGGTACTGAATGAAGCTTTTCCTGGTTTCTGGCTGCTCCTCTGGGAAGATGTCTGCCAACTAAGTTTATATCTTTAAAGTCTTTTTATGCACTGAGGATAAACCCTTTTTTCATCTTTTCCTTTAAACTGCAGCAAAGCAGCTGATAATACCTTGACTGAGATCCTCTAGAGATATATTTATTATTTCTAAGACTGACTCTGCTCAGTGACATAGCTGATCCTTAGAAGAACATCCTTACTTAATTATATTCTGGTTACTGCATAAAATCCAAATTTCTCTTCTTTTCAATACACAAGACTTGAGAGCAAGTCCAGTATTTTTTTTCCTCCCCTCTACAGGCACTGTTTTGCTTTATGCTTAACAGAAGTGATTCTTAGTAAATTTCTACACTAGTAGAAGTCGCAGAAAATGCTTGTTACACATACAAATATCACTGAATACTACAGTATAAAATGTTCTCTTCAACTCCTGCTGCTGCTAACTAGGAAAATGCAATGCAGTTTTTACCAAAAATCCTTTTTTGTCCTTTAGTAGTTTAGGAGAGGAGACTCTGAATTGATAGGGATCATCCCCTTCCCAGAAGATCATTCAATGTTTAGCCTCAAAGCCCCAAGCCCTTTGAGCCTATGACCTACCTGCCGTGGAAGTAATTCACACCTCCATCTCTACCCCACTCCTCCATCTCTACCCCACTCCTCCATCTCTACCCCGTTTTCTTTAGGGGATATGAAAGCTTTGCATGTAAAACACTCTGATGTAAACTTTTTCATAAAAGGCAAGTTCTGTTGCTCCATGCAACAATGAAAACAAAAACTATAAAGCAGAAGACATCTCCAAAAACTTACAAATCTAGGAATGGGCTAGTAAAGAAACGGACAAGACAATGGTGAAGAAAGGATCAGCAAAAATTTTATTCCTGTATATGAAAGATCAGAGCATACTATGTCACCACCTGTGAATTTTGCTGTAGGGACTACACCTGCAGTTGAGTTTGAAAGAAGTAAAAAGAGTAAGTCTCAAAAGAGTAAATTGACAGCTTAATGATCATTTAAAGAGAACTCTTTCTCTGGATAATGGGTGGCAGAGAACAGGAATGATTCTTGTAGAGAATTTACAGCAGGTCAATTACAACCACAACTGTCAGCAGAGAGTAACACAAGGAAGTCATGGGATGATTGAGAACAAGCCAGGTGGAGCTCTCTCCCTGGTACCCTGGAAAAGGGAGAGCTAGCTGAAAGGTGGAAAAATGACAAAAAAAGCCAAAGCAGTCATCCAGCAAAATGGAAAAAGGCCTGCATTTCCAATCCAGTGAAGCATTATGTCACTCGTTGCCTGACTATCAAAGAAACTTGGACAAAATTGCTGTTTGATGCTTTGAAGAGTTACTGATATGCAAGGCAGGGAAGCTCAGCTTGGCAGAGCAAAAGCTATATACCCCAGTCAAAACTGTATCTACACAGATTACATATAATACAGGCGAGTTACAATTACAAATGCATATTATCCATTTAAGGGGAAACGCATTTACATGAAAATTGTAATTGCAAATCAACTCATTAAAATACAGAAAATGGAAATGTATGTGATACAGCATCCCTAACTTTTGAAAGCATCAAAACTAATACCTCAGCTATCCAAGGTCCTTTAACTCTGTTTCAAGTGCCAGAAATATGCACCAAAGAATGTACCTAAATTTTAGAACACTCTTTCCCCTGTGTTACCTACGAAATATTCAAATTTAAGATAAAACACGAAGGCTCTATTTATATAAACGAAGATGTGGACATGCAGGGTACAATCCCAGCTGGCTGTGAGTCTGGGGATGACCTCACGAGGTCTCGCTGTGCCCCTGAGAGAGGCAGGAGCAGCAGGGGTGCTCAGGGAGCAGGAGTGGGCAGCAGCAGGCCAGGGGCTGCTGGCATGACCAGCTGGCAACTCAAGGGCAAACCCCAGCAGCTCCCAGGCTAATCCTGGCTGTGCTGCAGACTGACTCTGAACCCACCAACTGCAGACTCTCAGGGGGTCAAAGATGGTATCAGAACCACCAGTTGCATAACTGGCCCTGCTAGTCTCTCCAGGAGACACAATTCTTCACATCTTCACAGACTGAAAAATAACTGCCAGTTATTCTGAGATTAAATACCAAACTACTGTAAACACCAATTACAAAATTACAGCTTCTCAAGATTTCATGTATTTCCTACATAACCAACAGCAAGTGTTTCTCAGAATTGCCTAAGTATTTACTATTATTTGTGCAAACACAAATGCAACAGAATATTTGGTGTAAAATATAATAATGATACAAGTTATTCTGAAACTATTTCAAACATAGGTATCTTAATTAATAACTAAAAGGATCAAACTTTAATAACTAATCTTTTAGTTACATACAACAATACCTTAATCAATGGAGAAGCAATAACACCTTTTGGATAATTGACAAAAATTGCAAAAGTTATTATGCACAGTAAAGTGCACTTGATGGGTCTTAACTTTGACTACTGTAATTTTCCTTTGTCTAATGACAACAGGCAAAGACCAGCTTTCATTATCTTCCTCAACAAATCATGTCATCACTAATTTTATCTTCCAACAATTTCTCTTTTAACTTAGAAGTCTTCTTCAGCAGCAAGATTAACAAAGTCATGAGAACCCTTTGCATATTCCACTTCAACAATTTAAGTAAAACCACACAAAGCATTGAACAGAAAGGTAAAAAATATACCTCATTTCAGAAATAATGTAAGATTTTCTATAGGCAAGTATTTTGTCCTATATTTCAAAACATCCACATCTTGCAATATTATTTATGCCACTATTTATTTCAAAGTTCAATCCCTAAAACATATTATCTTATTGCAGCAAACTAAGATATATATATGGACAGTTGAAATTGTATTTATAAATTTATTTTAAAATGGTATTTATGTCTGTAGAGAAGAAACAGATATGTCCTGCATTTTAAGCCACAGGAATATTTCATACCAATTACAACTTGTATTGCATCAGAAACACAAACAATGAAAGCCTGGTAGCTAGCAGTAAGACACTGGACATCAGGATTTTCCATTTTTAAAATTAAAAAAAACCCTGATTGGATCATTTAAAAGGGTGCATGAAGTAAAACAATAATGAAGCAAAAAATGAAGAAGAATATACAAACATAAAATATAAACATACTTTTCAAGACAGAAAGGCACAGCTAATCAAGGCAATTGAGAGTACATGAATAATAGGATTTGCAAAATTTATTACTGAGCTTCTCTGTTAAAGGTAACATTATTCAAATGACACCGTCACAGTTATTGCAGATTAAGGATTTCAAATTAGCTCCTGGTGTATATCATTATTTTGAGTAGCTGCGTTTTATCTGTCTAATTTTAAATTACTGCAGGCAGATGAAAGTCATCCTAAAATCTGACTCATAATTCAGGTACCATACCACTAACCTTAACAGAGATGCTGGTTCCTACACAGGTACAAGACTATTCCCAATGTAAACAAAGGACACTGGCATGCACCCCAGGCTAAGGATGTCAGCATTTTTCAAACACCTTTCTGACTGTTCCATTTTATGGTGATGCAATATGACCTACATTTTCAACGGCCAAAGAGAGACAGAGAGATAGAAAGGGAGGAGATAGAGAAAATAAAGACAGACAGACCTTTGCTGTCCTTATCCTCTACCAACTACAGCTTTAACTGCCCCTCATGGGGGTAGTAATGGGCAAGAATAAAAGCAGTATTCTGCTTATCTTATATACCTTATCACAAATTCTGAATGAGAAGCTGAAAGATAGGCAAGTGTAAGAAACAGCAAGATTTTTTCCCTATAATCCTGTGAACAAGTACATAGTGACACCCTCAATAGGAAAGAACAGTACAATCAATAATTTTATAATCAATTGCCAGAACAAAGCTGTCTGCAATACAGATGCATATTTTACTACCTTGTATTTCCTCATGTTCCTGCCTCTTCATTTCCATGTATTCCCTTAAGATGTCGAAACAAAACACAAAATAATCCACGTCATTATCATCATTTTTACAGACAGAGGAATTGAGGAAGGAATGATTTGCCTACAGTTACATACAAGGCCTAAGGCAGGCTTGGGAACACAAAGCATCACTCTTCATTATCTCTGTCCTCTGCAATCTATTAGGCACTGTGATACCTGTCACCCTAATATATAATCTTGACATAATACCAGAATTATCTCTGTCTTGTATTTCTCGCTCATGAACTTCACACAGAAATCTGTACTAAATTATTATTAATAATCCTAACTCTCAGAAAGCTTTCCCTCACAAATGACGGCCCATATTTTTCAAACTGGCCCTGGGAATGCACTTGACTGAGCTGTAAAACTCAGCTCTGGAAATGGTGATGGTATTTTTCATTATAAACATGTGAAAATATAGAATTAATTAAATTTTTGGGTGGTTTTTTGGTGGTTTGGGTTTTTTATTATTCTGTAGCTAAAGCACCTTTCTTTTCAAAAATCTGTAGTTTTCCACAGTTAAAACTAGTATTTAATAAATTAAAAGCTTGTTGCTAGGTTTGTATTAAGCAAAAATCAAGATATTTTGGGTTTTGGTTATTCTTCTTTAAGGCAAAAATATCCTGCAGAATATCTGCAAAGCACTTAGAGCTGGTAGTTAATACAATATGCAAAATAATAGTAAGTAATTTCTTTATCTTTAAAACTGAAAGCCAAAACATGATCTTAAGTATATCTCTGTACATCCAGAATTACTTCAGATCTCTCCAAAGAGATTCTTGGGATTTGCACATAGATAAACAAGACTGTAATTTGGCATGGTACTTGAAACCAGAGATCAATAAAATGTATAGACTAACCCTGGGTTTGAACCGTGATTTTATGATGACAGCAGCTTTCTTATCAAGCAGCATTCATCTCATGAAGCGCAATCAGCCCTACACAGCAAGGGGTGAGAAACTGTTGCTCATTTGCTTGAGTGCTGCTGCCTTTTCCAACAGCAACTTTCTATCAAACTGTTTAGCAGAGAGGAGTTAGGGAGGCAAACAGCACCTATACCAAGAGTGAGGAAAAAAACCCCTTAAAGCCTATCTGACTTTATAGAGAAGAGACACAGTGGAGAATCAAGAGACAGGCAGCTAACAAATATGAAGGAAGGGAAATACCTGTCTAATGATGGGAAAAAGCTTGGAAATTAAGAAAGGATAGAGATGCAGGGGTAGGGTGGAAGACACAAGGTCTTATGCAAAAAAGAAAATAATTTCTCCTTCAACACGTGCCCATACGACTGTGGGGAAGTCCTCACTCAATTAAATGAAATTACAGTCACACATTTCTCCACTCCTATTATCCCTGACTGCACTTCAGTCAGTCTATTTTACTCTTTGAAACTGAATTTAGTGAAAAACTGGTATTTCTTCCATTATAAACAAACTTCTGTCTGTTAATCTAGGACAGGAGTCGTGCTGATATAAAAGAAATCTCTTCCATATTGTCAGCATCACTAAAGCTCTCCCTTGTGAATATTTCACTTAATATTTTCTGTCCTTTCCCCCCCACCTTTTATCTTTCCTTCCTTCATAGTATCTCTGTCGCAGCTCAGAAGGGAATGAAGCAGAAGTAGCACTTTTAATGCTGTCCAACACCATAAAAATTTCAGCTGGAGAAGCCAGTCAGTGCAGGCAGCAAGCCCAGCATCCATCCCAGAATGACTCTTCCCTTTGCCTACCAGTGACTGCCACCTAGAGCCAGAGTGCACCAAGCAGGACAGAAATGTTACAGCAACAACAGAAATGTTAGCTCCAGCCAAAAGAAAAACGAACCAAGAACTCACACTCTAGAAAGTTAAAACCAACTGAAAAGATTAAATTAGTTAGGTTGCTCTTCTTAACATACCTTCTGAGTAATAAGCATTTGGCCCATGTGTCCCTGCTTTTCTCTGAAAAATGCTATTTTGTTATACATATTTAAGTCACATATGTGGGAAAATAGATATAAAATAGCACTATTCTGCTTTTCAAGTAAATCCTGTGTTTCAGTTTGTTTGCTAAGAAATGTGCTGGGCCACGCTAAGAAAATGACTACAGAATCTCATCATTAGCTGAAGATGCAACAGTGACATTTCAAGCACTGTTAAAATGCTGACAAGGCTTTAACATTCATGACATCAGTGATATTAATAAGACAAGAAATGTCTTTTTAGTGGCATGAAAGTTAATCTAAAAAACCTAATATTTTCATTTTAAGAAATACTCATACTGACCCAAATATACCAGTGGCTTAAATGTCTACAAAAGCCCACCCAAGCAAACAGCACTTCTGATACACTATAAGCTTAACACATATTTATAAACTGTATTAATTCATAGCTGCTTATTATACTGTAAAAAATCATATCTTTTTCTAACTACTACTTATGTAACTATTAATAAGGTGCCTATTTCTCAAGCATTAGTCAAACAACCACTAGATACTCTTTAACAGAATAAAAGGAAGGATTTTTTTGTTATCATTTACCTGGAGAATATAATAATTTGCATTTTAAAATATTCCCAGTAGCAGTTCCCTTCTCTGCAAACTATACACTGCTGCAAAGCCAAAGCTGTGTGAGTGTTAGCATATTCTTTAGCTATTAAAATAATTTATTAGCTATGACTAATAATGTCTTGTGAAGAAATCAGTTCTCCAGTTTCCTCACTCTACTGCTCATGGACAGGCAGACTGGTAACAGAGCATTATAAAAACAGAGGATTTCTTCTCACATTTATCATTCCATTAGATACACAACCTCCAGGTTCCACAGTATCCCTCCTTTTACTGCTAGTCCCACTAAGAAATTAATTTTCCCCAAGGGGATACATGTTCACAGATAAAATGAAATTAAATGGAATTACAAATCTCACTGTTGAACACGGCTACCTACATATGAACTAAATGTCAAGCTGTAGTTACTGAAATCAACAGTTTGAATGCAGCCAGCTGGAAAAATTGCTCATTCTGATCCACACTCAGGACATGCTTTCCCCCATAAGGCACTCCATGAATCCGCATCATTTTTCCAAGCAGAATAACAATTCTGCAACTGGCCTAGATGCAACACTGCAGCAGAGAAGAATATTTAAACAGAAGGATGACAGGGACTCACTGTAGAATTGTCCTGGAGGATGACAAGAAAGAAGCACTGCCAGAAAACTCAAACCCATTGAAAACCACAATCTTTCCTTCACAACTATCACAGCTTTTCTTACAGATACAACAAATTCCACTTGAAATAGAACTGATGGACAGGTTACAGAGCTGGAGAATAGCTTTCAGCATGATCCTGTTAAAATGTGCCCAGTTAAAGATCTGTTAACCAAAGGAGAACTAGAAGGAACCTCCAAAGGTCAGCCAGTCCATCCCTCAGCCCCAAGGCATGATAACTAAGCTACCTGGTGGGAACAATACAAGTAATCAAACCTGTTCTTAAAGACTTGGGGCAATGGATAAACCATTGTCCCACGGGTGATTATTCCAGCCTTTCAATACTTCCACTAGAGAACTGTGTTTGTCCATGATCAATCTTCATTGCTTGAATGTGACCTATTTATTTCTCCACCTGCCACAAGCCCCCTGCTTTACAATGCCCTTCAACAGATCTGTGTTCTCACCCTCTGAGTCCCCTCTTTTGTACTGTAAGGAATTGCATTCTTGTGGCAGGCACACACTGTTTATGCATCGTGGATTTTTAAATCTTCAACCAACTGCACTGGCATCTCCACACCACCTCTTTCCTAATTTCATTCAATACAGACCTGATGTCCTCCATGTGTGCAGTTAATGAATACTTTATTTCAAAACTAAAGCAGATCAAGCAGGCTTATTTTCACAAACTCAGGATCTTTAATATTACACAGATTTACTTTGGTTTTTTTGTCTAAGGAAGTTTAGGAGGCTCAGCTAGAACACAGCATGCACCTCTACTCTATGCAGTGATTTACATAAAAGTAAAACAAACAAAAGCACTTTAAAAATTCAAGTCCTGTTCGTGAGTTAATAAAATGTCACTATTATGGTGTGAGCACAAATATAAAAAAGAGGTTGGCCCCATCGCCCTGCAACAAAACTATGCAGTTCCCCACTGGTATCAGAGATGGTACTCAAAGAAAAGCTGTGAAAAACCAGAAACAGAAAAATACTCATCAAATGACAAGAAAAATAAAAAGTCATAAATTGCGCAGAAAGCTTCAAAGTAAATCTTCACAAAATATGACCACATGAAGGTGAGGTTTTTCTGTTATATATCCTCCAGTACTATATTTATGTGTGTAAAGTCTCAACAGTTATGTTTTCTCTTTCTGAAGTTTTTCTTTTTCTAAGGCAAATATCACTCTTAAGCTTTAAATTCTCTGATAACAACTGTATCTCATATCAACATTGCTCTCAATGAGACACTTGCCTGGGAAGATCTTTGACTCAACACCAGAGATCATGGAATTTCCAATTACTCCTTCCTCAACCAAAAGGATAATGGAGCATAGCCAAGTCTGGGCCCTGCTGACAACTGGATTAGCACAAACCATTCCTTTAACTGCACTCACACATAGTTAAGGTGATATTTTCCTATTTCTTTGTTAAAAAAAAATAAATTGTGAATTGCTGTACATTTCTTAACCACAACACACGGTGCTGTATCCTACCCACACCTCCCAGAAGGTGCTCTGTGCTAGGGCTGCCTGTTACCTATTTTTCCCCAAGCCATGACAGTTATTGCAGCTGCTTAAAAGACACCACCTGCACAGAAGCCAGCAGAAAACAACTGCTTATTCAAAGACAGCTTAACTTTTAGAGGCCTTTGCAACACATTCTCATAGAATCCATCTAAAAAAAAAAAGATGCAGAACAGCAATTTCATTAACTGCTATCAGCAGAAATAGAAGAAAATGTAGGTTGCAAAATGGCTGTCTCAGAGTTGAAACTCTCTGTGCCAAATTTAGTAGGCCAATCCTAGAAAGACTGAGAGGCAATTACAAATTAAGATTCGATAAGAACAATCCAGACATTGGGAAATTTGTTACCTCTATTATCATCGTAAGTCTATGCTAACATTTAAGAAGATGAGTAAGGTTCAAAATCCCTTCAAGGGCTTGCAAGACCAGGAGAGACTTCTTCAAACATTTGAAAACAAGAGCTCTTGAGCTATTTCCTTCCATTTGTTTGACGACATGTCTACAGTTACAGTCAGTCACTCCTTGTGCAAGCCTTTCACGTAACAACAGGACAGAAAAGCTTCACCAGAAAATCTGACAATAAATATCCCCCTATTCCAATCAGACAAAGTGGCTGCAGCAAAAGTGCAATTTGGGTACTTCCAAAATTAAATTTCAAATTAATGGCATTAAAAAAAAAATCTCGTATGTTTCATTTTAATATACACGCGCACAATTTTATTTCAGGATATGTTATTGTTCAACACCATCCTAACTTTATATACACACACACACACCAAAAACCACAAGCAGTTCTCAAAAATGAAAAAAAATCAAACCACCAACTCATAACTGCCAAAGTGACACTGGAATGAAACTGAAGTGAAAATATTCACCACGAGCCACAAAATCACAGGTGCATACTTATTAATAGCATGGCTTTGTTTTACTCTGATCTCCTACAAGCCAATCTTTATTAATCTAAGTTATAAAATCCAATTTATCTACATTGCCTGTTTTATTAGTTCAATTTTCTCTATGTATAATCAAAATTTAATTTATTATTAAAATAAAAGCAAAAGGCAGAGGATCAAAAAGAACTCGTGATTTTCAAGCATTGTGCACTAATGTTTTGCAAAGAAAGAAACCCCAACAAGAGAATCTGACTGCTTGTTTATAAAGCATTATAAGAAAAAGTTACCTTGTAACCTGCTTGAAATAAAACATTGCAAAAATAGATACATTGTTACCTAGTTTCATAACTACCACTAGGAGAAATGGGCCTGGCACATGTTTTTGGCACACGTAGAGCCACCTCCATATCTCAACTGAAAACGTACATGTATGTATACACACATATGGATACACACATACTTTATATGTAATGTATTTTGTGTCCAATTCCTCTATTTCCTGATGCTTGACATTAGCTCGTCTATTTACCTTTTGTAACTCACCCAAACATTTTATGAAGCAGATTATTTTATTCCACAATTTGTTGGGTTTTTTTTTCCTGTTTCTTGTACTTTTCAAGTTCAAATTCTATCCCTGATGGAAATAAAGTACAGAAATCACCAGGGAGGCACTCGTACATCTTTGAATAGAATCTGACCTGCAATTCAAAAATTATCTTGATTGTTCTTTTCTTGCACTTCTGAAATTACTGGTTTGCTTTTATGAATTACTCCCTGAAACACCTTAGTCCTCAGTCACTGAATATCTTTTGTGTTGGGTTTCACTGCTGCGTTCAGTCTATCATTCTGACAGCAACACCACCTCGTACTAGTCAACAGCCTGGTGATTACAAAATTCACTCTGATGGAAAGAATTATGGGCATTAATCCCCTCAGGAAGGAGGATAGCTGGGTTGAAGTCTCCCACACATGTGGTGAGCAGTCCAGCACATAACAGCTCTGCTAATGATGAAAAGGGAACCAGAACCACCACCACCTCCTGGGTTTTGAAAGCAAAGATTGACCTTTGCTCCCTTTTTGAAAGAAAGGGCTTATGATCCTAATTTCAAGAGAGTGTGGATCCAAAATGCTCCCTGGAGAAAGGTGCTTAGCCCTGGCAAGAGGCAGGATTTAAGCACATTCATACTTTAGCTACTGCATAGAAAATGTGCATATTCATCATCTCCTTCAAGCCTTTCTGGCTGGTATAATTTTAACAAAACACCAACAAATACTAAATAATTTGTCTCTCCCACCTTCATGGAAACATGACCCAACTGGCCTCAGCCAGACCAGCCCTCCCTTTTTGACCAGTTTGAGCCACAACCTGGATCTGCCCCTTCTGGGTCAAACAGTCTCTGCTGGAAATGCCCAGTTATCCTCTCATCACTCTTCTCTTGAAATATTTGTTTAAACCATCTGTTTGGACAGCATTTGAAGCAAGTTTAGAAGCTACATTTGGCACACCAGAAAAAGAAAGTGAAGAGAATATACCATCTTCTTAAGGCCACAACTTCACTTTGGGGTTTGTTTTACACTGTTTCCAGTCCTTATTGGCAGGCTGACAAAGTTCAGTGTTTCCACAGGATCATGGAATCATAGAACCACAGAATATTATGAGCTGGAAAAAACCCATAAGGATCATTGAACCCCAACTCCTGGTCCTGTTCAGGACACCCCAACAATCCCCCTCTGCCTGAGAGCATTGTCCAAACACTCCTTGAACTCTGGCAGGTTTGGGGCCATGACCATTCCCTGAGGAATGTTCCCTGTGCCAGTGTCCAACCAGTGCCACCCATATTTCATTCAACATTTTACAAATGAAAACCTGAGCAGGCATCACCCAAGCATGTAATCGTGCTCCCAATTATTTATATTTCTCTGCTCAGGCTTGTACCTCAGAAATTGAGGGTGAGAATGTGTGTCAGTGTATCAGGTTCAATGGGAACGGTAAATTTTAGTTGTGCTTGAACATTACCCACTGGCAGAGTTTCTCTATTACAAGAAAATAGGACATAAAATAATTCAAAGCAAAATATAAACTAAATTTCAAACAAGAATCAGATGTTTATCAATAGACCTGATACTCTTTCCCCATCTCCTGAGACAGAAGCCTTTCTTTCAATATCTCCCCATGATGTGGCCAAGCTCAAAGCCTTGTAAAATTTCTATGCCTTCTTTTACAGTTTGGGACTGCTTTTAAAAAATAAAGAAAACAAATTTCACCAACCAATTTTTTTAAACTTCAAAAAGCTGACTCAGAAGCTGTGCAATAGCTCTGATTCAGCTTTCTTAGCTGAGTCAAAGCATCTGGCCACGTGATTCAGAAAACACCGCTCTGAAGTCGGGCAAGAGCTCTTTCCAAAGGAGGAAATGCCTGGTTTCCCTTGTAAGCGTTGTGCAAAATTTCCTTGGTAGCACTAATAGTTATTTATTTAAACTTGATACAAGTAAATATGATATTCACAGCTCTCTTATTGTTCATCCAATGTTTCAAACCACAGTTAAATAAAAATATTTACCATTTGGCCCAATGCCAGTGAAGACAAATTCTTCTAAGTCAGTGGTAAAACCTCATTAAACATCCACCTCTTCCTCTGAAAACCCTGGCACAACACTGATCACTACCACAGCCATGAACTGAAGGACCGAGGAAGGAAAAAACAAAAATATGCTCTCTTTCTTTAGTAAAATAAAATAAAGTCACCCTGAAAACATCCTACCAACAAATTAAGAGAATGCTAGATAACTGACTAATCCTGTCAAAAAACCTCCAAAATAATAAATGTCTGCTTTCTTACAAAACACATTGAAACAGAATCACAGAACAGCATGAAATGCCATCCCAAAATTACCTGAGTCACTTTAAATCATAGAATGCAGACATCATGTGGGATCTCTGAGCCATTGCACAGGCAGTCTACACTGTTAATGACTTTTAGATTAAAAGAAAATTCTAACCAGCTAATCTGTCTTGCAGCAGCTTCATGACACAGAGTTTCTCAAGACACCTGTTAAAACACCTTGACTTTCTTGCTGAGTGGGAATCTACCAAGTCCCTGAGAATAGGAATCATGACCCATGGTGCCACTCCTGCTTAATCCCAATCCTCAAAGAGAGCTCCTTTTGGCACACACACAGGGCACACTTTCCTTTGCATCTCTGCACCTAAAAGCTCTGGCTTCTATACTCAATACCTACACATCCAGTATCATGAAATTTCAAGCTGAGTTTGACAAGCTTTAATAAATTAGTCACAGATCATCCTAAAATGTACAATAATTGATCCTCAAGCTTCATAAATATTCAGTAGGATCTGGATATGAAATTTGGAAAGCTGTTACATAATTCCTGTGAAGATAGCTGAAAGAGGACAATATCAGAAAGCCACCTGTGTAATTGAGATTAACTAAGACACAGAGCCCTTACTAAGGAAAAAAATATTTCAAAGGACCATGCAGCACTATTTTTTTTTATGACTAAAATAAGCTTTTCTCCCTTCAGGAGAAAAGTAGTAGTGATAAAATGTCTTTCTAATGAACAAAATATTTCCAGGACTAATATTTTGCAAGATGCTTCCATCAAAACTTCTGGAATTTTACAGGCTTCTTTCAGTTACAAAATAAAAAATAACAAATAAAACCAATACTGCAATCACAACTTGTGGTTACACTATTATCTGATAGGAGCCTGATTTTTAAAGTATGGGATTAACAGTACCTTTAATCAACCTTGGTAACACAGGCAGTAGACAGCAAAATTGATTACTGTTTAGATAATAAAATGTTGCATTTTAAAATTATTGGTACTATCACTACAGTCACAACAAGTATTTTCACCCTGCCTTCTCCCATTCTGCTGTAATTCTGTGAAAATGGGCTGGCTCTGCAGAAACACAAGGGTCCATGTCAGGAAAGCTTTTTACAAGGCTAAGAATCACTCACTACTTTTTATACCTCAATCACTGGGTTGAAAGATTTCAGGTTTATCTGCCAAGAGTGACTATTTTAATATCTGCAGAATTAGACAGCCAGTCTTAGAATTTTTACAGAACGAGATGACAAGCTCTTGGAACACCGACGCTAATTTTCAGTAAATGCTGAGGCTACAGAAGACTGCAAAGAAAATAAAACTCTAACATAATTTAAAATGAGAAAAACAGCCTGATAGGTTAGGTTGGTATCAGTCTTGCACAGAATCCTGGTATGTAATCAACAGAAAGATATAGGATGGTGGTAAAAAGTAATGCTAAACATAGGCTTACAGAAAATAGGTCTCACTAAATAAATTTGGTATGGCTTTCTGACAAGAATATAGGTTGGACTGGATAAAAATACCCTGCAGTTTCTGACCTACTATACTTAGATCTCTGTAAAATTTAGTGCCACACAGAAGTCTGATTTAGAAGTTAGTCAACATGAAGAAAACCTGGAATCTAAAACCACCTCATAAATTATTAGGGAGGCTAAAGAAAAATATTTTTAATCCACCTTGTCAATAGTTAAAGCTGTTTTCTTAGCTCTTAAAAAAATCATAGCTCATTATAGGCTGGAATACTATAAAAAGCTTCTTCCCCTTTAACTTTTTGTATGGTTGGGAAAAAAAATCATATACACACACAGTTAAAGAAAAAGGGAGGAGGTATACAGTCACTTTAAACTTTTGCTCTCATAGATTGTTTCTCAGAAAAGAAAACTTCAGCATTAACAGATTTCCTTGATAAAAAAAAAACATCAGTGCACTTAAAAGCCATATTTCCAGGGACAAAAAAAAAAAAGTATACTTATGAAAAATCAAAGCCAGTTCCACACACATGTAACATCTTGCAGTACTAAACTTACCTAGGTTATACTTCTTGCATCCAGAGTCACCTGGAAACATTACAGAAGATTATTTAACACTGTTGACAAGGACAGATGTGCAACAAATTATTATGTATAAGCTGCTCCAGGGTCTTACCATATGTCACACATAAAAGAATTCAAGGAAAGAGGGAAAATTGTGTGACATTTTAGCTTGGTTGAAAGCACATACAGGTACTTATTCCAAAAGAGCTGGCACAAAGTCAGGTGCTATCCCCCCTGCAAGAGTTTTTTCCTATTGTGTGAATCTCCACTACTGATGCTTTAGGGAAGGTTCAGCTGAAGGATTATATAAAAGACTGTAGCTGATAGAATCTGCCCAGAGTACCCAAAGTGGTGAAGTACAAATAAATAAGAGTAAGTCAATCCTGTTCCAGAGATCTACACCATACATCACACTGAATTGATGGCAAAGACATGGCTGTATACCGTCCAGTGCAACACCCTCCACATCCAAGAAACAAAGGTTGTTTCACACTTACAAGAAGAGGAATTCTGCTTGGAAATGGAGCAAAGCAAAACAAAAACTCCTAAGACACAGTGAATTCTCAAATGCATACAGAAGCCCAGCGAGCTGGAACTGGCTCCCCAAGCAAAAACATCCCACGGATATTTAATATGTCAAAATAGAGCAGGAGAAAGAACAGGCTGTTGCATCAATACCTAGCCTTAGTGAGATTCTTGATGATGTATTTACCAAGTTCTGCTTCCATTCTAAAGGAGAAAAGTTAATGAACATTGATGATGCCTGAAAGCCCTGTCTTAATAAGAAAAATAATGGCTTTGTTCCCAAAATTGTTCTTATGAGTTTAAGACCCAGAATAAAAAAATTCATAGAAGCTCATAATTAGTAACACATATGAAGAATGGAACAAAAGTCATTAAATATTATTAACTAGTCATATGTACTGCTGTATTCTAAACTGATTACTCAATGACTATCTATTTGTCATTCTGGAGAGCTTAATAAGACTATCTGACCAAGAGTGGAATGATGAACAAAAAGTGAGAAAAGATTGTATTGGATTAAATGACAGAAAATCACACGGAAGTTCTGAGATTATTAAATAAATAATTGTGGATTTTCACCCATAATAATCTTCTGTTCTGACCAACTTCTCTCTGTGATAAAAACCAAAAGGGCTCAGGAAATGGAAAGAGCTCAGAGAGGTGTAAGAGAAATATTAAGTCTTGATTAAACTGGATGTTTCAAAATGCTTAAGACTTCCAAAAGGAAATAAGTAAGAGAAATATTAAGTCTTGATTAAACTGGATGTTTCAAAATGCTTAAGACTTCCAAAAGGAAATAAGTGGATAAAGAGCAAAAGGCAGTAACTGTACAGAATTTGCATAGAGAAGTCCAGCTAGGTCTTCTTCTCACCCTTTGGCAAAATACTAGGCTGTACCATAGTGACCAAAGCCTTAAGAAAAACAAAGTTTTTAGTCAAACCAACTAAATGGCAACATATCAGATTTCATAGAAATGAGCACCTTCAGTACAGCTTACATAGTTCATGAATGCATGGGCCATTCTTTGTCCCAAACATGGGTAACTGGGTAGATCGTTAGGTTTTCATATAAAATGCTATCACTCACCAATCACATAAAAATACATAAAAACTTCAAGAACAGAAGCCACTTATCTAAGTTTCCTATGTTGGAAACGCTTTATTCCTAAAAATTCTGGCGGAGTTTTAATGACCATTCCCAGTAATGCTTCCCTAATAGAACCTTCCAAAGGGCCTGATCAGTTGCCCATTGAAGACAAAGGACTGACTTGAAACAATCTAGAAATCCGTGAAGAGCTGTTAAATGCCTCTATCCAGAACAAAAAAAGCGCTTCTTAATCTCTCACAGATCTAAAACCAGGAACTAACAGATTATAGCACATATTAACTTCGTTCTTTTCTCACCCTGATTTTCCCCACCACCCTAAAAATGTCAATGAATAGTGCTCAGCAGAACAAGACAGCAAAGCCACTTAACTGTCCAAACAAAAATGAAGAGGGAACAGAAAGGTGTCAGGCTCTGGTAACGCCTCAGCCACTGTGATATACACTACAGTAACATTACCAGCACTGTCCAAGCATCCAAGCCTATGGGCCAAAAGCCTAAAACTCAATGCATGGTAACACCTTCATATCTTTTTTCTCCAGATGCCTCTAGCAACTTTTTCCAGCACCAGCTTGGCTTGCCAGGACAGGAAGAAACAACTATTTTTCCTATCTGCTGATCATAGTCAAACTCACCGGGAAACATCAGAACAATATTTGGCACGGCCCAGGCCCGGCTGCTTGTCCTCCCAGCATCGAGTGGGGATGAGCCCAAGGGCGGCCAGCGGAGGCCGGCCCAGCTGCCCGACACCTGCGCCACGGGCACGTCCTCGCCAGGGAAAAGGAACCGAGGAGCCAGCGCTCCCGCTGCCTGCAGCCACAGGGGCTGGACAGCCACCGCAGGGGATCCCACCACCCTCACAGTGCCATGTCAATGACACCGGGCACCGTGACAGGACCATCCACCTGCCCCTGGCTCATCGCCACCACGGCGGGACCGTCCGCCCGCTCCCTTGTGCCGTCGCCACCATCGCTGCAGGTGGGACGCCGCCGCCGCGGCCGTGCGGGAGCCCGGCGCGGGGAGCTCGGGACCACCGAGGGCGACGGTGACGGCACCCCGGGGAGGACACCCCGAGCCAGGGCCGTGGCGGGAGGGCAGGCGAGGCGCCGCCGACCCCGGTGGCCTCGATGGCGCGGGACCATGTGCCGGGGGCATGGCGGGGCGGCCGGGCGGGGGGCGGCGGGGCCGGTGCGGGTGGCGGGGGCGGGGAGGTGGAGCCTGGCTGCGGGACCGCCGCTTCCCTCCCCCGTGGGGCGCTCACCTGGCGGGGCCGCCCCTCGCCAGGGGGCCGGTTCCACGCGGGGCGCGGGGCTCGCCCGCCCGCCCTCCCCGGGCCGCGCGTCCGCCGCCCGCCGGCTCAGGCCCCAGCAGCCGCCGCCTCCCCCTCCA
This sequence comes from Anomalospiza imberbis, assembly GCF_031753505.1. Lineage (NCBI taxonomy): Eukaryota > Metazoa > Chordata > Aves > Passeriformes > Viduidae > Anomalospiza > Anomalospiza imberbis. Next base: position 16,177,257 of record NC_089691.1, on the reverse strand, counting down.
TGGCCGCCGCTCTCGCCGGCTGCATTGTGGGAAGCTGACCTCACTCGCTGCTGCCGCCGCCCCGCCGGCTCCGGCACTCGCCGCCATGGGGGCCGTGACCGACGGTGAGACCTCCCTCCCTCCCTTTCTCCATCCTCCCCTCCTTCCTCCCGCCCCGCGCCGCGACCCCCGCCGGCGCTCCCCGCAGCGCCGCGCCCCCCGCCCGCCCTCCGGGGAGCGGCTGCCGCGGGCCCCGCGCCCGCCCCGGGGCCGCTCACCCCGCAGACGGGCCTCCTCCATGGCGGCCCCGGCCCCGCGGCCCTCCGTGCGCCCCCGGCCCCGCGGCTCAGCAGATCCGCCCGCTCTGGCTCCGGGAATCGTTCCCTGGAGGGCCCGGAGAGACCCGCGCGCGGCGCCGGGAGGCGGCTGCCATGGCGTGAGGGTTTAACGGGGGCTTTTCCTCAGATGAAGTTATCCGCAAGCGGCTGCTGATCGATGGCGATGGAGCTGGCGACGACAGGCGGATCAATTTGTTGGTGAAGAGTTTCATTAAGTGGTGTAATTCCGGATCTCAGGAGGAAGGGTATCTCTTGTTTTGCTTTGGTTTTTTAAGTCTTGGAACTGCTTAGCTTGCGTTTCAGTGGAAAGCAGGGCTCGATCCATTTGGAAGAGATCCGCGTTAAAATGTGCACAGCTGCTTTTCTTTGGCTCTGTGGTGTTTCCAGGACAAACGCCGAGGACTGTGCTGGGAGAGGAGGGCTACACACGGGTCAGAAATCACTGAAGGCTGCGGGCTGTATCGTGAAGTCTGCCAGCACCGCTCGAATGCCCTCAGGATTGCTGTGCCTGCTGCGTGATCCAGCCAGGAGTCCCGCTCTTATAACAGGATCATGACTCGGATATTTTAGTTGGCAGTTCTGCGTTTGTTCTGTTAGGGAAAGGAAATACTGCTGGTGTTTCTGCTGCTGTCGTTCTCTCTCTTTTTCTTTTTTTTTTTTTTTTTAAAGCCTAAATTAGTAAATTAGTAAGGTACGAGTGACAGACTTCTGTGGGGTCTCTGTTAGTAATGGATATAAATTCCCAGAGATCACAGTATTACCAGTGTGTGTACAGAGAAGCACTGCAGTATTAAAATACTAATTTGGTGGTCACAGAGCCAACCCGAGCTGGAGAATTAAAAGCCCTGGGTCAAACTGCTCAGTGTTTTAATACCCACTTTACACTGAAAATGACATGATGCTGGAATTGATGTGTACAGTGTTTCTAACTGCACTTCCAAAAAATTATACACTGAATCTTTGAAGTGTTTTCTTTATTAAATAATTGTTATTTAGCTGTCCTTTAAGCTACATGAAGTTTTGTTTTATTGCTCTGTGAAGCGAGGAACTATTTTTATGCTGCTTGAGAGTAAATGTCTTGTCTTGTTTTCAGATACACCCAGTACCAACGAATGCTGAGCACTTTATCACAGTGTGAATTTTCAATGGGAAAAACTCTTCTGGTGTATGACATGAACCTGAGAGAGATGGAAAATTATGAAAAAATCTATAAGGATATAGGTAAACATGAGAAAATGTTACTGATTTCTGTTTGGCAGGTTCTCTTATGAACAAGCTCAAGCCTAGTGAACATAATATATACATCTGGTGAGTGGTTTGGAGGTTTTTGGGGTTTGGTTTTTTTTCTTACTAGATAGCACTCATATATGTGCTATAAGCATCTTGTAATTACATAGAATAGATACAAACAAGAGTTTTTTAACCTATTGACAGGCATATAGTTTTTAAGCTAATGGAGCTAACAAGCCACCATGTCATTAACAGTTCTTCTATAATTTAGCAGAATAGCTTATTTACATGTATTGTTTGAGTTCAGTATAACTCTGTTTCTTTTTAAAAGAAAACAGTATAGCTGCAGCCCATGAGAAGATCTCTGAATGCAAAAAACAAATCCTGCAAGCAAAAAGGATTCGAAAAAATCGCCAGGGTAAGGTGCCATATCTGTATTTACAGTGGTGGGCTTCATTGCTTTCTAATCTTTTAGAATACATCGTATTGGAAAATAGATTCTAAATTTTTGAATATGCAAGGCATCGTGATTGCTGTATTCAGCCTGGTGGGTTCCACTGACTGCTGAAAGTTTTGGGTGGATGACACAGGCAAGATTGAACCAGATCTCCATGACATGCAGCATCAGGAAGACCTAAACCAGTGTCCTTTCTGTACACTTGTTTTAAGAGGTGTATTTTTACCATACTTTTAAAATTATATACTCATAATTCATTGAAACCTACAACACTCTAAAAGATGAGCAGTTGAGAAGAAGCAAAAGATAGTTTTTTCATGATAAATGAAATGCCAAAAATTTCAGAAATATAACATGAAAGGTTTTAAATACAACTTGCTGTAGATAATTTTGAACTCAACTGGAAATTAAAATAACCAGTAGGAATGTGGAGTTCTTACATCTTCACAAACATAGTTCTGAAATGTTTGCTTCTTGGTGTGTTCTGTCCAGTCTGCAGCACAAATTTTTCCAGGTAAATGAGGTATTTGGAATATGTATGGTCTTACTATCAGGAAATGGCCGTGTTAGTTGCCTGTATAACCATAATATTATTCTTAATGTGTAATAGTTCTTTTTTAAAAATCCTCAGAATGAAAAAACATCCATGCATCATTTCATACTTTTTTCTAAAAATCTTATATGTTCATGTGTAACACCAGCAGCATTTTCTGTACATACACATTTGATTGTATCTAAACCCAGTATTTATAAATCAGACACAAAAGACTGTGTGCAGCAATGCAGGGCTATCTTAAGGCGTTTTGAAAAACATTGAAACAGTTTTTCAAGGAAAAATAATCTGCCATTTCATGATACCTGAGTTTGGGTTCTTGAGTCCATATTTTCAGTAGTGTTTAGATTACCATTTAAATGTCTTTCAGAATATGATGCATTGGCCAAAGTCATACAGCATCACCCAGACAGACATGAAACACTGAAGTAAGTATAAAACTACATTAAATTATAATAGAGCAGTAAACTAGAAGTCACCAGACTTGACGTTTCCTTGATTTCAGTTTGACTTTTCCTCACATTTATATAATTTCTTTGACACAATAAAAACTTATGTTTCTGTACCCCTTATGAGCTTTCCTTAATCTCTCATCTGTATGGGTCAGAAGGATTGCTAATTGTTCTGTAGTTGAAGTTTTTCCACTGTTAAGGTGAATAAGTGAACTGAGATGTAAATGCACGTCTGATGTCAGTTCACCTGTGAGTTGCTCAGAACAGAGAGATGGTGGGAAGTCCTTTAACTTGCACCAGCCAGATTCAGTAGTCACTTGAAATGCATAACACACAAGCAAGTAAGGTGGAACGAGGGAAAACAGGAGAAAGCTCCTAGGGTTCTTTTTTCTGTTTTCCTTCTGGTTGCTGTTCCTGCATGCCCAGTTGTAATGGCTGTGCTGTGCACCACACATAACCTGCCCTGGCATGCAGGGCAGACCTACCTGTTGTCCAACCCGTCTTGTGTGTAACTCACAGTGCTGCTTGTCACATTCTGGGTTTGCATCACTGTCTGTGCTTTTGGGGCAGTTGTGGGGAGATTAACTTTATTGAGCCATAGAAACATTCCAGGATTTATTGCATCTATGAGTTTGTTCTTCTTAAACTGATTAAAGATGTGGTGTGGGATTACTGTTCCCATATAAGTGCAGCTGTGCATTTATCCTTTTCCTGCTTTCAGTGAAATTGCCAAGGGAGGCTGTCTTTCCATTTTTCATAGCCTTTCATAGCAAATGGAAGTGATTTGGTTATACTATTTGTTTATACTATTACCTAATAATAGCATTTTTATAGCTATAAGCCACTGACCATATTTCACACATTTCTTTCTTGTATGTTGTTTTTCTGTGCTTTGATTTTATTACCCCAACTTTGATTATTACAGGCAGTTCTCATGAGGCATGACTACTTCTTACTTCATTATTCAGCATGTGATATTTATCAAGTGAGGCTTTAATAAAGAACTACCAAAAATGCACTTTTTCAGATAAGTCAGTTAAGAATAGAAGGAACTAAATGAGAGAAGTTGTGACTGCCCCATCCCTGGAAGTGTTTAAGACCAGTTTGGATGGGGCTCTGAGCAATCTGGTCTAGTGAAAGATGTCCCTCCCCATGGCAGGGGGTTGGAACTAGATGATCTTTATGGTCCCTTCCAACCCAAACTATTCTATAATTCTGTGATAAAGTATACTTTTTTATCTTAGAGGATGCTGGGTTGTTTAGGTTTGGAAGGATTATTCTAGTTTTGCTTAACACATTCAAGCATAAGTTTCTTTAGCAAAGCTAGAAAGAGTGGTAAGTTATAGCTGGTAAGAATTCAGTGTATAGGAAATATACAGAAAATGATACAATGAATCAAAGGCCACCCTTAATTCAGAACAGAGGAAGCCTCACTAACAATGTCACACTTTTCATGGAACTCTTAATCACTAAAAACACTTGAGAAAACTTCTTGTGAGAAGAAACAGAAGAGTTTATTGCAAGAGTTACATTTATAGCTTTTGCAGGTTATCTGGCACAATAGAACAAAGTTTAGAAAAATACTTTCTTTGTGCTTTTAAGAGTCTGTTTCTTGGAACAATGAGTCATGCAGCACAAAAGAAGCTGTTAACAGCTTAGTCACAAGTAGTGTACAGGAGCCAATTCAGGAAGTGATAGGAGCAGAAGCACTGAATAACAGTGCCCACAGTGTAATTAGATGCAGTATCAGAAAAGCTGTTCAGAGGACCAAGAAATGACACGGAGTCTTAGAAAAGGAAATATGAAGATAAGAAGGCTAAGCAAAGATTCTCTGGAATATAAAGTAAAAGGAGTAAAATTCCAGATGCAGCTTGGATGTTACTAGAAAAAGAAGTCTGTCCTCTCACAGTCTGCTTACACCTGACAGCACAGTGTAAACAGCAAGATTGGAAGTTTTTCAGAAGCTAGAAACCAAATGCTTCCAAAATCAGTGCATGAGCCTATAAGCTGAAGAAATGGGTAATGTCACACACAACTCTCAGGTATTGCCATTGAGGTACCAAGCATGCTGGCTCAAAAAAAGACAACACCCTCAGGTAGCACTAAAAATAGACCTTTTCCCATCCACAGTGAGGTACTTAGGACTGGAGGGCTTTTTGTGGTTACCTACCTAGACTAGTTGCAGTAGCTGTCAATGCCTTCAGGAAAAAAAGGTTGATTTCCTTGCTGACCCCTCTATGACTCTGCCTGCTAATTAATCAGGGATGATCAGCCTCAATCCACTTCACCTTTAAAGGAGCAGTTTGCTCTCATAGCATGGTGCATAAATTATGATAGGCAGTAGAAGTGGAGGGACCAAACCGGAGGTTTGGCTGTAAGAGTTGGTGCTCCATTCTCATTTGAAAGGTAAATTATGGTACCTGCTGTTGTTTGCCTCAAAAAGGGTTGTGGTGGTCCATGGTGAGCTCAAGTGAGAGCAGAACGTTCTTTCCCCCAGAGGGTGTTCTGGCACCAAACAGACTCCCCAGGGAAGTGGTCACAGCAGCAATCCTTACAGAGCTCAAGGAGCATTTGGACAATGCTCTCAGGCACAGGGCATGACTCTTGGGATATCCTGTGCAGGGTCAGGAACTGGAATTGATGTTCCTTGTGGGTCTGTTCTGGCTCAGGATATTCTAAGATTCTATCAATCTGCTTCTCTGACTTGTATTGTAGGATTAAGTAAATAACACGTGTCAGGACTGAATTGTTATAAATGCTCGGGGTATTCCAGCTTGGAGGCCTAATTTTTTGTAAATGTCCTGAAATTACAAGTCTAGAACATAATAGTTTAGAATTGCATGAAGTGACCTTACCTCTAAATTGTTTCACTTGTTTTGTTTACACAAACAGTTTATTTTATAGTTCTTTCTCCTCTACTTAGAGCAAATCTGTTTTACAAGAATTTTACAGAATTTTTAAAGAATACTCTGACCATCTCTTTTCAGGCAGCTAGAAGCTTTGGGAAAAGAACTGCAAAATCTTTCTCACATTAAAGAAAATGTTGAAGATAAGGTAGGTTTTTCATAGAGATGGTTATATAATAATTTATTAGGAATACAATTAATGTAGAGTCTACCATGGGTTGTTTGGCTGTATGTGCTCTCTGTACCCTACAACATGTATTTTATCATTCCAGTTGGAGCTGAGAAGGAAGCAGTTCCATGTTCTCCTGAGCACCATCCATGAACTTCAGCAAACCCTGGAGAGTAAGTGCTGTTCTTTGGTAATAGGTATAACTGGGTTATGTTTTAGCAGATCAAAAGGGATCACAACTTCCAGCAGGGGGATAGCTCTGTGCAATTGAGGCTGGTGACCTCTTGCATTGGCAGAATTTTTTCTCAGTAGTAGTCCAGAGCCTAAGACTGCTCTGAGTTTTTTGGGGTTTTTTTCTTCTACAAGCTATCCACTGTGCCATTTCCTGACTAGCTTCAGGTTAATTTGTAGGCAGCAGTATTCTTTAAAATGTGAGGATGGAGAATAGCAATTTGAGGTTTTTTTTTTAACAGTATTTCTTACAGAGAGTTATTCTTGTGCTTATTTCCGAATTTCATTTTATAATTCCCATTTCAGTAGTTTTGAACATGTCACTGCTACCATGGTATCATTTGAGGCTTTACTGAAAAGAAATTGAAATACAAAGAAGGTAAATGACAACCAGAGCAGGGACTAAAACTGTCAGACATGAGAGCTAAACTCAGGAATTAGTCGTACTCATCTTTTCTCATACAAATACTTAATATTTTCAAATCACCACTAACTTTTCATGCTCTAATATGGGTAATATTGTTTCAAATACTTGCTGTATATTTGCTCTGTCTTTCAAAGCCAGAGCAATTGGTACAGCCTCTGAGCATGACCTGATTAAATGCAGAGATGGCTCTAAGAGCAGACTTTCATTCTCTAAGGCCATCTAGATCTTCTTAAGCAGAATGAACTGTTAATCCTAGGTGCACTTTAGCAGAAGGTTATTGTTATTATGTGTTACTAACACTTGCTTAAGTATTAGTCTTGAAAATGAATTTTCATATGAATATATAGATTACTTTTCAGGATTTTGTGAAGGAAGTAGCAGTTTAGTGAAAAGCACAGCTTCAGTATAAAATAAATAAACCATTAGTAGGCAAAAAGAAGGAAGGGGTTAGAAACAATCTGGTACCATTTGCTTCAATTGACACTATAGAATTTACCCTGTATTTCCAGTAACAACTGTCAGAGATAACATCCTTAAAAATGGAAGGAATTTTTTTTTGTTTGTTTGAACATTTCATTTTTTAGAATGAGATACTCAACTACACATTTAAGGCAATCGAAATAAAATATTTAACTGGGACAAAGTTCTGCAATACAGTCTGTATATATCACCAAGCATGTTTGCCTAACAGCAATATTGAATTTTAGATGATGAAAAACTTTCAGAAGCTGAGGAGTCACAAGAAACTCAGATGGAAGCAGAGGCCAAGCAGTAGATGTCATATGAAGACTGACAATTACTACTTAAGAAAGTCCAAGTATCTTCACTTTCTGTTGAAATCAACAGTAAGAGAGATTGAGCTGGAAATAGTTTTCTAGTGCTTCTGTGAATTTTTATACAAAAATACATGTTTTGCATATGTTTCAGGGGAAAAGAGTTGCAGCTGTTTGCAGGCAGGTACTTGGTGTTAATACACAAACTTTGTAATTTGTGGCAAATATACTTTGTTTCACAAAGGATGAAGCTTTTACACCATACTTGGGAACTAAGGTGTTTGTAAAACTTTGCCAATAAAATATGTTTTCACAGATTTTCCTATTTTTAGTAGGGGTTGAGTCTTATAATAAGGGCTCCTTTTCTTACGTTACATCAGACTGAGGGCAGTGCATCTTTTCATGAGTCACAGCTTCCATACCCTGTTCTACATGGGACCTAAATCTGAGCTAAATAGGATCTTAGTTTTTCAAAGTAGCTGCCATTTAGAATTTACTGTGACTAGACTAGAATTTGATCATTTCATATAAAATAAATTACTTCTATAGAAGTAATTCTTGTTAAGGGTTATAAAAAACCCAAAAATTATACAGTACTAGCTTTAATTTTTTCCTCAAAGTGATGCAAAGAACTGAAATGATTCAAGCCTAGCTCTGCTGTGTTTGGTGTACCACGTCAATAGTCATATTTTGAAAAGGAACGTTTAAAACTTCAATGTAAAAGCTTTGTTCTTGAAGAACCAGGAATCTAATCCCAGTACCATTTATAATCTGCTTCTGGATTTTATCTGTCAATTGACTATTATCAAAATACATCATAATTTCTGAAACAGATGGTGGAACCGTTCTTTTCTCATGATGAAAAACTGCAGCAGTAGAGCAATAATCATGATGTCAAAGAATAAGAGATACTTATGTTATTAGTAGGCAAAGTGGAATCTATCCATGCACCTGGATCATCCTGCTGTCTGAGCAATCCGTTGGGAAGTAAGAAAAGTTTCAACCTTCCCCAAAAGAGAAGAGAATGGAATATGCTCTACAATTTGTAAGGCAGGGAGGAAGGAACAAGAGGCAGTAGTAGGCCATGTTCTGAAAACACTCACTAAATGGAGCCTTCCAGTGGTTTGGGTGAAGGAAAAGTTTGGATCTCACACAGACTGTGCCATAAGCACGCGTGGTTCAGGTGAATTAACAATGTTACATGGAACAGAGCTGCTGTCTCACTGGCTGACAGCTGAGGGGGATTTCCACAACTGAGGCTTCAGACATCTATAACCTAGATGCTGTGTAATCCCCACTCAGTGGCTGTGGATCTGTGTGGACTGGGGCTGGACAGACATATCTGAGCTTGTTTTGCTTGCATTCCAAGTTTGCTAAAGGCAAGCCAGCTGAGGAAGAAGTCACACAACTTCAGTAGCACAGTGGAGCCTTGAACTAATAAGCTGTCAAAAGTCTTCTAGTTCTGTTCAGCTCAGAACTCAGGGGCAGCTCAGGTTTGCCTGATGGAGCCTGTACAGACATGCAGTGCTTCTCATGCACTCAGAATTTGGCAGGTTGAGGGGTGGCTAAGCAAACAACAGGCATTTAGCAGAAGTACACCATCAAAAATATTAAGTATATGGGGTTTTTCCCCTCAACAGCAAAGAATGGTAAAATGTTTTGTAAAGCAGCAACACTAAATTATTGTCAAATCAGGGAGGAGTCAGTGTCATGAATGTATGAATTATGAAGATCAGCTATATGGTCCGTATTTTGGTGCAGAGGAGGATGATATTCACCAGTTAAAAACAGTCTCTGTAACAGTGAAAATCTCAGTTTTTTCCATTCATTGTATTACATAATCCTTTGGAAATTACTTGGATCAGTCAAGTGTCTTATCTCAGAACTTGCACTGCTCTGTATAGAACCTGACCAGAGACATGCCAACACCTAAGTCTGTCCCTCTGGTAAGGAATATTACAGAGAAATAAGAGTTGCAAGAGAAGCAATACAAATGCATGGCAAAGGAATATATTCTAGTTCAAATTACAGTGATGCAATCTTGAAAATAAATTGCTGCCCTGGAAAATCAAGTTGCCCTAGTGCAAGGTGGCAGCAAGAAAGTGATGTCACCAGGCCAGTCAAAGAAAAAAGTAACATCAATTCATTGCAAACACAACCTCAGTGGAACACCCAAAATATTTGCTCCTGTTTTTTTCAGTATTTATACCTCTAACCTCTTGAACATTAGATTTGTACCAAAAAAGAAAACCAAATGGAATTCATATACCAGCCACTGTTTAACCTGCTTTGTTACCAAGACTCAGGTACCAGCTTTGAATCTGCCCTGCATATGCTGGAAATGTATATTTGCATGTCCTTTAATCTTCTGTTCCAGAAGTTTTCTGTGTGTCATTTTTGCAAGGCACACATGATGGTCACTGTTACATCTCCTCTGTCATGCTGCTCACCTGGATTGACTCTAAATGTACGTGTATAAAAACCTAGGTACATAAATTCAGAATCTCAACAGCCAGACTATTTTAAAAACCTGTCTCCTGGATTTATGATTTTCCTTGACCCTATCTGAGCTGAAAAATTATTATATGCCTAAGTGGTCCATCTCAGTGCCCTTGTCATGTGGATGCAAAAATACAAGCAGAGAGTTGCTGAAGTGATAAACTGACATTTTCAGTGCCAGGACTTGTTTTTCTGTCCTGTCCAAAGAAGAGCAGCAGAGGGGGAGTGAAACATTGGACAGAATTGGCAGCTTGGGCAGGATTTGTTAAGACAGATATAGCAAGCTTCATGAAGGGATGGAAGAAGGAGGAGAAAGAATGTTGCCGTGACACACTGTCAAATGATGGAATATCTCTGAAACCATGTTAATTTGAAGAAAGTTGCTGCCAGCAAAGAAAATTGGAAAAAAAAATCCCAAATATTTATGAGTTAGAAATTATGAGTTGAGATACTTGTAAGTTTTTCACTTGTCACAGCTGGCTTGTACCATGCTTTCCCTCCTTTACTCAAGGCTCAGGTGGGTTTCCTTTTCACATAAGTTTAAAAAACTAAGAAAAAATTTCAGAAATGCAGGCAAGTACTGTTAGTTCTGCTCTGGGAACCTGTGTAGCTTTTTCTTTCTAGACTAGCTGTATTAGGATGTGTATGAACCACTTTATAGATCTATATGCAACAGACCCTGGGGAAAGCAAGTTAGCAACAGAGAAATGCTCCATCTTTTGTGCTTCACCCTAATTGTCAAACATGTTCTTGGGTTACCTCAGCCTTCATTTCCCAAGTCTATTTTAATTAGGCTGTTAGCACTGTTGCAGAATTGCCTCCACTCATAGCCCAGGGCTGCACAGGCACTGTGTGTTGCTGGGCACTGTGCAAGGTAGAACAGAAAGGCTGTTCTGTGTGCTGGGCAGTGCCACAGCAGCCAGTGGGCAAAGCCAGGTTTGGCTTTGGCTTTGGCTTGTGTCCACCCTGGCCTCGTGTGATTCACCTGCCTGCTGGCAGCAGGAAAGTGTCCAGCAGGAGCTGGCATGGCATGGCATGGCATGGCATGGCATGGCATGGCATGGCTGTGTGAGGCTGTTCAGTGACGTGCCAAAGGCTCCTGGGGAATGGGACCACCAGGACATCCCAGCCAAGGAAGCTCAGCATCCTTGTACCAAGGAACTTCCCAGATACTCAAGAGTAATCTTGAAGCCGGGGATGCAGTATGATGTGGACTTTGCCTGGGCTAGCAGAGTCCTGAAGGGAAGGATGAGGGGTTACACCTCTATGCCTGGTGAAACCATGGAGGGCTTGTTCAATGGAAAGAGCCCCGCTGGACCTGTCCTGGCCAGAGGCAGCACTGGTTGTGCTGGGCAGGCGTGGTTGGCTGAGTGGCAGGAGCTGGTCTTAATCGAGGAGCCCACGAGGAAGGAACTTGGGAACAGACTCGTTTTTCCACACTTGTTACATTTATGTCTGCGTAGCTTTTGTGAGGGGCCACAAACCAGGGCGGCTCGAGGGAGGGGCCGGCAGCGATGCCGAGGGACCGCGCTCGGGTCCCGTCCCGGCGGAGGCGCTGCGGGGCGGGGCCGGCAGGGGGCAGCAGAGGCCGGGCTGGGCGGGCGCGGCGCTTCCCGGGATCCGCGCGTCCATTCCCGCACCCCATCCCATCCCATCCCATCCCATCCCATCCCATCCCATCCCATCCCATCCCATCCCATCCCATCCCATCCCGGCGGCCCGTTCCCGGGATCCGCGCGTCCATTCCCGCACCCCATCCCATCCCATCCCATCCCATCCCGGCGGCCCGTTCCCGGGATCCGCGCGTCCATTCCCGCACCCCATCCCATCCCATCCCGGCGGCCCGTTCCCGGGATCCGCACATCCATTCCTGCACCCCATCCCATCCCGGCGGCCCGTTCCCGGGATCCGTGCATCCGTTCCCGCACCCCATCCCATCCCGGCGGCCCGTTCCCGGGATCCGTGCATCCGTTCCCGCATCCCATCCCATCCCGGCGGCCCGTTCCCGGGATCTGTTTATCCATTCCCGCATCCCATCCCATCCCGGCGGCCCGTTCCCGGGATCCGCGCGTCCATTCCCGCATCCCATCCCATCCCGGTGGCCCGTTCCTGGGATCCGTGCATCCATTCCCGCATCCCATCCCATCCCATCCCAGCGGCCCGTTCCCGGGATCCGCGCATCCCACTGGCCCTGTTCCCAGCGCTTCCCGACCTTGTGAGCCCTTTTCAGACATTTCCTTTTTCATTTCACTACCGTTTCCCACACACAGCCAGTCCTACCACTGTCTGGAGGGGTTAAAACCCTGGAGAATCATGGAATATCCTGAGTTGGAGGGACCCACAATGTTCACAGAGCCCAAGCCCTGGGCCTGCACAGCACAGCCCCAAGAGGGTTTTCCCGCTCACCCCCACACTTCATTTTCACTGTGTTACCTGAACTACCCTGGTTCTCAAAGCGTCTCTCTAAAATGTCCCAAAACACATAAAACACTGCCAAGGAGAAGAAGGTGCAATCCCAAAACCTCCACTCTTTGGGATACCACATGATGCAACACAAGTGTATCCAATACTTTATATTCCTGCTGATTATGACAGATCCCAAACCCTCCACGCTGCCTCCCCCATGCAAGGGCTGGAAGAGCAGTCTGACAGTGCAGCAGGAGCAAAGCACCCTTTGGCATGCAAGATTCTGCTGCCTCCAACACATCCAGCCCCATCATCCTGAAACCAGGACAAGAGTTGTTTCAGGATCACTACATACTGGTTTGCTCTGAATTTGCATCATCATGGTGAGAAACTTGGCAAAAGTTTTGCTAAAAGCATTATAGTGCATGAGAGTTCCTAAAATATTTAACAGCAAAGACCTGTTTTAAAATTGCTTTCACAATAAAGGGAAAAGAAAAAGTAAACTACCTAAACAACTTTTTGTTTCATGTTTTGTCAGTTTGCTGACAATGAAAAGTCACCATCAAGAGAATTTAAAGTGATGGTTTATCTCAAAGGAGGAAAGGAGCTGGCTCTTCTCAACACAAAAGTTTAATCAGAAGTTTGTGCTGGAAATAGCAGTGTGTGCTGCATGTAACAAATAGGCCCCACTAGGACCCATTTGGAATAAAAACAAAATATATAATTTATGATGTGGCAGGGCAAGCTGACTGTAGTCACCTTCCCAAAGACTTACATAAATTATTATTACACTTAAATCTTATATGAGCCTAAATGAAATTCACATTTACATTTGCTGCACCAAAATTCTGTCCATGAGCTCCTAATTCAAGCTATGTATTTTCCCAAAAGTGCTGTATTGTTGCTAAAATCTCCCAAACACTATGCTTCAAAGCTGAAAACAGAAGCCTCCGGTAGATTACCAAGCCTAAGACACAAATTTAGACACAACACATGGAAACAACCACCATTGCCCAGTGCAGCTTCTCCCAGTTACACTAAGCAAACTCTGACAACCTAGCAGAAATTCAGAGGTGAGGATGTTTTAACTTATATGAGAGAAAACATGGGGGGGAAAAAAATCTTCTTTTTTTTTTTTTTTCTTAATGACTATTGATGTCAGTATCTTCTGACTTACTCTGCATGAATTCACAGAGAGTTTTCAGATCAATTCTCTTTTGCTCTGTTATTGTGGCTGCAAGAGATGGGAAGGGTCATGGAGCTCTGGGACCACCACACCATGGTATCAGTGTCCCCTGTGCCCAGCAAAACTGCAGTGGGGACATCCCCTGCAGTGGGAGCAGCCACTACCTGCCCACACACCCACGAATTTCCTGGTGCCAGGAGACTGGTTATGCTGGAGCTTTTCCCTCGCTGGTTATTTTTCAAAGCTTGCACATCTGTGTGAGATTTATGCCCTTCTGACATACTGGCATGTCATGTTATTGAGGTGACTTGAGGAGTGATTGAAGGCAAACTGGTGGTTTTGATGACAGAAACCTTCCCTGGGAGACCTGTGCCTCAGTCAGATAAAATGTGAGCAGCAAAACTATTTGCTGGTATGTAACAGCAGCAGGATTCACTGGAGGAATGAGAGAACTGCACCTCGGGACTCAGCTTGTCAGGGGCACAAATTCATTCAATTTCTTATATAGAAAAACAGGTTCTTCCCAGCACTTCAACCAACCTTTCCCAGCCCACAGCACTCAGCAAAGTGGAGGAAAGCTTTCTCTCCTGTGTGGGCTCTGGCAATGCCTGTGGGTGCCTTTGCTTGTGTACATGGGGCAGGAACTGCCCTGGCCAGATGGGCACTGCTCTCCAAAACCTGAGCAGAACAGCAGTGCTGAGGAGCTGGGGGAGCAGAGAGGCATATTTGGGATGTGTTTGGGTTTGACTTGCCAGAACTGTGCATTCAGGATGATGGCATACGAGTCAGCAAATCCCTCTTTGAATAGACAGCTTTGTATTTGTATTTAGCTTGTGATGGTTTCTCTCCCTTTTTCTTCTTTACTGCCTAACACGCCAAACCTGCCAGCTGCTGCACTAAGCACACCAAGGGATGGCAAAGGATCTCAAGGCACATGGGGAAAAACCCTTGTGTAATCTAGTTCCAACACAATAAATAGCCAGCATATTTACCAAATGTAAAGAGGTTAAAAGGGGATTTATGCTCCACTGCATCATCTCTCAAAACGCAGGTAGAGACGTTCCCTAAACTTGATAGGACTAAACCCAGACCCTAATCCTACAAGAACATAAGCTAACACTGTGCCATCCTACACCAAATCAATGACAGAAAACTGTTCACCTCTATTTCGGGCCTCTCACATGATGCTAATTTCCTAGATATCATGTAAGGGCTGCAGCCATCATAGCCCTACCCATCCCAAGTGAGTTTTAGGAGAGAAATCACACAGCTCCTGCAATCTGGTTAAGGGGCTGTGCAGAAAATGGTGCAGGGAGGTTGCAAAATTATTCAGATTTAAAAAAAAAAAAAAAAAAAAAAAAAAAAAAAAAAAAAAAAAAAAAAAAGTAAGAAAGAACAGAAACATCACAGCATAGTTAGAGACCAAAATCCTGAGGGAAGCAGCAGGATTGTTTGGCAGCAGCATTTTCCTACAGTTTGGGCTGCAGGAGCAGCAGCAAGGCTGTGCAGCGCAAGCTCAGCCTTGGTGACACAGCCAGGGACTGCAGGCTCTGCCCAGGGCTCCCTGCTCCCACAGGCCCAGGCCTTGCCAGTGTTTACTTGGCCTGTGGATCCTTTTAAATCCAATGTCACGGGCTTTTCAAGTGTGCCAGTTGCTGCTGCAGCCTGCTGCCAGCTGATATGTGGCTTATGCCACTAACAGTGCCTGAGGAGGGGAATTGCTAAGAAGCAGTGGGAATACTTACTTTGTCCTGCTAATGCAAGAAGCAAGCAGAGGATTTCAAAACCCTTGTAACCTGCATGTCGTCAGCTGCACACCAAGCCTGGCTGGGAGCAAACAGAAACCACGGGATACAGCACCATAGAGACAAGCGGCTAGAACACAACAAATGCTGGGGCAGAGTGCTCAAAGACAGGCTGCAGCCTCAAACCACCGTGCTGCCTGCAGGGAGTGACCATGCAAGGGATGTGAGCAGGGCTTATCATCTTGGAAGAGCAGAAAGGAAGCAAAAAGAAAGGAAAAGCAAAGCCAATTAACAGTGAGCTGATTGTCCATTCCTTATTCCCGTTCTCCAGGACAAGACCTATAGCCTCTCTATGTGTATATACGCAGGCATGTGTGTACATTTGCAAACACACACCCCCCCTGCAACTGGAAACCTTGCAGATTGCTGGGTACACTACAAAGCACACCCGAAAGCTTAAATTTATTAAATCGACACACATCTCAGTGACTCCCATTTTCTCTGACAGTAGCTCACAACCTCACACCCATCACGACCACAGGTCCTCAACTGAGCCAGCCCAGACTCCCCTCCACTCCCACACTCCCACCAACAATAGAAACAAAGAGCTGTGGGGGAGTAAACACTTGGTATTATTTGTCTTGACACTTGGGGAAGCACTGGAAAGTTCAGCTACCTTGCTATTTCACATTGCCCTGTTACCACCCATTGTCAAACTTCCTCCTCCTGTTTGCTTTACAAGTGCTCATCCCTTGGGGGAGCAGCGGGAAGGAGACTGGGCACATGGAGCAGAGAGCTGCAATTTCACTGAGAAATAATAGCAACCGACCAAAATGGACTGATTGCATGGATGCATCGGCGCAAATGAGACAAGAAACATTCCCAGTTGTGTTATTTCCAAATTGCTCCCTGCCAGCCCCCGTGCCTGTGATTAACCACGCCAGACTCAGTAGGCTGGGTTCAGCACCCTGTCCTTCTCCTGCTCATTAATTCCAGCAGCCATTCCCAGGGCGTGAAATGGCAGCAAGTTGTGTTTGTTTGCTAAAAAGCTGCAAGGCTCCGTGGATGATGTGCTCAAGCCAGAAAGACACTGAGTCACACTGAGCTGTCTGTTCCTGGGGCTCCACAGCAGCTCCTGGTGCGCTCGCCAGCTCCCACACTCGCTGTGAGGATGCTGCACGTCCCCACATCCCCTCCTGCACCTGCTCCTCTTTGCCTTCTCTTAGCTCACATGTAAAAGTAAGGTACCTGAACTGGCCATACAGGAGCATTCAATTATTTCAGCTGAAAAGACTTTTTGGAGGTCTCTAGTTCCACCTCCTGCCCAGAGCAGAGCCAGATTCATACTTAGGTGAGGTTGCTCTAAGCCTGAACCTGGATACTTGAGTGTCCCCAGGGATGAAGGTACCCTCTATGGGTCTCAGTTCTAATATTCAACCATTGGGAAACTTTTAACCCCAGAGTTAGAGTACATGTCTGCTTCTGTTCATTTAGACAAAGCATTGAACAGGTTAAAAAAGGTCCCTATTGATTGTGCTCTTGTTTTCCTTGTGGAAAAATAGGAGATGAAGAGTGAGAGCTGCACATAAGGCACAACCTGAGCTCTCAGGCAGTGTTGTTATCTTCCTACCATCGATGCAGCCACCCCACCTTTTCAGCAGCCAAGGGGAGAGACCAATCACAGGATTTATCATGTCAGATTCTACTCTCCCATCCGGCGGAATGGCTGACAACCTAACCCAAATGATTTTCTCTCTGGAAGCAGTTTTGCCTGCAGAGTCACCTGCTGAACACTCACACAATGCATTGCACTAGCAAGGCACACTCCTCCCACTAGCAGTGACACCATGAATGTATCCTTTCCAATAATACTTTATTTGAAAATCTTGAAGAAAAACAATTACTTATGCTCCCTAACAGAAAGGCAAAAAATTAGAGTGGTGACTGATATTATAGCAGTGCCTGTAATTAAGGAACTGGCAGCATTTTAATTACAAGCTAGTATCTTCAGTGGCTGATGATCCAGCTGTTCAGCAGACCCAATAAAAGTGAGATTGCCAGATCCAGAGTTACAGACCAGCAATTAAAGTTTTAGGGAGGTTTTCTGTACTTCTTGCTTATTAAGATGTGTTTCTTGCTTGTTAAATGCGTTGGGGAAATTTCAGTAAAGTCCTTATGTGAATGAGTGGTGAGGTTTCCTTTCACTTTCAATGATTCCTCTGTCACAACATTGGGTGGGGACATCCTGGGGCCAGCAAGTGTCTCACTAGGCTTTCCCCCATCACACCAAAGCCAGCTCAGAGCTGATTTAACATTTTCCACCTTCAAATCATTGGTCCAGCTATTGCCCAGTATGACCAGGGAGCTTAGCTGAAACCTTTTTAGAGGGTACCTCAAGCACCAGCAGGGATTTATTCAGTAATTACATAAAATGTAGAACTATATTTTAAGCACTGAAACATCATTAAACATAACAAGGCTAAGAACTCAGCAGTTTGCAATATTAAAAATACTAAAAACAGGATAAAGCTTTATCACTTCTCCAGCTTCTGCCCCACTGCAGAATGAAACTGTGGTTCACTGCATCAAAAGATACAGTGAACCACAGTTGCATTCAGGGATTCAGACAAAGTGTTAAGAAGCTGTAGACATGGAGACACTCTGGGCTGTCCCTGCAAGGATTCCCACTCTCCAAGCAGCCACCAGCACATGGCCCAGAGGCCACCAGTGGTGGGCCCTGAGTGTGCAGGTACCAGGCACCAGGATGTTGCTGGCTGCTCCCAGGACACACAGATTACAGCAGGAAATGCTCATGGCAGCTGATGTTACCTGCCTGCAAGGTAGGAGTGTGCAGCCCCCTCCATCTCCTGACACCCAGCATTATGGGCTGCGCTGTCTGGCTTACACAGTCAGCCCTGCCCTTGCTACAGGAGGGACAAAGCCCCAGCCAGGGCATGTCCCCTCCTCATCTCCCTGCCTTTTCCAGCACAGGTCTCCAGTGAGGATCAGCATACAGGCTTTTCCCTCATCCCTTGCCTGGGGGCACCCAGGGATGCTCACACTTCCCACAGAGACCTTCACTGCATGGAAAATGCCCCACGCTGGCATGCACTTCTGAGAACACGATTCCACCCTGCAGGCCAGGCTCAAGGGAGAGGTCCCCACAGAGCCTAGCAGAGACAACCCTTGGGAATAAAAACCTGCTGTGTCTTAATTACACAGAATCAGTATTCCCAGCATCACTGACACGAGGATGGGAAAATAAAGATGTGAAGCCTGTCAAGCAGTGAGTTTTCCACAATGCACCCAGTGCAGGGGTCCCTCAGATGGATGAGGCTCCTGCTGCCACCCACAGCCTCTCCTGTGGGGCATCACACCCCCCAGTGACCCCCACATCTGGCCGGGTGGCAAGAGAAGAACTGTGATTAGCAGGCAGGGGCAAGGCTTCAACCTCAGCTACAAGAGCTGCTGGGCAGAAAGTTCATTCATCCAGCTCCTTCCCATTCCCCCAGACCCTGCAACTCTGCTTCCTCCAGCAGCTGCTGCTTTCCTGCCTGCCCTCCCCAGGCACTGTATCCCCTTCCCCTCTGGCAGCTCCCTCATAAAACAGCAGGAACAAAGCTGTGCTGGTTGCAGCAGTGCCTCAGCCTCCACAGGCACACCAGAAGATGTTTTCCACAGGTGTCTGTGGTTTCTGAAGGGAAATGCAACCTCTCCAGGGAAGATTCCTTGGAGAGCAGTAACCATGTTGGTGGAACTACCTTAACAAAGAGAGGATAAAATACATACGTTCTAGACAAAAAGAAGATGTCACAGAAATTTTTCCAGTATCAACAGTAAATGCTTTGTTCCTGCATAAAAGCCCTAGGTAGCTCTGTCACATACATGAAAAGAGGGATGCTGCAAGTTCTGTGGACATAATCCCCACATTTCTTAGTGTACTACACTGTGAAGACATTAAGCCCAAGCACAAGACACTTAACAGTAATAAAATCCCAGCCTTCAGCCTTTGCTGTGAGTCTGTTCTCTACTAGCACTGAACACCACTGCAGAAAGAAGAAAGATTTACACTGCAAAGCTTCATTATAAGGTTTTAATAATATGAGTGAAAACTAAAATCCATGGCAAATGTTAGGGGTGACTGTTGTTCTGAGATGTAGTTATGCAAAATCTGCTGCCAGTTCAAGTTAACATATCTCATAACTAGCCCTGGAAAAAGAAGTGATCAGCTGAGTGATGAACAAGCCCCAGTTTGTCCTTGCTCATGCCCTGCCTCAAGGCTAATCCTCCCTCCTTCACCAGAGCTCCAAAGCTTGAGGAAAAGGTGTCGAATCATGGTTAATAAGGCTTCAGCAGGAAACAAAAGTCTTTTTTTATAGCTTAAATGTCACTAAGTGCCTGCTAGAAGCTCACATTTGAAGTGCATTTGGTGGCTGCATCCTTCTGTGGAAGGTAGACAGACTCTTTCTCCCCCAGAAGAGCCCAGCTCTGGCCCTGGGGTTATCTTTGTCTGGACAGCAGGTAACCTCACCTGTACCTGCTGTCCCTGTGCAGGGCTCAATGCTGACAGCAGAGACTCCTTTGTGTCTGGAGTAAACCGGAGGATTTGTGTGGTACTGGGTGCTGTAAGAGACCCCTGCACATTTGGTGTTGGGGCTCTCCAGCATAGAAAATCATGCTTTACAACCTGAGGTTTAGAAAGATTTGAAATGTTGAAAACAGGTACTTCGCATTTTTCTTCTAACTGGAAAAAACCTCTTGGACCCTAAAGCTGCATCTTAAAAAGACCGATGGCAAACCCTGAAGCCATTCATTTGTTCTGCACATACAACTCTTTAGGCATCACAAGGTTCTTACCTCTTTATTTCCAGCTCTTTGTTCAGGCCCCTCATCTCATATTTTTAAAATAAAAATAACAAAGAATCAACCCTGTGAAAGGACTTGTTTTCCTCTCTGCTTGTGTCTGTGTTGTCAGCATAGGGCTGCCTTGCAACTTGCCTTGCCCTTGGCCACCTTCTCTCCACTCACATCTCAGCAGCATTTGGAGCAGAGCTCTTCCAGCACTGCTGCCCAGCAGGAAGCAGAGATCCTCAGCTGCCAGTGATCCACCTGCTGCAGCCTGGCAGGTTCCTGTACTTGCTGAGTAATGCCTCACAGTCCTGAGTGTAAAAGAGCAGCAAAAACAGGAGAAAGATTGCTGCTCTTTGCTCGTGCTAATTATGGGTGGCACTTTCAAACACAGGCTCAGTGTTGATGTCAGGAAAACACATTTCTGCCCTGTATCTTCCCTTACTTATTCAGCAATCTTCTGAGGATATAGGAGAGAGCAACTCCCACATGCAATTTATATATATCTGAAGATATGTGTGAGAAATTTTTATTAAAAAGAGGATGACAGTTGCCACAGGAAATTATGAATACATGCATATATACATTCACTCAAATATGCACCCTGAGCCTTTGAGACCTTTCAATTTCTTCAAGGAAATACTATTTAAAGAAGTGTGATGCCCCCCTGTTAGATGTCACTCAAACCAAGAGCTCAGCAACAGAAAAGGGAGTGAACCTGAGTCTTCCTCAAGAGTTCTGATGTAAGAAAACATGTAAAAAACATGTAAAGAGAACATTTTGTGACATGGATATGTGAATAAGTTGTCTCCAAGTCAGCCATAGCACAGCTGCTCTAATAAATATGCATTTACCCTCCCATTGCTGCAAGGTAGGACATGTGGAGGGGTAACCACTTTCTGTGACAACTGTGTGCATCAGCTGTCCTCTGCAGGAGAGGAGAGTAGGGTTTCACATCTTCCTCACTTTCATAACAAAGATACGAGGCAGCACCACCTGAGATCCAGTCACTGACAAATTACATTGAAAACCTTGGGCTTTCACGTTCTTCTAGAACTCCTGTAATTGCTAGATAAAAAATCAGTTTGGTGTAGAATGGTTCAATCAATCTGGCCCTGGGAAAATACAAAACAGTAACTTCTGTGCAAGCTGCAGAGTCCTTATTAAAAAACTACATCAAAACCTGTGTCCAGTCCAGTCTATTCACATCACTGCCCTCGTTTTAACCATGCTCATACACCAGACAGTCCTGGTGGATTGGAGCTGCAGGAGGTAGACCAGCAGATTGAAGAGGTTAGATGTATTTCTTTGTTAATGGGCCTGATGCTGTTCAAAGCTCCCATAAAAATTCAGCATGAAGATCTTCCTAAGCTCAGGGCCCTCATGAACAGTCAGCCTTTAAGCAGATACAAAGAAAAATTTTCTCTGCCTCTCTCTGAATTTATCCATCTCCTCAGAAGCAAGGGAAAGACTTTTATAGAGAACTTGATAAAATTCCTGAGACGTCTCATTTATTCCAGTCACTTCAGTAGTGACTTCCCTGCCCCTTGTGGCACTCAAAGAAGTTATAGATTGCCTTAGTAATAACAAATCCTATTCATTAGCCAAGTCTCTGCACTTGCATATTAATATTGTCTGGCCTTGTTAAATATAGAAGCCTATTCTCTTTAACTTGTTTTCAACAGGCATTTTTTCCCTGAGGTTAGCCATTAAATAATTGATAATGATAGTCATCCCACCTCCAAAAATCTTGTGAAATTCCTTAAATGGCCTCTTATCGCTGCTGGGAAGCTGGGGCAGGCCATCTACATCTGTAGGTACTGCAATTTTACCCCTATTTTGATGGGAAATTTAGAAATTTTTACACTGTAAACTCTCTCCTCCACTTTACAGAGACATAATTTAATCAGCAGAACTTTCATCTCTATTACATGTGTGCATCTAAACAGGATCCAGTGGTGAGAATAGGCAATTATCAGAAACAGTGCAAGTGGTGGGTGTGAAGGACTTTGCACAACCCCTTATCCTCTCCAGAGCTCCACTTCACACAGCACAACCCAAGCAAGCACCATTCACCATACAACTACTGGATGGTTCGGGCTGGAAGGGATCTGAAAACTCAGCCAGTTTCAACCTCCCTGCCTTAGGCAGGCACATCTTTTACTAGACAAAGCTGCTCCAAGTCCCATCCAATCTGGTCTTGAACAATTCCAGGGATGAGGCAGCCACAACTAACTCAAGATACTCTCAAGTAATTCAAAAGCAGAAAGGCTTGCCAGCAGTAGCAGGTAAGTTGATACCAAAGTCTTTTCTACAAGGTAAAGGGAGTTGTGGTCACTTCTTTGTCTAAAATGAGAGCTGGTTGAAACCTCTCAACTGTGTTCTATTGAGCAAGGCTTTTCATGTAGACAGAAGTTTTGAAGGACCTTGGAAGGAGGAGGAGTGTTGAAGAAAATATTGCCTTCTTAACAACGAGAAACTTAAAGCTTTGGAGGTCTCTGTGATAATTATGCCTCTTGTGCTGTTAGTGTTATATCGTGAAATAGGAAATTTAATTTTTCATCCCTTTTATCAGCTTCCAAGATTAGTAGCTTTGCAAGAGTCTGGAAATTTCAGAAATCCATCAAGAATATTTCCCTTTTGCACCTTTGATTAGATATACAGAAAAAAAGTTTTTAACTATGAAGGTAGTGGCACACTAGAACAGGTTACCCAGAGAAGCTGTGGATGCCCAAATAGTAAAATATCCAGGCAAAGTGGACACACAGAAACCTAGCCCTATTTTGAGTTATTTTGGCCATCCTGACAAGACTGCAGGAAAAGAACTGAAGACAGGAGAACTCTCAATTATCAAGTGGCAGCCAAAACCTCCCCCTGTTACTGGCAATGCACCATAAACCAGGAGCAGTTCAAACCCATGGCTGCTGTTAAGCTCCTGATTGTTGGTGTGGCAGTGCTTCCAATGTTTATTATACTGAGGAGTTCCTGATGAACTCTTGCTGCTGTTTATAGCACAAGCCCAGGTACAGCTCATTTTCCAAGAATAACTTTGGCAAGATATCAGTATCTGTTGCAGCATTTTGACAACTTATAAATATGGTTGAAAGTGCAGTCGAGCAGTTTCAGACAGCAGAGCAAATAATTTCCCAGAGTTATCCACTAGGGCAGAACCCTCCCCATCTGAACACCCGTGGAGAAGGGAACATTCCCACTGCTCAAATTCCTGCAGAGCTTTTGCATGAGGAAAAAAAGCACTTTTTTTCCTTAAGAAAAAAAATCAGTTTTCTCTCCTCTACAGCCTTTAGTGATTTTCTGCATGGCTAAAAATACACCAAAAATCCCAGTGTTCCTACACAGCACAATTGTGACTGTCAAGCTGAGTCCCCAGGAGCCCACAGCTGTGAGCTGGAGCACTGATGGTGAGCATTGCACTCCAGATTTTAATTTTGCAGTGCTAGTGACTCACCTTTTGTCATCTGACTCAACACACAACACAGCCATGACAAAAGTCCCTTTCCTGCTCTTTTGGGAGTCACTGCCCACCCTCAGCATCTGTGCTGGATGCTTGATTCACTCCATTCAGACTCTATTAACAGTGAATCAGATCCTCTGTGCTTTCTGGAGCTGGCCCCTCGTGGGGCTGCACAGACAGCTCTGGGACAGCAGAGTGAGACACAGCATCATTTAAATAATTTTAATAATTTAAACCATCTAAATCAGTGCTGACTTCAGCGCCAGAACAGCTGAACCTGCAGCCAGCAAATTTCACCACTAGGCTGATGCAAGGCTGACATAAATGCACTCACAAGTGTGATTCATCACTCTTAGAAGCAGCTTTGCTGTGTTTTTCAAGAATCATGACACTCAGACAAATTTTACCAAGAAATCATTTAGCTGCTAGCTATTACATTTATCAGAGCAGGTTTCCAGTGATGTAAATGAACATCACCTTGCTGAAGCCAGGGCAAGCACCACTCCCACCTGCACAAGGCAGGCAAGCAGCCTGGCTCCTATTAGGATGGATGGCAAAATATGAGCCTTGTACAGCTGACAGACATTTATGGAGCATAATTATGGAGACTGCAAGTGTATCAGTTACTTTGACAGGTTAATGGTTTCTTTTTGATTAGATGCACAGGCACAGGGGTGACTGCACATAATTTGCTTGTGTCTTTACCAGGACAGGTCCCCAGATGTACTTCATTCTGTGCCAGAGAGCAGTCCATCAAGTATCTTCAAGCAAAATAAAGGCTGGGAACACCATCTGTGAAGTAAAACTTAGCCCAAGTGCCTTGTTTGCAAGAAACTACCTGGTTTATGGTGGAGTCCAGCCTGACCCAAAGCCACATATAGCTGGAAGCAAGGTGGACATGGTACAAAGCAGTTGGTGCTACAGGGTTTGTGTTCATGGCTGAAGCAGGGAAAGGAGGAGGGATACCTGGGGAAGGGGATGCTTCTGCTGGGGATGGAGGTGGTTTTGAACAGGAGATTGATTATGTTCTCTAACATACTATTTTCAGAGTTTAAAAACCCCAAACATAAATGCTCTTTTGATTTTGACTTCATATATGAATACTTCATAGAATTACCTTGTCATTATATGGAATATATTTTTAACAAGCACCTAGAACTGGACGTCTGGTTTGCTTTATCAAGCTTTCAAGGTCACTGAGGAGTGAATTTATGAGGATGCAACTGAAGCTGCAGGTGTCAATGTACATGAAATTAGGGTATCTGTAATGTTCCTTTCCACACAGGAATATTTTTAATGTTAACTCCTTTTTTAAAAATACCATTT
This sequence comes from Anomalospiza imberbis, assembly GCF_031753505.1. Taxonomy (NCBI): domain Eukaryota; kingdom Metazoa; phylum Chordata; class Aves; order Passeriformes; family Viduidae; genus Anomalospiza; species Anomalospiza imberbis. The sequence continues at coordinate 16,152,260 of NC_089691.1, read as the reverse complement.
TGCAGACCCATCTGATTTTCCTATCCTTCACACCCATCAGCTGGATTTCACCAAAAATTCAATCCATTTCCAAGAAAGTTGGCCAAAGGAGCAGCTTCCACTCCAGCTGTGTTACTGTGACCCATCATCATCCCCATGCTCCATGTCCCCAGGAATTTCTTCTTTGCTGTCTGCAATGAATGCTACTGAGGAAAAGACAGCAATGAGTTTTTAATTGGTGTTTAATCCCTTGTTTCTAGGAGTAGAAAAGCTGGCTGCATTTCCAGATTGGATGCTGACTCAATGAGTTTTCCCAGTGTCCTGTAACAATCCCATTGGCAAACATCATTCCCTACTCAGGCACCACAAGTGCCTGGACATGTGTGAGTGCAAAACCTACATGGCTTCAGCTTCTCTTTTTTTAACCTAAATGAGGATAAGGAAGCATGGCATGGAGAATCCCAGTTTTGCTGGGATTTAAGGCAAGAAAATCCCCCTTCATGCCCCTGTTGCCTCCAGCAGTCTGAACAAGAAATTGAGCTAATTTGTTTAGTGTCAGCTGTCCTCGCTCAGAAAGAAAATATTCTTTCAAGGCATACAATTACTACACATGGCACTCATAAACAATGCCATGTTTAACAATTTGTAGCTTTGAACATTGAAAGGAATTGTCTCTGATGGAGTTTGACAATTTTGTCCAAAAAAAAAAAAAATAATTTCTGTAAGCTGCAAATAATCTTTAATGGAAACAGATTTAAACACAAACTATAGTTCCTTCACACTGTGCTGTAAATCACAAAGGAGACATAATTCATTTGCAGCAGTTTTCAACAAGAAAACTTGGCAGTCTTTCAGCAAGTTTCATAATTGCTCTATTTTAAACTTCATCCTGAAAAGGCTCAAGATAGCTTTTAGTTTTATTGAAAGGTTAATTTCACACCTACAGAAAAATATCAGCTTTCCATTAGATCTAACAGAGTGTTAAATGCAAAAATTACAGTCCCTTCCCTATGAATGTGCAAAGTTTGCTGAATTTTTAACCCACCCTGATTTTCCATTCTTTCCTGGGGGAGCCAAGGCACAACAGGCATGGGCTGCCTGGAACACCAACACCAACAGCACCTAATCCCAAAGCAGCCCTGGGTCAGAGCTGCAGGACATCACCAGCTGCAGGAATTTGGGTGCCAGCTGTGCAGTGTGGGGGTCTGTGGTAGCCCACACCTGAAGAGCCCCCAGCACAGAAGGCAAAAGGGGACATTTCCCTGGGAGAAGGCTTGAACAATACTAATTCTTCACAGATTTATGCCAAGCTGTCTCAAAAAGCACCACAGCATCTCTGGGCTCACCTTATTGCTTGGAAAGTACAAACTTTTCTCCTACAAAGTACTCCTACAAAGGAGTAGGTAAGGAAGAAATTTGCTTATTCCCTTTCCCATCAGCTGTACGTTCTGTTGGAGTGAAACATGCCATTGGGAGCCAGCCTGCTCTCCCATGCTCATCTTCCACTGGAGGGGTGAGATTAGGGCACAAGCAATGAAATATTTCTGGTGTCCTGTGCACTTGGTGCAACATCCCGTGCCACCAAGGAACCATCACTCGGGGTGGGACACTGTTTTCCTGGAGCCAATCCTGATGAGCCAGAGGACTCCCAAGAGGATACTTCTCAGAATTACACCTCGTTGTAATTATTTAGTGACACAGCCTGAACTTCAGCCTCCCATGACTTGAGAAAGTCCCTGCAAATGTGATGCTTTTGTGGTTTTGTGTCTAGTAACCTGCACTGCCCCAAAACCAGCACTTCCCCCTCTGCTTCTCAGATCCCAGCTACCCAGCAAGTAAACACTGAGAGCACTTGTAGCAGTAGTTTCAGCCACCTCTGATGGATACAGACACCTCCTGGCTCCCAGAACCATCATTCCTCCATGCAACAAGTGCAGGTGTGAGCGTGCACAGAGCTGGAGGGGGCAGGTACAGGCAGAGAGGAGAGAGTTTGTGCAGCCCTATGCACAAGGAATGCCATTAGGAAAAAGAACAGTTTTTGCCTCCAAGAAAACCACGATTCAGTCATTACCTTATGGGGGAAAAAAGGTCACACTGAATTTCATTTAGGTATTTTAAGTTCAGTCACACCAGAAACTATTTGTCAAGGGAAGAGGAAGAGGGAGAGGATTAATTTATCCCAGTGAATCCTGGTACCATGTCTCTGTGCAAGGAGTGTTTATCAACACACAGTGCTCCCCGTCATCGCTAGGGGCTCCTGCTGAGGAGCAAGGGGCACAGGGACTGTTACCAGGGCTCAGGGGACCTGCAGAGCTGCCATCTCCCCCCATCTGACTGAGGTGCAGCACAGGACCACTGATACACCCAGCTGGGATCAGTGTGTGGGCTGTTCCCTGCAGACAAAGGATTAATGCAACAGAAGAAACAGTTTTATTGAGTGTGAGTTACACCCCTGCCTGTGCTTCTCTATGGCAGGGCAGGCAGGTGCAGGGCAGGCAGAGTGGCACAGCTCAGGCACAAACACTGAAGCACCTTCTCCTCCAAAGCACCTTCTCCAAGTCCAGCTTGTTCAGAAACAGCTCTTGGGTTTGTGGCAAGTTTGGGGAAATTTCATTGCAAGCCTGAGATCCATGGCCCCAAAGAAATAACTTAGGGCATGCCATGCTCCAGAGCATTGGCCTGAAAGGCAATCAAATGTTCCTCCCTGCAACAGCAAAGCCAACCTCAGCGTGGCAGAGAAAGCCAGGCCTGCAAACAGCTCAGTCTGAATTCATCACCAGCAAGGGGATATAGAAAACAGCTTGAGAAGCAGCCTTCAGCCAGGTGTGGAGGCTGGGAGCAGCCAGTTCTTCCTAAGCTGTGCTCTGGGAGAGCTGGGACCTTTGTAAAGGCTGGTATGGCTGGAAAGTGGCACAGCCCCGATAAGGAACTGCCAGGCAAGAGAGTGATAACTGGATTTCTTTAGCTGCTCACATTCTTTTTTAAAAAGGGTTGTAATTTCTCTCCACAATTATAAGAATGAATAACTTCGATATCTTGGATTCTGCTGTCTAGAAACAGCACGAAAAATATAGCTTAAGGATGAAGCCTTTTCAAAAGTAAGGCTTCCTTTTAACATTTGCAAGTTATCAGCATTGCCAGCATCCCCTAGCAGGTGAGCCAACCTGCAGGAGATGGATGAGCAATTGCTGAACAAAGGCTCCTGCAGTTTGGCTGAGTTAGTGAAGAGTTGGAAAAAAAAAAAAAAGTTCAGCCAATACTGAGAGCACCTCTGAAAGTTCCAGGTGAGCAGCATCCCTCATCCCAAAGGCAGATAACCTTTATATTCCTCTCTGGTATTCATTCTCTAGCCTTTAGAATTGCTGCTCTTCCAATCTTCCTCGTGTAAATCATCACACTTCCCCTTTTTATGATATTCTAATTAAGAAAACTGTGATAACAGTAACTAATTATGTCCATAACACGTTTTGAAGTGCTCTCTCCGCCTGTCAACACTCAGAATGGGAGTCTAAACTTTGGCAAGTGTCCCAGAGCCAAAAAAGGGTCTCGAGCAAGATGCCACTAACCTCCTGTCATTAATCTCAGATAAAGAAGTTCCTATGAACAGCCAGCAACTCATTTGCCATCAGACTCAGGGATCCTTGTTCAGCTTTTCTGCTACAGCTCAGTTACATCCTTCTAATCACTCACTCTGAAGCAGGCAGTCATGGTCATTTTACTGTCTGATTTTCCTGAGCAAATGATAGCTGTGTGGAAGGATTGTGAATTAGGATGGACTGCAAAGCAGGATTTTTTTTTTTTTTTCTTTTGGGAGATTCTGAACCATGCCAATCCTTTAAAAAAACAAACTACTAACAGAGCAGGGGAATTGAAGAGCTTCCCCAAATACACACAGAGTGGTCACGTTTTGTTACCTCAGCATTTTAGTTGCAACATCTGTCTGAGAGCTGCTCAGTGCAGTACACGTGCACCAGAGGAAGGACAGTCCGGGGAGCCCCTCTTGCTCTGGCCAGAAAAAAGAGCTTCCCAGAGTCCCAGGAGAAGTGAAGACAAGGATTCTCAAGGTTGAGGGAACACAGTTTCATTTTAGGATCACGCGACAGCAAAGATCTTGAGCCCATTTAGCAGGCTGAGAAAACAAACATACACAGCTCTAAATTTCAGAACTTCCAGCAATTAGCAGGGACTCTCACACCTGCTTTCCTGGACTTTACCAGAGAGGTGGTGATCAAAACACCTTGTGGGAGGCACCTCAAAGCATTGCCATCACCTAGCAGCCTCCTCTATCTGCAATTCCTCCATGTCTTCCTCTCCCAGCAACGTGCTGGAGCTGTGACTTCAGCCTCCCCCTGACCAGTCCAAACTGGGACATCTGCCCCTGCTCCCAGTGCCTCCCTCCCCCACCACAAAGCACTGCTGGCAGCTGGAGCCCTGCAGCATCTGTGCCTCCACAGGGGATCTTTGTGCTTAAAATGAGGGCAAACAGACTCCTGTGTGTTAAATAGGGGGTTCAAGTTCCCCTGTAGCATCTCTGGCTAAAGATGTTTATACCTTTTCCCCGCTTGGTTAAATTCCTAAGGAAAATCATTTAACACACTGGATTTCATATTGCTAAAAGAGATGTAAACTGTTTGAATGCCACAGCCCTGGGCTGTACCTGGAACATCAAAGGAAACCCATTTTGACAGCTAAAGGGTGAAATCTGCAGGTATCTGGCTGTCTAGATGGTGGGTAGTGCCTCTCTAGGGAGTTTTAATATTTTGGCCGTGTCAGTCCCATGAATTGCAGCTTTTTGCAGTGAGTAAATTGATTATGTAGATTCATGTGGTCTATAGGATCCATGATGTGCACAGAAGGTGACATAAATACACATTATAGTGCCAACAGCTTGTTTTATTTCAACGCCTGACAGGTTACAACTGACATTGAAGAGAACAGTGATGAGCAGCCACTTTGTGAACCCTCCCTGTAAAAGGCAATTTTATTCAACAGTGGGACTGGTGGGACAGACCTCCAAAGCTCCCAGCTAATCTGCTATGTTGGGGGCTGGAGTAGCTCTGCACTGTGGATTCAGAGAGTAGTTGGTAATTGTGCTTCATACTCTCCTGTGCTCACTGCAATTAGGGGTGAGTTATCGGTCATTTCTTTTGGATAAACTTGTCTGTGCAACATAGCAGAGTCCTACCTCCCATTTAGAGAGCAAAATGTAATAAAAGGACCGGGACTGGATAATGAGCCTATCAACCATGCTAATTTCATTTGTGTTATCAGGGTTAAAACCCACACAGCTATTGCCAAGCCCATGGGTGCAATTCAGTGTCTGAGAAACAGCAAGTGTGAACTCAAAGAGCAGCCCTGGGGCTGATCAGGGCAGCTCAGCCAGGGGCTACAGGTGCTCCCCACATCTTCCATAACACTTGCATAACAACTCTTGCCCTCCCATGACATACAAGGTATCATGAAGAGCTGCAGACTCAGACCCCAGAACAGCCTGGCTGGCCATGCTTGGGGCCAATTCAGACATCTCCATCATCCCACTACACACGGAACGCTGTTCTGTGTCTGCACACTGAAATCTCTACCCACAGGCTGCAGCAATTTCTGTAAAGTTGGAGACAACACTGGGATGAAGACTGACCAACACAGGCTTGCAAATCAACAGTGGAAATATACTAGCAATTGCAAAAATCATAGAAAAAATCAGGGAGAAAAAACCTGCTAAGATCATCAAGTCCAACCATTAAGCATTGCCAAGCCCACCACCAAACCACATCCCTGAGTGCCATGTCTATGTGTCTTTTAAATTCCTCCAGGACGGTGACTCCATCACTTCCTTGGGGAGCCTGTTCCCACACTTCAACCCTTTTGGTGAAGATACATTTCCTAATACCCAACCTAAACCTCCCCTGGTATAACTTGAGGCCATTTCCTCTCGACCAGTCACTTTTCACCTGAGACAAGAGGCTGACCCCCATCTGGCTACAACCTCCTTTCAGAGACTTTTGGAGGGCAATAAAGTTTCCCCTGAGCCTCCTTTTCTCCAGGCTGAACAAGGAGCAGTTATTTCCTGTTCCACTTCACACACACAATCATCTGTCATGGGAGGTTATTTATTTTATTCTATTGCAAAGCATGGCAAAGCAAAAATATAAATATTGTCGAGCTAGAACAGCAGCCCTGTGCCCCATGTGAGTAAACTCTGCTCAAGGAGTTTATAGCAGCAGTGGTGGTGCTGGGCTTCCCCTGGAATGATGGCAGTTTTGGGGGTTAAACCATGGCTGGGCTCACAGGGCCAGTTTGGCACAGCCAGAACTGCTGCAAAGGTTGATTTGTTTCTACACAACACACCCTGAGGGGTTTCACATTCTGATCCCAGCAACAAGAACAGGAAAGATTCTGTGGAGTCTTTCTCAGGGTAATTTTGCACTAGAATGCAAGTATCTCCTAAAATAATTTGGGGGGGGGGGGGGGGGGGAGGGTGCAGCTAGTGGCCTGACTGGGAAAAGTGAAGGAAAAAATGAAAAGAAAAAAAAAAAAAAAAAAATCTAGGCTTCAAAAGAATCGTACTTAATGATTAAAAGAAGCTAAAGTAAAAAATAATTGTTTTTTCCTACTGAAAAAAACCACTAACCAACCAAAAAAATGCTTCAGAACTTTTTCATTTCACAGACAGAAATTATTGTCTTACTTCTAGTGCTTTCTGCTTCTATTGCTCTCTGCAATTTTGCAGAATGAGACAACTCTATGAATTCTCAGTTAATAGAAAAGCAAAATGTTTGGGGATAATTATTTTCTGGGAGTTTTAATCATACAATGGGATGCAACACAGCATCTGCTCCTTTGGCAAACTATTCCCTCACATTTGTTTTGGTATATCAACAGCTTTATTCATTATTAAGGATTATTCACATGCCAAGGAAAGATTGGCATTTCTGAGAGATGCTCACAAAATTTCCGTGAGTTTTAGCACATGCCTCCTTATTCAGTTTACACCAGAAATATGGCATCCACCATCCTCTTGTCCTTAAAAATATTTCTCTCATTCATCAGCGCATGGTTTAGATCAAAAGCAGAAGGCAGGAACAATTCCAGTCAATGATCTGTGAGCAGTCCCTTGTCTGAAGCATACACATCCAGAAGTGATGAGTTGTTGATCACTTGGATTAAAAAAAAAAAAAAAAACCAAAAAAAACCAAAAAAAACCTAAACCAAACAACCCTGAAAACGCTTTGTAAATTAACTGCTTATTGAGAAAGAGATCTAATTCACAGCTCATCACCTGACTGGGTCACCTCCACACCAGTCGCTGCTCCCACCTTGCTGGTGTTTGGCACTTCTCCCTGAGACTGGTGTTGCTGTGATGATCGTGCTCCCTGCCCGGGGCCAGGGCGTGCAGACTGGAGGTGTTCCCCCCAGCTTTGGTACAGAGGGTTACAGAACAGGCAAAAATATTATTATACCACCGATAAAACCAGAGCTGTCCCTGGTCTGCAATGAACTGCACTTGAAATATGGGTGTTTCCTGACCCAAGTGCCCTTGAACTTTTCTGTCACACCCAGAGGAAAGTCCAGCTCCTCTGTACACAAGCCTCTGCCTGCTGGTTCTGCAGGGTTGGGCATGGACAGAAAGGTTTTGCCCAACCACTATCCCCATGCTGGCCAGAAGACATGACAACACCACTCTCCATAGGAAAACTTGGCCAAAAATACAGAGCAGAAGATGTAACTCTTCCCAAGATAAGTGGTGAGCTCCATGAAAGCCAGAACGGATTTAGAAAAGGCAATGAGAGACCCTCCATGAGCAAAGCACAGGGCTGACCCTTTCACACAAGGTCCCAGGAGCTGTTAACTGCCATAATCCTCTCCCAAGAATCCTTTTTAAGCCACAATTTCACAGATCTTTAAAAGCCATATACCTGAATATTTTCATGCATATAAAGGTCTGCTTCACTACCCTTGAAGGATAAGCCCAGGAACCAATAATCCCTACATGTGAAGTGTATCTGCTGGCTGCAGCATTCCCATTCCCACGGATGCTGTGATATCTCAGGCATCTATTGAGTGGCCACAGCTCCAAGCTCAGCAAACTGAGCCAAGTTGCATCAGCTGTGCAATAATGTGCTCATCTGCCCAGTGCAGCAGCTCAGCAGCTGCTGCACAGCCAATTGAGATGTCTCTGCCTCTGGCAGAGGGAAAAAGAAACCCTACAAAGCCACTGCTTGTGAGTTACAGCCCAAGAACACAATTATGTCAGGCTCGAAGTTAAATCACTGCAGGCAAGGGTTATCTCCCCCTGCACATACATTGCCATATCCTCTCCCTCTGCTTCCAGGATGCTCTGTTTGCATCCCTCAGCCCCAGGATGTACCTTTTGCTAGGTGCCACCATTTAGCAAGGACAGCACACTCTCCCTTTCATTGGGTCAAGCACAGGAATTAACATTTATAAGCTTTCTCAGCCTTGGACACCGAAAGTATCTTTCCATGATTATATAGGGAATCAAAGCCTTCTCCAATTTGGATCACAGCCACCTGTAGCATGGTGGTTTTTTCATCAGACAGGCTTAAAGTCTGCATTCAACCCTGCAGGCAGGGCTGCCAAGAGCTGAGACCCAGGGCAGAACAGGAAAGATGCACATGCTGTTAGGGCTGCAGGGGAAATCTCTGTATTGATGAGCAGTTGTTTACATAAAGGGGCATTTACTCAGAGAAGGCTCCTTTTTGGAGCAATATTTCATACAATATTTGCACACGTGCTTTATGTTATAAGCTGCTTTCAGCATTTTCTAGAAGACATCTTGCATGAGTTGCTTGAGGATACAATACTGCAAAGCCAAGGTTATTCATATTTATACCAGGAATCATTTACCCTTCAGAGGAAAATGTGTTACAGAGTCAAGGAAAAAAGTCATATATAAGGTGGGGGTAGAATCTGTTGTGCATGAGACACAGATTTCTGCAATGATTTGTCTGCAATGATTTAATTTAGTGAAATATGTTGTACTCAAGTGTTTAAATTAGAAACCTGCTCTGAGCTGAGGAACTTTGATTAGACAAAGAGAACAGTAATCACTTGGAGCACTGCATGCAAGGGGCAAGCAGCCACTTAGAATCCCTAATTTGTAACTTATTTATGCACTGCAGAGCCCACACACCTTAATGGTTTAGATATTCTGCTTCATGCCAAATGACTAAACACTCCTCATGTGAGCAGACTGTCACTTGCAGTCAGGTCATTTATCTTTCAAAAAAGCAACAGAGCAGTCTTGTCCTCCCTGCTTGGAGGTCTCTGAGACACAGGCATTTCAAGGTGGCTCCATTTCAATATGCATCATTTGAGAACCTGCTGTGGACAAGTTCAACCAGGCAGAAAGCTGTAAAGGTGTTTTTCCATATGCAAACCATGATTGTTATTTTATGCTGTGAAAGAACTAACACATCACAGTGGCCATGTGAAAGCTGCTTCTAGAAACACTCTAAGAACACAACAACAGACCTCTATTTCTATCACCGAGTGATTTGGGTTGGAAAGGATATTAAAGATCATCTAGTTCCAGCCCTCCTGCCATGGGCAGGGACACTTTCCACTAAATCACATTGCTCCAAGACCCATCCAACCTGGTCTTACACACTTTCAGGAGTGGGGCATCCACATCTCTGGGCAGCCTGTGCCAGCACCTCATCACCCTCACAGGAAATAACTTCTTCCTAATATCCAATCTAAACCTACTCTTTCATTTAAAGCCATTCCCCCTTGTCCTATCACTACAAACTCTTTGAATAGGTTCTGTAAAATTACATAGGGTATGTGTGGAAAGCCTGAGCCAACGAGCTGCCTACTCAAATACATCAGGAACAAGGTAATGTCTCCTCTTTGGACACTTTAACCTGGAGTCTCAAACACAGTAAGAGGAGCATGACTCGTGTTCAAATCTAGAACTCTCTGGGGTTGAATTGCAGATGCGAGAGCTGCGAGCTTCTTTCCTCAGCATCCAGCACTGGGCAATCAAAGCTGATGCTGGGAGGATGCACCTGGGCAGCCAGTGCAGGAGAATCACAGCCTGCAGCAGGCTCCAGGACGGGGTTCATCCTCCACAGCTTTAAAAGAAACCCTCTGGAAGGGAGGTTTGAGGTTTGAGTGTCACCATTCACAGTGTGGGCACCTCTGTCCAGTGCACTCGAGGGCAGAGTCCCAGCATCCTGCACTTCTTTCTCAAAGATGATTACCCATAGTCTTATCCAGGAGGGAGAGGAGAAATGAAAAGCTACAAACACCTTCCTGTGAGGCTGCACACATACTGCTGTTATCTTTATGGCAGTTTTTAGTGGCATCAGCACATACCATGCTCAGCAGCACAGCTGAAATCAGTCATGTCTGGGATCAGCAGACAGATCTTTGCCTGCTGTCTTTGCTGGTACATTAGCACTTCTCACATTAATTCATCAAATTAAGAGCCCTGCAGTAAAGCAAAGAAACTTGTTGGGAAAAAAAAAAAAAAAGGTTGTTAAATATTCCCCACAATTTTGTTTTGGATACTTCAACCAACAGCATCCCTACCCTGTGGTGCTGCAGTCAGTCAGTCTCTGGGACAAGTCTGTGTGTGGGGAGTTATAGAATAGCTTAGGCTGGAAGAGACCTCGACCCTCATTGAATCCAACCTCTAACCCAACACTGCCATGTTCACTGTTGCCCTGATTTCTTAGGATTTTCTAAAGCCTTCTGAATTTACATTCTTGTAGAGAACTTTCTCAGGCAACTTTCTGTAAACAACCTATTGTTTTGCATTCTTTCATAGAGGCGGAGAAATTTGATGTACTGGTAGTTTGTCCAGTGTCGTTGGAGAGGTGGCACGTTCACCCTCCAATCCACTGGCACCTTTTGAGAACTATAAATGATTGGAGTCAGAAAAAATAAATTAGTCTCCTCATGGTGACCAAAGCTGTAGTGCATTGTTTTTCCTTGTGTCCTCTGGTGACAGTTCACCATAAAATCACATCCCTAAGTGCCACATTCTCATACACTGTCAGGAGTGGAAACTTCACCACTGCTCTGGACAGCCTGTTCCAATGCCTGACCATCCTTCCAGTGAAGAAACATTTCCCAGTAACCAGTCTAAATCTCCTCTGGAGCAACTTCAGCCTGTTTCCTCTTGTTCTGATACTTGTTACCTGGGAGAAGAGACTGACCCCCACCTCCTTTCAGGGAGCTGTAGAGAGCAATAAGATCTCCCCTGAGCCTCCTTTTGTCCAGGATGAGTCCCTCCAGCTTCTCCTCATCTAATCTGTGCTCCAGACCCTTCCCCAGCTCCATCCCTTCTCTGGACATGCTCTAGCCCCACAGCATCATTGTTGTAGTGAGGAGGCCAGAACGGAGCCCGGCATTTGAGGCGTGCCCTCACCAGTGCCAAGGACAAGGGGACGGTCACCGCCCTGGTCCCACTGGCCACAGAACCACTGCGGAAGCTCCCCATGATCAGTGATCACAAACTGTGACTTGAAATCAGGTTCACACAGGGCATCCCCAGGACATCTGTTCTTGTCTAGATGAACCCTTTGTATCTCTGAACTCGTATTTCCAGACAGGCTCCTCACAGTCCCAGCCTTCCTTACATCCCCAGGGAACCATTAACTAATGAATCATTGACATACACGGTTTTGGAGCAGTGTCTCAGAGCTAACACCACGCGAGCATTTGGCTCCTGCCTCCTGCAGCTGGGGGAGGTGTGGGTGTGTGTCTGGAGAAGGAGCTGATGACTTTTCCACGGTAATTACCTTCAGCAAGACGCAGTCAGAACGCAGCAGTGTATCACAGGCAAAATGGCAAAGCAGCAAGGCTCTGTTATCATCATGGCCCCCCTCCCTCTAAACTAATGGGCTAGATTACAGTGGAGGAGCTTCTGAGGAGGAAAAAAAAAAAGGAGAAAGGATATTAAAAAAAAAAAAAAAAAAGGTGTGTGCCAGGAAAGTCCCAAACCCTCATGAAATATTTGGCACCCTTTGGGTTCTAACTAGCAGGAAAGGAGAGAATAGAAATATTAAGTTATGAATAAGACTGGCTTTGTACTCTTTACACTCCCAACGGCAGTAAAGTAGTATTCAGCTCACAGATATTAAAAAAAAAAAAAAGAAAAAAATATTTTTCAAGGATCTTCCACTACAGATCCCAGTCACAGCTGCCTGTGGTGGGTAACAACCCTGCTGTGATTAGCATCAACACCAGAGACAAGAGAAATGACAATTGTGAGACTAGGTTTAAATGAGAGCTTACTAAAGGTTAGGAGACCAGTATCTGCAAGCTGGGGAAAAGCTTTGTCAGAAGCAGCAGCAGCAGGGAGGGACCAGGATATCTCCTGGCAGAGGAAGGCACTGTCACATCAGCAGAGTGATTGCCTACTCCATTTAGCAGCATTTTAATGCCAAAGGGCTTTTAACAAAGCCCCTCTCCAAGGCACTTAAAGCTGCTAGGATGTCACAGGATGAGAAGGAGGATCTTTTAATGCATTAATAAATAGAGGGATAAAAAACCAAACCCCACAAGACTAGGACTAAGCCCCGGGTTTTCAACAGAAAAGGAATGTATTCAGTGATTTGTACTGCTCACTACAGTCATAAGTGGCCTAGAAAGTAATTTAGAAGCAAAACGAAGTTTTTAGGTGAGATAAGTGAGAATAGTGAAAACTGGAAGAGATTTCCTATGTTTATATGCACATAGAGATATTTTATACATAGCATGTGTATCTTAGTGGTTATGTATTGTACATATTACATATATATTATAGCTTGTGTATAGATAAGTCAAAATATATCATGTATATTTTTAATCAACATATTTTATATACATACACAGGTCTACATAAGCTAATACCCCACCCCATTTTCTGCCACCTTTCCCTGGGCACCAGGCTCCAGGGCAGGTGTGCAGGGAGGCAGCACGGCAGCTAGTGGGGAGAACCTCAGCAGGAGCATCTTAGCAACGAGTGAAATACACTCCTTCAGAGCAAACCAAGAGCCAAACCAGCGGCCTGGGAAGCCAAACCCCCGCCCCGTCCTCCCCCGGGCAGCAGCAGCAGCCCTTCTCCACCGCAGCCCGTCAGGCGGGCCGGGACGGCCGCCGCAGCTCCCGGAGGGGCCCCGAGGGCAGCGCTCGCTTTTGAGTCGTTCCAGACACCCGGGAGGCTGCAGCAACCGGGACACAACGCTTTGAATGCATTCGCTTCCCGCTGCAGCTCAAGCTCTCCCCGCCACCTTAACAGACTGAGTGCGTGCTCCAGTGGAGCTGAAGGCACCTCTCGGCCCCTGACAGCTCCTGGCGCCCGTCAGGGTGCGCTCCTCGAGCCGGGACTCTTGTTATGAAACAATTGTCAAAATGCCCCCGGGCTGCAGCACAGCACACAGGCAGATCAAGTGGCCACCAGCTCAAGGAGACAGTCCTGCCTTTCCTAAGCTCTCGCTGCTTAAAAAAAGAAAAAAGAAAAATGAAAAAGAAACAGGATCTCCCTGTGCCTTTCTAAGGCTAGCAGGATGAGGTTCTACGCTCAAGACAGCTACACAACTGCACTGGATCATGGACACCAACAACCTCCCATCTCAAATTAATATCAGGGTTTATTTTCTGGTATATTAACATATGTCTAGTGCAAGGAGGTATTTCACATACCTGTAAGGCAGGACAAAACAGCTCTCCATCTGCTCAGCCTGGGAAGGCCACCACCCTGACCTCTCTCCCAAGAGTTCTGTAAAAAAAATGGGTGTTATCCTTTTATCAGAACTTCTGAGTTGATTTGCAGTACGTAGCAGCTGAAAGCTCCCAGTTAAACACCTGAGGAAGAGCTGCTAAATATTTCTCAGGGCTAGAAAAAAGGAGAGCACCTGAGCCACAATGTTGTCCTGGGAAGGCTCTGGCTATAACAGGTGGGGTGGGGGCAGCAGGTGTGTCCAGAGCGGGGCTGCCACCCATGAAAGCCACAAGCCAGTTTCCTTAGGAGTCCTGTGCCAGTGTGTTAGATGTGTGCATCCAACAACATAAAGCCAATGGTCACTTGAGGTTTCAAAAGTTTCCAGTCTCTCATAGCCTTCTTTCGTGTCCAAAGCCCACTGTCCTGTTACCTCAGTGGTCTCTTTACTCCCACAGAGGACAGGAATCCCGCCAGACCCTGCAACGGGCAGCACAAGCCTGCCTCTCTGCTGCAGCTCTGCGGGTACTGCCTGCTTGTCCCAGGGCATCAGCAGACCCCAAACACCCACCCCAACACCCCCAGCCCCACTTTGCACCCACACACTGCCCAGGCTGTGGGGCAGCCCCTCCCTCCTTGGGGGGCAGCTCAGAGCACCATTGCTGCTCAAGCAGAGTCCAGCATCCTGGACACAACACAAGCCTGGGAGCTCCTGGATTAATGCAGTTCCATGTGGAAGCGCTTTCCTTTTGACCTTTGTCATCCTCTAACAGGGTTAAGAAATCTGCAATTTATCTACAGTCTCAAGGGCTGGAATGGGTATTAGAGAGGAATTAAGCATTTCTCTTTAATTTGCTGTGCTTACCCGCTCTTTCCTTCACATATACTTGAGTACTCCCAGCATTGCTTGGCCTCAGGCTGTATTCAGCAGAAGGCTTTAGGTGCTCATTAATTAATGCTTAATTTGTGTGGGCCTCTGCTTACAATTCTTATGCAAATCCTTATCGAATGGTGTTCTGTTTTCAGCTGAGCTGGATCCAAGCCCTAAAGAGCTAAAAGAGGAATGACAAATTGAGGAGTATATGTGCAGGTAATAAAGCCTTTCTTGTCCTCAGAGGCTTTGCAGTAACCTTGGGTCATGTGTACTACAAGTATAAATTTAGAGGAGAAATAAAGAGTGCCTTAATGTTTGAGTCTTGCAGAATGTACAAGAGCTGCTGTTGGAAAGCAATTACCAATAAACACTTACTGATGTGTTGGTTATCAAATGTGATGTTTTTATATAGATGCTCTTTCCCCTAGAAAGAAGACAGGTTTTTACCAGAAGAGAAAAAATGAGCTTTTTCTGTATAATTTAATCATTGTGTATGTTGCCTAGTACTAACACAGCATTTGATAAAGCCACTTCTAGTAAGATCTGTTTTTAATTTGTGCTCTTTATTACAGTTTGTTGTAGCTGCCTAATTAAAATTTGCCAGGGAAGTAATCAGCCTTATTTCTGCAGTGAGATCAGTTTAATAAGAAAGTAATTTTGCAATTTGTTTTCATTAATTAATTAGGCAAAACACTATATAATCCACGTAGTGGTGTATAAACCCAGGGATGCCATGACACCAGCTACGGTGTCCCAAGAAAAAAGGGATATTTACCTGTGGATATTCTATGCCCAGTGTGGTTTTTGCCCCTGCCAGCTTCAGAGAAAAAAGTTGTCATATAATGCTTAACCTGAATGTGTCTGCTAGTGCAGGTTTTCTTCAAACAAACCTCAAAAGAGCATTATGTGGGGATGGAGGCAGAACAACTGGATCAAGAAAAATTCACCAGCAAATGGGTCAGCATCTGTACACAGACTTCCTCCAACAGTCCCAGGTGTCAGAGTAAACAAATCTCATACTCCTGGGAAAACAAATCAAAGAAATAGTGGGAAGGCTGTCTGGTCAACCATTGGAGAAGGAGGAAGGGTCTCAGGGTTGGGTTGTAGATCTTTCTGCTTGCCCCTGCTGTAAGAATACTTGGACTGCCCAGCTTCATTTTCCAAACTCAAGCAGAGACCTGGCATCCATCAGTTTATCCAGTCAAAGCTGCCTTTCCAGAGAGCTCCTTTTTCAGTTTGTAACACTGAGTAATGCTTATCAAGGCTCCCAGTGATCACAGACAGCAAGACTCACCAAAATCAGCTCCTATGGTGCTTCTCCTTTGCTCCAGTGATGCTTGAGCACCCAGAGACCAACCAATAAGGTTCTGTGTGTGAGAGGCTGCAGGAGTGGAAGAGCTCCTCGTATCCTATACATAATTTGTTGATCATCACAGGACAGTCAGAGGCTTGATTTTGCCCACTGATGAGCTGCTGCATCTGCTTGGGCTGCTGCTTTTACTGCAGGGGTTGAAACATTTCCATTGAGGAGCTGCCTCCCTCCACTCGAGAGGTCCTGTCCTCTCCCCAATTCCAGCAGCAGCTTCCCGGTAGCATGTGCCATGTTTTGTGTTCCTCTACACATCAAGGTCCAGCAGATAGCCAAGAAAGAGGACCATGGCAAGGGGAATCACAAATGGAAATTGGTCCCTTGGTGCCAAGGTTTGCATTATGGATGTCAGAAACGTGAGGTTGCCACCCATCCCTGCAAGGGGCTGCAGCTCACACTGCTCTGCACTGAGAGACACCTTGGGCATCTATCAGGGTCCCTCCCTGCCCAAAGGCCCTCAATATTCCAGGTCCTGTTTGAGACTCAGTGGATCTTTGAGAAACAATCACACACCCATTTGTTATAAACCCAAATTTGCGTTTTGGCCCAGAGACTGTTGAATATTATTTGCTGTTTACCTTTGCTGGATGAGGACTCAGTTCTAGGGAAATAAACCCTTATACAGGGGGGAGGGAATAGCAGGTGAGCAGACACCTTCACTGGAAACCTCGTAAACCACTGACTGCACTAAAAGTCAATGCAGGATTAAAAGTTGTCAACTCAAAAAGCCATAAACCTCCACCTCTTCTACATCCATGTTCCCTGACTGAGCTTAAAACAGATTTTATTTTTCAAGAGACATTGCAGAGTGCTCCTTTGAGGCTCACAAATTATCACACTTTGCAGAGAACATAATTCTGGGACCAAGCTTTTCCTCTGCTCTGTGTGAGCTCCTAAGGGGTTGTACCACACAGCATCTTTTCAACTCCTGGAGAAGGTTTTCCTACCATGTTGCCACAATTTAACCACTTTCTTTGCAAACTACAATGCAAACCTCTACCTCTCTGCAAAGAGACCTGCTACAACAGCCACTTGAGTGGATGTAGCTGCTGAGAAGCTTTCATGGGCCAGGACACATGGCAGCACTGAGGTGGGGTGTGCATCACACAGGTGCTTTCAAAGTGCATGCACCCAGGGCAAGTTTAAACTTTCATGAAAAAGTAACACAACACTTCCTCTGAGGGAGGAAGAGACAAGGAAAACGTCTCAGGCTACAGGGTTCCCTCAGCATCCAGGCTCCAGTGCCCCAGATATGAGGTCTTACTGAAGGTACAGTAACAGCAAGACAGTTGAAAAATGTACTTCTCTTCCCTGAAAGGCTTATGAAAAATTGTACATACAGGTTGTGTGGCCCTGGGCTCCCAGAAGAAAGTTCAACACGCAAAGCCCTGACTCACCTCCTCAAAGTCAGTGCACTGGGATGGGAGAATTCTCCTGCAATCTGCCAGAGCCCCACAGAGATTAGACTAAAGCCAGATTTAAAAAACTTTCTAAATTCAGCAGGCAAAAGAGTTAAGGCCAGATACAAAGTAAGAAGTCATGGGGAGAAGCAGTTAGCTAATTAAAGCATGAGAATGAGCCTGCCTTCCTGAGCTGATATTTGGAAATGGAAGCTGAAGATCTGAGGCTGACATTCTCCCTAACCCTCATTTCTCATCTGGCAGTCATCTGAAAGCTCATGTAACTGCAGAGATGATTCAGACTTTTCAGAACAGAACTTAAGGCTTAGATCCAAAGTCTACACAACTTCCCAAGGTTCATACCTGAACACTCTCATAGCACAAATCCCAACACAACCCCAAGCACACAGAGGTCAGGTCTTGACTGGCTACTCTTCACACCACTCTCACTTCTCAGGATATCAGACACTGACATGATGTTCCCACTTGCTGAGGCAGAGGAACCTGCTGATTTCATCAACTCAGCTGCTGCTCAACTCCTTAGCCCTTGCTGGGAGCAAGCTAGGAACAAAATAAAGCACAACAGTAGCTTTTTAAGCAAGCTTACAGCCTGCTCCCTGAGGAAGCAGCCAGACATGCTGTCTGCACCAGATCAGCTTCAAAGCCAACAGCTGAGAGTGCTCAGGGCACAAATAGTCTGAGTTAATAAAAGAGCATCTTCCACAGTCATGGTGCAAACTTCTGCCTACTCGTAACTGAAAGAAGATGCTGGGGCTCTTCCAAGCACGTGCTTCTGCTTTTGAGCATCAGGTGGGACTTTCAAGGACTGATGTAGATCCCATTCACCTTGTTCAGAAACTCTTGCAGAAACTATCCCAGTGCCTCAGCCTCTGTGTGAGGAGCCCAGTGTAGGCTGGAATCCAGCTCTGCTACCCGTGCTCACAAGGCACTTGGTTTTTCCTGTGCCTCTGATTCCTTCCCTTCCATTTGAATATCTTTGCTATTGAGTTGTTCAGGAATTGCTTCTTTGAATTTTTACTGTGCTTAGCACAAGGGGCTTTTCATCCAAGCCAGGGACTCAGGATGTTGCTAACAACACACCAAATTGGGATAAAAAGAGCTTGCACGTGATGAGATGACAGAGTGAATAAGGCTGATAAAAGGCTCTTAAGTCATTAATTCAAGTTATGCAAGATCTAGAAACATTTCAGCAACAACAAAAACTCTGTTAGAGCCTTAGCAATTTCAAAGAACTTTTTCTTAATTGGCTTCACAATTTTTTTTCCCTTTCAATCTTTTTTTTTTTTCTTTTGTGACAGAGGGATATTAGGAAATTTATGCTTTCAGTGTCACCAGTGGCTCCCAAACAATCTTTTCAGGGCTGTGCTGTGTCTTCTTTGCTTGAGTAATGGGAAACCTGCCTGGAGACTCACATTCAGTCCATCTTCCTACCTCAGAAAAGGATCCTCAGCTGATATTTTAGGCTTTCACAAATCCACCTGGCCAAAAAACAAGGGGACAAGGAAAGTGACTGAGTACCAGCAAGGACACAGTGTCAGTGTTAAACTGTGATACCAATGTGGGTGATCCCAGCCCTGGGAGGCTTGATGGGCACCCAGGGAGCAGTCATCCTCACAGCACTGGGACACCAGTCCCTCAGCAGGGGGATGTCCTGGGGGGACGTGTCCCTGAGCAGCCAAACAGAACAGACAGAAACGGCGTGTGCTGGCTTTGTCACTTCTTGCCGCAGGTTGCCTGTTCATGCAACCCACCATCACAGCAGGGGCTTTGCTAATCAGAGGTTTTATTTGTGGCAGGACCAGTTGTGAATGTTTAGCCTCCAGACCAGGCCTGTCCTGGCTGAGGTCCAAATCCAGCACCTTACCTGCTCAGCTTCATTTCAAAACCCACCATATCCACTTGCATTTCTTCTTTCAGCTCCATCCCACACTGCACAGAGACCTTCCTTCTCCAAACAACAGGCTGCTGGTCTTCTACTGTAGTCTTTCCTTCACATCAAAATCCATCACAAAACATCGTCTTAGCTCCTGAAAACACTAAGAGCCTTTTTATGTCAAAGAGTTAAATCTCATGACTCAGCAGGCATTAATTTCCCTCTTTTAACACTAGGGGGTTTGATCCCTTCCTGTTAAAAATTCATCCACCAAAGCTAAATCATTCTTGTCTTCCCCTTTCCAGCCAAGGAAGAAGAAAAAAATAAAAAGGCTCCAACATTTTGCTGGCTCATTCATCTTGGTAGATTCTTATTAAATCCTTACAGAGGCTGTTCTGTTCCTAGGATGCGAGACTGCTCTTTGTGTCCCAAAGGGATGTCACAGTGGGATAAATGTTGGCTCTGAGCCAGGACCTCGTAGGTAGGAATCAAACCAAATATTAGGATGATGAGCATTTAATACTGAGGCTCTGGCCCTAACCAATATCACTCAGTTCCAATACAGACAATTTATTAGCTATTCTTTTTCTTTTTTTCTTTGGACCCCCTCTTATCTGGTTTCTGCTTTTCACAGTTTCATGGAACAGCAGATTCAGCTGGCTGGCATGTTTAGGTCATTCCCCTGGTCATACAAGCACAGCACTGCCAGAGAATTCCTTGAAATTCCTTGAAATTCCTTCCATTGTGATCTCTAAACGAAGAAAGCAGTTGGAAGAGGAAATAAAAGTAAACAAATGCTTCCTTCAGCAGGGTTAGTGGCGGGGTGGAAACCACACAGGCTAAAATCAATCTTTACCTACGACAGCACAAGCTTTTGTGGTCATTGTCCATCGTGAAACCCATCACCGGTAATGCCCTGCTCAAGGCTGAAGCCCCCTGGGGTGACTGGGAGAGCCTGGGGAGCTGGGCAGCCCTGACTCCTGGACATTTTGGCAGCTGTCTCTCCATCATCTCCCACTACCGTAGGGAGAGGATGGAGATGTCTGGAGAGCCTGGGCTGCCCTTCCCTGGCATTAAACTGGGCTGGGGGTTGTCCCTAGCTGTGAACTGGTCTTGGACCAGCAGGAGCCAGTCACTCACTCTCCCAAAGCACAAATGTAGTGGGCACAAAGCCCTGAGCACTGATGCCATGGATGGTTCAAGAGAGGAGTAATTTCAGCCAGGTTTGGACACAACTTTATTCCATTTAAAAGGGACCAGCACTGGGTATCCAGGCACACAGTGATATCTCTGTGTATACCTCACTCATACTTTCCTGATATGGTGCCAGGCCATTTCTTCTTTAAAATCACAGATCATTTTGTGATTTTCACATTTTTGATCTCCTGCAGCAGGTCAGACATTAGAGTGAGACTGACTAAAATGATCATGAAATCTTCAAAATTAATTTTGTTCTCTGACTCTTCATCCAAGGAAGAAATTATTTCCTGGTATTTTGGTTTGTTTTCTTGGCCCTATGGAGGATTAAAAAAAAAAAAAAAACCAAACAAAAAAAAAGCATGAAGTTCCTTTTTAATTGCATCATTAGGGGAAAAAAAAAAGACATCTACCTATGTAAATATTAATGTATTTTTTATTTTCCCATTCAGGTTGTTATGTCCACATTTATATTAATCTTTCAAAAGGTAACCAAAGAAATTCAAACAGAAATATTATTGCAGTCAGAAAGGAGAACAACTAGTCCTCAAAGTTTCCATCGAATCCAGAATATATCTTTATGTCTAAAAGACACCTAATCATGACTGAAAATCTGACAATGATGATGATCTAGCTGGTAACTGCTAGGAAAAAAAGGGAGTCCTGTGTCTTGATAAAACTGGGAGGAGGAAACAACCAACTGACAACCCTCTTAAATTTAATATTCAAATATATACAAATACATATCGTGAAGGTCTCAGAAACTGTTGATTTTACAGGCATAACTTTCGTACTGCTACTCTTGGTCCTCTTGGGCATTCCTGTTGGAATGGATGATTAAAATTCTGTACCATATCTATTATTTATATTTCCTAATGAAAAAACCTTGCTAGAGTTTCAGGGTAGTTTTTTAGCTTAATAATTTCCAAGCCACCTCAGGATCCCAAGCTTAATTGCTTCCAGTAATATTTTCAATTCTTTTTCAACAAGGTGCCTAGTTTCTAATTTGGTGCCAATTTCCCCTCCCCAACCAGTCATGTGATTTTGTTATTTTTGGAAGTAAAGGTATTACCTCTCTCATTTACTTATTTGAACTCTTTTTTATTAGTCCTATATAGCTTTTCCTACCACATTTTTTTTTTTCTTCAGTATTTAGGAAGGGGAGAAAAAGCCCTGCAGGAAGTTTATAGCCACAAGTGCTGCTATGATGGTTTTTCACCATACCCAGCCGGGTGGGTGAGGGCTTTCTGCCCCTCTCTCCCAGGAACCCCACCAGTGACTGCAGAGAACACAGCTCCGTGGCAAAGGTTCTGTGCTGGTTCTGTGCTCTGGCAAACCACCAAACACCTCATTAAATGCCATGAGTTTCTTCTCTTCATAAAACCAGCCTCTTGTCATCATCCAAGGGTTTTAATTTGTTTTTTTTTTTTTTTTTTTTTTTGCAATTGCCCTGTTTTCATTAAAGAAATTCAAGCAGGCATCAGCCGTGGTTTGTTGCTGTCCCCCTCCTTTGGCCCTGTGTCAGACACAGGCTCAACATAAAGCAACTAAGTCACAGAATGTTTGTACCAAATCCCTAAAGTGTCACCTGGGGATTACTCCATGGACTGATGCTTGCCAAGCTGCAGGAGGGAGCCTGAGCTGCCATTCCTGCACCCAAAGTGCCCAGCCAGGGCTGTCCCAGTGCCACCCACTCAGTAGACCCTCTCACCTGTATGAAATGCCAGAACTGGGATTGCAGTAAGCTCTTGGTTTCAGATTTGCTGAGCTTGCTCTCAGGATCTGCATAGTTGTTATACACCAAAGCTGCTGTAGCAAAAGCCTTTTCAAGGTCTGAGCATTTTCTTAGAGCTGGAGGGAGGAAAAGTTTATCCCCCCACAAAAAAAAAAAAAAAAAAAAAAAAAAAAAAAGCTTTTGAGATGGAATTGAAAGGAATCTGTTAAAACTATCCTGGGTGGGTGGAAATCTGTGTAGTTTCATTAAAGTTAATGAGACTGAAACTGTTTGTACCCACAGAGGATCTGGCCCAGATTTTATCTGGAATGGGCCAGCAACATGGCTCATAGCCCATGCAATCGCACCCTGAAGGAAACTTTCCTTCAGAGCTAGGGCTGTGACACAGCATGGGGCTTGAGACCCATCTGGCCTATCCTGACCCTGGGCATCCAGCGAGGACTGCCACACCATGGGGACAGGCCATGGTGACCATCTCCTGGATGCATGTGGACTCCCAGAGACCTGTATCCAGGAAAACATGGCCCATTTGGAAGCCTGGCTGCACAGGACCATCTGTGTCTGAGCACCAGTGCTGCACTTCAGCATTATGGCACACCTGGGATCTGGGCTGGATGCATTCCCCCCTCGTGCATGACTCTGAAAGACTGCATGCTCACAAGCCTCTGTTAGCAGAGGTTACACAGATGATTTATGCTGTGATTCTTTATGAAAAGGCAAGCACAAAGGAGATGTAAACGCAGGAGTACATGGCACAGGGACCCATGAGACCCTCCTGACTTGCATCAGCTGAGGATCTGCACGGCCTCTGCAAGCCCTGTGACAGTGCCAGAACTTTCTGCACGTGGGCTGTGAATGACCTGAACCCCACAGGGGCAATGAAGGGCTCCCCTTACCTTGCATTGAAGCCAGCTGCTTGGCAATGGGTACGCTGGTGGTGAGAAAGCAGAGAGGCACAATTATCATTTGGTAAATTGTGTTGGGTATTGAATTTCTCCAAGAATGAGCTTGCTCATTTCTGTTTTATTTAATCACCCAGGAACTCAGGGCTTCCCAAGGGACAGTGTCTTTCCTTCAAAGTGGAAAGGAAAATAGCCTCTAAAAGAAGAACAAGAACATCACACAGCTTCTAATCACTCACCTAAGTGAATAGCCTGGAGTTGTTACTAAAGTTGATTATTAATTTTAAGTGAGGGACATTGCAACACACTTAATATAATTTCTTCATGAACATGAAAGAGGTCCCAGAGATTTCCCAGTTTAATACCCATTCCCAGAAAGTAGAGAAGGGTCAGCCATCCCCTCCTCACCAATGCTCTCAGTTTGGAGCAGGCACATAGCTTTTATTTCCAGCAGGACTCACATGCATGAGAATCTCCCCCCTGCTTTCAATCAAAACCTAAAACCTGCTTACCTTGTGGAATTGATAGAAACTAATTACAGAGCATGTGATAGAGACAAACACACCCAGATAATGAGTTTCCACACAAATGGCAGATCACCCAGATGCCATAACAAAGCAATGACTTACCCCTTGGGCATGCCTGCAGCAGCTGGGGGGCCTTTTTTGGTGGAAGCAGGAGCTGGCTGGCTGACTGAGTTCTGCTTCATACTGGGAACACTTGTTCTGCAGCCACACATCTCGAGGCCAGGGTGTTTGTGATCTCCAAGCAACTGAGTAATAGCAAGCAGGTGGATCGAAGCAGCCTGCTTGTAGCCATGCCTATCAATAATGTAAACACTAGCTGGGAATCCTGGAGCCAGTTAAACACACCAGTCTACAGCAGCCTCTGGAAGGCACTGCTGGGCTGGCAAGCAGTGGGGGTTGTACTTTACAGGGGAATTTGACAGAAGCAAACCCAACTCATAATGGAACATGGATCCTCTTAGATCTGTGGGGATGTAACTTTGCATCAGGAATAACTTTGACACTGCATCCATTCATCTATACAAATTATAATTTTAATGAGAAGCTTTCCCAGTGTGGGATAATGTAACTTGCCTAAAGCTATAAAGTGAGCTTTTCCTGCAGCCAGAGTCGGGATCCAAGCGTTTCCTAGTTCCTGATCCAGCATTTATCCTAGGTGAGCACACTCCTACTCCAATATTTATTCTATTTCCACGGCACAGTGCAAAGAGACCTGCTCTGCCTCCAAACCACTTCCAAAGCAGCACCCAGCAGGGAGCCTGGGCTGTGGTTCCCACCCGAACAGAGAGCGCTGCTTCCAAAAGCAGCACGGAGCCATATGGCAGAGCAGTCGCACATTAGCGGAACTGGAAGGGCTCCAATGAACTTTGTTATTTATTGGCATGGATGTTGCTATTAGAAAACACAGCTTGTCACACTGCCTATCTCCATGCACGGGCTCCTCTCTGCGGATCCTTTGCCTAGAGGTGTCTAGACAGGGCAACTTCAACTTAAAAGACAAAGCAGCCACTTTAATTCCAGGGTGGTCCGTTAATAGGTGGTGACTTCAGCTACCTCATCCAGCTCATCATTCCTGGTGAAAGGATAAAATACTGATGTTAAAACTGTCCATGATGAGACTTTATGTAACGGGACACACAAAGGAGACTGCAACAGATGGCCTAGAGAATTAAAATGTTTTCCTCATTTAGTAGAAGCTAAATTACTGAAGGCTAATGAATAAGGATGTTCACCACCTTACCGTTCCTGGATTTTAATTATCTTAAAAAGCATGGGAAAAGAGAACCTTTAATTTTCCATCTAAGAGTGTCATTACTCAAACAATTCAGAGGCTTTTTCTGAGAGGTTTAAGCTGTCTTAGATCTCTAGTGCATTCTTTAGGACTGGCTCATGAATAAAACAGAGCCTGTAATTGCAATGACGAAGCCAAAACACATATAATCAATGCTCATTATTCCATCAATTAACACACTAAAATTAAACAAGAATTCAGGCTTAGTAATCTGCCATCAGCTAAAAAAAAAAAAAAAGAGAGTCTTGATATCATGTTGAAGTGATAATTCTCTTTCACATCTGTTGAACTATACAAAGAGGCACGAAAAGCATTACATCCCGGTTAATATGTGGAATAGGGATGTTTGGTCTTAGCGTCCAAGGTAAAAAATGAGAGTGAGAAACAGACTCAGTTGCCTGTTTATCAGTGGCAGGCAGTACTGCGAGCGGGCTGGCAAACCCAGCCCTCTGTGCTTTGGGATCTTTCCACTGTAGATCAGATTTCAGCTCACAGTTGTTTTAATCTCACCGACTTTTGAGAGCCTGAGCTCTAGAACAGGTGATTTGCTTTGCTGGGGTAGTAGCAAGTTCAGACAAACCTGGGGTTCATTATCCCTCTAGGATACACTAATTAATGTGTGCAGGAGCGTTTGTGCCTGACAGATAAAGGGTAGCATGAGGATAACCCTTGCCTTTGCAGATGATCAGCTTTGAAGACTGAGATTTTGGCTGTGCGTGTTGCTCGAGTATTCTGGTCAGCAAGGTGTGTGTGGAGCCAGGCCATCTGCTCTGTAGCTATTTTGGAACACACTATTTTTGTTTGAAATATCCAGGTGCCTTTATTGGTCAATTTTTAGCATGTTTCACACGTTAACGATCCTGTCTGTGCAAAATACGCAACCTGCCACTTCAAACTGCAAAATCTTTACAGGCAGTTCGCTTTAAATAATTGTCACTGCAAAAAGCCACAGCCTCTGCTTCACTTTTGGTATTTCCCCCGAGTTTTCCTCTCCTTTTTCAAGGAAATGCCTTTTGCATCTCAGAAGGCTGATGTTGTGAAACGTGTGTGTGTGTGACAGAGCCCTGACTCCCTTAGGGATGACCCTGGGCAGGGCAGGGGAGGGCTGGACCACAGCGGGCAGGATCCAAGGGACATTGGCACAAGGGAAGACCTGAAACGGGAGAGACACTCACACCTCCCGGCCGCTCAGGCTGCATTTCAGCAGCAAAGCCTCCAGCAGCTGAAGGAGAAGAGCTGCTAACTTGCACCCAGGCAGGTAATAGCTTGAACTCTTCACCCAGAGAAGCTGTGGCTGTCCCATCCCTGGAAGTGTTGAAGCCAGGTTGGACAGGGCTTGGAACAACCTGGTCTAGTGGAAGGTGTCCTTGCCCGTGGTAGGGAGGATGCAACCAGATCAACTTTATTCCTGAAAATACTATTGCCAAGTAATTTTCCCTCTGAGAAATATTTTATTATTGGACATTTAGACTTCAGAAAGGCAGCTATATTCTTAAAAAAATGGAATCTCATTAATGGGGGACGCAACAATAAAAATGTAAGAAAAGAAACTAAATGCAACAGACAGGATGCCTCCCCACTGAACTATTAAAATTTCATACTGAAATGCTAAGGTCTTCATAATAAGGATAGATGTCATTGACAAATGATGGGATAATTGGCACCAGATATATTAATAGAAAAATACAAATTATTGATGATGTTAGAGAATTCCAAAAGGAAAAGCTCCTGGGTTTAGCAGAAATAGGGAATAAAAAGAAATCCTAAAAAAGAATATTGAAGTAAGGGAGAGCACGAGCTAAGTAGACCATCCACTCACATACATAAGGAATTTTGACTCAAATCAATCTTAAAACTAGTGGACAAAGGACTAAATGCTTATGACATGATATGGCATAAGGAGAAGAACTTTTTCAGAAAACAATTAAATAATACGTGGCAATTTTTAATCAGTAGTTCTTAATCTGTCTGTTAATATTAACTGTGAAACTCTGGAGATATTGTCAGGACCAGACTACAGGGAGGTGCAATGCGTGTTGATGCCACTGCCTCTTATATCTGCACAGTTTCAGCCAAGATTGATTCAGGGCTACAGCCTGGATTGCTCTTCCAATTTGAGAGCATATAAAGATTGCAAATAATTAACCTAATTGGGTCAGGCCATTGTAGCATGAATTCATGCAACAAGAGCACAAACTTTCTCCAAGTCTTAGCCATCACTAAGGCTCTGTTATGTGCAGCTCAATGGCCACACTGAAGGAGATTTGGTCATCAGGAAAAATATCACACACAAAAACCCCAACCCCACCCAGGCATGGCAGAGCCCCGTGGGCTGTATTTGCATCTGAACTCATCCTTGTCTCCTTGATGTGCTGGGTAGGAAGTGAAGCAGGCTGCAGAGCCAGTGGTACCCAGAATTACCCTCCCTGCCCTCTCCAGCACCTTCCCATGGAGGGCATTGATGCTCCAGCTCTGCAAAGCGCATCCCCTCCCCAGCCAAGAGCAATGGGGGAAACCCCACACCAGCAGGTGAACATGACCCTCCTTTGGTCTCTGAGGCACCTGGAGAGAAAGCCCTGTGCTCCCCCATCCCCACCACACTCACCAGATGTACCTGCCTCTCACCCATAGCTTCACACTTGAAAATGCAAACATGCTCCTAACTTGGGTAGCTGAGAAATGGGCTATAAAGAGAAACACATGGGAAAACAGGAGGGACAGCACAAAGATCAAGGAACATGTTTTTCTCTCCCATGCTGACCTAGTTATTTAACTAACTGGCAGAGATACTCTAATGATGAAGCAGGAAAGCAACGAGGCTGCCAGCAGCAGTTTCACAAAGGATGCTCAAGTTTACTTTGCTATTTGTCTTAAATCCAGGTAACATCAAATACAGTCTTTTTCATAAATTGCTCAACCCTTGGCTATGCAGTTACCATCCTCAGCTGAAATAAACTTTCAATTTCTCAGTAACTGCAAAAGGATGTGATAAGACTCAAATCTAGAGGAAGACAGAGGAAACATTCAAATACATTTTCTTACATAACACAGACAAGTGCATGCATCATTTTTATTTTCACTTTTGCTGCTGCTGTTTTGCTTATTAATCTGAGAAGCTATAGATAAAGAGATTTTTCTTCCCTTCTAATTCAGAGTGAAGATTACGGTCCCCAAAGGGTAACAACTGGCTCAACTGTTCTGTACAGCAGCAAGGAGCTGAGGTACCTGTAAAGATCTGGCCAGCTAGGTAGAGCAAGGGCAAGTCTTCCATGAAAATATGTGCCTCTTACACTACTTTTTGTTAACTCTTCCACCAGTTCTGCCCTTCATGAGAAAACCTTAGACCCGGAGTTACACAAATAGTACCCAAAATATGACATAAATTTAATTCTGTTCTGAACCCTGTATTAGAAACTGCCCTTTCTCCAGGGGTGTGAACTCCAGAAAGCTGCAGTCCTGTGCTCAAATAGTTACACAAGAATTTTGTCTGGTTTGAAATGCAGGAATAAACCAAAGCAAAACTCATTTCCATCCCTAAGCATTGGATAGAAAAGTTTAGGAATGGGACCCTGCTGATTTGGGTGGAAAAGTTCATGAAGAGAAAGCTTCATGAAGCAAAAACTATTTCTGGTGGAGAAGTTTAGATATGGGAGCTCAGTTTGGGATATTCCTCATCAACTAATAGAAAGGGAATTAAAAAAAAAACCAACAATAACAAATAAAAAAGTAGAAGCAGGAATATGTGGGAGAGGGTATGAAGAGCACACATCCCATCACACCCCTTGCCAAACACACAGATTTCACTTTCTCCTGACTTGCTGATGTCTAACATTTTTCCAAACTTAAAAGAAGAAAAACAAACCAACCAACCAAAACAACCACCTCCCCAAACAAACAAACAATCAAAATCCAAAACAAACAACCAACCCTGAAAACCAAAAACCAACCCAAATAAAAAAACCCCAAACAAATTAACTAAGAGCCAAAATGACATTTTTCATTAACCCAGAAAACTATATTTTGCCCTCATTTGGAATAGGAGAACATTTAATATTCCCGTTTGTTTTCTCTACATCTCACACATAGCTTTCCAGAAATCCTCAGAACCGGGATGGTTAGCACAGTACTGGGCTAGTCCTACTGACAGTGGAAAGAGAGGTGAAGAGGCAGGCAGGTATTAAACTGCACACTTTTAATTTTTTTTAAAAACTTGTGATACTGACCTTTAATGACAGGTGTCTGCAGAAGTGTTGTACTCCACTGTACATTAAAACAATCCCCATTAAAGTGTTGGAAAACAGTAAGAATATGACCAATAAGGTCAGGCACAGGATCAGTTATTTTTCTTTAATAGTTATCTCCATTATTTGGCAGTGACATTTCAATATTAACATACTCTGAAAACATGCATTGTATGCAATAACTTTATTAGGGTCAAATAGATATCACAATATAGATTCATCCACTGAGTAGCCATAAATTGGTTACAACAATCATAGAAGAGACTAAGCTGTTTTAAGCTAAGATGCTTTCAACATTACAGCTCATACAATAAGATTATATACTGATACACTTTGATCTAGAAATGCAGATGATCAGTTTTGATTAGTACATTGTGCTTCAGGCTTTTGTTTGTGTCAATGCATCCCATATGCTGTAGTGAGGGAGGGTTGAATTTCCCAGGGAAGAATTCAAACAGGCTACAAGTCTGGCTCTGGCTCTTTCAGGATGAGTTCCTCTGAGCCTGGGTTATTTGGTCAATCCAGTTACATTCTCCATTAGCACCAAGCTAGCGCTCAGAGCAGCAACCTAACAGAGGGATATCTAACAATCTTGAATCAGCACGGACAGAAAGGTTTTCTCCTCATCAAAGGGCATAAAGGAATATTTATGCTTTGTATGGTCACAACGATACGTGCGCTTTTCATGTTGCTGTATCAAGCAACAGGGTGTTTCCACATGATTTTGTATACTGATATCTGCACCTCTGTTATCTTAGTTAAATAAATACCTTTGTAAACATATAACACAGTTACTTGGTCCTTATTCTCCACAGCTCACGTTAAAAGATTCACAAAACATCCATAGAAATAGTGATTTATAGAAGGAATACTTAGCTGAGTTAAATGGAATAAACATTGGTCAGGTACCATATATACTACTGAATGCCATTTCAAGGAAAAACAGTTTAGTTACAAAGCATTCAGAACTTGGGTAAGCCATATATTCAACTCTGCAAAATATATAAAAGATGCATACTTCTTTTAAACAGACATTTAACAAAATGTAGTGGCAGAAGTCGAGAAGTTCCATTTACACAGTCCAGACATTTGGTAGTATGAAACTGCTTATCCATGCACTAAATTACAGATGGATGACTCAGTTAACTGAAATAATAGTAAAATCTTCTGAAACAAAAAGGTATAACCAAAGCAAACTCTCTGAAGAGTCACAGACAGGCAGTTCTGAAAATTTAGGTGCAATGTTACATGCATGGATATACAGAATAATCTGTAGAAATCATAGTAAAACACTTCCGTTTTTCACCAAAATGCAGAAGGAAATTCAATTATATTATGCATATTAAATACTACTGACTTGAGGCTACAAAAAGCTTCTACCATCTTAACACATACAAAACTACCATAAAGTTATCTCTACAGTACGTACTACAACAGCAACTCCAGGTCACTGGCGAGGAGCACATCCCCTGTGTCTGGCTAGTCAGGGAAAGAAAGGCCAACTCCAGCCCACTGGCCACCTCCCATCTGCCAAAGGAGGTGGGCTTAGACCTTCAATGGACATTAAACACCGTGTTGTAGTATTAATTTATGTAGAACCCTTAAAAATCTGGTGCCACTGAAACTTGAGACCTGTTAAACTCTCTACTTGCGAGGGATGCAAGAGCTTGCGTTGCGTGAACCCTAAATTTGATTAGCGAAGGAGGTTGGCCCGCTCTGCCCATAGCTCTGGGACTGGCCATATTCACCCACCTGGCCATAGGAGCCTGGCTGGTTGTAGCCACCAGCTGGCCCGTAGCTGTCTTGGTTGTAGCCACCTTGGTTGTAGCCACCAGGCTGCTTCTCCATGGTGTCCGCAGGGTGCCGCTGGCCTGAGGAATGCCAGCCCGTCTCCTTAAACACAAACCAAATGTTGCCTGCCCAGAGGATAAAGTTCAAGTAGCCAAAGACCTGGGTGGGAAGAACAGGAGCTCGTTACCAGCAGCCACAGTCTCACAGCTCAACCTAATGTTATGGACCCTGCATGGTCCTGGGGAAGGCAAAGCTGCTCCCAACCCCTCCTCCCCAAGGACAAGAGGAAATGGCCTCAAGTTGTGCAAGAGGAGGCTCAGATTGGTTATTAGAAAAAAATCTCTTCACTGAAACTATTGTCAAGCACTGGAACAGGCTGCCCAGGGAAGTGGTGGGGTCACCATCTGTGGGGTAAGTGTAGATGTGGCACCTGGGGATATGCTTTAGTGCTGGACTTGGCACTGCTGGCTTAGTGGTTGGACTCCATAATCTTAAGAGATCTTTTCCAACCTAAATGATTCTATGATTCTCCCAAAACCCGCAGGAAAATTTTCTCAGCTTTGGAGCAAATTCCCAAATTCACCTCCCTTAGCTGTAGCTCACAAGGCATCTGCTTTGCTTTTTGTTTCCAAAAAAAAAAAAAGTTTGAGTTTTTAGAGGAAATTATTTTTTGTTTGAAAACATAATCTAGTTTAAAGAAGTTGTGGAAAGATAAAATTGAAAGAAACTAATTAAAAAGAGAGCTCTTAATTGGTCAGGTTGCCTAGAGGGATTTTTTGTGTTTATTTTTTTTAATGTGCTGAAGTCCAATTTTATGTTGCTTTTTTGAGGATTTTTAGAAGAATCTGTAAGGCACTAACATTTCCTTCTAAAGGAGCACACAGACCCCTTTGCAAAAGAGTTGCAGCGAGCAAGTTAAAAGCAGAGGGGCGGCCAATGCACTTGGACAGACACTTTGCCTTCTCCCCATCCCAACCCTGCACACACACCCTGCTGCTGCTCCATGGCAGAGCTGCTGTGAGTCACAGCCTGCCTTTCCCTGCAGCAAGACTGCACTTCCAATTAAATCATGTCAGCTAACTGGTTTACACCAGTCAATTTAGGTCAATACACGGGTAAAAGATGAAAATACATTGCAAGGTAAGGGTGAACAGCAGCGATCAAAGTCACTTACAACCGAAGTGTTGAGGCTCGACATAACAGGGCTGCGAACAGGCAAGCATTTGTTGGACTGCTGTTTGCAGGCAGACATCAGCAGCAGCACTTCATCAGGGTCAGTTGCAACCTTTACATCTGACAGTCCTTTAGCCCAAGCAGATGAGCTCACTAGCCACAAGAATGAGAAGACCACTGTCACAATGAAATCCTAAAAGACAAATTAGTTAGAAGCATTATACTGGTGTGTCCATTGGAAAGGAAAAAATATTAAAAATCACCAGAAAACTGAAAGCTTTCATCAGAGGAGAGAAATACCAAGAGCTTGTTACTTAGTGGAAGGTTGTGTTACTGTCATCACCCACAGAGCTAATTTTCAGAAGTGCTTGACACACCTAATGGGGCAGAGCCCCTTGGCTGACATTTGCACCTTTGGCCTTGAGGCAAGATTCCCACAAACATGTGGCTGGTACCCAGGATGCTGAGCTGCCTTGAAAATGTGGCTGTTCACAGCACCAGGCTGATGCATTGGGATGAATTACAAACTACACACGCCTGTAAAGAAGCTGGGCCCTCCTGACAGCTGGGTCTTGCCCTGGGTACTCCTACAGACAGTCGGGGTGGGTTTCCAATAGGAGGTGTTTCTCTCTTAGGGAAAACCTGAAATTGGCTAATCCTCAGGTACCAGATGAGGAGTTTTCTCACCAGCCACAGGTAAGGCCAAATGTCCCTGCTGCATAAGCCATGCAGCCACTAATTACCATGAGTGAGCACATAAACAGCAAGACTTGCCAAGCAGACACTCCTCCCTGGCCTGGTAAAGCATGGTTCCTAATTCCCATCCACGTGAAAAGAGGGGAGAAGGTGGGGTGGTCCCTCCAGGTTCCAGCAGCTCTGCTCTGATCCACTCTGCTCACTTTCCCCTTGAAAGACTCTCAGGAGCATGCTCAGGGATAAACTTCTCCTTGTCTTAGCCAGAACAAGTGGCCAAGTGACACTGTTGTTGTGTGGGCTTGGGGGAAAGGAGGGAGGAGGTGTGATTTTTCAAGCTTTCTTGTGTCTTGCTAAAACAGAAGAGCCTTTCTGCTGTCATATTTCATCCCATCTGTCAGCCCACAACAGATGGCAGAGGTGCCAAAGTCTAACATACCACTAACTGCATCGCTGCGTCTTGATATCCCACCTCTCATGGGGCTGTTTCCCCTTCCCCCTTGCAAATTAAAGGTGTGCATGGAAGGAAGGGAAAACACTCATTAAGAACCCAGTGTTTCAGGTTGCTTCTCAAAGAAATAAGCAATCCCTAGGTAACACCACTCTCATCTACAAGTACACCTGACATCTGGGGAAGGAGCCCTCTGTGGCACCACAGGGGTGGAGGGCGCGAGCCCCCGTCGCGACGGACGAGGCACCAGTCGATAAAGGGAGCCATGAACAAAGGACGTCTCCACTGACGCAGATGGGATTAAATTAACTGTGCTTGGATGCCTTCCCAAAGGATACATCCTTCTCTTTTAACAATTTGTTTTCTGCAGGCCTATGTCTGCCACCGAGCTCTGAGTTCTCTGACCTCCTTCATGCTGCCCAAATGGGCTCTCTTGAAGACCGTGAAGCCCAGGAGCTGACAACTCCCTTAACACCCAAAGAGACTCCGTGTGGGCAGAGGCATATAGCCCAGAGTAATTCTTCTTCTCAGGGAGATTTCCAGCAAAAGAAATTATTGTATCTCATATGACTTAGCAGTGAATGAGAAACAGATTCCTAGAGGCAACAGTTCAATTGCAAACATTCCCTAAAAATTCCAGCTGGTAGAAACACGAGATGTCTGCTGAGCTGTGGACGATGATGGGAGATGCTCTTTATTTGCTGTGAGGTTTGACATGCTATCAACCCAGATGCCAAGCCCCCATGCAGTTTCAGACTGACACAAGAGATGGGGACACAGCAGAGTTTTGGGGAATGTATTTTCCAAATGACAAGCAACCCTCTCCCAACGCCACCACACTTGAAGCAAACTAAACCCAGCTCTGTAATCAGTGCACTGGTAGTGTCAATTAAAAAAATGCATAACAGCAGGTAGAAATTTGATGCAAACAGAGACAAACTGACTAAAACTAATGCAACACAGGAGATCAAACTTGCTAAAAAGAGAGAAATTTTAAAAACGAGCAAAGTTCTTGAAGCAGGTGACAGCAGCAGGGGTACAGACCTGCTGTTGAGCTTCCAGGCCCTGACCCCATGTTGGAGAGGCTCATTGCACAAATTGCTGCATCTGCATGATGCAGTCTGACTGCTGGTATAGCCCATGTCCTGGGCTATAAGTCCTACCAGAAGATCCCATGGCATTGTGCAGTTGAGGGGATGGCCCTAAAGGCATCAAGTATTTCATGTTATTTCTCAGGTCTTGTCTTCCCCTTCACACCCCATGTTCCATCCTTCTCCTGACTTCCTCGGCTCCCCTGTGCCAGGGTGTTCACAAGGTCTAACACCCTGCCCTCTGTGCTATAAACTCCCCTATTTCAGAGCAGGTCAGAGCCTTGGGGAAAGGGTTCTTGCTCCTGGGGTATCAGGATCAGCTCTTGTATAGAGAACTCCCGAAAACTGTAAAGTCTGGCTGGGTGCAAGAAACACACCGGACCAGAAGTGAAAGATGGCATGGCCGGACTCAAAGAGGAAACCATGCAGCCTGGCCAACAGCTGGCCAAGGAGACAGGACAGGAAGGCTAATGGGACACTGGGATTTTTTCAGTAGGTGTTCTCATCAGGGCTACTTGGCCAGACTCAGGCTCTCAGAGGACTTTTTCTGCCTCCTCTGTACAATGCAAGGAGCAAAATGTATGATTCTATGACTAGAGTGAACTCACATCTTCCTATTTATGTTGAATCTTTGTGAACCTTCAGCTTTGGCTGGAACTTGAACCTCTCTTGTTTTCAAGTGGGTTTGCATTTCTGGCTGAACATTTTCACAGCTCTGGGTGGAACAGAGTTACAAGATAATGACATGCTGAAAATAAAAGTGAATTTCAAGCTAAGCTGTTCTGTGGCTTAATGTCTATCTGGGGAATTTCTCCTTGGTAATTAAGGCCAGAGTGCCTGCATACTGAAACATACTAAAACAAATCTTGCATTTCAATGTTTAATATCCCTATAGCACGGGTGAGTCTTCTTTTCCTTTAGAACCAAGTAATTTTTTGTAGTTGCTCTCTTAGAGTGGTGT
The DNA here is from genome assembly GCF_031753505.1 of Anomalospiza imberbis. NCBI lineage: Eukaryota > Metazoa > Chordata > Aves > Passeriformes > Viduidae > Anomalospiza > Anomalospiza imberbis. The sequence goes on along the minus strand of NC_089691.1, from coordinate 16,117,019 downwards.
CCAGATCTCTTGAGTGTGTATTGTTGTACGATTACACTACACTCCTAATTACCAAGTTTCTCTCTCAGATCTCAGCTGAGATACTTTGCTCTGCCTACAGATGCCTTTGGGAAAGAAGGAAAACACGAACATGTAAAGAAAGGCAAAAACTGAAATTTAAAATACTCTGAATATACAAGGAGGGACTTTTTAAGATCCTGAAGTATGTGCAAAAAAAAAATCTTACTGCCTTTTTCAAGTTGAAACTTGTTATTACTGAGTTTGCCAAAAATGCCTACTTGGAACAATTTTATATATTACACATTTTAGAATAGAACTGTGAATGCCTTTTCTTTTTATAATAATTAAAATATTTCTCCTTGCTATCAAGCTACTTACAGGTTTTTACAAAATGAAAAAGGGGCAGCCTTTGAAAGGGGCAGTCACTTACAGTCACTTAAGCCTCCTGAGCACAGTTTTGGATTTCCCAGTGTCTGGCACAACCTCACCCAGCCAAGAGCCTCTGTAGAAGCTGCTCGTTCACTCAGAAAGGGACATGTTTCATCTGCTCCAAGCTGGTCAGTGGCTTCATCAGCCCCTGAAGCTGTGGCACACGTGTCCCTGCATGCACCCTGTGCCCTGCTCTCCCTCCCAGCCAAGTCTGGCAGGATGATCTTGGGCTGTCGTGGCTGCAAAGAGGCAAAACCTCAGCTCTGGCCTGGCCAGAGTGCTCCTGGCATCCCTCCTCCCTCACAGAGCTGCAGCTGCTGCCTTGTAACTGACTTCCATGCAGGGCTCATGCTACAAAACCTTTCCATTTGTGAAAACCCTCTCACACATTTACAGCCTCCAAGGGAGCAACTCCTTGAACGCTGAGGTCCATAAACCCTCCTAGTCAGAGCCTGTCTAGCACTGCCAACAGGTTTCATGGCAGCAGCAGAGGGAGATTTCTTTACCCAGAAGAGGCAAACCACTCCAAGGATTTGCTTTCACAGTCACAAACACCCTAAAAATGCAAGAACTACCCCAGCAAGAGCCACAGCCCTGGTCCCAGCCAGGAAAGCGGCCAAGAGCAGATTGCCGCAGGCAGCAAACGCCTTCCCACAGTGGCATTTTAGCTCTTTTTTGGTTTGAACGAGGTCCCACCCCAGATTTTCTGCCGAATGAAGCTTTGAAATAATTACATGCTTCTTGCAATAGTGTAAGGCCTTGCAAGCTTGCTTCTGGCAGGGAAGTGCAGAGCCTTTCAGGAGGTACCAGCATGTACAGCAAGGTCACCCTGGATTGTGCTTTAAAAGAAGATGACAAGAGCCAGCTGAAAGAGCTCTTTGAAATGCAAAGAAATATTCAGGTTCTTCCTAAATTCATTTTTCAACTGTAAAGGATTCAGTCTTTGTTTTTATAGACGGGTCTTTATTCTTTTCCTGTCTATTTTTTAGACAACTGGACACTGGTGAGGATGTACAACATGTTTAATCAAAGAGGTGTCCAAAGAGCAGACCTGAGTGTACTTAACTCACTCAATCTGCAACATATATAAGGAACCAAATGCCTTTCTGCATAATGTGATTATTCATGGGAGTCCAGATGCAAAGGAAAGATCTCATCTTCTTAAGATATAAGCATCCTTATGCACCATAAGAATGAGATTATCAAGTAAACGCTATAAAAATGAAATATCTCTTTTCAGGGCTATGTCAGTCATCTTTCTTGGCTGAATAATTTTATGCTTTTATATTAATTGACTGGAATATTAATAAGGTGATTTATATTTATACATGAATGCATGTGGTTCCTCATGGCCAAGCTATAACTTCCCAGAGACAAACCTGAAGGCACATAGGGTTGTCAGCATGTGGATTTTAAATGGAACACATATGGGGCAAAGAAACCATAGGAAAAGTAAGAAGCCTGAGTGATGGGGACTGATACACATTGACTGTGACTGTTCTTTCTTTTCTGAGAGACATATGGAAGCATCCTATCCCTGATCCCCTACAATTTCAGCACAGCTGGGTTGCTTACTCTCTGCTTGCAAGAAGCTCCAAATGTACAGACCTGAAGCAGAGCATCAACACAGGGGCCTGGGCTGGCAGACCCAGCGTGCAGCTCATCCCTGCTCTCATCACAAACCAGCAGTGCCTCCCCAGGTATGTGGTGTTAAAGTGGAAACCAGCTTAGGTTGGTTTGGTCTGAGAGATGGGGATGTACTGAAAACTGGTGGCATTTTGTACACTGCGTTCTTTAAAATCTAAGTCACCACCTCCAATTAATTTCTTTTAAAAGTTTCTGGTTCTTGAGCACTAATGAGTCACTTGAGAAGCTGCCTTGCCCTTGTTGTACCCACCAAGGTGAGACCCCAGCTCCTCGCTGCACATGTGCACCATGTGGGAGTTCACCATGGAATGAAAATAACAGCTGTGGTTTGCAGAGCTCAGAAACACACAGCATGTTTCCATGAGGTACTGAATCCCTGGTAACCTGCTCCTTGTTCCTTCAGAAACTGGGAATCCAAGGCCCTCTCTTAGGTTCATCTATCTGTATGAACCCCCCAGAGGATCCCTCAGGGAGCCAGCACGGGAAGCAGAGGGTGTATAGTGCAAGGACTCATCAGCCCCTGTGGGAATGGATGAGTAACACACCCCTGTGTGACCAAAAGGAAGACTTTTATCCCCAAAACCTGACAGGCAACATTAGCAACAGAAATGGCTTACTGCATAGTGAATAAACACACCACTGCCATCCAAACAGACAGGGAGGAGTTATCTGCTTCTCCCACTGGAAATATTTCCTTGCTATCATGCCTCACTCCACACTGAATGCTAAAATATTTTTCCACAGTTAAAGTGATGCTTTGCTTGAGATCTCAGCACCTGCAATTCATTTCCCTGTATCTGTATAAACAAAGTAAACTTGAAACAGTGACTGAAATTTTCCTTGCAAGTTTCTTGTGATTAATGGTCATTAAATTCCTTATAATGGTATCTTCTGTTCCCAGTCAGGCTTCTGCAATCTGGTAATGCATTGATGGTGTTCTGACTGCCTGTTCAGGGGCCTTTTGAAAAACTACTATAAAATTTCAAGTGAAAGGGGTTTTTTCCTCTCTCGACTTCTCCTGTCATACTCATTTTTCAAATCCTGAAAATTTGTCGGGAGAAAAGGCAGCTCTGAGAGGGTGCTGCTTAAAGGCAGATGTCATCCCAGACTGAGAAAATATGAAGCCAAGAGGAAGTACAAGGCTTAAAACAGGAATGGTTTTAACTATGAAATTGAGATCAGGCACTGCAGCAGAAGCAAGGATGGATGAAACTATCATCTTCAAACTCTTCACTAAGAGAGAAAAACTGGTAGTCTGATAAAGGTGCCTGATGCACTGATCCTGCCTGGTGATGAAACAGAACAAAGGCTGCCCTGCCTCCTGCACCAACACGTGCTGCACCACAGATTTCTGCAGCATTTTCTTTGGAAGGAACAATCTCAGGGATGAGACATACTCACACATCTGATCTGATACACGTCAGTTCAGAGCAGCATCTGCCTGGAGCTGGAGGATACATTGCCTGCCTCCTTCACAGAGCATGTGACATCCCTTAGGTGAGCGCTGCAGCCTTGAAAAGCTGGTTTTCACTCCAAGTTTTCTTTTTCCTTGACTGTTGAATTCCTCCTGGCTACAGCTGCCAGCCTTTTCTCTGGCTGGGGCTCTGCATTTTCCCTACAACTCTACTGCACAGTGGGACTCACACCTGTCCTCAAGCCAGGCTGTGGTGCTGCAATCATTGCACTGGAAAGTGTCCAGGGACACCAGCGAGGATGTGCTCCAGGCAAAAAAAGGTTATTTTTTTCTAAAAATGCCAAATACAACACAGCTTGCAGTGCACAGGATTTGCAGGAGCATTTGGCTGGGGAAGATGGGACTCTCCTCGTGTCAGGCACAACCTGACCATAACCCTCAGCCATTCCCAGAACCACTCACCAGCAGGAGCTACTTTTGCTGTAGGACAAACTCAAAAGCATCTTTATATTCTGAAAAAATAAGGTCATATAGCGTTGGTTTAAATACTGTGAAATTGCAAACAGAGGCTTTGGTAACAGACACTGGTTAAATTTAACCTGTAGATTCAATTACAATCCATTACACAGAACAAATTAAGTCAATGTGATGTTAATTCTGTAGCAGATTGTGCCATGCATCCTGTGACAGACACGACTGCAGCAGCTGTTTCAGGAAAGTCCTGGACAAAGGCAAGCGGCCACATCATGATGTGACATATTAACACTATTGTTTCCCTTTCCTTTTTCTATGGCTGCAGAGGATAATGCGGTTGGTCAAAAGTAGGAATTATTTTCTGCAAGAAAATGAAGATTGAAGAACTCTGTAACAAATCCTTTGATGAGACAGTTTGAAATGAGATCTCTCTTGATACCAAGATGAAGCAAGGCACTTTATTTATTTACTCTTTCTGCAGGGACCCCTTTATTTTGCCTGTTCTTTGTCTCCTCTGTGAGGATTTCCTTACATTTCCTCACCATTTTCTAGCACAGGAAAGGTCCCAGTGTTGGTTTGGCACAGCCTGGTTTTTGGTAGCAGGAGAGGGCCACAGGGCTGGCTTCTGTGAGAAGCTGTTGGCACCTTCCACCATGTCCAACAGAGCCAATCTCTGATGATATCCTCTTTCCTTTTTTCCCCACCAATGAAGCTCTGCTATCACAGACATAGGGCTGAGATCCCAATCCTGCTACCACTCAGCTACATCTTCATTATTTGTGTGATCTTCATCACTGTGGGCAGTGGGAGAGAAGCACAGAATTTCACAAGTACGTACAGGACTAAACTCCTCCGGCATACCTGCCTCCATTACCTTTGGTGTTAAAATATTACATCACCATTAAGATAAAAAAGCAGCAGGTGAATGCTTTGGGCAGCAGGACACCTGGATCTCCCAAACCATGCCAAAACCTCTACAACTGAAAAAGCAAGAGGTGAAGACCTACATCTGAAAACACTGCAAATGCTGCAAACACTTACAATTAAAGGCCCTCTGTTGTTCTCACGGTACTTGTTCTGGAAGAAGATATAAACCACAGTGGCAGCCAGCGAGTAGAGGAAGGCGAAGACCGCGATGGTGACGAAGAACTCTGCCGAAGAGGAGAAGTCCCCTATCAAGGCAAGCGTTTCCCGGCGCTTGCCTTCGCAAGTGGGAGCCTCAAAATTCACTTGATGCAACCTGGAAAACATCCCATAGAGCAGCAGGTGAAGTACAGAAAATGGAAAGTGTTATCTGAATAAAGATGAATACATTTGTTCTGTTTCATTCCTGATGCACACTGATCCCTGTGAATAACTGGCAGCTGTGGGCTGTGCTCCTCAGAGCCCTGCGAGTGCTAAGGTGAGACTGGGCACACAAACACATCTTTGAATCAATCCCAGAGAAAAGTTTCTGTTCCAGTGGTTTGGTACAACCCTCCCCTTCCTTTCTGGGGTTTTGCCATGGCAACAACTGAAAAAGGATAACATGAGAAACAATTTGATTCTTGAATTCTTACAATCCAGGCAGCAGAAAACAGGTCTTATCCTCACTACTCAGCCCATGGGATACCCAAGTTTGGACGTTCACAGATTCCTTGCATCAAATTGTCTGGTGCAGAGCTACCTGTGGCTGTTAGCCCATAGGGCTGCAAGCCACATAGTGCTTCTACATTAAAGACTTTTAAAATCAAGCTGCAGCAGAAATACACAACTTGAATCAAAGAAAAAGTCTGCATGCCCTGGTTTAAGCAACCTAAGCCCTAACTTTATACTCACACACTGTTTATCAGTGACTGAGCTAATAGAGTTATAATTCTGTCTGGAAGCTCCTGTGACAGACTTTTTTTCTGTAATAATTTCAATTTCTGATTCAGAAAAAGAAAGAGGATCCATGGAGGGGTCATTTTGGCCAGTCCTGTTGCATGGCCCAGATTCACATCAGTGGGGATGTGGAGCCCAATGAGGGATCACGTTGTTCTGCCCCGCACAGGCTGAGTTAAGGGGACGAAGCCAGCAGCAATTAAAGAACTGATGATCTGGTGCTGAGAAAGGATTAGGCCTTCTGGGAGACATTCCTCTGCTCAAGGGCAATTAATGTGTGCAACAGCAAGCCAATGGGAGCAGCAGACATAACTATATTTGGCTAAATAAAAAGTTAATTCCCCAGACAAAAACAAAGTACCCACAGCAGAAATCACAGAAGATGGATTAATGGACATTGGAGGATTGGATGACTTTTTGCTTTTGCTGGTTCTGATTAAATGTACCCAAACATGTAGGCAGAACCTTTTCATCAGTGGTTGATTAATAATGCCAGTTATTTGCCTCAGAGATTTTATTCCCTGTCATTGTAGGGAATGAGATGAAAACAAAAACCAAGTCTGCCCGGATTGCAGAGATGAGCAGTGGCTGAATCACCTTTCCAGCGTAAAGCCAGCAAAGCCTGATGAAATCTGAACACATGAGAGAGATCCTAATGCCAATGATCAGTTTCCTGACTTCACTGTCTTTATAGCGGAGTTTTCTTCCCTCCCCAGGAGCCCTGAAACACAGACTGGACAACATGTGGTGTTGCAAGTAGCAGCTCAAACTCCTGTGCATACCAAAGAAGAAATAACTTAGGGAATATTTCTACCAAGATTCAGATTTGGAGCCGCTGCCCACCCCTGTCCCTCTGTCTGTCTACTGTCAACACAGCCCAGTCTCATCATCAACAACCACCAACCTTTACAAAACATGGTAAAGCAACTGAAACCAGTTTCCTTTCTATTCTCTGTTTTCCTGACTGCACCTTAGTTGTGAATCACAAGCCAGAAAAAATGTTCATATATTAACACCCCACTTGTACCTTCCCAGCAGTGCTTTTGTGGCCAGGCACCTGTGAAGGATACGAGATCACAGAAACCTTCTTCCATCAAGTTATTTTTATTCACTTGCTGTTCCTTTTAGATTTCCTTGGTCTCTAAGAGGATGTGCAGTAATTGGTGCCTCTTGTGGCCACCTCACCTCTGCCAAAACAACTGAGATCTTTATTGTGCAAAGGGCCCTAAAATAGACCATGATTCAGACCTGGGAAGAGGAGCTGTGACAGGGAAGAGAAGTGAGGGAGCCAAGCCCTGTGGTGGTTAGGGTGGATGCTGACTTTACATGATACATCTGAAAAGTTTCTTTAAGGCAGGGGAGGATCTGTGACAGAAAATCGAGTTTCACTAACCAAAACTTTTTTGATCTGGAAGAGAAAACTCTGATTTTTTTACTGATGTTGCTGAATCAGCCTTTCTGGGGGCAGGATGGTTTGGTGATGACTCACAGAACATTAATTGCCTCTGCCTCTCACTTTTGATATAATTCTACCTGTTCTGTCTCTTACTTCCTCTGACTTAATCTTCTTTCATCTTCTCTTATCTCTCTGTGTTTACACCCCACCTTTTCCTTCAAGTCACCCTTGGCCAGTGTCCTCCTTCTGCTGCTTTTCCAATTTCCAGCACCACCCCTCCATTCCACCTGTGACTCTCCATTTGCTAAACGAAATCAGGAGCCCCAGGAATGACTCTTTGCAATCACACCCTTTGCACTTTGGTAACATTTGTTAGGCTGCATTAACAGGAATGATTTTCACTGATTGATGGGCAATGCAAATAAGGAACACAACAGTAATGAATTTACTTAATTAGGGAAACCTTTCCCCCTGTAAGTTCCTCCAGGGTTTTTTTGCCTTGTTCTGCACTGAGTATTGCTATTAATTCAGAAATAAAGCTCCTGACTTTGGAATGTGACCTTGCATCCCACACTCAGCAGAGCTGCACTAAGGTCATCCTCACTGCACATTGTTACCAGCACCATTGCCTTTGTTAACAGCAACTGCCATGGCCAAGCCACCCAGGCCTGAATTCCCTCAAACTCACTTCAGTCTGAAATAAGTCCACCAAAGGCAGTCAAGTTTCACTGATGAAGTCACAGTAATTAAGGGCTTCTGAGGTTTCTTCCACCACTAGGCAAACTTCCATTGCCGTGGGAAATATGATGACAAGACAGCTGTATTGTCTAGCTTGACAAGCTCAAAAGAGGGCAGGAATGCTTTACAGTGAAAAAGGGGATTTTTACATTGTTCCACAATAGTGAAGAGCAGTTACATTTTCAGATGCTAATTACCCTTGCTCTGAAAAGAATACATGAAGCCAGACACACTGAACAAAGCTACAGCTGTTACATGTGCATGGGGGAGCAAAAGCTGTGCTCTCTCCATGTGAATGTGAAGTTCCCTTTTCTTCCTGAACTTCCTCAGCACAATATTGAAGCCACAGCTTTCTTTTCATCATAGCCCTCCATTTTTTTTTGGAGCAGCTTAATTCCCCTGATGATCCTTGAGCATGAAAATAGTCATGAGCCAACTTCCCCAAAGACCTGTCTCACTCCACCAGCAGACAGAAGAGCCCAAGCAGAAGGGTGAGTGATCTCATATTGTCTGATTCACCCCCTTCAACAATGCACACAGGTCTTAGACTTGAAGCCAACAGAACACACAATTAACACAAGAATGTGCTCCAATGTTATCGATGAACCAGCATAGATTTCCTCTCCTGGGCTTTGATCAGTGTGTGGATTAAGAAATAACTGATAAAGTTCTGCCTCCAAAAATTCTCAATGGGGGTTAGTGTTTCTCCATTCCTTTAGTAGGATCTAGTGAAAAACAGGCAAAAAAAGGTGCTCTGTTTTGGCAGGTTGTCCTATTTTCTGAAAATAGCATCTTGTAATCCACCCTCCAACTTGTCTACAACATGCTGGAATAAAATCTGCAACACCCACACATGTGCTTGTAAAAAAAACCCCAGAGATCCATTATCTTTTCATTGGGCTGTATTTCCCCCCAACTTGTTTCTGGTACTGACACTGTCAATTGTCTTTACTGTCTGCAAATCCCTGAGAGAAATACATTGCTAGAAATGAGTTATTGCAGTAGTGCTTGCGGAGGGGTTTCTTGGGAAATGTTTATCTTAGCTGATAATCTCCAAAATGAGGGGAAAATGAAATTTCAAAATACAGTAGCGAAATGCTGACATGCACAGAGCCCCTCCACATACTGCTCTGTTGAGGCGCAAAAACATGACAAGGGTTTACATCTTCCTTTCTCTGGGATACAGAGTAAAGGCATTTCTTTTAGTTAGCCCTGAAAACACTGGAGTTCCCTCATTTCAGAGGACCATGCTGGTGTGCTTTGACACTGGTGCCTCCAGCCAGCCAGTCCCTGGGCAAATGTACCTTTTTGAGGTGCCAAATATGGATTTTTTGATAGGTTTAGTGGAAGAATACAAGCAAATGGGAGCCTTTCTTTACACAACAGAGCTCATCATTTCTGTAAAACTTCTCTAGAGATATTACCTACATTAAGAAAAACACTTTGGAAGTCATCTCTAATAGTCAGGTCAAAGCAGAAATCTGCCTGCAAATGAAAAGTCTTTAAGGTAACTGGGGTCCACTAACTCTTCCAACACTCTTCCCAGCCTGTTCTTCTCATTGCAAAGAACACATTCCCCAGTGCTGGGCATTCCTGAATGTTTGGTGTTAAAATCCTGGCTATCTGCAAGGCTGCTCACATGGCAAGGAACAGACTTCCTCCCAGGCTTCAGGAGGATGGATGGGGTGAGCTCTGCATTCTCCTCCTCCTCCTCCCCCTAGATCTGCTCTGCAGGGACAAACTCTGAGTGGGGGGACCCTGCAGCATCAAAATCATCACCCAGCAATTCCCATAGGATCTGAATCTTTGCACCCAGGCATGCAGGAGCTGCTGAAGTTAGTCTCAGGCAGACAGCCTGTTAATACCACATTTGAACACCTTGAAGCCATTAATGCTGAAGTTCTCTCCAGCCCTTCAAAGTCAAATAGCTGAGATGTTATTCAAGCCCTGGACAGCTGTGGGGATGCGATGGGGTTTGCCCCTCAGCAGGCCAGCAGCTGCCATGGAGGTGACTGCTCCCTGGCTCTTTTGCACCTTGTGCTATTCTGGTAAAAATCAGAGGTTTTTACCCTTTTGCTAACAATGACAAGACTGATTCTCACCCCAAGCTGCTCTCCAACAGCTCTTTTCCCAAGATGAAGAAATTATGCTTACTCAAGTATACCCATCCCTTACCTTTACATTGCCCATCTGTCATGACACACATCTCAGTGCTGCCTGCACATACCGCAGCCTTTCAAAACTGAGATGTTTATCCATCCTTCCTAACTATCCCAGCAGTTCTCCATACCTCACTCTACCAGCTGCCCCAAAAAACAACACCCTTCCAGACTCCACAGCACCCAAAGGTGCCTTCAGTACCCTCCTCCCTTAAAGAGCAGCACATTCATTTCCACCACATACCTGCCCCTAAAAAAATCTGTTCATTTTTATCTGGAGACAGAAAGCAAAATTAAAATTCACCATCTGACTCAGCAATCCAAGCCTGGTCTTTTGTTTCTTTTGTTTCTAGAGGAAGAAGGAATACAGTTGGCTGATCAAAGAGTATTTGAAAATATTTCACTTTGAACTTCTGTCCGCTCAATAAAATCTCTCCATTTATTACCAAAAAATGAATTCCAAAACCCACATCACTCTAGAATTATTCAACACTACCAGTCATTTCACACAAATACATACATCATCTTGCAAACATTTATTCCTAGCTCCTATCCTGGACATTTGAACATCCTAAAGATATTCCCTTTGTCACAGCTGACTTTAGTGGCTTATACCAATCCAAATCCATGTCCAGAGCAGCATGATAAAAAAAAAAAACTCCAGAAGGTGCTGCTGGGAAGCTAACCAGGAAAGCTGTAGCAACCTACACTATTTTCTGGTTTATGTCCAGTCAAAATAATAAAAAATATTTCCCTCCTAATACTTTAAATTTCCTAGCTTGCCAGGTTCCCAGCCCTCTCTAGCACATAGCTGTGCTGCAGATGTTTGGCCAGCACTATTTTCCTACAGTACTGGTTCATCAGGACAAACTGCCAGGCACAGCTGCTGTCCCAGCACACCACACTGTGTGTTGCACTGGGACAGGGGCAATTCCCCCAGAGCAGGCAGCTCAGAGCAGGTTCACCACAACGCCTACCCAGAGCTGAGCACCTCATGGGTCCCTCTTCTCCATCCCTCTACCCCACATTTAATTTCTCCTATTAAGACAGTGAGACTGAGACTCCCTGAGGTGCTCAGACCTCCAGGAAGAGACGCTACACAACCCTTTTGAGGACAGGTTCTGAAGGCACTGGTGGTGGGGAGAAGGCACTGGTGCCATACCCTCAGCTTGAGATCCCCCTGCAGGACCCACTCCCAGTGACTGTGTGCACAGAGCTCTTGGGAAACAGCCTGCACAACACTCCTGGGGGAAGAAACATCTGGACCTGTGCCAGCCGTGGGAACGAGCCTCCCCAGACGGTGCACGTAGCAGGAGTGCAAACCCTACTACTCCATCGTAGCACCAAAAAGCCAACAAAAAAGGCTCATTATAGAACACATGCTGCTGGGAGTGCTCGCAAAGCTGAGTGGGTGATCCCAACCCCACTTCCAAGCCTTATCCAAGACCCAGATTTATCTCCCAAGATAATTTCACAGCTCTTCTCAGGAACACATGCTGTGCAAGCAGAGCACAGTGCTCAAAGACATGCTCCACCAGTCTTTACAGCCCAGATACCTTCCCAGATTGGGCACTTACATTCTTTGTTGCACAGATTAGTGGCAATATACTCTTCACTGAGTATCTTCACTGATTTCCCTTCACTGAGCTATTTTCTTAGGACAAACTGCTTTCTAGTCTCTGGGAAACTTTGCTACTATCTCTAAGGAAGGTAACCCTTAATTATCTTTTAAAAAAGCCATCATGCTCATGGAACAAGGCAAATTATAGGACCTGGAAATGCCACTGGCATACATTTACATCACCACATAAATAACTATCCAGTGTTACCTGGTCCCATCATGATATCCTGGCTGAACCCATGGCTCTCGTGTCCCTCCTGCTGCCCTCTCCTCTGGACAGACATAGGAAACAGCTTCCAAACTAAGAAGCTCCTATCAGAGCCAAAAAAAAAAGCTTCCATATGGAGAAAGATCTACAGAAATCTAAGCATCTACAAATTAAACACAAGCAGTAGAAATCATAAAGAAAAGGTCTTAAAAAGTCATTGCATATAATAAGACCATTTCTGAGAAGTGGATGTATCAAATCCCTGGGCAGTGTTTCTGCATGGAGCAGTGTGGGATTGCTGATCTGCCATTCCTGCACCTCAACACATCCTGCAGCTGCTCTCACCACCTCCAGTTCACCTTCCCTTCCACCATCAAATGGGCTATGAGCTCCGTGTAAAAGTATTCCAAAATCTTGGGCATCACCTGGCGTTCAGCCAGAACCACCTGAAAGCATAAATGCTTCACCCTGTGACAAGCCGTGTTCACTCACATTTTCACCTAAACCCTGCAAGCAGCAATTTCACCCCCCAGACCAACTGATAGAAATACAAGAGCAGTTACAGAAATGCAGCAACATTTAATCCTTTGTGTTGTATTGCAATATTACTTTGTATTTAACTGTAATTTTTTCTCAAGTATATTGCCCTAATGTACCTAAAGCAATCAAATTAAGTTCTCTGTAGAGTTTTATGGGATGACTCCAATGAAACTCCCAGTCACAGTATGTACATTTGGAAGGATATGACAAATCCTTTCCTCAGGGAGCTGGTGGGCTGCAGCACAAGCTGAGCAGTGCACTGGGCAGGAGCCAAGCACACTTGTGGGGCTGCTGATGGACCTGCAGACAAACTGCCAGCACCTTCACACCTTGAATAACCCAGGAGGTGTGAATCCAGAGAGGACAGGCACTGAGTGGGGCTGTGCTGCATGGGCTTGGATGCACATTCTCTCCAGAGTCTACTGAATGAAAAATATTGCATTTATCTCCTGGCAAATAAATTAACATAGAATCCAGGTGTGAGAGGAGACCAAAGACATCCCATGCATCCCATCCCCTACAGTCCTGGGGAAATCTTCAGGGCCCCTGCACAGCAAATGCACATTTTGGAGCAGGGAAAAGGGGAAGGGCACATGTTTGATTATCCCCCAGCTGGGTCACCATGTGCCATGTAGGGTATGGGATCAAATGCCAAACAAAGCAAAGCTAAAGGGTGGCTGCTTTGGTTGCTTCCGTACTGACAGCATGAAAATGTGAAAAAAATATATTTGCAAGGGAAGTTGCCTAAAGTCTGACTTTTAGGAAAAGCCTTTGTGGCAGGCACAGATAAAACACCATCACTGCACAATACTGCAGAGACTATTCATGAATATATATTAAAAATTCAAATGGTGGAAAAGCTGCAACAAATCCAAAATCAACTTCCATTTAAAGAACAAATTTGGCCTAAAGAATTAATGAAGTATTTTTCTGGCACTAGAACAGTGTTAAGCATAAAATATAGTCTCTATGAAGAAAAATCAGCCGGTCTGGACCATCCAAATTCAGGAAAAATCCAGTTTTTGACTGCCAAAAGAAAAGCTCTACAATTTACAAAGTTTTAAGGAAGTGTTCTCCCTTATCTGCAGCAAACACCATCTCCAGAAATTTCCTACCACTTTCCTTCCCCCTCCAGCTGTGTGCCCATGAGCTCTGTGTTCTTGCAAAGTTTGTACATGGACAAGGCAAGAACTGACCAGTCTGAAGAGCTGTGAACCAAGACAAGCCTCCTCCACGGCCCCAGTTCAGCATTGAAGGATGTGTTTGTTTCAAGTTTTAAGGGATTAAAAGCTACAGAGGAGAAGCAGAACACTGATGACAGCAGCAACTGAGATGACCTCAACATCTGGAGAAGTCGTCATGTCTGCAGAGCTGCAGCCCCATCACAAAAATACTGCCTGGACCCATCAGCTTGTCCTTGGTTAACAATTGTCTTTCCAATTAACTGGAGACTTCATGGCTTTACAAATCTTCCTCCTCTGACCTCCTCAAGCAGCGCGTCCCTGCTGACAGCCCAACGCACCAGCAGCAGGAATGAGCAGAAGCTTTGCCACCCTTGGGCTGCAGCTTCTTGGCTGTTTAGAAAATAGTTTGACCCAGAAGCCAAGCCATCCAGTCCAGCCATGAAATTGTGGGGGTGGTGGGTGGTCTCTTGCTTTGACAACACAGTCATGATGAGGACCACATGCACAGGGTCAGCCTCAAAGAGAAGCTGAAGATGTGGTTTTATCAGATTTCTGGTGGTTTTCTATAGATCTCATGCAGGAACAACGGGTGACTCGAAGCATCTCTGGTCCCTCCCTTGTGAGGAAAGGGCTCTTGCCTTTATTCACAGTTCCAAAAGTGCAAACTGGCAGTAATGACCATTCTTTGCTAATCTTGAAGATTTCTACAAAGTGGCTTTTGAAGACTGTAACTCGAGTCAGGAGGAGGCCCTCAAAACTAGAAAAGTCACAAAGTCATCCATACTTTTATCTGTTTTAATCAAGCCAGCAGTAATTCCATCAAACTCTGAGTACTGTACATTGTACTCATGGACAGCTGTTACTGCAGACCACAGCTGTCCAAGTAAAAAAGCCCATTTTCTCCCATTCCACTGTTCTCTTTGTCTAAAGACAGTACTTCACAGTCAGTGTGGTCCTTGAAGACCTGTGGAAATTGGAGAACACTGATTTGCAGTTTTCAATTATTTCAGTAGTCTGTAGCCATGCACAAGCCAGCAAAAAATCCCATCAGGGCTCTGAACTATGGGATGCACTCTAATCACTAGAGCCAGTTATAAAAATGTGCAATATTCTTTCCTATTACAAACTATGTTCATTCAAAGCTGAAGAGAAAAGTACTCATTTTGCAGACCTGGATCACCTTTTCCCCAGCCCAGGAGACAATCTAAGAGCAAACAGCTCTCACTAAACCATTGATCAGTGTTCAGTTTGGCTTTGCAAGCTCCATGTTCAGGTTGCTTCCAGACTCGCTTCAGGACAGAGACGTGACCAAGGTCTCTGATGCCTTCACTGCCAGGGAAGTGCTGGGGCCATACTTTAATTAGCTCACAAAGTTCTTGCGTTCACGTCAGAATGGCAAAAAATCTTTTAACTGGCTTTCCATCAGGGGAAAAAAGAAATATAAACGATTTTGAAAAATTGAGCTGCAATTTTCTGGATAGCTCTATAAATTACCAGAATGTAAAAATCACAACTGAGAAAAAAAGGTCTATTTCCTAATTACAAATCTATCTTAACGCTTCAGTTTGCATCATCAAGTTATATTAAACAGGAAGATACTTTGTGAAGGTGTCACAATCATAGATATTTGTAACCCGAAGGATTTGCTGAATTTTATCCAGCAGGATGCAATATTGTCTTCCTCATTCACACAATTTCCTCTTTCCACTAACAGTAGAAGTTCTGGTTAGGCAAATTATTCATTAAGAGGTCAAAATTAGGTCTAAAAAGCACTGCTGAGATCAGAGTTTGAAACAGTTGTGGAAAATAATTAAAGCCATGACTGAGCCCTCAGTGCCCATCCTACACAGCCAGTTTATGTAACAGGGATATTGGTGAAAATCTCCAGCTTAGCTGACGTATTACTGAACATTTTTCCTCATCAGTTCAGCTGTTAACCCCAGATCTGTAGTGCTAGATGAGGCAGTCACAGTTTGGCAAGAAAAGGGACTAAACTAATGCAGCTTTCACAGAGCAGCCTATTGCAGATCCAGAAGGGACCACTGTGGCACAGCTTGTGGTCTTCTGAACTCCATCCAGTCGTCCCTGCAGCTCCTGCTTGTGCAAAATCTGCTTCTCAGAAGCACCAAGTTTTGTTCTGAGAAGTCCCAGGATGGAGATTTATCCCTTCATTTAGCTGGAATGGGTCATGCAAAGTTTAACCAGCACCTCTCACTTTCCCAGGAGCTCTGCCAAACCTGCCTGGGAACTGGGGCATCTACATTTTGGCACAGGTTACACCTGAAGCCAGTGCACAGCTCCTGCTGGCTTGATTTTGCTCCTGTCTATGCACAGCAGGTTTATGAGACCACAGTTTGGTTCTGCAGAAGGGGCATCTTCTGCAAGGTGAAGACATCCAAAATAAAACACAAACCCGAAGGAGTTCAGCTGAGTCTGTGACTTAATTCTTTCCTATCCCCAACCTCCCAAGAAGTCTGGGAGCAGAGCCTGCCATAGCTGCCTGAAAGTCAGCACTGCAGGCAACTACTTAGCTGAAAGAATTTCTATTTATCAGCAGCTCTCAGTCTCCCAGCCATTACAGGCATTCATAATCTTTCAGCCAGAATATTTTTCACTGAATTCTAAAGCAAGACTTACAAATGGATGAAAAAAATAGAAGGATAGTACACACTGGCACAGAAATGTGCTAACATTAGCAGAGGCCTTTTCCAAAGAAAGATAGATGCAAAGCTCAAAAAGTTAGATGTTTTCTCCTTAATTATCATTTGTAGCTTCTAAGTAGGCAATTTAGATCTGGCTGTTATGTTTCAAATGGAAGACTAGACTGCTCATTGCATACAGATGAGGTGAACACTTTCAAGGGTGCTCAATGGGAATGTCTTTATTCAAATGAGATGCTTAAAGTGAATGAAAAGCTCCCATAAAACACAATTTCCTTTTCCTTCAGAAGGAAGAACCACTTGAAGAGACAGCTTTACTAGCACACTGAAAAGATACTAATAGGTGATTTAGAATCAAATGGAAAACATTTGTTTTGCTCACTGCTGTGATACAAAGATGTGCAAAGACATATTTTCATCAGGGTCTCGCATTAGCACCACCAGGGAATCCTACTCTGTCCTTCTGGTACCTGTGGCTCAGTGCTCCTAACACCTCTGCACACACTTCACCTAACCACTGACTTAGGTGAGAGTGTTTAAAACGTAACAATGTCACCCTTCAGGTCAATATTTTTCAAGTGGTTTTCAGGATGAATGCCCCAAGAAAAGACAAGAGATGCTCCAAATTAGTTCCCATGCAGCATTTAACTTGGGGATATACTCTGTATGTAGGCTTGGGTTAAAGCACCTCCAAAAGCTACAGGCAAAGAGATTTTAGTCCAGGGTCTGCCTCAAGACTTAACTTAGGGGTTTGTATTGAGATGGTTTTCCCTTCTCATTGCCCTGCAGGCCCGCCCAGCACAACAGCTCTGCTCATGGGACTCCCATGAGCCACAGACCCCACCAGCATCACCCACAGCCAGGCTCTGGCACAGCATTCCTCCCTTGGCCAGGACAGGGCATAACCACAAAGAGCAGGTGATGGCCTCAGCACAGAGCACCTCTCCCAGCACACCTTCACAGGAGCACTTCTGAGATGCAAAGGTTCCTTTAAATCAGCAGTTGAAGAAGCCCAAATGTTTCAGTGCAACTCTGCCAGTTGCAAGTAAAATGTCAAGTTTGTGATAAGAATAATTAACCAGCAAAAAATCTTCACTACAGACTTGGTAAGTTAAGCAAACAAAAATACTTGCTTTTAGGAGGACTGGTGAAAAAGCATCTTAAAACAGTGAATACCAGTAAGGAATATGCACCCAGTAGGTGTACTATTCAATCACTTATTAGCCAAGTAAGCCCAAGGAAAAACCAAGTACATGATAAAAATGTTTCTGGGATCACAGAAAATAATAAACAAATAAGACTTTCACTAGGACTCTTATTACAGACAAAACATATTGCTTCAGGGCACTTGGATAAGTGACAAATCCATTCTGAAAGGGTGATGGACTGTGAGAGTAACAAATAATCCCAAGATGCTGAATTTATTTTCCACCCCTCAAAGAATCATTGCCTGGGTGAGGGTCAAGCTAATGAACATCCTAATGTGTGCCAAATTTGCAACAGACCCTGTACCAAGCACAGATCCTAATGCTAGAGAAAAACAGCTACTGGAGGGCCAGAGAAATTGATTCCATATTTGAACTTGTAAAACTTCCAAAATGCATATACAGGTATCCAGAACAGCTGATTTGTGCTTTAAAACATGAGGAAGGAAGAAATGTTTTGTGATGCAACTAGAATTAGGCCAAAATGAGAAAAAAAAACCCTCAGGTGAATATTTAAAACATCATTATAAACATCAGATTAGGCATGGAAGAGTCTGGCAAGATCTGTAGAAGTGTGTGGCAGAGCTCCAGCAGACACTGTTGGAGGACATTAGGGTTTAGACTTCAGGGTAATTTCCACACTGCAGGGTGACTACATGGTCATGGACGTGGGCTGCAGGAAGCTTAAATGAATCAGTGTAACTGTGGATAGAAAAGCATCCATCTCATCTGCTGTTCTAGGAGAGATGGTGGAGCCAGATTTGGGGTCAATTACGTCAGTATTAGGGGGACTCTTCAGTGGTTACTGCACCCCAGTAGCAAGAGCTCAGAGCAGCAGCTCGGGTGGGAATGGCTCAGCCTCCTCCTGACACAACCACCCTGCACAGCCACCACCACATGGGCTTTTCTCCCAGGGATCCTGTCTCCCAGCAGTGCAAAAGCACCACTGCACCAGATTACCCTGGCAGTGGCCAGTGATTAGTACACTTCTATGCTTTTCCTCACTTCCCCCTTTTCAAAGGACAAATTAATCCAGGTTCAGAACTAACTAAGAAAGTGATTCCAGCAGAAATGGGAAGCAGCCACCCTGTGAAAAAGGTTTCTTTGGATTTTCCCTTTGGTGCTCCACAATTTCCTGCTACTAGAGTTGCAACAGCAGCAAGACAACACAGGAGCCAAACATAACTTCCGTGATGCCATAACTTAAAAAAAAAAATCAAGAAAGAATTAATATTAGTTTAAAGGTATGTTTCAAAACTTCCTGTCTAATTGTATTAATTATTTCTCTTGGACTAATTTTATTTCTTGCTGGAGACTTTTGCAATTTGTAGGTTGGGGCTGAGAAAAATCTCAATAAGCAGGTGTGAAGATGCTCCTTTGTTTTGGGACTGTCTGGAGCTACCTGCTGTGGAGTGCAGTGCTGCTTCTGTGCATTCAAGACTGGCCTGGGGCCACACGAATCACACCCACACCCCACCAGCACTGGTTTTGCTCTCCTGCATCCTCCTTTTCTCTAGCTCAGGTGATTGGCCCCAGAAGCATGTGGTCACAAGTGCAATGCCCATCCTTTCAGTCTGGAAAACTCCCTACCCATTCTGATCTTGCTTTAATAGGAAGGTTTTCAGGTTCCTTCAATCTCATTTCCAAAACACCCAAGCCCTCCTGCTTTGCCAAGCTGTCCCGTTCAGCCTTACCACTTTGTTTACCAGCTTAAAGCTCTTGACACTTGTCATCTACTGGCCAAGGTCTAGCAGTTCATCTTTTGGGAGAAGAAAATAAAGCCTCAAATTCCCAGCAACAGAAATGAAAGCAGCTGGTAGCACGACTTTCTTTGTTTCAAGTCATGCTGGAAGGTGCAGCTCATAAAAAAGCAGCACTCAGGTATTTTGACTGCTTCAGTGTCACTGCTGACAGCCCCAACAGCAGCGGGGTGTCAGATGCTCAGCAGCTTCTCTCCTTCCACCTACACCTCCCCCAGCTGACAGCCAATAATCAGGACTGTGAAGGCATTTGAAAGGAAAATGCCATGGGAAGATGGACCTGAATGCAAGACAAGTAGTGGGAAATTCATCCTACCTAACAATGCCTACGAGCCCATGCAGGGAGATGAGCCTCAGCCTGAGGAGCACAGTCTTGATTAGAGAGACTCAACTTTTCTGAGCTGCTTTTTCCAAGCTTATTCACTGCTCTGAGATGTTACCTTTCCCAACTAATCTCAATTCTGTTTTTAGAGCACCCCATCTCCATTCTGTGGAAGGAGCACTGGAGAAAAGCAAAAAATAGCAAACACGTGAGAAAGTCACAGGAATATTTAGATAAAACACTGAGATAACACCAGGTTCCAAAGCAGCAGATTTTCCAGGCACACATCTGCTGCCTCATGTAATCAGCACAACTCTGGACACTTTTTTGTATATGCCTCAGGTTTGCAAACAAAATCCCAAATTGCACAATATCTGAGTATATTCATGCTTCTCCTAAAACAGCAGCTAAGTGTCATCTCCCTTCTCACCTGCACACTTCAGGTGTATTTGTACCATGCAGCAACCACCCCACTGCACATGCCACACATCCCATGCTGAGTTCAAGGGCCAGCTAAAGCCTCAGCTGGATCCTTCCTGCAAATAAACTCTGTTTTGCATCATCTCTGCAACATGCTGGAATGTTACATTACCCATCAATTACTTCCAGCTTTCTAATAAGTAAAACTGGGAAGTTGGAGACCCAGCCTCTTCCTTCTAGAAACAATGGTTGATGTGCCTGGTGAAACACCAGGAGACACCTGAGGGCTACTTCTCTCTGTTTTATTAACTTTTAAAATAAAATACTATTTTGTAATCATGAAAACTAAAAGCACTTCACTACAGGGTGTATTTGTAATGAATGTTGGAGAAATGACCTATTTGGAAGTAAATCAAATTACAAACTCACACATAACTCAATTTTCAGGATCTCTCCTACGCATACTAAGCAGAAATGAAAGAAAATGTGGATATATTCAAGCCAAAAAAATAAACATTTGTAATATCAGGAAATGTGACTTTTCAGAGTAATAAATGTATGTCAAGCAAGAACAACATTTCAAGGAATCAAATTCAGTTCCCACTGTTTAGAATTTGCTGTATCTTAGAACATTGTAAAGAAATAGATGCTTTCAAGTCTGGTCTGTGCATAGCAATCATAAGCAAAACAGCATGTGATTTCCCAAGGAAGAAAAATTATTTTAGAGTCATAGTGTACTAGACTTGAGACTGAATTATGCATTCTTTCCTTAATCATCTCAATTCCTTGAAGAAATCACTTATACAAAACGGAATGGTTTCTGATGTGGACTTGACATATGTAAAAAAAAGACTGTAGATGCTCTTTTGAAGCAGGATCTTAAATGGCATGAACATTATATATATGTATAACTACACTACAGTTTTCAGATGTACTTAAAAACACAAAAAAACCCTATTAAAGCTATTTTCCTAAATCACTAGGTTTAAAGCATACAGACACCAAGAGATGCAAACAGGCAATTAATAAAATTTTCAAAAAGCATTTCAAAATTATGGTCCCAGATAATTTTGGCTTTTTGCTTCCCCCTCCCTTGGAGCAGCTATTTTAGATCCTTGCTACTGCAATGGATGGGAAACCTCTCTCATTTCCAGCTTAAGTTAATGGCTACACTACAGTTTTTCATTCTGGGATGATGTATTGTTTAATTTTTCCTTGCCTCCCATTTTCCACTACCCCAGCTCTCCTGGCCTCCACAGGGCTCTGGAATCTGTCTTCTCCTCTGCTGAGCTCCCATTCCCAGCAATTCCACGGCCCCCTCCACACCAGGTCTCTCCAAGCCCATTCCTCCTGCACACCAGAGGACAATTCTGGAGCCCCAGACCGGTGCTCAAGTGCAATGTGCTGTGAGTGGAGGAGCCCTCTGTGCAGCTGGGCCAGCCACAGCCGCGAGAGCCGAACCGCGCGCGCGGGCCGGGGTTACCTGAAGGGGTAGGCAAAGGCTATGTCAATGCTGAGGTCACTCTCGGACTTGTTTGCACAGTCCACACTGAGGCGCAGCTCTCCAGAGTACCCGCCGCATGTTGCAAATGCAAAGATTGCAAAAAGCTGTCAAAAACAAACAACATTTTTATTTTATTTCGTTTCAGCGACCACCACAAGCAAATCCATGCAGTAGCTCCAACTGCAGCACGAGCCCCCTCGGGTCAGGTTATCCATCAATCCTTGCATTTAAAGCATTGCCATACATTATTCCTGCACCCTTCCCAAAAGCAAAGAACCATGACACATGAAGCTCTGTTGCCACACAGACAGACACATCACCATTTGTCCGTGCCAGCCATCTCGGAGCTTCCCTGCTGTCTTGAATCCTACATGGGATTCACAACCCAAGCGGTTATTTAAATCACCCCACTGACAGGTGAGATTGGACAAGAAGAGAAGATGGATATTGACTGAACATAATGAGTAATTCTTAACCCAAACAAAATGCTGGCAGAAGTATTTAAAAGGTGCAACCAGAAGCAGCAATAGCAGACCCAGACAGTTCACACAGCTGCCATCGCATTATGTGGCAAAACACAGACCTGAGCTGCCCCTCTCCCAGTTCATGTATGACTTCGAAAAAACCCACAATGTTTGTTTTAATTACTTTTCCTAAATTACTACCATAATCTAAAGTGGACATGGAGGTGAAGTAAACTGACTGCAAAGCAGAAAAAAATTCCAGACTTTGGCTGGAGTCAGGCAAACTGGAAAGGAAAAAAGAGCTTGAGTGGTTCTGATGCAAGCCTATAACACATTGTAATCTTCCAGGAGAAAAATAATGGAGGAGGGAGTATGCAAGGCAGAGACACATCAGCTTTTATATCAAGAGTTCAAAGAAAGGAATTGGAAGCAGGTATAAGTATCTTCAAACATTGCTGATGTAGGCTTCCTTGGAAGATCCTAAGTAGAAGTGGGGACAGTTTATTTATTCAGTTGTAATTTAAATTAAAGGACAGGTTAGATTTTGTTGGTTGCACTATAACCCTAAAGTACTCCATTAGTTTTAACAGAGTTACTGTGAGATCTACAGAAGGGCAGATCAGGAAAATAGCAAGCAAATGCCCAATCCCAGCCACAATTAAATAAGCTAAAATCAGCAACCCAGAGGAAACGAAGAGCGTTCAAATCTGGGAAAGAAACCATGTTTTTGGACACTGAAAAATTGTGCAGCAAGCAGATGTAATGGCAAAATAACAGACTGAAAGTATAATAAATAGAAAAACTAGACCTTTTCTTGCTGCACAAGGCTTTGTAAAACATGCCATTAATCTTAGTTCTCCCAGTTTGCAGCATAAACAAAGCCCCAAGTTTCACCAGCCTCCTTGGAATTCAGCTTTGCATGTGCATCTTTTCCCCAGTGAGTGACAGATTATAGGGCTGACACCTGAGCACTGGGGCAGGGAGAACCTCCCTGGGTGCAGAGTGATGGGCTGAGCATGATGGAGCACAGGCAATAACAGGACAATGATGCAAGTTTCCACCCTGCCACTCACTTCCAATGTGATCAGGGCATACCATACATAGAGGATAGATTTGCAAAGGTATTTAGGTACCTAATGACAAGAAAAGTTACTAAAAACTTCGATTGAATCAATTCTTCTTGCTGACCTCACTGCAAAGAAAAAAGCTCAACTTCACTATGAATTGACTTGTTAAATATGTGCCACAAAAGAAATGTTTTCCCTACAACTTAAATAGTGTTCCTTCATCCTAAATGAGACACTTCCTCTGTACACACAAGAAGTTTCTGCCCTTACATGTAGCACAGCACTGAAAATCAGCATTAATCACCTCAGGCCAATTTGTGAAAACAAATATATTAAGGAGAGGACAATATATTAAGGAGAACAGGAGAGAGCGCTGACCTGCTTTCTGGCCTAATTAACAGAGTTGCAAATGCAAATGTTTTGCAGGTACATAGGCACAAAGATTAACAGTGATAAATAAAGAGGGAACTTGAAAGCCTGCAATGTGAGACCTGCCATAAAGGAAGAGCCATCACCTCTCAGCGAAGACACTCAGCAAGGGGACAAGCAGAGGAAAGAGGTGCAACTGAAATGCATCTCCTTTAATCATGCATTAGAAATCACCATAATGGATGTCATCATGTTTTTTTCACCAGGGGCACAGAGCCATGCCCAAAAACAGAGCTCAGGCTATTCCTTCCCAGGAAGTATCTCCTGCAGAATTCCCAGTTTTTCCTCTCCCCTATCGAGAGCATCCACCCTTTACTTTAGCCCCAGAACCAGCTCTTAACCAGAAGCTTTTCAGCAAACCCCTCCAGGCACAACCACCAGCTCCCAGCCTTACCCAGCACACGCTCTGCTCCAAGCACCAGGCAGCACCCACAAGGCACAAGGGAAGATAAAAAGGACCATGCTGCAGACATTTCTGCCAAACTTCAGCAATGCCTCAGCCAGCTCAAGCCTGGCTCCCTACTATGGCTGGATCAGATGATGGCTGGGATCACCCAGCTGCCAGTAATGCCCAGCCAGTCCCCACAGCTGCATGCTGAGGACACAAAGCACCTTTAGGAAGCCTCTTTACAGTTTCCATCAAGGGAATGCAGAGTGAGGGCTGTAAATCAACGGTATTTCCCTGGGGTATCGTGGCCAAGCAGCAGCATAATTCTTCTCCTCCTGCCTCTGCATTTCCCCTTTCCCCCCACCCCAAGTTGTGCTGCTTTATGTTGTCAGAGGAGTGCCCAGAGCAATAAGCCAAGAATTACTAGCTGGTTTTTTGTGCACACAGTAATTCTGCGGCCATTTCAGGAATACTGTAAACACCACTGTATTTTATTAGAGCAGGATTTGTGTAAAAGGCAGTTGTAAACCCCATAATGGGAGCTTTATGGGCCAGACTCAATAAAACCTCCATCTGTAAGATAATTTTATTGAATCGGGCTTCTCTGAAATTGAAAAGTTTATGGAGAAAGGGAAAGTGTTTCCCAATGTTCCTATTTACTCTTTGCCTATAAATCCACACTCAGCACCAGGCCTATCTGCAAGTGTGCACACATCCTGCTTCTCCCCTTGACATGAGATAAATCTCCCCACGCAGTTACCTCTGGTTATCCCATGGCTGCTGCCTGCCAAGGCTCAGGCCTGACAGCTAGTCTTGTGCTTCCCTGCAGCAGGAACGGGAGAAACATGCTGCCACTGAGGCAACAAATCCTTGTTGTCCTGGCTGTGCCAGCCTACTCCGGCCCACAGGAGTGGGAGCAGGGCAAACCCTTCTTTCTCCTGTGTTCCCATCCCTCCTGCAGCTGCAGCTATTGCCGTGCTGTTGTTATACAGTGGGGAGGCTGGTGCTTTCACATGTGCCCAGACCCTTGCAGGGAAATGGAAAATGCCTATCCCCAGCCTGGATCAGCGGTCCACATTCCATGTGGGATAACACACCAAGCATCCCATGAATTCTGTGTGTGCTATGGAAGCGGTTACCAACCCACTCAAAGAGGCCACAGACCGAAGGGAGGGAGAGGAAGGAATGTTATTTGTGCTTCTCAGCACGGACTGGAGCAATGCACGTCTCACATGTCCAGTCTCGGCTGGCTGGAAGATCAGCTTTCTTCCTCATGGTCCCAGACACAACGCTGACAAGGCAATGAGTTTCTGTAAAGTGACTAACACCATTCCCAGACCCTGTTATGATGATATTCCCTCTTTGACTTCCAGCTTTGGCCTGGACCGTAGGTGTATTTTTGTAAAGAAGTATAATCCCACAATATAAATTAACCGACAGAAATTATATTTATTATGGTACTGTGCAACAATGAACCAGCCTTCCCTATCAAATCAGACAAGCGTGTTTTAAAGACCAATTGGTTCCTTAGCACTTTGAAAAAAAAAATAGCAATGTAATACCCAGCAAAGCACAACACTGCTTCTCATACCAGCACAGGGCAGGGAAAGGTTCATCATATGATTTATGGGACCACCTCCCTTCTTCCATTGCCAGGTTTCAATGCAATGACAAGTGAATCCTGTGATTCAGCATTCAGGTGCTATCGTTTATCCAGGCTCAAGGCTGGTTCCTTCGTTTCCCAACCCAGCAGCCAGGGACCTGGGTGTGTGATGCCCTGAGGGATCCCAAGTCCCAGCTGTGAATGAAACAGTTGGTAGTGCCTCAGCATGTGACCCTGGACATCACTCATCCCACCATGGAAGGGAAAAATAGGATGATTTCCTATCCCTTCTCCCTTTTTGGCTTTGTGACAATTCCCCTCAATGCCTGCTGAGCAACAGGCTCACTCTGCCCACCAGGAGAAGGCAGAACAGTTCCTGACAAGGTGAGTGAAAAGGCTTATGTGGTGCATGTTACAGCTGAAACATCCCAGTAGGAAGACAACGCTGTCATTTAAAATTGATGTAACTTCCATACAAACCACTTGCTTTTTGCAGGAGCACGTCTGCCCTGTGCAGCAGCCTGTGGCAACTTGCTGGCTGACAGGATGAAGCCGTGCTGGGGATGCACCCCAAAACTATCCTGCTGCAACGGAGAGGACCCACTCTGCCTCAGGACTCCTTGGTGGGTCCTCCAGGAGGCCAAGATCTTAAAAAGAAAGTGTTAGTCTTGCCTGGAGCTGTGGTGGTCAAAAACAGGCTGTGAGGGATGCAGCTCACTATGTGGTTTGGTCTCCAATGCTTTCTCTTGGCACCAAGGAAGGAAAAATGGGAATGAACCTGCTGGATGCTTTCCCAAAGAGGTCCCCCCAGTCCCCTACTCCTGCCCTAGCACTGGAAGGCCAAGAGGAGCTCCTGACACTTTGAAAGAGCAACCTGAAATATTCAAAACTCCTGCAGTATTATTAGTCATTTTACATGTTCAGAGTGTTCTAAAAGCAGACCTATTTTTCTGGCATAATTTCTGGATCTGAGACCTCCCCTTCTCCATAGCACCATAACAGAGAGGCTGCAAAACCTTTGCCAAATGTTCCATTGCCTTACATTTCCCACTGTGGCCAAGAGTGTGTGTGGAGAGAGGAGGGAGCACATTGCTCTGAGGGCTCTGGAGACGTCGCCCCGCAGCCGGCATCGCTCACCCAGCAGAGTGTCTCGTTAAACTGAGATTATTTATTTATAGGGCAGAACCAGTAATTGAACATTATTATTAAGGCTGTAAAGGGAAGGTTTGAAGGCACTAAATGACTGTATGGGAAACATTTACTGGAGAACTGATGGCCCAAAATATGTCACCAGTGAAGGATTAGGAAGCACTCTCTCCTCTGGGTCTCTGCCTGTTTCTTTTTTAAAATCTGGCATTTTTCCTGCACAGATCTGAGCTGCAGACTTCCTGGAATCACTTCTCCTACATACAAACCTTTGTGCACTGGAGATTATCAGATTATTGACTTTGGGATTCCTAATTATATCAACTTGACTGGTTGATGAATTGGAGGTGGATAGCATTGCAGCCAACGCAGTTCTGGAGTGGGGGTGACAGCTAGCTGGAGTCATTTTCCTTCAACAACTACACAGGGAGAAAGCTGAAATATATTCTGCTCCTGCTGAGAAACAAACCCTAAAGCCACAGTTCACTGATTGCTGGGATTTAGTGTCCCCACCTTATAAATAAACAGCAGCATTGCTAAGAAGGCTCCTGTGCCAGCCCAGCGTTGGTCTGTGTGGAGTGAAAACCCCAGAGATGAGGGAGCAGCTTGGAGTTCGGGCATGAAGAACCACATATGCCACTGTCATCCACCTGGAGGAGACCAATGTGCTCCACGACTTCCCCACAGGGCTGTGGGGTCTTCATGAGGCCATCTACAGCAGTAAACCTCTGTCTGGCATTTTAGAGCACCCACAAAGAGCAGCCCTTGATGCCACCAGCTGGATGGAAGGACCTGACGCCATAGAAGGCAGGAACCCCACAGCATCCTCTGTTTGAAGCACAACACTTCATTTAATGCTTAGCATTTTTTTAATTAAAAAAAAAAAAAAACAACAACTTGATTTGATTCTTAATGGAAAGATTTATGGAAATGAAATTGGGGTATTTTTAGTGAGCAAAGATAATTTTATAATAACTTGGTTATACAATACTTCAATCTCAAGGAGACAATTTTCTATCTTTTGCTTTGAAGAAAACCTTTATCTTTTTCATTCATCTTCCATTGAGTATTCTAAAAATCCCATTTAGCTTCACCAAATAATGGTATGATAGTCTTTTCTCATTATATTTTAATAGAATAAAGCCCAACTGTATATGAGAGGATTAGATAGCCATTCGCTGGGGTAAAGAACACTGTTCCTCCAGATGGCCAGACAGAATCTGTGTAATGCCTTTCCTATTTATTAAGTTGAAAATGTAATGCAAGCTGTTTCATCCAGTATTTAATGGGTCAGCCACAAAGTTGAAAGCTAATGCTAAGGTTGGCAGCATGCATGGAAGAGTTAACAGGCAGAAAACAGTCACATATAGAGCAACTCTTCTTGGACTCAGTGGAAAGCCTTGAAGTACAGAGGTATTTACACAAGTAACCTACACAAGCACCTCTAGTCATTAGTCAAAGGTTTGAGGTAAGCATTTACTAGGTCCTGAGGGGTTTTAAAATTTATTGTATAAATTGCTTTCAGCACATGGACACTGACACATTGGTGACGTGTCTTCCATGGAACAAAAGACACCAACAGGTGCTGCAAACAGGCTTAGGAGTACCTGGGGTAATTACTGGGTGTACATGGCTTCATTTGGGATGTATCACAGACATACCTGCAGCCCTTTTCCCCTCTGGCTGTAGAACAGCCTGGAAGTTATGGCTCTTCCTCTGCAGCCTCCACAGCTTCCCCTTTGTGCCCTTTTCATTTAAGGACATGGGAGCACAAGTTGGACAGACATGTTTGGATTTGTACATATAATCCCTGAATGACTCATGCTGTGACATATGTCACTGCAGCAGAGATGTGCTCCTTTTTGGGCCTGAGAGCTTTTCTAGTCCTAGACTTCCAGCAAAAATAAAAAACAAACAACCGTGGCAGTCTCTACTAGGATCCACATTGTGACAGTGCCCAGAGCATCTTAAGTGGCCAGAGAGAAGCCACTCCCACTCTGTGTCCCCTTCCTCTTGTCTCATGAGCAGCTTTGGCACCAACCACATGTGACCACCACAGGCAAAACCATGGAAAGCCACAGTGAGGTACAAGAGAGCTTTCTAATAGGTCAAGTCAATTCTCATTTTACTAACAGGTAATGTGCAACAACCCAGCAAACACTCGGGTTAATGCGTAATTATAACTCTGTTTCTGCTCCCTCCAGAAAACAACAGGTTTTGTGCAGACTTTACAGCCTGGTTATATAGGATTTATTGTGTAACAAGTAAACATTATAAAATAAAAAAGGTTGGACGGTTGCTCATTTCCTCTTTTGCTTGGTGGGTTCAAAAGCATCTGGGCTTAAAATGGCCCATAATGTAATATAAATGCATACAGAGCACGATCCAAGTTATTACTGGGTAGGATTTACTCCCTCTAATAACCACAGGGATTTACATTATGGCTGAGTGACATGCACACATGGGAAGCACTCTGTGAAAGGAAAGTGCCCCTGAACTTAATGTCTTTAAAGCCTGGCTGGCCAATACAGGCACAGGGACTCATCACAGCCAAGGCTACAGCACACTGCAGCATGGATGGCAGGGACCGCAAACCCAGCTGGCAAAGGCAGCGTTGTACACAGTGTGCACAACATCTGCCCTGGGGCTGGGACAAGGCACCTCTCCGAGCCAGGGAGCCCAGCCCCATTCCCAGCTCTCACAGCATCACCACCAGGCACCGCTGTCCCTTGGCAACATTCCCTGATGGCTCCTGGAACTGCTTCCTCGCCTAATTTGTGCCTTTGTACTTCCCATTAGCTCCAGCTCCTTTCCCAGCACCACTCCGTGGACCTGGGCTCCTGAGGAGAATTTTCCTGCTCTGGTGACAGATGCACACAGCGGAACTGAGAGGCTGGAGCACTCCTCTGACCAGAAAATGCTCTGACAGCTGGGTCCCTGCAGCGTGGCACAGTGAGTGGGCTGCAACCAAACCCTCCCCGGGTCAGCACTGATGGAAAATGATTATTACAGGAAAGGCTCTTGTCCTTCAATCACACTGTATTCTTTATGACCTAATGATTGCCCATTGACTAGCAGGGATTATACATTCCTGAAGATGTTTCTGGGTGAATGAAAGGGCATTAACCTCATTATTATCACGTCCATGCTCATCAGAGGCCATTAGTAGCTTCCTCTCAGCTCCCTAGGCTCCGGTGTAACTATCTGGTGTCATCTGCTGCCTGTCACCTGCTGTCCTACACGCCTGCCCTGGCTCTGTCTCCAAACATGAGGCCCATTGCCTTATCTCAAACCAGTTTTGGATGGAAAAATCCATTGGAGCTGGCTTTGACCTCTACACCCACCTCTGTGCAAAAGGCTGGAATAACAATTTGCTCCTGGCTAAATATCAGCCCACATGGTAAAAATAATTTATTTTTTAATAATTAAGATGATGGGCTATAAAGGAACGTTTGCTTTGCTGAGCTCTGGGAATTCACAGGGAACATTTTGAGCAAGAAACATTTTTAAAATGAAAACCTCCCTCTCCTCTTCTTTTCTGCCACTCTTCTCATACTCTGTCCCCAGAGATGGTATTGCTCTCCTTCCCACACTTAAATCATAAAAGGCAACACCTAAACACAACATATTTAGGAAATGCTAACAACATTGTCCTTATCTCACTAGCTCTGAAACACTTCATCTGGACAGGTTAAGTTGTCCTGTTCCCCTGCATTGTCCTGTTCCTATGCTGCTTCACACCTCTTGCCTGTCTCCTTTTTATTCACACCTCTTAATTCACGTTCCCCGAAATCTGTACCCATACCTGCTTCCAAACACAAAGAGAAAAAACTTCAAAAATCTTGCCTGAATGTTCTCCATTTCCTTCATGGTTCAAAATATTCAATTCCGAGACAACCAGTCATCCTTCCCTTTCTCTCAGCTGCCAGCAGCTGCTGCAAGTTTTCTGTGCCACTTCCCAATGTACTTCAAATCCTCCCAGACCCCGGAAAAGAAACAGACACTTGTACAAAACCAATAATGCATCAATATGGTTTTGGCTGTTGTAATCTTTACATCTGCACTGCTGGAGATGAATATCCAGCTCTTTTTAATCTATAGACTCTGGCCTGTGGAATAAAGCCAGGACCACTAATATAAGGAAGCAGAGAAAACACAAGCAGAATGGAAAAAGCAATTGAACATGCTATAAACTCAGAATCAGGTGAAAGCTAATTATGGCCATGCCCACTGAAAAGATAAGGACACAATGAGGGAGATAGACTTATTAATTATTTGTGTTATGGTAGCACTTAGAAGCCCCAATCCTTTATCTGGGACTAGCTGTACTATACACTGCAAACACTTAGATGTGTCTTTGGATACTGGTACAGAGTTTTAAGGAAAATGTGCAAATGCTCTCTTCCTTCCCCTTCAGCAGTTTCTGGTTTGTTAATGCTTTTAAAGGAACCTGAGTCCACCATAAGACTCATTCTGAGCAGCTCACAGGATGGTCTCATCGGTCAAAGAACAAATAATTCAGCATGAAAGCAGCCTGCACTCTGGGCTGAAGAGGGCAAACCCCAGGAAACCCCCCAAAGTGGGCATGAGCTGCATCCATCGCCATCCACATCCCCTGGAATGGGGGACAGAACGCTCACTGTTGCCAACAGAGACGTTTCATCCTCATTGACTCTGTGCAATTTGATTGCTTTTCTAATTAAGATACATTTTATGGTAATCTACCAAGCCCCTTAGATTAAATCACTCACTTAATCTGTTGTTAGTGCCCATATGCTTACAGCTTTACAGCCTGCTGCAGCATATTTGCTTTGCCACGACGCCGGGGAGTTTTGGAGACAGATGAGGCACTGCACAGCCCTTCAGGTGGCACAGGGCTCTCCCACCCAGCCAGCCTGTGCACAGACAGATGGACAGACAGCCCTGACACACACACAGCCCTTTGGAAAAGAGAGGAGAGGGAAGGCACAGCACTGCAGATACCCCATGCTGATCACCTGTCTCTGTCTCTACAGATGAGCTTAGCACATCTTTCTCATTTTCTTTTCTTTCCTTGCCTTTTTTTTTTTTTTCCCTCCAAAATAAGAGATGGCACATGACAGGGAAGGACTGCTGAAGAGTTTCACAGTACTGTCACATCTGTGGCCCCAGAGATCAGTCACCAAACAGTTTCACTGCAGGTGTAAGGGCTCTTTGCGACCTTTTGGTCACATCTGCAAACTAAGGACGGGCAGAGCCAGACCCTACATCTGCACTGGACACTGAAGGAAATAAAGGTTGAGCAAGCTCCACGGTTCTGCAGGGGGGTGTGTCCCCAGCCCCAACCTTGCCTGCAGCCCAGACACACCCGTGGGACCTTCCAGCTTCTTCAGGGCTGGCACAGTGAGGAGCTCCGTGTCCCCAGGGCTCCCCAGCAATCCTGCCTCCTGCGTGCGGACACAGGGCTGCAGCGCTGGCAGGCAGCAGCTTCATCTCTTCATCTCACAGCAGGCTGCCTGCTCTGGCTCTGGATGAAGGAGCAGGGATGCACTGAACAGAAACATGGCCCTTCCCTGTTCCCAATCCATGGCACAGCTCCCAAATGCCTGCATCCCACAGTGGTACCTCAAGCTCAGGAGGGACCCAGAGACCCCAGCTCTGCTCAGAGCAGCTGGGCTGAGTCTCCAGCCCACTTTGCACAAACAAGTCAAATTCACAATATTTGAAACTACTTGTGCTCAGCTTGCTGAGGGAAAGATAGCCCACAGGCAAAATCAGGAAAAACCAAACTCTGGGTTAGGTTGTCATCTACCATCCTATGTTCACAGAAAAATTCCCTGGAAAAAATGGTCACATAATTCTACAGGAACTCTTAATCAAGAGTAACATGAAGAATAAAGTACCACCTGCAATCACCAGCACTGACAGGCAGCTGCCACCCAATATCAATACAAATACCTTTCCCCCTGCAGAGTTTCTATTGATCTGAACAGGATCAACAGAGGTGAGGAAAGTACTCATTACATACAAGGACTTGACTAAGAAAAGAGTATCAGACATTCAGAAGGAGCCAGATATTTAAGAAATCAATTTTTTAAAGGGTTTATGGAATTTCTCTAGGAATTGTTTGAGCTGCTAGAGGAGCAGCCAGGAAGACAGGTCTCAAAGGAAATGAAGCTCCTGGGATCCAAATACTCCTAAAATAATGTTTCAAACCCTGATGCACCCCCTAAGCAGGGGACAGTGATGTCTGCATCCCACTGGCACAAATCTCAAATTTTCAGCCCCAAGGCTTGCAAAGCACCATGCTGTGAACTTGTCCCTGCAGTTGCACTAAGCCTAGTTTGCACATCAGCCTGAAGTCATCTTGCAGAGCGGGTATCACACTCCTGGGGAGGTGATGGAGGCTGCTCCAAGGTCTGAGAGCTGAGGGGTGGTTGGTGGTACTGGCTGGGGAGCAGCTGCCCCCAGACCTGCTACCACCAAGTAGCTGGAGATGAAGGATCACCACACATTGCAGCACGAGGATGGGCAAAAGTACAGAGACAAAACCCCATGGACACTGAAGATTTCTGTATGTATGACATGATGAGCAGGGCAAGCTCTCCTGTCCCCCTGAGTTTGTGTCAGCCATACCCTGTAGAGATGTAGGGCTGATGGGATCATTTCTGCTCAGCCAAAAGCTCCTCTGCCAAGAGAAAGTCTTGCAGCAAAATACTTAACCACATTTTCACTTTGTGCCTTAAATCCCTTGGTTGCTGGCAACCTGCCCTCAGGGACAGGGATGAGACTTGCCCCTGCCTGTAGTCAAACCAGACATTTCAAGCCACTTTTCCTGCTTCAAAGCTATTAGGATGAAATCAACTGCCTTCCTTAATAAACCACAACCTGGCTTCAGGACAGTCTGGCACCCCTGCTATGATGAGTTATATGGCACAGAAAACCCAGGCATTTAGTTTCTCAGGGTAGGAGCAGGAACTGTGCTTTTCAGCCCCCTCGCCTCCTGGGTCACTCAAACATGTTCTCTGACCATCACCCTGCTCACCTCAAGGACTGCACTGAGCCAGATACCAAGGCTGAGCAAAGTTAGAAATGCCCAACACTGTCCTCAGGCAAGCAGCATTATGCTTAGAAAGTGTGTGAGATGTGCATTGCTCAGACACCCATAGCCTCCACACTTGAGGAGCTAAAGGTCTGTGAAAAAGACAATTATTTTTATGTACCGTGTTCTCTAACATGGTGGCACACGGCACATTTTATGTACCATGTTTTCTGTGCCAAGCACATGCATTCAAGCTATGCAGCTGCTCTAAATATATATGGTCCTTGTGAAATAGCAATCACAAAAACTCCAGAAAGCCTCTGAACTGAGTGCCTATTAACTACATTTTCAGGAACAAAGCACACGGGCTCGCCTGTGGAATGCCCTGGCTGCCTATGGGATGCTGTGTACCAGCATCAGCTCAGCCAGGGCACAGACCCAGCAGAGCCCATGAGCCACTGCTGGGGGGCACACCACCAAATATTCCCATCAGCTGCTCTTCAAGCAGGTGAGAAGGCACATGAACTATTACATAAAAAAAAAAAAAAGGGGGGGGGGAAATAGATAATTAAAGCTGTCCAAAAGCAGCTTAAAATGACTAAGCAGTTATTGCCAATCTGAAATTTCTCTCTGATTTTAGAAGAGTTTAGCTTGGGCTTGCACAACATCCTTACCTTCTCCTGTGGGTTTAATAAACTCAGTTACAGCCTTCTAACATCTTATTAAAGTACACTTCATATATCTATTAGCATACCCTGGTATCATGAGAGTAGCAGACTATTCTAGGTTTAATCTGTTGATTTTCTGAGCAGATACATACTCAAACATGTTCTCATAGCAGCTCCAACTTGTGCTACAGCTGGAGTTCTTAAATACTTCTGGAGCACCAAAGCTATTGATTCCCATGGATACGGTTCAAGTATGAGAGAATGAAAGTGTCAATAAATTAATCAGTATAATGCTGCAAACTCAAGTATTAGGTAGTCTGAAACTATTAAAGCTATACATCTTGTTTTCCTCAGCCTACTATACAGTCCCTGACTTGTGCTGCCTGGAAAGCTCATCAGGAGCTGTGATGGGAAGAGAGAAATAACTGCACCTCGCTGTTATTCATAGGTAACAAGGAGGTCTCCAGGTTAACCAAGAGGGCTGAGGAATGAGGCTGCTGAGCTGCAAAAGCCAAGGCAGGGAGCAGAAAGTCAGAGCAACAGTCTATTGACCTGTACTAATGATGTTACACTCTGAAAAGCAAGCTATTTTCTTAATTAAAGATTTTCTTTATTTCATTAACATATTTTGATGAGGAGCATGTTGTTGCCAAGCTGTCATACTTTAGATTGATCTAAGGTAATAGGCAGTCAGATTTCATACTTCAGCTTGATCAATATTAAATAGCTCTTACTGATTTTTTTTCTATCAAATATTGAAGCATTATTTTGGAGGCACCTTTGATTTAAAATGCCAGAAGGAACACAATAAATGAGAATTCCTTTTCCCTTTCATCATCATTGTTCATGTTTCTGCAGTAAAATGAAGTGCAAAACAAGTTTTCAAAGCAGGCATCCCTCTCTGCAAAGCCAAATACAAACTGAAAATATTTCAACGTATCTAAAAATCACAGAACAGTTTGGCTCAGCATGAGACTACAAAGAAGCCAAGCCTAAACACAATTTTGTGGGCTTCACAATTCCTGAAATACCCCACTTCTCCCCCAGCCAGTACAGTTACACAAATAAACAGAGATGCATATAACTTACCGGAGCAAATATCACCATACACATTTACAAAAGGATTTATAATCCAACTTGCGTCTCCTGAAATAAAGCAAGGTTTGTCTCATACTAAAAATAAAGGCTCCCAAAAGCTTCTCACAGGAGAGAGAGAGAGAGAGAGAGGGAGGGAGGGAGGGAGAGGGAGCAAGCGAGCATCAGCTCCTTGCCTTGCTTTTTATGAAGCAAATAAGGAGAGCAAGAAAATCAATGCTGAGAGAAAGTGAGATGATATACCAATCAGGCAGCAGCCTCAGACTTGTTTGCAGAGGGATGGCAAAATGCTCATATTATTAGACACTGACTACACACAGCCTGAGTGGAGAAACCGTTTCCCCTTGGCGAGGGGCTGATTGCTTTGTGATGGTGCAGGTACCACCATGGTGGGCTGGGAGATACAGCCCCTTCCCACCCTCTGCTAGCGCAGCATCGCTTTGGCCCTCGTGTGTGCTCCATAGAAAAGAATCAGCCCACAATTTCGGGCTAAAGTTGAAAAAAGCTTGAAGATCCTCCAAACTGTCATTGGAGCAGTGCTTCTTCATTGTGGGGTTTGGGGGCTGTTTGGACTCTGTTACATTTTGAGATGCCTTTCACTGCACCTCAGACAGCTGCCCTGCAGCTGCAGCAAGGAGCCCATGCAGAAAGGGGAAAAGACTTCTCAAGTCTCCCATATCTTCATGCGTGCTGAGCTCACCCTCTGCTTGCACAGGACCAGATCTCCAAAGTCCTCCTGGAATTTGTGCTTTTGTCCCTTTTTGTGTATCAGAGAAAACCAGTGGGAAACCTATGGGTTGCCTTGCACCAAGAGGGAAATTTTTTGTGCTATTAATCCATTCAAACAAAACCTTTGCTGTGCCACATGTGTGTTGGGAGGAAGAGGATGTATCAGGGCATGAGCTCAGGCACCTGTTTGTGAGCCGGATGCATCAGTCACAGCCAAACATCACTTCTTTGGGAAGGTGCCACATTTGCTCCCCCCAGCAGCTACACTCAGACACAAACCCCACACCTTGTCACAGCAAACTTCCTCACAAGAGGGGCTTCAGGCCAGTCCCACATCTCCCTGCTCTGTGTTCAGGACGTCAGCACGTTAAGAGCAGGAAGGGATCCATGGATCCCTCTTGGAAAGGTGTTGGCTCTGCACTTACCCGTGCCCCAACACCACCGGGTGTAACCAAGACCAAGCCATACTGTGCTGTTTATTGATCAGTGCTGAGCTGATCACTGTTTTACTCTCTTTTTTACCCACAGCATCAAACACTTACAAATACGTGTGACATAAGGCAGATTTCCCTTTTATTAGGAGACAGAAGTTACATGCTGGTATACAGATACACCTGTGGGGTGACAGCAGTTCTCTGCACTGCAAAATTGGAGCACAATTGCTTTTCCCCAGCGGCTTGGGATTTACAGTAAATGCTGGAATTCACAGGGAAGATCCTGAAGACAAAAAAGGAAGGAGGCTGAATTCATCTGATAACAGAGTTTATCAGTGGGGGGCTGGCACTTCCAGCACAATCCAGGCACAGAGGAGGCTCTGACAACCCTTTATGAGCATAGTACTCCAGGCCCCTTTCCCACGAGCAGGAGCTGCACAGCCAGGCTGACAGATGTCACTGCTGTCGATGTGGCCCTGCCTTTCCAGCAGACACAGCCTGATGCTGGTGGATGCTGTAATGAGGAGATGCTGTGATGCTCACAGAGTTCTTCAGGCTGAAGCACTGCTCTGTTGCGTGGTGCATTTTAACACACACAAAACCATTCACCAGCTACCTGCACACTGCCTGAGTCCCAGCCACGAAGATTAAACACCACAGTGACTCTGGTCTGCGGAGCTGGGCAGCATTTGCCTCCCCTTGCACTGTGAGCAGCCCTTTGATGCCTTACAAATGCAGGCAGGAGCTGCACGCTGCAGTCACGTTCACACTCCACGTGGTCAAAGGTGACCAAGGACCACACAAAATTTACCACCCAAGGAGTGTTGCTGGCTTTCCCTCAGCCCCGGGAGCTCTTCTCCAGCCTGTGGGTGGACATTGGTGGGGGATGGCAGGAGGATACTCAGCTTGCCTCAGCTCCCCAGCTGATGCAGCTCACTGCTCCTGGCCTTCTTCACTGCATTCATTCTCCAGCTGGCACTCAAATGCACTGTATCTCATGGTGAGCAGCCTCTTGCTGCAAGGTGTGAGAGTAAGTGAAATGCAAACACCTCTCATTTCCTTTTCCAGTGAGAAAATTTATTTTCCCTTCCCACAGCTAACTGCTTACTTAAATTCACTAAAGTCTTCTGAAAACTTTGAAAAACATACATTAAGAGAGTTTTGCTGAGCTGAGAGCTGCCATACCTCAACCCTCTAAAATATGTGTGCACCTGGGCACCTGTGTGGGATGTAGGGATGCAGCTTTAGCACAATGAGTTGCAGCAGACTGTCACACATCTCCTCCAAACAACACTGTAACACAGACTCCACAGGATACAGAAACCAAGGGCTGCTTTTTTCCCCTAACTGGTAACACACCATGAATGCTGTGGATCAGTTCTAACACTGCTGAAAGTGAATGTGCAGGTGTTTGCTGACAAGGCAAAACACTTGTCAGGCTGCAGCAGACCCTGCAGCACTACAGCCCAGTCCTTTCTCCAGCTTTATTAGATTCCTTTTCAAAAATTCATCTGAAACACTAGATGAGGCACACAACATCACCAAGCACAAGAAGAGCTGCTGCCAACACCAGCACTTCTGTGCCATGTCTCTGTGCTGTATCAGAGCTTTTTACTTCTGATTTTTGAGTTGGGAGTTTCAAAGCAAACTAAAAAACATCCCGGATTTAAGTCCCAAATTACTTTAGGTACTACTGGGAACCAATATACATCTAACAGATTTGCATCGACTTTGTGCAAGGTTCATGGCCAGTGTTGCTGAAAGGGATGCAGTGACATCAGCAACAGGACAGGCAGCAGCCTGCAGAGGGATTTGTCCCCAGATACAGCAGGACTCAGGGAAGGCATCTGCATGAGGACAGCTCAGAATTACAAAAGTTGGAAAAGACCCCTGAGATCACCGAGTCCAACTTAATGCAGCACTGCCAAGTCCACCACTAAACCACATCCCTAAGCAGCACACACACATTGTT
Organism: Anomalospiza imberbis; assembly: GCF_031753505.1. NCBI lineage: Eukaryota > Metazoa > Chordata > Aves > Passeriformes > Viduidae > Anomalospiza > Anomalospiza imberbis. The sequence continues at coordinate 16,078,459 of NC_089691.1, read as the reverse complement.
TGAACACTTCCAGGGACAGAGGTTCCACCACCTCTCTGGGCAGCCTATTCCAATGTTTGGCTGCCCTTTCAGTGAAGAAACCTTTTCTAATATCTGGCTCCCCACCACTCTTTGCTATCTCTTCCTACCATGCCCCAACCCACCACGGAGTATCCAACACCCACATAGCAGAAGCCCAAAGGCACTAACAACCCTTAGACCCTCTCATTGCTCCACTGCTTTATTCTTAACATGCTTGTTCACATTACCCCAGAATCCCTGTTTGTTCCTGCTCCTCTGTGTGTGTGCAGATTTACAGACACTCTAAAATCACTCAGTGCACTGTGGAGATGGAGTTTCATCAGTCTAGTCATGGAGCACCTGAGCTGGAGCTTTTCCACATCAGGGTCCTCAGCTCTGCCCAAGGCTGGATTGCACTCTTGCCCTGCCCCGGTAAAGCCAGGAAAAGTTAATTAATAATATTAAAGTGTCCATCCCACCTGTGCTGCAGAGAAAGCATCAGTCAAGGTAGCAGTGGTGTCCAAGAAGGCTGGAGCTTGACAGAGAGGCTGGAGCCCCAGCTGGGAGAGGATAGCCTACCTGGAGCTGCTGCTGTAAACAAGCCACCAGCACAGGGAATATTAAGATAGGCTGCCTGTTTGCCAACAGAGATTTACACATTTCCCTCTCAATCTTTATTTAAATTTGGGAAGACAGAAAATTAACAAAGTCTGAGATCTGTAACTGGAAACCATTTGTTTTTCTTGTGGAAATGGAACATTTCCTAATGAACTTCCCCTCCCCCTGTGCCACTCAGATCCGGATGCAAATATTGCTGCGAGTTTATCAATCTGCGGCTTGTTTCACGCAGTTTGCAATGCTAATGAGTAAACCAATTTTGACATATTATGTAAGCCAGTTTCTGAAACAGAGATTCTTGGCAGGCCAAATGTAAACACAGACACCCTCTTGCATCCAATTTAAATGAGCATGTTTCTGAAAGCACTAAGGGCTTGATTCTGTTGACTTATTCCTGATTTACTCCAGTGGAAAAAAAAAAAAAAGGTGAGGGGGGGAGAAGAGAAAGAAAATGAACAAAAATACATTCAATTACTAGTGCAGCAGCAATTTGCAAAATGGATCTAATTTTGTAGCAAGGAAATGTGCTGGAATAAGCTAATATAGGGTGGTGACTGGGGCACTGTGTGAGCATCAGCACAGCACACGCCTGGGAGCACAAATGCCATTCCAGATGGAACTGAGGGGGGAGATGACAGCTCTCCTCTCCCTCATCCCCCCCAAGCCAAAATTAGGCCCAGGTACTGGCCCACGGGTTGGAGCAGCCCCAGAAGGTGACTCCTTCCAGCCTCTTGCTCTTCCACCAGAGCTTTGCAGAAGAATGATGCCTATGGGGGCAGCAGACACAGTCCGAGAGCAGCACCAGCTGTTTTGAGCTGCCCCTGTCTCTCACACAAGGGCCAGTAGGAACCCAGAACACGCAGGAATATTTGCTTCAGCATACACTAAAAGTTTGCACTCCACCAGCACATGTCCAGGTGTCAAGACCCCATGCACTACTCCAGACCTTGTCCACCTGGCTCAACCTGGCAACAGGCCCCAGTGCAGAAAGTCAGACACTGATTAATGGATTATATCCACTTTTTAAAGACTAGCACCAGAAAAGCATGCTGGAAGGTACCCACTTGGGATGGAGACTGCAACAACCAGCAGAACAACTCCCAGTGACACAGGGATGAGCTAAAAGTCACAGGCTCAGAGGTAGGGTTAGAAAACAAAAAAAGAGAAGGGATACATTTTTAAAAGCCCCTAAAAAAAGGCCTCTACTGGAGAGATGAACAGGATTTTATTAAAGTGAGGAAGGGCCGAAATCAAATCTTTCATTTGCACTTTTCCCCGTACCATCTGGAGCACTTGCATCTGCCAAAAGCAGGGCGCATTTCTTTGACTGGGAGAACCAAATGGGGTAGAGGCAAACCTGGAGGTGGCCTTTGCCCTGCTATCAGCTCTGGTACCTCCACAGTGCTTTAAAACTGAAACACATGTGTGAAGTTGAACTGTGATGCTCCTGCCATGACAGCAAAAGCAATAAAATCAGAGACATGCTGTGCTATGAGGTCAGGTGTGCTGCCACAGAACGTATTTATTGTGTGTCAGAGATCCCACCAGGCACCAGAGCTGCAAAACAGCATCTCACATTAAATTCCTTGCACAACATCACAATCAGGATAGCATTTATCATACCTGGATCTTTTACATGACAAAGTAAAGGAGAGCAAAATGAAGAATACTTTTAATCTCCAAGCAAATATCTTATCCCGAGCTTTCAGTGGTGAAAGCAAACCTAAGAGTTCCTCCCTTTGTGCTGTGCTGCACTTTCAAGCTATGATCATAAGCAGCCAAATGCTACACATTTGTTGGCTCATTAAGTTTCACCCTGCAAGTTTAACAACTGTGTATTTCTAAAGTAATCCACATTTTTATGCCATAAGAGAAAACTTACTGCTGTCTAGACACAGAGGGAAAAAAAAAAAAAAAAAGGGCAGTGCTTGAAAGGAGGGCAGCAGACAAGGAAGCATCACTTGGGATGTGAACAACAAGGACATGAGATGCCTGTACAGCCCCAGCACTGCAGGGCTGTGGAAGAGCAGCAAAGACTGGGAAGAGAAGATGCCCTGCAGATCTGAGGGACCTCATAGATTTTTGTCCAAGTCCAGCTTTTTGCCAGCCAACAAACACCCCCACTACACACTCTGCCATCCCAGCACGGAGCCCAAGGTGGGAGCGAAGCCCAGAATCACATCACAGCATGGACTCCCACCCCAGCAGGGAGATGAAGGCAGCAAGCAACCAATGCAGATTGATGTGCCATAACACATCCCTCTATCCCTCCTGCTTATCTACACCTGGCACATTATAGTAACAGACAGGTAAATGGGGATTTAATTCCTAACATGTCATTTTTTTACTGTAATTTTAAATGATTTGGAATAACTCCTGTGGTTAGAAGTCCAACTGTTATTCAGAGTCAGTCAATTTGGAAAGTCCTCACTGTCCACTCAAGCATCCCCTGGATTCGTCATGCTCAGAAGACTGTTACTGCCTTTCCCTCATTCCTAGTGCTTTCTGCATTTTTTTAACATTTTCCTATTTCTGCATGTCTTAAATACCAGATACTAAAACCATATAAAGAACAATCAGAAGGCCAAATGGATACTGACTGGATGATGAAAACAGCAAGAAATAAAAGAGAATTGGATTATTTTCTGTTGTAATTTTCATAGCTATTTAACAGAAAGAATGTAAAAATCTAATTACTGTCAACTGCAAGTTTTCAGCTACCCAGCCAGCAGCGCGCTGTTATTAAACTACTGTATAATTGCCTCTTTTACTCTGCTTCCCACAGAAGTTGTGTTATTTCACTCATAGTTAAACTCATAATATTGGCTTCATAACTAATCCTGTCAATTGAAATCCCTGGGGGCTGGTGCACGGATAAAAATAGCAAGGAGTTGTTTCTTCCCTCAGCTTTCTTTTAAAGCCCATTTCTGTAGGCACTGGGGCTGCACCTGCCAAGGTGCCACCTCTGGCCTGTGAATGCTCCCACAACTCAAAGGAACACAGACAGCTCCTTCCAGCAGGAGATTCAGTCCCTTGTGCCGTGTCCATCCCAGGAAAGGCCAATCCTGCCCATCTCTCCCTCCTGACCCAGGCAGCTCAATTAAGGTATTTGATGCTGCATAGTTGAACCCCACCTCCAAGCCCAGCTGTGACTGCCTACCCTGGGACTTCCTCTCAGCCCTGAGGCTGAGGTGACACTCACAAAGCCTGAGGATACCTGAAAAACAGGGGTTTGCTCCTTCCCCAGACACTGGGACAGAGTCTCACATAAAAAACCCCACCAAGACACCCAGCGACCTGTTCAAGCATCAGTGATACCTACTGAGATGTCTGTTGGGCACCAGGATCTTAAAGGTCTTTTCCAGACTAAATGATTCTGTGCTTCTCCAAAATGAGTACAATTTGTTTATGTGCTTACAGGAAACAGCAAAAAGCACCAGATTTTCAGCCATCCAAATAGTTAGGCTCTGTCTGAAGCCTTACTTGTTTCCTGCACATCCTGGATTGATGTCCCTTGCTAATTCATGGCATGGTCCTTTCCTGGAGATGGCACTGGGTTTGCTGTAGAAGACACAGCCAGGGTCTCCTGCTCTCTCCTCCAGCGTGTCCTTCCTTCCCTGTGGGATACCCCTCTTCCCCAGGACAGAGAGGGCCTAAACTCACTGTTGAGGTCAGGTTTGGGATGAGGTGGTAGGGCTGGAAGGGGTGAGGGAAGACAGATTTGACGTCACACTCAGCCCTACAATCTCTCTCTCTGGAGACAACAACCCTGTGCTGGGGTTGCTCTCTTGTGGGCACGCACAGAAACTGCTGAAAGCTGGCAAGGAAAAGATGGGAAACAACACATTTCCCAAAGTGGTGTCCCAGAGGAAGGTGCCCATGCCAGGAGGGACCCAGTGCCAGGGCTCTGTGTGCACCTGGACCAGCTCCAGAGTCATCTCTCTTGCTTGGAAGAGCCCCTCCCTGTGCTGGGACTGACACACACAGACAAGAGCACTGAGCACATCAGCACACTCACTGCACCACCAGGTCCATGTGGGAATCATGGGAGACTGGCTCATCTGAGGTGTATTTCCTTCTGGGAGAACCACCACCCCACCTACTACAGCCAGAGACAGAGGGTACGGCATCCCAGCCTTCACTCAGCCTCCTCCTGGAGCCATCCTTGGGATGGACAACAGCAGTGTCCATCAACACAGGAGTGAGAGAAACAGAGCACCAGTTTAAAAAAATGTGTCAAAAAAAAAATTGCTCACCCTTTCTCCCACCCCACAGCAAGGTTGGACCATCCCCAGCACAATGCTCTGCAGCCACACAGAAAACTACTGCTTTCCGTGCAAGCCCGAGACACCCTGACCAGAAGTCCAGAGGGACCCCAGGGTTAGAAATCCCTTGTGTGAACTGTGTGAGCCCTCAGGGAAGACAGCTCTTCCCTGAGCTGCGTTACTCTGTACTCCCCCCATCACTAAACTTGCTCCACTTTAAGACAAGAAGATGGAAAAATAATTTTTGCCATTGCTTGGGCTGCCAAGCAGCACCACAGTGCTTCCAAATCAGGAGACCTCCCACCATGTCCAGCCTGGAGAGCCCTGGTGCTCCCAAGGGTTGGGGGACTGCCTTGTCTGACAGAACTCTGAGCAGCCCTGAGATTTAAAATAAGCATGGCCTAACACAGTGTTAGATTTCTCACCCATGGTGTTTGTGCAAATGAACCCTCAGGCTGACAGACCTCCCTACTCAGAAGGCTGCAAAGACCCAGGGAAACTATGTTATGGCCAAAGTCACCCTAGTGGTAGCACTGTCAGTGAGCTGCCACCAAGTAGAGCCCACAGCCTCAGCTGTGCCAGGCATGGTGAGGACAGAGAAGGGAAGCACCAACACATCAGGGCTGAAGTAAACCCACCAGTGTGACTGAGAACTATTCCTGTGTCCAAGTACAGGAGGAGAGTAAAGGACAAACAAGGAAGACTGAGGCTGCCAGGCACAGGAGCAGCAAAATCTCATACTGTTCCTACAGTTGTTGGTGATGGCACAGCACACAGAGGAGTTCACAGTGACAAAACAGATCTGGTGACATGAGCCAGCCGGCCTCAGTGGAGGTGACAATGTGTATGCCCCCTCTTTGGATGCTCAGCCAGGTCCTCAAGGAGAACATGGCAAAGCAACCACTCTTATAAACACAAGCCTTAATATCAACATCCTTGGAGTCTGATTCTTCAAAGATTCAAAACCTGCCAGAGCTCCCAATCTTCCTCCATCTCCTTTGGACTGTACTGCTTGTGGTGTATCCATTTAAAATTGTCAACTCTTCATCCTCAAAGAAGAGGAATGAGAGTCCCAGGCTGTCCTACACTCCTCGTGAAGTGACACTGTTTTTTGATGAATTCCCATCAAACAGCAGTGGATCCTTCAGGATGAGTCTGGAAGAGAAGAACACAGGCTGTGTAAGCAGTGGGTAAATCAAGGCCAGCCCAATTTTCCCATTTGCACAGTGACCCAAGCATACAAGAAAATATGTGCAAGGGTCTCTGTATTCCCCAATTAAAGTACTATGGATAAAAAGAAGAAAATGTATTTCAATTGACTCACTGGTCAGGGAAAAATGAAAAGGAAGTACATATACTGCTTCCATAAGTTCTAATTATCAGTGGATTTTAGATACAAGAGCAAAGCATTCATATTGCTACCTATTTTTTATTAAACATAGTTCAATCAAAGAAGCCATCAACTTTCCTAGATGGAAGTAATTAAGGAGAGCACAGGCTGCTGTGTTTGCAGTGGAGACAGGAGCCTTCCCCTCAGCAAATCATACGCTTCCAGATGCATCCAACCCACCAAAAGCTTCCAGCCAGCTGTTAGGCTGTTCCCAGATGTGGGGCACCCTGCTGCTCCAGCAATCAACCCACCCACTGCTCCAGCTCCATGGGATGTGCAAATCCCTCCCCCCTACATAACTGCATCCATTATGGGAACAAAACACAGCTGCTTCTGAGAAGGGCACACCACACCACAGACCTGCCCCTGTGCCAGCATAGAGGGGAGAGGAGACACTTGTGTGTGCCCATCTCATGCTGCAGGACACTTGAACCAAGTTGTGGATGGACTTCTAGTCACACCTAAAGAAGTAGGTGGTCCCTTGTAACACAACCAGGGACCCCTGAAGAAACTCCACATGGAGAACAAAGCTGAAGGAAAGCAAGGGTTGGGCCATGTGAAAAGGTTACACCTCTCCAACTGATGTCCCCAAAAGTGCAAGTGTAGGATGCTGTGCTGGGGACATCTCCAGTTCTGCCTGAGACACGCTGACTACTGTGTGTCATCAGGGTATCTTGTATTGTCCCGATGCTCAGAAAAATCAGTCATGCCCCTAACAGAAAGTAACACAGCCATTGCAAACACCAGGCAATGTCTTACCTGAATCACCATCAGCAAGGCTCTTCCAAACTTCTGCTTTAGGAAGGTCAGGGGCTGAGGTACTGTATTTCCCCTGTGAACGAAGGCGAATGGTGCATTTTTTAAGTTTCACGTTAGGCAGCCACACAAGTGCTTTAGGTTGACCTTCCCTGTGGATTGCAGAAGACTGTCCTTGTCCAAACAGCAGAGGCTTTCTGTGCAAAGCAGCTCACTGTCCTTGGGCTTTTGCACATTTTGTGTGTGTACAATTCAAGTACTTGTTATTATTTCTTGAAATGAGAGTCCCCCAGGAGCAGCACTTGGTTTACATGGAAGACAATATTCTCTCACACCAGTAATTTCCATTAAAGTATTCCACAAAAGTCTGGGTGTTCAGTACATGCTTGTTGGCAATTTATGCAAATCTAGTCTACAAATAATCTTGACAAATAATGCCAAGAGTGAATTTGGGCTGAGGCTGTCTGAGATCACAGGTGTTAGTTAGGTTATCAGACACAGTGGGTGGCATGTTAATGTGTTCACGTCTTAACTAGTGGGTATAAGCGAGAGGCTTGATCTACAACTGAAAGAAAAAACTGAAAGAAAAATTGAATATAGAGCACAACAGATATTGCTGAACAGATTTGCATGTGGGCACTTGATTTATCACAATGTCTACATAAATATGTATGGAGCAACTGTTTCAGAGAGGCCCCATGCATGGACAAGCCTGTAAAATAAGTTTTCTGATCTAAATATTAAAATTGGCCCTTGGCAAGTAATATAAATAATAGTCTCTTACAAAATCACTGTTTCAATTAATTTTACTGGCATCACCTTTATCTATGCAAGAAGGAGAGAGAAGCATCAAACAGGCCTGAAAGCCAGCAAAATAAATTCAGAGTTATTTTCAAGAGGTCTGCTTGTCTCACAGCTAAGAAAATGCACCATGAGATAGAAAAACAGGTTTAAGTCCCATCTCTGCCAAGGTCTAATTTTTATCTGTAGAAAAGTAGGATGTATTTCTTGCAGCAAAGACAAAGCATTTTCTCTTACTTCAACGAACAATCATTTTATCTGAGCAGTTATATCAAACAACTTACATTTTTCTGCACCCTCCAGTAGCTTTGTTTTACTGCAATTTTCATTGTTAAAAAACCCCCAAACCAACAAAATCAAAAAAGTACCTTACCCCTTCCTTAAACCGATTAGAAACGTCATTCACATTACCCTGTGGAAGTGAACTGAACTATTCCCAACAGCCACTCAAAAAATACATAATCACCATAATTACTGGTGGCATCTAATTAACATTCAGCTTCCTCTCTACAGCAGCTACAGCTGGACAATCCATTTATTCCAACCTAAAACTAATGCTCTCCTAATTATTTTCCATCTCACTAAGCAGCCCACCTGTGCCTGTCTCCATCGACGGCTCGGTCTGGCACAGCCTGGTGAGCTCAGCCTGGAACAGCCTTGCTAACAACTGCCCAATGCAAACACGGGGACCTGCTCCTACTAATTACACAGCTCCTGCTGGCTCTGTTAGCATGCCTCACCAGGATTCACAAAAAAAAAAAAAAAAAAAAAAACAAGACAAAAAAAAAAAGACAAAGGAGCTGCAAAAGGCTGCAGCCACCCCAAGGGACTTTGTGCTCTGGGTTTGATAGGACGGGGTAGAGGATAAATGAGCCTGTAAAATGCACATGCCTCTGGTTTGATGCTGTGGAGCTATCTTCCAGAAGGGCATGGGGTCAGGGTGGGCACACCAGTGGTTCAAAAGCCTGGCACATCCTGGTGCTGGTCTCCAGGCTGGGGAAAACCCTCTGCTGCCACCTTTGTTCTCCTTCCTTGGCCACTCTGTTGCAGCAACAGAACAAAATTGCTCAACCCAAATACTATGTTAAAATAAAGACAGCTAGGGATTACACAGATATAGCAGCCTGCTTTTAACTGCCTGGTATCAGTTACTCAGAATAAAACGAAGTACATGCAAATCTCATGATACCTTAGTTGTTTCAGTCTACTCCTAGCCCTTTTCACCCCCATATCACTAATCAGGCAACTTTTAAATTCACTTCTGTTTTTCAGACATGCATCACCTATTGTTAGGAAAAATAATACCTGCTGTTAACATCTAGATGAGCTCCAACTCATTAGCTCTGTCTCCTTCCAAAACTCAGCTAAAAACTGATTTCTTTTTTGCTCACTCCTCTCTCTCTTTGCTATTATGTTTCTACTTGTATCATTTCAGCCTGTAATGATTGTAGCACTCTTAGGAACGATGATCTGCAAAATTATCTTGTAATTGCATTCATATTTGAACTTTCATCATTACAACGAAACACATAAAGGGGGATGAGAAGAAAACTGACAGTTACTGGGGGAAGCTCTTGGCTGAACTTCTCCTGAACTCAGGAATTACTAACGCCTCTTTCTTTCCCTTCGCCCCCACTTTAATTTGTCAGCTCTAGGGTGAATCTCTGAAGGCACCAAGAGGCCTCTGCTCAGCACGGCCAGCTGCATTCACAAAACCCACAGTGACACAGTGTTTACCCCCAGTCAAAGTGGGTAAGACAAGTTAATAACGTTCAAAATCTGTGGGGAGAAGGAAGGAGCTCAGCACAGTCTTGCAGATGTCACTTGCTTCAGAGACCAAGGAGAAAAATACAGCATGTCAAGAGAGGTCTTAAGAGTTGTCAGAGATGGCCTGAGGGGAAAAAATAAATCAGTGCATGCATACTGGAAGGTTATTTATGCAATAGTCAAGTAGTTATGGTTTTGATACCAAGGTAAGAACTCCAAAAAACAGTTAAGGTCAGAAATTCAGTATCTTCAGGCTGTGTGCACAAATTTTTCCCCTCTTCGTCACCTGCTGAGCAGTAAAGTGCCTCCAAATGGAATTGTCCAGACTTCCCAACCAAATTTTCAATTCCACAAAAGACAACCTAATGTTGGCAGCTGACCTATAAAACTTTTGAGATATGGCTACAGGCAGAGGACCAAATTTTATGAAAATGTCCTAGTTCTTATCAATGCAAATCAAGCTAAGATGGATCAGAAAATTGAAGTCCCAGCATTTGCTAAACTCAAGAGCTCCCCATGTGCTCCCCTGGCTGTCCAGGAGCACTCAACTTTGAAGGACTAACTGCAAACCAGTGTATTTTATTTTGCCATTTTTTCCAGAAAAAAAATTCAACAGAGTTAACACTAAGATCTCCAGCCAGCAGAACATTGCTAAGATTCCCTAGGTGAACCTCTTGCATCTCACTTACCTTCCTGGTGAAGCCCAGATTTGCAGACACCTGGTTTTTGAGCCACTGGGCTCTCCACACCAGCCAGGCTCACACCTCCTGCTGCACATTATCTCTCCTGAAAAGGGCACTCAAAGCATCAGCAAGGAAAGAGTCCTTGCAAACCCCAGAAGTTCACAACTGGCCCAGCAGAGGAGGAGGGATGGGTGGATTCTCTGGTGTCTGGTTGCACGAACACTACCTCTGCAAGTACTCTCAGCAGGGGCAGTGTGGGACTTGGGAGGTTCCATTTATTTTTTTAAATTTATTTTTACAAAACTTCCAGAAATGCAGATTCTTTGAAACCCCACTATCCTACCCCATCAAGCTGAGGCTGTCCAGCAGGTTCACAATGTATTTGTACCCTATGTCACCATGTCATGTTGCAGGGTGCCAGCCACAACCAAATTATTTCATCTGATGCTTGAAGACAGGACTTAGAGATGACAAAACAAACATCTCCTTCAAACTAACAGCCCTCTCCAAAAGCCAAGCAGGTAGCAACTTATCACTTCCAACCTCAGCTAGCACTCCTAATTGCTTTTAGCCTCTTCTTGAGGCAGTTAACTCCATACCCACCCCCTGACACCTTCTCACTCCAAAAAGCAGTTCCCAGTTCACTGCCACAGGGCTCTGCATGTGGATCTCAAGCTTCTGTCTTTATTCCCTTTCCTCTGCAGGGCTCTGCATGTGTTTGTGTCTGGGCATGTGTTTTCTCACCCTGATGAATTCATTATTTATGGGGCTGAAAGAGCAAAGCTGCTGCAATCATTTAGCTCTTCTGCATGTCTCCCAAAGGCATAACAAACATAATGGGAAAGCAAATATCAGGCTAAGCAGGGCTGTTTGAGGGAGAGCACAGAAATGAACATGGGGGTGCTGTGCAGCAGATATGCCAGTACATGCCATGCTTTCCTGCCTGGCATGGGGCTAAATCCCTCCTGCCCTGGTTCCAGCTGCTCATGGGGATGCCCAGAGCAGCCTGGACCAGCACAAGTCAGTGTGCTTCAAGGGACTCTGTGTTCTCTGGCTCACTGATGTGTTCAGCTTTACCAGATCTGGCAAATGGCACTAGAGGGCAGAGCTGTTTACCCTCAGCATATCTGAGACAAGGGAAAAACCCCATGACTTTCAGGCAGCTTCTGAATTCTCCGTAGTCCTGTCCAACACCAAAAGCCCATTAATACACAAAAGCCACCAAATATATTTCCACTCAGAGTGACAAGCACAGGCATTAACGAGCCAACTGAGAGACTGCAGTTCCTTGCTCTGTCTTTACTAAGACTGGAGGTGTGTGACAGCCTCTTGCCAAGGCAGCAGCAGCTCTGCCTGGGCCTGCCCTGGCTCTCTGCATTCCAGGGTGCACAGGGCAATACAAATAACACAGGTCTCTTGACAGCAGTTGGGGGGTAACAAAGCCTGATCTCTTCCCATCACTGATGCAGATGAAAAGGCTTTACTCATCAAGAAGCTGTGATCACAGAGACCAGAAATTATGGACCACACTTGCACTCTGCTGCCCAGGTTTGCTGCTAAGCATCTCAACAGATGGAAAGTGCTTCCAAGCAGGTGAAACCTTCAAAGTTATAGCTTTTGTTCTGAGCAGATGACCAGAGGCTGAGAGAACCCCTGTAGGGGTTCTTGAATGCACATCTATCCCATGAACCACAGGATTCACATTCCAGAGAGCACCTCCAACATCCACCACTACATTTCCTGTACCTCAGCTCACTGCACTTGGCTCAGGAGGGGCGGGAGGGATTGTAATTCCCAAAATTGACACTCTTGTACTGTTACATGCAAAGGTTTTTGGATGGTATACATTTGCTAACTTCAACAGACTTTTCCATGGCATCCCTGGTACTGAGAGCTCCTTGGATGAGGATTATGGCCCTAAGAACCCCACTCCATATCACTCATAAATCCTTTTCTTATTAGTTCCCCAGTGCACACAGTGTGCTTTTCTTTATTCTTATCAAGATCAGTCATCCTGCAGGCCTGTTTACTAAGGAAGCAAAGGAGTCTTGCCCCAGAAAGTCACTGCTCCTTCCTGAGTCTGAGGAACTTGTTCATGAAGTACCACCTTGCATCATATCCCAGCTCTGCTGCCAATGAGGGTACCTCATAACAAAATCTTTCGAGAGGGGAAGGAAAATACCTGCAAAATAGAACTCATAGCACAGTGCATTAATGGCTCAGGCAACAGCTTAGAATAACATTGCCTATCTTAATAGCGTGAAAAAAGGTCTATTAATATTTAAAGAGAAGGAAGGAAATAATACTGGTTTCAGGTCTCAGTCACATTTTTTTCCCTTGCCACAACCACTTCATTCCACAACTCTTCCTCCTGGGCACACCCTGCATCTTCTGCTTTGCAGAGGAAAGGCAGTGCATTGTCTTATTTTTGTGCAGAATTTGATTTCAAAGTCATCATTACAAAGAGGATTGAAAGGACCCTCAGAGCAGAGGCCAGGCAGCTCTATCTTTTCTGGCATATGTTTCTCTAACTTCTGACTCCCAGTGACTGCAAATCCACAACTTCCTGGGGCAAAACTACCCCAGTGCTTCTCCATCTGCTTCTTAAAATTGTATATCCCTCAATAGCATGTCTTCTCCTCCCAACCAGCACAGACAAGAGAACAGCCCATTCCCTTCCTCTCCTCTCTGCAGCAGTCCAGGAGAACTCAAGAATTACCTCACCTCATTCCAGTTACCTATTTTTTGCCCTCCACAGTAAATAGCCTGAATCCCACAAGTTCTCTCCCCATAGCCTCTACTCTCAGTTCATTTTCAGTATCCCTTTCTTGACTCTGTTTGCCCAACTATCTCTTTATTTTAGGATGAAGCCCAAAATGTGATGGTTTCCCAGAGTCTACCCAGCACAGAGCAAGGCTGGAAAGCCTGCCTCACCTGCCCATCCCTCAGCTCTCCCAGTTTCCTGTAACCCACTTACAACCTGGCCACTTTGCAGAAAACTTACTTCCAGTCTGTGAAGCACCCTGTCCTCACCAATCCCCTTCCTCCAGGGTCCCATTCCCAGGGACTTGTGAAGCTGTTCCCGCACCTTCCCAAAAGATGCTTTGGGATCCCCTTTCTCACTGACTTATCTTGTGCATGTTTTCAGTCCTGCCCCACAGATCTACACAGGAAATGTAGAGAAAGCAACAGAAAGGACCAGGCAGGTCTGGTTTACCTGAGCACATCACCTGCCCAGCTCACACCTGCACCAGCCACTTGGTCAAAACTGCTGCTTCTTCCTCATCCATCCCTCCCTTAAAAGCAATGGCTGTATGTGATTCAGCAGCTGTAATTAATGATGGCCTCTTAAATTTTCACTTAGGTTGACCTCAGCTCACCTGCACTGACCTCAGACATGGTGAGTTTGGTGATTATGTCCATGCTCACAAATCCAAGTGCACCCCAGCCCATCAATCACTGCTCCTTGCTCCATCTCTGGACACTGGCTATCCTCACCAAGAGGCTGTGCAGAGCAATTCTGGGGTTGTGGGAAACCTGAGCAACATTTAGATTTGCAGATAAAATATCTTCACTCTGTCTACTTAACAATTTAGCATGTAGTTATTGTCTTTAAATACAGCTGAGCAGAGAACTAAGATGCATACTGTTCTTATTCTTCAAATAATTACTAACAAATTATAGTCATATACTAATATTAAAAGTATTTTTTTCTTAAGCTTCATGATCATTCTCTAACTGTGACTGTGGCTATCATGTACACTGCTGTTGGAGCACTGTGCTGGCTCATTGAATTTACACTTCATTCCCAAGGTCTGCTGCAATGTCTCATGACCAGCCTGAAAAAAACAATACTTAATTCTTTCATAGATGTTGACTCTGAAGTACAGATCACTCAGAAAAAAAAAAAAAGAAAAAAAGCTTATGAAAATTGAAAGTGATAAACAGTACATATATATGAGTAATAATTCAGAAACAATATGAAGCACATAAAAGGACTAGTTCCTTACCAAGGGAGACACAAAATACTAACACCCCTGCATAAAATGAAATTAAGCTAAAGAAAGTTTAAGCAGTATTATAAAATCAAGATCCTTTTAATGTCAATGACCAAATCTGAATCTGGTTTCAGCCACCCTCCAGGTTTTTAGCATATTTTAGTAATTCTTTAGCCCAAACATACCTGCCAAACCTGCCTGGATGCATTTACAACAACTCAGATATGGTTGTGCAACAAAATATCTGATTTGCACATGCAAATTCTCATGAAAACCATGAACAGACAATTGACATAGATAATTTTTCAATGTGTGCTCAGAAGCTGACAATTTAATCACTTTAAGTGTAAAACAGCCTTTTTGTTACTGCAGAACACAAGGCCTGTCATGAGGTTATAAATGAAACCCATAAATTGCTATCTGATGAGTTTGAACCATTAAAGCCAAAGAATACCAAGGTCTGGATGGATTTAAAATAAGAGCAAGGCTGGCACAAATAGTGGTAAACAAGAGTCTTCAAACAATTTAAAGGACAAATCTCTGTGTGCATTTGACTATACATAGTACCATATTAAACGTGACATTTATAGAATCACAGAATAAATCACAGACTCTTTTGGGTCGGCAGGGACCTTAAGGATCATCCAGATCCAAGCCCTCTGCCATGGGCAGGGCTGCCACCCACTAATACAAGCTGATGTGATATTTTGGCATAGCTGGCCATCCAGGAGGGTCCTGTGGAGGAGATGTGCAGGTGCCATTTCATGCAATGTTTCCCATGCCCATAAAAGCTGTCTCTCCCAGAACCTGTGGATGCAGGCAGTGCTGCCTCCCATGGCAGGGAGGAAAAGGATCCAGCTTGGGGTCTCTGATGCAGAGGATCTGGGCCTTTGGGCAGACAATGAATTGTCCTCCCTGTGCCCCTGGGTCACTCCCTTGATCATCCCTCTGCCTCACACCTGCAACTCACTTCTTCTCATATGGCTTCCAAGTACTTTTAAAGAATTATCTCATCAGCTGACATTTTAGCTGACAATCACCTTGTATCTGCAAATCCAGATAGTTAACAAACCTATTTTCTTCTATTATGAAAGTATTTTTAAGTTCAGGAATATAAGCTTTAATAAACAGCACATTCTATATGTGAGAAAAAGAAGTTGCTCTATGTGTAATCTAAAATATCGATTCTTTTTTTTAGTATTTGCATTGTTTTGTTTAATGTTCTAGAAACCTAAAACTGAAACTGAGATCAAAGAGACTAATTTCATCAGAGACAATAGGTTTTATAGAGCTCTGCAAAGTTCTACCATTGCCTGAAGAGGTTTTAATTCAGGAAAGACCTTTACATTTCCAGCCTGCTAGTTAAGACTAATAATTACACTTGCAAACAGACTGCTGGCTCTTACCTGAACTGTGATTTTAATACCCAGTTTGGAGGCCACAATTTGTTGTTCACACTGGACAATTTTGGGCTAGGGTTAGAGAAGTTTCTATGAGCCAGGTCACTTCCAGTATGTCATGGTTTGACACTGGCCAAACACCAGGCACCCATGAAAACTGCTTGCTCACCATTTCTTGCTCTCAGCTGGGCGGAGGAGAGGGAAAAAAAAATAACAAAGTGCTCATGAGTTGATATGAGGACTGGGAAAAACACTCTAAGGGCAAAACAGGTTCAAATTTAAAGACATAAAGTAGATTTATTATTAACAGATTTATTATTATCAGAGGAGGATAATGACAAGTAAAATAAGTCCTTAAAACACCTTTTTTCCCCCCAGCCCCTCCCTCCTTCCCAGAGACAGCACAAGGAGACAAGGCATGGGAGTTTTGGTCAGTTTGTCACTCAAGATCTTTATCTGTTCACTCAGGGACAGGAGTCTTTTTTCTGCTATGCCTTTCCCACAGGCAGTCTTCCCAAAACTGCTCTGGCGTGGGCCACTCATCCATGGGGTGCAGTCCTCCAAGGGTAGGCTGCTCTAGTTTGGAAGCAAGGGCCCTCTATCTCTGTCTTTGGAAGCAAGGGCCTTCTCTCTCTATCTTTGGAAGCAAGGACCCCTCTGTCTCTGTCTTTGGAAGCAAGGGCCTTCTCTCTCTATCTTTGGAAGCAAGGACCCTCTCTCTCTGTCTTTGGAAGCAAGGGACCCTCTCTCTCTAATCGGGTCTCCCACTGGATCACAGCTTTCTCTGGCAACTACCCGCTATGATGTGAGCCCTTTTCCCATGGGCTGTGAGTGGATCTCTGCACCCTCATGGACTTCATGCATTCCAAGGGGACAATTTGTTTTACCATGGTCCTCACCATGGCTTGCAGAGGAATCTCGGCTCCAACGCTCGAAGCACCTCCTCCCCTTCCTTTTTTTTCCACTGACCGTGGTGCTGCCATGTTGTTTTCCCTCACACATCTTCACTTCCTCCTCTTCTCTGACTAGAAGAAAACTGCTGCTTGTAGGTACCATTGTCAACAAGCTCCACGAATTCAAAGATTCCTGAAGGATCCCACAGCGCCGAGAAGTTGATCTTGTCTTGGTTCTGCGTTGGGGAATCGCCGGTCATGTTTCATCTGCCGGCCCTGCAGCCCTGCTGTCATCGCGGGGCCAGTGGCGGCTGCGGCGCTGGCGCTGTTTAACACCTCTCCTCATGCAGGGCGCTGGGAAGGGGAAGCCATCGCAACCCCTGCCCTTCTGCTCGTGGCGTGGCAGGCCAGGGGCTGGCCAGGGGCCGGCCAGGCAGGCAGAGCTCACCATGGAGATGGTGGCGGCCTTGGCAGCGCATTGCCGTGCACCGCGCCAGGGATGGCCCCGGCAGCAGTGCTTCACCACTCCTGGAAAAAAACTGCCCATGTGATGTTTTGATTTTCTTCTTAAATGTCATCACAGAGGCGTTACCAACCTCTCTAACTGGGCCAGCAGGACGTCCATCTTCAGAGCCAGAAGATGGGCTCTGTTGGACATGGCGGAAGGTTCCAGCAGCTTCTCACAGAAGCTACCCCTGTGGCCCTCTCCCACTACCAAAAACCAGGCTGTGGCAAATCAACACACAATAGGTGACACCACAGCTCATGTTCTGGGGTAACTCACACTGCAAATAACTAACAGTGCCCAGAGAAGGAAAGAGTGAGAAATAAGGAAAAAATAGCATGTTTATATGTTTAATTCAGCCAACCACATAGTATTAGTATACTATTTTATTAAAAATTGTTTCCATTGTTTCTAACTAGAGTTTTATGGTTTCTCCATACAGGGATTGTCAGTGACAAAATGGAGTAATATTCTGCAGTACATGATTTCAAACATACACAGGCTTAAACAAGGCTCTGTAGACAATGATACTGAGGAGTGCCAAAATGATTGCTTTCACTCAGCTTTCAGGGAATCAACACTGATTTATGACTAAACCAATTGCATTGAAATCAAATGGAGTCAGACTCTGCCCACAATTTTACATGCATTAACTGCTGGGAGGTGATGGAGAAAATGGACCATTAGCACATGATTTCTGAAATAACCACAGCACTGCCAAATTAGATGACTCTGACCCTGTGGTGAGCAACAGTCTCCTCCAGAGCCTTTTTTGCTCATCAGTTGCCTCTTCTGCAGATCCACCTTGCTCTTCCCAGGTTTCTCATTAACTCTGGTCCCAGTTTGGGGCCTGTGGAGATAGAGCCAGCCTGAGCTTCCCACAGGAAGGTCAGGGTGGATGTGTCAGCTGGAGCACATGTTTTAGACCAGGTGGAATAAAAAAAAAAAAAAAAAAGAGCAAAGGCTAACACTTCCATAGAGCTTACCACACAAATAAAACAGTTATTTAGCAATCTTGTCATTGCAGGCAAAGTTACAGCTGAGTCCTGATGGTGCTTTGATTTTAAAGCTCAATCTTTGTAAACACATTGGCTGAATTAAGGATATGGATAAAGGCAGTGGGAGGCTTTTCCCCTGCAAAGAGCAGAAAACAGTTTGTCTTGAAAAAATTAATCACAAAAAACATGCTTCTATTTAAACAATTATTTCCAAAATTTTGGAAGGGATTTCATCTTCCCTGGAACTGAACATTACATTTGGGTTAACAAGCACCAGAAGTAAAACCAATTAAAATTTTACAGTCAGTGAGGACAGAACCAACAGGGTATAACAGCCTTCCAGATTTTCATTGATATGGTGATGAAACACAAATATTTATGAGCTGAACACTGCTTCCAGTATCATTCAGAAAGAGTCCTTTTAGTGCTCCAACTAACCTTTCAGGATTACAAGAGAGGAGACTTGCAACAAATAAACTCTTCACCCCAGCTCATCCTGAAAGTACTTTTCCACCACGTGGAAAATCCATCTCTTCTTCATCACTGTTAGGCAAAAGAGAATGAAAATGTGACAGGATAATGCTGCTCTTAAAAAAAAAGAGAATGAAAAACTATCTGGAGATAGCTGGAAGTGATGGATCAAACTCGTGCCATGCTGATTTTTGCCTTTTTATTTTATACATTCTCTGTATTCTTTACACATGTATTTGTGGCCTATTATTGTATTACTGGCTAGTTTTCCCAGTAGATTTTCATGCTCATTCCCTAGGCAGAAAGACAAAACACGTCCCAAGGGCCTCTACCCTATCTTGGTTCTCGCTGGCTACCAAGGCTGAGAACTGTTCTTCAAGACTTTTTCATGAAAAAAGTATAGCCATTACCAAGGGGGTGGGCCCCAGAAAAGGGTTGAACCAGAAGGGGGAATTACCTCATCACCTGTGCTTCTAATTGGGAATTTTCTTGTCAATTATGCTAATTTGCTAAATTTCTAGAAATTGTATTCACCTTGTGTGGGTGGGCTTTTGTGGACATTTTCCATATATGCTCCTGGAGACCTCCAACCTTTTTATTACCTCCTATACTAATATTATCTTGAAAGTGTGTGCTGTTTAATTTATAGGTTTCTTAAGGCATCAAACTACTGCACAGAAATATGTAAAAGAAAGCCTTATTTACATCATAGCATTGGGGCTGGTGCATTATTAAAAGGAACAGTCTTGAGCTTCTGATAGAAGAACAAAAGATCTTTTCATTCACAGGCAAGGCACAAGAAGGAACTGCTTGCCAGCATCTCACAAAGTCCAGCCAAGAACTGAGCACTGAGATTTCTCAGTGGCAGTCCAGCATCATGAACACATCCTCTATATCAAAGGAAGTCAGGAAGACGTGCCCTGACAGTGCAAATCCACACAAGAAAATTAAATCTACCTCATCAAGAAAACACTCCTCCGTGTCTGTGAAATGTATCACTCCAGATCAAGAGGAATTTGTCTCATCTCATAAATGTCACACACATGCCTCATGCTGCTCTGCACTACTTCAGCAATGTGCTGGAACCTGGAGAGAAATATGACAATCATGGCACAGCACTAAGCACTCACCCAAGGGCACCTTCCACAGGTCAAATGGGGTCTGCCCAAGCTTCCATCTCAATGATGGAATGATCTCAATCTCTTCCCTCTCAGAGATGACCTGTGCCAGGTGACACTTAAGAAAAGGGGAGGAGAGAGTGAGAAGCCAGGACTGTTCAATATACAAATGCAGGAAAAACTCTGAAATAGGTACAAGTGCTGCATTCTTGTCTGAGATGATGCAGGACTTGGCTTTTTTTTCCCAGGTCATTTCCTTCTCAATACAGAAGAAGAAGGTAAGTGCTGCAACCTCTAGAAAATACAAGCAAGAAACTTCATCTTAAACTAAGGGAAAGAGATTCCAGCTCGACCCAAAGGGAAGAACTGAAGGTTACTTGTGATGCTGGGCAAAAAAAAAAAAAAATCCTTTACAATCACTGTACTGCTTTGCCCATTTATCAGTTTGCAGTTTTGTTCTACTTTCATAAATCAGAATTTGTTACCAAGCACATTATTTTGTGTCTCTATCTGGGTGGCATATGAATTGAAGACTGAAGTGTGTCACAAAGCCACCCCTCACCTCTGGGGTGAATGCTCAGCTTAACACCTCCTCAGCCCACAGGTGCCAGACAGCACCAGCAGGATTCACAGGCAAGGTAAGGAGTGTAGCACTTGGGAGAGGAATAGGAGTTTTTTGATCATCAGCAGTGAGAAGAAAACTCATTTGATGCACTCCAGGAAAGATGGGAATGCACCTGAAAAGCCAGGGAGTTTGTCACAGTTGTTTAAACAAACATGGAACAGAAAACATATGCTTAGCTTTAAATTCTACAGTAAGTGACCACCATTTGTGCACTCACTGAGAAAACAGACTAAAATGCTTTTAATAACTATGAAGACTGAAATGAAACTATACAGAACAATGTCAAAACACAGGTAACAAGGAAAAAATATTTTCACGTATAATTCCCTTAACCTGAATTGATATTGAATATTCAGAGGCAAGTTTCCCAAGGTGTGAGTGTATGATTACAGGCAGGACTTCTGCAGCACCAGTGTGACTTCAGGGAGCATTTCTCCAGGTACTGCTTTGCCAGTCCAGCTATGAAAAGCTAGTAATGCAGAGAGGCACCTACCATAAAAAGCCCAGGAAGATGAAACGGTGGCAGGGAGTTTTGCAGAGCAAACCTGTAGCAGTTGGGATGCAGATGGTGTCATGCTACCTGCCAGACCAGGGGCATGCTGTACCATCCCTGCCTGCACCCCTCTTTTACCTGCTGGGAAAAGGAGCACCAAATGAGGAACACCAGAATGATGCTTTCCTTGTGATGGACTCCAGGGGGGCTTCTTAAGTACCTTCTTTAACTCACTTCTGACTTTTCAGACTCTCACAATATGCACAGCATGAGGTACTTTTGGCACACACACAGATAGCTTGGTGTGGGTAATTTGCTGTGCCCAAAAATGTCAGTGTTCACCTCTTGACAGTAGCTGATTTTTCACTGTTTCCCTGGCACTGAAGACAACTGGGTAATAGAATAGCTTGGAACACCAAGGAGCACAGAAAGAAAGCCCATTAAAAGCAAGGAAAGTCTCCTAAGTGAGTTACAAAGCTGAAGTCACTGCAGAGCCCATGAAGGACAGTCAGTGAAGTTCATTAAAGAGCTCTCAGCAAACACTGCTTGTGTCAATTCCACTCTAGAGTTATCCTCCAGCCTCCAACTATGCTGCCTGTACACCTGGTTCTTCTCGGGTGTTTCCAAGATGAGCAGCCCTCAGGCAAAGGCATTGCCTGCGTGCTCTGCCCAGGATATCAGCACCCTCAAAGCTGTGAACCACGCTGAGGCAAAGCCAGTTCAGAAGAGTTTGACTTTCTCTAACCTGTCCCTACATCACAAGCAGCAGCAACCATTCCAGCAGCTGAGCTCAGTCTGTTACAGCCATTTCTCTGAGAAACCAGCATTGTATCAGGGAAAGACACGTTTGTTCTTTCTGTACTCTCCATCCATGAAGACTGCACTCTGGGCCAGGCTTCAAGCATGATCACTCCAAATATACACAGTGTTGAGGAATGGCTGGACACAATCCTGCTTTTTACCCACAGTTGCTCATTTTCCATCAGTCCTCGCTGCTAAAGAAGACCTGGTTGCCTCCTCACTCACCCCTGAACATCTGCATTGATCCCCTTGTACCTGCCTTTAATCATCAGGGTGGTTGAAGTTCTCCAGATAAACATAAATACTCTTCATATGGAATTATCCCCTATGCACCGCTCCCCTTGTGACAGGAGCAAGAGGACTGAAATGAGTCTGAGAGCTGTGCACATTCAATATAAGGCTGTGCCTTTAAACTTCCCCATATTTCTTTTTTGGTTTTTGTTTTGTTTGGTCGGTTTAGTTTGGGTTTGGGGTTTTTTGCTGGTTTTTTTTTTTTCCTTTTCTATATTCTTACACCATGGACAGCATGTGCTTTGGGGATGGGCAAATAAACTGTAGCAATAAATGAACAGGCAAAGGAATGGAGACTGAGTGATTTGCCATATTTTGGATACTACAGGACAAAACCACGCAAAATCTTGGGTTTCTAAAATCCTTATGACTCCACAGCTGCTGCCAAGCACAGGAGTTTGATCCCAGCAGGGAGGAGTATCCCAGAAGAGAGATGATTGGCAGTCAGACCTTCCTTCTCAGCATCTCAGTGTCTCACTGCAGCAACACAGGTCCTTTCCACACTATTTAAAAGATCATTAAATACCATTCTTGCCATACAGTACACATAAATATACACTAATCCATGCAGAGGAATACCTTTAGTTGTCTCTGATACTGGAGCTATAACTGATGGCACTGCAAATGGGGGCCAGTGCTCCTCATAGCAAAGACCTTTTCCTTGTATTCAACTTCATCACAAGTAGGTTTTTATATGCTAAATTTATGCAAGCAAATGCTATTTTGGCAAATTATTTTGTCAGCATTTTTATGACAATGGATACATACAGAATATAATGACTCCAGCTCACTGAAGAAAAAAGCCAGCACTTCTGAAAAAATCAGATTTAGGAAAAAATATTCTAGTCTGGAATAACTGTTAGTATTTTCATAAAATTATTCATTGTTTCCTTCACTGGTGAAATTTATTGCAAATGAACATAAACAAAACAGAATTAAGGAGAAGCAGATAAGTTTCTTAATAACCTGCAGACATCCCCTTGAACTTTCCCTGCCATTCTCACTCCATCAAGCTATGCAGGGAAAACAGGGTTCTGTCACAAGCTTGTGTAGTGCATGCCCACCAGCACCGAAGCTGTTTGGAAGCTTTCCAAGGCCCTGATTCACCATCACACACTTCTATAGCACATGGAGCTGTGCATTTGTTATCTTGGAGCTTTGAGATAAATAATGTTTCTTATCTGACGAAATAAAATCACATTACTGCTTCAAAAGGCATCACTGCAAGGGCTCGAGACCCAGGCAGATCACGTTAGTGGAGCTTCTCAGCCCAGTGCCTTGCAAGGGCAGAATCCCTTTGATCAAGGCTTGGTAGACAAGTGCAACCTGTTGCATCTGGAGTTTGCTCAGGGCAGAGATATTTGGATGCCCTGAGAGCAGGACATCCTTCTCCTGCAGCGGCATTTTGCAGCACCTGCCACAGCTGGTGGCTTTCTGAAGTGGTTTCTAAACCACACCTGCAGGGAAACCTGCAGCCCTCTGGGGCTCCGTCCCTATTTCTCATGAGGGTGGCAAGGCAGTTTGTTGCCCAGATAAGACCAGATATCTGGTTTTCAATTTGTTTGCTTTGGTTCTTTTTCCAAATATGCCATAATTTGTTGATCTGTGTAATGCAGATTACAGACTCTGCTTACACATAAAAATAGCTACTTGCTTTGTTAAAAAATCAGAATCAAGGTTGTCCCAGGTCACAGACAAAAATGCAACATCTTTCCTTTAAAATATTTAAAATTAATTAAAATACTGACTTTCATCAATCTGGTAATGCTGAAGGAATGAGCTCTTCAAGCTGAGAGATGTTTTATGAAAAATACATCCCATATTTGGAGTCCTGCATCCATGTGGCATTATCACATGACCTGGGAAAGTCTCTGCAATTACGATCCCATCACTGTTCCTCCAAATATGTAAGAAAAAATAACCCTTTTTAGCTTGCTTTTGTCAAGATTTTATGGGATCCAAAATGAATACAGCTACCTGGGCAAAATCAGGAAACTCCCATTCAAAATAAGATCAATTGCCAAGGTGACCCAACTGGAGCAATGTACAGTGAAACACAAACCAGAGAAGAAAATAACATTTCTCCCTCTGCTCCACCTTCCTGACCAGTGTGCCTGAAAAGTCATCTTCCAAACCAAAACTGGGACATAAGCTTTTAGATCTTCATATTCCATCTGAATAATACTGTATAGAAACAAGTTGCAGTGCTAACAAGTTTCAGTGTTTAGTATTTCCACCTTTATTGAGATGAAGCATTAAAAAGAAATCTCTAACACAGACTCAGAACAGTTCCAAAAAATTTACAGCAGTTCCAACAAGGACCCAAGGATTACAGCAGATACACTTGGCCAGTGTATTATTAAAAAAGTCAGGCAGAGTGGAAAATGTTATTGTCTAGAAGCCAGATGAGCTCAAAAAGACATCTCTAAGTGTTTAGATCAGGAATGCTTTTTATTGACGCTTTCTGGCAGTTATACACAGACTTGACCTTGGCTGGAACCAGTGTTCATCTTCATCTATGCACAGGCTGAGCTGCTCACACACTATTATAAATGTGTATATATGTAAAAAAAAAAGCATACACCTTATGGTTTTTATATGTAGATAGATATATATAATACCTTGGACTTCACTAAATAAGCTTACACCTCCCCATTGGCCTCAGCACCACTAAAACTACACAAGATGTTGCGCATTTAATAAACATGGTTTCACTGCTGTACAGAAAACAGCAATACACACAAATATGGACACACATCTATTTTCAGCCCACCAGAATAAACAAAAAGATATGTAAAGAACTGGGAAACAGGGAGATAATGAGCTGTCACAGCGAGTAACAGTTTGGCACCAGTGATGCAGCTCTGAACAGTCACAGTTACCAAATAATAATGTTTACTTCAGCATTTCTGTCAAGATCAACTTGATGCCTCAGGCAGTTTGGGGAAGAATCACTTAGTCAACAAGAAAAATCCAAATTCAATTGGAGGAAACTAATTAAACTGAGCATGAAAGTCTTCCAAAATATGAAACTATGTCTGAAAAGACACCTTAGTACAATTGAACTGACAGGATTTTGGAAAAGTCTCCATTTCTCTGATTTTAAAACACTGGGATCTTAGGCTGTCCAAGAAATATGTTTTATAATTCATCCCCTGCAATTCAGTCATCACTGGGGAAGGATAGCAGAATATTACCTTCCTGAGAACCCTTTCATGTCGTTTCTCTGATATAATGCTGCTATACTCTGAAGATGCGACCATAAAGGATGAAAAGTCACTTTAAAGAAATCTTCAAGGATCTTTTAATTGGTTTTCATTTTACAGAGTTTTGGGACTGTACATTTTACTCTTTGAGTTGCACAAGGATCCCAACTGCA
This sequence comes from Anomalospiza imberbis, assembly GCF_031753505.1. Taxonomy (NCBI): domain Eukaryota; kingdom Metazoa; phylum Chordata; class Aves; order Passeriformes; family Viduidae; genus Anomalospiza; species Anomalospiza imberbis. Next base: position 16,053,207 of record NC_089691.1, on the reverse strand, counting down.
GCCTGGCTGAGTCACTCTGGCTCTGCAGTGGTGACCACCATCCTGCACAGTGGTGACTGCCCATCCCAAACCACTGCTCCATATGTGCACCATCCTGCCAGGCTCCATCTGGGTGCAGGAAGGGCCCTGACAACAAAAAGGGTCAGTGACTCCAAAAATCCCCATACCAGGTGAAGGTTTTCTTCCAAGTTAAGACTCTGGCAAGTACATCGGGTATGGATTAATGCAAGCATGCTATTGTATTATTTTTAATCAGTTCCCTGTGTAAGGTGGTCCACATACAGTGGTACAAAACCTAAGAATTCTGATGTGTAGAAATGGCATTCATTTTCTCCAGATAAGAAGCCAGTTGTACTTGATCTCTGTTACAGTCTGCTCTTCCCAGAATTTCTCATCCTTTATGGATAACGCGCTCCAGGTGATGTGAGACGAGGGGATCTGCTAAACTCAAGCAGCAAGGCAAAGACATAGATGGTGTCAGGGACATGATCCTGCCTGTGCAGACACGGAGCCATGGCAGAGTCAAGATGCTCCTGCTGCTGCACACAACTACCTCAAAAGGGTTTTATCCCTGCAAAACCTCGGAAAACAGTAACTGTGACATGGAGCGTTTTTCCCTTGTCAGAAAACAGCATTAGTTCTGCAGCAGCCCATTCAAAGGGCAGTGACGGAATCTGGGTCAGGAGCCTGGGTTTGGCCAGCGCCCGCCACCAGGTGTCACCAACTTCTTGATCAACGCGGATCTGATCCCAAAATGCGGCTCTACCAGCCTGGTTATCACTCACGGGGACGACTGCCACACGTACTATCCATATATCCAGAAAAGACCGATACTTTCCCCTCCAAAACCGCACGCTGTTTGTCTCTGTTCCGTTCAGGCGTCTCTGGTTAACTCCCCTGTGTTTACAGTCACAGAGAACCCAACCCAGCTGTGAAGTTTAAGCCCTGTTCCCATGAAGGACGTGGGGGCTTGAGGGTGCCATGTGCTGCCTCTGAACAAGGAGACCCAAGCTTGCCCCAACCCATAGCGAAACCTATTATTCCACCATTTGCTTTACTATCAAAAAACAACCCACTGAGCAGTAATGGTCTAGATTTCCAGAGGGAAAATGATCTGGGTCAACCCCACAATTTCAGCTCAAGAGCACTTAGCTCCCAGATGTGTAAAACAATGTATAAGACGTGAAAGTTAAAGAGTTTCTTGGAAAAAGGTGAGTGACAATTGTAAAAAGCACCGCTGCTTATCCTGATGTCCAAGCAAATGGTGCTGCCCAAAAAGTGGGAGCAACAGAAATAAAACCTACTCAGATGGGAAATATCATCTTTCCAGTCTCATATCTTTATATACATGCATGATATTTAACAATCAATATAAGAATAAGAGAGAAAGCATGAGTTATTAATACTTCTGCACCAGTTACAGAACTTTTGAAAAAAAATGTTATAATGGGAGACAATCTATCCCAGGTTCCCAGTGAAATGTCATGCATGGAGCAGGGATACACAAAACCAGCACCCAGCATCAGCACTGGGAATGCTTGCCACTGTACTTGGTGCCTACAGATATTGCCACACTTTGAAGATGATTAACGAGGAAATATTCTTGCAGCATCTGGACACTGCCTCAGCATATGAAAGACACTCCCGGAGGGACTCAAAACTCTCTATTTATTCTGATTTGAGCTGCCATGCTTGCAAATGTCTCTAACTGGGAACAGACCTTCTTTACTGGTTGATAAGCCCCAGGTCCTTCCGTGAAGCAAGCAATGCTCTGCTGAGTGAAAAAATTTAGTGGCCTTGAAACCTTCAGAATCATATGAAAATCAGGACTTTCTGTTCCTCTTCTCTATCCCTCTGATTATCCATCCCAATGCCAGAGCCTTGTCAAACACCTCAGAACTCATAGCATCCATCTGGCAGGTCCTCATGTCATCATATTCTTTTGGATTGTCACTATAATGTCAACTGAAGGCACCATCACAGCACACACTACCCATTAGGGTCAAAGAGGATGTTGTCCTTATCTTCATATAAATTAATCCCTGGAATATGTTTTTTTTTTTCAGATTAGGCCTTGCAGATGCTGAAGTCAAGAGACACAAAAAACCAGAAATGTTTTACTCTGCTTTCAAGGGATCACTTTACATGGCATCTGTATCAGGAATATTTTCACTCTGCATGTCCACCAAAGCCCCCTATCAAGTTTAAGTTAAAATCGTCATACCAAGGCTGCAAGAAATGCTTCAAGATTGTCAATTGCATTTAAATCTGAGAATTTTCAATTCAAAGGAAAGCTGTAAGTAAAAATGCCTCCAATCTGTATTGATTTCAATGATGTTATGTAAAATTTGCAGACCAACATTGCCTAATAGCAATGAAAAATCTCAAGAGTATTTTACAAGATGTCAAAAAAAACTTGTAATCTGGGACAGCAGAGATTTTTCACAGTCTGAAAAGCAGAGGTGCTACCTGTGGTTTTAGGACAGGCATATGAGCTGAATTGTTCTAGTGAGATCTTCAATAATAAGTGACCTTGGTGTGTTCAGTTTATTTATCACCAGGAGTCACAAATTTCTCCCCTCTCTCTGGTTCTCTGCAGAGTCACAGAGATGCTGTATTCTGCACAAGGATTTTGCCATTAAAAACGTAAAACACCACAGAAATGCACAGTGAGTGAGGCAGAAATGTCCCAGGTTTGGTCCTGCTCCCACCATGGACCAGGGCTGCAGCTTCTGCATGAGCCCAGGATCAGGCCCTTTGTACAGGGAGCCTCAGAAAGGGCTGTGCCATTTTTCCCAGGAAGGCATCTCCTCCTCTGACAGTGCCTGGCTCAAACAAGCAAAGAGGGCTTGTGCTCTGCCTTGATTTTGCATCTCATTATCCCACTCTTCACAGTGAGCAGATGTGAGGAAGCTTTTCACCTTTTGGAACATTGCTGCATCCAGACCAGATAGAAAATACTGCACAACACCAGAGAACTACCCAAATACATCAAAGTGCTATATGCTCTTATCCCTTAACCTACTGGTTTAACCTAGAAGTAATTCCAGACCTCCTACTCAGGAACCCTGGATTAAATTCCCAGCTCAGACACCCATTCCTGGCATAAGCAAACAGCAGCCTTTCCTGCCCCTTGCTTTCATGCATGAAACAGAGGTGGTGAGCGTTTCCATAAAGCAGGGAGGATGCTTGGCAGCCCTTACAACAAGCCACATTTCAATACAGCAAAGGGTGAAGTGAAGTTAGTGCCTAACTCACACTAAAGGGTTTTAATTGTGTTTTTATCAATGGTGAGGCACTGCAAGTCAAGAGCTGTGACAATATACCCTAAATCATACAGGATTACCACATTGTCTCAAACAAACATATAATTAAGCAGCTTTAATATGTTCACAGTTTGGAATCAGATTAGTGTTGTATTAGGCTAATAGAGTTGGTCCCATTAATCCAGCTGAATTGCTCAACTCTGTTTACTTGGATTTTTTTCCCAGAAATTTAAAAACATAAATCTCACTCTCAGCAGAATGTGCACATGATGCAGGGTGGGATGAATTCATTAAGATATCTGGGCACGTGGAAAAACCAAGTGCAGCTTAATTGGTTCGACCACACAATGAACTAAACACTCTAATCCCCTGTGATTAGATTTTTGTACCACAAGAAGAGGCAATGTATCTGGGCCCTGAGCAAGGTGCTGAGGCACCTCTCCACATTTGCAAATGACCCTGAGTACTGTGTGGCTCCACACAGCCCCAGGACCAGTACTTGGGTCCATGTTGCAGAAACAGTCCACAGAGGTAATGCTGCTTTTGTACACAAAATGCAGGGATACAAGGCACAGATGCATGTAAAGCCTGCTGCCCAGCTTCCCTGGGCTACCCAAGCTTTAAATACAGAACTTTAGGGATCACACACATCATGACAGCAATGCTGGAATGTCTGCACATGTTCATGATGCATGATAGGGCTCACTCTATAGCCAGGTCAGAAAGGGTCTTGATGATTCCCATTCAAAGCTTAATCTTAAGGATGCAAAGAAGCATCCAGGCAAAAAGAAACGTGAATAGTGGGGCATGGAGGGCAACCAAGGCCAACCCGTATTGCTCATGACCTGTACAGCACTGGCAAGAATTAATCCAGCCTCATCTAATGCAGCCAACTATTGGCACATCCACACACCAGCAGCAGAGTGAAATCTTGTGACATTAAGGTTTGGTTCAGATGTGAAACTCAGAGGTGACACTTCAAAGCCAGACACTTCAAAGTAATTCCAACAAATGTGCTCCCTACGTAATTTCTGTATGTGTGCATGCATGTGTATGAGTATTTTCTCCCTACATATATGTAAAAAATATATAATCTATCACAGAATGGCTTGTGTTGAAAGGCACCTCAAAGACCTTCTAGTTCCCACCCCCCTTCCATGGGCAGGGATGTCAGCCACTGGATCTATTTATAGATGTATCCTATATTGCAGCAGGGCAATGGCAATATTTTACTTCTTAAATTAATATGGCTAAGGCAAGCACACACATTAAAGACATAATTTCTTCTCAGACAACTCTGTATTGCTTTATAATCTCAAAGCATGGACTAGATTTACACAAAATCGATGTCTACTTGTCTTAAACTGATCAATTGTCACATTTTTCTATATCCATGCAAACAATTCATTTTAATAGTCAATTTATGCTAATAAACAAGGCAGTTTCTAAGAAGACAAATTCTGTTACTGTCTACATTCAAGGTACCACTCAGCCAGCAAGAGAGATTTGATTTACATTGCATGACTATGAGGGAGTCACCCAAGCACCCATAAAACAACTACACACATAGAGGCTGAGTTCCAAACAGTTAATTCATCACACTCATTCCAAGACAAATCCTGTGGTGCAGAGGGTGGGACACTATAGTCACCTGATATGTGGACACCAAGCTTTTATTCAAGGCAAAATGTTATTCTCATTTGAGAGTACCAGGCCTTGATTTACCACACATAAATCCTAGTTCACAGTGTTTATGCTACTGGGGACAAAATGTTTCCTTAGAAATATTGCTGGTAAAATGTCAAGCAATGAGTTATCTGTGATAGAATGACATAGAGACGACAGGTTTTTGCTGAGAGTAAATGGCAAAATGCAGAATGCAAAAAGGTTTGGACGGCACTGCTTCTTCTGAAGTCTGAAGCTCAACACACAACACTAAAATGAAAACCCACTTGCATCTGTTCCATTTACCATGGAGTCATAAGCAGCAGTCAGATATTTTTTGTTTGCCATCAATCCGTTATTGATGTGCAGCTCAATAAAATGAAAATATTTTATCACAGAGACTTCATCAAGCATCCTTGTACCACCAGAACACAACACTGCGCCAGACCAACATAGTTTAACGCTTCACATTTATTGGTATTTACAACATGCAGCAGTAAATGACACAAAAACCCATGACCACCAACACTTATCTTCAAGGGCAGCTTCAGAAACATTTGCAGCTCTGCCCCTCCTCCCCACACACTCTGACCACCTTCTGATGGCCAGGCATGTTCCCTCATTAATAGTAGCTACAACACTAGTGCTGAACATAGTGCTGCACATGGGCATGTTCCCCCTAAGGGACAAGAGGCTCCTCTCCATTTGGGAACACACCTTTGGTAGAGTGCACCCACTCCTGTCCCCTCTGCCATACAGCTGATACACAGGTGCCTGCTGCTTCTGGAGGAAAACAGCAGCACCCATGAGGAGGCTCTCTGCAAACCTGTACTCTCCAAGACCTGGCACTTCTGCCAAGTTCACCTTGTGAATCCTATTTCTTCCCAAGAGCTGCCAGCCTGACCTGTGCCCCTTCCTTACCTTTCCAACTGCAATGAGGAGCCTGCACAGAGCCAAGACTGCAGAGCTGCTGCCTCCTCAATTTTGTCTTTGCATTCAAATGCCTCCACATTTCTTCACTCTCCAGCAGATAAAGCCACATGTCCCACTGGGACTGTGACAGTGGTGCCACCAGCCACATCATTCCGAAGGCTCCTGTCAGTGGGGTTAGTGGTGGGAGATGCTCCTGAGAATTGCCCCAAATGCTGTTGGGACAGCAGAAGGTCCATCTTCCCCTCCCACAAACAAGAGACCAGCTGACTGAGCCCCAAGAGGAATTGCCATTGATTCTCAAAATACACTGGTCTATTACTAGCCCTTTCCTTTTCTATTAAAATTGAAATAATGTATTAAATGATGCAGCTGGAAAGTCCCAAAGAACTATTATTGCGCATGTGTGTTTTTCCCTTAAAGCTTTGATTTGTTCCACATAATTGTAGACAGGAAGGATGACATGTTCTCTACAGAAATTTATTACATTGTCAAAATCCTTGCTCTGAGTTTTCAAAATGAACAGTTTTGCTTGAAAAATACTGTGTTACAAAATTTATACACACATGAGAAAGACAGCGTAACGCATCAAAATCAAAGTACTTCAGTTGACCAGATCTGAGTTTTGGGGTGTTGGTATCTTTTTCAAGGCAAACAGACTTTCAAGATTTAAACATTCCTTCCTGACTCAAAACAGACAAAATTTTGGCAGTCTTGCCTTTTTTCAGTGAGACGTGAAGGCTGTTTCACACGTGGCTTTGCCAAGCATCACTGAGGCAGAAATTACCCTCATGTGTGAGGAGAGGGCAGATTTTTCTCCTCCCATGCCCCACACTCTGAGACAGCCCCCTGAGAAAAATGGTGGTGGCCACACAAGGAAATGCCCAGCTGTGGCAATCAGGGCCACCTCCCCTTCCTTCCCATGTGTCCTCCTGGCTCTCAGAGGGCTGGAAGCAACGCGAGGGTCACCAAAGACTCAAGCTGCTGAGGAAGCACAGCGCCAGCACCTCTCATCAATTCCTTCATTTGCTCACAAAACTGCCTTTGCTTCTCTCCTTCCTTCCATGTTGGCAGAGGAGCTTTGTGCTCCCAAAGGCTGCAGCTCTCTGAGGGTGCCTGCGGCCACACCAAGTTGGCTCATCAGCTCAAACAGCTGTTCTCCCCTTCATGCATCTAAACCGCAGAGTTATTTTTAAGTGTGCCCATTACACCTGAAAAACCTCTTTTGTCTCCCTCTTGTACAGCAGTTTCTCATCACACCAGCACTTTTCCATACCTTTCCCTGCTATCAGAAAATTTAAAATCCAACACCAGGCAGGAGAGCTCTCCTTGGCCACCTCTTTCGCTATTTTTGCAAGGTGTGGCCCAACTATAAATGTATATTTTCATAAATAGTGCTTAACCTCCACAAATGCAGAATATTTCAGCCTTTCCAGTATGGCTGCTAACAGATTTATCACCTTCATCTATTACCTGGACCATGACACTTAAGATTAATCCAGTTTGTTGTATATTGAGAAGCAGACCATGCTGAAGATGAGTTCCCCCCAGAAATCAGCCTTCTAGCAGCATGCAGGAGAAGGGAAATACAAGGACACCTGACAACCACTCTGCTATCTCAAGAAAGCCAGGCGTGGGTGTCCACCACATTCCAGCATCCAAATGGCTCAATTCCCAAGGGGACACCAAAAGCCCTTACAAAACCTACCACAAACTTCACAGTCTTCATGCTCCGCCAGGAAAAAATGAGTTTATTTTCCTCATAAGCTTTTCCTTCTGCACTTGAAACATGTAGGAAATACTGTGGAGCCTCTGGAGCCAGGATGCTCCTCAAGCTAGGATCATGAAACCCACAGCCGAACATTTTATCCCACAAAGAGGTAGAGGTTGTGGCCACCACCTCCTGCCCAACCTCCCCTCTTTGGCACTATTGTTTGAGTATAATGAGATTTCAAATCATTGCATTTATGACTCTGCCACTTTCAAAAAATCAGATGGCATCTTGGTTTGGTTTTGTATTTTGGGAAGAAGGAGGGAGGCTCTGATGTTGCCAAAAAAAAAAAAAATCAACCACATAAAAAAACCCATATTTGCTTATCAATATCAGTAGCTTGAACTAGCATTTTATTTGTGTTTGTATACAGTGACAACATTCAGGTGAGACCAATAATAAAGTACTAAGTGTCACAGGTTCAGAAGTAATGTTTCCTAGGTAAAAAGCATTTATGAAGAAAAATCGGCATCACAATTCCATTCATACTCAAATGTGAGGAAATGAGTTGGCACAACCGACAGCTCCATCTTTTTGACATATTTGTACTTTGCTTTTAAAAAGTAATGCAAACACAAAGCAAAAATGTTCAACACAGAGGATAAAGAAACACACGATCAATGTCTCCCACTCCCCACAGCTGGAGGCGACGCATTCCCTCAAACATGGTATTTATCTTGGCATTTCTAAATTATTCACTGTTATTACTATTTTTTTTTCCTAAATACATGCCAAAGTATTACTTCCCAAATTACTGGCCTCTATTGTTAGTTATCTGCAATTTTTCATCTCCTGTGCAAGTCAGGGCAGTCACATGAAACGACATGTTTCATGTGAGTGTGAGGGAGTTTGCCTATGAAACCCATGGCCTTGAGGGTGCCACAGCTCCTGGACTTCTCCAAAAACACTGTAAGAACTGCTGCCCAAACAAAAGGAGCTGAGATCAAAGGGAGAGGAAGGGAAACCAAGTCATGGGGCTGCTACTTCCCAGGGACGGTCCAGAAGAGGTGGGTGAGCTGTTCTGGCCCTCAACTGACCAATTCCCACTTTCTGCCACCACCCCAAAAGCAGGTTTTATGAGGAATTCACCACCTTGCACAGGGCTACAGCCTCTGCAGAACATATTGTTTAAATAAGGGACAATTGTTTGGCATTTGTGAGAAATGTGGCCAAGCCCCTTAAGAAAATGCTGTTTGGACTCATGCTGATGCATCATCCTCTTGCCACAGTATTTTTAGAGATATCTGTGACTACCTTTCCAGGGTAGGAAAAAAATCCCACTTTGGCCACCATGGGCACATGTCAAGGGAAAGCAGCCACACAGGCACCATAATTTGATGAATATGTAGCAAGTGCTGGTACCCTTTTGCTGTAAAACTGAGGGAACAGACACACAGAGCATTTGGATCCAGATCTTCTTCCTCCAGGTACTGACTTTAAACACTTTGCAACCGCTAAAGCAGCACAAGGATTCCACATTCAGTTCTGAACTTCTCCCTAACCTTTGTGGTGGCATTAGCATAAGGCAAGGAGACATATTTTGACTCCCATCTGTGCAAATCCTCCCCGTGCTGCAGAATCAACATTCTGTCAACCAATTATTTTATGCTGTATCACAGCACCGGGGTGTGGGGGGGGAGAGATGAGGGGGAATCATCACACCTACAATCAAAAGAGCAAGGTTTTGCAACATAGCATGTACTAAAGATGTCTGTCTTAAGTCAAACTAGCAGCCATATTTTATTCAAGAAGCATGTAAACAAATCTGGCACATTCATTATAAAAAAATTGTGTACCTAGCATGTTCATCACATTTCAGATATTCCGTTCCTCCCTCCCCACTGAGCTCCATGGAGACGAGTCAATCAGAGTTAACCATCTGGTAATCCTTAGCCCAGGCTGTGCAGCTGCTACCTACCATTTTTAATCAGGGCTATGTCTTCCATTCATGCTAAATAGGAGGCATGAACAGCTGCTTGGCCAACACTTTCAAGCAAGCACTCTCTCTCTCTCTCTCTTTAGTATTCCTGGCTTCTCTTCCTTTCAGCTTTACATTTTGCCCATGTTTTATGAGTATTCACTTAAAAAAAAAAGTAATTGTGAAACAAGAGTAAAATGCTTCTGGTCATTAAATCTTTAGAGAGTATATCTGCTCTAAACAAGTTCCTGGGGGACACAGAGTCCAATCACAGTCTCTGATTTTAGAAAATAAAAATTATTGTGTCCATGGAAATACCTTTTTGGTTTTTTTCTAACCTACAGATCCCTGCAGAATGGTTCTCCATTGTACATTTCAGGTTGAGAAGTTTTCACGCATGTGAGAGGTAAGATAAATTTAAATGAAAAATATATGGATTAATTTTTTAAATGGGCACAGTAATTCCCTAGCTTACAGGGAAGGCTTCCTGCAGGCTTTCCTGTATCCCAGCACCCAAGCAGAAGCCTCCCTGACTCCAGGAGATGCAGAGGAAGGGCACATGCCAAAATCACCACTAAATCAGGCTGTCTCACCTCCTTTGCTCAGTTCCAGAGGAGATGCTTCCCTGTGAACCACACCTTAAGCTTCTCCCATCATCCAAAATGCTTTGGGGTTATTTTTGTAGGAAATCCAACTGAACGGCAACCAAATCTTTTCCAGAGATCAAAATACTCCAGCACAGCAGTATCTCAGCTGCAACTGCTCCAAAAAGCAGCATGTATCCTGCCCAGGTGATGGGTACCAGCCCAGCTCCATGCTGGGCACACACACTCATCCCTCATTCTCTGCCTTGGATGCATCCAGAGCCATGCCTGTAAATCTCTTACCACTGTAACATGAGAAAAATAAACTCCTCTCCACTGCCAACGGCAGATTTGCTGGGAAGTCAGGGATATGGGTCATGACCATGGTGATGCCACCTAGTAGGAATGACTCAGAGAGAATTGGTACCTAGCCCAGCAAGATTTCCACCTGGATTTTGTGGGTGCAGACACCAAGGTGTTGGCTAAGCCTGTTTGTTTAGGCCAGCTCCTCCAGCATAGGTGCTTCTGTAGAACGTGTTTTTACATGTTCTTTCCCTGAAATCCTCCTTCATCCACAAGATGTTTTACATATATACTGGTCTTCCAGAAGAGCAGAATCTTGGAAACATGGAAATCACCCACTGCCTCTATACTCTATGCAACAATAGTCACAATTTATACCCCAGCAGTGTCAGAGAATGTTTTAACCCTGCAGAACATCGTTACTTGCTCCACCAACCAACACACAGAACCAACATGAAGGTCATACTGAAAATAATAATAATAATAATTTAAAAAACCCCACAACTATATAGATGTTAGAAAACATTGTCTTTATTAATGACATATCACTGGGGATGTAAAACCTTGCAAGGCTTAATCAGTAAGTTTGCCTGAACAGAAAATAAACAGAGGACATTTTCCGTCTACGACAGTGCATAAGGGTTAAGGCAATCACGCATTCCTCCAAGCCCACCATGAATTCAGCATTTAACTTCCATGAATTTGCCACAAGTAAAAAACCAAAGAAATAAGTTAGATGACAGGATGGTGTTTCATCTTGTGGAGGGAAAATTCCTCCAAAACACAAACATGTCAGAGCAAATTTTAAGAGAAAAATAGTCTAGAACTATAGTAGAAGGACCCTGTGAAAAAATAGCTCTAGGATAATGAGTGCCATCAAATCGATAAGGTCCACTTCTCCTTATGGCCTTTATGCACATATACACAGAAAATTACTGCAAACATTCTGCTTTCATGGCATTTTAGTTTTTCATCAGAGATAAAAACAGTCTTTGCTGTGTCTAAATGTTCAGATTCACTTCAACTCTTACTGCAATCAGAGTGAATTGGAAGAATAAAATATTCTGTGTTAGCCCTTCTGGGAAGACTTATTTCAACCAAAAAAATCCTCCTCATGAGTGATGGACCAATGCACGTACATCTCTAGGCAATGATCAGGCTGAGGGCAGTGAAAATGGGACAAGAAACGTGGGGAAAAAAACAGACAGTGAAAAGCACAAGTGCAGATGATATCTTGACTGGAAAAATAATGCATAAAAGAGTGGAACAGTATTCTGCCACAAACCAACCCAATTAAAGTGAAACCATGGGCTGGACATATTAAACTGGCCTTTGCCGTCTTCTGCTGGTAGGTCAATATTCCCAGCCTCCAAATGCTGTGTATGTTCTCTGATAACCTTTGATGCACCCTCCCACTTGTGCATCCTTTCACGCTACAGAAGTGAATACAATTTAAATTTAGGACACAAAACACAGTAAAAGCCAATCACAAATTTACATACACTAACCAAAGGTGGCACCAAACTAGAGGAGTATTAAAAACCATGAGAGACAACTCATTTTATGGCACTTGCTCTGATTGTGCCAGCTGCTCTACAGGCAACACTGAGAACAGCAATACTCTTCCAGAGGTCACAATGCGGCAGAAACTCAGGCTCAGCAACTCTTACACAAACCAGCACATGCCAAAACACTGCAGAAAACACCTTCTGTGACTGAAGTGAAGCTCAAGAGATATCCTCAGTCACTGTAATACTACAAAGTTGTAAAAAGCCAAGCTTTGCAGCCAAAATACTCTTACAAATTATCCTAAGCAGCAATGCCCATGCTGTAGCCAGTGGTTGCTAGCTCTGGCAGAAAAGCTGATTCTCTGATGACTGCTACACAACAAAAGGACATCTTTTCTGATACAGAACCATTTCCTCCCCCAAGCCCTTGATGTCACTGCTACAAAATGAGGCAACGCATGAAGTACCCCTTCTCCCAGCCAGGGATGTCTCCTACAATTGGGAAAAGCTCATGGCACTCAAACCCCTTGAGAGGCAAGTGAAATCAGTGAAGTATCATTAATCCTCACAGCAATTAATTCAGTATGGAGCAAGCCCTGGACAGACACACATCAACCACTGCAAAGATTCAGAATGGCTCTGTGCTTTCACACTTGCACACAGTGTGCATACCCACCTCAGATTTTAAGAAGTCCAGTGTGCACATACAGGATGTGCTGGGATGATGATGCCATGCAATGAAGGGTTTAGTTGTAGTAACTGGAAGGGTTTGGATTTAATAATCCAACAGATGGGGTGTTTTCGTCATAAGGCAACACCTTCTCTTTGAGAAAAATCCAATTTTTACAGAACATGGTCACAATTAAGATTTCATTCCTCCTCTAGATTTACTCCCAAAAAACCCCATCACAACCTGCCAGATGTGAACTATCATAATGTTGGTGGTGATGATTTTGTTTTCTCCTCTCCCCACCAAGTATACTAGTTATGAAACAGAGACTGAAAGACTGAAAGGGAATTTCAGCATCTTTAATTCAGAAAACAGAATGAACTAGAAATCTGGAAAAATAACTTGTGACTAATATGCAGATTTTATCAGCTTGTAGATCGGAAGCCACAGTTAGCTAGAAGTTGTCTCCTTTTCTGCTAATTTGCCTGAGATGAAAAAGGCACTTGTGTTCTCTCTCTAAGTGAATACTTCACCTCAATGCCTTTTGCAGCATATGCTCAAGCTTGCAGTTACTATTGATAGAATGGGAAAGAATGACAATTCTCAAGATTTCATAAAAATTCTTCTTAACCCAAAATGCTGCAGAATTTAATTTATAATTCAGATATTTACACTCAAACATCAGTCCTGAAACCTTTTCTTGGAACACTCCTACCATAGGTGGAATTTAACTTTAATAAAGGCTGCAATGGTGTGTGTTCAGACTGTGGCCTCACCAGAGCCTGTCATGAAAGCTGGTGGTGACCATAAAACAGTATAAGTGTTCAGACTATTTTAGGCCAAATGAAAACTGCTGATTTGGAAGAGGATAGACACATGATTTTAGAGTGAGCTGAAATCCTGGGAATATCCATGTAAGGAGCAGAGGAAGCTGGTTTAGCTAGAGGGCAGAGACTGGGGGAGCAAAGCCTCACAAGGGAAGAATGACCATGCTCCTTGTGTCCAGCATTTTTTGAACCCGCCAGCCCCAGTGCTAAGACATCGTAAGGTGAAGTCATCAATCATAATCTGCAAAAGGGACAAAAACCTGCGTCATACAGATTATTCCTGCAGGATCAGACTCTCTCAGGATCAAAACACAGGTTTGTGCAGCAGTTGAATCCTTGGTTTCCTCTGTCCTAAAACCCACACATCTCAGAGGGTCTGTGACAGGAGGGACATGCCCTGACAGACCACTACCCCTACCTCAGGTGTCAGTGCAGCACTGGGAGTTTGGAGGAGAAATCACAGGAGATGGTGCATCTGGAACCTGCTCTGTTCCTTCCACTCCTCCCCTCGGACCCCACAGCCAAACCACAGGAGATGTGGAAATGTACAGCAGGGAAAGTGCAGATGGGGCATTGCACTGCCCATTTCTCTGGGATTCTACTGCTCTGATTGGAGAATTTGTGAAAGCATTTCTATTAGAAAATGGTAACTATGCCAAACTTTGATCCATCAGTGTACAACAGAATACAACTCTCTTTTTCATGCTCTTAGACATGCAATAAACTAAAGGCACCACAACTAGGAGGTACATGCAGATAGCTATAGGAATGCCCTTGGTACAGTTCAGGACTACAACTATGAATTACACCTGGAAACAAAACATCAATTTCCTAGTGTTTTTCCTAAAGCACCAGGGTATTGATGGAGGCAGGTACACGAGCTCACACAATCTCTTAGACAAAGTGACTAAAGCTAACAAAATATGCTTGGATAAGCAACGTGATACTGTCATTCAGTTAACAGCACCACAAATGAGAATCTAATACAGAAAATGTATCCCTGAGGAGTGTGAAGATACATTAACTCCTTGATGCTCTTCACAATCCATTATCAGCTACATAATGGCAGGCCAAAATATCCAAATCCTCAGTACCAAAGACCAAAGTCATGATACACAGCTATAATCAATTTAAATTATAACAATCACCCTGTAAACAGGTCAGGAACTAATTGGATCAATAACTGAATTTCCAACAAGTGCAATGAGCAGCACATTCAGCAGCCAATGGCTACAGAAAGAGTTTGATCTCAGCATTACTGGGACAAGATCACTTTTAAATTGGCTGGGGCTGCAGATCCAAGCATTGCCAGCCCTCTGCATCACTGCAAAGGGCAAGTCTTTCGGAGCGGCTGCGCAGAGCTACATACCCACCACAGAGGTCTTCATTATAATCGATATCTGAAGCAAAAAACATTCAACAGCAGGATATTTTAACTCCTAAAACCAGTCAATTATGTTTGCTGAATTAGCCTGTGTGACTGAGTTGGTGAGTGCAACGAAGGAATAAGAGTGAAACAAAAGCCCTGTTTAAAATAGGTCGCTCCTTTAGACAATTTTGTAATTACACACTGCAAATACATTTGCATGTTCAATGAGTAGTACATGTTTCTTGTGATGAGAAAGCCTGGAAGAGCTTAATCAAAGTCTAGCTTATCAGCAAAGGCTAATTGGCTTCAATTGCACATCATCCATCAGAATCTAGCATTGGTGCAACCATTAGTTGGCAGAAAATCCCAATTTCTTTTGCTAACAGAGGTCTTACCTCCGGGGGTTTCCGTGACCACATAATCAGGTGGTGCATCAGTGGCCCATCCCATGCCTGCCAGTCAGCATCACCCAGTTAATCAACTCAACAGCCAGGGAAGATGGGAACCAACCATGATGCAGAGTAATTTGGGAAGAAAGAAAGGTACAAGGGTGATACATAATGAGTTGGAATCTTTTTCTTTTAAGAATGAGTGCAAAATAGAAACTAATTAATAAACTGCCATGAGTTAAGCAACCCAAATAGGCAAAATAATGATGGACTGAAGTTTTCCCTACAGCAAGCTGTCATCTCAGTTTGTGAACTGCAAGGCTGATTTCCCCAGCGTTATGTAAAGAAATGGCCCTTTTTTCTTGTATTTAGACTTCATGTTTCTGCTACTGAGTCTTCTTTACACTAAGATGGGTTTGCAGGCAAGGAATAAACCCAAGCCTTCTATTCCTGGGCATGATCTGCCTATGCAAAAATCTGGAATTATTTTAGGGAAGCACATCTTAGTACTTCCAGACTTGTATTTCCACCACCACAACACATGACTCCAAATGACAAAATCTAAAGAAAGTCAGACCTTAAAGAGGGCAGAGGCTGAAGATTCATTTATTAATTTAACACTTCATCTGAAATCATCTTACATCTGTGTCACAGCTTGAAATTCTTATAATCAACCTAGGAGAAAGTATCACAAGATGCTATTGGCTTGGTGCAAGACAACAGCAAGGATATAGGACCAGAATTTATTGCCATACCAAACCTTGTATTCAGGAAACATTATTGCCATTTCAATCTAGTGACTAATTCAAGGATGAAGAATCAGGTCCTGCCAGCATCACCTGTGATCTTGTGTCTGCATGCCACCAGGCCACAGCCAAATGCTGCCTGTTTTGGAGTCGTACATAGCAATAAAAAAGGCAATGGGACAGCTCTGTAAGAGATTCATCAGTACAGCACTTATTACTGAGAACCTGAGCTAATTAGCACTGCCCCACTGACAGCATCACACTGGGATCCAACCCATCCCCTCCACAGGGCACTGCCTGGTGCTGGGCTGGGCCCTACAGCTCACCCAGAGCCGGCCAAGGCCTGCTGGGGTGACATGGGGCACATACCCACATGGGGCACATACCCCCATTGCGCTCGTCATTCAAATGACCCAGCTACAAAACTCAACTGCAACGGTTAAATACAAGCAAAACAACCTAATTCTGTGCTTCAGAAGATCAAGTAAGAGTCCTCTCACCATCTATAAATCCAAGAGCCAGACCTGGGCGATTAGGACCGTGTGTTTCCTAGGTGATAAGCCTTTCATTTTTCTGAAAGACATTTGAAATAGAGCATAGGAAGATTAATCCTCCCCAGAGAAGGGAGAGTTCACTGACTAATTTCTCTTGCATTTAGATGTAATAATTAGGCGTATTGATTCCTCTGCTTTGTTCCTTACCATTATAGTGAAATAATTAAGACAACTTCAAGGAAATATTTGAAAGCTCATTTCACTTTGTCTTCTGAAACATGGGCCACCTAACACTTACGTGCACACTAAAATGGAAAAGCAAAGGTAGACTCTCGCCTTATTTATCTCCGTAATTCATCAGGCATCAACTTCAGGCAGCAAAGTGCTGCCTCAGGCTGCACTCCATTTGCTGCCTATCATGACTATGAATGGCAACACAAATGAGATCCATCTGGTGCGACCAGGACACACATTGCTCTGCTAAGCTCTCACAGCAGCTTGTTATCAAGGGGGACTGGAGAGAGGCTGACCCCCTCCAAGAATTATGAAGAAAAAAAAAAAAAGCAATTCTTGTAATTTCCCCTGAAGAGCCTCATGGTAGTGTTCTTACAAAATATTACGCAAATGTTATTTCCAGTTCAACTTCTTTTTTAAGATTCTTGGAAGATAATGGTAAAGTGTCTACACTGAAGAGCACTCATGATCTCTCCAATCTCTCAGAGAGCAGCACAAGCAGGTTTTTCAAATACAAGTATGATATTATTCATGAAGGACTCAATCTTTGCATCCACAGGAGGAAAACATCAGACAAATGGTTTAGGGGCTTCCTGGTGGTCTTCAGGGATGTAAAGCTTGGCTGAATGGATCAGGGCATGAACAGCGTGCACTGTGCACATCTGCATGGATACTCAGGGAGTGCTGAAATTGGAACAATTATGAGAAGGATGAATGAAGATATTAAACATGCAAAAAGTTCAGAGAAAAGCCACTTAAATTGAAAAGGATTTTCTCATTTCTAATTCAACATTACTAATTCAACAGCTGATAAGAGTTCTCTGATCTCTCCAGCATGTCTCAGATTTAAACAATTTTAGGCATTTTTGTATTAAATAGCCTTTCAAATATTAATCTTGTAAAAACAGAGGGAAATGCATATGCATTCTAAAACATGCTTGCTTCACAAATACCACTAAAACAAGCTGATACAAAGCCATGGTCTCACAGCCCCTGAGGGACAAAGGCAATGACCAAAAAGAAAGAGGTCACTCCCCCAAAAGCATGCAGATATGCTGCCCTGGAATATGACACCACGTGTTAGATGTGGATGAGTGTTTAGGTCCAAAGTGAGCACAGAACTTTCCAGAAGTGGGGCATTTACAGCAGACTGGGATTGAGCATTGGAGTATCTTGACCCAAGAAAGGACATCTCAGCCTTCTCCACATTTTGCTCTTCATGCAAAGCTCACCCAGACCCTCGTGACTGATGTAGCTCTGGTACAGTATGAGCTGTTAATGTTTAATAGGAGTCTCCTATACCCAGTGGTCACTGTGACAGCAGGGAACCAATGTTTATGCTTCAACACTTCAAACAGAAATCTTAGATGTGGCTACCTCTCAACAGGAGGAAACATCTGAAGAATGTGTTTTTCTGATATTTTTACTTCCTGAGAAATGAAGGGCGCTTTCTGTATGACTCACATCCATGTTTTTCACTTGTGATATTTTTAAACTCTGAGATCTAGCACTGATTGGAATGCAAAGAGTGTGACTTTTCTCCTGTCCTACCCCAAAGGGCCTTTCAGCCAGGGACAGGTGACAGCAGGAACTGGGAGTAGGTCATCTCCAGGTTTACAATGGGGGTAGAAAGCTTAAAAGAAACAGCTTTAGAATTTACGAATGCCAGCCATATGTGAAAGCTAAAAGGTTTGATGAAAAAGAAGTACACAGACTTCTTTCCTATGAGAACATAATGTGTATTTGAAAACAAACAGAAAAACTCATCCAGATAAGGGCTCCTTTCTCTCCTCTCCAGCCAAAAGTATCTTTACAGAGCTAATTTTTTTTTTTTAAATGCAGTTAATTAAATACATAATTCAAAGAGATATCCTCATGACAAGTGATCCAATGCAGATTGCTTACATGAATTTCCTCTCACTGCACATTCCTTCCCAAATTCTGCATGCTTATATTAGGGCATTATGGAGAAACCCACGCCTGCCCTAGCTGTACCCGGACTGTGCAGATGTAAATTCTCCAGTCCTCAAAGAATCAAAAGATGCAAAAAAACAAACACAACAAACAATGATATAAGAGTTTCAATGCTTTGAAACTGCTTCCCAGAGTTCAGCTTCTCTTTCAGCTTGGAGAAGGCTGAAGGGCTCCTTGCTGGACCAAGGCTCACCATAAAGTTTCGTTAGCTGGGCTAAAATGTCTTTAGCATCAGGCCAATGTAAATGCTACCTTTCTTTAAGTACAGTTTAGTTCCTTTAAAACACCATTCAAGAGACCTAAATGTCAGCCTCAAGCTCAGACACAAGTAAGTGTTCAAAGGAAATTCACAGGCAAGATTTTGCTCTGGGCAGAGAGATTTTGCTAATGGTTTCACAAAACTTTTTTTTTTCCTCCACAGGAGCAAAAAAGCAGAGGAAAGTTGGGGCAGAAGAACCACACAAGCAGTCAGAACAACAATAAAACCTGGAAACTCAAAGGTAAGAAAGGGGTTTCTGCCCAGTCAGGGGGAAGGTGGCTGCAGATGCTCACAGGATGCCGGAGCACACCAGGCTCCTCTGTACTGCCAGTGTGAATAAACAAGAGTGAATCACCAAAACACCTGAAGCAACTCCTTTTAACAGGAATAACCTGCAAAGGACTGAAAACATGACTAATGACTAAGATCAAAAGGGGTAACATCAACACAGAAACCTATTCAGTCTATACAAAAATGTCTCCAGCTCTCCAAGTGACAGGGAACACACTGCTTAGCAGCAACACAGAACTATACAAGATACAGAGTTTAAATACATTTCCATTCATATAAATTATCTCTTCCCCTCCCCACCAGCAGCTTTCAAACGATTCATCTTGAACTTACAGCACTGGAGGGTTTTTTCTTCTCAGATTTTTAATTCACTGGCATCATAAAGACCTTCAGCAATTTACAGTGTGAAGAGCACTTTCTCCTCAGATTGCCCTGCTTTGAGTCAGTTTGTACACTATGGTTACATCATTACTTACATTGCATTACACAGGGGCAAATGCAGCAGGCACAGCTCTCTGCAGCAGATGTGCCCCAGGGCCAGCACAAGCCAGATGTTTTCCAGGGCCCCACATCAGGAGCAGGGCTGGGCTGCTTTACCTCAACTGCCCCTCTGCAGTGCTGAGCCTGGCACCGACCTCTTACCTTCCTCCTAGTCTGAAAGTGGGGTAAATCAGAGAAACTGCAGAGGACACAGCCACATCAGCAGGCTACACTAATCAAAGTGTTGCAATTAGCAAAATAAAAAAAAACCAAAAACAAACCAACCAAACAGAAAAAAAAAACCAACAAGCCAACAAAGGAAAATCCCCAAACCAATGGGAGACACCCAAATTCTGTTGAACTGCAGAAGGAACACTAGAGGAACCAGAATATATTTCTTCGTGCCTCCTGTCACAATGGTCTCAGCTGTTTGTCCTCCTGTAAGTCAGAGGGATGCAAGCCAGACTCCTCAAACCCTCATGCTATGCTCCCCCCATGTAGTTTTGGTGATAGCTGTATCAGGGGTAGAGAAAAAAATTACAGGTTTAGCAACTGTGACCAACCAATGCACAGTTTTCACCCTGCCACTCAATTACTGACTAACAAAATGGCACCTGGGCCAGAAAATCCCATGGGTTTTCTTTAGACATGTTCAAAGCAGAGCATCCCCACATCTTGTTGCCTGACTGCTGCTTCTGTGAGATGTCTCTTTTTCATAAGCACCTCCCATTTCTATATGCTACATATTGGCTTTAAATATCACAGACAAATACAGGTGGTAAAAATCAGAATAGACTGCAAGAATCTCACCTTCGTCTTTGAAGGCACCTGTCCTTTCTTGGTGGGTTAGTGAGCTGCTGCAAAGCCAGGAGGCCAGTCCATAGGGAATACGTGACCACTATATGTGGCATGTAGAATCTGATTTTTCTGCATACCACCATATGGAACATAATCTCAGCGGCATCAAACGTTTACCTAAACTCCATTAATGTCTTCTGCAAGCCAATATTTATAGCATACACACCAGTAGCTGCTGTCAGAGTGTGTATAAATGTTAAACTGAACTGTTAAAGAAACATAATGACAGATGTAGAGATGCTGAAGAGTGCAATCTATTCTAATTTATGATAATTTATTTCCATCATCTGGAGCCCTATTCAGAAGAGAAAGCTGAATGCATCCCAAAGCACATCATGGGGTGGAGTGTAAAAATCCCCAGAAAAAAAAATAATTCTCTTTTAAATGAACCAAGAGTACTCTTGTCCTAACACCCAGGACATGCTTAGCAATCTCTCTGTGCAGAAGCAATACAGATGTGGGGTACTCAAGCCCTGCCTCTTGGCAGCCCAGTGACACACGGGTTTCAGGGCAATTTGGGAATATCTGGGAACTGTTTGTCCCATGAGAGAGGTCTGATCACTGCTGAGTCACTACTTTTGGGGGACTAAGCTGCACAATGAACATTTATGAGCTCTGTCAGAGCCCCTCCAGCTGCATGCATGAACAAACAATGCTGCACCCATGGGTGGCCAGCACTAACGAGCACATAAATTTGAAGAGGGAAAGCCATTTTTAGAAATGATTGAACTATGCTATGGTGAGCTTTGGCAGAAAAGAGCTTTTCTATTTGATTTCTCAGCAACACAAGCTGTGCTGGATCAGTTCTGCCATGAGACCTGAACCCCATCTCCATCTCCTGTTGCTCTCATTCTGCTGTGGAGAGGATGAAAAAAAGAGAAGGGGAAAAAAAAGCAGTGGCAGCACTTGGTCCCTGCAGTGGGGACCACCGCTGGGCCGTGGAGGACCACGGGCAAGGAGCTAACTTTCATGGCATCATCCCTGCCTGGGAAGCAGCAGTGGCAGGAGGCTCATACCCCGTGGCACAGCCAGCATCCCCTGCATATGTCAGCCCGCCGTGGAGCCAGCTCCTGCTGCCTGCCAGGGCCTCACAATCTGGACAGGCACAGATTTCGTGCTGGAACAGGCGCACTCTCCGCAGAGCTGCCTGCCACGAGTGACAGGCTGCCACAGCAGCCCTGGGACCACGCAGCCCACGGAGCCAAGGCAGCAAAACACGGGGGCTTAGGAATGCTGATTCTCTGCTGAGTGGACTGTGCTGCCCCTGCACAGCTCTGAAAAACTCCCCAGTCGGCCAAAAAAAAGGCTAAGCACACAATATATGCATAGACTACAGCACCAGCATGCACTCATGGACTTACATGGCAGATGACAATTTTCAACCAAAACAATTTTCTGCATTTTAGACTCACTTGTCTTTTCCCAGAAGAGTTGTCATCTCTCCAAAAAATCTTAACTTTTCTAAGTGCCAGTGCTAAGGGCTTGCAACATGTACCCTGGGAACACCACTGCTGTGCCTTCAGTGAGTTTGGGATGGCCCCTCATGCTGCGCCTGCTCTGGAAATCAGGTGCCACAGCCAGACTAAACCATTCCAATGGGCAAAAGGGTCCCAGCACTGACTTCTCCAAAAGGACTGAGCCTGGGGCATCTCAGCGAGGTGTGCAGAGGAGGAGAATACAACCATTTCTCTAGAGAATATCTCTTTACAGAAATATTTTGTGTTGAAATATTGTAGTTTCTGTCACAAATATTCCTCCATTCATGATCTCACCAAAGTGCCAGTTTTCAAAGGAAATTGAGATTAAGAATTATTTTTCCCTCAAGTAAATGAAATTTCTTTTCCCAAAGCAGCTCTACCAATGACTCCTTTTGATGTAGCAATGACAGTTTCTTCCCTGACATCTTAGGTACAACCCAAATCACAAAGGACAAATACTCCACATAAGCCTCAATCACCTGCTCCAGCCTATAATCCATGAGGAAACTCCTTCCAATACCTTTCCTGCTGCTCTGTGCCTGGCTGCAAGGAAAGCCAGCTGCCTGCCAAATGCTCCCAAACTGGGCACTTGGCTGGGATTAATCGATGGATGTGCCAATCAACAGCATACAGCATTGCTTCTGCTCTCTGACTGAAGAATCAAAGTTTATTAATTATTCCACTTGAAATTAAATCCCTTTCACAATAAAATCTTCACTCTTGGCCTCAACCCTCTCAACAAGTAATTCCATCAAGGAAACTCTTCTTGTAGCACCGTTCACAGAAGATTAAAAAGGAGTGAATATGTTTAGAGAGAAACTCTACTGAGCCATACTTGGGAGTAATCTCTCTGTCCAAATGCCCGTGGGTCACCAGTTGGAAAAGGCAGCTTGCAATGCACTCAGTACTTGGCAGTGAGCAGCTTTTGCACTTTTATCCACCCTCAAATGCATCCTTGCATCTGCGTGAAAGATTAGAACAAAATGCTGCTACGACACAACAGCACACACCATGAGTATCAGCTCACCAAGATCAAAGGCACACAGCAGCGAAGAATTTAATTAAAATGTTAAAATTAAACAGGAAGACATCCATTGTTTAATTTTTTGGCAGGCATCTTCTTTCAAACTGGGTCCTAATTCCATTCCATCACGCTGCTTGCTCTTGGAGATGGCAATCAGGAGAGCTCTGCCGGATTTATCAGCCACTGGATTTGGCGGTGGGGGAATCCCACACTTGCTTTGGCTTTCAAGCACAGTCCCTAAAAAAACCCTAAGAGAAACTGCTCAGCTTCAAAGGATAATTATTGCTATACACATATTGTGCAGTAATAAGCCAATTTCCAGTATCAAACCTAAGCCCCTTGGGCTGGGCACAAGATACACCTGAGAGCATCATTCCCCCTTACAGTCCCAGCAGGGAGGTATGACCTTGCCATGTTCAACCACTTCAAGACACCCTTCCCTCCATACAAAGGCTGTTTGAAATGGGGTAAAAAAATGATGCAAAGAAGTGGTGTTTTGTGGGCAACATGACCTCTGTGTGGGGAGGAGCAGGGGTACACAGCGATGTGGTTTTAGACTTGCATGCGGATGGGGGCCTTGTTTTGTGTGGTTTTGCTTTGAGCATACCTCCAGCACACAGCCAGGGAGAAGATTATTCTGAAAACAGTTCAAGCAATGTTCAAGTTTGCTTGTTCAATAACTGTAAGATATTTCCTGGCTTCCTGGGGTATTTTGGGCTGAATGCTTAAGGCAGCCATGGACCATACAGCCCACCTCAGGGAGGCTGAACCAAGAAGCCAGATGTCTCCTTGGGTTTTGGGAACCTAGCAAGGAAGATTTTGCTACTTTTTAAATACTATTTGGGATGCCAGAGAGGCTTTTCATCTAATATGAAGATTGTCAAATGCAGTGTCAAACATGGAGCCCCAATGCAAGCACCCAACATGCACGTGACAAAGGATTTGAGCTGGGGCTTATCACTTCAAGCCAAAGATACTTTGGATTTGCATCACCTGAGAAATTACACAGGAGGGCAGAGCATTAACATCAGGAAAAGAGAAGACTCAGGAAAAACACAATAAACTTCTCTTTGAAATTCAAAGAGCTGCTGTAGAGCTGTTACTATAAATTACTTCCTGATGTATCAATGATCTTGCCGATGTTGGGTAGCATTTAATCTTGAAATCTTCTGGGCAGATTTTCACACTCAATACTTCAGAGTTTTGAGTACTTCTAGTGAATATTCAGTCAGGCTGGTCACAGCAGGCTCTGGTATTTCTCATAGAATAAAGATCAAGTTGACAGGTTGGGACTTTTGCAAGAGAGTCAAATCAGATTTATTTCTGACAGCAGGTCTGGGACCGTACACCTCTTCTCTAAAAATGTATAACACTTCATTGAAATCCTCCTGATTCAGTTTTTCTTTACTTCCTTAACACTACCTCCCTCCTGCACATTTAAGTGACTAGGATGGGGTCTTCTTATCAAAGTGGCTTCTCCAATCGAGCAAAAGCCACCCATGTCATAGGCTGATCACTGAAAACACCCTCACTAACTTCTGCCTCGCAATGGCCCTGCCAAACTGGGCTGGAACATCTGCACCAGCACTTATCCAGGACCCGGAGCCTTCAGAGTACCCCACAGTGTTTATCCCAAGCCTCAGGCTGCACCACTTTGTACTCCCCACAGAATTTGCTCAGCAGCTCCCACAGGCTCTGCCTCTAACACAGCCTTCTCCCAGATGCTAAGGCATTCTGGAAAAGGCACAGACAGAACAGCTTGCTCAGAGAAACACAATTATCTATCCATTACAACACTGGAAAAAAAAAGGAAAGGTAAAACAACAAAGGGCAATGAGCACATTACTTCAGCCTTTCCTGAGCCTCTTTCCTGGGTCATGCACCTATCCCGCTGCTTTAAGGGCCAAAGCTGACATTCATCTTGTGAGACCTTTCCTCTTTGCTCTCAACACTGAGGTCCGTAACATTTGCTTCATGCCACAGATGGCTGCTCATCTGGAAAACCCTCTCTCCTTAGGGGCCACACCAGTCTAATCCTCTGCTGATCCTTCTTCCCCAGCAGCATTATGAAAATACTTCACCACGGCAGAACCCAAGCTGTCCAACACAAGACTCTGCTCCCTCCCACCACAACCAGCCTCTGAGCCTGACCCACAGGAGTTCTCCCTGCACCATCCATTCTAGCTTTGGTTTGAGCACTTGCAAATGAGTGCAAATGCCCCATCCAAAAATCTGGAACATGCACTCATGGATGTGCCTGCATCCATAGGCTGATAATGACACAACACCTAATATTTTTGTTTATATAAAATATTCTTAGAGAATACTTCCTTACTTAAATAAATGTTACATATCAAAGCCTTTCAATGACATAAATAACATCTACAATTATAATAATTGGAATCCCCATCATTTTATGTGATTTAGGATTTTCCTTAAGAATGGGAAGCACTATTAGATTTTTTAGCTGAGTCAAATATTCAGAATGGGAAAACAATGCTTTCCAACACAAACCTGAGAAGTCTCTACCATGGCCAGAAGATAAAACTGTGCAGATTAAAGCAAAAGCTTACAGTTTGCCTATATTCAGTATTCTTTTGCTTTTGCCAAAAAGCAAGCAAGCTGTCACCTTAGCAACAATGTCACACTTTGCAGCACACATACCACTTTGAACAAACACCTTAAACACAGCATCTCCACACTGTATATTCCTTTCTATAATGTTCTTAACAGCACTCTGTAGACCTCACTGAGAGTAAAATCCATGAAGACCCCTCTGGCAGCTGCTGGGCTGGACAGACAACCAGCCAGCCAAGTTCTGTTTTCCACACTGCACTCCAGGCCCATACTAAGAAGCATTTTTATTCAGTGCCCAGGGGGAAAGCTGGGCTTGCAGAGGTGCAGCTTTGTCTCCCACCACCAGCTCTGTGCAGAGCCCAGTGTCACCTGCTGTCTGCCTCTCCTCTTTCCCTGCTCAGGACAAGGTCCTCTCCCCTGAAGCAGAGTGGAGAACTTCACCAAGCAACATGTCCTGCCCCTTGGGACCACACACAGTGCCATGAATGCAGGTTGAGCCAGGGACCTGAGCAACCAAATGATAAGAAGGGTTTTATCAGAAGTATCTCCAAGCCAGTCCTCTCCCAACTGCAACATCTCAATCCAGAGATGTCAACACACAGGGCTTTTACCCAGAGCTTCAATTATGCAGATGCTGATGACTGAAACATCGCCCTCAAAAATTGTCAAGGAGACTTTAACTGTGTTTGTCTAATAGCAGAACCCTCTATCTCCACACATCTTATTGCTAGTTTGAAAGTCAGATCATTTCTTTCTTCTTTTCATAGAAACCTGGTTTGCATATATAATCAAATTTAGCATTAATGAGTCTCTTTTCTCATTTTCTATTCCTGATGCTTCAAACAGCCGCACTTGGTAAGAGCAGCCATTGAAATGGCTTGCCATGAGATTTTACCACTTTCTCCGAACTTCCACAGCAACAGCATGTAACTCCAAAAAGTCCTGCTCCTGGAGCCCTGTCTCTCAACCATACGTGCTAATCCTACATAATTATTTTATACCAGGTCGCACTCTGGGCTGCTTGAAAAACATCAGGATTTAAATGAACTATTAGGTGACCTTTTAAAATCAGCTCTTCCATGATCACAACACGGTCCTAAAATGGAAAATGGTAAGCATTTTCCAGATGAAAGATGTCATTTATTTGCAATGTGGTCAGGCACTGCTGACCTTTTGTCTTCCCCTGTATCAGCATTTGTACCATTTTAACAGCAACTTGCTAATAAGCACAGTTCTCAGTTTCCAACCAGATATGCATGCAGATAATCATGGATGTGAACAGCAAAGCAGTCAGCTCTCTGCAGACTGCATAAAACATAGGACCACACGGCAGATTTCCTGTTCTTTCAGTTGTGTTCTATGTTTTCAGTCTTTAGAGCTCCCAGTTTTATTCTGCTACCTTGATCAAAAACTGTATCTTTTATCAAAGCCAGAGGTCTCAGAATCATGAGACTCGCAGTAGTTGAGACTTTAGGACAAGGTAAAACACCATGTAGGCACTGCTAGTGCTTCTGCTGCCTTTATGCCAGTCCCACTGACAGAGTGACATATGGCTTCCTCATCTGCCTTCAGTGAGACCACAAAAACTTTTCAGATCTTTCCTATTGCACACCACAGAGCCTGATGTCTAACAGCAAAATCCACTTCCTGGGTTCTTCCTAATAAAAACAACTTGTCTGACGGAGTTCCCTGCCTGCAGATTACCCCAATAAGTGCTCAGAAGTTGCAGGCCCAAAGCCAAGGACAAATGAAGCCTGTTCCCAGGGCTCAGGTCTCCTGGATGCTCACTTGTTGGTTCATCGTGGCAATTTCTGCCTGCCCAGAGCTGCAGTGTATTTTGCATGCATTATGCTAAGCTGCCTATAAGAAATCATCCAATTAATGACAGCTTACAGAGAAGGGTTAGTTACACGGTAATTACCTTTCTAATATTAAAATACCATAGAAATAGATTTACATTTTTTGATTTTGTGGCACATGTTTTACTGACCTGACACTACACATACAAGACCATTGAGGCAGCAACTGGGACCCAGTTTACAAGAACAGCTAAGTACTTACATCCCCAGGCAGACATCAAGAGACTTGGCAATTCATTTTTAACATGTGTATGTGCTTCTTACACATCAAGATGGATGGGCCCAGTACTAAATGCAGCATCTGATCCTGGCATTGTATAAGCAAAATCACCAGGCAATAAGAAATACTACTTTTATTTTTTTTTAGGCTTTTGTTTCAATATGTGGGTAGAGAAGATCAAACACTCAACTCTTCCACCCTGCATCCATGAGGAGCAGTAAGCTTCAGCAAGCCAACCCTGCTCCATCAACAAAGTATCTGCCCATACCAGAGTAGTTAGCAGCCCTCTGGTTAAGCGAAAAACCAAACACATATATGCAAATGTGATGAAGAGTCTCAAGCAACCATAAAACATCTCAGGCCCATAATACAGTAGACAGAGCAAACTACCAATCACACATGCTTCATGGAAGCATTACCTTCTTATTTCTTTCCCATTTATTTTCAGCATCTCAAGATATCTAGGCTTTTCTAGGGCACATTTGAAAGCATGCAGCTACTTATGTCCATTTATATGCATGCAAATATAATCCAACAAAAGCGCTCCATGGCCAGATGAGCAATCAGCACTAGGACAAAAGACAAGACTTATTATCAGTCTTTCAAGATTCAGATTCCCTTAGCCTTCTGAACACACATCTGTGTGCCAGGCAAGAGGTGCTAACCCTTTCAGAATCTATACCATCAAAGCATCAAGCTTGACTCTTGCCACGCAGGCAACAGCCTGGCCTTTTTCCTGGCTCACCAGTCAAGTGATCACAGCGTGAAGCCAAGGAAGCAAAGCAAGGCTAGCTTGGTCCATATGCACCACACACAGATTTTTTCAAACAATCTTCATCCAATCCCAGAGATTTGTTGTCCAAATGCCCTGCAATGCTTTGGAACTCTTTGGTACATCCCATGGAGATGCTCATGAGCAGTGATGAAAGCCAGTCATGCAAGGCCTGCAATGTATTTTTTCTCTGCATAAAGGCAAGAAAGAAAACAACTCAGACACATTTGAGTTCACTGAACATCCTAACATTCACTTCCAAGTTGTCCTATTAAGAAATCCATAGTGTCCAAGATTTTTCCTGCAACATCAATGACTCACAAGTGCCCTGATAAAAGCTGCACTGGCTTACACAAAGTTACAGTGTGGCCTTTGTGCCAAAAATACCCCCTGCCCATAGCAACCCAGACACAGCTGCAAGGTGGTGGAGATGGGAGCTGCCTGCAAGGTATTTTAAAACACCAACCTATAGATAACCATCAAGGCAACCACAGCATCTCCTGACTGGTGCAACGGTGGAGTTTCTGCATCCCTGCTATTTATGGAGGAACACATGGAAAGACATTATGGACTGCACTGCAGCTCTTGTTCCTTTCAGGAAACTCTACAAGTATCAGGTTGCTTTGGGTTTGCAGAAGGAAAGTTGTTTGTTGCAATTTACAACACACCCCACTACAACCCATGCCCCCTCTGCCCCCCACAGCCTAGGGATACAAACTTCCCATTTCTACAAAAATAGTTTTGCCAGTAACAGCCTGAGTACAGCAGGTAGTTCCTATACCCATCACATTCCATGAGGAGAGCCTTGCTTTTCACTTAATTTCCTCTTCTAGGGCTCCAGAGAGGTAGCAAGTGCAAAGCAAACAGACCAAAAGTGACAAACTTGCTTGTCTTGCTCACTTTTTGCGAACCCCAATAAATGCAGCCCAAACACATCCAGAGAGTCACAGGACTGAAATTAATCCAGGGAGATGAATGAACGTATTTCTTCTCTTTCTTCCTTCCTTATTCATTATTGTCAGGCGCACGTATATATTTTTCAAATGAAGTTGTTAGAGTGTTTGTGACATTGCTACTGGTTGTAGTGCCACAGTGGATTATCTGAGGAATAAGCTTCAGAAGAACATTCTTCTCATGCAAAGATCTGTGGAGTAACAGCCAAGGGACCAAAGATGAGCAAGAACAAATACAGCTTTTAAACAGTTCTTCCCTGCCCCCAGCACATGCCATGAGTTGACTCAAAGCTGGAAACACCCAGGCCTCACCCAGTGCAGCTGTGCATATTTTTCCAAGTTCAAATTTGTGATCCACATTCTTTATTGCCAAGGTAGAGTTCAAAAAATGCAACTCTTGCATAATTGCTACAAGTCAATTTCTTGTTTTCTTTTCTTTCTTTTAACCTTTCCCAGGCCTGAGCCAGTGTTGTTTCTTAATGGCTTCTAAATGCAATTTCTTGTCTGAAAATAAGATTACAATGTACATGGGAAATACAAATGAAAACATATTACAGTGCTATGAATATTGAGAAGAATCAGCCTTATCTCAGCAGCTTCTCTCTGGGTGTTAGGTGACCATCAAAGTAGGAAATTGAAAGGGTCGGATAAGGTGCCTGCTCCTCAAGACAGAGGTCCACGTCTGAGCCAGACTACAGGTAAACTGGAATATACACACCTATAGTTTAATTCTGCAACAGTTACAGTTTCGCATCTGAGAAACCCAAAGCCACCTCAGTTGCCTCCAGACCCGCAAATGTGTGCGCCCACAAACACAAGAATTTCAGCGGCAGAGGTTCACAAATGAAGACGTGCTGACCCCAGAGTCACTATGAGCCACCCCAAACAACGAGTGATAATTCAAGGCTGGACTGCATGGACAAGCTGAGGACATTTTCAGCCTGCACCACCTCCACCCTACCAGCCTTTCTGAGGAACTCCCACAGCTCTGCCATCTGTGCTGCAACACCACAGAGCCTCCCCCCAGGCACGAGAGCCACCCAACGCCCAGAATCACTGCGTCACCAGCTGGGCTATGAACTTTATTCCCTTGCAGATGCAATCTAGGACTCAAGTGGGAGGTGTTAAGGGGCGTAATTTAACTGTTCTGATCAAGG
Organism: Anomalospiza imberbis; assembly: GCF_031753505.1. NCBI lineage: Eukaryota > Metazoa > Chordata > Aves > Passeriformes > Viduidae > Anomalospiza > Anomalospiza imberbis. The sequence goes on along the minus strand of NC_089691.1, from coordinate 16,022,631 downwards.
GCAACAAGGTCTGTGAGGCTGCCGGAGGACATGAAAGAGGACACAGAACTGACTGGAGCATTTGGTCTTCTTTTAAGGTTTAAACTTGTGGTTAGGTCAGTAAAAGGAGTCTGAGGGAGAGATGGACAATTAGTTGGGACTGAAAATGGTAGAGAGAGGTGGATAGCAGTTTGGAAGCATGGTGAGAAGAGAAGGAAGATGGGAGCAATAAGATTAATTGAATAGAGATGGAATTTCAGTAATCCAAAAAGCCTTTCAAGTATATTTAAAAAATAAGGTCTTCCACACTCTGAAATACCATAAACCAAACTGTGCTTACTTCTACTTACACATACATGTCAAATGGAGAGAAAGTAATTTCTCAGATCATCTTAAAGGTAAACACACTCTGCACCCTTTTCCTGTACTCCCTTATTGCCAAGGGCTGGCCCCCTTTGGCCGTGTCACACAGCCGCGTGTGCATGTTGTGTACACACACAGGCAACGTGCACTTGCAGCAGCCAGAAGAGCTCTACTTGTGGCTTCCAACCGTGACAAAGGCAGCTTTTATATTTGGCTGTTGGAAGAAGTTACAGACCCAGGAAAGTGCCAAGAGAAGAGTTCCCACTCGCTGTCCCAAGGATGCCAACGCACGGACTGGGGCGGGAACAATTTTCTCTATGGCACAGCCCATGCCCATCAGCCCAGAGTCCTTCCCAGAAGGGCTTGCTTCCCAAGCTCCATCAGACATAGCCTCATCAGGCAGACAGCCAAAAGACCACGCTTCCAGCAGCTATTTGTCATGGGAACAGCTTTGCTCCCCGTTCTTCAGTCCCGCAGTGAGCTCTGCAGAGTGGCTGAGGCACCCTCAGACCAGCGCCTGGAGCTCAGTCCCTGGATGTCCTGACTTCTCCTTGAGGCAGGAGCAGCAGTGCTGGGTGGGTTTGAGGAACTCAGGGCAAAGAACACAAGGGACCTTGTCCATCCACTGCCACGTGCAGGTGACCCCACTCTAGGGCCACCCTGTCCCAGGCCATGGCACCACCACATCACCATCACCCAACTCCACAGGACCTGATGTTTCAAGGTGCCCAGCGAGGAAGAGGAGCTGCTTCTGGTGAGTAGGGACAGAGTCTGGGGCAAGCAGCTGCCCCCAGCACACCAAAACACCCCCTCAGAGGCGCCCTGGTCCGGGCTGCACGTTGCAGGTGCCAACATGTGGATAAACACACCCGCACAGGGATGCGCCCCCCAAAATACACGCCTTACATAATTCCCCAGCCAGTCGGCGTTAGGGGAATGTGATTAATCCTCCATGACATGTTCTGAACTTTCCGTTCAGAGAGGCTCTCTGCTCCCGCAGACCTACCGGCGATGGATGTCATTTGACCTGCAGACTTCACTACGAATGAGCATCAGAGCAACACACAGTGACATTGCTCCGCACACCAATTATCTGCCTCCTTCTCCGCGCGGCCCAGAGACAAGTTTGCTAAATGCATAACGAGGATTTTATTTTCCTCGGTGTTGGCTTTTTTTTTTTTTTTTTAAATTCGTTTACAGCCAGCACACAAATAGAGGGGGGTCACCAACAAACCCAGCCCGCCCCGCCGGCCACAGCGCTGTAGGAGGCGAGTCCCCGGCCCCTCGCCCCGCGTCCCTGTCCCCAGCCCCCGTGTCCCCGTCCCTCAGCCCGGCCCAGCTCCCACCTGTTCCGCCGGGCGCGCACTTTGGCGACAGCCCCCCCCCCCCCCCCCGCAACCCCTTCGAGCCCGGGACTCACCCACTCGAGCACCCTGAGGAAGGCCAGCGGCTCCTTCACCACGCGGAAAGTGCCCGCGGAGGCGAGCTGCGGGCAGAGAGAGGGGTCAGCACCGCGCCCGCTCCGCGCGCCCCGCGGCGCAGCACAGCCCGCCCCCCGCCCGCGGGGCTCCGCGTACCTGGTCCACCGCCTCCATGGCGCCGCAGCCCCGCGGAGCGGAGCCGAGCGGCGCGGAGCCGAGCGGAGCCTCCCGCCCGCCAGCCAGCCAGCCGGGATGCGCGGCGCTGCCCCCGCGCAGGCCGGGCGGAGCAGCCGGGCGGGGCCCGCACCGCCCCGCGGAGCCGCCCCGGCCCCCACCCGCTGCCCCCGCCGGGCCGCCCCGGCCGCCGCCGCTCCGGCGCTTTTTACTGCGGCGTCGTCCTTCTTGAAATTAGTGGTGGTGTTGTTGTTATTGTTGTTGTTGTTGTTTTCTTTTTTTTAAAATTTTATTTCTGGCAGGAAGGAGAAGGAGGACATCGGGAATAATAAAATTAAAAAAAAAAAGAAAGAAAACAAACTGCCTCCTCACCGCACGCACAGAAACTATTAATATTTATTAAGATTTTGAGGGATGGTACCCGCTGTCCTGTGCTCTTCCGTCCCCTCACCCCCTCCCGGGACGAACTCGCTCGTCTCCCCCGCGGCCGCAGGGCTGCAGCTCTGTGCTCTCAGCCCTCGCTCCTTCTTGCTTTTTCGAGCATTTCCTTGACAGCAGAACAGCGTTTTCTGCCTTGCTGTTGTCCTGGCCTCGTTTCCCAGCAGATCCTTTACAATTCTAATTCACCCCGGGTGGCACAGCCCGGCAGGAGCGGAGGTTCCCGGTGTCCATCCACGCTCACCGAGAGCGTTTCCAGCTCCTTGTGACATTTAAACGGCGCTGTGAGGATTTTGCGATGGAGCAAATTCCTGCCCCAGTAAAGGCTCAGGACACAAATCCATCAACCCCTTTAAGAGCACAACAGCCTCTAGATTGAGACCCCGAGTCTGAAAACATTTGCATATTCAACTTCACTGCCACCGTGATAACCAGTTGTGCCACCAGAAGGACACCAGTGCTCAAATAGGATTTCGGCCATAAGTAGGTCAGAGATGTGCCTAAAAAATACCTGAAGCTTTTACTCCCTGTAAGGAATCAGCCATCTGCAAAAGTTAAATAAGTCAATTAGTTTTGCTCAAACTACATCTCTATTATAAAGAAACCCTGACAATAATCTAAATGCACTCTTGGCGTAAACAAGATGGGGGGGGAGGGGGGCTGGGGTGGGAGTCGGAAAAAGATGAATTTATGAAGCTTTCACTGGAACTTGAGGCTGATGATTTTGTGTCAAAATCACAGATATGGAACAAACTCAGCTGAAGTCTGGCAGTAGTGGGACTGGGTCCAGATTTTAAAAAATTAAATAATTTTTTTAAACTATATCAGAAACAGCTTTCAGGTCAGAATTACTTTTTTTTTTTAATTAAAAATTATTGTATTTTCTGTGCTCCTTTCTTTCTACCCTAGGAGAAAAAAAGGAAAGGAAAATGGATAATTTTCCTTACAAAATATTATCAAACATGCTTTTATTTATTTATATAACATCCTCTAGGAAATATGAAACACTTCTTAGCAATTCTAGGAACTGCCTGCTGGTGGCCCAGTGCTGTGGGAGGCAGTCTCTTCACAGAGGCAGAAGGACAGAGCATCCATAAATCTCCAAGATGCACAAGCAGGCAGGGATGCACAATCATCCATCTGACTTTCAGCCAGAATTTCTCCCACTGGTACAGAGATGCAGAGCCAGGTCACTGCAAGCCACCTGCCTTCAGTTCTTATGCTTGAAGAAGAAATTATCACAGAATATCCCATGTTGGAAGCGACCCACCAGGATCATTGAGTGTGAATTAGTCTGGTCCCCAAGAGTAGCAGGGTAACCATTCTCCCTCCTGCAGCGATTTCCAGCTCTGGTGTCTGGTGTTCCCACCAACCAAGCCCTTGGCTGTGGGAAGTTTCATCACTTGCTGTTTACTGTGACTCTCATGTGCTGTTTCCTTTAATAGGTTTCTTTCATGGAGAGACTTACAGCTGTGGATGTATTGAAGCAGTTCAAAAACCTCCTGAGAGATTAAAAAAATGCTGAAACATTTAGTAAAGGCATAACTTAGCAGTAGACTGGGGAAGATGTGAAGAATATTTTTTCTCTAATTTTATCTGTAGTGTATTCTGGAAAAAAAATCTGCCCCACAGACTTCCACAGTGACATGGAAGCCTAATTCACTAACCCTTTATTAATTACCTCCAATTATAAGCCTGAGATTGTAGTAGCACTTGAACTTCAGTATTCAAAAATTGTCAAAGAAAGGAAAACAGAAGTAAATGCTCCTAAAACCTTTACTACTGGCAGGTTGCAAACCGGGATGATTCCTCCACTGTTCTCTAGGTCAGCACACTTGGGTTTTCAGCAGATACAGGAGCTCTCTGATGCTGTTTTAGGTTTTTTTTTTTTTTCTTCTTATTCCCTTTCCACCATCCCAGCTGTGTTTCATCTTGGTGCTCCTCAATGCTTTGCCATCCCCACCTCAGCTCCCACCACTGGCTGGAAATCCTTGCAGAAGCATGGCAGGAACCTGGGTTTATAGCCAGTGTTCAGTGCCTCTTCTTGCCATTATTAACTCTTCCAGATTGCTATTAGCATTTGGTCTTGGACATGGCAGAGTGTTTCACAGCTGCTCTCTCTAAATACTATCCCACTCAGCTCAGAAGTAAGAGCATCTCCATCCCAGTTCTTGAGTACAAACCCTGCTCTGAAAACGACATTAAAGCTCCACACTTTTTTGGTCCTGTGTAATAATACACACTCTGAAATGCATGTTCAGGTTAGCAGCCATGACCAGTCTGCAATTACTGGTGATACAGCAAGAAGCTGTACCCCAGGACACTACATTTTATTCACTCTTCTCACACCTGGATGACTGGCCTTGACATGCATGAATCAATAAAAGCCAGAGAGGTGCAGTTACGAATCTCCATGCTGAATGAAAAATAGGCTGGAAAGGCTCAGAGTACTTCATAGGCATAGAATCTCACACACAGGAGGCTCCTGCCCTTTCCTTTTCTTGGAAAGGGCCCAGCAGTGCTCTAAGGGGAAGCAGCCATGCCAGTCCTGCATCATTGCTGGGGGCCAAAGTTTTCCGCAGGACACTGGTGGAGCTTTAGTGCTCATAAAAAAATAAATGTAATTGGCCCAAGTCCTAATAGGGCAAGTTTAAAAGCTAAAGTCAAAATTTCAGGATTAGCATTTTGTCCTGCTAACAGGCAGTGATTTCTTTCCTGTTTCTAGGAAGCACATAGCTTGATTTTTCATTTGGGTAGAAGGTGGGAAGCTTCCCTGATTAATGGCAAGTGTGAGAATCGTATCTGTTAGATGTTATGTGTCAATAGGAAAAGCATCAATATGTACCTACCCCTCACTTCTGCCTTGGAAAGGTTTTTCTCAAAGGGCTTTGCCAAGACATGTGTGTTAGACTTCTCCCAGGCTGCCTGAACCTGTGTTCTCATAAATAATTTCCTACAGTGTGGTCTAAGCACCAGACCAAGTGAATTCAGGCGTTTGCTGGACCCATGGACTGCAGACCACATGGGGCTGGAAAGCAGTAGATCCATGGAAGCATGACTGTGCCAGCACCACTCCTCAGCACGTGGCTCTGGATCAGATTTTCCCTGTGGGAATGGAGAAACAGCCATGCAGGATGGGGACTAACTTAAGGGATGGTAGTGCTCCTGCCCCTGCCCAGGACTGCAGCAGTGAGAGCCATGCCAGCCTTGAGGGGCTGGAAAGAACACTGAGGCTTTGTTTTTCCTTGGGATGTCTTTGATTTAAATCTTACTTCCACCTGCTGATGTGGAAAGGGTAAGGGTAATCTCTTGTTCTCCTAGGCTGGGCATTAAATGTAAACCAGGTGTATCTGCACACAGGTGTGTGCACAAAGGGTAAATAATAGAAAAAGTCTCTTTCCTTGCATGGGGCAGAGCACAAAGCCTACACAACCCATGGGTCATCCAAGCTGCAGCAGCAAGGGCCAGATGGTGGGGTCACCCAGTTTGAAGTGAATTTAAGGCAACTGGTGATAGCACCAGTGCAATTTTTTTTGTGAGCAGTTGGGTGTGGAAATGAGGTCTCACACACGCGCTAGGAGGACCATATGGCACTTAGCACACCAGATTTCCCAGCTCCAGCCAGGCCTCAGTCTCACACTCTACCTGTCACTCTTCTCGAGATCCACACTGTCGAGGGTCACTTCATCCTCTCGGGGTCTCCATCAAATTTGTTTGCAATACATTATCTCCTAGAAAGGAGAGCTTGGTGCCATCTCTTGGATCTTTCCGTTGTTTTCAAATCTCACAGTTATTTGATTAGGTTTCAATAGCTTTCCCTGGGGCTGTATTCTGCAGCAGGGAGCTTTTCACCTTTTCCTGGCACAGAGTTCACTCACCCATCCCAAAGCCAATTGCCAGTCATTTCATGGCTTGGCTTCACTTTTTTTGGTATGTTCACTCTAAAATTTAATAACAGAAGAGCAACAAAATATGAGGCTTTGGGATTGCCAAGAATTGCCTTTCATGTGGCCAGGAATCACATATGGTGATCCATGGGAGAGACCAGACTCTTAGGTCCCAGCCAGGTCCTGTACCACAGTTTATAACACCCATGAGCTCCCTCCCCCATTGCATTTTTGAATCCTAGGTGTACATCCCTGGCTATAAATAATCCTTATTAAACCTAATTTCCCAGGGAATCTCATTTCTCAGTTTTCCCTGTGTGCAGATGATTGGGCCAAGCATGGACATCAATCCCCCCATACTGTATACTAAGGTAAATAACTTGAAATGCCACAGGACTACAGAATATTCCATCCTCACAAGCTGAATAAATTCTGCATACAGAAACCTACATGTGCTTGTTTTAGAGCAAAATAGCTTGGAAAAAAAATGCACATCTCAATGTGTTGCCAGACAACAAAAAGTCTTCAGGATTCAAATCAGCAGAGCATTGAGGCTATTGCTCATTATTAAGCTAAAGGTACAAAAGTATTTTTGAAAGGAGCTTTGTTGAATCAGCATTTGTTTTTCTAGCAATGTGCACAATTTCTTTAAACAGGGTTATTTTCAGAGGATGGCATGAAAATAATTATGGAGTACTTTCTAAAGGTTCAGTGATTAAGGCAAGAGCAGCCAGCTGTTTGGCTGCACAGCTGATGTTGACCAAAAGTATCATGTCTACAAGTCAAACTATCTTAGATTTCTAGAACTAACACAAGGCTTGCAACTATTTCTCTTCTGATCTCTAAGAATAGATGCAGAAAAAATATTTTGTTTTTCTTTTTGGATTTCAGTTATATGCCTGTGAAATAAAATTAAAAATTATATTATTGAAAGTCAAGTTTTTCCTTAGTCCAAAAGGTTTGCCTGACTTGGCTGCAACCTTTGTTCCATGTACAAAAAGCAATCTCGAATTGATTTTAAAAACTAATCAGTCATTTTTCTATTCCTTCCTAATCTTTCACTGCCATCCTGTCTTGTCATTTTTGATCCTAGCTTCCAGAGCACATTGTCTGGCTTTAATCAAAAGCATTCTGTAATTAGGTTCCAGCTAATTTAGCTTAGACTATTTAAAAGCAAAAAAAAAAAAAAATAACCTTGCTTCCTGGTAAAACCCAGCTAAGTTTCAAAGGAGCAGAACAGGGGTAACTTCATTTCATAAATGTACCACTGGCAACTGGCAAATTCATCCCTTAAAATCACTGGATATATTTTGTCGTGGGCATTTTGAGGATGATTTTATACACAGGAACATGAAGAGCACAATTGAGCATGAGAAGCACTGCTGCAATCATATTCGGCCTCTCCCCAAAAACCTGGGTCTGGAGCTCTGTAAGGGACACTGTCAGGGCTGGGATCCTCTAAATCTGACCTACTTTTCCATTTCATTCTTTACCAAAGCAAATGTTTAAATGCTAGATTTTTGGTTTTTTTTTTTCCCTTAAAGAAGAGGGAAAAATGTCAGTGCACTGGCTTCAAGGAAGGGCTGCAGACACCAGAGGTGCCTTGGATTAACCACAGAGGAAGGGGCTTGTACCACATCCTGCATGGAGATGATGCCCTCAGTTGTCCCAGCCCCATGAGGGAGATGTCCCCATGCTGTGCCCTGGCCCAGTGCCCATTTAGGGCACAAGAGCAACAACAAAACCCTAACACACCTTGCAGCTGGTTTGCATGAGGAAAACTCTTTTCAGGATAAGGAATTAGAGGGTCAGGACTAGCCAGGTGGTGGGGAGGACTCACCTTGCCAGTTCCAGGATTGAAGGAGAAATACCACAAACCCAAACTTTGCTCCTCAGTACTGGTATAAAGCACATTCAGCACTTACATCCTTAAGGAGGGATGAGGTAGGTGTACTGCATCTCTGTGTCCCAGGAGGCATCTCACCTGTCCTTTCCTTGCTAGGGGAGCATTTATGTACCTCCTTCAGTCTGGATTAAAGCTTTGACAGAGTGGTAGGTGCAAATCTCCAGTAACACAACGTGGAAAATACAAACTCACCAAAATCCCCACATTCACACCAGCACAGCCCTGCAACTTGGAAGGTGTTTTTCACAGCTGGCTGTGTAAGACAGCAAATAAAAATGTAAAGGACAGGGAACACCCCAAACACCATCACTGTCCAGGGGATACCCATCCAACTCCCCACGCACCCATAGCCTAGAGTCAGGAGCTGGTGCTCCATCACTTCAGAGAACAACAGCTTTCTCCTTAAAACTGCTACTTGCTGGTCTGAGCTCTCACACAAACCATGAGAGGGAAATTCAGCCTCTTCTCCAGCCAGGGCAAATTCAAGTTCACGTCATCTGTCGCAGAGGGTGCCCCAAGCACAGGGCTGCAGATGAGGCCAGGCTGGGAGGCAAAGCATCATCTGGTGTGCAGCCCAGGCAAGGTCACAGCAGCAAGGGGGATGCTCCAAATCAGATCAAAACACTCAGCAGGTTCCACTGCTGAAAGCCTGGGCATGCAAGGCATTAATGACAGCGACCCGCTTGGATGTTCTTGTCAAAGGCACCTAATTAGTACTTGATGGGTGGATAGAGGAGCTTCAAGCACAGCACCAGTTCCTGTCATCTGCAACAGGATTTCAAAAAACTTTTAGGAAATGAGCGGTTCTCTACATCCTGCTTTTGGGGATCAGAAACATAAAATGAACTACACAAGTATAAATTACAGGAAAGCAAGAATCTCCAGCCCTAAAAAAACTGCTTATAACATCCCTGAACATCAGCCCCTACTCTTGCCCTCCTTGCAGGCAATTCACACATTATCTTTGCTTTCCTCACACTGACTACAGTTTTCCCAAGTGCTTTCTCAGGCTCTGGGGTTGAGCAAAAAGCAGTGCTGTAAACTTCCAGGTTTTAATAAGGTGGTCTCTGCATCTAATTGGAAATATTGCTAGCCACTTGTCAGCATGTGCTGAAGTCACTATTGGTAACATCTCAAAAAACAGGAGATTACTAATGTCATAAAATAAATTTTTATAATGATAGATTATCTGGGGACCTTCCTTTCCATAAAAATGAATATAACAACCCTTTCTCATGCTAAATATTATCTTCAGATTTGCAGTCTGGCTGAAGCTGTTGTACAAGTCATGCTGGTTGCTGATGTACTATTTATAACAATGTTGGGAACACTGAAATCCATTCTCTGCTCCCAGGATGGTGTGTTTTTAAAATTGTGTTTCACCAAAGTGGAACTAATAAAAAAATAAATTAAAAAATCAAGATTTTTTTAGGCTTGGTGGAAAGATGAAAGTACAAAAAAAATGCACCCTTTTTCCCGGTCATTCCAACAGCCTTTTGAGTTAATTTTGCCTTGCAAGGCACTCACAGGGAGGGGTGCAGCTCACCCAGCACAGAACCAGCTCTTCTGAGCCCAAACTGTGCTGCACTGAAGTCTAATTCCCCACCAAGGACTTCACAACAGCTTCACAGGTGCCCACTAAAGTGGAGCAGAGACTGGATCCTCACCATTAGTCAGACCCTGGTCAGGCTCTCCTCTGCCCCAGGGACAGTGTGAAAGGGAAACAATCCTGCTCTCAGTTTGAGGGAGTTTAGTTAATACTCCTAAAATTATTCTTTAAGGGCTGTGAAACACAGAGAGCCAGACATGGTATTATTCCTACTTACCAAGCAACATCCAGTTTTCATGAGGATAAATTAGCTTTACAGTCTGGTTAGAAATACCCTTTGTCCACCCACCCACCAGTCCCTGATGCTACAGAGAAGGTGGCTGTTGGTTTTGTTTTGAAGAACTCAGACCCCACTACTTTGTTGGAAAGAGAAACATCAGGAGACTCTGCAGGACAGAGTAGGCAGGGACTACTAACACAAAACCCACAGTGAGAGGGTGTTACCAAACAGAAGAAGCAGCATGAAATATGACGTGAAAAATACGGATGGAAAACTAACAAAAAGGAATTTAAAACTCAGAGATACAAGCAAAACAGTAATTAAAAAGAAAGCAGACACAGCCCATCACAAAAATCCCAAATAGCTGCAGTTGAGCAGAGGTAGAGAGGGCTGTGCTGGAGAGAGGGACTGAGTTTGCTCCTCCCAAAGTCATGTTAAGTCGATCAGCAAGGGTTGGGGAAAGCTCTGGGTAGTCCCCCAGCAGGACTACTGCCTGTTTTTTGGAGGGGAGATGAGTGGTAAGTAGATCTTTGTGTAAGGCAGCAGTGGGTTATGCACAGAGCTGTTCCTATGTCTGGGTAGCACTGCTCGAGTGTTTCCTAGTTTGCTCGCCTTTATAGCTAAGTGCCTCCTAAGAGACATAATTTTTTCTTTTCTCGATGAAGGTAATTTTCCTTAGAAATGGCAACAATCTTAAGTTTTGGGACCTTAAAAAAGTAGTAGCAGAAGGGAATTGTGCAGCATCTTCTTTCTGTTCTCATGCTTGTACGTTATCACCTCTTGTCTCTCTTCCTCACACTCTGGCGATTGACTACATTTCCTGCTTCAGTTTTCATAAATATTTGAAGTCCTTCAAGGACATCTCTTCAGGTGCAGAAGGAGCTGGGGGCTATGGCAGCTCTCACAGAGTCATTCTGGGGGATGGAAAACAAAGGCTTGAGTCTGTGAAATAACTTATCTGGGAGAAATGGTAAGCTCAGGCTGTCTGAGAGCATTTGCTAGGCCTATAGAAGAATGGGAGGCTGGAGAAGGAAATAAAAAAAGTTCGCTTACCCCCAGGCTGCTGTCAACAAAAGGCAGTGTAGTGATATTGCACTGCTTTTCTCCAAATCTCCCCTGGCAGGAGCAACTTCTGGAGCAGTCTGATCTTTATGAAGGCCATAGAGTTTATTTCAATGACCTCTGTATAGCAGAACTTCCTGGAGAGGCTGGAGATCCATGTGTGCCCAGAGAATCACAGAATGGTTTGGGTTGGAAGTGACCTTAAAGACCATCCAGTTCTGACGCCCCTGTCACGGGCAGGAACACCTTCCACTGGACCACGCTGCTCAAAGTGGCCTTGGACACTTCCAGGGACGGGGTAGTGTATATAAATAAATAAATACACACACACACACACACACAGATGTATATTTGTACCCCATACTTTAGTGGTGACAGTCCTAGTACTTAAAAGGAGCAGTGACTTCACTGGCAGTGTTTCCCCATAGCACTTTAAGCCATAAAAGGGCCATGTGTAACCAAATGACCAAATCCAGCTGTTCTGGCCTTAAGCAGGGAGCTCAGCAAATGTGACCAGAAGGGCAGGGCTGGCTGTTTGTGTGTTGGATAACAGCTTTGAGTCAATGGTGTGATACGGCCATGGAAAGGCAGAGTCTCAAGCTCAGTCTCTCTGGCCAGGAACAGCAATTTCCACGTGTCTGCTGCTGGTCCCTGTTCCGAGGGGCTATGTAAGCATCCCTACACATCCCTGGATAGGTGCCGTGATGTGGGAGCTGTCAGTATAGAAAAAAGTGGGCAAATCCAGGCTTCAAGGGGTAAATGCTGGTGCTTTCAGACAGGGGGCTTGCCATGTGGCTCTTCTCTGCTCTTTTTCTCCTGACTCTCCAGCAGCTGTCACTGATGTGAGAGAGAGCCTTGTGAAATGGTGGTTGTGCAGTGAGAGTTTAGTGCTGGGGTTTTGGTTCAAACCTGAAACCAAGTCTGGCTGAATGGGTTCCTGATAAGGAGGGGCTCTTGGGAGAGTGTTAAGATCCTCTGCTGAAATGTAGGCTGCTCTATGGTTTCTCTCTGAGGCTGGATGTGATAGTGCTGGTACTGTTTAGACTGAAAGCTCAGTTGTGTTTTGACAACATCTTTTCCTGGTGTGATGGAGAGGAACATACCCAAAATCTGTCTTCTTGTGCCCAGACTTGTTCCTCAGCAGTATTTAATATTCTAGGTTTGGATGCTCTATAAATAAAGCAAAAGCCTCATGAGTCTCTGTGGGACAGTCTCTTTCCTCTCCTCCTGATTTTAACACAGGAACCCTGGGAATTCACAACCCAAACATGTGCATGAGAAAACTGGAGTGTGGCATCCAGCATGTTCTACTCCCCAATCCTGCTGCTGTCCTGAGGGAGACCAGATTAGGGAGAGGCACTGAATGATGTCTCCAGGCTCTTTTTGTCTCATATGATGGAGGGATGAGACGTCACACGGAATGAAGGAAAATAAGAATAAATTCTGAGGAATTTGTTAAAACAAGGGATTTTTAATCTTGAAATATTAGTGAAGTCTTAACCAGAGAGGATGAACACATGTATGTGTAAAAGTACCTGATCCAGTCCTATTGTGCTAGAGGAAAGGACTTTAAAAATAGATCATGGGCAGGTAACAGATTGAAGGAGCAAAGGGCAGGACTTCCCCAGCTGAAGGGCTGATCTCCCTCACAATTTTTGCTCACTGTTGGAGGGTTTGAGCCCTCAGGACCAGGACCAGCTATATTTCAGAAGAAAAAAATCACAGTACTTACCATGAAAATGTTGATACGAAATGCCTTATTGTGACTTATTGATTTAAAACCTGGGCCATATCTACAGTGTCATGCTAAACACACTATCAACTCAAATAATTGGATTAATTTGAAAATATAAGATCAGGTGATTTAAATCAAAAAGTATTTAATAATACATTTTCTTTTCCTTTGGTGGGAAAGCAGGAAGAAAGCTCTTTTGATCTTACTGTAAAATCTCTATTGCCACAAACAATCATATCACCAAATGAAGAATGCAATTAAGCCACTGGATAAACAAAAAACAGAACAACATTCTTTTGTTTTAAAGGGTATTTTCTTTTTTTTTACAACCCATACCAGTAATGAAAATTATGTGCACAAAACAGGAGGGAAATCGATTCTTAGGACAATTTTCACAGGTCCCAAGCAGGACATTTAATGCAAAATCTGCTTCATGTCAATAGAGAGTTGCAGGGTCTGAGGTGGTTTAGTTGTCATTCATCCAATTCTTTTACACAAATTCATTTTGTTATGAGGAAATCCACGTTTGTCTTGTAAAAGCAAAACATTTAGGTCTTGGGGGGAAAGCATAAATTGACAACTACTGATAAGGAATAAACATTACAGTAATACATGTTAAAATTATTAATTTTGTATTTTAATGCGGTACTTCTCTGGAATTTGAGCTATTTTTTTCTATCTTTTGCAATTCAGCTGAAATATAATTCTAATTCACAAAACAATAGTTCATTCTCAACCCTCATCTATACAAAAGCCTTTTTACACCTTTTCAGTAAAGCAAAAAGGGCCTAAAATGAAGATTACTTTGCTGGCACAACATGAAGAATGCAGTATGAGTGAGAATCAGACCCCTTACCTGAAATATATCAAAAAGGAAACCTGCCTATTTTCCATGGTGACAGGATAATTTTTGCCTGTTATAACCTAATTATATGGATTAATAACAGGTTAATCTAAGTTTGCAAGAAAGAAGTTCAAAGTGAAAATCAGGGAAGCCTAAATATTTTTTAATAATATTTTTTGTTTGTTTTGTTGGGCAATTTATCACAGAGGATATTATTTATTCAAATAATGCCATCATAATGCCTTGACATGCCTGGCTACACATTCCAGTTACCATCTCCATTCCTTGTGCCAGAGCCAGAGGGCACAAAGAGGCTTTCATCCACCTCTGGTTTTGAAATTCTTAGTAGGTTTGGGATAGCACAGACCAAATTAAAAAAATCCCAAAACCAAAAAACAACAAAAACAGTGTCCAGATACTGATAAAAGGATTGGGGTGAGAAAGCTGTCACCCAAAGGCATTAAATCAGTGAGGTGAGCTCGGAAGAGAAGGATCGTGGAAGCTCAGTGTTGAACAGGAGCCCCGGCACCTGGCGGGTGACCTGCCCCTTTTCCCGCAGGCCATTCCCGGTGTGGTTTGTGCGGGGTTGTGATGCGTGTCAAGCCCAGTTTCTGCCTGGGGATGAGGAATTCCTTTGCTGGCTGCATCCATTCCAGCTCAACGAGAGGCCCTGAAGCCATCCAGCGCTGCACTGCTGCGGCACTGATGCATCCCCCCTGGCCCAGGGGATTCTGCAGCACCCACGCGGGGCTGCTCCGTCCTTTGGGGCCAGCAGCCTGCCGCCGGTCTCGTTCTGATCCCACACGGAGCTAAATCTGGAACAAGTCCTCCGAGATCAGCGGTGCTTCTCTCGCATAAAGCCACTGTACGAAAGGCAGATTATCCCAGACCAGATGTCACTTTCTGCAGCCGCTGCGGCGCCAGCACGCAGTGGGTTGGACTGTCTGCACCTTACAAGCTGTTCTTGGGCTCTTGCCTTCACCTCAGCTTCAGCAGGAGGATCCAGGAGAGCCAGCTAGCATGTATTGTTTGTCTGCCTTATTTTTTCAGGAGCTCAGTTTCGTTGTTCCTAAACACAGGTTCTGGCACTTTAAAAAATGTTTTGCTAAAATAAAGCTTAGAATATCCACAGTCAAATTTAGGATATGCAGGGATCAATAGTTTATACAGTCTTAGGGGTGAAATCTTTAATTTCATAAAAAAACCCTGGAACTGTTCCTCAAGCAACCACATATCTAAAATATCCCAAAGTATTTCAAGGCTCATGATTAAATAATGATATCTGTCAGCACCAGAGCATGCAGAGCAGCCCCTTTTAATCTCTCCGACAAATGTGATCATTGGTTTTCATCTCCCTTTTCATTCCTTGCTCTAGTGCTGGCCACACATAAACTATTTTCTCCTACCGAACAGAGTTTTCAACAGCACCAAGCCATCCTGAAGTCCCAGATTCTTCCCTGGCATGTCTCTGCCTCTCCCAGAGGATGTGAGTAAAAAAGTTTCATACTGTCCAAAGCTGCTATCTGTGCAATTCATCTTTTCTTCCAGAATGAAGAAAAACTTTCCTGGTTCTGATGAGCTTATGATTTCCAAAGCTCATTGCATTTAACTCTGAGTGAAGCAGAGACAGGGTTTATTACTTGTATTGGAGAGTAACTTACCCTTTTGGTCATGTGACGGAATCTCTGGGAATGGAGAAAAAAATGCTTTGTTTGAAAGCTTTGCTAAGAAAACCAGGTCCATATTGGATGTTTAGCAGATTTGACATTTGATTTTCTTCACAGGTAATTGTGTTGTTGCTGAGGGAGAAGAAATGGTTCTGTAAGGACTTCTGTACAGACCAGAATACATTTGCTTGTGCAGGAAAGCTTGAATTTGTACAGATAAAGGCTTCTTCCCAAACATCTGTGCAGTCAGACCCTGTCATGTACATCATTGTGAAGAAAGTGAAAGAGAGAAGGTGATCCAAACGTGACTAGATTTGGAGATTGCAAATCATCTGTGCACTGTTGGTCCCACTCTAACCTGCAGCAGAGCATCAGGACCTCTTTTTTTTGGAGGCTCAGAAGAGCAAAGCACCTGTATATTCCAATGAACTCCTTTTGCTTTGGATTCAGGCATAGAAAGACATCAAAATAACACCAAGGATAGCAAGTGGCTAAAATAGACATAATTTTTCATTGTGGAGATTCCTTAATGACACTATGCATATGCTTTCTCAAATACATGTTATAGCTATGACATGAAAAGCTCTCTTTGGAGCTATTTTGTGCAGGTGGACTAATTTGGGAAGAGAGAAATGGAGAAGACATCTGTGCTCCATTACAGAGCTCAGGTTTAATTTTGAACAGAGAGAAATGGAGCAGAGGAGTGTGAGAAATGGGCTTCACTCTTTAAAATTTTTGGAAGTTTAATAAGGGACAAAAGAGACAGTAACAGCACTGGGTGCATAGCCATAGCCAGAGGTACAGTAGTTAACCATAACTCTTCTTATATACTTTTTTCATTGCATTGGTCAAATACATATTTATAAACATTATACATATTCAAACATTTTGTTGAACTCGTTTGCACGTTCCAGGAATTCTTTAGCTTGGTTTGACTCCTGATCCACCTTTTCAGAGTATGGGCAGTAATGTGGATTACCTTTTTGAGAGGCATGTGTCACTTCTTTACAACAGCCCCCCGTTCCATGGTTTCAGCAGGTGACAGTTATTGATAGTCAAAGGGTCAATGGCAAAAGCCCTTATCACATCCATGTCTTAAATGTTATCTGACCATGCAGACAGTTTTAGCTATTTCCACAAGTACTTTAAATCAACATTAGCTATTTCACAAATATATCTAAGTTATTCTCATTATTGTCAGTTACAAAAATAAAAGCACTAGTTATTATTTCACAACTACAGCTACTTCTGTAAGGATTAACATTATAATGCATAACACATAGCACCCATTTTAATATTTTGCAAAAGCCAAAGCTATAATACGTTTATCACACTGTTTACAAACTAAAATATTATCTATAAATCATGTTCTGAGAATACAAGCTACACAGGGGCCAGGGCACTGGCCACAAAAAGCTGACAAATTATACTATATCAAGAGCAGTTAAAAGTGATTACAAACTGTACTGTATCAAAATCATTGTGATTAATAATAATTTGCAAAAGCCCATATATAACAGTGAAAGCCGACAATTACATAGTCATTTATAACAGGAGTGTGCTCTTCTCTATAGCTGGAGTTTACGTCTGGGGAGAGAGAGACACAGGTTTTTCTCTGAAAGTTCATACCTGTTTTGTCACATGAGAGGGGCAACTTTTGCCCATGTTTCTCCAAGCCTTGCTGGACCCTGATCGTGCATTACCTCATAGGCAAAGGAGCAGGAATCTGACACTCCTCTGGCATGTGTTGTATTTCACAGCAGGAGTTTAATGCCTTGCCATAATGTTTTTCTATAACACAGCATGCAAGTCAAAATTCCCAGTACTTTCAATTACTGGACACCTGAGTGAGGAAACTGCTACTGACAGGATTAGCAGTGGTGCAGGGCAAGTGGCACACAGTGACCAGTGAGGACCTTGGAGCAGTTCCAGGAGCTGGTTTCTGCACAGGAGCAGGGCTGTGCAGTGAGTGAGGGGTGCCCAGAGGCCTACCCATCATACCAGAGTGAGCTGAGCAGCTGTGGCTGCTGCTTGCAGCAGAGATGGAGTATTGGATGTTGTATAGAAGCCCTGTGAATTTCCTGGGGGCAGGGTTGGGTCTCTGATTCCCTGCATACTTCAAGCCAGATATTTCATCTTCAAGCTGCCACTGAAGGAGACAACCTATGTTGTCTCTTGTGCTTACAGATGAAGCAGCATGAGATCTCATCTGATGTGATAATGTGCTGCTGGTTCTGGGAGCTGCAGCAGATTTCCATCCGTGACACTGCACCATGTAAATGTCAGGCTGCACCAGTCATGGCATTCCTTTGGAATGATTGTGCATGCCATGATATGGAACTATGAACAACAACCCAATCATCCCTTATTCAAGATAAATGGTGTGATTATAATGACCACAGATAACAGGTATCAAAAGGCAGAGCACCACACAGCTCACACAGTCCAGGCTCTCTGGCTTCATTTGGATGGGAGTGTGGTTTGTGCTTCCTCATTACAGGGCATGCTTTCAAGCACCGACAACAAAGAATCCTTTAGATAGGCTGATGTTTTAGTACTCTGGATTTAAGAATGAGGACTGATAGTACATGTGAATATACCCTGGAGCATCACAAGGAAAAGCAGCTCACCTGAGGTAGGAGGGACAGAAATATCTGACTGCCACCTCTGAAGCTGTGGAGCCCCAGCTGTGGTTTGGGTATTTGGATTTGCCTTTCAGGCAAAAGTTAGGTGATAACTGGTGCAATGAGTTCCCAAGAGGGTGCAGTGAGGGCTCTGAGATGTGGAGGGGGGGGGTAGAAAGGAGGAAAATTGCAACCCACTTGCTTCATATTTCTCAGGGTGTAAACGCCAGAGGAGGTAAAAAGCTTCTGCAGCCTTCAGTTCCTTATCTGCAATCAAAACACAATCCAAAGACAATTTTATTACAGTAAAAAAGAATCAAAACCAGTATCAGAGTGTTATAAGAAATAAAGGAAAAAAAAAAAAAAGATGGATACCCAGAGTCAATAACTGGCATCCAATAGATAATCTCACATGCTACAGAATTTACAGTGGTTACCACCAAATAAAAACACGCAAGTACGCGCGTAAAAAATGCTTTTTGAAAATCAGTTGCACTGGGAGGGTTCACAGATCTAGCAGCTGAGGGGCAGCAGAGCTGCTATGCATCAGCATTTTTCCTAAAATTCCCTAGTGCCAAGGCACTGCTGGCTACCCTTAGGTAGTTGGATGCCTTAGGGGTTTCACTGTAGTTACTGGTCTACAATCTGTGTTCAGGAAAGCTGATTCCAAGAAGTCTATAAAGTTTTCTGGTTCCTTAGTCCTGTGTTAGGCAGTAGCAGGTGGCTTGGGCTGTGCATTACATTTACAGGCATTCCCAGGCTGCTGTTCAAAGGTCCTTTTGCACCTCGTTCTTCCATTTGCCTCTTACAAAAATGAAAAATTTTCATGGCTGACAATCTGAGGTGGTTCAGATCCTGGTTCACCAGAGAATAGCCTGAGCTCATAACCTCACAGTAGGAAAACTTATGCCCCTGTGTTTAGCAACTGGGGCACTTCTTGTTATTGCTCTGTGGGTAG
Source organism: Anomalospiza imberbis (assembly GCF_031753505.1). Taxonomy (NCBI): domain Eukaryota; kingdom Metazoa; phylum Chordata; class Aves; order Passeriformes; family Viduidae; genus Anomalospiza; species Anomalospiza imberbis. Next base: position 16,003,744 of record NC_089691.1, on the reverse strand, counting down.
AAATAACCTCTCAGATGCAAAGTCTGAATTCCCTCACTACAAAATTCAGCAATCAAGAGTTTGACTAGCTCTTAGTGCTTCCAAAATGGATGGCATAATTAAATGATTTAAAGCCTGCTGTAATCAGGAGTGCACAGTCAATGAATATTCAAGCTGTTCTCATTGTTAGGGATGATAAAGAAACATCTTCTCTTTAGGTGGGTTATTATTTATTGTCTAAAGAGTCATCCAGAAGATGGTGCCACAGTTCTGCCTGTGAAATGAATGCCAGCCCAGAAGAGAGTCCTTGCACAGAAAATAATATTTCATAGAAATTTAAGAGCAAACTTATTTTCAGGAGCAGTTCAGAGCTCCAAACCTGACATTAAGTGTGTGTTAAGTCTCTTATTGAAAACTAGGGCAATGTATCTTCATCTCTTTTTCTCTGTGTCACTCCAGGCAAGGTCAGCCAGCACAGCAAGGAAGAGAAAACTGCTCCCATCTCCCCATTCCCTTCTGAAAAAGGGAGAGGTCTTTGGGTATTTGTTAAACTGCTTGTTCTGGGTAGCAGCAAGACATCAAAAATGATAAATAAGATGAGGACAAAATAAGCCTTGTTCTGAATGCTTCACGAGGCTTCAGTGGCAGTAGGAAGTGCAGCATTAAATAGAGGCTGTAGTTGTTTCTGTTGGTTAAGGAAGGACAGTATTTCTGAGGCTTTGTGTCACTGAAGAAAATGATGAGGTCAAGCCTGTAGATCCTTGTAATGAGATTAAATAATCTGATTTCCATTTCACAAAGCTTTGCGCTAACATAGAAGGGAAAAATGAAAACTGAGATTGGTACGAAGCAAAATCTCTGCTCCTACCAAAAGCAGGCATTTAATTTTTTCTTCCATTACAATTTTCTGTTGTCTGAGGTCTCTTCTCTGTAGCTCAACCAATTTGTCATCCGATTAGTCTGATGAAGCATAGAGAAGTCATTTGAACTGTAAATTTTCTGCAGGCAAAATAAAATGCAAACAAGAAGAGCTTCCTGTGCCTGCCAAAGTGATGATACTCAGAATACAAATAAGAAAAAGCCATGCTGACAGCATAAGCTATTTTTATATTCTGTCATTGGCTCCCGGGCATGGCAGTTTGAACAGGACCGCATCTGTATTCCCAAACCCAAATAAACCATGTAGTCTTAAGTGAAGTTCATGTCTTACAGAATAGCTCTTTAATCATAGTGAAAGGATCCATTGCAGGAAGGATGAATCATGATGTTGATTCACACTCAAGCTGTACGTTTACTGTTTGGATTAACCCGGACACAGCAGCTCGAGAGAGGAGGGTTTCCTGCTGCTGACAGGAGACGTGCAGGAGGAGCCAGCAGGGACTTCTGTGCTGGCAGCAGGAGCTGATGACACTTCACAATCGTGGTTCAGTCCTGGACCTTTTAGAAGCCAACGTCACGACCTGGCTCTTTGTGGTGGCTGGGCACAGACACACGAGTGTGTTCGGAGTGTGGGTCCCCTGCCATCCTCCCACGGTGACACCCCAACCTCCCCAGGGTGGCTGGATTTATCACCTAAAGGTCACCTCCAGGGCAAATGCTCACAAGAGGACAGCCCCCACTTCCTCACTTGGATGTCAGGGATGGGGAGAGATGCTCGGCTGGGGCTGTCCTTTCCCACAGCCTTAGCAGCTCTCAGCTTCACTCTCACGTGGCTCCTCTCTGAAAAGCAGCTGTGGCCTCATTCCCTTCTATAAAACCTACAGCATTTAGAAAACACAAGCTCTTTCTCAGCACTCTTGCACTGCTGAATTGTACAGACATACGTCACGTACTCATTACCTGCCAGGACGCACTTAACAACTCTGGCTAATTGCAATAACATCTTGTTTTTATAATCTCTTTGACATTGCTGGACCTCAAAGTCTTTTGGGAGGTCAGTAGCATTAGCAACAGGCAAGATTTCCCACAGCAAGTGGAGCTGAAAGGAGCACTAATAGGACTGTAGCTAGCAAATGGACCGTGCAGCAACACAAAGGCCTTGATCCTACAAGTTCTTCCAAAATAATCCTCTGGAAGATATTAGTAGAACAACAGGAGACTTTTATGATGCAAAAGAACTGCTGCTTATGAATTTCTGGAAAGTAGTCTGACTTTCTTTAGATAAGCATCACAGGGGAACTTCTGCGAAGCCGAGAAGTGTTTTACTATCCACGCACTATTCATTCAACACACTACAATATTAGTTAAGTAATTCTCTCCTGAATTAGAAAATTACTTTGATCTCTACAACAAATATCTCTGTAAAGCCAGGAACTTGCCTGGATTTGCACAGACATTCCCACAGCACTCTGCACTTCAGGAAACCATCCTCTGCTTCAGCAGAGCTCGGGGCAGCTTCCCACTGGGGCAGCCAATCCTCCTGGATGAAACCCCCTGTTCAGTTACACTGGGGATAATAACCAAGCCTGTCACCAAACTAAAGCGTAGTTCCTACCTTAACTGGGAACAGTGGCTGAAGGCTTTGCTTGTCCCCTCGCCGTCCCTGGCATTTGCTTGGCTGACTGCTCGCAGCTGCTTGGGCCATGTGGTTTTCTGGCAACTGTGGGTTGTTCACTCAGTGAGTGGCACCCCCGGCCACGCTGTGAAGGGATGATTGATGATCTGATCGGAGCCACGGCTGTGTTCCCACCCACGCTCGCTGCCAGTCCCTTTCAAGAGAGAGATGCCGTGCTGCCATGCTCTGCTTTGATGAGTGAGTACAGCACAACACACAGCGGGATGAGTCCATCAGGCTTTTTACAGCTTTGGACAGGCCTGGCTATGTCTTCATCCCCACTTTGCTTCCGAGCAGCTGAGTATGGTCAGAGATGCTCCCAGTGCGTCCCAAAACCAGGAGTTCCCTGGCAAAATTTCCCCCCCACCCCAGATGCCCAGGGGTTGATATCAACCTGTATATAAAAGACTATAAAAATCCTTGCCTGGAGAAGATGTGAAAGGGGCAAGACATAAATCCTGGGTGAGTGACCCAAGCCTGCAGCCTGTAATACCAATGATCTTCCAGGCCCCGAAAACCTTGTAAAACAATCAAAAGTAGATAACTCCCATGCACCCTTTCTGAGAAAATGGAGCTTTTTGGTAGGAAAGAGTCAGAGTTCAGGAATCCCTCTGGCTGCCCTGGCTGTCTTGGGACCCTGGCAGGGGTCTCAGAGACCCTGGCAAGAAGTCAAAAACATCTGTGGCTTCGATTTTAGCCTGTGAAAAAGCTGCCAACTCTGGATGAGGAATTGCAAATCACAAGGATTTTAGTAGTGTGATATTTAAACTAACACAGCGTGGAAAAATAGAATTTTGGGGTTTTTAAGATAAGGGGTTCAGGGAACAAGTTGGAGGGATTTGGGCACATCCTGACATTCTTCTTGTTCTTCTTGTCCTCCATGTCTTGCTGTGACGGTGACACTTTTCTATTGGTTTAAGGTAGGGACACACTGTCCAACATAAATGTTAGGTATTGGTAATAAATTGTAAACATAGTATACATAACTTTTGATATAAAAGGTAAACACTGCCCGAGAGGGCACTCAGGATGTTATGGCCTCCTTGCTAGCCAGAGCTCGGTAGGTCAGAGAGAAACTGTTATAGATAAGAAGAAATAAACAACCTTAAAAGAGCAACTGGAAGCATTCCAAGACTCCTCATTCAGCTGCGTTCAGGCTAGGGAAGCAAAGACTCTTTTGGATCTCTCTTGGGGTCACCCTGACCTATAGGAACCCTGAGGGAGAGAAATCCACAGGAAAGAAGGATCAATGGATTTTATTTTAATTTTTATCAGCCATTTTGCTGCAGGAAGAGGTGAGATTGGGAGTTAGGCGGATGCTTTCTGGTGCTGGGGACTGGAAGGTGTTGCACTAGGAGATGTCAATGTTGTGGTGACTTAGCCAGCGTGCAGTAAGGGCTTGTGGGAGAGCTCTGAACTGTAAACCTACTTGCTGAAATCCACCTGATTCAGGCTTGAAAGAAAGGAAGGAAAAATACAACCCAGATTATTAGCATTGACTTTGGCCTTTTTCATTAGGACTTCTCCCTGCAGGAGAAAAAAATGAAGGCAGAGCTAATGTCATAGATAAAATTGCAGCCCAAACCTGATTTTCATGCTCTATTTATTACAGCAGATCAGAGGTTTTGTATGAGATCCTTGGGAGTGTAAAGAACAGTGAGTTTGTTAGACCAAAGCAGCAGTTGCATATTTCTCCTGCCTCAACACAAAACTCGGCTGTTTTCTCAAGCTGAACTTGGTCCTCATCCAAAAACTGGCCTCAGGAATGAAGGTCCTTCTTGCTGGCTGGGGATCTGACCCCAAATGCCCCACACAGGCCCAGTCAGCTAGAGCTGGCCTGGAGAGCAGCCGCTTTCCCTGCACCGGAGGGAGGAGGTGTCACCCCAGGTGCTGCAAGAGGAATTATTTGGTATTCAGGTGGTGCTGGTGCCAGTGCCAGCCTCTCCAGCAGTGAGGACAGTGAGAGCCAACAGCCTGGATCCCCTGGAAACCCCCTGTTAGGCTGGGCATGCCATGAGCACCAGGCACCTGCTAGAGCCATGAGCCAGCCCAGGAGAAGCCAGTGGGCGCCTTGCAGAGCTGCTGGCCACAGGCAGGCATTGTGGCAGTGCAGGAGGGAGTCTCTGAGCCCCAGCACCTCCGAGCACCTTCCCTCTTTGCCCAAAGGCAGTCAGAAATAGAGCCCTGCTTCTTCTCTCCAGAGAAGAGCTTTCCCCAGCACTGCTATTGTTTTTTGGCTGCTATTTCAGATGCGTGGTAATTCACTGGTGCAGCAGTTAGGAACACAAATCCACTCATTTTCTCTTTCTGGGATCCATCTGGGTGCCTTGCGGGTGTTAGAAATCCTCTAACAGGAATTTAAACCAAAAATCCCAGCTCCCAGTGAGAGGGCTGTGTTTCCAGCCCAAGCTTTGCCTTTCAGGGAAAATGGCCCCACTTATCACGTTATCTGTGAGAATGACTAGGCCTCCTGCCAGGAACGCTATCGGCTGCCTGCTGAATTACTCACTATTCAGTGACCTTTCAGCAGATTATTGGAATTATTTTGAATTTCAATGGAGGATGCTGGAGCCTCCTTGCTTTCAGGCCGGCTCTCTGCTCTCTATTAAATCTCTGCGCTGCCAGCACAAGCTACTGAGTCCAAGGCAATGGGAATGGTTCTAGCTGTGTGGCTCATGTGATGGCTTTCCATGTGTGTGATCCATTAGAAAAGTTGTGCTCTGAATCCAGAAGCAGCAAGACTGTCATGATCAATATTCATCAAAAGTGAGGTTTTGGTTTTCAGTGCCGGAGGTGCAGGGTTTTCTTGTGGGATACCTCATGCTGAGGTAGATCCAAAGGAGCTGATCTTTCCTTGAGGGTCTGCATTCATTTGCACGGAAGAAGGAGGTTTAGGTTGATATTTCCTTACATGAACATAACAGAAGGTGAGGAGGAGAGAAAATAATTAACAGATTAAATCACAGAATTGCTTTCAAGGCTCTTCAGAAGTACTAGGGAAAGAAAATACCTAACTAGTGGGAAGATTTTGGGTGTACTGATGGTAATAACAAATGGTCCCAGGTTTGAGTTTGAAACATGGGCTTCTAGTTGGAGAGGGAGCTGCTTTCCCAGCAGGATAGATCCCTTCTAACCATGCCAAGAGGCCATTATATTGTTGATGGATCAGCATGTGGAGGAGGGAAGAGAAGGACTGTGAGTTGTGGCTTGCAAACCCTTCCAGGAAGAACTGCTGGAAACTTCCTCTGTACAAGTCTCATCAGCTTTCTTATGATTTTCTGTCCCATGAAGATTTCTTGAGTGTACTTGAAACCGAGCTGAGCTGTGCTGCAGAGGCTTGCCAACAGCAGTTATCTGCTCTTCCCTACCTGTATAGGCAGCATTAGAAAGCAGGATGTCAAGCATCTCAACTATTGATTGATGACAAGCCCCAGGATTCGTAACCCTGGACAACCCTTCAATGCCACTGACAGCATCATTTCATACCCATTTACTGCTGTGACAATTTTCAAGTGCTGAAATACACACTGGAGTTTTCTAAGCCTGTAGTTCATGTGATGGGAAATACATCTAATAATCCAAAATTCATTTTGCACTGAGCAACCAATAGTGGGAAAACTGTGTTTGCAGTGTTGCACTTGTGTCCCTGCTTGGGCCATGCTGGGGTGAGGGTCAGGGAACGGGGTGTTTTGCAGCCTTTATTGACACTAAAACTAACCTTTCCCACAACAGTTTAATTTGTAACCCACTTGTGCAGGACATAGAGTAGCTGTGCACTCCTTTGTGTGAAAAGAGACACATCCTGTAATCATGGCTCCATTTCTAAGAATTACACTACATAATTGCATGTATATTACACTACAGCCTCACAAACCTGGCAACACTTTCAGGGAAGAACAGCTGTTATAAGAGTCGGTACTTGGAAAAAAACCAATTAATACTTATATTAACTGAACTTATTATTGCAAAGCAAGTGAGTACTTTTTATGTTTGCCATTAAGCAAGTGCAACCATTTAAATCGGGGCTGTTACTAGTGGCCAGCAGCCTTTTTGCTCGCCAAAGAGCATAACTCTGGCTGCGAAAGGGCAGTAGGAAAATACATAAATATTTAATGCTAAAGTACACGCAATTGAGTTGAGTTTTCCTGCAATTTGCTCAGCTGCCACTTGATGGGGCCGAACGTCTCCTTTTGCGGCAGGAGCCGCTCGCTTCCCCCGCCGGCCGGGGATGCGCAGGGAGCGCTGGGCAGCGGCCAGGGCGGTGGACGGTGGTGGTGGTAAATAAGGATCATTGAAACCATCACCACACTGGCTGTCTGTCATGCCTCCCCAAATCTCTCAGTGCTTCCCTAGCCTCCTCCTGTGCTATTTCATGGTTGCATATAAAATTGCTCTCTAAATCCTTCTGCTCTGCCCAAGGCAAAAGTGGTACCCATCCTGCAGCTAACGGCAAAGGGCTGATATGGAGCATCTGGCTCTTTTGGACAGGTCAAGTGGCCTCACAAAATGCATGGATCTGAATTCCCCGAAGAAACCAGAGGAAATTGTTTTCCTAACTTTACTTGCTTAGTATGTACAAAACCATTCATGAAATCCTTCCCAGCAGAAGGGAAGTAGTCTTCTTCCTTCCCTCAAAGAACCTGATGTAAAACATCCATGTTTGGTTCTGCCCATTGAAAAGGGATGTGGAAAAATAATAGAGGGACCATTGGAGAGCTGATAAGATGTCAAGGTCTGAGGTACACACTAAGGAGCAATGTACTGGAACACCATACCTTGCAGGTGTCTGTGCTGGGGTTGCTGCTAAAAGGAGCTGTTGTCTCCTGCTCCCTTCTTGCTGGAGCAAACAGCTGTGGAGTGTCAGGATATCAACTGGGCTGACCACAGGCCTTGCATGTTCTAGAGCTAATACAAAGAAAGGTGTGTGTCACGTTAAATAAGAGAATCCAAACCGAAGCCTTGTACAGCTATACCTGGGTGCCTCAGGAAAGCCACACCTTCAGAGAATGGGGCTGCAGAAATGGCACCAGGGCACTTGGAATTACCTCTGTCTGAGCTGGTGGCTGAGTCTGAGGCTCAGACGTACTCAAAAACCCCAGTATTTCATTACATGTGCTCTAACCTGGAATGTCCTTGGCTGAACTGGCAAATATGTGAAGGTCATATATGTTCATGAAGAATAAACATCTGAGGACATGAAGGGAAAAAAGAAAGTAAACCAGTGTCTCTGCACAGGTGGGGTGTTTGGGCTTGCAGGCTATTGCAGCAGTTCCATGCTCCAGAGTTACCAGGCTGTGCAGCTTTCCTGGTCTGGCTGAGGGTGAGGTCTTCAAACTTCCCATTCATTACTTGGCATCACTTTTGGAGCACAATGCCCAGTGGGGCCAATGTCGCCATCTTAATGCTCTGCTGTTGGTAAAGAAACTCCCTGATATTGCAAAAACATGGTCTGCTGGCAGGCAAAGCAGTGGTGCTAAATTGCATCAACTCTGAGGATGAGTTTAAACATAGACCTTTTTTTATAACACCAGAAGCATCTCTGTGTGGTAACTCAGAGATTGCAGCTCATTACCAGCCCACAGGAGGAACAAGGCAGGATGGCAACAGCACCCCTGGGCCAAGGGACAGCAACTTGTGAGAGAAGGGTTAATCAAAGGCTTTTTCCTCCCCTATTTGATCACAGCTACTTGCAGACCAGTGCTTCTAATTGCTTTCACCAAAGTTTATTTCTTTGAGTTACTCAACATTGAATTGTGACCTTTTCATGGGCAGATGGTGATAGAAAAAGGGGGAACAGTTCTAAACTAAATCATTAGAGACTTAGATTAGATGGTACAAGGAAATTCTTTACAGTATGTGATGAGGCTCTGGCATAGGCTGGCCAGAGAAGCTGAGGATGTCCCCCATTCCCTGAATTGTTCAAGGCCAGGTTGGATAGGGCTTGGAGCAACTTGGTCTAGTGGAAGGCGTCACTACCCATGGCAGAGGGGTTGGAACAAAAAGATCCTCAAGGTTCCTCTTAACCTAAACTATTCCTTGATTATGGGGTTCTCTGACTCCGTATCTCTTTCTGACAAATACAGAATTGATTTGTAATACAAGTGAAATGTGGCATGTTTAACAGATTTGTACATCCACAAGTTGCTTTGTGATGGTGTGCCCAGGAGATATTATTTGTTATGATAGCTAAGACATGATTATGTGAAAACTGGATGATTTCTAAAAATTAGTTAAACATGAGAAACCAGTATCTTTTTAGCACAACAGTAGGCTAAAGAGATGGTAAAGGTGCTGTTCCTCAAAAAGCAGTGCAGTCTTGAGACTGTTCCATGTATTCACAGCCTTTGAAAACAGTGTAAGGTTATGAAGGTAAGCAAAGAAAGAAAGCTTGAGGCATTTTCACCACAAAGAAAATCTGACCACTGGGGAATAAATATGAGATATAAATAAGTAGAATCAAAACACCAGGTAATGCCTTTAATGAGCACTTCTGCTGTAAGTCAAGGGCATATTATTTGGAACTGATTGCTCTCCATCTATCTGTTGCTAACTGGCTGAGTGACATAAAGTATGCATGATGAAAATGGGAACCAAGGATGTGGCAGCAGAGAGTGTCTTGTAATCCTAACGTGGATCTAATGGGACACTGGTGAGCCCTGATCTCAAACAAAGATGTCCTGAGTGGGGATATTGTGGTGCTGGGGGTAAAAGAGAAAACTCAGATGCTTTTGCCACTCAAAACAAAGGCTGTGTACAGTGTTTAAGGGAAGGGCCTCGCCCAGAAGCCCCAGCTGTAAGTGGCACAGTGCCTGTGGGACCTGCTTAGCTCAGAGAACAGCTCTCTGCCTCAGCAGGTGATGTGGTTGGTGAAAGCAGTGTGGCACAGAGGGGCACAGCATGGCACGTCACCTCCCTTGGCCCCACTGGGCACAACTCTGCATGATGCTGAGACCTGAAGGCTTTGCTGCCCACGGGACTGTGTGTCCAACAGAGAGGTCCCTGGCAGTTTGAGGGGCAGGGGTGAGTGAGGGATTGGGATAACTGGCCAAAATAAGCAGTTGTACAGTAAGTACAAAGAGCAATGCTTGGTCGATTAACTTTCTAGGACAGTGAGACTGCTGCAGCCGAAGGGGTAGAGTGAGTGCCTCTTGCAGACACCTCAATTCCATCCCTAGGGATGGGGACCCTGTCAAGCATGCAGATGCCCATTGTGTTGGCAGCTGGGACCACCACTTTGTTCTGCAGGTCCCTCTGTGCCTCCCTCCCTTCAGATAGTGGGGCTGAGAGGGGAAAGTCCCTGCAGAGGGATCAGCAGGGCTGTGTGTTCACATCCAGCTACAAGAGCTCTGCCTGGGGGCTTCCAAAAGCCAAAGCCCCTGTGACGGTGAGGCTGGCTCTGCTCCTTCCTCCTCACACTCCTCTTCATCGTGCAGGCAGCTGCCATTGGCTGGGTGCTGCCTCTGGGAAGAGGAGGGATGCAGGGAGTGAGGCCGGATGGTGCTGCCAGCAGAGCTGGAGAGGCTCTTATCAGTGCAACACAGAGCCAGCCATACATATTCATTTCATCCTCAGTCATTTTGATTTTCTCTGGGTTTGAGAGAGCTAGCAGGGGACCCCCCCTTTCAAAGAAAGTCTTAATAATAATCTTTTTCCATTTCTTCTGCCTTTGCCTCAGAAACAAAGGATTATTTTACATATTTCACACGATTTTCTTGGTAGCATAACTGAGGCTGACATGGAAATTAAGACATTTTGAAAAGTAGCCGGTCCTGTGTTATTTCAGGTCTCTGACTGGCTTATAATGCTCTGGGGCAGCACACCCAAGACTGTAGGGGTCTGTGGAGGGGAGATTTTTATGACAGCAAATCTCAGGCACATTCCATCAAGGGGAACTTGAGTTCTTTCAGAATGCTAAATGGAAAAAGGCTGTATTATCCCTATCCCTACCTCAGTTAAATAAGTAGAAATTATTAATTGTATAGAAAAGTCAAAAAATTTTAACATTTATAGAATCTTCTATGAGCCTCCTTGTCACCAATTCTGCCAGTGCTTCTGGTTTCCTTTAGTTGCCTGCAACTTTCCTACTTCAAAATGTTCCTAAAAGGCCCAGTCTCCTCTGGGAAGCAAAATATCAGCCATTGCAGGTCAGCCTTGTGTGGCTGATGCCAGTGAGGGGGCTTGCTGTCAGCTTGACATTGGGTTCTTCTTTTGATGTGCCTGTGCTAATTATCTGAATACAAAGTGCTGTATTTCCAGGCACATTCACCATCACATAAATGTTGGATATTTGTTAAGTACTGTCCCATTGATTTTGAGTATGCTCAAAAGCAGTTGAGCAAAAAGTAACAGTGGGATATTTTAGAATTCTCTCTGCAAACACCATTCAAATATCTGCACATTGTCCAACTATTTGTAGCAACATTGTGCTGAGTTTAACAAGATGAGAGGTTCATGCGCTAATGCATTGACAGCTTGCACAAACTTTCCTTCCCTCAACCTATAGCATGCAATGCTTTCAGGGTTATGACAGTTTCATACAGGAATGTGTTTTATTTCTCACTATTTTAATGAACCATCACTACAAAAGTCAAGACAACATAAACTCGTATCTTGTCTAAGCATTACTTGAGTCTCTTGCTTAATCAATGGTATCCTTGCATAAATAGCACCCATTTCTCTACTCTGTTTTAGTTTGTGTTTCCTTCTGCTCCCTCATCAGTCAGGAATCACCTCTTGACACGTGTCAGCATTTTGGAGTAGGCCCCTTTTGGTCTCTGAGAGTATAGTGCAGTGAAAATCTACACGTGCTCAGAGAGAAAAGAGAAAGTCTTTTTTTGCTTTGAAATCTGCCAAAATTTCCCAGAAAATTGTCTTGTCAAGGAAAGGTTCGTGTCTTATTTCAAAGAAGGCATCTTGGTTTCAAGACAGTGTTTGATGTGCCCCAGCTGAGGATCCTTGACAGGGATGTGGGAATGGCTCTGCATCAGAGCACTGCAGAGATTTGCCTGGGACTTGTCTCCAGGAAAGCCAGGTCCGCCCTTCTGGGTTTTTTGGTAGGAGGTTGCTGCCTTCATGTTGCTATCAAAGAGATTCTCGTGCCTGCTTTGCACAAAATACTGGCTAAAATACCTTCTAAGAAACCACAGTTTTTACTGAGAAATCAGGAGCAGGGGACTTCTGAAGAGTTGATATGAGACACTGAGTTGCTTCTTTGAAGCACAGTAATATTTAAATTAAAGGGAAAATTCTTTCTCCACAAGGAGACTGCATTGATTTTAAACAATTATTTGTTTGTGGGAAGTAGAAGGAAACAGAAGTTGAGGAGAAGGTCTCTCTCTCTCACATCTCCAAACTATTTTTTTGTTTGGTTGTTTACCAGAATGCAAATGCAATAGGAAGGCTCAGAAAATCCAGATTTGGTTCTATTATGCCTCACTCAAGAAATACAATTTACTCCATTTGGAGCACAATTCATTTGTGGCATTTTAATTTTGATGTATTTATTGAGGTTTGCAGGTGTTCAAGAAGCTTAAGTCGGGAGTTTCACAGGAAAAGATCTGTAGTGCAATAACCCACATTCAGGCACATTTGGGCTCTTCAACGCCGCAGAGCAACCTATAATGTTACAGGAGCTCACATGTCAAGGGAAGCACCAACTCTACTTTTGACCTGTGACTTCTCTGATTTAGATTTTCATGTCCCAAAACTCTCTGAATACTTGGTTCTTCTCATGTTGTTGTTGCACTCCCGAGTTGTTGGGATGTTGTTTAACTTATTTCTGTCTCTTTCTTGACATATCTCAAGACCAGCATATTTTCATATAAAACATTACAGTACAAACAGAAGACAACTCAGAAATACTGAAATACCACCCCAAAAATCTGCAGGGATTTAGGAAGCAAATAGACAGACATGGCTCTCCAATGAGCCCCAGCCATATGAGCTGTGACATGTGAAAGACAGCTGAGGGGAACTTGGGAAGAAGCATTAAAAATACTCCGAGAAATTATGAGGATGTCTGAGATGATAAGAGCCGCTTGGAAGGGTAATAAAAAGGAGATCTATTATAATGAAAGATGGAAGAGAGGAGCAGTTTGCCCACTGCTGCTGGCACTGCTGAGCCATGCAAGACGAGCGAGGCCTTGTCCCAGCCCGTGTGATGCTCAGGCGCTCGGCGCCTTCACAAGCTGATGACCAAGGGTGTAGATCAGGGCAGGAGTTTATGTAACACAGGATCACACAGCACCCGAGGGGACTTTGCAAACCCAAGGGCACTTTGGCACCTGTCACCAGTGTCTAGGAGAAACATTCCCCCCTAACTGGATGATTGCACTTGACATGATGGAGGTGTGACAGCTTCATGTGTGAAACAGCACCAGCTTGGCTGCATCTTTGAAAGGCTGATACAATGGGCACTGCTTGGAATGTATCTGAGAAGAAAAGGAGAAAAGATAAAGGTGTCATTAAGGCACTTCAATATTTTACACTTAACAAATATCTTAGAAGGTTCCTGCTCTTACACATTTTCAGGAAATGTTTTTAGAATAGATTAAATATGACAGCAGGTGAAAAGCTCTTTTTCCAGCATTAACTTAGCAGTGTAGTAAGCCTCTTGGAGCTCAGATGTGTTAAGATGTGCAGGAGAGGGATTTAGCTCATGAAAACCGTGGGTTTAACCAGAGAGCAGTTTCAGCGAGGTGCGTCTGAAGCCGTGAGCAGGCTGGCATTGGGCAGGACCCAGGCTGCGCCCTCCCCTGTCCCCGCAGAGGGAGGGACACGCTGGGAGTGCTGCCAGCCCAGCTGTGCCACGTCCTCCCGCTCCTCCTCCCTGCCCCTGCACGGCGTTCTGGAGCAGACGGCTCTGCAAAACTAACAGGGAACCCCAGTGGCACTGGGGGGCGTTTCTCATAGCAGAGGCAGAGAGAAGAGGGCAAAAAGAAGCGCGGCTGTAATGAATTGCACCTCTCCCTCTCCTGGCTGCACGCAGCCGCTCTGGTGCAGACTTGGTGCCAGCGATCCTCCTGCCGCTTGCTGTGGCCGGCAGGCAGATCTGGGTGACAGGAGTTGTGGAGACAGCCACTAGCTGAGCTGGTGCTGCTCCTGGGAGGTGCCAGACGCTGCTGAAATCCAGAAAACCGAATGTACAGGCAGAAGTGGGAGCAAAGCAAGAGGAAGCAGGAGATGGTCTGGGAGAGCAAAGGCTGCTTGTATAAGGATGCTGGTGGCTGAGGGCTTTGCTGGCCTTTGCATGGCGGGTGCTGGGGCTGAGGTGAGGGGGAATGTCTGTGGTGGTGGGGAGTGGAACCTCGGTGTCCCAGAGGTGTCAGGGACATCCCTGCAGTAGGGGGACCATCATGAGGTCATGACGCTCTTGTTTGTTTCCAAGCACATTTTCCCATAGAAAGTTGATTCTTTCTCAACTTTCCAGGCTGGAGGATTTGTTCCAGACAACATCAGGCAGCAGCAATACCTGAGGACTCTCTGGGGTCAAAAGTCTGTGTGTGGAGAGATGTAGGTTTCATGAAGGTGCTTTATCCACTGCAGACATCAGCTGGGGCAGGACCCCAGACTCCAGGCACTGTGCTCCCCTCACCTGCTTGGGGAGCTGAGTCCTTGGGCTCCCACCCTCATGAAGCAGAATTGGGCTAAGGGTTTTTTTCCTTGCGTGAGCTGTTTCTAAAGCCTGGAGACCAGACTGTGATGTGATGATGCTGGAGCACTGTGCTGCTGAGGGTGCCCACATGCAGCACAGGGCACAGAAATGGGAACCTTCTGCATCATCCCAGAGGCCACAGAGGCACCCACAGGCTGTGATGCTGCTGGTGACTCCTGTCAGGTTGGTGAGCAGCCTTTATCAGATGTTCATGATGAATAAAGCAGCTGTGCTGTATAAAAAGTACTCTTAATTTATTTTGGTAGTTTTTTCTTATACCTCTCCGATTTTTCCCCTCAAAGTGCATTTTTTACGCTTCATATTCTTGAAATTTACAGTGGTGGGATAGCTGCTATTTAGCAGAGACTGCTGCTGATTTAGTTTTAAAAATTCACCATCAGTTTCATGACATTTTAAGAATTCTGCAGTTACACCAGGTGATTAAAATGTACAGGGCTCTTCTCAGACTTGCTCTGTGTTCTCTTTTCCCACAACCTCTGAAAAAGCCAAGACAGTCTTCAGAGTCTATGAAAATATTATGCTTCTTCACAAGTCTGCAGGTGAAAATGAGCCCAATTCACCTGAAAGCCTGACAGGATGCTCACCCTCATTTGAAAGCAGAGATAACCAGCATTAGCAGCATTTCAGAAACCCGGAGCACAGCAGATGCCTCGTAATCTTCAGGAAAAGACAAAATGTCATCCAGAGGCTGATTTTCACTGCCCAGCTCTGTCCGAGTTTGCATCTTCCTGGGAGAAAGAATTTGGTCCCTGAAGGGGATGGGCGCCAGACGAGAGCTCTGGTGGTGCTCTCAGGTTTGCACAGTCTGCACCTCCCTGCTGGCAGCTGCCACATCCCCAAAAGCAGCAAATCTGGCTGCTTATTATCTCTGCCTTAATCACCCTGGGACATGAGTGGCATTACTGATATCCATGCACCCAGATGGCTCCCAGCCGCCGTCCCTGGCTCCCCGTCGGAGCTGCTTTCTCAGACCAACTGGCTGCACTGGGCATTATCTCAGAGACACAAGAGAACCAGAAATCACACCAGACACTGTCCAGAAGTAAATAAATGCCCAGGCTGTAAGGTGCTGGAGTCCAGGCAAGACCTGCCCTTCCTGGCAATAATGTTTGGGTGGGGCTTTAAGTACAATAATTACTAAAAACTGGGCATTTTTATTCCAGAAGAACAGTTTGCATGTGATTGAGACTCTCTACGACCTGACTCGTATTTTATTTCTTTATCTGAAAGACAAGTGAGGGAGGAAGGTGTGTGAGAGTTTGGAGCCTGTCACGGGGGCTGAGTGCTGGGACACTGCTCCATGTCCCTGCCCTGAGCTTAGCAGGCAGCCTGTCTCCAGAGGAGATTCCCATCTTATGGACCACACACCTTTGTCAATCCAAGGCAATGCAGGGGGTCTCACAGAGGTCAAAGCTGAGCAGATGGGGGATCTCACATCACTTGAATCTCAGGAGAAATGTAAGGTTATCTGTCTTACAACATGCAGACTTCATTCTCTTTAGTGTTCTACACAACCCTTGTGAGCAATGGGCAGCACACTGGATTAAAATGGAAATTTCTTTGTTCTCACAGTTAGTTTTGTGAAATTTTTGGCCCTACTTTCTGTGTAAATGTACAGTTTGAAAGCTATTTTATCAGTAGATGTTTTTATTTTGCAATAACTACTCCTGTAGCAATTTTCAAACCACTTGTAAAAATTGTGAAGCACAGCTCTTCACTCCAAAGGTGTGACTCACCCCTTCAGGCTTTTAATTAACTTCTACTTTTTCTGAATTATGAAGTCTCCCAGCTCCCACAAGTATCTTTGCATTTACTTTAGGGATTCCAAGACTTCCTGGTTACAGTAACATTATCTCATATTCTAAGTTCTACTCACACAGCTATTAACATTGCCATTGACATCTGGACCACCTCTATGTTGCTGTGGTGGTTTCCTGGCTCTTTCTGCTTTGCTTTGAAAACAGCAAGCCTGCATATAACAGGACATTTTCCTAATTGACAGATGACATCTCCCCTCTCTGTCTCTTTGCTTCGGATCAATTTGTTCACTGGTTTTATTTTTGCTGTTAATTATCTTATGAGCTCTTACATTAGTGGAGGTTCCCATTATGATGGTGTTTTTTGCCAGGACACAAATGCTGCCCTGCAGGTAAAGCTCATCCTCCTTCATTTTTGTCACTGCTGCTGCCTGAGGCCAAAGGAGTGGGAATTGTTGTCTCTAAAGTCCCTTCAAACCCAAACAATTCTATGACTCTGTGATCTACCCAAGGTAGAATCAAATGCCCCACATCCAAACACTCTTCACCTCATTATTTTTAGGTAGAAAATGTAAAAGTCTTCATATGGGTATAGGGAGAAAGAAAAAGCCAACATTGCAGAAGATATTAACATGGCTGAAAATTAGTACCTAATTCAAAAATTGCAGGGGTTTTGAGTGATCTTTAGTTTTAAAATATATTTGAAGAAGAGGGCCCATCAGTTTTCAAAAAGGCCATAATTTCCATCCCAAGAAACATGTACAAAAGCAAAATATCCAGAAAACATGGGAAAATATGCAATACAACAAAACCCTTCATGTTTTCTAAAATATTTGCATTTAGACACTACACTTCTGTAAATGACTCACCCTTAGATTTCCTTTTGTATAACCTATGCACAGCACATATTACAAAAATGAGGAATATTAGAGACTTTAGACCTTTGTGCTTTTTTTCTCCAGAGCTGACACCTGTGTGACCTGGATATTCAAGATAACAAGTTGATAGGGGAGGGTGCTCCTGGCCCAGAAGGGAGCAGCAGCTGCCTGGGGGCAGAGCCAGTGCTGCTGATGGTCTGAGGTGTGTGGGCAGCAGTGCTCAGCCCTGTCAGAGGATATTTCAGTAGATCTCAGGAATATGTTACATATTTCCAGGAGCTGTCTAGCCCCCTGCACAGATGACAAAATTACAAGCACTTGGCTCCCAAACTTTGTTAAAAAGTTTCTTAAAATCTGTCTGCAGCATCGCGCCATTAGATATAATTAACAAGTGTGCAGTGCACAGGGTAACTGCTCAGATCAAAGCTGTAGCTATTTATTTTTTCTGTTGCAAGCAGCAGCATCTGCAGAGCTCCTTTAGTGACTCCATCTTTATTCAATAGGCAGAGCCTTGGCTGCCACTATTTGATAAATTAAGGGTCAAGTTGTGGGCCGAGGGGTCAGTGTGTATCTCCAAACATTCAGATAACCATAATGGTAGGAGGGTTGATAATTATAGAAACCCAGTACATTAACTGGCAGAACATTAATGGCAAAGAACAACATACAAGCTTATATACCCTCTGGCTAAGAAGGTAAATTGCATTTTTAATTATCACAAACTTTAAATTTGTCATTACCTATTATTATATTATTTATCTCCTTTAAAGTATCATTTAGATACCTCAGCTGTGGTCGGAATTTAACTGTGCTCTGAAAAGGTTATATTTTAAGTCTCTGACATTCAGAATATTTCCTGCTGTCTTGGTTCTGTCAAGGCAGAAGTGAAGCTAATTGGGAAAAGGTCCATATGAGCGTATGGATGCGAGTGAATACAAATGTGAGGATTCCAGGTATATATTACTACACAGCATCCTTCCTAATATCATCTGAAGTGCTTGCAGAAGGTGCCCCCATGAGGTCCCTGGGGTGTTCTGGGCAGCAGGCTTCTCCCCATGGGCAGTGGGGCAGAGTTGGGTGCATTCCTGTGCTGGAGCTTCATCTCCTGTGATGCCCACACACACAGTGGGGGCATGGAACAGCCTGAATAAGGACTGGACAAAATACTGGGTCTCCTTGTGTATTGTGCACACACCTTTGTCACCCCAAAAACAGGCAGAAGGGAACCTAGCAGCCCCTCCCATGGTGACTCTAAGTGGGGGACTTCTGTGCTCTGCCTGTGCAGCAGCCCCAAGGAAAAGCATCCCTGTCCCTGTCCCTGTCCCTGTCCCTGTCCCTGTCCCTTCTGGGTCCTCCCCTCTTCCTGTTGGCAGCTTTTGCCTGCGAGTGCCTTTCTGCCTGCTGGACCCTCATCAGCATGTGTCACCATAATTAACAAACGTGATTAAGAAGTGCAGAAGTGCTGGTGTTGCACCTTGTCACTATGGCAGCATTTTCTTTTCTCACATGATGTTAGGAGCTAATAATTAAAGCTTTAAATTTTTAGCAGCTTCATGTAATTTAGAGCAAATTTTTCATGGCGTTCCCTTTGTCCTCATGGTACGTAGCCCAGGCTACTGCCACATTAATCAGTAGTGATTTTGTTGTTAATTACTGCATCTTAACATGAAAATTAGGTTTAAAATTTTATTGCATACAAACAAACTTATGTTCAACATACTTTTCAGGCTAATAGGAATGGATGAAAGAGAAACCTGTACTCCTCATTTCTGGTTTTTCAAGGGTTTTGCAAGTTTTTTTCATAGAAACATAGAACAACCCAGGGCACCTTCTTGGATTGTTTGGCCCCGCTTTTATTCTTTAATACACATCATAAACCAAAGAACTCCTAATCTTTCATGATATTTTACTTTTCAAACAGTACATGGACATCGGAATAAAAATTGGTTCAAATAATTATTCACAGAAATAAATAGCCTTAGGTCCTACATGGATGCATAACTATAAATTAGGTTTACAAGAAGAATTGATGAGAGTTTTGGGGCTCTCATTTAATACATGACTTCAGGGAGAGTGAAGGAAACTGAATAAAACAAACTGGGTAGCAAGGGGATCCAGAATGCTGCTTCACCTGAACTTAAAAAACACAGTGGTTATTGCACTGGCCAGGAAACACTGGGACACAGAAAAATGAGTATCTTCACTGCCAGCAAAGAAGTCAGTTGATTCAGGTGCAGTGTAATATTTCAGCCTAATTTATTTACAGGTGAGTTAAGTGATGGACAAATATTAGAATATTAGAAGGCCAAAATGAATTAGCTAAGGAAGCCTTCCAAGATCCTGAAATCAACTTTTGCTGCAGCAATAACCATTTCTAAAGAAAAAAGCTAGTAGCCCCCATGGCCCAAGGGGCTGCTGTGGATCAGTCACTTAGCATGAGCCTGCACTTTGTCTTTTTTGTCAGATATGAGTCTGCTCTTCCCTCAGGTTGCACTCCAGACAAAGGGGTTTATTATCTGCTGCAGTCTGATTAAAACAGATGACAGAGTACTACACAGGACCTTGTGGACTTTAATTGAACTTAATTATGGATCTTCCCAGAGTAGAGTCTTGTGGCAAATATGGCCGCAGGTCTCTTTTGTGGCAAATGTTTGCAATCAAGCACCCCAGCCAGCCCCTCATCAGCCTGGTCTGCACATTGCAGCCACATTTTTGTGCTACTCCATCAGCTCTCCCAACTTCAGCCTTCATCTCCAGATGCCCTGGTCTAGAATAGTTTACTTACAAGGTAAGCCCAGGTTGCCCATGAGGTATTAGGTAGCTTCATGCATAGAGAATTAGGGGAAAAGGTTCCCTTTCTTATGCAAGTGCATTCTTTTGAAAACCGAGGATGGGCTGACTTGCTCATCCTTTTCCCAGTTTTGAACAGCAACATCAACATCTGGCTCATTTTCTAGGAGTACCATGCCTTGTTACCCTGTGTGGATTAGTGAAAGCCTCCATTTATTATCATGACATCAGTAATGGACCTCATCCATGCTCTTTGCTAACAGCTCCAGCAATTATCCCAGGATCAGCTGCTTGCTTGGAATAAGTGGGGGCTTGTGGGAGGGCAAACCCTTGGGACCTGGTGGCACCTGAGGGATCCAGAGCCTGGGGCATGGGGAGAGAATCTTCATCAGCAAAGGTAATTGTGGCCCTTTTACATGAAAAATAATTTTAATATTAGCACATAGCCTGCAATCTCATGTAAAATCCACTATAAATTCATGGATAAGCATAGCTGCAACTGCAGTGTGGAATTAGCTAATAAATTATAGGAGGCTCATTTTGCTTTGGTTGTTTTTTTTTATCCCCATGTTCACATTTCTGGCTTTGTCATTAAGAGCAATGTAAGTGATTCCTCATGGCCATGATGATGCTGGACCCCCATCAAGGGGTCTGTTCCCCACTGCTGCTCTCCCACCACCGCTAACAAAGGCTCCCACAGTCAGGAAAGACAGACAAAAAGAAAACATAAAAACATACTGGCTAGCTTAGCTGTGTACCCAGTGCATTTAATACACTGCATTTTAGACAAAACCAAACTGGCTTGACCTTCACCCACATTTTTCAGGATTCTAAATCTTTAGGGTGTGAAAATAATGATCTTTGGATCAGGGGAAGGTTCCCAAGCTGTGTGGTTCTAAGGCCAGGAGCTGGTGCCTGCAAAGCCATGGTGTCACTAGGCTTGGGACACCTACACTCCTTTCTCCAGTGACTAGTGACAGCAATCTTTGGCAAGCTTTTGAGCTGCTGTCAGAACCACCTTGCACAAGGGAAGGGAGAAAATTCAGTCTTGGTCTGGATCTGGTGGCACTGCAAACCCAGCCCTGTGACAGCACCATGACTAAGGACTCAATCTTACATAATTTTTAAAAAATTCAACTAAACCCCTCTCTCCATTCCATTTTGTATAGAAACCACAGAGTGCTTCAACTTGGCCTTCACAGCTTTCCTCCCCTCCTCAGCAGGGTACAGAGCCAAAAAGTAAAAGATAGATCATATCTATCATGGCCAGAGGGATTTTCTCAGATGTGAGTTTTGCAAGGGCAATTGGGACTGGGAGAGAAAATATGACAGGAAGGGCTCTGAAGGCTGCAGGACTGGGCTCATCACGCAGGCTGGCTCTGGCACAGACCTCACAGGGTTGTGGCAGCTGCTGCACAGTGCCCATTAAAAGGCACTGCCTAATTCTTGGTCTACAGCTTTCATGACAGACTGTTAGTCCTTTGTTCTCAGCTAACATTGTTCTAAATACTCTGTTTTGCAGGTGCTTTTTATGAAACTGCTTCAGTAACCTAGTTTGAGTTTAAAATAACCTTATTAGTAACACCTTAATTATAAGTAGCCTTCCTACATATGATTTGACTTCAAGGCATTGCTTCAGCTTTAGGTAATCTTCACAGTGGTTGTTTGAGGCAGGTGCTGACTGCAGTATTTTGAGACAATTCTGTTAAAAATGGAGATGATGCAACAAAAATTTGTTAATTCTTAGGCCTGGCACCTGCTCAGTCTTTACTGGCATGAGGACCATTCTCTGCACTTCAGTCCATCAGAGGCTCTTTTGGGATTTAAATCTGGGGGACCTTATCTTTCCAAATTGATATTAAGATATTGACATCCTCCCACAGCAGTGAGCCGTCTTTCCTCCGTGCCAGTATTTAATTTGAATTCCCTGGAGGTAAAACTTAGATAAGGAATAACAAGCTTTGTGATTCATTGCTCTTGTGCATGGAGGAGAAACACCAGTGCAGAGGGCCCTGCAACAGCACCACAGAACTGTAACTACACCAGCAATTACAGGGGGCTAACAGGACCTGGTCATGCTACAGTGGGATGCACACACCTATTTTCATCCATTTGCTCTTCAATGCCTTTGTGATGGCCCTTACCAATAAAAAAACTTTATTGCATCCCTAAGTACTTCTCAGCAAAGCTGGCACAATTCAGGAGCTGATGGTATTTGCTGCAAATGCAGAAGCATTTGGGATTTTCCTACCTTTTGCTTGATCAATTCCCATCCGTTTTAATTCTTCTAATCGCCTCCTGGCACTTTGCCACCAGCCACTGTGGGAGTTGGACCTCAGTGTGACTCACCCCATGCTTATAGGGAGGGAAGTGAGTGGACAAAGTGATTCCCATTGATGAAAGACAGGAAGTTTTCTCCATCTCCTGGCATTCTCCAAGCTTTTATCCAAATGGAAACATTCTTGGCTTGTCAAGCTGAAAGCAGAAGTCAGTTCAGGGCCAGTGAGTTAATACATTTTTGCTAAAAAGAAATACTTTTGAAAACACCTTTGCATGGAGAAGACTAAGGTGATAAATTATGTGGACTTGAAGGGTGAATGTTTTTTCAAAATTAAAATCAAAGTTGTGCTTTGTTCAAATACAGTACTGCAGCACCTACAGATCCATCTTGTCATTTTTTGTTAGAAAAGCTTTTTATTGCAGACTCCAGTTTTGCTGAATCACTTGAAGAAAATTCCAAGATGATTTAGCTGGTTTCTGTCCCCATTGAGTTTAACAAGAGATACAATGAGTGGGCAAACTGGGAGGGGACACGTGAGGGCACCTTGCCAGGGCCTCTGGAACCCGGCCCCCTCTCACTTCCAAAAGCGACTGTTCCACCCCATCACATTTGCTATGAATTGAAAAATTACCCCAAAAGTAGGGAACCTAATGCTTTGCTTGAAGACATCCATCACTACAGCATTCACACTCATGTCCATGGAAGCTGGCATTGCCCCTCATGTACCCCAGCCCTTGGCATGGCAGAGCCCCCCAAATTCTCAGTGCCTGGAGGGAGGCAAGGCTGTGTCTGCCACAAGGTGACCCCCCCGCTCACTGACGAGCTGCTTTTTGCAGGCAGGCCCTGTGCTATACCTTCAGAAAGGCTTATGCTGAATGCGTCACGGTGCTTAAAAACAGAATATGGCACCATGACTCATTCCATATAAACCTGTTAGTCCTAAACACAAAGCCGTGTTTAAAATTGTTTGCTGGAAAGTTTATTTCACAACTCACAGGGCTGAGGAAATGTCACAGCACTGCATAAGCCACTGTTTTGTGCATTAAGTTTTTCTTCATTTTGCTCTGCTGGTAAATTAAAATGGAAAATACCTGCAGGAGATCCAGCAGTTTTAATTGTGCCATGGAGTGTTGAGTGCATTGGAAGGCTGACCTCTGAGACTTCCAGTAATATCAATGAACTGACCCTCTTTGAAAGCCTTATTAGCTCTGCATTCCAATTCTTGAGTGGCTTGAGTGGTTCCGGCAAAATGAAGATTACAGCCCCCCATATGGCTTAATGCAAACAGGCAGATTCTTTTGTTGTAGCCCAACATTTCAAAGGCTATTTACAAAGGTGGGTTAACACTGAATTTTTCTGAGAAATTGAGAAGTCATGGAGTGAAGGCAAGATGTGTGAAGCCAGGCTGTTCTCCCTGATCAGAAAAAGTTGCAGTTGCTTAAAAAGGAAGAGTAAGGGGACAGCCCCTAATCTTGAAAGGTTCACCCACAGCTTCTACACAAATGAGAGGGCATCTGTCTCTCCCACCACAACCCTAGGTGGCACCTGGGAAACCAAGGGGGTCCATGTAGGTCCCTGGAGAAGGACTTTTTACCAGAGTGAAGTAGTGACAGGACAAAGGGAAATGGCATTAAACTGAAAAAAGTAGGTTTAGACTGGTCATTAGGAAAAGTCTTTCCTGTGAGTGTGGTGAGGCATGGTAACAGGCTGTCCAGAGAACCTGTGGCTGACCCACCCCTGGGATAGTTGAAATCCAGATTGGATTGAGTTTGGAGCAACCTGGTCTAGTGGAAGGTGTGCCTACCCGTAGCAGGGAGGTTTGAACTAGATGACTTTCATATCTCTTCCAACCCAAACCATCTTATGATTCTGTGATCGTGTGACAGTTTTGGTTTTAGGACAAGAAACCTTGCTCACCCTTGCAGGAAGGGACCTATGATTTCTTCTACATGGGAGACATGAGGACTTTCTGCTCCAAACACAGGGTTTATGGAAACACAAAAGGCAAAGCAGATTTGCCACCCTCTCAGATCCCAACATGGACATTCTGGGAAGGAGTGTGCCCTCTCTCACTGTCAAAACCTCCCTCATCTTGCACAGTGAACGCCAAGGTCCTGATGCTCTGAGTCTCCAGGTGCAGCAAGGAGAGGGATGGAGGGACATTCCCATCATGCATCTTCTGGCAGCATCACCCAGGGACCTGATGTCCCACCAAAAGCTGCAGAGCTGATGCTCAAGGCAGAAAATGCAGAGAGCCCCTATTGGGAGAGAAATTGCTATTAGACATGCATAGAGAAAAAACATTAATTTAAACAGAAAATGAAATTAAACAGAAATTTAGAAATGTGGGAGATGGCTGGCTGTCTCACCAGGAAATTACTGTCCCTTAATGCAGTTAAGCAGCCAGACTCCAGGGCAGCTGGGCAGATTGCCCAGAAGATTTGTAAAGATGGATGCTCTGGATGAGTTTGAGCACTGGAAGGGGCAACATGAGCAGGCACATGTGGACAGCAGATTGTTGAGTGCCTAGAGGTGGCAGACACCTCCACAACATCAGAGCAGTCTCCTTCTATTCATCTGCAGCCTGGTGGGAGGGGGCTGATGCTCAGCAGCAGCAGTGAGAGTCCTGCTCAGCCCAGGAGGCCCTGAGGAACACGGTGCTCTCTGTGCTAAACAGTGCCAGCTCCCTGCAGTGCTGCTCGGGCCTGGGTGTGCCTGGGGCTGTCTCTGAGGACAGGCTGCAGACACAAGCTCAGGATGGGTCCCCCTCTGCAAACACATCTCTGCACTGACCACCCTCACCACCTTTGCCCCTCCCTGATGTTTGGTCCAGCTGGCACTTTCAGGGCCCTCAGCTGGTGGTCATCCTGTGTGCTTTTTGCTGTGCCACCTCTCCAGGAAAAAGGACATAAATTAGCTTCTCCCAACCCAAGGAGCTGTCATAAAGGAACACTTTGCACTGGTATTTTGCCAGGTTCACACTCCTCCTCATGGGCAGCAGGCACCATCCAACCCAAGCCTCAGACCGACCCTCTCTGCAGCCATCTTCATCATCCGCCACCTCTCTAGCAGTTTTAGATTTGGAATCTCCCAATGGAGTGCAGCTACTGAAAGAGAAGAACTCCCTCACTCTTTCCCAAGGCTGAAAATGTTGAAGGCACTGGAGAGAGGGCACAAAAAGGCTTCTGAGTGGAAATGTCCATAAAGAGAAATAAATGGATTAAAAAAAAAAAGGATTTAGCTTTGTTCATCATAATTTGCAGCACAGTCTAAGCTCTGAACATCTCCAAGGACAAATTAGTATTAGTGCCATCTCTCAGGAACAGGGAATAAAGTGTGTAATTGAAAGCAGTGTCATCTTCACAGTTAAAGAACAGAGCAGTTAACTCAGATGGTAAAAAAGTCAGCTCAAATATCTCAACCTTTTAATCAGTAGGTCGTTTAATGCTTATTTCCTATAAGAAACAGCAGGCAATTGTGAAAAAGTCTTCCATCAGGTTCCAAGCTTTCTGTAATTTTAGAACATATCTCACCAGCTTACCGTTATGTTCATATTTATGCTATTAATCCCTCTTAAATACCAATTTTAACACAAATTTCAGAAATTGAAATTAATTAGAAATTTGTGTAGATATCTTAGGTTTTTGTGCTGAAGATCTGAGAACTTTAATATCACATACTGTAGTATGAGAAATAGCAGAAATCTAGTAATACGAGTGCATAGTAAACATAATGGAAAGGAACAGAGAACATTGAATCCTTAACACAGCTCCTCTGGAAGTGTTACAGGCTACCTTAAAAATGTGGGTAAGGAGGTGAGCATTTGGCAGCTTCTTTATATGAGTTAAAGCAAAAGATATTAAATTATGCATTTCAAGGTCCAGAGAAATCAATGAAAGCATCTTTCTAAGAACCCTTAATTGTCACAATTTCCTGTTTCCCGTGTTTTGCCTGTTCTCACAAAATATATCTTTATCCCAGACTTATCTCTGGTGGAAATTTGGGTTTATCATACATTTGCAGAGTTCATAGTGGAAGGCAATTAGTGAAAGAGCTTGGGCAGAGGCCGTCAATATTGCACTGCTTGATTAAAAAAAGCATCAGGAGCTGGCAGTGAACTATCCTGCTATTGGCAGGGGATATTTAGTGCATTCCTGTTCCTCTGCAAAACTGTACATGTCCTCCATTATCATGGGGTAAGAGCTCTGTGGGCAGAAACTTGGGACTTGGTTTAAAAAGTGAATATGAAACTATGTGAGACCATGGCACTTTTCCAAGAGATAAGCCTTAGATACTGCTGGCTCCCTGGATTTGGTACAACAGAGCTAATTCCTTCAGGTCTTTACAGAAATCAGTGAGATAATTTCAGAAGTATTATTTGACCAATTATTTACTCTAATTAAAATATTTTTTAAAGATCAACAAGCTCTTTAGGCCATATTGCACTTGCAGCAGTGAGGACATCAGTTTGTAAACCCATGGGATCACTATTTATAGGGAGAGTGGCTCTGCCTTTTCCTTTTCAGAGTCAATGTCTTTGTCTAATTTTCTTGATTTATTTATTTTGTAAGGCAAATTTTCTCCCTCTACCTCTGCTGCTGTTTATTACTTCCAAGTTTATCCATACTGCCCATCCTGGTGACAAAATCTTTTCTTCCCTATTGCAATAAGGTTTCTCTCTACCAACCTATGATTTGCTTGTGTTGTGTGTCTATCACGATAAAGAGCACCATAAATTAACACAGCCCTGACCAGATTCAACTCAGAGGAAAGGCCCCAAAAGGCCACCTTAAGAGTTGAGGCTGACTCTGATTCTTTTAAGATATTTTGTGTTTTCATTCAGCATGGCTTCAGCAGCTGAGCCAGTGAAACATGGCACTCTCAGGGGACACTGGTCAGGTTCTCAGCTCTGAAGAATATTCTGAGTTTTGTTTTCATTCTAAATGGAAAAATACCCAGATGGAAAACAACCTAAATTTTCCCGTAAACATAGTCTTTTTGTTTTATTCTGTTTGAGAACATGGGAGCATTTCTTTTCTTTAATACTGGATCATGTTGTTGTGATACAGGACTATATTTTATTTCAATAACATAAAAAAAGCTATAGTCTAGTACTTATCCTATTATTACAGCTAATATTCTACTATACCAAGGTCCAGGTGAAACAGCTCTGCACTATTATGAAATAGAGCAAAAAAAAGTAAATAAAAATAATTCACTTCAAATTTCAGAACTTCATCTGAAGCCACTCTCCCTTAAAAGGGCATTTCTAATCAGAAACCAGCAACTTTAGAATTATTTATTAGCCAAAAAATACAACTTTTTTTGGCAAATGCAGCCTAGAGGAAGGGAGCCACATTCTCAAACTCTTTCTTCTACTACATCTGCTGTGGAGAAAACCAGCCCTGAGCTGAGGACGTGGATAAATGGTGGATGGTGCTCAGGAGCTGCAGCTCCTGTTTTATACTGGGGCTGCACCCAGACTGCAGAAATATCCCATGTGGCTCCAGCTCTGCAATGAAGGAGAGAATGGCTTGGAGATTAAGAATGAGGTCCAATCTAATTGAAAAGATTATCTTTATCTTTGGAAAGGTTAAGGTCCCAGCTCAGCCGATGACCTTCAAGATCTGTGGTGGGAAGTCCAAAAGCTCCAACGATCATTACATAAATTATCTTTCCCAACTGCAGAACAATTACCACAGTTAACACAGTTTAGTAGTTAAATTTACTTTATTGTATTTCACACAGCCCTGTTTGCACTTTAAGGACACTTTGATTCTGTCGATTAGAATACATATTGATTATTTCAGTTACAGCATGCTGCAGGACTATTTACAATAGAGACGAAGCCCAGGTGTCCTGGAGGATGCTCTGTACTGCTGGACCTGAGAGACTGAATTTTATAGTAGTTAATAAAAGCAAGACAAACATGGAAAATGGCATGCAAACAGCCAGTAGCCGGTCTATGCTAAAGGTTTATTTTCTAAGCATTCATATAAGGGATTCATGTAATATTTCAGGACCCCAGAGAAGGACAAGAGGTCACTCCCTGCTATTGAGCCCCCAAAAGTGATGCAGCAGTGTGGCTGCAGGTGCCTTAAAAGGCAGTGACTTTGAAGCTGAAATTTGGGGCAGTGCTTTCACCTGCAGTGCTTGCTCACTGTCATTAATTATTAACTTCAGCTTCAAACAGGAAATTTTGAACTGAAACATGGTAAAAAGTTCGGGGATTTTTAACCCAAACTTCTGTTTAAAGAAGAATTAATCATTTTAGAAATTAGTAAGTAAATTTAGCTGAAATCTTATGCAACACCTTAACGGAAAAAATACATGCTCTCCAACAAAAAAATATAATTTACTTTTATCCTTTTTTTTTCCCAGTCAAATTGATGATTAAATGTTTCAAAAGAAATAATAAAAAATTAATAATAAAAAAATAAGGAGCAGCATCAATCTGCAGTGGATTATTTCAATGTAACAAAGGTCAGGAATCAAAACTGACTGAGATACTCTCTCTGCCTATGGAGAACTTGTGGGCTGTAAGTGAGAAACCAAAACCATTTACATGGGCCCATGTAGGAGTTGTTAATGTTTTGGCCCTTTGCATGCAGCAAAAGTCATCTTTTGGATAATGATCTTACTGGAAAACGTATTAAAATCTCTTCACAAGGTGTATTTCAAAGGGGGAAGAGTGTGAAGCTTCCAGCTGAAAAGGACTGAGAGAGTGGAGAATAAAATAAGGGAAAATGCGATGTTTTGGCAATTTCCAAAAGAGATATTTTTGGAAAGTTAGAGAACTTTGCTTTAATACTTTCAAACTGATATCTGACTCTTTATTTGAAAGACTAGGTTTTTTCCCTTGTAAAAACTGACTTGAATTTTTAATGAAAGAAAATCATTAAGTTGTTTACAGTGACTCAGAGCTTTCCATTTCAAGCAAAACAAAAGTTTCAGGTATACCAATTTTTTTTTTTCTTTAATTGTGTCATCTAATGGTAATTGTTCTCATTTTGGTCAAATGTGAATGACTTTGCCATTGGGAAGAAAAATACTTTTCCACCTGCAGGGTTTCAGAGAAGGCACATGGCAACTGCACTTTTTTTATGAGGAAAAAGGTAAAAGGTGCCAATAATTTAAAACCTGAGGTTTGCCTGGGAATTACAGAGACAACATAGTACTGTGCAGCAGACACTTATAGTTCCTCCAATTTTCTCTTTAGACGTTTAATCCTGTGCAATGACATTTCTTTTTACATCTCTAATTTTAAGTAACTCAGATTCCTCTGAGTTCCTGTGGGTCTAGGACTGCACTAGACCTGTTCCCCTTCCCTGAAAGTCCTTTAGTCTGGATCCTGAGGTCCAGCCAGCCCCGTGCCATGGGTGCTCACCAAATCATGCCGTGCTTACAGGGTCATGCAACAGCCAAAGGTAAAAACAGCAGTTTAAATGCAGGTATTGGGATACATGTATATGACTGATATTTATCTATCACAAATGGTACCAAATTTCTCTTTGGAATATAGTAACAGATCAATTTAACTATATTAGAAAATATATTTGCATACTTAAGGGCAGTGTTTGGCACACATTTCAGTGTCCATGGAAATACATGTTTTTATTTGCTTAGTATCTGAAATATAATGGCAGACACTGCCCCAGAGCTGTGTACTATATATGGCACATGCAATCCCATGCCCTGTGGAAAACTTTGTTGTGTGATCAGAGGGTGCTTACCATTTAATCTGATTCTAGGGAAGCACAGAGGACTAATGAGCTCCTGGAAAGCTGAATGCTTAAATCTGCTACTACATAGCAATTCTTTTTCACAAATACTAAATATTTGCATTAATAATTCTACTAGAAATTCAAAACATAAATTCAAACATAGATTCTACTAGAAATGTCTTGCAATATTACTAATGAAACATGGTGTTCCTTGCCCCAAGTTATCTAAAATTTTAGCGTAACATGAAAATAAAAAATAAGACACAAAAATGAGGACAAAGATCTTCAGAAGGAAGAGAAAAGATTATGATGTTTTATCTGAAAAATGAATTTCACAGTCCATTTATCAATGGATATCACACCTCAGAAAAAAACTCATTGTAGCATTGTGTGCAACTCAAATATCCGTGTAGACTGACATTAGAAATGGCCATGGCAGAATTCCTATTGAAATCCACAATACTAATATGGATTTAAAATAATTGCTTTGCAAAGTGCAGAAGATGGCGATTCATGTCCATAATCAGCACAGAAACTCAGCTTTCTAGAGGGTGTAAAAATATCTGAGTGGGGACAACCCACAGAAGCTACTTTGCTAAATGAAAATGGAATTTAAAAAAAGAAATATTCTGAAGGATCCTGCCTGTAAAAATAAATCCCATGTAGGAAGCAGCAATGACAGAAGAATCAAAATTGTCACAGATGACTCTTCCGCACTGTCAACACTAAAAAGCTCTTGGAGAAAGGAACCCTCAGTTCAGCTCCCAAATCTTCTCTGGAAATAGCAACCACAGTAAATTTTAATAACTGCACTGATTGCATGGGAGAAAGCAAAAGCAAGAACTTTCCCCAAAGCTGCTGTTTTAGGTTTGTTTCCAAGCCCAAAGGGTTCATCATCAGTTCTAGACTTTATACTTCCATCAGCATGCAGGTCAGACACTGAGAGGTGCTGCTTCTGCCACGCCACCTATTCCTAGGGACAAGCCAGGGAGCTGGGGTGAGGATAACCATTGTGGTGTGCCCTGAGCAGGACTGAGCCCTGCCTATCCTGTCTGAGCTGGAAAATTGAACCCTACAGAAGCAGACAGTTTTCATTGATGGGTATTGTAAGTAAAAATACTAGGGGACTTTGATCCTCCAAATTAGCACCGTATATTTTTTTACTGTTTTTGTTTGTTTGTTTGTTTTGGTTTTTTTTTTGGGGGGGGGGGTTTGTTGTTTTTTTGTGGGGGATTGATCATTTTGCACAAATTCCCTGATGCTGCCAGGCTCGTTCCCTTGTACAAAACACCACTGGTTGTGGGGTAGTCACAGGGGCTTGGGCCTCCTTCCCAAAGAAGACAGTCTCAGAAATATGATGCCAAACATTTTTAGAGTTTCCCTTGCTATTACCCTCGTTTACACCATACCACAGAATGTTACAACCCCAAGCAGAAGGAGCCCATACATCCCCTCCTCTCCCACCCACGAGAAGCACCGCTCTGCGGCACTGCCTGGAATGCAGCACCAAGCTGCAAAACCAGTCTGGAGATCAAGTACTTCTGAGAAAATTCCCTTCCAGACCACTGCAGATGAAAAAGAGATAAAAAGGATGAGAGATTTGGGTAACCTCAGAAGGGTTGGTGCTGGCTTTCTCACACCCATCACTATGATAGAGAATGTTCCCGTGCTAGTTTGGATCATGCAAATTTCTGCTAGTTCTGGGGATGAACTACTCACATGATTGAGAGCATGAGAAAGGTTTGAAAATAAATACCCTTATATATATGCTGATAACACTTAAAATATATCCCCAGAGCTTCATCTGGAGAAAATCTGAGCAAGCCATCGTGTAGTGACAAGGTAATGACCACTCTGCTCTTCTTTTCTGCCTGTGTGACCAGCTGTGTCCAGAGTACAGCAACATGCATCAGGCCTCAGGACAGCAAAGCTTCTGAGAACATCAGCTCTGACTCTTAAATCTTACACTATCATTAGTGGGACATAGGCAGCTGCTTAAACACTTTATTGGAATAGACTCCAGCAGAAACTTACATGCTGTGCTCCAGCAAGACATAAAGTATTTCTGAAGCAAATCAATGAATTTTTCCTTATTTTATGCACATGCATAAAATGTGGGCCTGAGGTGAAAACACTAAATCAGAGGGTACTTTCCCAGTCTAAGTAAATTCCTATTTGTTCTACCCTCAGCTCCTGCCAGGTATTTTTCATGTCTCTTGTACTAAGAGGAATAAAAGGCTCAATTTTAGCATTTTTAACCAAATTATTCTGGTGGGCATAATAGAACACATGCTGCTTAGGGCACATGGAGAAATAAGTACATAGGCCCATTAAAATACCACTTTGTCACAGTGAGTCTAATAAAATAATACAGGTAGAGAAATTAGAATCATTAATCTCTCTCTAGGCTGAGACTTTTATCAGTCTGAAAAGGAAGGTCTCTGAATTATGAAGCTTTCAGGAGTGCACCCAGGTAATAATAAATTTGCTCTCCCCCATCTATTTTTAAGCCCAACTGTTTGTTGAGTATACAACAGGCACCTACTGTCGTTGCTGCAGAAGTGGCTTTGTCAGCATTACCATTATTAAATCCTGTTTTCAGAGTTTTATATCTTGCCCATGAATATTTACTCTAGGCTCAGAGTTGACATTTAAGGTGTCACCTAAGAGGAGATTAATTCTTGAACAGTATTTTCAAATATGTAGAGTTAGGAGTTTTGAAAGATGCACAAAAATAAAGGGAATTGGAAATTAACATGTTGCAATGCTTTTCCTAGTAACAAATATTTTCTGCCCCCTGGGGAACCATCTAGTTTTGTTTTTATGTAAGGCATAGACTTCGTTCTGGCTCATCAAGGGCTTGACTGAAACCATTTCGTTCACTTCAGATCAGCCTGTGTTGGGAGTAGAAACTCCCTCTACATGAGCAGTAGTTCAAACTTCCTGCTCAATAAAGGCAGTGCACAAACTGCTCCATGCAGCTCTTAGGGATAGGATGGCTCCAGCACAGACTGCCCAGCTCTGTCTGTGGCAGAAGGGAGAGGGCAGCAGGCTGGGGGCAGCACCATGGGCAGCAGACTGAGGGTAAAAGCCACATGAGAGACTGGTGTCAGGCATCTGTGCCAGGCATAGGGATGGAGGAGAAAGGATCAGCTGTAACTCAGTCCTGTTGCATGGCTGTGTGGGTGGCTTCTGCTCTTAACTTGAGACCCCATCCTGGGAAGCCTCTGTGTCAACATTCCTTACCATGGCACTCGGGTGGATGACCTGCACTTTTTCTCTCCCAGAAGTATAAAATCAGCGATCTCAAATACAATTTCCTGTGAGGCACCAGCAATTAACATTTTTGATGTATGCAGAAAGGTCCTTCAAGCATCCAGTTGATCCTGCATGCTCTGAGTGTTAATTTTTCCCACTAATAAAGCCTGGATGGTCTGACACAGCTCCTGCTTCCACAAGTGATTTATACACTGGTGTCCTTAAACCAAGGAGAATGTTTCTCTTCAAACTGCACAGCTTCATGAGAGCCTGATGCTGATGCAGCACCTCAGAGAGACACTGTGACGCTGCTCCTGGTGACTGCAGGAAAACCAAGGTTTTATCCCTCCCTGGCTCACTTATACCTTCCTCTGTCTTTCACTGTCCTCGTGACACAGCCTGGACTCTCACAACACACTTGCTGGACATATCTGCTTTCTAACATTACCTTCTTGCCCCAGATGCTTCTCTAATTGTTTTTCTTGATGTGAATTTAAATCCACCCTTTAGCTGTTCTTTATGAGGAGCTCTCATGCCTCCCACAGTAGTGTATTCATTTTGTGTTTTACGCTTGCTCAGGAATGAACTAATTCAGCCAAGGCCAGTCTAAATCACAAACTAATTTTTTCTCTAGTGGGCATTTAAACTTTAAAAAAAGTAGAATGATTGTAAAGGTTGTTTAGAGCCAAGTGTCTGGCAGACGTGGCATTTGTCACTAGGGAGACAAGGGCCATCAATCTAACTAAATTGCTGTGTCTATACAAAATTCTTGGCCATAATCAGGCATTGGAAAAAAGCAGAAAACAAGCACAAATTTCAAGCTTCACACCCTCAGCCTTTCAGGAGGAAAAATAGGAAATTTCTTGTTGTGCCCTTCCCTCTGCCTTTTTGGGATGTGTGCTCTTGTCAGAGGTGAACATTTGCCACCCACCTGGGCACATATAGGGAGGAACATTACCCCTGGCCAGCCACCTGCAAGGGAGAAAGGAGGGACCACCAGAACCAATCAGGGAGAGCATCACTTGGTAGCATTGCAGCAGCCACAAGGGTCAGGAGCCCATTTGCAAAATTGTGGCACAATACCCCAGAAAGAGTTCATCTCTGGAGATCTTCCAGCCCAAAGAGAGGATGGCGAGGAAGGAGATGCAGGAGGCAGGACTGTGGAGCTGATCCAGGTTTCCTGAGCTGCAGCCATGAAAAACTCCCCACCTGGATGTCTTACAGGCCCTAGGAAATGTGCAGCTCCGCTTTCCTCTTCCAAGTGTTGGTTGCTTGTAAGACATGATGGTCCAAATGGCCAACTATTTCCAGCCAAAACAAATCCAGTGCTGCTTCCCTGCTGCCTGCCCTGACAGAAGCTCAGGAAGGCTTCTCTGTGATAGTCAGCATGGAGTGCTCACCTCTGTGCACCAGAACTAGGGTGCAGAGATCATGCAATGATTGTGAGGGCTATTATGTGTTTAAAACCCTCTGACAGGAAAAAAAGTCCTTCCTCCCCAAACAGTGCTAGAAGGACTCTGATTAAATCCCACCATTTTACGTTTGCCCAACCTGCCCATTTTACATCTCCCTCTCCTGTGCTGGACTCTGTGAGTGGACAAGCTCATGGCAGAGGTTTTTGTGCAAAATGCCACTGTGCAAGGGAATTTGCAGCAGGGGCATGCAGGCACCCTTCAGTTTAAATGTCCATGCCAGATACAGTCAGATGCTTTAGTAAAGCCATTTTATTAGAAGGTTTCTTTACTCACCTTGCAGTAAGCCTGTGCTAGATTTGTACTTTGCAGGAGCATTGTACAGGCTCTGTCCACATTTGATGGCCAGGCTGCTCCCAGGGGGACAGGGCACTTCTGCTGCTGATGCAGAGTGGCTGCAGAGTCACTGCTCCAGAGGCTGCTCTCATGTGTTGCTCTCCAAATTATGTTTTATAAATGTTTTGTGGAGTATGGTTCCTGCTGGCTTTTTCCTTCTGTTCCCCTGCCTTGCTGAATAACAGTATGTAATTTCATTTTAGTCAGGCTTACTCTGCTTCTACACATTTGCTTTCTCTTTTCTCAATGTCTGAAGTAGTCAGGGAGATTAAATCAGGGTTACTTTGAACATTATCCAGAGAATTCCAGCTTTGTCCAGTCTTCTGCTTTTGTTTTATGTGTCATCCCCATCCTCTCCTTCAAACTGCCAATCTGATTTTTAATTGATATCATTAGTTTCCTTATACCTACTTTGTAAATCATGCTCCCTTTGTGGAACACTGTCACATGCTTCTCTGCAATCATGATGGATGATGTCCTCTATTACACACTTCTCTAGTAACACCCTGCTGTACTCAGAGAAGTCAAACACATTTGTCAGACAGAAGCCTTCCTGGATGAATGCAGCAGTCACTCAGGAAGTCTTGGTTATACCTGCTCCAAGCTTGGAGGGCATCTCTCCTGCTGCAGATTTGCTCTGTTTCTGGTGTCTGATATGCATCATTTCATGGAGCTCCATTTTTCAGAGCTCCATGAAAAAACAAACAAGGTGAGGTACTTGGAAGGAACAGAGTTCTTTGAAAAGCAAACAAGGACAAACACCAGGGACCAAATGTTGCTTTTACTATTCCCAGCAGAGACAAATTACTATTTTACTCACCCAAATTGTCCTTTTCATCTAGAGGATTTGTACGTGAACATCTCACCAGCACTAGTGACAATGTGCTCCCCAGAAAGTGTGCAACACAGGAAAGATGAGCAATTGAGTGTGGAAAGGCACATTTGTTGCACAAGACCCTGGCAGCACACTGTGCTGGCCCTCAGGCCCCAGGAGATCCTGTTGTCAAGGAATCCTCTTGGCCACCAGCAGGCAAATGGTGAAAAGCATGTCCAAGATGACAAACAGCAGAGCTGGAAAACCTCAAAAGCCCTGTAATCTGTAGGCTTGCATGCTCTGGCTTCTCATATGGTTGGTTGGGTTCCACTCTGAGTGATGATGCATTTCCAAGTAGAAATCACTGTAGACATTAGAAGCGCCATCTGTGTCCTTGTGTGACAACTGTCCCTTGTCAGAGCCTTTCCCACATGTACTTCCTCAAACCCATGACTCTTACATGGTCATTGCCCCCTAGAAACAGTTATCCTAACTGTTCTGGAAATTTGAACAGAAATTTGGTCTTGCCATGTTTTTCTCCCTTTCCCTCCCAGAAGAAGTAGATTTGATCCAGAAGTAGATTTGATCCACAACAGTTATCATAATTTAGTTTCAGCATATTTCATACCCTGAAGTATATTAAAAAATAACTTCCATTTGCCCATCTGGCAGGCCCACTTTCCTTTCACCAGCAGGTTGGTTTAAATGATCAGGTAGAATGAGGTCAGAGAAAGCTAAAGCAGTGAATTCAGTACCTTCTTTCCCTTCTATCTCTCCCAGGAAGTCAGCTAAACACCCACAGCTCAGACACTGCTGTTTGCTGGCTGAGCCCTGATATTCTGCCTTTTCCATATGCTTCACAGACACCCAAGGTGGGCACAAATTAATTTGTGGAACAGGTAGTTTCACATAACTTCTGGGAGCAGTTAGTTTGGGAACAGAAGTGCATTTTATTGACAGATAACAAATTGAATTTTAGTGGAAAACAAAATGGTGAGAACTGTCTCTGCCACAGCAGTCTCACAAAGAGACTTTTGACCTTCTAAATAAATACTGGTTGATTCTCTGCAGTAAACCAGCTAATCAACAAGGAGAAACTGTTTTATACCCAATCCCCATAAATCCACTTTTTGGAGCACCATGTCCCTTATCTGGATGGATGTCACACTCCTCTGATGGACAGGGAATCTTTGGATAAGCTCATGTATTGCTTTAGCTCTTGTCAAGTGACTGAAAAAATAAGGCCAGTTGAAAGAATGTCAAATGAAGATGTCTAGTGGAAATTTTAATCTTCTCCATTTTAAATGATGATGGATGGCACTGAAGGATATGTGGGAGAGAAGATCCCTGTGCTGTGTCTGTTGTTATGAGCAGTTGTGGGTTAACAAAATGTTTATTGGGTATAAAGCACAGTACTTTGCAGGACCAACCGACAAGACCAAGCACGTCTTCAGCTTTTCACTATCTGCTGTGAAAGTGTTTCAACTTTTCATCCTTCTATGTCCAATTGATTTCCTGTCCTGTGGTATCTGTCTCTCTTATTTACAACACAGGGA
Organism: Anomalospiza imberbis; assembly: GCF_031753505.1. Taxonomy (NCBI): domain Eukaryota; kingdom Metazoa; phylum Chordata; class Aves; order Passeriformes; family Viduidae; genus Anomalospiza; species Anomalospiza imberbis. The sequence continues at coordinate 15,966,671 of NC_089691.1, read as the reverse complement.
AAAGCAGTATTAAGCAACAGTTTCAATAACTGTGTCCAGTGCCATACTGAACCTGCTTTTTAAAAGCCCTTGTTGGCTCAGGAGTTTGTGGGGGTGCTTACTGAAATCATTTGTAAGGTTTTAAAATTGAGCATTTAATGCTATGTAGAAAGTTATATACTTCCTCCTTGCCAAAAGTACCTCACTTTCACAAATTTGCTAAAGCTTACAAAATATCTTTTAAGGCAGCAACTTTTAGCATACAAAGGGGTATTGTCCCACCTTTTGATCAAAGTCCTGAATGGATATTTTGGTGACATCCCAGTTACTGTGATCACATTCTAGTGACTTTGTGAAAATCAAATGCATTGGTCCACATTTCCTCCAAGAAAAATCCCAGCTGATGATTCTCTGACGGCTGATGATTCTCTGACGGACAACTGAGGAGGGCCATGTAAGGAGGGCACTGCAGATATTGCTGTGGCAGAAAGACTGAGCAAAACAAGGCACTGAAATAAACAACCTAGTCAGACACAAAATTGGTGGCAAAGCTGATTCGTTACAGAGGAGATCTGTACAGGAACATTCAAGCAATGAAAATTAATTCAGAATTTGAAATGTTGACAGTCTATTTCCAAATTGACATGAAAAGATTACCATCACTGTGCATAAAAGCAACACATTCCTGCACCCATGCAGAAACCTCAATGGCAGAAATGGCTTAAGTTCCTAGAAAAGCAAAGATGAGAAAAAAAATCTGACGAACTGAAGACAACAATGTGAAGTGCCAGATGAAGTGTTCAACAGAACTGCAATTTGGAAGAGAAAGGGTGCTACACGAGGCATTAGCCCACTTAAAAACAATCAGATGGAAGATTTTCAGATTTCTAGGGCTGGATTTGGGGAAGGGTTGCTCAATGAGCCTGTGAGGCTGCATATCACCTTAACAATTGAGTTTGTTCGGCAGAAATATCAGAGACTTGCTGTGGAGAGCTAAGATGTGCATAATTTAGCAATGATCTTACACAAAGATCTTCAGTGATTCACCAAAAACCCTCTAGACAGCTACAAAATAAGAAACTTTTAACAATCTTCACTGTTGCTGCTGCCATTAACATAGAAAATTTAAAGCAAATGTTAGTCATTCATTCAGACGTGGGCAAGAGGGCGCCTGGTACCAGGGGCAGTGCTGGGACCACCATATGCTGAGGCTCCCTGAGACAAGGCACTTACACCAAGACCTTTTCATTTTCAGAAAAATCCAAAAATCTGTCATGCACAGGATCTGGGTGAGCAAGGACACGTCTATTTGTCCAAGCTTAGGGGTTTAAAATACCTCTCACGTGGCAGGTTGTGGCCTGGGATGCTGGAGTGGGATTCAGCATGTCTGAAAGAAGAATCTATTCCAAGTGCAAAACATGAGGCAATAATGCTAAAAACTGCATAAATCCTAGATGAATAGAACTTTCTGGAAAGAGGAGATTTTACTTAGCAACCGTAATCTCCTCTTTTACGATTCTTCTTGAAAAAATTGCCAATCAACAATGAGCAAAGTCGACATCGTTATCTCCTGGGTCAAGGTTTCTGGATTTTATGCCCAGTAGAATGCCCTGTCCCTCCTTCTATGTTGCTGCAAGCTTTCAACAAACTGTGGTGGGTTTCCATCATTTTCTTCAACGCTTGCCCAACTGCAAAGCCTTCCATCAGTGCTCCCTTCCAGGTTTTTGTTCTAGGGGACAATTGCTTCTGGCATGACCCACTCTGCAAACAACTTCCTTGTGCTGGCTGCCCTGACCCAGCCATGCCACTGCAGAATGACAGTCACCAGCCCAGGCAGGCAGTGAGGGAGGGGCTCATTCCACCGTCCCTGGAACCATCCCTGGCTCCTCACCTGCAACATGCATGGTGCTGCAGAGCGCCCAGGAAGCTCAGCCCTTTTTCACAGCACCAGAGTGTATTCTTCTTCCAGTACCTTTTCCTTGTGACATACTATAACAACTCTGTGTTGAATAGCAAGGGCATTAAGTTTAATAACCATTGGACAGCTCATAAAAATATAAACCAAGTCACGAGCTGGGAGTGGGGCAGCTGTGCCTGGATTTAATACCTCAGCCCAAGGAAGCTAATTTGCAATTATCTCTCTGAAGCACCCGGGTGCCTTTGTTTGAAACAGCTGCAGAGTGAGCTGCTCGTTCCGGTGACTGCTCAGTGCACCTCCGCATGCTGCTTTTGGGCTGACATCCCCATTGCACATAAACTGCTCCCACTCCAGCCTGCTGATGTCACGAAGACCTTTTTGTGCCTTTTAAGTGACTGACTGAGACTAATGGGAAGAACGAGCTGCCAGCAGATGGCTGCAGGGAGACGCTGCCCGGTGCCAGTGCCGGTTCCGTACCTCTGTGCACTCAGGAGCAGGAAGCTGGGACACATCTGGGGTGACAGAGGCAATAGCACCTGTAGGTGCACCTGGGGCTGCAGTGAGTGCATGGAGACTGCCCCAAAACCATGGCCCTGCTGCAGCCTCCCTGAGGTCAACGCACGTCTTGCTGCTCTTCTGCTCTCTAGGAGAACAGACCCAGCCCCTAAAGAAAGGGGACTCACATCCAGGCAAGGCTCTTGCTTCCTTAGGGAACTGATACCTCAGAGGCTGCAGGGCAGGAAAGCCTCTTCAATATCCATTCAGTAAGTAATGCTGTTTGTATTAAAAAAAATTCAGAGAAAATCATCTTTGCTTGAGGAGGGCGAGGGTGGATAACAATTGTTCCATTGCTTGTCAGGACACCTGCAGGAACCCAGGCCAAAGGGAGAGAAACCAGTTTGTTGATTCCATAGCTTCTGTGCTATTCTTTTTCAAATTAAGCAGAATGTTTTCTTTGGAAGTTCTTTTCTTTTTACACAGAATAACAGCTTAACAGCATTGCATTCTTCCAAGAATGGTGGTATTGACAGCTCTATGTTAAGATTCAGACCAACAGGCTGGTAGGACCTATGAGCAAGGTAAACCTTTCTGAGGAAGTCAAACCACTGAACTGTACATCATGCTACCTGAACATGCCAGCTGTGATCACAGAAGCCCAAGATTTTAGGGGAATATTAACTAGAGAGTCAATAAAATTATTTATGTTTCATGAAAAACACTATTTCTCTCTAACTTTCCAACTGATGTGCTGTGCATGATGGTGTGACAGGGAAGGAATGGCGGAGCCAACAAATTATTTATTATTTCTAATTACACAAAAATAGAGGAGTGGGAAGCTCCAAGAGCCCTGTGTGCATCTGGCACAAGCCTCAGTGTTTACAAGCTGACAGGACACACTTGGGGTCTTGAGACAAAAGGGGGTTTCCAGTGGGAGAAGGACCCATATAGACCACTTTTGGACAATTCCACATGTATTTACAAAGATTCTGTAAATGCTCAGTTTTACTTGCAAAGGTAGTGTTTGCATCTTGTATCCTAAGCTCCTGTAAAACTGACTGCAGAAATTAGTACTTGCTGTGGAAAATGACTTTGGCTCTTTCCACCATCAAGCAAAGTTATCAGGAGCACTATTAAACAAAACTGTTTCCAGAATTTTGTGTTTAAAGTTGTGATGAACTACCAGAACTGAAAGGATCATTTAGAAGGAAAGCACACAGATGGATTTTGCCAAGTCAGGTAATGTTTCTGGCCTTGGGCAGCAAAGCTTCTGAAGAAATGAAATGCTTAACAATGCCCAAATGACATTCACCTCTGCAATGCTGAACGTGCTTCATAGCTGGATTTGTATGTAATTCTAGGTTAATCACATTATCTCAAGCATATGGTATATTGCAAAGAAATCCAACAACTTTGTAATACCCATCAGCTACTTATGTTAGGCTGAAAATCTATGTTTATATAGATCCTAACTATTGCTTTACTAATGCTTCTCTGAATTTTATCTTTCCTACCTCACTCTGGACATATGGCAGCTTGTGAACACACTGCATTTCTTGGATAGCCCTGATGACTAACATCCCAATTCAGATGAAAGGGAAAAATAAATACAAGGAAAACCTGAAATTCAACCCAGTAATGTGAATGCTCTGTGTCTGAAATATTGCAGCTGGGGTTTCTGCTCATCCCAGAAGCTGTGGAGTCCTCAGAAATGATGATACAATGAGCAGCACAGTGAACTTTCCACACAAAGAGTTGTTAAAGAATATTTAAATATTTAAAATATTTTTAAATAGTTAAAAAAGAATATTTTTGAAAACTGGTAGCTAAATTTCTGTTCCTAAATTGATGCCTAGGCATCTGATTGTTGTTATGATACAGGGTGCAAAAAGCGGTAAGCAGAGCAGATTTTCCCCAGGTAACTGATTACTGCCACAAAGGTATCTGCAGGTAAATTCCATGTATTCATAACTGCAGATTTTTTAATATGTGATTATCAATTGTCTGTGGCTCCAGACTGAATGCCAGATATTTCTAGGGTATTCCTGTGTCACCCACATTGCATGACTACATGTTTTTAATGTGAAGATGTTTAACTGTGAAGATGTTTAACTGTATATTAAATATAAATTCAATGTTCATGTTCTGTTGCATTATTCCCCCTGTGCTTGGGACCCTGACACAGAACAGCTTCTGAGATGCAGTAACAACCAGTTACTCTTAACCCTTAGAAAATAAGAGATGAAAATACATTTTTGTAATCTCTTGTGAAAGAAATCTGACACTGACTTGCCAAAATTGTACTTTAAATTACACTGTTTTGGGAGTCCTGCCATGCTTTGGTCGAGTGCCCCAGAGCAGAGCAGGCAGCTCCTCAGAAGTGGATAAACCACAATACTGAATGATGGCCCAGATTTAAGGAAAACATTCCCCATGGGCTTACAGCACTCATCCCATGGATGAAGAGGAGCTTAGAGCAGCAGAGGGACTCCTGCTCCCTGCGTTGGGTTTCTGATCTCTGCAGGGCAGGAATGAGTCATTCTCTGTATCACTGAAAAATTGGTCATTTCTGTATGCACGATGGTGTTCAGACAACTGTGTATATTTATTCCTTTCTTCACTCCTAGCTCACAATGGGGCTGAAAAAAAAACAGTGAGAAAACTTTTCCTTTGTAGGTGTCCTACTGGCAATTGCAGAAGTCTTGTTTGAGTTTTTGTATCCAATTTTTCAAATTTCAGATTAAAGTTAAATCTGAACAAGAATTATGTGGTTTAATTATAATATGAATAATTTTACATATATTACCTGGAATAAACCTATATATTCCCTGGAAATAAGTCTTCACACATTAAACTGTTTGTGGGAGTGGACCAGTTCTGCTGGATTCCTTAGCTCAAAACAGAGGAAAAAGTGCCTGGAAGTGTCCAAATATTTTGGTGCTGATGTTTGCTGTGTAGTACAAAATCCTGAACTTCACTCTACAGGCTTCAGCTTCATTCAATTAAAAAAATTAAATAGTGGTTGATCCTGAAATGGAATGCTTTCAATAACCTAAATTATTAAAGAAAACAGTTTGCCTAGTTTCACCAAGACTCATGGCCAAGTTTTGATATTTAGTCCCGAGTTTTGCAATTATATTTACGTAATGAATATTTATATAGAATTATAAATGCATGACTATATATTCATGGCAATATGTGTGTATGTGTATACATATGCACATAGATATATAACAGTGATCTTTGAGCAGATGCAGCCTACTGAAGGATCAGCTGGGTGCAAATCCAGATCCTGATGCCATGCCCACATCTGGCAGGGTGCAGCTGTGAGGAAGAGGTGATGATTGCTGCAGCTGGTCCCCACTGACCTGCTCCACTCCAAGCAGAAGGAAGGTGGGTTCCAGGCTGTGATTGGCATACATGAACTCTCAGATATTTAACTCTGTGCCCACAGTCGCTGGGGTATGTTCAGGAAATAAAATGGTACAGAAACAATGCATCTGGATAAAATAAAAATGGTTACACTTAATGAGCCACATCTTCTTCTGTGAGGTATGAGAGGAGGAAAACAATGGTGAAGGCATTTGACAGGAATGGAAATGAGAGGAAAGGAGGCAAAACAGGATGGAGGTGATGGAACAATATCCAGAATAGGGAACAGCTTGCCAGTTTCCACCAAGGGTAACGGGGGAAGTGAGAGATTTTCATTAATGGGAAACTGGCATTCTCCTGCTTTTCAGTTTTAACAAACCTTCTAATGATAATTGTAGACTTTCTGTATTTATAGAGACCCAGTGTGTCTGTAGACAATAGCATCATCTACCAAGTCCTTCTGCCACGATACAATTTCAGCCATTCTCTTCCATGACTTTCATCAAAATATAAAAGGACATAAGCAATATATGGCAAAATAATTTCCCAGAAAGGACATTAACAATATATGGCAAAATAATTTCCCAGAAAGGACATAAGCAATATATGGCAAAATAATTTCCCAGTAGTAGGAGGGGAGGATCAGAATTAACTGGAGCTAAGGAGAGCCAAAAGAAATACTGAAGGACACATCAGTAAGAAAGGGAGGCAGAGCTGTGCTCACACAAATTCCTGCTGTCAGCACTGGCTAGTGCTTATGGGAATGATCAAAGGTGGGAAAAAAAGGAGAAAGGACTAAAAGCCTACAAGATTAATGTTTCAGAGAAAAAGACACACTGCACTAGGGGATCCTGTCTGCAATGGTCATGCTCAGCCAGGCAGGATTCCCATATAACCCTTTTCCTTACTCTCCCCCAACAAACACCTTGGTAAAATAAAAAGCTGGATATTTTAAAACTCCTGTGCTCAGCAAAATTAGTCAAGTGCTTCCTGTTTGGATTTATGGAGTAAAGTGGGGCACAAATTCCTGATTTCAGCCCAAAGGACCATAGCAGATGTTAATCATGTGGCTGATTCCCGTGCCAAATTCCTGAGTTTTACAGAAGTGCACATTCCTGGTTATGACTAAACTCTTTTTAGACCACTATTAAAAGAGATGCAAAAAATCATGAGTTTTTCCCATTCTTATGTAATTTTCTTTAGTTACTTGATATTGGTGAGGTCAAAAAAATCTTGAGAATATTGATTTTAAGGAATTTCTACCAACAACTGATACTCTTGTGTGCTTTCAGATGCCGAAGACTCAAAAAATTAGTAGGAATTATACAGCAAAATATCTTATACCCAAATTGTCAGTCTTGTATTTCCACTGACACGTCAGAAAATTTTCCATGGATCCTAGATATTCTTTCCAAAGCTCAGTCTCTAGGCTATCTCAGAGTTGTAAACCAGAGCATCATTAAAAGGCACTTTAGTCTTGGCTGTAATTTTTATACTGCAAAAAGCATTTGGATGATCAATTTGCATTGAAATAAGTCATTGAAAATATGGCAATTTCAGCCTCGGAGCTGTATTGGAAATTCACTGCAGATGATGAACACTGGTAGAAATGTGTCTGGAGAGGTGAGCTCTCTATCCCTATCGACCTTAAGGGCCCACAGGTTTTTGTTTGTTTGTTTGTTTGTTTGTTTGTTTGTTTTTTGGTTGGTTGGGGTTTTTTTGCTTGTGATTTTATTTTTTTAGTGTCCTGTGATGAAACTATGATCATGTCTTGGCTCCAGCCAGCCAGAACACTTCTCCAAATCTTCCCCCTTCTGTTTACCTAAAGAAGCCTCCCCCACCCTCCAAAGCATAAATCATTTTTCTGGAAAGAAGCCACCCAAAAAATGTCACCACACATTGAAATATGTGACACTTTGCTTACTTTGTAATAAACGTACAAATAAAGGGAAATAGTTTACCTTAACTTCTTATGTGCTTACAGATTATCTAAAGTATGTTTCAGTCGCAAGGAAGGCTCAAAGGCATTTTCTCTCTCTGGAAAGTAGTAATATGAATAATTTCATAGAGATGATGTCTGACAGCACTGAAATTGATTTTCTAGCTCAGACGTGTGAACGTTTTCATGTTCCCTGAGTGATCCCACCCATGTGTGGTGGTCTCTTCTGGAGTGTTGAATATTTACTGCTGATACCCAGAAGAATATGCAGCAAGTGATGAGAAGAGCTCCTTTGGTGGGGGAAAAAGGGAGGCAGAAGAAAAACTGCCCTGTTTTGCTGAAGTGGCTCTAGACTTTGATAGTGTCACATCCACTGCAGCAGAGATGAGGCAGAGTCTCACATCCTCCACGGGAGCTGTGGAGGTTTCTCTGCAGTCCAGCATCGCGTGCCACGCTCCGCTGACGTCGTTCATCACCTGCCCTTCAACAAGGTTATCTAATCATAGTGCCTTCATTGATATCCCCAACAGTCACTGGAGAGGACTTCTGATGTTAATTCTTCAAGAATTGGTTAAGAATAGCAACGGTGTTACAAGGCTAGGCAGGAAGGCTGTGAGAGATCTTACTGAGAATTGCTAATCAACATCTGCAGCTTCATTTCTCAGTCTTTGACTGAGACTGAACTGTTGTTCCTTTCTCATGAGTTTTTAAACAACAGCCCAGTGAAAGATTTGATGGTCAAGATAAGGAAGTTATGAGAGAAGTATTTTCTACTTTCTGCAAAGTTTAAGAACTTATGGAATTAACTTTCTGAATAATTTTTTGTTTCTCAGAAGTTGTAAGTGCTTCAAAGCTAGCTGGCATTTCCATTTCTATTTAGCATTTGTCCACTTCATCATTCTTCAGTTTGCATTTTAATAAAGCTACCAGAGGAGGCTATTCAAAATGAAAACTAACTCTTGTTCTTTCTTTGCTAAGACAAAAGCATTAAAAGGAATTTAAGCACAGAAAGTGAATGCATTATTAGGGGATGACATTTCTGAGCATTGAATAATGATCTTTGCGGCTGTGACTTACTCTCATGAGAGGAAAGCTCTAGCTGCCAGCTCACTGCTGCTCTAACCCAAAACTTTGTGACCCCATGGACCGCTCAGCAAATACATACTGCTTTTTGTTGTCTTGTCCATAGAGATAAAGGGTTCCTTCACTTGCTCCTTGGCTTCCTCCACCCCTGCAAAAGTGCCTGGGGTGGAAAGTAGAGCACAGGGGGAAGGTGGACAGAAGAAAGATGTAAATACAGATACATTTGTTTGAATGCACAGTTCATATTAGAGCTATTGGTTGATGACTTTGTTTTATATGAATTTAAATACGTGAAAAACAGTTTCCTACAGCACTTTTGTACAGTGATGTGCTGAGGTACTCTGGGCTGAGAGAAAAAGTCTGGATGATAGGAAATTGCCAATGTGGAGTGAATGTAAATGCTCATGCAATCTGAAAAGAGCTGAACATTTTTCCAGGACACGAGTGTGTCACAGTGCCACAGTGTTCCTGAGGCTGCCAGGGGCAAGGCAAAAGCAGCAGCAGTTATTTCCCTTCTCTTGCTGGTCTGAGTATGGAAAACCTCAGATAGAAGATTCAGCCTTTGCTTTCTGCTTCCTCCACAATGCCGTGGGCACCAGGCTGGGTGCCGTGGCTCTGAGCAAGCCCTGCCAGCTCGCCAGCAGCACCATGTGGCTCCTTCCTTAGGGCTGGGAGGCTCCTTCTTTCAGGCCAAGGACTCACCCACATCATCCCCTGCTTGGCTGCCTCAGCCTTGCCAAAAAAAAAAAACCCAAAACATTTTAGCTGAGGAGAAGCAGCAATGGGTGACATTTCCTCTACCCACTGCATGATGAAAAACAGCCTTCCATCCTCCCTATCCCCTGCATCATTTGTTTTAAATTCCTAAGTGATTTCTTTTTCTTCCTCTGTATTTTCCTTCCTCAGCTCCCTTGTGCAGGGCTGCTGGATTGTAATGTTACACAACCACCACCAGCCGTCTGCCTCGGGGCAGCTCACCCTAACCCAGATGTGTCACACGAAAGGAGAAATTTGGCTTATGACACTCAAGAAATGCTTCTGCCTATGTCTAAAAAAAAAAAAAAGCAACTTTCCCAGCTCCATCCTAATAGTAGAGCTCAGAGTAATCCCTGCACAGGTCTCTGAGCTGCTGAATATGAAGGATCCTTTTTGCTGTTTTAGGGATGCTTTTTTTAACAAGTTGTGGGTAATTAGGAAGATTGATGCACCTGGAAGCATTGATGCATCACTGAATCCCACTCCAAACCCCAGTGCAGTCACCAAGACTTGATCACATGTAAATTGCTCAGTCATCAATCTAAACTGATTTTGGTCAAAGCCCCTATCAAAACATTTGTAGGGCTTGATCCATGTTATCTGGTAAAGAGAGTTCTAATTATGCCACTGTGTATGGAAACCCATTCCCATGTCCTAATCAAACTAGAAATACTGAGAAAATACCTGTCCTTCTGATATGTGGCACTTGGAAATTCAGGCATTATATATATGGTGCAATATATAATCCAGGATGAAAAAAACCCCGAAGTATAATACAAAAGCAAAAGGAACATCAGAATACCTTGCTACATAAGCCAATAAAATGAAATTCAGGCCAAAGCTTCCTTGAAATAAGTGAGTCTTCTCATCAATATAGTGAATAAGCTTTTAACCAGACTATAAGTGAACCTCTGTGGTTGATGGATGTCAGAAAAAGGTTTCCTAATGAGAACATTTGGGCAAAAATAAATCCAGCTTAATCCAGTTCATTATTAACTCTTCCATGTCACGGTGCAATGTAAACAAGTATTTCTGCTGTTTAATAAGTATTTGACATGAAGTTACAAGTTACTTTTAAGGAAAATATGTCACCACAAGCTCAGTTCTGCATGTCACTGTGAGTTATTTCTCACCTTAGATAATGACTTCTGATCCTGTTAGCCTGTGAGTATGACAGGCAGATCATACTCTTAGGGCATATCTCCTTAAAAATAAATCAACTCCAAAAAAGGTCCATCTTTATTACATGGTAGGGGACTCTCTGTATGCACACCAAAAATTCCAGGTTTAAATGACCACACATGGTACTATAATTCTGGTCATATTCAGATTCCTTTGCTGGTGGCATTCACAGTGCAGATAAGAATGACTAACAATTATTACATTTTGTGTAATTATAATATCAGCAAATGTATTCTTTCAGCTTCTTATTTCCTGATATCATAATCAATGGTGTCACCATGAATTTGCATGCACAAAACCACTTTCAATTCCATGCAGTTTCCCAAACATAAAAAATTCCTTGAGCTTCTCAAGCTGCCAGTGTGCAGGAGATCTTTAGTCATGCCCTCCAATGTATTCCCCTGCACAATTTAATTCCCAGTCTTATTTCTCCATACATTTCCTAAGGATCAAGGCAAGGAGACTACAGCTAACAGGCAAAGAGAAAAGCTCTGAAGTCACCAGGCACAAAGGTGATGCCTGTGGTCTGACATCCTGCAGTCATCCATCTCTCAGTCCATTACAAAATGCTTCTGCTTCACTTTGTTTTCAGGACCAGGGGACATAGAGCACATGACAAAAATGGATGAGATCTTGATTTCCACAAAGGTGTGGGATACCAGGGCAACCTTAAAGGCTTGTGATTTTAAAAAGTACTATGGACAGGAGATGACCCTCCTTTGAGCACTTCAACCTCTAACTTGGTGCTTGATTGCTCCAGTAAGAGAAAGGAAAAATAAGTGTATGAAATGTGCCTCCCAGTGACATATATGTTCCTAGAAGAATTTGTGAGCAAATTAGCTAGAATAATTTTCAAATTCTGCAGTCCTGGCACACATTATGGCACGACATGGCTGTCCTGACCCACAGGCAGACAAGCCTCTTCAGAGCTTTGCCATTAATTTAAGGAGGAGGATGATAAAAAGCAGAGAAGGATGAGTTCTACTGTCTCTTGACAGACCTGAGTCATTCGCTTGGCTCCCTCAGCCAGGATGGAGAGGTGTTACACAAAGAGTCTGGTTTTTATGTGGAGCTTGGTGCTTTATTTAGCTACAGGAGAGACATGCTTTGACCTTCCTTGGTCTTTCAGTAGGATGTGGTGGTGGGTGGACAGACTGAGGCTCTGACCAGGATCAGGTCAGCCAGGATCCCTGGGATACAGCACGCCAGCCCTCCCTACACACAGGCTTTATCTGAGGTAGTTTACCTCCCATTTTCAGAGGGCTGAGGGGTCTGTGTGAACCAATGGCAGCAGCAGGCGGGCACTGGCTGTCTCAGCAGGAGCAAAACTGGGAGAGATAAGGGATTGGTATGGCAGGAGGCTTGTCAGCAAGGGGCTCTCCAGAGACTGTATCACATCTAGGACTCAGTCCAAGAACTCCAGGAATCAGAAAATCAGCTAAACATGATTGTGAAACATTATCCAACACTCCCTGGCAACAATTCAGTGGTGTCCCCTTCAGTCTGCACCATCAGTTCTAAAGGGCTATCTTTCTAGTCCTCAAAAATCTAGAAAAATGCATTTTATCATGCATGTCACTGGGGAATTCAGGGAAAGCCGATGTATTAATGAGACTTCCCAGAAGTTTAATCAATGACTTCTGCAGCCTTGGCATGAAGTACAGCTATTAATATTTCCTCCCATGCTTTTTGTTTGGGTTTGGGGTTTTTTTGCCTTTTTATCAAAAGAGAACTATTTGAGCATCACTTGTTAGCAATAGAAGAATCTTACACTCAGTTACTACTTCACCATTATTTTACTAAGTGCTGATTTACATTGTATCCCCCAGTGACTGCACCATCCCTATAGCAAAAGCTGTGTGATTAGGTAAGGTAAGGAAGGGCTAAGATTAAATATCTCCTTAATTATTTTCTTAAAACAAAAGCCATGTGACTGAAGAAAGAGAACAGTGTCATTTCACTTTAAACCTGAGACATTCATGACTCAGTGAAGTCTCTTTGACTTTACGTATTGGCATTTAAATAATATCAGCGTTAAACTAAAATATTTGTCCAGCAGAAACTGAGCAAAGAGCCTAAGCCTTTCAGCAAGGTATTGGCTAATGCATCCATTTAATCCCTGTTTGTTCAGTCCAGCCCTGTGGGAAGCCCTTTGTGTCTGTATGGATTCCATGGGGGGTTTGAAGTCCTTCATTCCAGTTTTATCCCGGGAGCTGTGGTGGGGCAGTCTTGTCCACATCGCCCTGAAGGACTGCTGGCACTGAAGGGCTCTGTGAAGAGCTTCAGGACTATGCCCAGGTTTTACATTAAGGTCTCCTTTACCTGTGGAGAAGAGAGGGGCTTGGCTGGCCAGCATTGCTGTGCTCTGGGGCCGTGAAGGATCTGCAGCCACGTCCAAAGTTCAGTGGCTGGTTTATTTGTCCTGCCATGCTAGTGCCTTGTCTTGACACAAGCACAATTTAGTTGCAACTATTTCTATGGAAGAAGTGGAGTGGTTGATAATTCAAAGGAGGAATTGTTTTAGTTTGTGCACCTTCATTCCGTGCAGTTTCCAGCTGCTCAGCAGATTATTATTTTGCATTTTAACCTTTACATCCCTCTTCAGATACCATTGTATCCAAAAGAAAATGCTTTGAAAGAACTTGCAGACCTAAGCTGGGTGAAAGGCTTTAAGTAATGTAAAGCTGTTAAAGAACAAAGAGTTCATTATGTAGGTTTAAAACTGTTCATTTATTTGCAAACAGATTGCTATAGAAAAATCTGCCTAAGTACATTCAAATATATCACTGCCTGAGTAGGCCTTACAGGGAAGGGTTTTTGTTTTTGTTTTAACATTGCATCAGTAAAGCAATCCCAAGCAACCCATAAATGCAATAAGATTCCTAAGTGCTCTCACCAGACTGAAATTTGGAAATGCAAACTGATGCTGATAGAATGGGAAATGTAAGAATTGTAATTCATAACACACATTTGATTTTACTTTATGAAGCATTATTTTTTTTTCTGGGATAAACAGCCAATTTCAGCTATTTATTTACAATGTAAATATTTACAAACTGGTAGCTATGAATCAGGCTGTTGTTATTTCATTGTCTTTAGCATCTGATTACTTCAAGGGGTGTTTTGTTCTAGATATGAAGCAAAGCTGAGGTCTATACTACCCTGAACATGTATTCAGTTGAACAAAATTTTGTGTTACGTACACTAAAAAATGGGTCAGAAGCTGCCTACTGCCATGAGTTTCTGAAAGTACCTTCTATGGCAAAATGTCAGAACTTGGGTACAGGTAACAGATGATGATCTTGCCACAGCAGGCAGATTTGGGAAAGATCAGGCAGTTGCCTTGGTGGCCCCACACTCCCAAGGAGAACAACTGCAAATGTTCCCTGTTCTAGAGACAGCACAGATCAGGTGCTAACAGTTTGTTATTTATTTGTAATTTTGTCACTGCCAGAAGCCATTAGTTGTGCATTAGGTAACCTGCTTTCTCTGCAATTCTATCATCTATTAGGCACTTCTCTAGATTAATATTTATAATTAACGCTGTGTTTTCTAGTGGTTATTGATATTACTGTGCTTATTTTGTGTATGATGAATTTCAGTATATTAGCTTCTGGGGTCAGACTAGGCAATGTCTAGCATGAATTGACTGTGAGCTGCATGTTTTTCAAATGCTACCACCCTTTGCTGTGCCTTTGAGGGCCTTTGAGGGCTGAGAAATCTCTGAGAAAGATGAGGTGTGAGTCTTCATCTTTCCAGCACAGTCAAAATGTTCTTTTCCTTGGCTTAACGAGTAAAACAAGAAAGCCCTCTAGGATTCAGAAACTGGCCTGTCTCATGCCCTCTTTAGAGAGTTCATGGATTTCCATAAGCTGCAAGTTTCACAGGTTCACATTCTACTAAACAGTTTTCAAATGTTTAAAACTACTACAAAAATAAAAATTTGAAGAACAGATTACCAATACATGTAATTATGAGACCAAAGATCGCTGTTAGGTGACACAGCTGTTTGCAGCAGGATTTTTTTTTTTTTGAGCATTTTCTGGCAGCAAAATAAGGACAGGGCTGATGAGCACATGGCTGGGCTTTGGCAACATCATTGCCCCTTCCAAAGAGTATCACACTCCTGGTCCTGGGCTGCCACTTTCAGCCTATTGCAGGCTCAGCCAGACTGGGTATCCATGGCTTATGATCAGACAAGTGTGCCTGTGCCATTTGTACTCTATTTGTATCTTCTCCATCATCAATACATGGAAGAATAAATAGATCTGTCAGTGAGTTTCAGAGTGGAAAACATTTTGTTCCAGCACCTTTCCTTCCTTAAGGAGATTAGAATAGGTATATTATTTTTATCCAGTGTGTGAGGTTACAAGACAAATTAAAATAATAGCATGTTCCAAATAAGATGATAATACATGGATTTGGTATATTTAATTTGATTTCTATGACTGGAATATTAAATTTATTTGACTAGTCACATACTTAACAGGGCAGTGAATTATTCGCAGAAAAGTTTGAATTGCAGTTAATTTAACCTCCTGAAAATCCCAGTGAAACTTGTTTTCATGGAGGTGACTCAGGGTCTGGAGAGCTGCCCAGAGACCCAGGTTTAGGTTTTCTGGGCTGTATGTCTGCAACCTAAAGCATTTGGTGGGTCAGGACCCTGCAGGTACAAGCACCTGATGTGAAACTGAGGTAATCCCAAAGGGAATTATCCTGCCTCACATAATTGTGCAGATATGGGTATGGTTAGCTTTTGGCTGAATAAAGTCTCTGAAATAGTATCTTATGTATCTACATGCTCTCAGTGCTTTTAGAAGTTAAAAGTAGCAGATGCTCAGCTCAGCTGAAAATTGAAGTGGTTTTATCCTCCGCCCAGACAGTCCAGCACAAAACAGCTCCTTGTGGTAGCAGAGACAGATTTCAGTCTGTCAGAGAAGCCAAGTCCCTCCTGCTCCGTGCTTGATCCATCCCACTCCAGCTTTCCTCTGCACCGGCGGCGTTGCTAGACCCTCCGGTTTTGTTGTGTTACATAGGAAAGTGAAAATAAAGCAGTCAAGTTTTGCAGCTCTAATTTTAGCAGTACTTTCACAGTTACTATTGTGTTAGAACACCACATGACACAAAGAAATCGAGTAGGTCAGCAGCTTGAAAGTAGAGTCTAATTTTATATTTTGGCAAGTTATATAAGCATTTGCTGATCACTTTTCTTAATAGAACCTGCTTTTTCTCTAAAGCAAGCTACATCTTTCTCCCAGAAGAGAAAAACACACACAGTGCTTGAAAGGTCCCTTAAAGATAAAACCAGAATTACTCAGTATTGCCCTTTCCAAAGAAGATTTCCAAGAAATGTTCACAGGCCACAGCAGTATTTAAAAATAAAATCAAGTGTTATGTTTGAAAACATAGTGAGAAATGTGTTGGCTTTTAAGTAGCACAAGACGATAACGTTAGCACCTCTGCTGACAAAATCTCTGAAGCACTTGTAAGGACCCAACTAAATTAACAGGGAGATTTGTTTTCTGCATTTCATGCTGTAAAAGTAATTTGACTGTCCTTTGCTGCTGATTTCAATGGAGCTGAACCAGTAACCAATTTGCCAGCTATAGAGGGAAGTAAGCATTTTAAAAAACCTTTGGTTTTCACTCTATGGGACTAATTAGTGGAATTGCTTTTGGACAATATGTTGAATTCTGTGATGTATCTTCAGTCAATGGGAAAAATACCCATCAGGACAGTGAGATGTCTGCTCCTGGCTGGAGGGTGGAGCTACAGACTTTCCATTCCTCAGTGTGGCAGGATTGGAAAGGTGTAAATCTCTTTTTTCTTTTGTGAGAGATCAACCCAGGCAGAGCAGAAGGATGATCAGGAGGTGGCTGGGCAGAGCAAGCAGAGGGCTGCATTTTGTACACAGTGGTGGTGTGGATGCTGTGATAAACACAAGTTGTCATTTCATTTATTAGTAAAGGGGAATTTATAGATTATAAAGAACCAACTGTTTAAGAATGATTAATCTATTAATTTTACATTAGAGTTTAACAACTCAAAAGCTTGTTTTAACATTATAGTTAATAGTTACCTATATTGCAGCCTATTGGTGGGCTTAAATAATCATCAATACCAGACACTTGCTGCCTGGCAGTGCTTTCAACTACAGGATTTAGCTTTGAGCTACAGGATGAGCAACATGCTCAGCGAGCCAGCATTCATCCGATATTAGTATCTTTCTTACAGGAGATCTTCATTAACAGTCTGCTCATTGCAAAATACAGGCAGAGGTGGCTGAATGTTTCCTTCTGCAGTGGCCCTGTGAAGCAGGACAGGTTGAATTTCTGGTTCAGTAATTCTGTTGCTTGAAGGCTTGGCTGAGCAAAAATGTTGCTCTCCTCCTCCCTTTGTACCTCTACTATCATTAGGAACTTTCAAACCCTTGCACCATTGCTGACAAACCTGGCTGCCTTTACTTGTTTTATAGATTTGTCTCTTTCCTCAAGGTTTCTGGGTTTATTTAATTAAACATCTTTGTTCGTTTGTTCTGCTTGATAATTAAGTCCTCTTATTTTAACCATCTTTCTTCAAACAGAGAATTCATATGCATGAAGGACAGCTCCCAGAAGTGAGGAAAGGAAGCTACTGAGTGCTTTGGCCACATTGCCAGAAATGAAAAATACAGTTTTTGATTGACTTGCAGATACCCTTTAGGAGTCATCAACTAAGGAAAAACCATTAAAAAAAAAATCTACCCAGGCCTTCATTTCAGCTAATGCATTATTTATAGAGATAACTGACATTATTGCTATACCTTCTCCTTTTTCAGAGAGAAAACTCCCTTTCCAGAACATCTCAATTTTTCTCATCCTTCCATTTTGCTCAGCCTTTCCTTCTCCAAGAGATCTTTAGTCTGTGCCACCTTATGTCTGTGGAGCTGATATTCCCTCCCAGAGCTCAGTGGCCATGGACTTATCTGCCTTCATCTGAAAATGAAATTTTCACAACAAACTACACACAATAAAAAGACCTCAGTATCTGAATAGATATTACTGGTTACCACTATCAGAGTCCATTCTTCATTTATACAAAACTTTTCAATATCTGGCTGGCTGAAGAAGGGTTTAAAATGAGGCTGAGCAATAGTTAATCTTCTCCTGAGGTCTCCAGACCTAATGTGGGACTCCTCATTGGAATTCACCCCGCATCCATCACTTAATTTCCTAACCAGATGAAGCACGGTGGTTTCTGGCCTGCCTGGCTCTGGAGTTCTCATTGCAACAGCAGTGTGGGCATTAAAATAAAGAAAAATATCTGTGAGATCTTTTTTGGCCTAATACATTCTTACTAGAACTGATAAAGCATACACAATTGAATAGATGAAGACCTACTAATTCTCTGAAAAATATCCAGGTGGTAGTGGTGGTAAAACTATGCACATTTCCCTTTTTTGTCCTTAGCATTATTGGTGTAGCTGTGCATCGCTCCCAAACAGGGGTCAGGAAAACAAGTATGGCTCCTGCAGGCAAAGGTTTTAGCTGAGCATGTGAAGAAGGTTCTCTGTGGTTTATGGTTTTCTGGGAAGTATTTGTATCAGTATTATTTTTACCACACTGAGTACACAGAAAATATGAGCAATAACAAGCATCACATTGGGGCTGAGAAAATTAACTTCAATCCATGCTTACCACAGATGACAAAGAGAATTTATAAAGAAGACCTCTGATTTATAGTGAACAATTCTGTCCTTGGGAAAGTGGAGAATTAATAATATCCAGAGAAACTGTACAGATTCAAACCTGTGGTGATATAAATCAATGGACAGGGCTGTGGATCCAGAGGGGGAGACCTGCAGGGAAGAAGCAGGTCAGACAGCTTCAAACTGGCAGCCACAGCTAAATCTAGCAGGGTCTGCAAATCAGAAGAGGTTCATGACCTAACCCTACAGGAATACCACCAACAGCTGGGATGTGGCAAGTGAGTCTGCATTCCTTTTCCCTTGCCACGGGTAGCCTGGCAAATTAGTCTACATTTGGGAATAAAGCTGTGACACGGTCCATGATGGGGAAATGAAGCAGGCTAGGAAGTAGTTCAAATATTCTCTTCTGCAAATCATAATTTTTAAAGGAGTTTTTTATTTAATTCTTTACATTTTACTTGCTTTCTCCCTCCCCTTTCTTACTTTTTCCATACTTTAATTTGTTCCTTATTAAACACATATAAAATCTTGCCTTCATAACATCCTTAACACCTCTTCATACAATTTGTAACATTTTTTTCAACCCCGAAGATGGCAAGTTCATATTCCATGCTTTGTGGCTCTTTATAGTGCCAAGCTGGCCTGATGAATCTCTGTGCTACAGAGTAAAACTGAAATCAAACCAGACTACACTCAGGAAATTACACCCAGTGGGAAGATTGTTGTTTGACAGGAGTTAAATCAATTGCTGTCATGGTTTGTGCTTCTCCTGTAAAGCAGGTTAGTTACCAGGATCCCTGAGCACACACCATGTCAGCCTAGCGACACAGCAGGGACGTGTCTGTCTTGGGTGTTGTCCGGGGAGCAGGGGCCAGTGCTGCCCTGCCGAGCTCCAGCACACGGTGGGAGCTCAGGACACCCCTCACGCGGTGCCTCTGCGCTGGATGGCCCCGGCAGGGTGGGGGGACATGGGGTGAGGAATAAGTGCTTTGCCCAACCTCAGCTGCGCAGAGAGGTTTGGCTTCATGAGGAGCTGGGGGAGGGTGGTCTGAATTCCCAGCTGGGCTCAGCATCCCGTGCTCCCCATGGATGGTTCATCACCCGCTAAGGCCTGACCCCTCAGACTGGGGGACCTGGTCACTGCTTCAGCAGGACGCAGAGCACGTTCAGACTCCATGAGAACGGGTGCTCTGCGTTGGGCCTCAGCCACCTGCTCAGTGCAGCGTGGGAGGATGCAAGGGACAGGAAGATGATGTCTGCAGCCTTTTTACTGTTCCTGGTAAATTCTGTGATGCATCACTGCTATCCTCACTCCAATGGAGTTCCTCCACCTTAGCAAGGCTGGGAAAACCTCAAAAAGCCACATTCACTGGAGGTTGGAAAACACTTCCTAAATTTTTTTTAAGAAGAATGTTCATTGCCATAGCCCTGCTTGTGATGGAAGATGATGGCATTATTTCTGGATGGTCAACATGGCTTTTTGCACATTCCTGATGAACAGAAAGCCCAAGTCTATCATGCAAGAACTGCTTTAAATTCACAAAGTCAAATTGTTTCATACCTGTGTTTGGAGAAACAGAAGCAGAGCACTCAGTGCTTTATTTCAATAGGGAAGCCAAGTTTACACTGAGGTATTTCAATGATAAAAATACTTTATTATATGATATGATTAAATTTTTACTTATGAAGCTCTTCCTTCATCATCTTATCATCTCTTTTACCTCTTTTGTAATTCAAGTTCTCAGCTCACAGTCCTCTGGGAAATGTTGTATGTCTGGATTTTTTTTTTAAACAGGGAAAACTCTTTAAAAGCCATTCTGCCTCCATTTCTTTGAGTCTTACCTGTAACTGATATAAATAGCGGTATAATTAGACATTAAAAAATCAACACATTAAGCTTCTTAATTAATTATGATTTGCCTACTGATTTAATGTCCTCGTAAATTATTCTGCAGAGATCAGATTGCCTTTTCCAGACATAATTGCATTGTCTATCCTATAGAGGCTTTCCAAAGAGTTCTGTAAAGCTGAAGGCACTTATTAATCGTAATAACAACCAATGCACAAAATAGGCATTTCCACTGTCCTTTCTTGCTCATAACTTCCCAATCTGCAGGCAATTTACAAAATCCCTTAAATTGCCTATTTGCACCTCAGGTTTTTTTTCAGAAAAACCCTAGCTAGAAATGCCTTGAAAATTAGGTATGTAGACTTATGTATCATATTCCATGACAAACACCTTTTGTATCTCACAATTTTAAGTGTAGTATCTTGGCTCCAATGTTTTCATAACTCAGGGCATGGGTTAAATAAATTAGATCACAGCTACCCATAGCTATCTAAAAGCAGCACTACTGAATTTTAGGCTATTTCCCAATGCCTCAGGAAATAAACAGGCCTGATTATCCCCATTCAGAGGGCAGCAATATTTCCTGGGAGCATGCACACAGCATCCATCAATAAAGGCTGCTAATTTACAGGGCACATATTTCTGCTACCTGATATTGCACAGGCTTTTGCAATGAGTGATTAACTTTAAATAGCTTGATAATCAAGAGCAGATTAGGAGGGAGTGGGATCAGGTGGTTTTTCTTCTCAGCCCTTTTCCTAGTAATGGGTGGCCCAATGGTTTTCTCTTGTGACCACGGTGTGCTCACAGAAGGGTGGATGAAGGAGCAGGGTAAGGAGGCAGCACTCGTGGAGATGTTGGGGGGCTGTTCCCATCCCTTATGGCTTCTCTTTTGGTGTTCTCCATGCCCCTGTGCTGGGCTGCAGAAGCCACACATCTGTCATGGCTCACATAAATGGGGGCTCCTTTGCCAAGAGACTCACCCCCTCACCTCTTGACAGCTGGGTTTGGTTTGCTCCTAAAGACCAGCAGCTGTCAGGTGTGTGTCCCAGCAGGACCTGGGACCATCCGGGATCTGACAACAAAGCCATTCAGTGGCAGGCAGGGAGGCTTTCTGCCAACCCAGCTGCCCTGTGGGAATTCACATACAGTCAGGTTCTTCGCACTACCTACCAGGGAGTTAATTTGCTGTAATCCAGCTCTTCAGATGTCTTTGTTTGGTGGGCCTTTGAACACCTCCCAGGGAAGGGTAGTCCCACCTTTGCCCTGCTGAATTGGGTGATGCAGGCAAATTCAGGTGATTGCTTTCTCACAAGCAAGGCTCCATCTCCAAGAGCACAATGGTAGCCCACAGCATTGACCCAGGGGAGTGAAAGGGCAATAGTAATATCTGCTACCGTTGGAGGTTCCTTCTATTATGCTATTTGTTTCTCTTTTCTTCTTGTAAGAATGCGTAGTTTAAAGATGAGAAACTTTTGAAAATTTCTCACTCAAATTCTTTCTATTTCACCTTTCCCCCTCTTCATTTCCAAGATTGTGTAGGTTTATTGAACACTTTACTTCTTTCAGCTGATCCCTTCTGCATCCACAGTGCCATCTTAGCAGGAAAATCCTCCTCCTCACATCCTCCTCCTCTTTCTTTGTAATGTTCAGAAACCACAGTCGTGGGCAGGACTCATTGCACTGAGGTTCGTGGGCATTTTCTGTGGTCTGAGTTATTTCTGAAACTAATTATCTTATCAGCTCTTTTTGACAGGATTTGTTGTGTGCGTGCTTGAAGAAAACAAAGAGCAAAAGCTTTGAACCTTTAGGCAGAAGTAAAATTGGGGTTCAAGCACAGGTAACTCCTCTATGGCAGATAGAACTTCCCCACCATTCCCGTACACTTTGGAACAGCTCTTCCTCTGGCATCTGCCTTCTCCCCAATTGCTGTGCAAGATGTGTAAATGCTATTTTCTTTTCTGCAGTCAGCTCTTTTCTCCACATCATCTACCACTTCAAATAACGCTTTGAAAAAGGAACTCTGATGTCTGCTTTCAGATGAAAAATGACAATCCCTGGGTAACGTGTTCAAGCACATTGATGGGGGAGCTGTAATTTCAGGATAGCATCTTTGCCTCTACAGTCATGAGATTTATTGCAGATGAATGGAACAACTGAGAAGTAATTTCTTACTCAGAAGTTTCAATAGATATGCAAGGAAATGCCCTGATAGTCCATTGAGGATCTACATTAAATGTTAATTTGTATGAGTGCTTTCATAGCGGTGTAACTGCCTTCATCCTGGCGTGAAAAGATACCTTCATGAACATATTTTTCAAAGAAATCTCAGAGGGTTACTTTATTTCATTTTGGTTTTGTAAGATATGATAGTTTCCCTTCTTTAAGGTAAACTAATGTGTTCAAAACCAATTTTTTTTCAGCCCTGTGAATGTATATGCCTATAGATATGACTATAGACAGCCCTGTGCAGAGGAAGGAATGCCATTCCTGCTGTCTTCCTGCAGCAGGGCATTCAGGGGAAACCAGAGAACTGGAAGGTAAGCCTAGAGGTGTAATGGTGCCAGAAGACTCTTGTGAGCATCTGGGTACCCACAAGGGCTGTTGCACATCACATCCAACCAGCAGCACATGTGGTGGCAGCTTTCAATTCAGCCTTGTGGATTTCCCTAACTTTTCACCTAGGTCTAAGTCCTTTCAAATATGTTGAAAGAAGTTTTTGACAAAGAAATTATCTAAATCTTATCTAAGATTAGATATTAGATAGATAGACTTAGAAATTATCTAAGTCTAAAGAATATGCAGGTTTTTGCTCTTTAGAAATAAAAATTTTCTCTTAAGAGGCCAGTTGATTTTGCTGAAGAGCTGATTGTCATAGAGATAAAGCTCCATGGCACACAGGACACAATGAAAGTGCTGGCAGCCCTTGAACATGGTGCCGTTTATGCCAGAGTTACAGTAAATGCTCTGAAAAACACTTCCAGTTATTTTAATTTACTTTTTCTCTGCATCCCTGAACTCTGATCACTTGCAAATTGAAGTGCTCTTAAAAACTTTAAGTACTCCATTAATTTTAAATTGCTTTAAACTCTGCAAGCCCAGAAACCCAAAGCACTCTTGAAAATTTGTAGTGCTGCAATTACTTTGAGTCACTCCAAAAATGTGGGTTCAAAATCCATTTTGTGTGTTTATTTTTTTTAATGTTCATATTTTCTCACACAGTGCAACAAACACAGTGGAGACATAAATTCTTCAGCCCACTAGGAAAAAACCACATCATTCTAAGAACAAGTCTTCATCCAAATTGTTAAAATAAAAAAGGAGCGACTTTGAGAAAACTTAATAATGCACAAGGATTGCCAGAAAATGTGTGTCTTTGCACACTGCTATCCACACTAAATCTTAGATGCAGGCATCTAAAGCAGAAGTTAGTCTGGGATGAGCACCTCAAGAGACTGGCCAGTGCACTGAGCTGGCTGCTGGGCTGGCTGGGAGCTGTAGCTATTTCTCATTCCCAATGTACCAGACACCCCCTCAGTGGGAGCTGGGCTCCATCCCCACTGTGCACATCAGCCTCCTGGGCCGGTCTGACCATTGAGAGCCTGGTTCTCTCCCCTGTCCCTGAGGAGTTGTGTGCTCCCCACAAACTCCTGCTTCGCGTGCACACCAAGGGTGGTGTTCAGGAGGAGCCTGCAGACAAACTGCTTTCAGCCAATATCTCATCAAAAGGAAATAGCCTTTTGGCAAGGCGTGGGAGGAGCAGCACAGCGCTGCCTCCACTGAGGACAAATCGCTGTGATCTTCAGCTGCTGCAGCAGAGTTGGGGATGACTAATATGTAATAAAGCAGCACAACAGGTTTGGACCCCTGGTAAAGCCTTTGATTTCAGTGGCGACAACTGACAGGTGAAGCTAAGAAAGGCTTCACGTGCTCAGATGAAGCTCTCTGAATAAATAAAAACTTTAAACAGATTTTCCTTGGAAATATGATGTGAAATAGCTATGCTGGAAAGCTTTTGGGGATCTCTGTAAAGTAATTTGTTTTACATATTTGTTTTCCCAGATTTTTTTAAATAAAGAAGATAATTCAGACACAAAAAATAAATAATTCAGTGTTTTAAAAAAATATAAATAAAGTATCTGATCATTACTTCCAAGAAACAGTATCAAGTATTTAGGTTTTCCTTCTTTCTAAACTGTTTCCATCACAAGTTTGTAGCCTCCCCTGTGGCTGAGCAATGCAACACTTTCATCTTCAGTCAAAATAACCATCCTACGTCTACAACTCTTCCTGTCATAGATAAGTCCACTGCTTAGAAGGTCTCTACTTTTAGGCTCTGATCTCTCTGTTATGGTCAGCTGGGAGCAGGGAATTAAATTTCTAAAGATCATTTTTTATCTCTGGGGAGATTTCCATTTTGAGAGCTCACCATCCTTGGTTGACTTCAGCACAGCCTAAATTATGTGAATACATGACTTTGAGCCTGTGTGTCCTGCAGTGTCCCCATGGCTGAGACCAGGAAAGGATGTGCCATCAGAGGAAACCCTGCATGGGATGCCATGGACCTACTAAAATGCTTTTCAGCCAGGTTTGGGTGGTTTGGTTTTTCTCTCTCTCTTTTTTTTTTTTTTTTTCTTTTTTTTTTTTTTCTTTTTTTGAGGGACTAGCAGCTGGTTCTGGGGTGCAGAGGCATGGGGACACTGGCACACTGTCCCTCCTCCCTGTGACCACCACTGCCTTGTTACACAGGGAGCACAGCAATTCCCCAGCGAGGTAAGAGCATTGAGAGCTGGGTCCATGCAGTTTTTCATTGCTACTTCCTTATTAATGCCATATAATCAGTCAGCCCACAAGTGATTAATAATGGCTCTTATTGCCCTTTTCCTCCTCCATTTTCCCCCTGGCAGAAGCACCAGCTTAGACCTGCTTTTGCTGATCACCAAGTGTATACTCCAAGACAGTGAGGGTGTCACCTCTGCATGGGTCTTGTCCCCTCGCTGCCTGGCTCTGTGCTGGCACCCAGCATGAGAGCTGCTCGGAGGGAAATGTATCCTAAAACACTTTAGCCATCATCGCTGGCTAATAACCTAAAATCCATCATTCCTGTATGGAAGTTAAATGAAGAATCATTACATGTGCCAGCTATTAAGTGATGCATGACAAGGTGCTTCAGCAGCTGATCATGGAAGAGACAAAACTACTCTGTGAAACACAGAGGAAGGGGAAAGACAGAAGAATCTGTCTATATTAAACTAAGCCCTTTCCAAGAGATGCAACGCTGGATTTGTTGTGCTGAAATAACTTTTAAAAAAGAAAACCATTGGATTCTGTTGGAATAAAATAGAGGTCTTGGTTCAAGAGATAGAATCCTATCTAATAGTAGTGGCTGCAGTCTCAAGCTGTGCCATCACTCTAATAAAAGATGCTGTTTTCCAGTGCAAAGCCTGATGAAAACATTTTCATTGTCAGTGGATCCACTTCAGCACTTAGGAGCATGCTGCTGCAGCCAGCAACCTCCCACTGCACTGTGCTTCAGAAACAATTGTCTCAAGCTCCTCTGTATTAGTTCTTTAGCCATTTTATACCTAATTACCCTTCCTCAGACCCAGCTCTCTCTCAGAAGCTGATCTTCTGGGCACAGCTCCATCACATCCTCATTCTTGCCAAGCACAAGTGCCCCAATCCCTTTTAGCACTGACTTTACCTATAACTAAAAGAAAATGGGTGTGGTTTCATCATGTTTGGCTAAGCAGAGCACCTGCCCCTGCATCAGGGACCTCTCCTTTCCACTCCTCATTTTTGCCCCACCATGGGTCAGTGGCCAGCCAGATCTGACAGGGTTTCATGTAGTTTTTTACAGGTGCCAGTAAAACTGCCTGCCTTGAGGCTAAGCAGTGATTTCTGTGGAGATTCCACTTCATACATGCCCACATCAACTGGTCTTGGAGAGGCAATTGTTTAGCTCATATTTGATTTGCTTTGTGTGCTGCATTGATTTTGTACTGAACTGGCTTCTTGAACATTACATCATGGAATACCAAGTCAAATATTTTACAGAGGCTTAAATCAACACTTCACTTTATTAAGCAAAATTGTAATCTCATTATATTTAAAAAAAAAATCTAGTCAGTTTTAGAAGATCTATTCCTGTTGATGGGCATTAATGATATTATCCCTTCCTATTTTTTAATTTCTGCAGTTGTTTCTCATTGCTGCTGATCAGAGCTCAGCAGGCATCCAAACCATCCAACTTTTCCTTAAATAGCATATTTTCTTCTTCTATTGTAATTTTGCCACTACTCCATGATCACTGCAAAACCAGCATTAGCAGGCCAGGAAAAAACCTGTAAGTTCTCCTCAAAACACTTCTTTGCAAATTATTTACACTTCTGACTTGAACATGCTGAGCAATTGTAACTGTGGCTTGCTATGCCCTGGACTTCTGCTGTTATGCAAATTGTTGTACCATCATCTGGTGGGAATGCATCATTTGTGGTTGTTTTTCTCCTAGATTCAGAACAGGAATATTTGTTCATTAAAAACATTTGCCTTTCTGCATAATTGTTGTCATTTCTATAATTTCAATATGGTAATAGTCCAAAGACATCATTTAGTTTATCTTCATCCCTAATACATTTTAAAGACTTCCTTACTGCTCTTTTCTCTGTAACTGTAGTCTGTTTCTTGTATTATTTTCCTTTGCTTATCTAATTTTTCCAGTTTCTAATATTGAAATTACAGTAATTGCAACATTCCCTTTTTCTGTTTGTTTTTCATTTGGATGCAAGCATTGCTCTTTTCATTGTTTCTCTGAGATGTTCCATTTCTGTAACCATCTCAGGTATCCTTTGCCAGCAGAGGGACCAGGGCTCTCCAAGGCTTTGGCTGCAGTAGCCTCCAAATGTATTTCACACAGAATCACAGAATAATGAGGTTGGAAGAGACCTCTAAGATCATCAAGTCCAACCTATGCCCTAACACCTCAACTAGACTATAGCACCAAGTGCCATGTCCAGTCTTTTTTTAAACACATCCAGAGATGGTGATTCTACCACCTCCCTGGGAAGACAATTCCAGTGCTTTATTATTCTTTCAGTGAAAATTTTTTTCCTAATATCTAACCTATACCTTCCCTGACGTAGCTTGAGACTGTGTCCTCTTGTTCTGTCAGTGGCTGCCTGGTGGAAGAGACCGACCCCCACCTGTCTACAACCTCCCTTCAGGAAGTTGTAGAGAGCAATAAGGTCACCTCTAAGCCTCCTCTTCTCCAGGCTAAACAACCCCAGTTCCTTCAAACGTTCCTCATAGGGCTTGTGTTCCAAGCCCCTCACCAGCCTCGTTGCCCTCCTCTGAACGCGCTCAAGCATCTCAATATCCTTCCTAAACTGAGGGGCCAGAACTGGACACAGTACTCAAGATGTGGTCTCACCAGCAGTATTTGTGTGTCTTCTCCTCTGTTTCAAAATTTGCCCTGGTGTATAATTGTTTTGCACTGGGAATATGTTTTTTCAAAGTACCAAGTGGACGTGTGACTGAGATTTTTTCCCCTCTTAACACGAGTAATGATCAACTGTTGATCTTGGGCTCCTGGAGGAACAGCTCTGTTCTTCAGTTAATTCCTCTCTACTGAGAGCAAATAGTATCAAGTTGGATCCCACTTTGTTTTGCATTAGCTGAAATAAACTCTAGAGCTTTGGGATGCTGACAGGTGCACAGAAATACCTGAGTTCAGGCAGCCTCCCTAGGCTCCTCCACTTCCATCAGAGGTGTACCCTGAGCTGCACACATTTGCTGGGCTGGGAGAAAAAGTGCACTCATGTGAGCATCAGCTTATTCCTCAAAAGAGGATGTCCCAAAACTGCAAAAAGTTTCTCATTGCTGGGGTAATTGGTTCGTGGATTT
The DNA here is from genome assembly GCF_031753505.1 of Anomalospiza imberbis. Lineage (NCBI taxonomy): Eukaryota > Metazoa > Chordata > Aves > Passeriformes > Viduidae > Anomalospiza > Anomalospiza imberbis. Next base: position 15,938,506 of record NC_089691.1, on the reverse strand, counting down.
CTGATTTTTGCTTTTCTACATGGGGTTAATTTATCAGTTGATGAGCATTTTCTGCTAGATAGGCAGCACATTTTCTTGATTATTTCTGTTTCTGCCTTTAGGTAACAGACCTAGGTAATCAGAGGCCATCCTGTGGCCATCTTTAAGGGTATGAGCTTCTGCAGTCAGAGCCATGTGATATTCACAGTGGCAGGATTTTGAAAGAGGGAAAAAGGTTGACGGGAAACTCTTGATGGAAGTGATGAAGGCACGTTGTTTACCTTCAGGAAATGTTCACCTCCATGGTGACTCCACCAAGAAATGGGTGGGATGAGTGAGGAGAGCTGGCAGGACATGCAGTGTGTTGGATGGCTATCCTGGGGCTGCTGCCTTTCCCAGATCACCTGGGCTGCAGGTCTGGCACTGAGTGTGTGTGGAAGAACTGGCATCTGTGGTCCTGGACCTCCTCTCTGGGATGGCACCTCTCTCACTTCTCAGCCAGACTCTGGAGATTTGTACTAATCACACAGTGCCAGACTTGAGAAAACTCTCTTTTTAACCACCTTCTCAAATACAGGCACTCTATTTTTTCTCTGCATTTCTCAAACAAAGAGCTCCCAATGCAAAATTCAGCTCATCTGAATAGCATGTGAGTTGGTCACACACTCTTATGGGGGCTTCAGCAGAAGACAAAGGCCAGCAAACCATGAAGGCAGCACCCTCCTCTCTGATGAAGATACCTTTCTTTGCATTTTGCTTGAATAGTTTCAAACTATTCAAGCAAAATGAAAAAAAAAAAAGTTGTTATCAGTTTCCTTCACACTGTACCATCTGATTCTTAAAAAAATCACACTGGGTTGTGAATGAATGGAGAATAACATGTTATATTCCTGGGAAATTTTAGTCCTCCAGCATATGACTACCCACTTGGATAACTGCATGTTCCACATGGGAGCCAAATAATTAGTTCTCCACTTATTTATGTCACCAGGTTGTAATTATTTTCTGGTAATACTCTTGTGTGCAGCTTTGTGTAAATACAAAATAGAAAAGTAGCCCTTGTGCTAGGAATTTACAGTTCAAATAGCACAGAATATGGTGCCACTTAAACAAACATAGGATCTTCATGGTGGGCTCAATTTACGCAGTTGGCCATCAGATCAGGTTGCTTTCAGATAAAATACAACTAAATCGTAAGTGTCAACTGTGACTGCTCACACCAAAATTATTATAGAAAGTCACTCATTTGAGGGGAAAAAATCCTCAGAAGCAGAATCTGGATTAAGTTTAATTGAAATTATTAAAAAAAAAAAAAAAAGAATCAGAGCAAAGCCTTGCTAGCATCTTCCTTATTTTGTACACCAGTCCATGCATTTCCCAACTATTGAGCTTCTCAGGAATTCCAATTTTTCTCCTTTTACTCCAAAATCTTTCATATGGCAGCCCATAGTTTGCACTCAGCAGTTTTGAGCGTGTTCTCTGCAGTGAGAAGTCCTGTCCATTACCAAGTGACAGGCTTTTCACAGTATCCAGGGAGGAGGGAAATACCAAAATTCCAAAGCACATGGCACTCTGAGCATCTGCAGCATCAAGGTTCTTCCCAACAGGCTTTTATAGGAAGGCATTTGTTGGACATTTGCTTTCTTTAGATGATACCAGGATCTGAAATCTCCTTTTCTACAGAGAGCAAGTAACTGAACAGCATCTTCAGGACACCACTCACAATGATGACCTCTACATGCACAGCAAAATTGATTAAATGCACACTTACTTCCCTGCAGTTTCAGCAAGGCCAGCAGGTCAATCACATTAATATCAGATACTCTGTTTTATTGGAGAAGTCTTGTGGAAATAAATGTCAGCATGGCTGCAGTCCAAAAATGTAAAGATTCACTGGTGGAGTCAAACATAAATGGATCTTACCTTGCAGCTTGACAAAGTTTCTTCCATTGATATTTCTCCCTAGGTACCTCAAGCTATACAGGCAATACAGGACATGCTCTGTACTTGGGAGAAATGTTAGGATAAATTATCTTGGAACAACACAGAAGCAAGTGAAATTCAGTTCTTTGCTTGCATTACTCCCCTGACACTGGAGACATTATTATAGACATCTCCATTTGTAGTGTGGGCTCCTTTCAGGGCTGAGGAGACAAATCCAGACTGCTAAGACAGGAACTATCAGACACATTGAGGTACCTGCCATAAAAGGGGATTGACCATAGCCTGAAAAATCCCCTTGTGCTGCCATCTCTGCAAAAGATGGTTCTTGTTTGCAAGGAACCTGCAGTTTCAGTGATAGATGGCTTGAAGGGTGCATGCAGCAGATCTCACAGGAATGCCATGGCCCATCAGCCCTTTCACTCCTCTTTTTGCAAACTCCTGTCTCCTGCTTACTCCACCACTTCCCTGTGCTGAAACAGCCTGTGATCCATGATGGGTGTCACTGCAGCTTTACCACAGTGGCCACATGGGCTGGAGACCTGGAGGCAGCAGAGCTTGAGGATCGTCTGCTCTGCTTTATTCAGCCTACAGCCTTGCCTCCCATACTGCCTGCAAATCCCCAGACCTCCAGATTTTAAAGTTTGCAATGCAGTATGTTAACAACACACCACACATCCAATTGCACAACTTAAAATATCAGAGTGTTATAGAACAAGGTGGAAATTAAAGGGAAAGAAAAGGTCAATGTTTCAGCAGTCCCGTCCTCTTCTGCCCCACCACCACATAGGCAGTGGGACACTGAGTCTGTGCAACCCATCAAAAAACTCAAGTATCTGCTGAAGCCAGTGAAATGACCAAGACACAATGCTACAAGCAGAGAAGTGTTTGACTGGCAACCACTCAGTAAATTTCATGTTTTATTTACTCGCATTCATCTTTGTCAGATTAAATTAGATTTCAAAATGCTTGGAAAACATTGGACAAATGCCCTTTATCATTAAGGGAAGATTCATTATCTGCATGGCATTATTAAACTTGTATCTTATGCCCTTTTTAGTACCATTTTTTAAAAATTACCCAAAGCTTTTTGGCACCAAGAGCAGTAATGAAGTATCTAAAGGGCTGCAATCTACCAATGTTTTGTTAAAATATAAAAGGCATGGATTTATTCTGAAAGGCAAAAATTAAAAATAATGGCAGATCTTTGAAGAATATACATTATATTTGCATTTTCAGACAGTGGCTCATATCTTGATTACTGTGTCCTTTTATTGCTCTTAGAGATGGGGTGAATGTGTCTGTTCAAAGAGACTTGCTGAAGTCCCTGTGGCACCTGGAAATCACAGGCAGCAGCAACTGTGCTTTTTTTTTTTGCCTTTGGGTCTCAGAAATGTTTATGGTCTCAGCTGTTTTCATGACCAGCCAAGTGTGACACTGCCATTTTAAACACTGTCCTGTGTCCAGCCCTGTGCATCTGAGCCAGCTGCATGTGGGGGGTTTTACAGTCAAGCAGAGAGCATTTAAAAAACACCTTCCCTCAAAAAAAAAAAAAACCAAAAACCCTCCCTATGGCAGTGTTTTTGAGATGGGTTTCCTAGGAAGCTTGCTACTCCCTGACCTCCCTAGTGCAGACACAATGCTCTGCTGATGGCACCAGGAGCAGCAACTCCTCAGCCATGAATTACCATGGGAAATTAGGTAGTAAGAGACAAACCAATTATGGATGCTGTGACATATGCCCTCAGAGGGCTTCATCAGCTGCAGCAGTATTTACCTAGTCCTCCACTTTGTATTTCAAAGAGCAAAAGGGCAGCAAACATTAAGGAAAGTGGCCTTCAGAGAGATTTCACTCTCTCTCATCCACAACTGTAACACTTTTAACAGATGAAGGACAGTAAGAAGGCAAGAAATAAACATGACACCTTTATTGGTTTGGATATTTTTAGACAGAGAAACATATTATTTAATATGTAGAAAATATTATAGAAACGTGTCTTTGCACTGCTGTAGAGCTTTCCATAAAACAGTGGAAGGAAGTCAGTCAAGAATTTGATGAACAACTCTGAGCTTGGCATTTTTGGTACTTCAGTATAATTCAAGAAGTGGCTTGACCAGACTCTGCACAAGTTAATGCAGGGGAAGTATATGATGGTGTCACCTAGCAGAAAATGGCACAATGAAATGGGAGCCAAAGGCCAAAAAGACAGCACAAAATGTTTAATAAAGACAATATTCAGCGAGCTGTGTAGATACACCAGCTTCCCCCACTCTGCAGGGTTTTTCAAAAAGACTGGGCTCCTGAATTAAGTCACTGCAGAAGGGCAGGCATATTCAGTCAGGAATTACTGTGTGAGATTTAGTTTTTGAGGCTGCAGTCAGCCTCAAAAAAATCCATTCTCATCACTTGTGGGTGAAAAACCACTTGATTGTGTCCTTTGATTTCAGCTTGGGTAGTGTCACAGCAGGGCAGAGCAGGTTGGACATCTTCCTCCCTCTCTGCAGGGAGGCATCCCTGCCCCTGGATTTCTGACCACACAGGAGCATGTTCAAGCTTCTGCATAATAGTGGAGCAGGCTCTGGGGCTTTTGCTTGCTGTCTGTGGCCTCAGACACCTTTGTGCACTGACACAACCACATGGAATGGCAGTGGGATCCTCCAAGGAAGAGGCACAGCATGAAGCCTGCTCAGGAACAGCTTGCCTGGGTGATACAACTGCTGGTTCCTGTGATGACTGGGGAGCCAGTCGGCAGATTTTTGTAGTTATAGTTATCCCCAGTGAAGAGTTCTTTACCTCCCACTATGCTTCAAGCTACAGGGTTTAACTGATATTAGCCTTTTTCCAGCTGTTTGAAATCTAGTGAGTAGTGCTGCTTTTCTTCTCCCCTCTGCCACTGCTTGCCTCCCTGATGGGAATATTTTGGCTGTCTTCCCATCTGAAGATGTGTTTGGAAATTTGGATGAGTCCAGGGAGTGAGTTGTCTCTTCCATTGTCTCTTTCTAGTGCAAACACCATTAGAGTTATTTTGCCTTCATAGTAATTTCCATCTCCATGTAATCATTTAGAACACCATCCTGCCCTCAGCAGTGGTTCTAACTGTCCTATGGCTGGTCCTCCTCAGCATGAGCTGTTGCTCATGGTTTTCATATGGTGTTTTTGCTCTTGCTCGTGGTTTTCACATGGTGTTTTTGCTAGCAGTGATTCCACAAGTATTCACAGAGGTTTGGTGTCCCTTCACATGCTGCCAGGACACCAAGCAGAGGCTGGCATGGGCAGTGCAGTGCATGGCCAGCACAGCATATGTACAACACAGGGGGTGTATGACACAGTGAACATGCAGCACTGGGCACGTACACCTCAGAGTACATACAACAGTGTGCAGGTACACACAGTGCAGCCAGCACAATGCACATGCCATCATGGTACACATAAATCGTGGTGCATGTTCAGCATGGTGCACAGACAGCACCAAGCATTGACAGCATGGTGTGTGTACAGTACAACGCCCAAGATCACAAACCTGCATCAGGTCCCCATCAGGTCCCTCAAGAGCCTGCTTGAAAGTCATCCGAGGGGCTCCAGAGGTCCTGAACTCCTGCTGGCTCTGACAAAGTCGGGCTGCCCCATGCAGCCTCTCCACCTCTGTCCCATCCTATCCAAGGACCACATTACTTTGCTCATCCTTACTCTGCCATCTCACCATAGTGGCATGAGGCTGACTGGAGTTGTTTTCTTTGATCCAAAAAGCTGCTAGAGAGGCACACACACACACTTGGTGCCTCTGCTCTACAGAGAGTAAAATGTCTTGCAGTAAATCAGCTTGCCAGAGATTATACCAGCAAGGCCAATACAGCAACAAGTGTTCAAACAGAGTTTCAGCCCTGCACATCAAAATTTCCTCTTTAGAAGAATGCTCTGTTTTGATCACACAATCCTTATCCAAAGAAATGAAGCCTGGGCCCGCGAAACTGGAAGTTTAGGACTTGTCCTAAAAGCATTTGAATGACTGATTGATTATTGATTTAATGATTGATACACACAGGATAAAGAAGGTCTAGGCAGAGAAGCTCATACCAAGGCTGATGGAGAGCTGGTGGGTGTCCTGGAAATTCAGCATCTGTGTGGCTGTAAGCAGGGATGCCGTTGTACCCAGAGCACGTTCAGCCCTCAAGGCAATGCCAGATGGGGAGACCTGCATTAGACCTGGGAGAGCAGAGCAGCTTCTGTTCCATACCAGGGCTTTGCTGGTATCACAGACCAGCTGCTGCAAACACCTGCTGAAACAGAGCTTTTCTGTAGGACGAGCCACGCTCTGGCTGAGGGTGGTGGTGGAAGCAGCTCGGCAACTTTGCAATCTAAAAATTACATCTTCTGATGCTGACTACCTGTTGCAGGTTTATTTGCTGTTCAACAGGATCTTTTCTGTTCTGTGCAGTATCTTGGCAAACAATGTTCATTTCAGAGCACTGCTCAAGACCAAGGCAGTAAGATGTTCCTGTGAATCACAGAAACCATGATACAGGAGAAATATTTTTAATAAGTGATCTGACCATTTAAAAAATTTATTTAAAAGTAATAGTGCCCTAGGATCATTACAAATAACATAATATTTTTTACTAATAGGCACTAAGGCAGTTCTGTCGCAGTTTTACTGTCATTATTATCTACTCCACCACCACTTTCATTTAGAGATATTAATTTGTTTGTGTGTATGTACATATACAGTTCTTGATATTACTCCAGGATCAAGTTTCTTAGAGAAGGAGAAAATTTTGCTTCTAAGACACTGCTAGCCACAAGAGTACTTCGGGAGTAATGGGAAATGCAAATGCTGCACAGATGCTTGGAAGGGATCCAAAAAATGCTTTTAAATCCTACATCAAACTTTCCACTTCTGTTGCTGCTGCTGTGTGGTATCATGTACAGAGATGTCAAATTACTTAGAAGGCTGAAATCTGTGCAACTCAGCACCTTTCCCATCAGTAAATTAGAGAATCAAAATGGAATTAAACTATTAGAGGAGGTATTCATGTTGTGAAGAGGCATTAATATGCTTTTAAGGGACAAATTCAACCAGCAGTTGCTTTACTAGCTTGTAAAATGTGCAGCGTGAGCACAGCCGCAGACCTCTCGCTGCTGAGGAAAATCACATTCTCTGTGCAAATTTTGGGAGCTTTATAAATAAGTTTACCAGGGCTGTATTTGGGCTGCATTTCTGTAAGTTTACCAGGGCTGAATTTGGGCTGCATTTCTACATGAGACTAGGCCAGTTGTGTCTCATTTGGGAGAAAATATCCCAAATCAGGGCAGGTGGTTGCAAAGAGGGATTTTATAAGACAGAGCTTTGTGGGTTGCCTTGCCTGAGAAGGCAGAACCCATAGTGGGAAGGGTGAGGCTGGCAGCAGAGCTGTGCCTGGGGCATCAGTCAGCCCGCTGAGTCAGCCCCACATCCAAGCTGGGTGATTACAGCAGAAGAGGAAGAAGTCAAGCATCGCTCTTCACCGACTTTCCAAAGTCACCCCAGGTCTCCTGAGTGCAGCAGCCCCTAGAATGAAACCAAAAGTACAGGGTTCTTCAGGTTTACATTGTAGTGCTCTGGTGCTGTGCTTCTAACTCATAGCAACATTTGTGCAGCAGAGACATTGCAATAGCAGGGGATTCCAGATAAAGTCTTTTTTTTTTTTTTCTTTTCCCCTCAAAATTGGCGATGGATTGGCTAAAAGCAGCTTTCAGCCTCTCTGAGTTTATGGGAGCCTAAAACTTTCCCAGGGGAACCCACCAAGAATTTCCCAGGGAACCTTAGAGTGGCATTGTCCTGGTGAATAATTAAAAAATGATCCTTTGGAGGGGCCAGAGAAATCTCTTGGAGAAAAGTCAACCAAACCCAGCAATTCCTGAACAGCTCAGGAGGGGACATAAGGTTTCTCTTCCCAATGGGTCTTTGAGTGTCAAGATGATTACCATCATTTCCAAAATAATCATGGGAGAAACAGCCCCTTTCTAGGTCTGTGAGTTTTCAGTCTGAGTAAATCCCCCAGTCCCTACCTCTGCAATCTCATTTGCTCCTGCCAGTCCTGGCCAAGCTTATGGATGGGACATGCAATGGGTTGGATGTTATTTCATCCTATCCCAATGGCAGCAGCAAAGTCTTTACGAACAGCCTCAAGTCAGCTTACCAAGTCTGAGTCAGTCCTCTGTTGAATCAATAGTAGAGGAATTTCTAAGTATTGTGAGCCACAGCTGTGCCACTGGTGAGGACACTTGGCCACACCCGAGCAGCGTCCCCAGGAAGCAACAAACAGCCGGCTGGTATTTGTGTCAAATTGTTGATATGTAAGCAGGGAGCATGCTGTGCATTTAAATCACTTTCACACTAAATTTGGAACAGAAATCATTAAATATTTATTCTGTGCCCAAAATACTGCTCAAACGCCCTACTTACTGATATTACATATTAATTCACATAGATTTTGCAGTACTGATAATGCATTTATTTTAAAATGGTGACTCTGAGGCATTTGTCATGATTGGGATGTTTAATAAAAAGAGAGATTCATGGCCCCAGAGGAAGCCCATCTAGTCACTTCTGTAAATCCAAGTGGCTCATGTGAAACGAAATTCAAGGGTTCATAATTACCAAGAAAAAAACCACTAACTGTAAGTTATTAGTGATGTGTTGAAGACCAGTAAAATCAGATCTTCCAGAACAAAGATATTTAAAAGCCTAATAGAAATTCAGAGTTATTTACTTAGCAGTAGGAGTACTGTATATTCAGTGAAGTAATCACACAGCTAGAGTATAATTGCTACAAATCAATTGCTCCTTTACTTGGGTATGAGAGGTTCAGGTTCTCCTGAAATACGGACTGGTCAAAAAATTATCACAAAGAACTCAAAAATAAGTACACAGATGCACCTTGAGATGCAGTGGCCCCAGGGATGGCAATCAGGCACTGACTGGCAGCCACAATCCAGCCCAGGTTTTGTAGGAGTCCTGTGCATGCTGGAATAGATCAGCTGCAATTATTTCCAGGCTCTGGGCGAGCAGAATAGGGTGCATTTGATAAATTGCCCACGGTCCTCCTATCTGCAATAAGACTCAGTCATTTTTAATTATAGACGCCTCGAAAGCTGGGAGCCAGTGCTGATTGGGCAGGAAAATATTGCTACAATCCTCTCAATAGGGTTTGTAAAAGGATTTCAGTGCTGAACCTGACACGGATGTGATGCTGCCAGTCTGGCCAGAAAGTGGAGATAAACAGCTCACTTGTGGATTTTGCTGAGTAGCTGCAGATGTGGAAAGAATCTGGTCTCTTTCAGGGCCTGCAGGGTCAGGCTAATTTGTTTTTATTTATTTTCACACCTGGTATAATAAACCCTAGGAGGAGGCTGGAAGGACCAGAACCAGTGTCAGGACCAAGTGCATCCTCAATGGCAAGCAGGGTCTGCCCAGGCCAGTGGAGGAGAGCAGGGGGCACAAAGCAGGTAGTGTGTTTCCTATCACTGTTAAATTTCCCCATCTCCTGCTTCACGTTATCAAAGAAGGCGATTCAACCTTTCCCTCTGTCCCTGCCCTGACATACCTCTTACAGTACATCCCCCCTTCTCTCCCTGCAGAATTTGTTCTCGCAGTGCCCCTGAGCAGTGATAGGTGCCTGGAAGAAACCCATCATGTGGATCATTATGAGCATCAGCCTCCAGGCACAGGAGGCACCAAAGCCAGCGTGCTGTCTCCTTCCCGAAGAAGGACTGTGGAGGCAGAGGCCTGAGAGGCAGCAACATTGCCTGCGGAGGCCAGGGCTGCTTCAAACCCAGCCAACAGCACCCCCCATACAGCTGCAACGGTGGCGTATCTAAATCCAGCTACAGGGTGGAATAAGCACTCCTACTTCAGCACACAGGGCTACTTCTGACTCCAGAACCTGGATGCTGTGGGAAGTCTCATTTTCCTGCAGATGCTAATCAGGTCTGGAGAGAAGAACCTGGCACCTGCAAAGGAGGGAGAAGAGAGAGAATGATGGCTCAACAGACTTTTTCAAGGGACTGAAAAGCCTTTCCAAAGCACCTTCAAATACACCATCCAGAAATAGATCAGGAGGTTATCTTATTGCAAACTGCAGTTTTCCAGCAGTGCAGGTAGAGAGGGTAACTCCATCTCTTCAATACCCTGCCAGTCGCCAGTGGGCAGCTACCACTGCACAGGACACAGACAACTGTTCCCACTGTGAGAGACTGACCCTCAGCTGGCTGGAATTTTCCCTTTCAGGTGGCAGTTTGCTGAAGAAAGGAAACTTGCTGTAAATCCTTTGTCTGCCGGGCAAGGAGCAGGCTGAGCAATGATAAGAGAAATGCTGAACTGAAGCATTGGCACCCCAGCTCTTGCACCGTCTGCAGCTGCAGCAGTTGGGTGTCCCACGGTGCCTCCCTCCCCATCCCACCCACACTTCCCTGATGCCAAGGATTAAGTAAGGCCAGCATCTCTGGTTGGCCCCTGTTCCACTCCTCAACAGCCCTGGCACAGCCAGGATCCCAAAGTAAATATTGGCTGTGTGTGCATGAACAGGTGAAAAGAGCAACAGTTTAAGCCACTCTGTTTGGGAGACTGAGAAATCTATATAACGCTGTTACCAAGAAACAAGGATTGCTTCCTCTGCTATTTTAGGAAACAGTGAAATAAATGGAGCTTAGGACACACCAGGATTTCTATTTCCACTCTGTAAATTAGTGTTATTACCAAGAGGCAGTGTTTTCCAGTAGCACTCTGTAGCCAGACTCTATTCATGCCTGAATCAAAAGATGTGCTGGTCGAACCTGCCCACTCACACACTCCCATTATCCAGTTCTTTAAAGTGCCCTGTTGCAAAGTGCAAACTGTCTAGCCCTTCACAGCATGTGCCCAAGGATGTGACAGCAAGTCCTCAGGAGAAGGTACCATTTACTTGGCACTACCTGTTGCACAGCCAAAGAAAGGCTGGCCCTCAGTAGCTCCTTCTGCTTCCTTTTTCAGTTGTTGCTGAAATTTCTCGTCTTTATGAGCTGTAAGATATTTTTAAGTAGAGTCTTTGCTACCTACTTTTTCTCTTTTTCCCTATCATTTTCACCTGATATTCAACAGAACTCAGAATTGTATTGCAAAATTGCTTTTCTAAAGCAAGAGGTATAGCCAAGCAAAAACTTTTTTCATGTTTTGATGGCATGTTGCCAAAGGGTCAAATTTGCAGTAGGTAACATCCAGAAGAACAAATGATCTCTGACGCTGGTCTCGTATAAACACTGAGTAGCAGCCAGCAGGCACTGTGTGATTGCTGAGGGGCTGGCACTGGGCAGCCCTGTCAAAAATCAGGAGCTGCTCTGCAGTCGGTCTCAAAGTGAGGGTGAATCCTAGCTAGGGTCGCTGTACACACCTCCAGAGGTGTTTTCTGATCCATACTCAGCATACTGCATATATAAGGAAAATCACCTCAGGCTCATTAAAACAGCACTATCCGAGCTAGAATAGGGATAGGAGCTAATGGGTGCAGCTGGTGACTGGCAGGGAGAAGCAGAGAGTGCCCCAGCACCAGAGTCTGCACTCTCACTTTGCTTCCAAATCTCATGTTCGGTGCAAGTGATTTGCAAATGACCTCATGTTCTGCCAGGGGAGGTTTAGAGTGGATATTAAGGAAAAAATTCTTTGCTGAAAGCATGGTCAGGCATCTGAATAGGCTGCCCAAGGAACTGGTGGAATCACTATCCCTGGAAGTGTTCAAAAGGTGTGTGGATGTAGCCCCTGGGGACATGATTCAGTGGTGAACATGGGGTGTTGGGCTAATGGTTGGTCTTTTCAGCCCTAAGGATTCTATCATGTTCCATGGCCACAAGGGATCTCAGAGGAGGCTAAACAGCACAAGAAATGGGCCTTACTCTCTCTTTCCTCTTCTAGACAGTCTCTGCAACTCCCTGCCATCAGTGCACATAGATTTTACAAAGGCGCTAATTGCTTCCAGCTTTCATAAATATTCTGGTTTAGGCCTTTAACCAGGATTAATAAAAAGAGTGTGTGTTTGTTTGCTTTTCATGCAAATGCAGCCTCCCAGAGGGAGATATTCTGTTAAGCTCTCCCAAATGGCTGCTTTAAGTGGAGTTCACTCTTTCTGAGGGTTTCTCCCAAGCCTTGGGTCCTGGCTGCTTGCTTGCACAGGCTGTGCCACTGCACCTGGTGCCACATACACAGGAAGTCTCTTCCCAAAGCCAAGGCCTCTGCTTCAGCTCTGCTTTTCTTTACAATAATTTCCACAAATCATTATCTACACTGATTTCCTCTGTCTAATGGAAAAAAACTGGAGAGACATACAGTAGCGATTTTTCTAATATCAACAGTTTTTTTCCTCTGACACTGTATAAAATGGAAATAAATTTGAAACATTTATTAATTTCACAATTTCACTTTTACTATTCTTCATCCAACTCTGTTTCGATATCTGAGGTCACCTGGAATCTCCTTTACTCAGCTGCAGTGGTTCCAGCCATGAGAGGTGGGAAGCATTTTGGCCTCGGCAGGGATTGGTGTGTGTGTGTATTTGCTGCTTCTTGTTTGTAGTGTAAACAGGCACAGGCACAGAGGTGGAGTATTCCCACACCGTGAGTATTGCCCCTTACCAGAATTTGCAAGAGAGCTGGTAATGTAGGTACTTTGGATCTCATTTAGTAATTATTCTGGAAAGTGTTTCAGCAGATGCAATTAACTCATGATGCTGGGAACAAATATGTAGGGGCAGATTTTTAAAACCTCCTGGAGCCTGTTCCAAAGTGATAAGCTAGAAAGGACCATGGGTTTTGAAGCTATGTTTCATCTTGAAAATGAAATTAGCCATCCAATATTAGCCATCCTTTTAACCCAAAGAGCCTTTGTTTTAAACTTCCTGAGAAAACAGCAATAAAAACCAATATAACATCAAAAATTACTTAGCTAATGCTCTTATTTATCTACATTTACCCACTCATGATGGGTAATTACACAAGTACCCACCGTGAAATAATGCCATTGGTAGTTAGCCACACATAATTTTCATGATCACTCTACTGCTTCCCTTCCTGCACAATGCCTTCCAGACACTGCCTTGCCATAAGATGCAAACAACTGCAAGTGAGAGATGTTTTAGAGGAAGCTGCATACATCTCTCTGGACAAATATGGCATTTGGAAAGAAAAAGCAAGAGGTCTGAGAATTTTTGACCTGACTCTTTCCTTTATTCAGTAAAAAGTATGAATGTTGTAACTGTACATTCAAACACAGTCACTGTGAAAACATGGCTGTGTGAATTAAGAAAATAAAGTCTCAATCACATTGACTGTGACGTGCTCCTGCTTCTCTGGACCAGCAAGACTTCCAGAGGAACCATACCTTGATATTCAGTCAGGCCTTTCAAAACATAACCAAGTTCAAAGTTCTCTAGTGAGCCAAATCTCACCCACTAAAGGATAAATATAAATCTGAAGCCTCTTTAAAAAAAAAAAGCTTTTTTTTTTGGTGGTTGTATGTATCTATATTACATCAATTAATTTAAGGAATCTTTTCTGACAATCTGTCAGAAAAGTCAATTTGTCTTTATAGTCAGATACTCAACGTCTGTGATGCTCCTACCAGCAAAAGTTATTTCTGTCATCCCCAGCTGCTTTCCTCTAGTGAATCCACCTCTGCAGAGTTACCACAACAATCAGAGCAATCACCACAGAAAACCTTTCATAAAAAAATGGTCCAATTTTCTTCTGATCATCTGACAGAGCTTTAATGCTGTTTTGTCCAGGAGAGGGAAGACAGAGAGCTGCAGCTTCTGCCTCCTCAACTATGAGGGAGAGCACCATGTCACAGATTTTGTTTTTCCATTCTCCTATACAATAAATGACATTTCTTTCTTGAAAATCCCAAAGACTTCTGCTTTCTCCTCTGTTGTGTGATCACCTATATATAATATCATCATTGGCACTGATGTAATTTATTCAATTTTTTTCTGCATTGGCAAAACTGGACTCAGGACAAGGAGTTTTTTTCTGATGGATGCTATAAAAATGGCATCAATCAAAAGAAAGAAATGCCAAACTAAAAGGCAACTAAAGAAATAAGAGAACTTTGCTGAGGAAGTGTGACATTCACATTCTCTAGACAGAGAGACATAATTCTCTCAGGAGAAGCACAGAGAGAAGAAGAGAAAACAATCATTATCTCTGTTCCTTTCTTTTCCCCATGTGGAATGTGGTATGGAGATTGTTTACCTGAAGTGATTGCTGGGTTGGATTCCAGTGAAGGTTGTTTGGGTTCAGTGACCAATGGGATCCAGCTGTGGCTCGGACTCTCAGCAGAGAGTCACGAGTTAGTAGTCAGTTAGATAGGTAAGTAAGACGTAAGTATGTAGAATAGTGTAGTATCTCTTTAAATAGTATATTAATGTGATACAGTATAGTTTTAATAAAGCAGATCCTTCAGCCTTCTGATCTGGAGCCAGACATCATCATTTCTTCCTGCATCCGGGGTTCGCCGCATTTTTTTACAATACGGAAGATAGTTTTGAGACATCCCATCACCCTTGAGGTAGTTATCCTTGCATTAGCAATGCTAGGGGCCAAATGGCACTAGCAGGTGCTGCTGTATGCCCTCTCCCCTAGCAGCACAACCACACACCTTGGGTGAACCGGGTTATTTGCATTACAGCAATGATGTCATGGTATTTCTAGTTGTTTTTCTGGCAAAAAATAAATAGGGAGGCATGACATAAAATGACACTGAGAAAGGCTAAAAGGGGCTGAAAAATCTTTTCCTAACTTCAGCTTGGACCAGCTTCTTTGAATGGAAAGCAGACAGAAAACTTTGTTTGCAGGAACTTTACAATTTTGCTCTTTCCCACAGAGAGTTTGTCATCCCCAGGTCTTCCCACATTGCTGGCAGGACACATACCATGGCAAGGTGATGTGCAGAATGCCACAGCTCCAGCAGATAAGGCTGATGGAAATGGGGAACGCCATTTTTCACTCTCTACACCAATTTTCAGCCACTTCTCATAGCTTTTGGAAATGTAGGACCCAGAAGTTTTTTCAGACTCATCTGCTACACTGAGCTTTTAATTAAAAGTAGGCAAGAAGCTCAGAAAGCCCAGCTGTTGTGAAAACGCTGGAACACCTCATGAGAAGCAGTGCCTATCTCCTCTCCCACAAGCTATTCTCACAGCCATGAGCCAATGTTTATCTATTCTCCCTAAATATTTATTAACATGAATTAACAGGTGACAGGTATTTTGACATTTAGAGAAGAAGCACTGCTAATTGAGTAGAAAAACAAAACCTTGACAACACCCACCGACCACAAATACACAAATACATGTAAATGAACTCTCAATCACATCTGAAAATCACCAAAACCTAAACCATTGAATACACAACGTCTTCAGTGACTCATCCCTCAGAGAGGCTTCTGAAGTTCTCAGCTTGCCCCAGGTAATCTTCAAACCACGGTATCACTACACATGTAATAATTAGTGACTTGGATGAAACATTTGCCAGCAATATCACTTTTCGACTAAGACTTTTAACTGCACTGAGGTGCAAGAAGAGCTGCTTGGTGGAAAACAAATGCTTCAAGCCTCAGGTCTGCGGTGATCCGCGTGGCTCAGGCTGCTGTGGGGACGCAGTAGTGCCCGTGTGGAGCTGTGGGGGCACCAGGGGCACAGCAGGGACATTGGTGTCTGTGGGGACATTGAGGACACAGCAGTATCTGGGTGTGGTTGTGGAGGTTCGGAGAGACAGTGGGCTCTGTGGGTACACCATGGGCACAGCAATGCCTGAGTGGGGCTGTGGGGACATTGAGGACACCGCGGTGCCTGAATGGGGTTGTGGGGACATTGGGGACACCGTGGCGCCTGTGTGCGGCTGTGGGGACATTGAGGACACCGCAGTGCCTTAGTGAGGTTGTGGGGACACTGGGGACACCGCGGTGCCTTAGTGGGGTTGTGGGGACATTGAGGACACTGCGGCGCCTTTGTGGGGTTGTGGGGACATTGAGGACACTGTGGTGCCTGTGTGCGGCTGTGGGGACATTGGGGACACCGCGGTGCCTGTGTGCGGCTGCGGGGACATTGGGGACACCGCGGTGCCTGTGTGCGGCTGTGGGGACATTGAGGACAATGCGGTGCCTTAGTGGGGTTGTGGGGACATTGAGGACACCGCAATGCCTGTGTGGGGCTGTGGGGACACTGGGGACACCGCGGTGCCTGTGTGGGGCTGTGGGGACATTGGGGACACCGTGGTGCCTTAGTGGGGCTGTGGGGACATTGAGGACACCGCGGTGCCTTAGTGGGGTTGTGGGGACATTGGGGACACCGTGGTGCCTTAGTGGGGTTGTGGGGACACTGGGGACACCACGGTGCCTGTGTGCGGCTGCGGGGACATTGAGGACACCGCGGTGCCTTAGTGGGGTTGTGGGGACATTGGGGACACTGCGGTGCCTTAGTGGGGTTGTGGGGACATTGGGGACACCGTGGTGCCTTAGTGGGGTTGTGGGGACATTGAGGACACTGTGCTGCCTTAGTGGGGTTGTGGGGACATTGGGGACACCGCGGTGCCTTAGTGGGGTTGTGGGGACATTGGGGACACCGCGGTGCCTTAGTGGGGTTGTGGGGACATTGAGGACACTGCGGTGCCTTAGTGGGGTTGTGGGGACATTGAGGACACTGTGGTGCCTTAGTGGGGCTGTGGGGACATTGGGGACACCGCAATGCCTTAGTGGGGTTGTGGGGACATTGGGGACACCGCGGTGCCTGTGTGCGGCTGTGGGGACACTGGGGACACCGCGGTGCCTGTGTGCGGCTGTGGGGACATTGGGGACACCGCGGTGCCTTAGTGGGGTTGTGGGGACATTGGGGACACCGCGGTGCCTGTGTGCGGCTGTGGGGACACTGGGGACACCGCGGTGCCTGTGTGCGGCTGTGGGGACACTGGGGACACCGCGGTGCCTGTGTGCGGCTGTGGGGACATTGGGGACACCGCGGTGCCTGTGTGCGGCTGTGGGGACACTGGGGACACGGCGGTGCCTGTGCGCGGCTGTGGGGACACCGCGGGCACACGCGCCCGCCGGGCCGTCACCCCCGGACCCCCGCGGCCATGGCGGCGGCAGGCCCCCACCGGGCATGCGCGGGGCTCGCTCGGCGCTCGCTCCCCTGGCCCCGCGCGTGCAGCACCGCGGCCAGCGCCCGCGCGCGCGGGGCGGGGCGGGGCGCGCGCGGGCGCGGCGGCGCGCGGAGCCGGGCACGGGCACGGCTGCGCCGAGCGGAGCGCAGCCCAGCGCGCTCCAGAGCTCGCCCGGCCGAGCCCAGCCGTCGCCGCCGCGATGTTGGACCCGTCGTCCAGCGAGGAGGAGTCGGAGGAGCTGGTGGAGGAGGAGAGCGGCAAGGAGCCGCTGGCGCCCGCCGCGGCGCGGCTCTCGCCCAGCCGCCCCGGCGAGGGCCCGGGCGGCGGCGGCGGCGGCGGCGGTGCCGGCGGCGGTGGGAGCGCCGGGGGGCTGCAGCCCGGCGGGCGCGGCGGCAGCGCGGCGCGGCCCGCCAGCCCCAGCCCCTCGGTGGCCAGCGAGAAGGAGAAGGACGAGCTAGAGCGGCTGCAGCGGGAGGAGGAGGAGAGGAAGAAGAAACTGCAGCTCTACGTCTTCGTCATGCGCTGCATCGCCTACCCCTTCAACGCCAAGCAGCCCACCGACATGGCCCGCCGGCAGCAGAAGGTACCGGCCGTGCACTGCCCTGCCGTGCCCTGCCCGGCTCTGCCCTGCCGGTCGGGCTCTGCCTCTCCTGTCCATCACCCACCCACCTTTGGCTGCTCCTGCCTGCCCCTGCCATCCACCCACCTGCCTGTCCCCTTCTTACCCACCCGCTGTTGACTTACCCCTGTGCACGCTCCTCTGGATACCCCTCTGTCTGCATCCCTGCCCGTTCCTCGCCTCTCCCGCTGCTCCCCGGGCCTGCAGCTCCCCGGGCACCCCAAGGGCACTCCCGGCACAGGGCACCTTGGGCCCACGTGGTGCGCTTTGCTGGCAGCAGCCCTGTCTCGGGGCTCGGGGAAGCCCCCTGACCCCTTGTCACCCTCCATACTGCTCCCCGACATGGTCTCCCACACAGAGCCGGCGCGGTGACATACATCGTTGCTTCTAGTTACGCAACATCGGGATTCGGGAAGTTTGGGATGTTGGCCATCTAAAGGTTGTCAAAAGGAGAGAAATGGGTTATATTGCTGGAAAACACCAGGCACGTGCTGTTGCCTCCTGCAAAGGGACTCTACAACTCCATGCTTACTGCAAAGTTTGCTTAACTGGGAGTGCTGGCACTGACTTGGGGAGTTGCTGAGTCTCATTTCAACTTCTTGCAAGTGTTTATGTTTGGCGAGCTCCCCAAGACCGGCTTCCCGGCGAAATGCGTCTGCAGAGGTTTGCAATGAAATCTCTGCCACAGTCCTGACTCTTTCTCCCCCAGTGTGTCACCACAGCAGGGCCATGTGCTGCTCCAAGCAGAGGTTGAGCAGGAGTGCTTCACCTGGGCTCCCCATCTCCAGGAGCTGTCTTGGAGCTTGTTTCTCCTCTGAGGCACAAGCTTATGGGCCAGGGCAGAAATTAAGTTTCTTCTGGAGCTGGACACAGGCATCTTTCAGTCAAATGTAGTCAACTTCTTCCCCGTGGCAGCCAGAGTTAAGTCTGTGATATAATGTAGCTCTCTGAAACAGCTGGCTGATTTTTTGTCACCATTTTCGGCTGAGTTTCTTAGACTGCAGTTTTAGCCTTGATCCTATTCTGTGTTCACAAATGACCTTTACAATTCAGGCAGACTCCTGGATGTATTGATGCAAACGACATTCAGTTCTGCTACACCACAGGACTATTATTAGTCATTGCAACATACGGAGGTAGGAAAGTGTATCCGTACTGTATCATGTAGTTTAAAGGCAATATAGGACAATCTGTTGCTGGAAGCTTGAATGATCTGCTTTTGTTTGCTGAGCAAAGTACATAGCTGAAATTATAGCCAGGTTTGGAGTTTCTTTTATCTGTTCTTTTTGCCTACAATGCTTTTCAACAGATTGTGAATTTCCGAAGTAGTTTTGGCTTTTGTTTCTCGTGCAATTTCTTTGTGTTAGAGAAAGATGATGAAACTTACATTATTGTTAGTTTCACTGAAATAAAACCAAGTAAGTCCTGCAACTGTTTCTCACATAAAAGTGAAGTGAGGATGAAACTTACATTATTGTTAGTTTCACTGAAATAAAACCAAGTAAGTCCTGCAACTGTTTCTCACATAAAAGTGAACTGAAATTGACAAGTAGTTTATTCAAAGGAGCATGCAGCATCTTAGTAGTTCAGAGAAGAGTGGCTGGGAAGGACAGTTTATAGTCCCTGAAGTCAAAATAGTGCACTGTGAAAGGACAAGAGAAGGGAGAGGAAAAGGTGGGGAATAAAGTGCAGGTGAAACAAAGAAATGAGGAGTAATGATAAAAATTACAAAATGGCAGCAATACTCAAGGCTATGTGGAAGTTACACAGGATCCTGGGAGGAAATAATTCATTCTCTGTGAAATGAAAAACATAGGGAAACATTTCTGGCTTATTAACATAGCTAAAAACTTAGCAGTGAAATGGAATTGGGAAAGCTAAATTTGCCATGATGACAAATGTCAAATTGAATTTACCCTTAAAAGGTTAATTAATTCTGGTTTTTTGTTTTCTCTATATCCCTATATTCAATTGTCACACTGGGAGTAGATCCTTGCCCTTTTTTCTTAGCCATGACTCCTATTGAAGTCAATTAAAGGACTACCAGAGCCTGGAGTTTGTTGATGAACTTCATGTGCTCCTCTGCTTTGCTTTCCTCACACATTCCTCTGGGAAAGTCCTTTCCTTTTCTGGTTGGAGGGGGACCAGAGGGTGAAGGTGAGGGACTTGATCCCTCGTGAGCATCTAGCTTCAGTTGCAGTGTATTGGTTGGGTCTTCAGTAATGGTTAAAGTGTCAGGTGCTCAAGACTCACCAAAGTGGAACAAATACATTTTGCTTCTTGGGAGAAAGGTGAGAGAAAACTGGATTTGGTCTTGCTCTAATGGGGGCTGTTGGGTCAGTTTGCTCATCGGCAGAGGAGGGATAAAGTGCTTCCTTTCCCATGTGCCATTTGCCTCTCCACCCTCACGGTCTGTAGTTTACCAGGGAATTGCTTCATCCTTGAAGAAATAGGGAGCAGAAGATCCCCAAACATTGTCATTTGCAGTCTCCAGGTTGGTGCAGGACCACGGTCCTTCTTTTCCCAGTAGTGCTGGACGGGGAGAGGCTGCAGGGGCTGCTGCTTGATCCACTGCACATGCAGCGTCCTGGAGACGCCAGGGCCTGACCCTGCCCATCTGCCCACTTCAGTCACTGTCCATGGACAGGGTGTCTGGGAGCCCCACTGGGGCCCTGCCCAGGTGAGGGGACCTGGCTTCTTGCTCAGGCCCCACACCCACATCAGGGAGATGCCACTGCAGAGGTGTCTGGGCAGAACTGTGCAGCAGTGAGAACTGCTCAGCAGGTTCTGCCCAGTGCTGGAAGGAGAAGGATGAGGTTTGGCTTCACCTGGCTCACAGCTCTCCCCTGTAGAATGGGAGATGCTGTGACCCTAAGCATAGCCCAGGCAGGTGACCATGGCTTTGCAGGTGAGGCAGTGAAGCTATTGCCCTGCAGAGTGGTTTCCTGTCTGGGTTACCTGATAACAGCCAGCCCATCCCCACCACAGCTGGAGGACCACAGTTGAGATGGACTGTGTTGCAGACAGCCCCTGCCAGGCTTCCAGAGCCTGGGCAGCTTCTAAAAGTTCAAACTTCTTTGCAGTTTTCTCAGATAAGAAAGTGTTGATTTTGTTGTGGCTGCAGCACTGAAGTTCTTGCCTGGGCTGTAGATCCCTGTGTACCTCCCCTGAGGTGTAATCCTCCCTCTTTGATCCTGCAGTGCTGCTGTGTCAGAGCTGGCTGGTGCCCCGGTGGCTGGGAACACACTGGCACAGCGGGCACCAGTCGTGCAGCCACACACGCATGTGTAGTGCTCCGGGAGCTGGAAAATGCAGCCTGGTGTTCTGCAGCACCCGTGAACCCTGGAATAAAGGGGGAACTGTGTAGTTCAGGTGCTGTTGCACCACAAAGGTAATTACCTGTGGTTTGATAAATTAGAATGTATATGAGAGCGAAGAGAGCAGCCGAAACATGTGAATGGATGGTGTAGCTGGGTATTTACTGCATGTGGGCATGACAGCACTGCTTGTTTACACCAGCAGCAAACTCTATGGTTCAGATTTCCAGATGAATTTAAGCAGATGCCACTCAGAACTGGTATTTTTCTGATCCTGACACCCCAGAAATTTCAGCAACAGAGGAAAAACTGTTATTTAGATCAGTGTGTTCAGGTCTATACCTCTGTTTTGGGTTTATTTTGATGTTTATGGGGTAAGGCTCCACTTCAGTAACTACACATCTGTGACATCTACCTGTAAGTTCTTTTATTTTCATCTCACTAGTAGTATTTCCTAAGGGAAAAGAAAAAAAGGCTTATTAGATACCTGTCTGTGTTGTCTTTGCTTCCCACTTAGGTCTCTTTTTTAAGCCACCACTGAATTCCAGGCACATTTGGGATGCAGACAATGGTCTGCAAGATACTCATCGCTGTAAGGCTTGGTGAAAATAGGGAGATTTCATTTTTATCTTCTACCCCAGATGGGAGGAAGGTGCAGTGTATGGGCAGCCATTACTAGACACTGGGGAATCTGAGCAAGAGACCAACTGAATGTGGAGGCAAAACTGCCATCAGAGCTTACAATATTGCTGGATAGGGAAGGCTCCGGCCTAATGATGTAGCTCAAGAGGAAAGTGGCTTTGCCAGCTCCACGGCTCTCAGAACAACGTGTTTTATTACTGCAGATGGCACTGAGCTTGGTAATTGCATGCCCAGGATGTGTGTGGTCTTTTCTCTAGATCATGCTGATTTGTTGGAAGTAGAGTTGAGACGACCAGCCGTGCTTGGTGCCTCTTCCCACTTGATCCCAGCTGTCGGAAGCCTTTGGGAAGGCAGCTCAGCTGGCAGCCTTGGGATGTTGGACAAGGTGTGTGTCTGAAGTGATGCAAACCAGGCATCCTTGAATGTGGGTTGTACCTCTTGCTAAACATCTCCGCAGCACGGCAGCCAGAAGGCACAGCACAGCCCTGGAATCGGTGTTTGCTCCTTCAGAATAGCATAAACTGAAAACACTTGTTGGGAAAGGGGCAGCAGGAAGAACTTTTTAGGAGATAAAATGAGGAGAGCACATTAGGTCAGACATTGCTGCAGCCGTGGTTGCCACTGCCTGTTTTCCTTCCTGCAGAACAAGGAGGTAGGCAGGCACGAGAGTAAATCACTTCCCAGTGGAATAAATGCAGGATGAAAAAAGTTCCAGATTTGTTGCAGATTACCAGGGCTACTCCTGGGAGAAGTGGCTCATGATTAGGGTCCCTGTGTAAGCCTGTGGGATGACGTCAGGTGCATTAGCAAAATTCTCTGTCAAATTCAGCAAAGCGTTTAAGCTTGTGCTTTGCTGAATGGTGATTGATTTAAGCACAGTGCATAATGCAGAACAGGTGTGAGGGGTCAGAAACTGTTAAATTGGTTACAACGCATCTTGAAATACTGAATTCCTGCCATTGCAGCAGGAATAACCACATACTTCTTCCAAATAACCACATACTTCTTACTTATCATGGGTTGGATTGTTACTCTCATGGCATACTTACACAAGTTCTCTCATGAAAGCACCAACACATTGTTCTTCTGGGACAGACTGAACTCAGGTGGTGTTGGGACTTGTTTTAGCAGCTTTCTGCTGGAGGAATTTGTATTTTGTGGTCAGATTCTGCTCTGCTGGGCCCAAGAAACCCTTGGAGACTTTTGGTTTTCTCAGCTCTGCTGGGCAGGAGAGGTAAAGACAATGCTCTGCTAGTTTTCTGTCTGTCCCTCAGTTGCTATCTAGTGCTGTTTAAGAAGTAACTGCAAGGTCCAGGTAGCTCTCAAGCATGAGCTGTACCTCATGCACAGCTCTGTAGTTGCAGCAAAGCTGGCAGGATAATTATTAGTGCTATGCCTGTACAAACCTGGAAGAGTAGTTAGGGGCTGCCTTCACCACTTAGATGGCTCAATGTGGGCACAGGCCACTGCCACCATCAAATGAGGGCTGTGTGTGTGGCTGGCCTTTTGGCTGGGGCTGTGCCCAGCTCTGTGCCAACCCTGAAGTGAAAGTGAGCCCGCTTGCAGAGCATCACCATGGGATGCAGGGAAGGTCTGGCACATCTGAGATGCTGTGCTACTTAGCAGTATGGCATGCAGAATGTGATTACTGTGCTCAAGTTGTCTGGAATCTGCAGAAAACAGTTGTTTTCAGTTAAACCACTTATCATTTATTTTGCCAGTGCCTTATCTTAATTTAATTCTAGAAGATATTAAATATTTGTCATACTTTGGCTATTTATATACTTGCAGTTTATTGGATTGTGAAGTGGGTAATTAAATAGGCTGTGAGCTTGGTCTTTGGCTGTTGTAAAACTTTGCAGTTCCTGATCCATAGCCTGACATTTCAATTATTGTGGATGACACCTCCTGGGCCAGAGATGTTACGAACTAAGAGCGGAGAAGACTTATCTGATCATGCAGCTCCAAGCCCTGCTACAGCCCATTGTTTCAAAAGGTGTAATTTATGGCCTTGCTTTGCATAGTCTAGACACTCCCTGAAGCACTTTGCTTCTTGCACAACTTGTAATTTTTTCTGCTGAATGGTGAGTCACTTGTTCTCCTTTTACCTATGTGGAAAGTGGTCAGCAAGTCATTTCCCTATGCAATTTTTTGTTAGCTGGAGAAATATTTAATTTGTTTTAGCTCATTTAGCAGTAGCAGCCCAGCCATCACAACTCTGCAATTAGCAGTGTATGTATACAAACCCCAGAGCTACTGCCAGTGCTGTAGTGCAGAGTGGTACAAGGTAAACATCCTATTTCTGTTTCATGATGTAAACTTGATCAGTACGTTAAGACCAATCGATACAGGATGATCAATAAAGCTGTTGCTTGGAGAGTGTTGATGTGAATCCAGCTAGTGGCTTCAGCAGCGCCAAGGTTTCACCCCCAAAATGATCTTTAGAAATCACATATTTTAATGTGTCTTTGAGCGTTAAGACTAATTAAAACAGTAGAGTTCCCTTAAAACAGCAGACAAAGGAACTTGCTCTGGTGGTGAGCAGCTCTTCTCCATTTGTCACCCAGGAGGGTGGGTGGGGTTTGATGGATGGCCCCTCAAAGGTCTTCCCTTCCTGGAAAAAGAAGAGGGTGAGGTCCAAGGGAAGGTGCCAGCTCCCTGCCCAGCTCTTCTAGAGTATTTTGCAGGCATGGCAGGACAATCAGAATTGTCTCCTCACCTTAGATGCTCCTTATGCAAGTGGCACCACCAGCTCACAGTGGGTCAGAATTGGGCCACCCTTCTTGGAGGGCATGCTCCAAGGTCCAGCAATAGGGTCCAGCTACCTCTTCATGAGGGTGGGAGAGGGGAGATGCAAGAGATGGAAGGTTCCTGGGGAGTTCCCCTGTGTCATTACCTTGGAGGTACTGACAAAAATACACAGAGCATCCTAGCCTGGCACTTGCTTAGGAAGAAGTTATTTGTGGGTACAGGATTTTTTGGTTGCTTCAACCAGGTTTTCCTCTGAATTGTGTGGGCTTCATTCTTGAAACAGGACATAAAGTGCAATCGCTGAGTGTTTGATGTTGACCTTTTGAAATTGTTGTTTGAAAAGGTGCTTTTAGTGATAATATTTGGTATTGTTTGTCTGTGATTCAGGCTGATAAAGTCAGACATTTTCTAGAATTTGAACACCTGAGTCAAAGTGTCATGCAAATATTTATTCATCTTGGAGTAAGTCATGCTGTATTTGTAGTTGTCGTAGTTCAAAACCTGTCTGTCTACTTCACAGTAAGGTTGGGAGCTTGGACTTTTAGTAGTGTCAGGTGTATAGTGACCCTCATAGGCGTCTCCCCATACCTAAATATTTGACAAAGAAACTTAATGAAATCTAGATTTAGTCATGTTTTTTAGTGACGGTGCTGTGGTGTTTATCTTTGGGGATTGGCAATGTGATGTGCGCATCTTGAAAGAACTTCATTGACTCTGGTAGGACTTTGAGCTGATGCCACAATGCATTTGTGTAATACCCTGACAAACAGGGCTGATGGTCCAGCACTGACCTTTTGTGATCTTGTGTGCTAAATTAGGGTGACATTCACACAAGGGCAGGGTGCTTTTAGACTTTTAAGTGAAGAGTATTCAAATCTAGCTTTGTCTGTAGACCCTCTGCAGACCACCTTCTTCTCCCTTTTTGGGGTGGGATTTAGATCCACACTTGATGATTTAGGTTTAGCATTTATGAACTGGATCTGATCCTGTACAAACATGGAGCAGAGTTACCCTGACCCTGCAAGTCTATCACTCCCTGTATGTCTTCAGCCTGGTGAAGAATTTTGGGGGGAAAAATTCAATAAACTTTTTGGCAGTGGAAAAGTAGTACTTGTTTAGGGTGGTGTTGTTGCCTGAGGCACTTCTGCAAGAGAAAGAGGCCTCATATCCAGAGCAGCTGCAGCACTGCAGTGTGCACAGGCTCAGTTCAATCTCTTGGAGCAGGGATTAAAGGGGGTGGTTTGGCTCCCAATTGCCTGTCTGGCACAGGGGAGGACAGTAATAGGGAGGAAAGGCTGTTTTCCAGGCACACACACCTTGAGGAGCTACTGATAGAAGAAGCTATTTGTTAATAATTGTCTTCTTGGAACAGTCTCACAGGTTGTCTTGTAAAGAGCAGTGTCTGCTCTGGTATTTGAATTTGATTTCTAGCATTTGCATTTGATCCTGAGAACCCATTGAGCTGGAGAGGATGGCAGTGGGAGTTTTCAGATTCTTTAAGTTTGTAGCAGCCACTGATGTCTGTTAGTTGCAGTGTGTGCTTTCAGTCGATGAGGTTTGTGGGGCTGGCTGACTGCTCTGGGATGCTATTCTCCCTTTCCTGGGGAACTAAGTTACCAAGGCACATGATGCTAAGTTGGCGTTGCCCTGAGGTGCAGAAGGCTTCAATCCTGTTGAAGGATTTTACCACCTTTAGCCCCCCAACATGTGACCACAGCCCACAAGTTTTTCCCCACCTCCACATCGCAGGGGAGCAGCGCCATGCTTTCCTCAGAGCCCCTCAGAGAGGGACAGTGATTTGCCTTTGTTGGTAGGACCATGGGTGTGTGCACAAGGGTCATTTCAGAGCCCAGAATGTCACAGCCAACACAGATTCTGGTTGGCACTGGAGACGACAAGGTGCCTGGCTGGTGGCATCCTGGTGAGATAAAGGGACTTGGCTGTTAGAGGGAAAATAGACCTGTACTCCTAAATACAACTCCCTGCTCACTGATATTGGTTCTACAAGAAGGCACACCCATCTGATTTCCAGCTGGTGCTTTGCTTGGAAATGAACTTTTATCCCAGGGAGTGATTTGGGGGAGCCCTGTCCAGCCAGTTGCCCAAGTGAACCTGAATACTGCAAAGATGCTTAGGGAAGAAATTTCTGGGCTTGCTCTGGCCAGCCTTGATGTGTGGCTGGTACAAGTGGCTGTGGAAGGGAGAAGCTGTTCCATGAGCAGCCAGCCAGATGCAACATGTGTTTCACTCAGTGTTCCCCTCAGGTGTCCCTGTTCCTGTCTGATGGGTGTGGGCTGGGAAGGAAGGCGCATTCAGGTGTTGTGTTTTAGACACAGAAAATACTGGATGATTTGGGAACAATTAGTTGCAGCCACACAGAAGTTCTGTCAGACTGCTACTGATGCTGACAGGGGCTGGAGTTTTTGGAAGGAGGTGCTTTCACTTTGCCTGATGTGCTGTTGCAGGGGGTCAGCTGCTCCCTCACCTCAGCAGCAGAGAATTTAGGCACCTGGAAGGTGAAGTGGGTATCACATAAGCAGAACATCAAGCAAAAGGTAATTTTCTTTTGAGATGCCAAATACGTTTTCCTAATTCAGCAAGAGGGTACAAAAGCATTGCATGTGATGAGTTTGCTTCTATTGTCACCACCACTAAACTTCTTCCTTCCCAGCAGACTGCTCCCATTCTTCTTGCAAGCAGAGATGACAGGCTCATCTCTGCCTCGGGAGGAAGCTAATGGGGTGACACAGCAGGAGCCAGCTGCCTTGCTACCTGCATGGTGACAGTGCAAGGAGGAAGGAAGGCCACAGCCAGCACTTCTTCAGCCACGGGCCAGGCTGCATGACCTGAGAGTGGTGAACGCTGCAAAAACCAGCATTGTGCCTCCCACCCTGGCTCTGCAGACCACCCTCTGCCAGTGAAACCTCTAGGCAGAAGCCATCTGCTGCTGTTATCTGGGGGTGTTCTGAGCTGCATGGGGTTGGTTTTTGGTGCATAGCAAAGAGCTAGCTGGAGTTAGGACTGCAGAGACTTTGTGTGTGCTCAGTCTTTGCATGGGCAGAGCAGCTCCCAAACATGAAGAGATGCTGATGCTCTGCATTGGGAAAGAATGGGGAGCTGGGAAGGGCACAAGGCCTGGCTGAGGGAGTTTGGAGTTGGGAAGTTTCAGCTTTGCTCGCTCCCTATGTCAGGTGTTTGGTGCTTTATTCTGTGAACTTTCTGCCTCTGGAAGGGTACCTGTCAAGAAGCTGGGACAGGGAGGAGGGACTGCTGGCAGTTCTCAGGTGTGGCTGTGTTTTCCTTTTCCATCTCCCATTTGCTCTGCATCAGATATGCCCAGGGCTATGCAGAGATGATGGGGAATAATACTCTTCTAGCCTCTAGCTGTCTCGAGAGAGAGCTGGTGTCCTCAAAAGACTTGAGTAGATCATGCAGTGTTGGATTATGTTGGCCAAGGCCCTTCCTGGTATGATTTCTACTTGTTTATGGCCTCCTGGACTTAAGTGGTACCTTCTACTCTAAAAGATGTTGGTTGTAACTCTGCAAAGACTCTCATGGGTTTTATCTACTCCAAGGGCTACTTCTTTCCCAGAATCTCTCATGACACATTCCCGCACAGCCTGAGCCACATGCCCAGCAGGAAGAACAGCAGTTGTTGCACTTGTTCCAGCCTAACTGGTGTAGGGAGGGGAGGCTGGACAGGGAATGGCATCAGAGAGCCTGTTTTTTAAACTGCAAGCTGGCTGCTTGTACCAGCTATGTGAGCCTGCATGGCTGAGCCATGGGCATCCCCTCGAGGGCTACACCAGCCCGGGGAAGGGGGTTATGAGCAGAGCAGAGCGGTGGAGCATGCCTGAGGCACAAGTAGGGAACAGAAGCAACATGCCAGTGGCAGGATGGAGGAAGTGAATTTGACACTGGAATTACACTTTTAAACTTCTGATTTTGTTTGTTTTTAAGTGCTGTTACAAGTGCATGTGTTTGTGCAAAGGTTATGAACTGAGCAGGATGGGGTCTCCGTGGGCATTGTTAGATTTCTCCATCAATAGTGAAAGCCATGGAAGTGTCTGGACTCCTGTGCTGGCTGATATAAAATGGCTGTTTCCTTCTAAGGCTGCATTGCAACCCTGCTGCTGAACTTTTATTTGGAGTTCCTCAAACTATGACCTCTGAAGACTCTATTGCAAAGCTCCTGCTTGGTACATATTTCATGCAGCAGGATGTGAGTGATAGAAATTCTTCCTGTAATTTCATCTCTCCCTTTTCTCAGCTTCTGTTGCATGCCAAAATATTCCTTTCTGCACAGAAGTCACCCCAAAAGTGAATCAGATCCTGCTGAGCAGGACAGTCTTCCCACCACCTATTTATAGTGCATGCAATTACCCTCCATGCATCTCGGAATTCTAATTGCCTTTTTATTGCTGTTTGTAGTGTGTTAAAGGTTTTTGAATGCTCATGCCTTGTGTTCTCATTAGCTCTATTTATTCCTCCTTTGGCTCCCTTCCTCAACCTCATCAAATTTAGCATCTTCATGCCTTCAGGGCCTTGGACAGCTCTGCCACTTCTGACTTCTCCCATGTCCTTGCTTGTGTTGCTGCTCCAGATGCTTTGTGTTCCCCAGTCTTGTTCTGACGTGCTCTTGGGACCTGTCTCCTGGAAGGGGCTCTGTGCCTGCTGTGATACCTTCCAGTGATCTCTTTGCTGGGCAGGGTGGCTCAGGGAAGGTGCCTTGGTGTCTCTGAGGCAGCTGTCCTGCATCAAACATGGCTCTTTAGCGTGGTGAGGCTGACCAGGCAGTTAGGGGCAAGTACATGATTTCCAAATGGTGAGCAATGGTCAAGAGTCTGGGGAGCAGCTGGTAATAGGGACTTGGTGTTGGTTACTCAGGTGAGAGGCAGGTGCTGTGGCCTGGGGTGCCCTGCATGGATTTGTTTTGTCAGGGTGGCACCAGAGTTGTTGTATCACCAGTGACAGCCTTGTGACAAGGCGCTTCGCTAAAGCCACAGTCCCTTGGGCTGGGGGCACATACAACTGGTATCACTGAGATTGCTTTTTTTAGAGCTTTGTGTGTATCCTGTACCAGCTTTCACCTGATGGGCTTGTGCAGCACCTGGCACCCTGGTGGGTCACTGGGAACAAGCAGTAGCCTGTGTTTGTCTCATATAGTTTCTTGAGTGCAAAGTCCTTTACAAAGTTGTTTGCTTTATGTTTTAGCCTTGTTGTGTGGCATTTCCATAGCTCAGATTAATTTAATTATCCCCCGAGGTGCTTTGCTTGCTCACAGTTGTCCAGGACTTTATTGCCCTCCTCTTGTGTATTGAGGAGCCCACACAAATCTGAATCATCAGTAAATGCAATCACGGTGTTTGATGTTTGTTCTTCCAAGTCCGTGATTTATACAATGAATGAAACTGGTCTTAATACCCATCTGTGCCTCCCCTTTAAGCACTTCTTATGTTCCAACAGGCTTATTTGCTATGTACAGCCCTGCCACTCAGTCCTACCAGTATTTGTATTGACTAGAGGAATTAATGTTTTATGTAAAATTGTAAAATATGTAAATAATGTATCAAAAGCCTTCTCACCCTATAGGTAATTTATGGCCAGAGCTTGCCATCAGCAGCGTTAGCATGTCTGCTGAGCACGGTGTCTGCTCAGGGAGGGCTGAGCTCAGTAGCCTGCAGTGCTCTGTGGGCTGGGGCTGAGGACAGGTGAGCACTCCATGCTGCCAGCCAGCGTCCCTGCCTGCGGCGGGTCCCAGCCTCCGACACGGTGGCACTTGTGACATGGGCTGTGCAGCGTTACTCTAGGCTGGCATCCTCATCTGTGGGCTCTGGCTGAGTGTGAGGGTTCATTAGTCAACAAGAGAATTACTGAACTGGAACAGCCTGGAGCTCCTTGGTCTCAGCGGGAGTTTGCTGTTTCAGGTTCCTTTGTGAAAGGTGAAAGCAAAGGCAGAGCTTGGCAGTTTGGGCACTGACTGGGGGCTTGAATTTGAGCCAGGTTACAGGCTCTGCTCACTTCTTCACAGACACACAACTATCCAGATCTTTCTCAAGCTGTCATCAGTAAGGTGGTGAAAATATTACTTCTTCCTCCATAGAGTACTGGAAGACAGAGCTTGTGAGATGCTGAGTTAATTCCTTAGTGAAGGGTGCAGGTCGGGGGGAGCACTGGGGCTGGACCCGGTGAGAGTGGCTGTGCTGTGGCTCAGGCACTGAGCACCAGGGGCTGCCCCTTCCGTGACTTGCTGTGTCCTCCAAGCAGCTTTTACAGCTGCTCCCTCTTAAAATAAGACAGTTAATAGTCTTGCATAATTCATGCTTACAAGTTGTACACATTTGATGATAGAAGGAGCCGATGTTTCATTTACACACATGGGGCTTCATATAGATCTGAACAGCTCTGTGCACAACAGCCGTGCACCCTTTCCTGCTGTTTTTGTTTGGGCAGGTGGACAACAGGCTGCCTGCTGTTTCCATGGGCAGGGCAGTGCCTGGCTTGCCTGCAGCCTGCTCCTCTGACATTTCCTGAGCTTGTCGTAGGTGCTGCCCTCCTTCAGGAGGGAGAATCGCAGTGTAATGCAGAAGCAGAACTGGAAAATCTTCACTTATTGTTCTCAAAACCCAACTGCTGTATGAAAAGGAGGCAGTCTGGAGTCCGGAGCCTAGTTTTGCATTGCTGGGAGTCTGTGGAGCGAGGCTCTGTTCCAGATGGGCTCTCTCGGGATGCATATGGATGTGCTCTGGCTGCCCTTGCTTGAGGCGCTCTCGGTGCACAACACGGCCTTCAGATGTTTGTGCTCTGGTGAAGGCTCAGGCTTCAGGGACAACCAACTGTGACTAGCCAGACATGGGCATTTTAACTCGTGTAGAAACTCAGCTGCCCTCTGTTAGAGCCCACACAGTCAGGAGAAGAGTAAGACTTCTGATTGTTTCCTCTCAGCCAAAGGCATAAGAGCCAGTGGCCAGCCAGAAGCAGCTGCCTTGCTTGGTTGCTGCAGGTTTAGGAGAGAGTTACAGCTGCTCCAGTAGTGTGGCAAATCATCTCCATTTATCTTTGATGTTACGCCTCGATGATGTCAGAGGGTCTCTTTACATTGCATATATACTCACACTAAGCAAATCACAGTAGTTTTCCTATTAAAATTTAATGCTGAAATATGACACTTATAAGTGATTTCTTTTATTTTTTTCTTTAGCCAGTTGTTTCATTTGCTGTATAACCTTCATGCTAGTGGTAGTAATCTTTCCTTGCAGTGACTCAGGGGAATAGACGTGCCTTTTGAATTTGATTTTT
This sequence comes from Anomalospiza imberbis, assembly GCF_031753505.1. Classification (NCBI taxonomy): domain Eukaryota; kingdom Metazoa; phylum Chordata; class Aves; order Passeriformes; family Viduidae; genus Anomalospiza; species Anomalospiza imberbis. The sequence goes on along the minus strand of NC_089691.1, from coordinate 15,906,801 downwards.
TTACCTAGACAGAATCTTTGTGGTAGTTTATTGGGGTTTTTTTACAGCTCTGATTACTTGCTTTGCAATGCTGTGACCTATATTCAAGGTGAAACTTGTGATAAATATTTGCTTTGGGGAGAGAGAAACAACCATGCTTTTTAGAAGATTAAGGCCTGTCAGGCAGCAATCCTCATTTCAATTAGACATCAAAATGTAAATTATCCAGACTTCAAAGTATGTCAAGGTGAGAGCAGAAAGGACTTTAATGCATTCTGAGATTAAGTTGAAATCCTTGAGCACTTTAATTGTTCTTGGTTAGTTACGCTGTCTAGGAATGGTGTGGGGGTAAGTCACAGATGTGCAAGGAAGCCCTTCAAAGAGATATTTAGTCCCAGGATTTCAGGGGCTAGAGGAGGGATTTGCTCACCTGGATGCTTGGGAGACTTTGCTCTGTTTGAAAGGGTGGATGACAGCCTGGGCAGTGGGAAGACTGAAGTATTTTTTTGATTTCTGCTTGAGGAGATTAGCTATGGTTTTATGAAATGTAAATGAAATTCCTACTCTTCATTCTTCTTTTCCTGTATTTTGTTCTGACTTCTCAAGAAGCAAAAATTAATGAAAAAATTGGGGGTAAGAATCAGTAAAAAAACCAACTTGTCCCTTTTGAAACCATGGGTACAAGGTCGTAGCTGTTTATGTAACAAATCTCAGAAAACAATCTCATTTGTTTATGTAACAAATCTCAAAAAATGTCCTTGGTGTCGTCTTGTGCAATTTTTCAGAGGTGTTTATGGAGTCACAGTACTACTTTGCACCAAAAATTGTAGCCATACACTGTAATTGTATGTTGTGCACCTCTTTGTATCCAGTTCGAATGATCACACTTTGTAGAGATGACACAGAAGCTGAATGAAAAAATAGCAAAAATGCAAATTATACATCTATCTTATTTTAAAAAAATATTTAATTATGCTAGCATGTAGACTCTGCACTAGAAAAACTTCTGTAGACAGAACAGCTGTCTAACTATCTGTGTTCTTGAGAGCTGGACCTTGTGTGAAGAGCATTTGCAGCCACCTCACATCACCCCCTTCCCAAGGGAGCCAAGCAGCCAGTGAGTTCCCTATGGCTGGCAGATCTCCCTGGGCCCCGTGGGGCTGGGGCTCTTTTTGCAAGGCAGATCTTGGGAGTTGCTAGGCCTTGGTAACTCAGCAGAGCTGGGAAGGGCTACAAACAGGGAGGAAGAGGCAAAGAAACAACCTCTTGCATCATGTGGGCTACTGCTGAATCACTGTTTATGCTGTTTCCATACCTGCTGACTTGATGCATGGAAATAGGGTACCTCTATTTTTAGTTCTTACCTTGTGCATTCATGCACATGCACGCTGAAATTATACTTTTTGTGATGGCAGCAGTTTCTTGCCTACACAAGGAAAGTATTTCAGAGTTGTGGCACAGTAATGATTTCCAATTTCTTCCCTTCCTAAAATCATCTGCGCAAGCAGAGAGCGAAGAGCTGCTTGCTCTCTGTGGGTAGTACAGGATGCCCCGAGTGCCGTGAAGCTACTGCTGCAATTGATGCCATCCAGACATGGTCCTGTCCCACTGCCTTTCTGGCAGCAGAATTACAGCTGCCAAATTTTATTCCATACCCTGCTGGCTTCCTTTACCCTCTCCTTTAGAGCTTATTTGATACCTAAATAGGATTTAGCAACTCTTGCAGCAGGACCACAGTGTTTTGGTTTGTTGCTGTCAGTTTTTAATCTGAGATTTATTTTGCCCCTGTTGATGCTAGTGGAGCAATATTCAGCTCTATCAGCAGAGGAAAAGGTCCCAAGGTGAAACCAGCACATTTGTTTTGGCAGGAGTTGTGTGTTGGCTGTTACCTGCTGCTGCATTAATTGTGCTGTAAAAACAGGCACCACTTTTGAAGTAATTTAGACATAAATTACCAATATGAGCTGGGACGTTGAGGTGAAGAAAAGCAGTGACTTGTCGGTACCAAAAAATGACTGTTTTCATTAGGGACAAGATCTGGTTTATTTTGTTTATGCTCAGGAAGCCAATGGTTGCTGGTGGAACATTCCAGTGAAAACAAAGCTTTCTCATTCTAGTGTGTTGGGATTGACAGTGGCATTTTGGGAAGAGAAGAAATAAATGTGCTTTTAAATGGCTCTGTCATTCATGCAGCAGCAGCTTTGTGACACTGTCTGTCCTCAGCTGCTGCAACTTCAGAAGCTGATGAGATTATTTGACTCAGTGATATTCTTTAGAAAATGCATTATTCCTTTCCTGGTATCCTCCTGGTGCATGGGGTGCTGGTTCCTGCCACCAGAAAGCCTAGGAGTGAGTGCTGCTGCTGCTAAAATGAGTAAAGTCGTGCATACAGTGACAGCAAACTGGTCCAAGTACTGTGTCCCATGTAAGAAGTGTGACAAAAGGCTTGTCATGATTCTGCCTTAAATTTCTGTGTCCAAAACCTTAATGCTGGACTTGGCAACCATGATGTTTTTCCAACTGCCCTCTTTGATTTGCTCTCGGGGGAAAGTAGCAGGGGAATAGCTGCTGCTCTTGAATACTGGGTTAAGTTTGGCATTGGCTAGGTGGGAATCGTGCCTTTGACCTGAAGGTCTCTGTAGCTTTGGTTTCTGGAAAGTCTGGATGCTAAACTCTCATCTCCCAGCAGGTCTCATGTCTTAAACCACTTGCAGCAGACCCTGTGGCAGCCTTGCTTTCCTTAGCAAGCTTATTCAGAGTCTCAGTATCCAGACATTAGTATTGCCTCCAAATTCAGATCCATTTCTTAAATAACCTTTTACTGCACTGTGAGAGTTTCGTCTGGCCAGCAAGAATGACTTAGTGATTCTGGTACTCACTCTGGCCCAGTGATGCCTGATGTCTTTTGGGTCCTTTGCTGCCCTTCATCCTTACAGAGCCTTGGCACCCGCACCCAGGAGAGAATGGTGTCCTTGTGAAACCCTTGCTGGTTCAGTTTCTGTCCTTGTTTCAGGGATATCAGGGATGAAGCAGTTGCTTGCATCGCTGCAGAGTCATTTTCTGCCTCTGGAGCCACGCAGAGCTGCAGCACGTTCACTCCTCGCTCCTGGTGTGAAAAGCCTGCTGAATTGTTTTAAAATGTCACAGCAGGAAAAAGCTTTATTTCTCGTACTCCATCATTTATGTCAGCCCAACTTGTGAGCTGTTTGCCAGAAGCACGTGTGCGGGTGTAAATGCATTGGCTTTACATTTTCTGCGTGTTTGTGGCTGCCCAGTTGAGGAGCATCACCAGCCAGTGCTGGAAAACTCCTGTGGCAAAAGGGTAATAAAGGAAAGAGGAGAGCCGAAGAGAGGTGGGAGGAAGGTGCTCCTCTTGAAGCAGAAACACCATTTGCTTCTGCTTCACCTCCCTAGGAAGAGACAAGGAGGGCCTTTGGACTGTGTAAGTACACTTCCCCCAGTAGGTGGGAATAAGGTAGAGCAAGGGCTAGCCAAGAGTAGCTGTTTAGAAACAGATCCACGGTACCTCTTGGGTTAGGGGGGAGAAACACTGAAGGCTTGGGCGCTTTTTTCTGGACCTCAAACTGAACTGCAAATATTTTCTCCCCAAATATGTTTAAAGCTAAGCCTTATGAGGCTGAAATGGTGTGCAAGCAGCCCCAGCTCTCCCTGAGGCTTCAATTTTCAGGATTATTCAGAGTTTTGCAAATTAGAAAGGTGCTGAAACCAGTTGCCTTGAGCTTCAGTGGAAAAGCATTTGATGGTATGTGGCGTCTTGCAGATTAGTTCCCAGGCACCATCCCCTGTTGGTGGTACTTTTCCATCCCTGATGCTGTCTGTGGCCAGAGCTCTCTGCTTGGCTTATAGCCACTCTCTTAAGGCACAGAGAAACCAAGGCAAGGGGAAGAGGCTGAGCACAACCTGTGCAGAGAAGGTGCTCCCAAATCCATGCTGGCTGCCAGCTCTTTCTTCACTGTGCCCAGGGAGATGCCAGTGACTGTGCCAGGGATGCTGGGCATGGGGTATGGGATGTCTCTAAAGATACCTGAGCAGACAGCTTGGAGGTCAGTACCTGCCTTGCCTCTCTGCTCTCTGATTGCTGCCTCTGTGCTTCCTATCTGTGTCCAGTAAGCAAGCTGCTGGATCGTTAATTACTGCTCTGGTCTGAGTGCTGTATTATAGTCCATTCTGTCAATACTAATTGTTTTATAGAAATATGAAGTACCTCTTCCCCTTTCCTCCAAGGACTTTGAGACACAATGTGGGCTTTAATGATATCATTCTCCCTTCTGTCCACTGTGAGCAGGAAAATATCTCCCATTTTCAGCGGCCACTTAGGACTATGTGTTGGAGAGGCACAAGCACTCTGCTTTTGGGATCTGTTCCTGTGCCTTTCCAAAAAAGCTCTTTCCACGCCCTGGTACCTTTGGTGCTGTGTATTTATAACTAATCAATTGCAACCCAAGATTAGAGCTATGATTATCAATTGTCCTGATGAATTCAGGCAATGCTTCATTACATTGTTCCCTTCCTGGGTGCGGTTTCTTTTTCTTGCTTTTCAACCTTTGTTTAATAAATAGGTGCAAAAGAATAAATAACTTGAGCAGGGGTTTTAGGTGGGCATCTACTGAGAGTGCACATAGTAGCGTGTAAGGATAGAACATAAGGCAAATTCACCCTTTCAGGCATGAAAATTGTCAGTTCTTGGCATGTACTTGCCCTGAACCAGGTGGTCAAGGTGGTTACGCATCTCCATGTACTTGCCCTGAACCAGGTGGTCAAGGTGGGCAACCACTGGATAGCTCTTTGCAGGGAGATTTATAATTTTGAATGTGTTTTTATTATTGCCCTGGAGTAAATACCAAATAAACCCACACTCATTTATTATTAAAGAAAAGTAAATTTAAATGTGCCCCACGTGTGTTGAGCTTCAGGTGTGTTTGTAGTGACTAATGTTTTGGGGCTCTGCTCTGTTTCTCTTTGCCTCACTGGAGGCTTTGTTGTTAGCTTTTAATCGTTATCGGCATTGCACAGAGCAGGATGAATTCCCAGGTGGAGCACCTGTGATCTGTGCTCTCTGTCTTGCAGAGATGAAACAGGAGAGCAGGGAAGAGCTCTCTGGCTGGCTGTGGGAAAGGCCCTGCCACCGGGATGCTCCAGACCTGATCCTGACTGCTTTCTGTGACTACAACTTCCTGCAGAAGCCTCAAAAATGAGATACAGGTGTGCCTGAGGGTGCTGGTGTGATTTTAACAGAGATGAGGAGGATGTGTTGACAGAAGGATGGATGGCAGAGTCCCGTTCCCAGTGGGGTGTGGAGGATGAGAAGTGTTTTAGCCCTTCACTACACAGCACCCTCTGCTCTCAGCATGTGGCTCTGTATTGCTCAGCACAGCTGCAGGTGCACGTCCTGGTGCTCAGATCAGGGCTTCATCTGCTGTCAGCTGGTTACACCAAACAAGAGGAGGATGGCTGGATGCAAGGGTTGATGGTATTCCTCTGTCTTCCCAGGGGATTCACAGAGCAGACCATACTTAATTAGACTTGCTTTTATACTTAATTAGAGTCACTTTCAGAAAACAGTGCAACTTCTGGTGCTATCAGCACTTTTCAATGGCAAACATGGGAGGGCAGGCAGCATGGAGGGATTGCAGACCCACAGGGCCAGAAATACTCAGACTGAGAGGAAGGACTGCTGATCCATGAGCTGAATGCTGCAGAATGACTGCTGGCTACTCCCACAGGCATGGCACAGTGCTGGACTGCTGGACATGCTCAGTGCATCCGTGTCAGCCTGAGGAATCCTTGTTGAATGTCTGAAACTGCTGTATGCAGGCTGAGATTACATGGCTGTCAGTGCAAGCTGTGAACTGGGAGGTGACACAGCTTTTTCTCTGGAGGAGAGTTTTTTTGCATATTGTGTGGGATTTGTGGGATTTATAAACAAAACTTACTCCAATACAAGCTGAATCTTTCCTGTATTCTATTAAAATAGGTGGGGACAGGAGGCAAAAATCAGCCTTTTAGACTTAATCTCTGTCTTCTTCATCATCTGTATGGAGCTCTGAGGGTGTTTGTGACCAGAGATTTGTTGTTTGTCTTGGAGTTCCTGTACAAGGACTTTCTGTCTCAGCTGAGCACTTTCAGTGCTTCCTCTGCTGCTCTTCTCTGCTAACATTCAGTGAAGCTTGATGTGCTGCTGATGTCATCTGCAGGACATTCTGTTCTGTGGTTTTAAAATGCATCCCAATTTCAAACCTGATCCATTGGGCTTAAGAAAACCTGTGCTGGTGCCCTTGCTGTCAGATCACCCAGGCTTGTGGAAGCCTGGATGTTAACTGGTCTCTGAAAACAGTTTCCTGCTTCTCAGCAACAAATATGATTATGGTTACACTGGGGAATGGAAGCATGAGAAGCCACATTGATGCATTAAAGGTCAAGTTCAGTTGATTTTTAATCCTTTGACAGCAGCAGCTTCCTCTCTTTTACACATGAGACTTCATGTGTGTCTGCCAAGGCATAGGCAGGAGCTTAGAGATTGAGTACCAGGTAGGCCAGGCTTTGCTTCTGGAACTTTTCTGGGGAAAAGAGGCAGTAACATCTTGGCTCTTAGTTGTTTTCTTAAGAGAAGAGGCTGGTGCCGCTGTCTCTCAGTGGTACCCAAGGCTTTGTGCGTGCCATCAGTGGGAACTGGGCAGCCCCAGTGCTGTGTGGGCTCTGGCAGTCTGGGTGGGAGGATGGCACCTTGCTGTGTGAGAGCAGCACCTGGAAACCCACAGGCTGCAGTGGGACTGGAGCCAGTTTCCAGGCTATGCCTGCTTGGCGCCTGTGGCATGAGGATGTATATTTTGGGATCCCGTGTTCCAGGGTGAGTGAGCTCCCACACATGCACCCAGGGATATGCAGCAGCTCGGGATGTCACTGATGATGTTTGTCACCTTAATATTCATCTCCTGTGTTTGCAAATCTTGGCGTGAGCTGCAGATTCTTCTGTTAGTATTTTGGGGCAATTTCCTTCAGTTCCTGATTAAAATGCATGTGTTTTTCCTCGTTTAAAAATATCATCTGTATCAAAAAGCTAATGATCACAATACCTGGCTTCCTTTTCCCCAACAAAGATGACAGCAGTGATATAAATCATTCTGTTGCTGATTGTAAAATTGCTACCTTCAGGCACGTCTTTATTTTAGGGTTGGATTTTTTGGCTGCCACAATTTACAAGAGAAAGACAGTTAGAAATTTTCTCCTTTTAATATGTAGTTTTCACAACTCTCAAGTCTCTTTATCATGTCAAACTGCTTTGGCTGCCAGGCTGGAAAAAAGCAGAAGATTAAAGTGCCTTTTTTTTTTCCCCAAGCATGCAGCTGTGCATATAAGTATATGGTGTCTTTCCTGATGTACGATAAAGTCATAAAGATTTCGTGGTGGGCTTTTGCATTGCTCTGCTATTGGGGTCCTTGCTGCAGTAGGCAGTGAATGTTATTTCCTTGGGACTTTTTTCTTGTGTGATTTGAGCCTCAGTTACGTTCCTCTGGTTCCTGGCATGGTTGTTGTGGGATCACAAACCTTCCTAGCACTGAGGTGCATTAGCTCCAACATGTGCAGAGTCCTGCTGAGAATTTGGATTTTAGTTGCTAGTTTTTGAAGTGAAATCTTAAAGGGATTTCAATGCAGCATCCTATGGAAACATAAAGATTTGTTTGTTTTGTTGCTGGGTTAGTTTTGTTTTTTTTATTTTGGGTGTTTTTTTTTTTTCTTTCCTCCTGCGTCTGTGGGGAGGTGTAAATGCCTGTCTCGAGAAGTCAGGAGCTGCAGAGACTATCTGAAATGCCACCACCACCTGACCACCTCCCAAATGGCTGAGCTCTGTGCTTGGTGGATGACGACAGCAAACCCTATGAAGGGTGGTGCTTGTATTTAATTCTGCATTACAATCCCTTTAATCTAGGATTATATCCAGTTGTTTTCTTCATGCAGGGTGTATGCTGTCAGATAAAAGCAGTAGCATCTGGGAGGAGAAAAATTGCTTCAAACAGGGGCTGAAAACCTTGAGTATCAGCAGATGCTTTTATCAGAAGCATAAACCTATCTCACAAAAACTGCCCAGGCAGGTGCAGGGGCTGACAGGACCCTCCAACTCTGATAGATTAAGACCCTGGGAAGGCAACTAGTTGCAAATGAAACAGTAATTGCTTTCCCCTCACTGAATGAAATCTTCTCTGAGGCGATTACACAGATTAAAGCTTCCCACTGCAATGTACCAGAATAAATATAGCCTGTGCCTCTTGCGGGGGCTGCTGCAGAGCAGCATTGGCTGCAGGATGCCTCTTGTGAGGTATGGCAGGGCAGCTGGAGTGAAGAGGAGAAATCCTGTAAAAACAGGGCTGGAAGGACCTAGGCTATCTGAACATCTTCCTCTCTTAAAGCTGGATTGAGCACGCCCAGGTTGTTCCTGGTGGCACTTGTCCAGCCGGTCCCAATGGGGATGTGGGGACGTGAGTTCCAGGGTCAGCTCCTCCTGTGCATCTGCATCCTTACTGGGACAGGGCTTTTTCTCCGGTATCCAGCCTGGCTCCCTTGCTGTAACACATACTTTTAATTTCTTGCCGTGAATGTGAGTGGCAATGAGTTGGTTGGGTTTTTTTTCAGCAGATTTTTCCATACTTTGAGGAGTCTTGTCCTCAAAGCCTTCCCGAGGGAGCTCTTTGTTTCTTACAGCCCTGCCCTGGGCTCACATTTGTTGCCTTTGCTCCTGCTCCCCTTCTCGGGGGTTTCCTGGGTGATCGGTGCCACCAAGGTGCCCTTTCCCTGCACTGTGTGAGTACTTAGTGCACCCCCAGCCTTGCACTTTACATGCTAAGTTAAGCCATTACCCTAAATAACAGATACATTTTACCAATCTGATAATTGGTGGTAGGTGCCACTTTGACCAAGGTGCAAGGCAGAATTTGCCATGCTTACACAAAATTGTTTTCCTTGTTTAGCACAGCATGATTTAACTACCTGGTGCTGTTAGTAGTGTTGGATTAGGTTACATGCTATATAATTTCAAGTACAGTGTGTGTGTGGTAGTTGCATAACACAAATTAAAGTCTGAAATACAGGAGTTGTATATGTGAAAGTCGTAGAGATCTTTTCCACTCTAATTAGCTTCTTTTCAGAAGCAAAGAAAAAAGCATCTAAAACTGCAGTTCACTTCAGTGTGTAGTAGAAGATGAAGCCTTGTGTGGGCTGGACCGGTGCCACATGATGGAGCTTCACTCTGGGTTGTACAGAGCTGTGTCTCTTCCCTGCAGCAGTGTGCTCCTGTGAAGAATCTGGCTTCTCCTGAGACATCTGGCAAACCTGAGGGCAGCAAGTGGTGCTGGGGGAGTGGTTGCTTTCTCTTTCCTCTGTGCCCAGCTTGTCACGGCCCTCTTGGCACAAGCTTGGGCTCCCCTTCCAGAGCTCAGCATCAGTCCCTGCCCAAGGGACACAGACTTGTGTCCTTGGCACAGCCCTGTGAAGGGGACTGCTCCTGGCTGTCATGGCTTACCATCTGAAATTATTCGAGTTATGAGCACCTTGGGGCTAGGCCTGGTTGGGTTTTCTATTATTTTCATTTTTGCACCAAATGGTAAAGGGAGGCTATGAGTCTCAGGTTATCAGCACAAAAGCAGGCCCTGGAGCTGACCTGGGTGTGAATGGGACAAGGCAGGTGCCTGGGTAGGCCAGGCTTCTGCAGAGGCATTTGCAGCCAAAGGGATTTGAGTGAGCTGTGGGCAAGTACTCAGAAGTGCTTTGAATTGTGACAGTAATTGCGGCACCATCACCTCCTATCAAATGAATCAGCAGGAAAGAAGTTTTCTTTGGCCCAGGGCTAGTTAGTTTAATTAAAGGTCTGTTGCTCTTGCAGAATTTTGATGTAGTCAGCTAAGTTGGTTGCTTAAATGATGTAATGTTTTTATGCCTATTCTTCCTCGAGTCTAAATTTCTGTAGCATAAGTAACAGGATGAAATTATCTGTTGCTGTCTGTGGAGAGCTGATGAGAAACGAGTGGTGGAGGTGGTGGGTAGGCACTTAGAACTGGCAGGGGATCTGCTGTGAGACCTGATGGTTTTGCTGCAAATTGTAGGTGCCAAGGCTGTGCCAGCGACTCACCTTGTGTGGCACACTAGGGAGATGGCCACCACCAGCTCAGCACCTGCTTGTTAAACTGTTTTGAAGAAAATAACCTTGACAATCTAGTTTATCCATTCTCAGGGGATTGTGATTTGTATCTGGCTTTTTCTTTAATTAATAAAAATCTATTTTAATATCTTGGGAATGAATTTTCTCTAGGCCTTTGCTTATCCAAAACATCTTCGATGACTTGAAGTGATGGTTGTAATGATGACCTTTTCTCTCAGTCGGAACTGCTGGACCCTAAGAGGGACCAAAACAACATCTTTAAATTTTAAGCCCCTGTACTTCCATACATGCAGTTTTCTCATGGCCCACCTTTTGGTTTTTGTTATGTCATCTTCTGATCCCAAGCCCTGGTTTTTTCAAACCTCCTCTTTCTTGTGAACTATCTTATGTTTCCACTGGGGATCGAAATGCTTTTCTGTGCCCTATCCCAAGGAGCTTGGTGGTTGTTGGCAGTAGCTGTTCACGGAGTAGCTGCAAGAAATGCTGCAGTGGCCACCTGGTTCCTTCAAGCTTGCTGCTGAGAACTGATTGACTGCCACGTGGACGCTGGAGTGGGGTTTAGCTTGTGCCATTGCTGGCACTTCACTGGCCATTTGTGCTGCTCCAGTTGCAATGCCCCATCCCAGCTGGGATCCAGCCCTTCTTTGGAGCCTGAGTCCTGGCTCTTTTCTCATTCTCACAGCCGTGTTCATTTGCCTGGTACAGCTGCTGGGACTGACTTAATGCAGTTCTGTACTCATCAAAGGCACTCATCAAGACTGGAGGCTTTTTGGCTTCTTGGCTGCTGCTTCTATCAGTAGTTCCTATTAACACTAATGGAAATGACACTCTGGCATCAGCAGAACAGCACCCCCTGTGCTGTGCTCTGCTGTCTGACAGGAGTGAAATTGTGGGGGTAATTCCTTCTGCATCACACAGAGATTTTACTGCAAGGGGTCTTGCTGTCACTTCATAAGTACTGTGCCAGCTAGATGTTCTGTTGTTTCCTTTCTTGGGAAGAGCCTGTAAAGCTGAGGAGCATGGTGGGGGTTAATGCTGGTTCTCAGGCACCAAGAATATGGGAAGAAAAGTCTTTTGAATTCCAGCCTTCGACACAGTGCTTCAGAGGCTTTCCCTGTGGCCCTCCGTAGCTACAGGGTACATTTCTCCCTCTTCAGCAGCAGCCCCTGAGCAGGAAATGCAGCCTCTGTCACCCACCCAAATGGCATCCCATAGGCAAAGAGGATTTGTGCACAGCTTAGCAGAAGGCTCAGCTACCAGCCCCATTCAGAAATCTCCCAAACAGGCTGAGGGGTGCCTTGCTCTTACTGACTCATGTTGTGCAGGCTCTCATTGCTCAAGATAAGCATCTTTTTATTCTATCATGTTCTTGCTGTTAGCCTGCAATGTGGCAAAGGCTTCTGTCTTTCTTTGTTGGTTTTTTTTTCCTGATGTTATCTTTAGTTTCTTTGCTTCTCCATTGTACCAGGAAGAATTTGGATTTGTTTTGCACATTTAAAGCACATTTCTGTAAAAAATGTCCAAGGAATTAATCACAAAGCTCAAAAATAGTACATGGTTTGTAAAGAAGTGGTCACAGTTCAAAAGATTAAGGGAAATAAAAATTTCCATTTGCTGCCGAAATTTAAGGGGAGCTTTAGTGTATCCTGGGAGATAGCATCAGAGAGAAAAGTGAAATTGCAAAGACAGACATCAACCAGAAGAAGTGACTTGTGCCCAGCAGTTCTGTTCAGGTTTGGGCAACTTTGCTTCTGAGAAACACTTGGGCTTTTAGTTAGTGAAGGCAAAAGTATCTTCTCCAGGACTGGAGCTGATGGGCAGGGGTGCTGAAGTTCTCAGGTAACTTTTGTTGCCAGCTTCCCTGGCATTTTTTTCCCAATATTTCCTGGTGAGGAAGATTTTATTGCTGATTTTGTGTGCTACAGCATGCATAATGTCCAAGTTTCTGAGCCCACAGCCAGGGTTTCAGCTGGAGCCTGGCAGCTTTCTCTGCTGCGTGGGTCAAGCCAAGTGCTGAAACCTGGCTGGAAATGAGTTGGAACAAAGGTTCCCACCAGTTTGTCCTTCTCTTGTCAGTGTGGGCAGGATACTTGCCCACTCAAGAAACCATTGTGTGTAAAACTCTGAAGTTTGAAAACTGCAGGCAAGGAGGGGCTGGATGGCAAAGTATCATTGGCATTGCTGGAGAAAGCCCTGCCTGTGTGGAGCAAAGGGGATTGGGCTTGTTTGTGCTGCTTTTGGCATTTCCCCTTTGTGCACACCCCAGCCTGGCTCAGCTTTCTGGACAAAACCTGTGTGGTCACAGTTCAGCCTGGCCCCCTCTTCTTCATGAGGTTTTGAGGCCAAAGGAGCTGCATGAGCCAGTGCAGCTGGTACCTGGCATCACCTGCCTTGACCTGCACACCCCGTGGGCTCCCTGCCCATCTTCCAGCGTGCCTACTCCCTCATCCAGCTCCCAGGGAAGCTTGCTGCTGATATTCCAGAGGGCTGGAAAAGCATTTGTCTCTGAGATAACTGTCAGTCAGGGCTGCCTGTTCTGGAGCAGGCTGTGTGGGCCCCCTCTGCAGTGTGTGTCATGCCAAGGGAGAAGCCATCGCTGGCTGTGCTGGTGCTGGCCTAGCAATCAGCACCAGGAGTGAAACTCCAAGCTCCTTTCATTCAAATATTTTGGGGAATTTTCAGGTAAGTGACTGCATTCCCACATTCTGAGCTCTGCAGCTTTTATTTAAGCAATATTTAAGATTAGTGTTTTTCTTTCTAATTTCTGCAGGTACCAGTTATCTCTAATTCTTCAGCGTAGGCTGAGGCTTCTAATAGGAATGTTTGAGTTCAAAAAAAAAAAAAAGGCAATCCATGCTGTAGGCTGAGGTGAGGTGGGATTGTCTGTGCATGTACAGCATAATGTGAGATCTGTTTTATGGGATCAGAGTAACATGGAGTACTGTGGCCCAGCTGCCACCAAGCTCTGGCATCTGCCATCTGCACAGACCTGTTTCTAGGACATAGCTTGCTCCTCACACTTTTTGGGAGGGGGAAAATGAGAGTATTGAATCAATGCACTGTGCTCATTTGGGGAGCTTATTTTCCCTTTTTTTTTTTGTGGTTTTGACTGTTATGGATTCAGTGATGTCTTGCAGGGCTCCTAGAAGCAGAAGGGAAGCTCCAGGATACAGAATGCTGTAGGCAAATGCTAGCACAGCTGTCTTTTATGAAGAATAATTTCATTTTGTCTTTTCCTCTTTCTGTATGCTCAAGTGTTTTTCTGCTCCTACAAGCACTTCTCTGAAATTATGTGTTTCAGTTCTGCAGTAGCTTTGCTGCTTTATGCAGGGAGTTTAACTTGAACTCTAAATGTGTAGACAAACTCATTACCTGATGTAGCAGCAGGCAATTCTTCCCTCCTGCTCTTTGGGACTGTGTTCTGCTCCCTTTGTGCACAGCCTGCTCTCCTCTTGGATTTTTAGCCACCGTAAGGTAGTGTAAGACACAGAGGAAATCTGGATTTTGAGCTTGGACAACATATTCTGGGGGTGTGTTGAAGAGGGTATTTACTCCAACTGTTACGTTCCCTTCTGCTGCAGGTCACTGTTCTTGTAGCATCAGCTTGCAATCCTTCTGCACAACCCACAGCAAAAGAGGAGCAGAGACAGCTAATCTGATGGGAAGAGGATAGAAGGGGGCTCTGACCCTCCCAGCAGAAGTGCACAGAGCTCATCATTCACTCAAAGCCTTTAAAATTATTCTGCCTTAAGCCCAAAGCAGAAAAAGGAATATTCCTTCTTTTGAAGACAGCCTGCAATATACTACACTTCACAGGAATCCTTAAAACAGCTTTCCTGGCTTAAATGAGAGAGTTTTTAATATGTAGGCATGTGTTTTTGGAGAAGATTTTTATGTAGGTCCATATGCAACTGCTTTGTTGAAAATTGCCAGACTTTAGAGAGTTAATGTACAATAGTGGTACCCAGCTTACTCTTTTGGGTTTGTTAGGAAAGCTGGATGTTTCTAACTACTATCTCTAACCTTTGGCCAAAAAAAGCCCCACAGCCCATCAGAGGCACAAAAAAATGCTTTTTTAGGTGGTTGGTTTTTTTGTTTGATTTATTTTTGCTTTTTTTTTTTTTTTTTTTTTTACATCCAGTTTACCAGTACTGCGTCTCCAGGCTGATGGGAAGGTGTTTGGATCAGACTAGATCTGTCTGCATTTGTTCCCTGTGCCCTGGAGCCAACAGGAAAGATTTGTGCAGTTGGGTGCTGCTGGTGCTGGGTCACAGCAGGCAGCTTTGGGGGGATGTTCTTTAGCTCTAATTAAACTTGGCAGGAGGCGAAAGGCAAAAGACAGCCAGCATGCTGGCCACAGGCACCAAGGGCAGAGGACTACTCGCTCAGGGAGCCAGGATGTCCCCCTTGCCTCAGCCAGGTGCCCCCAGGGATGATTCAGTCGTGGTTGTGGTGTTGCTTCTCTCACTCCACCGGTGGGGTTTGCGTGGGGAAGGTCCCGGTGCCGAGCTGTGCTCAGCTCAGGTGCCTCACCCCTGTCCTTCCACCGCTTCCCCAGGAGATCTCCCTGGGTTGCAAGGCTTGGTCTGGTCACTGAGAACTCCAGAGCCTGTCAGCCAGCCAATGGCCTTTCCCTTATCTTGAAAACCATGGTTGAACTTCATGCCTAATTTCATGCAAGCAGCTAATTGTCCCTTGGCAGATGCCAGTGCGGGCCCTACCCACACTGCACACAGGCTGTGTGTCCCATGACTGCCCTAGCTGGGTTTCATTTATGCTTACAGCCTAAAGCTGAGAAAAGGTCACTGCTTCCTCCAGCCTTCCCTGTCAAGTGAATTTGCTCCAAGCCTGGAAATCTGAGCACTTGCTTGCACGAAGCCAACCTTGGGGGTATTTCCCCACGGGGCTTTCATCCCATCTCTGTGATGCCTCAGATAATTTGCAAGATTTGCCCCTTTGTTTTCAGCCTCCTGACAGAAACTGGGTCCAAAGATTAGAACTGTGGGAAACTGACTGGATAATTTTAACATAATTTTAATTTTAGCCTTTATTTAAATAATAGTAAATCACCTCAGTGGAATGATGTTATTGCAGATGAATTTCCCAGATGTCTTTGAAGGAGCAGACAGACATTCTCAGCTATTCCAGGTACATACCAGCCATCCTGTGAAGGTATATTCCTGTGTCTCTGCCTGGTGGTGGGCATGGAAAGTTGAAATGCTGCTTTCTTGCAGTAGTTTGTTTCCTCAGAACAAACTACCTTTTACTAAACTTTCTCCTCCAGCTCCGAACAACATGCCCTTGTAAAATCTGATATTACTCAATTTAGCAGGAAATGTGAGGTGGAGGAGGACGTGCACTACAGTTTCACACCTTTTCTCTTGTTTTTCTATCTAGAAGCAAATTCTGTTCTGGCTTGACTGATTGATTGAACCTTTTTCAAGTGCTGTCTGAAGGAGACAGCTTCTCTTTTACTGGATCAGAGATGTATTTGGCTCTTACACAGATTTTCTTAAAATCTGGAGTGTTTTCTTTCTTTTTGTTTGTTTCTTGGAACTCATGGCAGATGCACAGAATAAGGGAAAATTTCAAACACAACAAGTTGTACTTAGCCAGAGCCATGGTGTGTAGTAGGTCACGTCTCTTAGTGGGCTGCTTTGAAAATGTGCTTTCCTTGGAAAAGAAATATTGCTCAGACCTGCATCTGCTTCCTCTTCTGCTCCAGCAGTGCAATTTCATGTTGATTCAGACAGCAGCCCTCTGGTTTGGGGGCTGGTGGTTTCCTCAGCTCTTGGCAGGGGCAGCGTGGGCATATGGGATGCCCACAGCAGGACTCACCATTTCAGCCTTGTCTGCCTGAGAGCTCCTCTTCATTTCTTGCCATCTTGTTCATTCCCATCAAAGACATTCCCTCCCCTGCTAACTCTGCCAGGCTGAATTCAACATTTTCACAGAGGCTGGGACACACCAGGAGTCCTTGATTCTCTATTCATTTGTCTGCCACTTCTGCTCAGTAAGAACTGTTTTTAAAATAGGTTGTGACATGGAGGAGAGGCAGAGTTTAATGATGAAAATGATGCAAAAATAACACCAGTGATGGTAGATGTGCTTTTTTTTTTTGCCTTAAAAAAGAATTCAGAGAAGCTTGGATTTCTTGTTTGGACATCTGAAGTGTCAGTAGGAGACCTTTAGCTATGATTGTTTAATATTTTTAAATCAGCATGAACTGCTGCTGTATTAACCAGGAAAGATGATTGGCTTCTGAGTCTGTAAGGTCTGCCTGGAATAGGAACACAGAGATGGAAATAGTACAAGTAGTGATTTAAAAGTGTCTCTAAAAGTAGCTTGCTTTTCTTCTTGGATATTCACCATCCTAGTCTGTGAGAGGCTCTCAGTCTTTTCGTGCATGTAGCCGCTTCTGGAGAGAAACAAAGTGCTGTTACTCTCCTTCACAAATGGGAAATGCAGCACAGAGGGAACAGACAAATAGGCTTCTTGGACAGCAAGGACTTGCCTGAATCCCAGAACCCCCAGCACAGACCATCTTTTGTTCCCACCTTGTCCCTCACCCCTATTTGTGGATCAGTTAGTTTATGGATATGTAACTGTCCTTAGGTTGTGCCTGGGATCTCCAAACCCACAATATACTGGGCCATCCCTAGCCCCTAGTCCAAGAATGGAGATATTTGGGTAGTGTCAGCAGCAATAAGCGTTACTGATCTTCAGAGTGCTGAACTGTCCAAATAACACTGGCCCAGGTGGTGAAAAGAGGTTCTGTGCTGTTAGTTACTCCTCAGGAGGGGCTGGCAGAGTTTTCCTGGTCAAAGGGGCACTGGCCACATTGATCAGCAGTGTAAAACCATCACTTCTATACAATCCTTTATTTTGGGCACCTAGGAATTGTTTGTGAACGCTCCCTTGTAGACCTTGTAAGAGATTTTGCACTTTTTAAAAAATTATCAAATAAATACAGTATCAGATGTCTTTTGGAGATGATTGAATGAGAGGTTTTGCATACCTGTGATGGTGACAGAGCAGGAGGCTTAGGGCTTTGCAGCCATTAGGAAATAGATGTGTAATATCCATACCCCAAACTGTCTTTTTTTACTTCCTTTCCGTTAGGCTCTGAACACTGAAGTTCTGGAACTTGTCCTCAGACTATTCTGAAATAAATATAAATTCTAGTAGGATCATATCCCAGCATGTTCCTGATTTTTCCAAGGGTCTGGACATGGGTGTCTCATGGAGAAGGACCTGTGATGTTCTCCAGCTTCCCACCTCCCTCCTCTACTGCAGCACACCAAGGTCTTGAGGCATGAAGGGATGGGAGGTAATGTCTCAGAAGCTGTGTCACATTAACTCTCACAGGCTTCCATAGACCATGTGCTGTTTTCCATCCAACAGAAAAAAAGGAGTGAAAATGTTGCTTTCCAAGACTGCTTGTGATGCTCCAGAGGAGAAGGAAGACCTTCCCTCGATCCTTTTTCCTGGGTTAAGAATTTTTGAGGTCTCAGAGCAGCAATGCACTGTATGTACCACATGTACTGCACTAGTGGAGTGAAAGGGCAAGGCCAAGCCATGTCTGTTGCATTTACAGAGAGTTCCTGCAGCAGTCAGAGCAAACATGTCTCAGAGTGCCCCTCTGGCCAGGCCCTTGCTAGCAGGGTTTGCTGGAGCAGGCTGTGTAAGTGGTTGTGTTAATGGCCCTCAGGACTTGAAGTTAATCAGACAGGGACTGGGACTGGGAGGGAATAAGGAAGGTGTTAGGGCCAGGGAGAGGAGGAGGAGATAATCCAGCTGCAGAGTACAGCCTGGGAGTAAAGGGATTTCTGGGCACCCAAAGGGGCATCCAGTGCTGGGGAGCTTTGCTTCTCCCTCTGCCCATTCTACACAGCCTCCATTCTTTCTGTCTCCTGGATTTATTTCCTAGCTGTATTTCTGCTAGTATTTTTATGGGTTTGTTTTTTCTGTTTTATTAACAGAGCAGCTGCACTTTTACCACAGGCAGCATGATGCTGGGCTCTCTGCTGAAAGCTGCCACATCACAATGATGTGTTTTACCCAGCAGACCTCACCAGGCAAGGTTCCCGGCACAGCAGAAGTCACCAGGGAGGTTTCTCAGAGCAGCAATCACCCCTCAGCCCATCCTCAGTCACTGGCCTAGTATTTCATCATTGCTATTTCTTGCTCCTGTTTTGTGCTGGCTTCTCTATTCTTCTAAGATCAAAGTCATATTTTTATTAGCATTAAAAATTAGGGCCCTGTATCTGTTTGATCATATGCAGAAAGATACCCAGCAGGGCTAGCTTACTGTGTTGGATCTGTCACAAACTCACTCTGCTAATGGCTTGCTTAGGTAAAATAAGATCAAAGGTGGAAAAAGTTCCAGGTTTTCTGTGCTCTTGTCAGGTGGCTCCATCTTGGGGTTACTTGCCAGCACATCAGCTGCAGAGGAGGGACCAGCCAGGAGGAGACACACAGGAGAAAGAAACTTGTAGGCAGGAGCAGAATTTCCTGATTGGAATCACAGCTGAGCCACCTGGTCTAGTGGGAGGTGTGCCTGCCCATGACAGAGGGGGTGGAACTGGATGATCTTTGAGGTCCCTTCCAACCCAAAGAATTCTGTGTTGTTAATGCAAAAGGGGAGAGATGCAAGGGGGGACAGGTGGAAGGGTGATATGTGAATGTTAGATGGATACCCCTATACAAAGAAAGATAGCAAGTGAAGCAGGCTGTGGCAAGGTATCTTCTGATGTACCTGCATCTAGGCTTGCTCTGTGGTGGCAGGTTGAAAAAGGAAGGTGTAGTTTGGAAAGCACAAGGGGGAAGTCATCATGGCAAGTCCCAAATCCTGGGTCTGCTTTCCTTTTTTAGCATTGTGCACTGCAGCGTTTCAGAAAGTAGGAGCAGCCATAATAGCATTTTAGGTCTTTCATGTATGTCAAAGAAGTGTGCCTAGCTGGCAGAGTGAATCATAGAAAAGAAATATACTCAGGGTTTGAGAGGATAAAAAAGCACATCCATGTATTTCAGAGAGCGACTCAGAGCCTGTGCTTTGTCTCTCCAATAAATCTGCTACTGGATGTAGTCTGGGACAGTGGAAAGAGGAGATCTCCAGTGCTTGATCTAGAGCCTCTATATCTCCAGCTGGCTTAACCAAAGGGATTGATGTTTTGCCTTCCCATACTTACGCAGCAATACTTGAGCCTCTTTACAGGAGAAATCTTCCAGCAAGTGCCAAAATCATCTAACACTCACTGCTTGTGCTGCAAAGCTGCTGGAGTTTGTTCCTAATAACAGAGGTAGTGAGAGGTCCTGGCAGGGTTTGGAGCTGGTGCTGTGGGCAGGCATGGCTTGGGTGGTAGCTCGGTGGCTGGGCAGAGGAAGGGGCTTTCTTCCTCTGCAGGCTGCTCTAGTGGGTTTTCTCTCCCCTTTGGTCACATTGCTGAAGTAGATATTTACCCTTAGGTCAGGAAATACTATTCTTGTGATCTTGGGCTGCTTGAGTGAGAGGCTGGTTCAGTCTCTGACCTCCAAATCGGTGCTGTGCTGGTGTGTAAGGACCCAGGAGCTGTTTGCATTGCTTGTGCTCAAACCCAGCCTGATCTCTGAGCACAGGGCAGGTTGGCATGTAGGAGTGTTTCTCCCAGAGGATCCCCGTTGCTCTGACCCATCCCCAACATCACAGGTGGGCTGAGCAGACAGGACATGAGCTGCTGCAGGCAGAAGGACTTGTTTGTGCTCTTCACTGCCCACGTGTGTAAACCCAGGCATGGTCATGGTGTAGTCATTTTCTCTGCAACAAATCAGCTGGACACCTCTTCTGAGAGAGGAGTAGGTGACACTGGGGTGGCTTCCCAGGATCCTGCCTTTTTCTCATTTGCCACTCACAAAGGATGACTGTGGCTGGAGAGTGGGTGGCCAATGTGCATTCATCAGGGCCTGTAAAGCATGGACTGAGGGAGAGGCAACAAATCAAGCACCCACAGAGCGGGAATTGTCCAGGCAGCAGGAAAACAGTGGGTGTGTGCACAATGATCTGCATATGGTCAGACTGTAAGGGTATCCCTGGAAAGATGTAGGATGGCTATCAGGAACCAAAGCACAAGAAGCTCTTTCTGGTAACAAGTATCAAATTTCTCTGAAACAACCAGAAAAGGCACTGTTAGGTGGCTGGGAACAGTTTCCTGAGACTGCCAATTAATACTGCTTGTGTGTGTGAGCAGTGAAAAGCCAGCAGTGTTCAGCTGTTTGCAGAGCAGCCACATCTGCTCAGGAGAGTTTGCAATTAAAACCCCAAATGCTGGGGCTGTGAGTCACCCCACCTGTGGCCCTCTCTTGTAGCAGGCAAATCAGCATCAGCAGAGGGACAACCTGATACATTTTCCTAGTGCAAAATAACCTGATTTTTATTTTTTTCTTCTAGTCTCATGCCCATTGCTGGGGCCTCTGGCCCCTCTCCCAAGACCAGTGCTGGCTGCTCTGGCCTCCTCCCCACACCTTCCCTCCCACATTGTTGGTGTGTAACTGGTTTTCTGGCTGTAAAAGCAGCAATGATAAGAGATGCTCATTTGGTTGGTTTAGATTTTTCCTAAATCATCTGGTGCTAAGGAGTAATGAAATATTTATTACATGTTACAAAACCAAACCCAGAGCAACAACACAGTGAGCAGTTAAATATTCCTCCTTTCCTCCCTGCAGTGGTCCCTGAGCAGCAGGTGCCCTAAGAAGGAAGAGCTCAGTGCTGCTTGTGGTTGACTGCTGCTGATCTTTCTGGACAAAAGGCAGGGGTGCTTCTCCTGGGAATTACCTGCAGTTTTTCCCCTGGGAATTACCTGCAGTTTTTCCCCTGGGAATTACCTGTAGTCCTCAGTTGAAACAATGCCTTTGGGACAGGGGTGATGCTGATGGGCTGAGCCATTAGGGAGCAGTGTGCAGTGCTGTGATGCATCCTCATGTCCTGCCTGCAGGAAAGACCCCTCAGTGGGATGTGCAGTGTGCAAGGGCTCTGTGAGGCATCAGTGCACTGAAACATTCAGTCCTTGATCAGAGGTGTTCAAGTGTGGCAGTGAAGGGGGTCACTTCTCAGCTACAGGGTGCCTTTCACTTGGAAATATCCTTCTACACAGCTCAAATCTGATTGATTTCAGCAGCCATCACACTGATGGACAGGGCTTTATTAGCACGTTTGAGTATCTGTACAGGTGTGAACGTGCCTTGCTGCAACATGCTACTTACTGACAGATTCAGCAATCTACAACTTAGGATAGCCCTTCCTCCCAAATATTCTGTTAGTTATGGTACTGCTGTAGCATAATGTAGGTTGCAGGAGAGTTCTAGAGGTCTCTGGCCCGATTTCCCTGTTCAAAGCAGGGCTCCCTCCCAAACCAGATAATTTTCATGCAGTCAGGCTGTGGAAATTTGCAAGGCTGGAGATGCTACAGCCTCTCTGGGCCCATTTTGGTGCTGTACTTATTCCTGCATGCTCAGACTCAGCAAAGCATTCTGGAGAGAGATGGCTTAGTGAGGCACATTGCTGTGTATAACTCTTTTCAGAGAAAGTTTTCTGTGGCAAACAGCTCCTCTTTGCAGTGCTTGTGCTTCCCTGGTGTAGGCGAAGGGGGCTGGAGACGATGTGCAGAGATGGTGCCAGCTGTTCACTGGCTGGAACACTTTGGAGAAGGTGCCATGGCTCCCTGCATTCAGGTTTGCATTTGGCTCTGAGTCAGACTGAGTATGTGCAAAAATAACACAGAGCAAGAAAGCTGCTGGTGCATGTTTGTTTCAAAGATGCTGATGTGCTGTTTGCTGGGATCTGCATCAAACAAATTCATTTGGTTACCTCTGTGATTTGCTTGTGGCTGGTGGGTCTTTTGTTCAAACTGGGAGGTTCCTAGATTGTGCTGGGCATGTGGTTTTTCTTAACAAATTAGACCAAGAAGGTAGGAATTTTTTGGGGCCCATGTCTAGTCACTGGTGAGCTCTTCCCATAATGTAGTCTCTTATGGGAAAGACATCTGCCAAGCTTATAAAAATCCATGCAATCCACAAAGGATGCCAGCCCAAAAGCTCCATGGGTGCCATGTCTGGTACCTGTGCCAGGAGTTCACTGCCTCAGTTGATTACAATTTTTAATATGCCTGTGTGTATCTGGCAACTTAAATTCTCCCATGCTTTAGACAAGTAAAGGTCCAGGAAACTCTCTGCTTCATAAGCACATCACAGTATTAACCTGGGAGAGTTCTCTTGGGTCCAGAGTGCTGTGTTCCGTGATCCCTCTGGAATGCAGAAATGATTGTTTGTTTTTTAATGGCTCGCACGTGGGAAGCAGTTGTAGGGGACATCAGAGACATTTGGAAAAGTGATGGAAGCTAAACAGAATAAATCTCTTCAATCCACCAGTTTTCCTGCTTACTCCCAGTTCTGCACTTGGATTTATTTGCATGGGAGGCAGCGAGGCTGTGCCCCCAACATCCACACCCCTGCTGAGCTTGCAGCCTAACAGGGTTTCACCTCCTGCCACAGCTGGTGCCAAGGCTGTGATGTTGCACTGATGTCCTTCCAAGTGACAGTAATTCTGCTGTTCTCTGCCATTTGTGAGCACCCTATGGAAGGTAACTGAGTGGCCTTACTGGATCTGCAGAAGCTGTTGGCTTGCTTTATGTGGATTTCTAGCTTATCACTGGTGCCTCTAATTACAGGAGATAAAATAACACCCCTGCCTTTAAAGCACTTAAGCTTTCAGTTGAGTGTTCAGGGTACGTGCTCTTTTAAGCCTGTGGCTGAGTTAGTGGCATCACTTGGCACTGCTTCAAGGCTCTGGAGAGTGATTCTAGTGCTGAGACTGCCCCTCTGCCTTGCTCCAGCCTTTGCTGGGAGGTGCAGCCTCCCAGCTGCCCTAGAAGTGCTTCTGGGATTTGGCAGCAATGCCTGTGGGGCCTGATGGGGACAGAAGGAGGCATGAAATAGGAGGTGAAGCGTGTTGGGCACATTTGGTTGACCTGCAGGTCTGGTCTCCTCTGCTCCCTTGTGGTGTGGCTTTCTGCACCAGGTGTTTGCTGCTGTGCTGCAAAGCTCAGTTTAATATGAGAACAGTTAAATTGTGTCTCAGATCGACAGTTTCCTTGATAACATCTCTAACAGTGGCACAGACATGGATCAATACCCCGTGCTGTCTCCTGGCCTGGTGGGGGTGTCAGGCTGAGGGTCCTGTTAGCTGAGGACTGTGCTGTGCTGCAGCCAGGTGTGATCACAGAGGATCTCCTTTTCCCTGGATGGGCAAAATGCTGGCATATAACTTGGCTGAGGAGGAGGCAACTGACATTCTCGTAGAGACAAATCCGATGATTCATTTCCACAGCCCCCAGGAGCTTGTGTGTGAGCTGCGTATTGGGAATTTCTAGGAATTTCAAGGAGCATCATTCGTTCAGAAGCTAGCCCATTCAGTACTGAGGAAGGAGGATAAAATACTGCTGCTAGATGGCATTATAGGAATTGAACAAGCAAGGGCTTTTGGAGGGTGTCCTAAGAAATAACCTGAACACAAAAATGTAATAAATATGCCATGCATGTTGTTAAAATCCCAAATGAAAAGCCTCTTGGCTGAGAGCATCTGTGCTCTTAGTATGTCTTTCAGTGTGCCTCAGCCCTCTGACTTCAAGGTTACCTGTAGTTTTTCTGTTTTCTTTCTTTGGCTTTTTATAGCATCTGTTGCCCTGTAATTTCTTTCTGACATTCACAATGCTTGCTAATAAAAAACCGTCAATACATTTAATTAACATCTTGCCTTTTGCTTCTTTGAGACAATTAAATGATTAATAAAAACAGACCTGGCACCTTCCCACAGATGTTTTCGATCACTGCATTGTCTCTGGCTTCTCTTATCATTGACCCAGTTTTCAATTCCATCAGCTTAGATAGGTTTGGAGCCTGTTTAACATTGGATGTTGTGCTTGTTGCCCAAGGGTTCCTGATTTCTAGGGTGCTGTTGGCAAACACCCCAAAGGGGTTTAGGTGCCTGACATGCCAGATAGGATCTAATTTTTGGTCTGAAGAGTCTGCCATCCTAAAAGCTATAAGCTTTTGGCAGTGCTTTTCCTCTGGGCTCATGGCTCAAGGCTGAGGTGGGTCAAGTTAAGGGGTGGTCCTTACTCCAGCCCTGTGATGCTGGGCTTTGTTGCACATGTCAGACCCTGTGAAGTCTGGGCTGGTGTTTTGGGGGTGGGAGTGGCCCACCTCTGCAGCACCCACAAGGTGGTGAAGGCTGTTCCACATTTTCTAAAGCAGAGCATAGTGAGTCTCACTTTGTTTGATGAACACTTCTCCATTAGCAGTAGGATAATCCCAAATTATCACATCAAATTGCTATTGCTCACTAACCCCCCTCAGCGTGGTGTTGAGGCATTAATTACCAGTGTTCATGATGTTCACTACTGCAGTCCCCAAACACCCCATGTAGCAGATCATGATTGTAGCTCCAGTGATATTTATCACTGCATTTTCCAAGTGGTCCCTCTCCTGCTTTTTATCACCAGTGGTGTTTACCAGGTGTCATTATGCTCTAGTTGTTTGAATCTCTGCAGTTTTTTTATACTTTATTCAAAGCCATTTAGACACTTAGAACCATTAATTTTATCATTCTTTTCCATTCTAATGGGCTGGTTTCTTCCAGCCCATTAGGGATGAAGGAATGAGGGAAAAAGACACTTCTCTAGACTTTTTGGTCACTAATAAATACCTGTCCTAATTCTTACTGCTCTCCTTTCCCTTTGAGTTTGAAGTTGCAATATACACATATTGTTTGCTTCCTCCTGTTGAAATTAATTCTTATCCTTGAACGTGAGGTAACCCCATGGTAAACCAGTCCCAGCTATATTTCAATCCCTGCAGTTTTTCAGCATGAGTGTTGTCTATATCTACAGATGTCTCCAGCATTACTGATACATGATTTATGTGCCTGCTGTGACTTTGTCTGCATTGTAAGCTGAAGAGGTGGGTTTTTAGCTATGTCTGGTTTTAAACTGTCAGATAAATTGGAAAAATAATGGCGTGTTCTATTACAAGGCTGGAATAAACCCTTGTAAACTTTCTATTGATGTCACTGTATCAGAATTAGAATTGTCTTGTAAGTTATACCGGCTGTATGCTGGACATGAAGTGTTAAGCAGCAAAAAGACAGCAGAGAAAGTCCTTGCTAGGAAAAGGAGAACAGGTTTGCTCTCACAGGATTTCAACAATAAATTATTTCACCACTGATTCTGACTGATGTACCCAAACAAAAACCAACAGCTAGCTTGCAAGGCTTTCCATTTGGTATGAAACTTCAGCTTCTAAAGGGGAAGAGAGGCTGAGTGGGAAGGGGTTGAACCAAAACAGATTCTTCCAAGTGCTCACACAGCAGCTTGCTTTTGAATTGAGTATACTTGAAGCAGTAAAAGTATTGTGTGCATTTTGTGGTGGCAGAGTTGTGTAGAAATGATGTTCAGGGTGACTTCAGGTGTTTGTGATGCCTAAATGAACTCGCCAGGCTTCAGCGTGCGTGTGTGCGTGTACCCATGTGCAGCTGGTTCCTCAACTATTGCTGCTGGCCCCAAAGAAGAGCAAAAATGCACGTTATAAGCACCCCAATAAGATATTGCAGATCAATTACTGGGGTTTTCCCCTCGTACATAAACCTTTTTTGACAAATTTTCTTCTTTTGGCTTGCTTTACAGATAAGTAAGCAGCAGCTCCAGACAATCAAAGATCGTTTCCAGGCCTTTCTCAATGGAGAAACCCAGATTGTGGCAGATGAAGCATTTATAAATGCTGTCCAGAGCTACTATGAGGTAAGGAGAAACAATGCAATGCTCTTACGAATCTGTGTCCTCATCCCTATTCACAGATGGGGTTGAATTCTGAGTTAATGGTTTGTCCATTATCACACAGTATGAAGCAAAGGCAAATGCAAAGTGGCTTCTGTCTGATGTCTGGTACATCACAATGTTTTGGAGATTCAAGGTTTGAATGTAAACCATGGAACAACCATAGCAACCCCTATGCTGTGGTATTTCCTTATAGCTTGATTATGGGGAAGACTGCCCTTCCTTTGAGCTGAAAAATAATTTCATGATATTTTTGAACAGTGTATTCTAAAACAGGGACGAGGGCAAAAACAGTAAAATCAATCTCATGTGCTCCCTGTGAAAAATACCAAGAGAAATCTGAGCAGCACATTCAGTTCTTGCAGAAGCTTTTGCAGTGTGTCCAAATGACTTTGGGATTTTCAGCAAGAGTCTTGTCTTTTGCCTTTGGCCTGACAAGTGCTGCAAAGCAAAGGGGGAGTGAGGAGGATGTGCATCTACAAAACTAAATGATACCAGAGAACATGAAACATTGTTCATAATCGTGCAAAAGAATAATTATGCATATCTGTCTTTTTGCACCTCTTTGTATGCAGCCCATAATGCTGCCTTTCATATCTCTGCTTAGAAGAAAATAATTTCTGATTTTGAAGGAAATCAGTGCTTGTAATTTCTATAAGAAGTGTTTATTTTTTTGGTAGCCTTTCTGCAAAGCACTTCTTTCTCCCTAGAGCTATTCTATCATAGAAGGTGAAGATTTTGAATTGCCTACATAAAATATTTCTCTGGAAGTGCAATCTAAGAGGGGACCAAAATCAGATAGTAAAACTGAAGAGAATTTTAACTCTGTAGGATATGACAACAGCTGCTTCTGTGTAAGGAAAGCACAAATTATCTCTGGATTAACTGTTAAACCAGCCTAGTAGTTCCTGCTACGTCATTCTCTGTACAGGAAGGAAGCAGAGAGTCGTTTACATCTTTTATCAGAAAATAAACTTCCAAGGAATCATCACAGCTTCACTGAACATGTGCTCTCAAAGAAAGTTTTCAAGATGGAGTGAGCCATGTTTTAGGATACAAGAGCAGCATAACCTGTTCAGATAGGATTATTGGGCAGGAAAAGGAATCTGCTTAAAACCAGGCAAAACATCCCTGTTTCATTCTGTCTGAGTGTTGTCAGCTCCAGAAGTCCTGTGCTGTATAAATGCCCCAAGTTATCAAACTGAAAAAGAGCAGTAGATTAGCACTAGATATACACAAGCCCATGTTCTCAAGTGAACCCTCCACTGGCTCTGTCCTGCTTAAAACAGGCCACATAAAGTGTGATGCATCACTCTGTGTCCTTTAGCACAACTTTCTTTTTCTTCTTTTTAGCTGTTGGTCTCCTTTAGTCGATGGCCATGTGCTTTCAGCTTCTGTGCAGCTGAAGCTTGCCTCTGTGGCTCTTCCTCAACACCAGCTGCAGTGGCACAAGGCAAAGCCTTGCCACAGAAAGCCTCTGCCCCTCAGTGCCTGAGCAGTGTTCCCTGCTGAGAGTGTTCTCCCTTCCTTCTCTGCAGAGATGTGCCCCCCTTGGTTGATCCATTGTGTAAATCACAGTTTATCTCAGCTCCTGCAAATGTCAGTTTTATTCAATTAACTGTCCTTCTGCTGGGTGCTATCTAGAAATCAGCATTTCCTGATTTATAAATCTGCAAGATGGCTTGGAAAACACACAGCTGAAACTGGTAATCTCTGTGTAGGACATGGCTGATGTTTCTAAAAGGTCCACTTATTAATGGTGCAGGATAAGTTCATTACCTGGGAATTATTGGTTTTTTGCAGAGAAAAAAAGATAAGGGTGACCCTGTAGGTCAGAAATGCATTTGCTGTTGCCCTGAATGTGTTTGCATGGCCACATTTTGCTGTTAATTCTGGCTGTCAGGGTAAGCATGTGGTTGTCAGTCTTAGGCTAGTTCACAGGCTGCTATCAAATTAAAAAATTGAGTGATCTGCTGCTGCTCTGCAAAGCAGCGCTGTGCCTGCAGGAATGCTGCAGACCCGTGTGTGCAGACAGGCCCAGCATACTCCAACACACAGCAGGGGAGCTCTTCTCAGGTCCTTTGACTTCTAATGAGTAAAGCTTTGTCTGTCACCAGCACATTTTGCAGCAGTCACTTCAGTGCATATGATAGAAGTGCTTCATTAGACCCATTTCCACTCTGCTGTGGGCAGACAGGGACACAGTGGCATGGTGGGCTCATCTGTGGGTGTGGAGATGCCTGACCCAGCTCCTGGAGGTCTGTTCCCTTCTGCAAGATTCAGTGTGTGCACCCGTGCTAGGATTTTGTTCTAGGCAGTTCTTGGCTCCTGGCAACCCTACTAAGCAGTCCTACAGCCAGGCAATTCACCTGGTGTTTTCTAAAGAAAACAGGACAGAACGCCTTTTTTTCTTTTTTAAAATCTTCCTATTTCATGATTTCTGCTGCTTTGTTTCCGACTGATGCTCCCCTGTGCCTGCCACCTCCCTGCCAGCTGCAGCCTTCCTTTCCTCTACTGGCTGCTGGTCCACACCCAGGCAGGAAGAATCAGGGCTGAGGGAACTGGGGAGCCAGATCCCACTGCTCAGGATGCTGGAGGTGAGGACCATGGATAACAACAGCCCTGGTAGGTATAGGAAGTCATTAGCTCTATCACACAGGCTCAGGCCTGGGCATCTGGCATGGATGAGGGGACATGGGAGCCCAGGATGTTGCAGTGGGGTTGGTCACTGTGACCTCCCACCATTTCCTGCAGTCAGTGTGCTCATAATTTCCTTGGCTGCATCAGGAGCTTGGCTCTTGATAGCTCTCACCCATTACTTGAAAGCACCTGCACACACCTGGGGCATAACCACTCATATTTCATCTCCATGAGGAAATGAAGCAGATGCTGCTGTTGTTTCAGCACGGACTGAAGAGGTTGCTGGTGGCATTCTGCCTGTCTTGTCTGCAGGGAGTGGGTGCTCCCATGGTGATATTGGAAGGAAGAAGCCCTGCTCTTCCTCAGCATCATTTTTGGTCTGGTCCTTGGACAAAACCCACTACTACTGCCAACAGATGCCTGTGCCATCAAGCATCTGGGAACATGGAGTACCATGTTGCTGAATGGTATATAAAAAATCTATCACGTCCTTAGGTCATCCTCAAGCTCTTTAATTATTGAGAGCTGGCAGATACACCCCTGTGAGGGCACAGCTTCTTCCCAAGCTGCTGTATTCATCAGTTCTCAGCATTATTAATAAAACAGCAGTTTTCTTACTGGATATTGTTTGCTCTTCTGTGTTCAGGGCTTGGGAGAGGAGAGCCAACACAATATCCCTCTGACTCTCTAACCCTTCAGCTCTGTGTTGCTCTCAGGACATCTGTGGTCTGTGGGAGTCTATCATGTTTTGACCCTTTTGCTGCTCTTGCAGTGGGAAGAACATCTTTATGAAATGTCTTCTCCCTCCCTTTCTCCTGCTATCAATGTGCCGCATGTCTGCAAAAGTTCAAGCCATGCTGAACCGTCTTGCACTCTGGTATAGTAGAATTAGGGTGTAAACCTGGTTCCTGCAGAGGTTTCCCAGGGGCCTGGCTACCAGAATGAATCCAGTGCAATGATGTTGGCTTCAGTAAGATGACTCTGCTCCCTCTAACAGGGCAGAACTTGGTTAAGTGAATATAGTTGTGAAAAAACTTCCTTATTAAAATATCAGATGGAACAAAATAAAATCCTGCTTTCCCAAAGGGCATTTATGTATCTGATGAGGTGTGACCATAACATCACAACAAGTCCTAATTGCATCAAAATATTTCACTGTAGTGGAGGCAAAGCAGAGCTTTACCTGATTTCATTGCACTTCCCAAAGTACAGCTGAAACCTCTGACAACATGTAGCAGTTGAGTGAGGAGCTGGAGAATGTCCTGGCAGTCATTAAGCAGCTTCCCAGCAGTGAAACCACCTTTTGTGGTACTTAAGGGGGATTTTTTTTTTTAACTGGCACCATTTGAAATCGCCCTTTTTTTTGCAGGTATTCCTGAAGAGCGACCGCGTTGCCAGGATGGTGCAGAGTGGAGGGTGCTCAGCAAACGACTCCCGGGAGGTCTTCAAGAAGCACATTGAGAAGAGAGTGCGCAGCCTGCCAGAAATTGATGGCCTCAGCAAGGAGACAGTCCTGAGCTCTTGGATGGCAAAGTTTGATGCTATTTACCGTGGGGAGGAGGATCCCCGGAAGCAACAAGCCAGGATGACAGCGAGTGCTGCCTCAGAGCTCATTCTCAGCAAGGAGCAGCTCTATGAGATGTTCCAGAACATTCTGGGGATCAAGAAATTTGAGCATCAGCTACTGTACAATGCATGTCAGGTAAGGTGGGAATGGAAGAGGGTTTTCTGGGGAAGGCTAGCCAATGGGAAATACTGCTGTTATGAACTGGAAACTTTGTGCCTGACCAGACTCTTTTGGAGAGAACTTCTACTAAGAAAGTGGGGGTTGGTTTATGGCGGGACTTCTGCACTGCCAGTTTTGTTCTGGCTATCTAAGTGGGCCTCCTTCTCTTGCTCATTTTCTTGCTCAATGCCATAGGATTGCTGAGATGGGATAACTTTATTCCTCAGCTCTGTATCTGGGTGAGCAGGTCTTTGAGGTGGTTAAGTGGGCTGTTTGCCTGTGGTTTGTTTGCCCTTCCTGTGTCACATCACTAGTCTAAATGACAGAGGTTCTTACAGCCTGTGATATCAGTAGTTGTATTCTGGGAGTCCCTAGGGTAGGTGGCTTATGCAGACTTGCCCAGTGAGGGTATACAGGTTCTCCTTAAGCAGAGGGAGCTCTTTGATCCCTGTGGTGGAAGGAAAAAGCATCCCAAAGCCCCGTGACCTCAGGGTAGCTCTGCTTGCACTTGAAAACCTTTCCCATTCCTCTCTTTCTACCCTAGAAGGGTCAGTTCTCCAGAGTTGCATAGCCAGGACTCTGCAGTGCTGCTTGTGATTCCAGCAGCTCTTGCTGAGGGCTGTCAGTGGCTATCCACACTGCTGGTGACCCAGATTACCGCCCCCTGCTATTGGATATAAATATCGCAGGTGGGATAAAGGATGCCAGAGTCACGGAGGGAGTAAGGTGTGGAAAGTCTCTGGAGGAGGAGCAGAGTCTTTTCCCTGTAATTCAAGGCTTCAGCTTCTTATTGAAATGAATACATTTGAGACCAATTCTGTCTGTCTTCTGTCTAGACATTTCCAATTCTTTTTAAGACACAGTGAATTATGTTTGATCTGTTTTTACTCCTGTAAAGAGCCTTTGTTATCTTGCATTTGTTCTTCTTCATCTCAAACCTTAGTGACAGAGTGGGGAGAGGATAATAAATGTCCCTGAGTAATATGTCTTCTGAGCAAAAACTGCAGTGGCCCTCATAAATTGTGTTTACACAGATTTTGTGCCTCCATCCTCTGTTGGAAGAATTCTTTAAAATCAAAACCATAATGTTTTCAGTGATGTGTCAGAACTGTGTCAGTTCTGCCATGTTTTGGTTTATTTTTTAACTTAAACCAGCTCCTGCCTTGTGTCTGTCTGACCTGTGCTTTGCTAAGGACCAGGGTGGCTTTGCGTGAGCATGTGTGTGATTCTTCCCTCCTGGTTTGTGCTTCCCACTGAGGCAGAAAAGAGTGTTTGATCGCAGCTGCCCTGCTTTGTGATCTCTGCTCGTTAGAATCTTTCTGGCTGACACTATGAACCCAGAGGCTGCTCCCTGCAAATTGCCCTGTTGCATCAAGCAATCTTTTTCCTGCATGAGACCTGGTTTTTATCCTGGAGGATTTAATTCTGCGTCTTTTCTAATATTTGGAGACAGTAAACCTGTAATTTAAGCTTTTGCAGGAAGACATATTTTCTGATGAAAGCTAGAATTAGCATGGAAGTTACTCTGTTTTTAATACCTGGATAGTCAGGATAAGCTATGCAGAAAGGAAAGCCCTTTGTGCAGTGCAGCCTCAGAAAGCTGCAAAGTCAGGAGTCACTGAGCAGCTGGGTGTTTTCCTGGGATGAAGTGGGAGTGGTTAAAGTGCCCTGATGTTATGGGGTGGGACCCTGGCCCTTGGGGAACAGGTCACAGCTGCTCCCTCTCCCTCTTCAGTGGGAAGGCAGCAGTGGGCACACAGGGGAACCACAGACTTTGCTCTGGGTACCCTTTTTTGATGGTACCTGTGGTCATGTCATCCAGTCTATACCAGCGGGGTCTTTGGAGCTCTCTGGCCAGCAGCAGACATTTGTACTTCTCTCTTGCCATGAAGCACAGAAATTGCTGTTGACCACTACTCTTTCTGCAGGGACTCATCGATTGCTTGCAGCCAGTTTGCTGGGGGTAGTTATGAGCTTCTCAGTGGTAATTTGGTATGGTATATGCTACACTTTTTTTGACCTGTGCTCGTCTGCCATGCTTGGGAGGAATTGGGAAAAGCAGCCTCTTCCCTTGCAGGCTGTCTGAATGCCATCACTCTCTCCAGAGTGGCAGCACTGTGCTGTTCATGCAGTTTATCAGTCAGTCCCTTGTGATTAGAAAAGCAAAGCCCATTGTCTTCTGTGGAGGGGCTGGCTGGTCTGTGCTCTCCCTTGCCTTGGTGTGCAGGGTGAAATTGCCCAGAGACTGTGCAAGGAGGTAAGGTGTAGCAAGGCTTTGCCTGATTGTCCTCCTAGTTGTCTTCTGTTTGGTGCTGAGAGCCCCAGACACTGCTGGTACTTCTGTGGTCTGAAAGGAGATGCTTTTCTCTATGCAGCCTCCTGTTACATCACACTAATTGCATAATGATTGCATCACTGGGACTGCATCTCCATTCACTTCTGAGATAATATTTTGTTTGTGCAGAAGGAGGTGATTTCTGAAGAGATTTTTTTAATACAGTAGCCCCAGGGGGCATGAGGTAAGTGTATTCTTAATGTGATAGCAGTGATTTAGCAGGATCTGAGATAGCAGTTATTGATAACAAGGTATTAATGCAGTTGGAAAGGCTTTTAGGAAACAAAGATGGGAAGTGGTGTTGTAGCAGCATAGTTGTGAAGATTACAGTGTTGTTAAGCACAAACTCTGACTCGAACATTTTAAATAATACACGAGTCTTGCGCTTTTTGCATAACACATGCCACGTGGCTTGGTGTTTCTGCTCCACTGGATTCAGCATGAGAATTGAGCATCTCTGGCTCCAGGAGCTCCTCTGCTGTGTGAGAGGTGCGCTGAAGGGAGAAATGTGTTTCAGTCTGGCCTTTCTGGTCCTGAACCTGTTGGCAAGACTTAAATTTAGCTCTTCTGCTTTGTAATTAACCTGTGGCTGTGGAAGAGTTCTAGAGAAGCTGTTTTCTGTACGTGTTGGGCAATTCCAACTTGGGTTCTTGCTGCAGTTGGCATTTCCTAGGGTACTCTATTTCCTGCTGACCTTCATGATGGGTGAACTCAGAGCATCTCTGAAATCAGGCTGTGGTGTTCTCCCTGTCTTGTTCTTTCCCAGCCGTAGGGCAGTGATTTACTTTTCTGTCTCAAGCTGTGTTTGAAAGTCATTTTTAGCTACAGTGAGAAGAGCCAGAGCTGGTACAGTGCTGTTCAGTTAATCCTGCAGCAGGAGCAGATGTTCAGATCGTGTCTGTGATGAGCTGTGCAAGCCATCCTCCTGCTTCAGAGGAAGAGTGGGCTCTCCCTGCAGAAGTGCCTGAACTCTCAGGATTGACAGTCAGACTTTCTCCTCTTTCTCAGGCCTGAAGTGTCCCATATACTGTGGCAGAATAACCTGTCCTAAGCATAATTCCCTTAGATGTAAGATTTGAAAGCAAATAACTAAATATAGGCATGACCAACCTGCTGAGTGATGCTAATACATGGTTGTGGTTTTTCAGCATCTATTTCTGTCCATCCATGTAGAAGGCAAAACATCAGAGAAGTGTGCATGTGGGGGTGGGCTACAACACACACCAGGTGTCGTTGCTGTCTGGTGGCTATTTCATGTAAAGGCATAAAGACATCTTACCAGTGCAATTGGAATTATTTCATAAGTTTTGGGGGCCCTGTGAGTCTAACTAGGAAACATTTCAACCCAAATTTTCTCAAACAGAGCTGGCTTAAAACTAGAATTCACTGTTTTGACATTTCTTTTCGCAGCTGAATTAGGACACTATGTCCAAAGGCTGACATTTCTCACATAGCAGAAAGTTCCCATGCCAGAAAAAAGTAACTCAAGTCTTTGATTTTAGCTCAAGTCAGTATTAGAAATTATTTCCTGAGGTGGTGCCTTGCCTTCTGCCCCTCTCTCATCTCTGCAGTTCGTGTAGTTCTACCCAACTTCGTTTCTTCACTTGCTCTGGTGTGTTGAGCCCCTCCTGTGCCCGTCACACGCCCAACGTGTGTCAATCGTATGCCTGGCATGCGGTCACACAGCCATCGTGTACCCAGTGTGTGCCAAACACGTGGCATGAGCTGACTTTGCTGACCTAGCTGAAAGTTGGAGACATCTTCTGAAAAGTATCTCCTAAATCCATTCTGTTTGCAGAGGAGCTGTAGTGGTAATTGGAAACTGCAGCCCAAGTCGGGGCAGAAACTCATGTGAGGCACTGTGGCAGCTCAGACAGTGAGATGAAGGCTAAGGTCACCTAAGAATAAATGGTTGATTTTTGTGTATCCTCTCCAGACCAAGTATTTCATTTAGTGTATTGTGATGAAGAATTCCCAGCCATGCTTTGCAATGAGCATTGAGTCCAGGTTTGTTGTGCACAGCGTGGACGTGTTACCTTCAGTTCAGGGCCTCGGGGGTTTAGGATCAGATCCCTCCCGTCTGCTCCCCATTTAAGGAACACAAAGCAAATCCTTTTTATTCTAGCTTCAGCTTGAAGCTCGGTGTCTGTGAAATATGTATCTGCAGTTCTGAGCATTTAAGCACTAGCTCTGGCTGTAATGACCCCTCTGAAAGTGCGGGAGGTTTGCTTGGACCCCAGAGCCCCCTACAAACATCCTGTCCTGGGGATGGGGGTGGTGAGGTGGGACTGCTGTGGAGCTGCAGGCAAGAACCAATGAGCCTCCATGGGCTCCTCTCTCCAAGGCTGGGTACATGTGCCATGGACAACCAGCAGCTTTGGCCAGCACTGCTCTCCCCCTTGAAAATCCCCAGGGCATCAACCTTACCCTGTGGCTTTTCCCCCCTCTTTCACTATTTAAAACTCCTTTTGATTGCTCCACCTGTTTTCACTCTGTGAGGATCCTCTCCACCCTGCCTTCTCCCTCCCACTTAAAACAAAGCCATGACTAATAAAAATGGGTTAAAGTGGTTTAGAGATGATAAAAAGCCTCAAAACCCATAAAGCATCATGGTCTGTTTTCAGTAATTCTGTATTTATTTCCATGGAAACAGAAATGGCAGCCTGGAGGCTTCTGCAGGGTTGTAATTACTCCTGCAGCAGCTGCAGCTTCCTGTCAGGGCCTGAGCACCTCCCAGAGCCTGCTGTGATTTAGTGCCCAGTGGGGAATTGAAAAAGGAGAAAGTGCTGGCAAGTGAATGAAATCTTCCCTGTCGTAACAACGCAGCGTAGATGATGCACACGTGGTCCTTGGGAGGAGGGACAACTGCCCTTCTCCATCAGCTCAGCGTGCAGTGTTTTGAAGAATGATTTTGGCATGGGGGCAG
This sequence comes from Anomalospiza imberbis, assembly GCF_031753505.1. Lineage (NCBI taxonomy): Eukaryota > Metazoa > Chordata > Aves > Passeriformes > Viduidae > Anomalospiza > Anomalospiza imberbis. Next base: position 15,871,161 of record NC_089691.1, on the reverse strand, counting down.
AGAAACTGAGAGGGACAGTGCAATGTCAGGGCAGGGGCGAGCGTGCTGTCTGGTTCTGCTGGACCCTCGGTTGCCAGGTACATCCTTTGGGAGGGGTTTGCTGATGGAGGGTACCCAGGAGCCACAGAGGTGCCATGATTGTCCCTGTTGTGGCCAGGCGGTGCAGGAACAGTGACCCTATGTGTGATGCATCTTTGATATCTGTAATTTGGAGCAGGAGAGGTGGTTGAGATGGGACATCTGTTAGCTCCAGCATCCAGTGAGACCTCAGCCAGTTGGAGGGACATGACAGGGCAGCCAGTGGGGTGGCCCTGCCAGCCCAGCAGTGTGCCACAGTGCTGCTGCCTTTTGGGGAGGACAATGCAGAGATCACTGCCAGGGTGGGACCCCAGCTGTCATCATCCAGTGTCTGATTTGCACAGACGTGTGGACCTACTCGTGCACCCATTATCTGTAGGATCAGCTTATGTTATGTGCTGTTATGGACTTAGAGAGCAATCTTGGCCCCTGTAATTAAATTTAAAGCAAATTAGCTCTTCCATTAAACAAAATAAATCTGATGTAGCCTAATGCTGTATTCTCCAGCTATGGCTGATCAATCGCTCCTGCAAAGAGCAGGCGAATGCTGCTGAGCAGATGGTCTTGGCTGAGGCATGGTCAATTAAACTAATTAAAGATGCTTTCATTTAATCAGAGGGTGTTTTAACCCTGTTAGCTGCCAGTTGGGGATGTGTTTTCGTGTACTAGGAACTTCCAGTTCTGGCCGTTCTATGGCCTTCTTCTGGTTTTCAGTCTCTTTACAGAAACCAGGCCAAAGTGTGCATCCAAAGAGCATATATCTAGCAGAGAAATTATAATGTCATGCAACAATAGTGAAGACTTGCAGAGAATTCAGTTGTTTCCTTCTAACACTAACCAGAGATGTTTATTAGCTTGAAGAACTCATCTGCAATGAATCCTTCCCACCCTACCTCCTGCCAGCCTTCCCTCTGCGTTTAGGGGTGTGGCTGCCTCTCCACAGCTTAGACAAGTGTCACTTGTTCCACCAAAACAAGCAGTGGCTTGTCACGGTGTGTTATTAAGGGGACAGAAAATGGTTTCAGCATCCAGACAGGTTCCGGAGTGGAGGAGCAGCCTCTTATTTCAGTTCTCTGCTACCATGCAAAACATCTTGGCTGCTGGGAGCCCCTCTTCCTAGGGGTTCTGGAGAAGGGTTTAATTCATTATTTGTTGCAGGAGTCCATGAGAACTCCTCTGAACTGAAGCCTTCTTTTCAGATTCTGTGATTTGTCACAACTGGTCACCCACACCATTTCCTGTCCCCCACTTCCAATCTGCTCCCCTGCCTCGCTGTAAGGGTTGACACCACCTGCCAGCAAGGTAAGAGCCACCAAGAGAACTTGTTAGTCTCATGGAAGATCATGCCAAACTTTCTCAAGAAGCAGCAGTGGAGCAGAATCATGCATACAGCCCATGAGTGACACCTCCCTGGGCTGCAGCTTGCTGGGACCCCCTTCCTCTGCCTTTCCACCAGCTTGTACACACTAAATTAGAAGCAGTTGTACTCTATCCAGAGGCCATGTGGACAACTCCTACTTCAGCATCATGGATCCCTGCAGATGCATCAGGGTGATTTTCAAGATGTTCATCCTTTGTGAAATGATAAAAACCTTTTTACCCTCATCTAATTAGCAAGGTGTTTTTGTGGTGCAGCATCAGCTGAACGCTTTTTGTTGTCTGTGTGGGCTGATTAATTTTTGCAGTTTAAGGCTTAAATTACCATCAAGGTATCTTTTTCATTTATGTTTATTTCAGTTGGCCCATGAATACTTTTCATAATCTGCATTCATGCTGCAAAGAAATGCATAAAAAATAACCATGGTTACCTTATAAAACATTATATCGATGAACTTGACTTTTCCAACCTACCTTAGCCCTTTTATATAAGGACTGCTGTTTGTCTTCTTTCATTGAAAATACAGTTGTTGGCATGACTTTTCTGCTTCTTAGCTAGATGTTTGGGTTTTTTTTCCCCCAGATCAGGAGCCTGATCAAATCAATGTTTATTAATACAATTTTGTTTCCCTACCATAACCTTGCATTCTGAAAAGAGGAAGTTGAGTTGTGAATTCCTGGCTCTAGGAAGGAGTGACTGGGGGAAGTATGAAGGATTTAACTAGCTGATGTGTTGATCTGCTGTCTGTCATTTGCAGTAGAAGTCTCTGGGAAGGGAAACACTTTGGTCCTGAGGTACCAACTGGGAAAGCTGTCCTGATGTCTGTCCTCTGCAAGTGCCTGCCTGCTTCCACCTCTGAGCAGAGGTAGGGTTGAGAAGATGGACCCTGCCTGGCATAGTTGTGCAGGGAGATGCTGAAGCAGGGCAAAGGTTTTGAAGAGGCCTGAGAAATGGGAGAGCCCTTGAGCATCACTAAGTGTGACAACATTGGGGAATTACAGCTTGAAACCATTTCAGTGGAGAGGAGATTTGGGATGGCACAAAGTACAGGCTCCAGAGGTGTTACCTGTATTTGTCTTGGCAGAGGGGAGACTGAAGAATGGGGGAGCAAGTGGACAAGAAGTTGCTGATTTAGAAAAAAACACTTCATGCTGAAAAGCCCAGTGGAGTATATTGCCACTGTGCAGGGTATCCAGCCTCAAAACACCTGGTGGGTCTGCCCGAGGAGAAACCAAGCCAAATGTTGTCCTTTACAGGGGGGCGGAAGTGATAGCTAAATGTGCTACATAAAAATCAAATGGTTATTGCTAATCTCTCCCCTGAAAACCAAAAAACCCAAACCAACATAAAATATAACTGAGATGGGCCAGAGTGCAGTTTCTGAGTTGGCTTCCATGGGGTCTGGTTCCAAGGTTTCCAAAGGTGGGACTTGGCTCTCAAAATGCTGTCTTTATTTCAAGCAATCTCTCTTGCTTCCCTAACTTTGAATTCAGTGCAAGCCACTGTACATAAAACCCAGTTTCTCAACGTGGAGAAACATTGTGGACTGTGTCTTGTTAGGAAAGGAAAATGTCACTCCTCCTGTTTGTCTTTCCTTCAACCAGAGATGATGAGCAGAAGACATGACAAAGAAATGCCCCCACTGGCCCCTTTGGGAGGATGTAATCTTATTTTTTCTCTGAGCAGCATTTGTTCTCTGCAGTACATGTTCCTGTCAATCAGCCTAGGAGGCCTTGGGAGACAGAAGGGGTGTTATCCAGACCTCTCTCTCTTTAAGCAAGGAACTGCTAGCTGCAAAAGAACCCATATGTGATGCTTATCTTAAGGGAGGCTGGAATACTTAATAAGACATAACTGGTGCATGACCCTGCACTATGTTAATGCCTCTCTCTTTCTCTTCCTCTTCCTTTTAACTGGAAATACAATGGAGCTGCTAGAATTTAATTTTGCACGTAGGTCTTTAAATCTAATTTGAATTCCACATTAAAACCTCAATGCTTTGCAGCACTTCAATCCTTGCTCATGTATTTTATCAGTGATTACCTTCCTGGGGAACTTTTAATGCCTGTCTCGGGAGCAAAATGGAAAGATACAGTCATACTTGCACATAATGGGGGCAAAACGTGGTCATGCTGGCTTGTGCCAGAGCTCCAGGGTCTTCATTTCAGCAGGCAATGTCTTGTCAGAGAGCCTGGACTGGTTCCCACTGAGCTGTGCTAGCCTAAGGTTACACACTATTCTTTTGGTTTTCTTTTTATCATGTTATATAGAGAGATCATTCTTCTGACATACATCATCCACTGAGGGAATATTTTGGAAGTTCTACATTAATATTTTACTAGGTTTTCTCTAATCTTATTTCTGTAAGATGTGGTTTCCTCAAGGCTACTTCTTTGCAGTCCATATTGTGTTCAGATTTCCATAAAAGGGAGTTATTAAAAAAAATCACCAGTCCTTTCCTCCATTCCTCACATTTCATTCTTCAGGCCACCAGTGTTCCATGCAACTTGAAAAATGCTTAATGTCACAGCTTGGGATGTGATAGTGTAATTTGAATTCAGAAGAAACTTTGGGAGTTGAATGGATCAGGCCATAGAAAGTACTTCATGAATATAAAATACAGCTAATCTTCCAGTTTTCATCTAAAAAGCACCAAATTAAAAAGAGAATAGGTATATTTCTTAGCAGAAATGAGATGCCAAGAATTTTCTTCAAAAGGATATCAAAGTAGGCACATATTTGTTCCCACTGAGCTGACTATAAATTGGGAAATGATCAACAAAGTAGACTTCATGCATTTCAAAGGCTCAGCCTCAATATCCCTAACTTACATAACCTGCTCCTTACCTCAATTTCAGTGCTGAGTTTTCATATTCAATAAACTACATTTTTTCTGGAACATCTGATTCTACTGATGTTTGTGAGAAATTAGAGTGCAAGTTCAATAGGGAATTGGATGCAACACAAAATGAAATACAATTTCTTGTGTATTTAAAAGACCTGTAGTAGCCTAAAATAATGTAAAAACTGTGTTGGCCTCCATAGCACAGATTTTGTTGTATAATGCAGGAAAGCAGTGATGTTTCCTAACAGCAATGATCTGTGCATGTATTTCAAGTGTTGTAACTAGCCTTTGATCCAGTTTTTTGTCTGTGACAGAGAACAGTAAAAAGATGGGGAGGTGATGGCACAATATTATTTGTCATGCAGTCATTGTAGAGACATTGATAGCTGTGACAGGGAAGTGAGTGGTGTTTCCCAAAAGCTCTGTATGCCAGCCCTGAGTGCTGGTGGCCCAGGAGAGCACGGTGTGAGGTGGAGGTTGGAATCTGAACCCTATTGTGCCTCAACCACAGGCAGGTTCCAGCGCCCTGTGGGCTTTGGTGGAACCAGGCTTGCCTGCTTGTGTGTTCAGGCTTGAGCCTTAAGCATTCCTCAGATGTGCAGAGGAGACGACAGCTAAAATTACAGGCATTTCCCACAATAAATGAGAACAAACAACAAATGCATAATTTTTGCTGTCCTCTTCTGAATGTGCTGCGTGGTGAATGATGTTTGCAGTTAAAAATGTGCTGTGGAGGAAGCAGGCACAGGGACAGACAGTGGCCACAGGTCAGGCACCCAGACTTTGCCCAGCAGCCTGTTGAGTTTTGGTTAAGTACCTGCTCATTCTCATGGGTGCAGCTCGTTTCTGCACCTTGCCTGACTGCTGCCTCTGTGTGCAGCTGTACTGGGAGCAGCACCTGAACTGCACATCTCCAGTCATCATTAGTCCACAGGAAGGGAATCTGGCCAAGGTCTACATTGATGGTATTTTGCTCCAGGTATCAACATATAAATGTAAAATGTGGGGCCCAGAAATCAAAACATTAAGTCACCAACAAAAGTGGGAGATCTTGGAAGATAACACAAATTGCAGTGGGATGCTGGAGACTTTACTCCTTGGCTGCTCCTTAGCAGAAGGAGCATCAGTGACGAGTTCTCTTTTTCGCGGGCTGAGGACCAGGAGTTGTTGTCTTCTGTGGAGAGTTTTGCTAAATATAACTATCTTCTTCTGTGACCTAATTAAGTCCAAACTTGACAGGGAGAAAGTCTTTTGGGTGTTTTAAATTATAAAATTCTAATAGTGGAGTAATTAAATGGTCTCGTGTTTCTTCTCAACACCAGTCATTTATCATGCTGATAGTTCTGCCAGTTTGTTGGAGAGCTCATGTTGTGCAACATTGGTGGAATGAGCTCCAGGAATGTGTTTGGCTGCCATTGCCAGGAGTCTCGTGCACCCATGTGCAGATCTGAGACCAGGACTGACAAAATAGCTGCAAAACAGAGATGTTGTCCATGGAGAAATTATTGACACAATAATTTTATTAAGTCTCCTGATGCCTGTTAGGTCTGATGAGAGTGCTATTTGCCAAGCGTAGCATTTTATCTTGTATTTTAAAATCACATTAAAATCCAGGGCTCTTTATTTCTGATGCAGGGTGTATTATCAGCAACAGTTCCCCATCATGATACTCACCATCCCCTCATACCTTGAAGTCTTATTCCCTTCCCATGTATATCCAAATTCTTACTGTCAACACAGGCAGATAGTGATAAGACAAGAGGGGGCAATTTTAAAGTAAAAGAGGAGAGCATTAGATGAGGTATTAGGGAGAAATTCTTCACTGTGAGGGTGGTGACACACTGGCACAAGTTGCCCAGAGAAGCTGTGGATGCCCCACTGCTGAAGTTTTCAAGGCCAGGTTAAATGGGCTTAGGGCAATCTGGTCTAGTGGAAGGTGTCCCTGCCCATGGCAGAACGGGTTGGAAAAAGATGGTCTTTATGTTCCCTTTCAACCCCAACCATTCTATTATTCTGTATTTCTATGAAAAATGTAAAATATCAAGTGGTCATTTTCATTCACCTTCTAACTCTGCTCTCCATTGACCTTTCTGCTTGCAGATTTTCTCTTTATTTGCCCTTTTTCTCCATAACAGTAGATTTTGGCTGGGAATAGTTGTGCTCAGATGGTTAGGTATCAGTTGAATGTAAATTAGTTGAAGGAGCTGTGGCTGCCACTGTCAAAATGATTCCAAAATAACTTTGTGTGGGAGAGTGCTGGTCAGGTCAGACAAGAGAAGCGTGGTTTGGGTCTGCTTGAGGGGAATGGAGTTAGAGGGGATAATGCCAGTTAGATTAATAGAAGAGCAATGCACTCTTAAATACTGGCTTATGTCAGAGGTCCTTCATGTTACAGTGGCCCCTCATGGGTGTGCAGCAGCAGCAGTATTTGGAAAAGGGTCTGGTTTCCCATGAACATCTGCAGTATTTGAGATGAGGAACACAGGGTTCTTTGAGGCTGGTACAACAGCTTTCCTCTGGGAAGTCCCTGCTGACAGCATGGTCCTTAGCAAAGCAGGAGGAGAAAACTGGACATGGGTTTGGCTCATTGATGAGCTGCTGTTCTCCCCAGGGGTACCAGCAGAGTTTTGCTACTGGTTTGGCTCATTGATGAGCTGCTGTTTTCCCCAGGGTACCAGCTGCAGCCCTGCTGCTCCCCCAGCCCTGCCTGCTCAGTGCTGGGAGGTGACTCTGCTCCTTTCATGTGCAGCCCTTTGCCCAGCTGTGTAACTCCTGATCCCTTTATTATCAGTCAACGTAGGCAATTATTCAGGGTCACTGATTGGCCATTTTGTTCTGGCTGTATGTATGGCAACTGCAAAACAGCTGAGGATGTCTGGCAGGCAGTAGAAGTTTTATTTCTTTCAATTAAAATAGCTAAATATATATTCAATGAGATAATTTGCATCATTACACTTTCCTAACATAATGCCAGTTGCAGTTTCATCCATTGTATGCATAAAAACAAAAGCAGCATCAATGAAAAAAATAATATCTATTTCTATCCTAAATACATGAGTAGAAAGGCTGGCATTGTAACATCAGAGTATGAGCCTGATCTGAGCTTTGTCATTAGTGATCTTGGGAAAATCTGATTTGTTTCAAAATAAGAATGGTTTTCTGGATGATGACAATCAAAATACATTTTGTTTAACCAGATCAGTGGTTACCACCATCGTGTGAAGCACCATGTGAACCACTGCAAGCCAGGAACTCCCCCTGGTATCTCTTTCTTATATTTTGTCTCGTCTGCAGTCGAGTAGCGATAGAGCAGGGGATGATGGAGGGAAGGGCAGTGCAGTGTGCAAGGGCAGGACAGGAGGCACATCTGTCACCCTAAGGCATCCTGCCATACCAGCATGCCACAGCAGAAGAGAATCTCTCTCTCCAATCTTGCCTGAATTTACTCAATGCCAGATATCAGCCAAAAGTAAATATCTCCTGTTCAAAGACAAAGAGTTCATAAGAATCTTTAATAATAAAACCCTCCATGTGCAAAGGCTGCTGGGAAGGGGTGTGCCAGAGTGCTGGGAAGCAGAGGAAAAGAAAAATGGGTCAAATAAAAACCCTTATTTTCTGCTAAAGAAGAAAATGCTCATTGATAGTATGAAATTGGATGTAACTGTAAACTCTGGACATGAATTGTCCTATGCCAGTAGGATCCCTGGAGAAGGGAAGGGCAGCTGACAGCAAGGGATGGTCTCAGAAAAATTCACCAAGCAAGCCAGAGTTCAGCTTGGAACTGGAGCATTTCCCTTCAAAAGTGTCATTGGCTGTCTGCTGCAGGCTGCAATGATTCCTGCCTTAAGATGAAGCAAAACTCATTGCTCTGGTCTGATGGCAGTGATCTATGTGGAGAGCTCTTCCAGCTTCTCTGGGTTGCTCTGGAAAACCCCGGGGAGGGTGTGTGGACACAGCTGAACTGCATATGGGGCCAGTCCCACCTTGCTACAGCAGTTTGCCTGCCCTGTTTTCCAGTGTGATGCCTGTGCTTTTCTCAGGATGCAAGCCTGTAACCTTCAAGAGACCCTCTACCAAAATTTAGAGGAAAATCAGGTTATTTAAAAATATTTTTTTTTCATCCATTCTCCCCCCCCCCCCTTTTTTTTTTTTTTTTTCTGCTTCAAAAGAGGCCCTGGAGAGGACTTAAAGGTAAAACAAGCAATGAGGAAGTACAAGCTGTCACAAATAGTGTTTAAAGAAGAGTCAGACTTGCAGTAAGGTAACAAGGTACCTGAGAAAGTGGTGACAGAGTTGTGAAAGGTTTTCAAAGCTTGTGTCTGATTGATGCCTTGTGGGCATCAGCTAAGGATTCTCAGGACACTGGTGGGCAAGGAGAACAGGATGCAGACGCAGCCTCAGTGGGTGTGCTGAAGTGTCCAGCCAAAGTGCCAAACCTTTGGCATGTGTGAAGGCCCCTGAGGAAACACTGTGAGAAACTCTTGTCTTTCTATAGGGCAGCAAAAAAAACTCTCCTATATCCAAGTCTGGAATCTGTACTATAAAAATATGTTGGAAAGGTCTTGAGAGTTATGTGAAGGGATAAGGAAGAACTAAAGGTTTGACTCACCTAGGGAAATGGTCCAAGTAATTTGTTTGCAGATGTATTGGAGCAATGTTTAACTGTCCATGTACAGGAGCAGTAAAACTGGGATCAAAGCAGTCACTCTTGGCTGCCACTGATAGTCAGGGTTGGGAGAGCTGGGCAAAGGTTGACAGTCTTTCTCTCACCTGAAGGATACACTGGATCTTTTTCTATCAGATATGCTTAAGGTTAAATGAAAAGTTGGGCCTTAACATAGCAATTGCGTGCTGAAGTTTTACTAGAAATGTACAGGAGATTGCACAGGAATGGGCAAGTGGCTAATTTTGGGCTGGGAACCCATCCCATGACTGGGCAGGTTTTGGACACCATGAGTGTCATTGCTGAATATAGAATCAGTTATTTAACTGAACTTTGTCTAGGCTGGTTATTTCATTTTAGTCTGCAATGGAAGTTGTGGTGGGCTCTGAAAAGAGTCTTACAGCCAGGCAGATTGGAGCTGTTCCCTGGCCACCTGCAGCCAAAAGCCTTTGCTGTGGAGCTGCCCGTGTTAGGAAGCAGGGCTGGCATGCATGGAGCACTTGATACTGCATGGCAGTGAGGGTGAGGTGATGGCAGATGAGGGGACACTGCTTTGCCAGATGAAGTTTGTTACAAATTCCCATCTGCTCAGAAGCAGAAGCTATAAGGCTTGTGCTTGTACAAGTAATTATTTGTTATACATTTTTAAACATGAAATCTAGTCCAAACGGCAAATATTTTTAGCGTGTATCATTGTGCAGTTAAGAAGGCTGCCAGCAGCATAAACCAGAATAACTCTGCGTGGTGATGGGGCTGAGGTGGGATTTTCTGCTTTGCCCATTTTCTCCTCCCCACGCTTGTGTATACGTTCTCTCAGCTGGGCTCCTGCTCACATGAGCCAGCATCTTGCAGAGCCAGCTGCTTTGTCACCCCCTCCATTCATTTTTACCTGTGATGAAAAGCACATCTGGCACAGCTGGGAGGTGTTTGGCTGGGTGTGAAAATGCTCTGAAAGAAATGGGACAGGATTGTTGTTTTTTCTCCCAGTGGAATATGGAAGAGGCAATCTTACATCTCTTCATTTCCAGCACATGCATGCTGTGGAGTGAGCCTGCACATGGTTTATAACATAGACACATTTGGGCTGAATGAAGCTTTTTTTTTTTTCAGGTTTTTAAGGAACTGCTTGAATTGTTTCAGCAATGTTTTACCTCCACTCTAAATTCCACTAAAAAAGAGGAGGAGAATGGATTTAAGATGGATCTGAGCATTTTAGAAACAGGACAGATTAGGTTTTTAAGGTTGCATAAAAATGTAGGGAGAAAGCCTGTCTGAAGATGAATGCTTTTTGACAGGGTGGAATCTGTTGTGGATTTTGCACAGCCTGTGAGCCAAGTGATTTTGTTATTCCCTCAGCTCTCATGAAAGGTCACAACATAAACCTCAGTTGATTCCTTTTAACCTGCGAAGCAGCACAGGCAGATACCAGAGCATTTCCCAGCTTTGCTGGTTCCTAGCAAGAGCTCCCTTGTTTTCTTACACCTGTCTTAACAGTTTCCTCAGCATTTGGGCCATCAGTCCTGTTAGAGCCTGCTTTTCCCTGTTGTTTTTCCCTATAACTCCTCTGGAGAAAGAGGAGGGTGCAGAGGGTATACAGCAGGGCCAGTAATCTAACCCCATGGGTTGCACACATGCATAATTTTTTTCTAGTGCCCTGAGCACTGCTCTCCTGACCCTGATTTCCATGGATCTTTGATTAATAATAAGAAAGAGAGGGGAAGGGATTCAGCTGTAGGTTCCATATGTGTCTATTCCCATGGGTTTATTGCTGGTAACATCTGGGGGTACCTTCATTTGAAGTAAGAGGGTGGTTCTAGCAGTGCAATTTTTACCAGGTTACAGAGCAGGATGCAAAAAAAAAGCTGAATTCCATGAGAATGCTTTAAGCATGGCTTTTCTTTTTAATCTCTTTATTGATGTTTTTCCTAATTTCTAAAAAGAACTGCAGCAGTTGGCTGACATGAGCAGGTACTGGTGCTGCAGACCTGCAGTCATGGTTGTGCTCTGTCTCATCTGGATTCCAGCTGTATATTTTGCACTACTCTCTTACATGTCTTTTCTGCATATAAAGGGCATTGTTCTTGGTGAAAGCTTAAAGGGAAGATTGAGGGTAGGCTCAGATGAAACGGGATCAGAGAACAGGTTATCACCTTATTTTCTCAGAATGCTGCCACACAGAAAGCACCGAGGGACTTCAACAATAGCAGAGACTGTAATGCCATACTCTGAGTGTCCAGTATATTCTCCCTAACTCTCTAAGCAAAAGCCTCGTGGCCTGCTAGCAATTTCAAAGGAAAGAGGTCATGCCTTGCTGACTGTAGTTTGAAATAAGCCACATTTCGTCAGAAAGTAGGAGATGAAAGTGTTTCTGGCAGAAGAGCTGTCTGGAAGAGTCACTGTGCAGCCACACTGGGACCTGCCCCACCACCCAGCACATGTCCCAGCATTAAATCCATAATCTTTTGTTCATGGAAGTCTGCTGCAGAGGACTGTGCCATCCCTGCTGGCATCCCAGCCCTCTCCTTCAGGCTGCCCACAGGGTTTCAGGCTGCTCCCTCTTCTCCAGCTGTGTTGTATCCTAACATGTGCTGAGGGCTGAGGTAGTCCAGCCTGGGTTGGGATGGATGTGTTGAGCAATTAGTGTTTTACTTGGCTTTAAATACAAAGAATAATTAGTGGAGCAGTGTGAAAAAGAGCTCTCCACCCACTAGGGATGGAAAAGCTCTGTCTGGAGGTTCAATCCCTACTGAACTCTAGGGAAAGATAATTGAGAGGCAGTGGGTGAAGCCCAGAGTGGGACTGGGAGAAAGCTGGTGTTGGTGCTGTCATGAACACAGTGCACGACCATCAGGACACCACTGCTGTGTTTCCTGCCCAGGTCCCCCCATCCACAAGCTGTTGGGATCCTCGTCACACACAGCCCCTGTGAACCCCTGGGAGCATGGGGGTGCAGGCACTGCTCCAAAATGCTCCCCAGCAGCCTGGCTGCTGCATTCTCATGGTGGCTGGGGCTCAGGTGTGGGAGGGGTAGGGACAACCTTGGCTGGGGGACTAGGGCAGACAGACAGACACTTAGAGGTGGTGGATAGATGAACACCTCGTCCCTCTGCTCCAGCTGGAGCAGGTTGTAGGCAAACAACTCTCCTGCACACACTGGGACAGCAGAGCAGCTTGAAAGCTTCAGATAATAATATTTCACATGGAGAAGGCTGTTAATGACAGGGGATGTGATTGACTGCCTTTTTCTGTTGCTGCTGTATTAGCTGTACTGAAATCAGCTTACATTAACTGCAGTTATCTTTATTACTCTCTGTTTACATGGCTGAATTTTTAGATTGTTAATTTTCAATTGCAAATTGTTTAATTATGCCTGAACTTTTCATAAATATTTGGAATGTGAGTTAATATTTTCTATTACATGCAATACATGGTCTGGAAAAAACTAATTGTTCTTCATGCTGTGCACTGGGTCTGGCAGTGTCCTCAAAGCCTCGATGCTCTCTTATCTGCAGTTTCTTGCCTTCACAGCTGGTGTGTCAGAAATTGAGGTCTGTAGCTGGTGCTCTGTGTGTGTTATGGTCAGGAAAGCCATTTAGGATTCATTTGGCTCCCTGACAAGAAGAAAAGGAAATGTTTGTTGCCTGCAGTGTGGTAACATGGTGAAGACTGGATGCTCATGAACTACATGTGTATATTATTGCTGTGGTCTCAGAGCCTGCTCTGAGCATCAATATGAGATCTGGAAGGCAGAGGTTCTAAGACTAGGAGGAATTCCTAGGGTCTTCAAACCCCAGGGCCCCAAAAGCTCATTCCATTTTGTCCATCCTCTACTGAGGCAGGGCTGTATGTAGGGCCATGGTTTGAGTTGATTAGAGTAAAGCCAGTGCAGGTCTGGGAGCAGCAGTGCCATGCTCTGTGCAGAGGGAGCTGGGCTGTCCAGCCATGTGGCAGGAGCTGCTGCTGCCAGGCTGAAACATCTTACTCTGTAAATGTTATAGTGTCTGTACACAGAAATTATTTATCATACATTTAATATGGACAAATGACAGCATTTTCTCTGTTGTGTAGATGGTTTGCTGGGCTGACTGTCCCCACCAGGGAGGGGATGAGGATGGTGCACCCCATGGGGGGACTTGCCCCACCTGCTAAGCTCTCCCCACACATGGTACCTTGTGCTGTATTCCTCCTCTTCTCAACTTACAGACTCACTGCTTTTAAAAGCATCACATTTTTGCTCCCTGTCTTTGTTTCTTCATAGCTATGCCTCTTGCTGCTTTTCTGTGTCTCCTTCAATTCTTCTTACATCCTTGATCCTTAATGCAGGTGCCAGAGCATCTCGCAAGGGTGTTATGTGAGGTTAGATCCCACATGACAGCTCTCAGCTCCACATGGCCCTTCTCAGAGATGCCAGACATCCATTTTGTGCCACTGGTTCTTCAGGGGCAGAATAGGTCCCGTTGGAGGGGATCAGGCAGTAAGAAAGGTGGCAGATGTTCCCAATTAGTGGAAGTTAGGATTCCAATCCATATTTCTTGTGATTTTTTTTCATGTTGTTGAATGCTAATTATTTTTAAAAGAGGTGGCTTTTCTGAAATGCAGTAGTAGATTAGATAGGCTTGATATGGCTAAGGATTGATACTGCTTCTGTTCAAAACCAGGAGATTCTCTCTGAGGTACACTTCTCTGAAACCTTTGAATGACTCAGAGCACAAATGTTTGGGCACTGCTCTAAGAAAAGCGAGGAATTGACCTTTTAATTAGCATAATATAGTAATTTAGCATAGCAATAGTGATTGCTTATTAATCATTTATAGTTGTTGTTATGTATTGCTCAAAGGGACGTAGAGATGTGATGTTTCTGCTCTGGATTTTGATAAGCTGATACCAATTAGTGAGCAGCATATTAGGTGCAAGTCAGAGGGACTAAAATAGCTGCATCTGCAGTGGAAGGCAGTTCCCTTCCAGTTCTCTGTTGCTGTAGGAAGGGGGTCTGATGGTGACCTATACAGAGACTTCTGTGATCCTACTCACAGGTGAGACTAGCAGCTTCAGCTGCCACCTCCACCATAGGATGCTGTCCACTGAGAACATGTGGCAAACTCTTTATGTGCTGGAAATTTGCTGCCTAGAGGTTTAATTCTCCTGACTGCTTTCTCCCTGACCTCATGGGAAAGTTTGCTGCCTCAAACCAGTGTGAAAGACATCAGCCTGTTCAGGAGGTCAGTCTCTTTAGATCTCTGGTTGAGATAAATCTAAACTTCACAAATACAAAAATGAACTGTAATGAGCAGGACTGCAATCTTTGCTATCCTAGTCCTTGAAAAGTGGGAGTCATAAACTTCTCTTTACATTCCCTTGGCCTTTTTTTCTGCTGATTTAGCATATAATAGAACCAAACCGTTGCTGTTTCATGGCCATTTCCTGCTTTGCCAGTTTTTTACTCAGAGCTTTCTGCAGAAAAACAATTATTGCCTAGACACCATTGGAGATGTTCCCACATCTTATTCTGTCACATTTAATCCTGCTGAGTGTCAGGGTACTGCAGCTTTGCTGGACTATGTCCTCATACAAGTTACTTTAGCTCCAAAAGCCAAAGCCCATTTTGAATTAAGCAATGAATGTGTCTACCATTAAGCTTTTAATCAAAGATGAGGATTTGAGGATATGTAGATCCTTCTTCCATGACGGATTGGGATGAATTAATTGCAGCAGATTCTAGCTGTAAAACTTATTTGGAACTCAATAGTAGTTTATTGCCATATTTAGGAAATTCAGATGATTCTCTTTGCATTAACTGATGTAAAATTCAGCACATGATAAGGAAACACAGGCAAGCTAAATGTACCTCAGGCAGCATCAACCAGCCAGTGCTCCAGTTTCTCTCATGGTGCCATAGCTCAGCCTATGCTGCCTGCACGCCTCCAAGCATCCTTATGCAATGCCATAAGAAGATGGTATTAAGGCATGCTCAGAGGTCAGAGCCTCTGGACAGCTTTAGTTTTCAATCCCTTTCAGTGTCATACACCTTGCACGGATGATCTTGCAGAGGGATTTGCAGGGTTCAAAAGTTCTCTGGCCACAGATGGAAAGGGCGTGCCTTCCGAGTGGACATGCTCTGCCATCCCTTTTCTTAACAGCTTGCAAAACATTTGCAAAGGCAGGCAGCACTTTTTCTTCCCTTCCTGTTTTGCTGAATCTAGTTTCTCATTTACTTTGATTTATCATTGCACATAAATCTGGAGGTATCTTTGCACAACCTGCTGGAAAGAAGCATGCTGGGTTTGCTTGTCTCAGCTTTCCTCAGCCCCACAGTGCAGCCTGGCAAAGCTGTGGAGGGGTGTGGTGGTAGGCAGGTTGGGAACTGAGAGGGCATGGAGAGATATCATCTTTTTCTGCACAGGATCCATGCCTGGCACCTGCCTGCCCTTGCCATGGCACCAGCTCATGCTGGTGATCCATTAGCACTCTGCAGATGAGCAGTGGGTACCCATGGGTGCTGCTGCCAGCAGCACAGAGGACACGAGAAACCTCTGCCTGCACGTGCCACCAGAGCTGCTCTGGTGGAAAATCATCTCAGTTCATGGGATAAACAGCTGTCTAAGACAGCACTCAGACCATGGTGAATCCCAGGGTGGACCTCTTGACCTCACCTGGTGAAGCAGGTGTGGTCGCAGCATCCACAGGCAGATGTAATGGGTGAGAGCCTGCACATTCCTGGTGGCTGCTGAGGCACAGAGATATCTTGCAGCACTCTGAGATTCACACTGAGGTGGGGCTGCTCTACATCCCAGGGAATGCTTTCACCAACTAATCTGGTGCAACCCTAAAGTTTGTGAAGCATGAAATAAGATTTCTCTTTAAGACAGAATCATCAGCCCTTACTGAATTATCCAAGTCCTTCCTATTGTTTTAAATCAGCCTCCCAGGACCCCTTGAGTGCTCTCATGCAGAAGGTGTTCATTAGTTAATCTTAGGAGTTTGCTGGGATAGCAGGAGCCAGCACCTATCCACAGCAAACAGCAACTGTGCAGCCCTTACTGAATTATGGAAATGACTGAATCCCTGCAGCGTAGCCTGTTTTACCTACACATGAACAAAATAAGGTAATCTCCTCCCCAGGGGAGGGGGTTTGTCACATTTTGGGGTGCTGGAACCCTGGGGTTATGTGAGGAGCTAGGGCTGATGGGAGGGAAAAGGAACATTTTGGTGAGGTAATAGGCATAGGTTCCTTAAATTAAGGGGAACTTTTATGTTGAACTAGGAAGATTCTGTGTGACTGAACCTCAAAGACTGATTTGGGGAGCTCTGACTGGCCAGAGGAAAGATGGCCTTAAGCATCCCTACTGTGCAGTTGCACTAGGAGGTCAGTCCCCTGGAATCATATGCCACTGCAATCCTAAAGGCTGGTGAAGAAGGCATGTTCTACAGGTCCCTCCAGGTCTTTCAAAATCCTCTCTGGAACTGCAGGAGTGAAAGTTGTTGAATCCATAGTTGAGCTATGCAGATGCTGCCGTGGTTGCTGGTAAAGGGAGGTACCTGACATGGGGAAGCTGTCCCTGCTTCTGTTTCAGATCCCAAGGCAGCCAACAGTCTGTGGGTTGCAGTTTGCTGCTCAGAGGGTGAGCATGTTGCCCAGGACATTAGTGACTTACCCTTCTGGGGCAGCTTCGCATCATTCGTGTTCCCAGTTTAAAGGAAAGTCAGAATCCCACCTGCAGCTGAAGAGGGAATGTTCAGACCCTCCTCTGCTTTCTGCTTCAGACTTGTGGGAAGAGGTCAGGGCCTTGAGCACCAGACTGCTGCCATCCCACTGCCCTTGGCTGCTTGTAGAGAGGAATATTCACCATTAGTGGGAAAAGGAGGCTGCAAAGCAATCTGTGACATTGACATGGAGCATATGTGTGCTACATGGTGCCACTGTGTCCTGCCTCATTGCACTTTATCTCCTAAAACAGCAGCTTTGTGGTAAGAAACCAAGGGCATCCCTGCCATGAGTCACTTTGGGGGCCACGTTCCTTTCAGCTGGAGCACTCCATGATGCTGTTGCCACATGTTGTGAGTACTCCTGGACTGACAGATTAATTATTAATTGATGTGGCTTATGAATTTTTCAGTGTTTTCTCACACTGCGCATCACAAAGTGAAACCACCTTTTATGAGACAAAGATCTCTCCTAAAGCCCTACATCAAAGCCGCAAAATTGTCATCCATATTGTGATCTTGTTCAGCCTTCACCATGAGCATGTTTGCTTTGAAATACTTAATCAACCATTTGCTGAGCTACAGAGCTCCCAGCATGTTAAAAGATGAGTGCCTTGAAACTTTCTCTTTGAGGCACTTGGCACCTATAACCATGCACAGCGTATGCATTTGGCTGCACAAATTATTTTGGGAGAAATTAAGCCAGGCTTAGAAAGAACATGAGTGGGTCATGGCTTTTGTCTTAGTCCTCCAGCCATGGAAAATAATTCAAAAAGTGGCATTTTCAGAGCCCCCAGCTGCATGGTGGTGTACTGGATACAGGGATGGAGAAAATTAATGTGTCCCAGCCAGGACAGTGTCTGCTCAGCAGCAGCCCACCTGATCACCTATTCCTGGGTACCAATACTGCTGGAGAGGAAAACCAGCACAGGCAATAGCTGAGGATTTCATTGAGACCTGGACTAAATGCTTTCCTTTCCAGAAGAATAAAAGCCAGGTGTATTTCTGCTCTCAGTGCAGCATAAAGCAGGTGCTGCAGCTCAGCATTTGTGCTGCCAGAGCATTTAAAATGTGTTTTTCCAGAACCCTGTTGCAAAAGGCTGGTCCTCTGCAGGAGCACGTGTCGTGGGAGAGCCAGTGGATCCACCACCACATTGTAACCTTTCACAGCGGAGGGGACATGCCCTGGGACAGGCCCCAGTTACTCTTCAGGAACAGGGGTGTTGTGAGATCTGCTGCCTTTGCTGGGAAGCAAGAGTCAGCATTAGCAGTGGCTGGCAGGGAGGGATTAAACTGTTAAATGGACCCGGTGGTTTCTGGCTGGTGCTGATGGCACTTACACCAACGGTACCTGTCACATCCACAGTGTAAATGCCAGGCGTTGAAGGATGTATCTGTATGTTGCATCCTGTCATTACAAACCCTCTTAGCTTCCAACAGTGTTATTTCATTATAAACCCTTGTAGTTTACAGCAAAGTTATTCCCAGCAGAGCTGAGCTCAGAGCGTGGGTTTGCTCCTGTGCTGTTTCACTCCCTGTGTCTGATGGGGCCATCAGTCCGTGTTTGGTGGAACAGCCAGATCCACTGTGCTCTTACCAGCCAGCCAAGGGCTGTGTACAGCATGCCACTTGTGCCACCAGCATTGTCTCCAGGCCGGGGGGGTTTGTCCCATCTGCAGCCCTCACTGTGGTCGATGGCAAGAGAGCTGTGCCCTGCTCAGTCCCCAGGCAGGTGAGTGGACCTGAGGTGTGAATCTGAACCAAAGTGCTTTGTGCACAAAGCAGGAAAGAGGAGGGCAGCCTGGGCTGCTCCAGTGGCTCTTTCAGAGCCATGGCAGCAATTGTAAATGGTTTGGCTTTAAGCTGTGATAAACCAAAGCTGGAGTTTTCAAATATAAACACTTCAAATAAAACACCTGGACTCCAAAAGCATGGGGGTTTAAAATCCCCTAAAACCCTTCATGTCCTTGCACTGCCTTTGGCATTTCCTGGTATAAGTAGAAATGAGCCTGGGCTCTTGGCTTTAAAAACACCCAGCTCAGGCTGGGTGATGTGTGGGTGATTTCTGATGCAGCAAACACTTCAGATGTGGGTTTGGTAAGTGCCTGTGCATCTTGTTGAAGATCTTACAGACTAATTAAGCTGGCTGGTTTGTGTCTGCTTCTGCCTTTCAAAGATGTGGAGGGGTTATCTCCCATCCTTTCAGGATAACAGGAAGAAATTCTCTCTGTGAGTTTGTTTCAGGGGGATGGAAGCAAAGGATAGCTTCTGCAGGCCAGCGACTGGTTCTTACTGGCAATCAAAACTGTCAGACTCTCATGAGGAACGTTTTAAACCCATTTCTCTTATTTACTAGTGCCCACTAAAAATTATTCCTTATTAACAGTTTTTAGGTAAAAAACCTGTCTTCTTGCAAGGTCTTTTTCATGCAATTGAACCCTCACCAGGGGTTAGAATAGACACCTGCCCTGCAATGCCTGCAGTGATAGGCTGGCTGCAGTGCTGGTCAGTTTGGGGTTCCACTTAAAACCTAATCTACATATAATTTTTAATTTTTATTCTTTTGCTTTAGTAACTGCTACACCAATGTAGATAATCTCTGCAGGGCAGGCAGAGAGAACTAATGTGGTTGTGGGTAGACGTATGAAAACATCTAATTTACCAGCAGGCAGTTGGGTAATGATCAGTTGAGAATTACGAATTATGTAAATCATGTATTTGTGGCATGCTGCTGAAGAAAAGCCCAGTGCATATGACAAATCATGTATATACTGAAATCTATAATACTTTTCACATTTAATTGACTGGGGCAACCTTATGATTTATATCTTTGCTTTATTCGCAGCATACCCATAACATAGTCATAATGCAGAACGAAACTAATTCATTTTCTCTTTGACTTTTTAAATCATTTATGTATTTGGCTGTCAAGTACTTGAATATAAAGTGGGCATGCATGTGGCAGATAATAAATAGCTGATTCTCTAGTTAAGAAATTGAGTTTTAATGATACTAAGGTCTGTGTTGCCTTATTTGGTCTTGCTCACATGGTATGCCTCACATTTGCACCTTTCCTTATTTCACAAGCAAAGTATATTTTATGGGTACCAGCATTACTCTCTTAATGGCTCTATATAGTGTTATGGCTGTGTAAAATGTACTCTGCTTGCTCTGATGGCAGCAGGAGCCTTTCCCAGACACAGGAGTCCTTTCCAGGCACAGCAGGAGACAGTGGCTAGGCTGTTGGGCTGCTGCTCTTAGTCACAAGAGATTTACTGGAAGGTGCCAGGAGGACAGACAGGGGCTGTCTCATTAGTACCATTCTGTAGACAACCAGAAGAAAATGTTATTTTGGCTACTACAGACTAGATTGCTTTCCCAAAGAGCAGTTTTTGCCATGGAGCTATCATGCAGAATCACTGAAAATACATCCTGGAATGATTTTTTTGTTTGTTTGTTTGTTTCTTTTAAATACCAGGTTACTTGGCTTGGCGTCATTACTTAGTCTTGGGAAGCACAGCCCTGGAAAGTAATACCTTACCCACTCAACCACAGCCAAAGAGACTGCCTAGGCTGCTTGTTGGCTCCTAAGAAAAATAATCTTCTGCAGTCAGATCTTTTCTGGACACCTGTGGCATCACTGGAAAACATCTGCACAATCAAGATAGTGCAGAAAGCATGAGGCAGTTTGTTGGCTCATTATCATACTGCAAAATCAACCCTTCTCCACAGCAGCATCCTCAATTTCTAAATTTAGCTCCTGAGTTATTTTGGGTAGTGTGTGATTAACCTCAATTACTGTAGCTCAGATAGAATTCAAATAATGCTCTGTCTTTCAGAATTGCAAAGAAATGAAAATCTGGGTCTGTACATTTCCTACCCTTAATGAAGCAGCTCCAAGAAGTGCTTCCACACTGGTGCAGGATAGCTGTGTGGTACATTTGTTCATGAAGAAATTAACAGGGGCAGCTGATCCTGAAGGATGCTGATAACCCATGGCTCTGTATTGGTGCTGGGATCAGGAATATAAAGATGAACCACACGAGCAGGTTATGTTGTGCAGCTGGTGTGAATGAAGCCATTGAGGCTTCAATGGATTTGGATCACAGTCAGGACACTTTGTAGTTTTGCTGAATTAAATCCATAACAAAGGCTTTCAAAAGCTAATCAAAAATATGCTTTCCATCAATCTTAGCCATAGTCAGTGTTGGCTCTCTGGAAAATCAGTTGTGAAGCAGCATGCAGAAATAACACCTGCACCTGTGCAGGTCTGCGTGAGCGTGTGTGGCAGAGGGGAGGCACAGGATGTGCAGGCAGAGAGATGAGGGGATGCCGTGGAGAGCAGTGGATCAGGGGCAACGTGGTGTTTCAGCTGATCCAGTGAGCACCAACAGATGAGCTCATCATTCATCAGGCTGAGAATCAGAACTTTTGTCATCACTGTAGCTGTAACTTTGCAGACTACGCTGCACCAGACCGCCTCAGGGTGAGGATGCTCAGCCCCAGGAGGCAGCAGGGCAGACATCAAAAACTGTCTGTCTTGGACTGGTGAACATTGTGTTTGTCCTTTGTGGGGGCTTCTGTTCCAGAATGTGGCCCCTCACCACTCGCTCTATCAGCAATGTAATACAGGTGGTCAGCCTGAAGAACTGAGCTGCACCTAAAGATGTTGCATTGGTTAATTTTTCACCTTGATTTGCCTTTTGTTTTTGTACAGCTGGACAACCCTGATGAGCAAGCAGCACAGATCAGGCGCGAGTTAGATGGACGTCTCCAAATGGCAGAACAAATTGCCAAGGTAAAAACAAAAGTCTGTTATTAATAACCTCTTCATTTAGGAGTATACAAGGAGTTTGATGTGGCCCCCAGGTCCTGTCATTCTCTTACAAGTTTCTTCTCACAACAATTACCAGTTAAAAGTGATCAGATTATTAGCTGCAAACAAACAAGATGAAGCTGTTCTGATGTGCATTTCTTGGTATGTCCTGATGAGCCGGGACAGTTTAGGTTCCTGAAAAACCCCTTGTGAATCCTCAGAGGTGTCGCATTTCTATGCTAGACAATAAGGTGGATGTAAGGTGTGTAAAAAAGGAGCCAGGAATCATCCTAACGGGATTTGTGGTTTTTGCTGGGCTGATAGGAGCCACAATTTCCTGCCTGTGGGTAAATGCTGCCTCAATAAAGATCGTTCAGATGTATTGTCCCAAAGAAGTTCACACTGTGCATGAGAGCAGTCAGGCCATCACTGCCCCCTTGCAGATATTGCTGCTGTTCAGAGCAGTAGGCACGAGACCTCCAAACAGCTTTGAAAACCAAGCACTCAGCTAATCTCCCTAGAGAGCCTTCTGTAAGGAGCCATCTCCCTCGGAGCAAATCACACCCACACAGTGACCTCCAATGACCATAGATGATGGAGAGGATCCTGTTGACATCAGTATGGAAGAGTTTTATCCTTGCCTCTAATCAGATGCTCTGAGTCACTGATAAAGCCCTAATGGGACTGAAGTCATTTGGAATGATCTATCTGGCTGTTCTTGATAATCAAGAAACCATTACTACAAGGCAAAAAAAAAAAATTAATCACAGAGACAAGCTCAGTCTAGGGACCTGCCTTTCAGCAGCAGTCCTCCCAGCACTGAGCTGGGCCCAAATTAGGATTTTTTATAAGAAAGGTAATATCAGAGCTGTTTGCAATCACACTGATATGCCTGGATGTGAAAAGCAGAGCTTATTGATTTATAGTCAGGCATTAACAATGATGCTGGTGGAGCCTGCACAGCTCCTCCTCACTAACACCTCTGTTAAACATCTGCTAGTTTCCTCTTTGGGGACAGAGGCTCTGGTTTTCCCCACTTCACTGATAAAATTAGTGAGATGGCCAGGGACCACATGGCCAATCAATGGTGCAGCAAAACAGCAAACTCACTGGAGCTCTTTTGTTCAGCATTTGGCCCTTTGCCACTTAATTCTTGTCAAGAAAGCCTACAGTGCTTATTTGCAGTTAAATGTAAGCCTCTGCACTGAGGACGGCTGCTCTGGTTCTGAGATGGATAGCCAGGCCCTGAGAAAAAGATGGCCTGGTTTTGTTATTTTGTTTTCTCTTTATGGTATGTAGAACAACAATATGCATGATTCAGTAGCAGCCAGCAGAAGCTGCAGCTTCATGAATTATTTTTTGCAAATGAGAATTTGCCATTTCCATTCTTCCCCCAAGGATGCTGAAAACAAACCATGACACTGCTGGCTGTCCGAGAGAGTCGGGGGAAGCTCCTCAACAGAACCTGACATATTTCTGTGCAGAATTCAACCTTCAAAATGCAACAGTGCAGCTTGGAGGTTGGTTTAGAGTAAAAGGGACTTACCTGGGTTTCAGTTGGCAGCTAGGGATCTTTAATCTCCATCATGGAACTGCAGCAGACTTCAGAATGTCAGGTCCTGCCAGCATCTGTCTGCAAGAAACCTTGTTCTTTCAGGTCCCTAAATACCATATTTTGGAGGCATCCGAATGACCTTTTGAATCTTCTTCTGTAGCCTCCTTTCTGGGCAAGGCTGCTTTCCCTGTAACAGAGGGCAGGTTTACAATTCAGCTCAGTGAAAGGATAGCATTTCCATTTTTATCTCCAATTTGCAGCTTTTAATACAGATTTGCTGCACAGGGAGGCTTACAGTGCTTGTGAAACCAGCACTGAGGTGTCTGTCTTGGAGATTCCATGCTCGAGGCAAATTAATGCCTCGTTGTTAAATTAAGAAACTCACACTAGAACATTTGCACTTCAGAGGCAGCAAAGGCTGTGGAGTCTTAAGGGACCAGTGGCTCTGCAAGGCGTCATCTGAGCTGTTGTGTGACCTTGAACAAGTCACTGTTGTGCCAGCTTTCCTGCCTCTGCATACCAGGACACAGGTCTGGGTCTTTTTGCCTTCCCATGTGCCCAGGAGAGTGCAGCTCAGTGCAGCACTAGGGCAGTACCAAACAAGGTCCCCCCCGAGCCTGACTCCATCAAAGCACATCAGCCCAGCCCTGGAGCCAGGCGGCTTGAGGATCACGCTCTGTGGCAAGCAGATGTTTTAAAGCTGACTCTGGACAGGCTTTTCAGTCTGTGTGTTGTACTTTTCCAGCAGCTAAGTAGAGCAGCATTACAGCTGAGAGCTTAGTGATGCCAAGGCAGACGTATATTTTTCTCTGCAGTGGCAAGTGCTCTGCTCTCCTGTGGTGCCTTTTCCCCCTCCCAGTCACCTGGCCTCAAGGACTAAGAGGAGCACTTGTAGGAGCAACTAAATGAGACCTTGTGGTGACACTGGAGTGATATGTCTGTCTGGGGCTGGACCCACTCTGCTCCAGTCTGCTGGACAGGTCATTCCTCAGTGTCCAACTCTACCTGTCTCCATGCTTGTGCCTCTCTCCCTATTCCTGATCCTCTCTCTGCTCCCAGTACATGGAGAGGTGACTAAAGCCCTTTCTTGCTGTTGTCTGCATCTCTTGATAGTTTCTTACTCCAGACTTCCCCCAGCTTTATCTCCAGTCTGATAGGTGACTTTAGACCACATCTGCATCTCTGCATTTCCAACACCAGCTAAATAGTTCCAGTTAAACTGTTGTGCATCACTTCAAACTACATTTTTAGTCCTAATACAAGAAGTTGATGGTAGCACATAGTGAAATGTCTCAGTCCTTGCTGCACTGCTGAAGAGGTTTGTGAGGGCAGTGCCAAAATTGCAGTCCCTGGAGAGATGGATGACAGCAGGGTAAAAAAAGCAATAATGTCTGAACAATGATGTCTGAACATCATTGCTGCAGCAGTTCTCAAAATCTACAAAACAGTTCCTTTTTTTTTTTTCCTAGGGGTGACTTGCAACTTATATAATACACAGACAATACAGGAGGCTGATTAGGTAGTTTATTTCACTGTAGGTCTAATTTACAAGTGGGAATTGCTTCCCAAGATTGAGGCTGGAAACAGATTACTATACTTCAGCTGCTTGGCGTGAGTGCTGCTGTGAGCTCTGCTTGTAGTGCGTAAGATCTTAAGGACTGATGCAAAAACTAGTGCAGAGGAGAACTCTTTCAGCAGCCTGATGACAGTCTTCTAGAAGAAACATGACCTTGTTTTCTCTTCTAGCATAGATTTTACAAATGACTTTTTACAATGTTGTGAATTGCCACCAAGATTGTTTGCACATCAGCCTGTTCCCTGGCTGCAGATGCTGCCTCACTGTCTTATGCCTTGCACAGCGTCTTGTAACCCACTGAGAGACATTTGAATCCTGAGCAGATTCAGGCCATGGGAGGAGTTGTCAGAAGATGTAGGGCTCAGGCTGGTGATGAGCAGCAGTTCAAAGCTGAGAACATGCATTGGGGAACATCGTATTTTGCTCTCACTGTCACCCTTGGTTTTACAGTTTAAATTTGCTGCTGACAGCAAGTAGCTCTGGAAAGTCTCACAGTGAAAAGTTATCTTCTTGGGGGAGGCTCAGGCCTTGGCAAGTAGTAGAAAGGATGTTTTACCCCTTCTTCCAGTTAGGACCAAACATTCCTGCCCACACATGGCTAGTTTTCCCTCTTTGTGCTCCTTTCACACCTAGAAACCTGATTAAGCAACCGCTCAGAAGTGTTCTAAAAAGAGCTAGCGCAATTGGAAGACTGGAAAACAAATTTCTTACTATCAGCATCCTCTGAATCAGTAAGTTGCTGTTGGTCACAAAGTTCAGTTGAGATCTGGCCTGGAGTGTTTGTAATTGAGGAAAAAGCCTATTTGTAGATAGAAAATTCAGTGAAATGCAAGTGCATGCAAGATACAGGCAAGTTGGACAAGTACCAAGTAGTAATTCTGTGAGAAACTAGCAATAATGTTTCTACATTACTCAGGGGGAGGCTGTAATTTATCATCTGGTTTGTAGGAGCTCCCTGCTCACAAACCTCTGCAGATGCTCTTGGGGGATTCTCCCACTGCAACAAGCGGCTGTTGGTTGTCACAAACATTCATTCTGTTGTGTTTGTTTCCAAATCCAAGGAGCGCAAGTTTCCAAAGTTTGTGTCCAAAGAAATGGAGAACATGTACATTGAGGAGCTGAAGTCATCTGTCAATCTTCTGATGGCAAACTTGGAGAGCATGCCTGTGTCTAAAGGAGGCTCTGAGTTCAAGCTACAGAAGCTGAAACGTAGCCACAACACCTCAATAATTGACATGGGAGAGGAAAATGAGAACCAGCTTTCCAAGTCAGATGTCGTGTTGTCATTCTCCCTGGAGGTAAGCTGCATGCACACAACAGTGTGCAGAATTCATGGGAGTAAAGAGCACAGCAGCCAACTTCTGCTCAGTTCATATTTAGGTTAGGTGGAGAGAGGTGAGTAGAAATCACTCTCTGTTTACTGGAAGCTTTGCCTGTGATTAAACATCATGTCCTTTCTGGTGTCTCACCACCTTGTTGGAACAATCTTTGTGATGTTCACTGTCTGGCATTTGTGATGATGTATATCAAATGGCTCAGAAATCTGCATTATTAACTGATCTCTTCATGCAGTTTGTTACTGAGTGTAGCCCAGTAACCCTGAGCCTGTATTGTCCCCAAAACCATTACAATAAAGCAACACTGTAAATATCAGCATCTTTAACTATTACCAGCTAGAGGGGTTGCTGCATTTCCCTGTGAAAATTGCTTCCTCTTTGAAGAATTGTGAAAAATTCCTGGGGTTTGAATTCACCCAGCAGATTGGTTTGCAGTTTGTGTGGAAATACTATGCTGTGCTGGGTTGCTCTTTGCTCTCTGTTGCATGCTGACTTTCTTCCCAGCTCTCTGCTGAGCAGTTTGTCTGTGCAGCCCAGGGGAAGGCAGGGTGCTGCTGCTGCCTCTGACGCGGGCTGCCTCAGTCCTGGAACAGTGTTGCTCAGTAGCTGTTTTCAGCCAACTCAGTTGTTTTGTGCAAACACATTTGTGGTCTATTTGTGGGCATATTTACTTCAAGGAGTCATCAGCTCACCCCTACAGAATTGTTGTTGTCTGTCAATGAGTGGGTTTATGTTACATTGTCAAAACAACTACCAGGATGGAGTCAAAAATATAAGATGCAGAAAAATCAGAAAATGCTGGTTTTGTGTAGTTTCCTGTTTATTTCTCTTCCTACAGGGTCTCCTGTTATACATATTATGCTAATGCAAAACTTAATAACCCTGGTTGTCCAGTCTCAGAATTTAACTCATTGTGTCTGAAACCATCTTTATAGTATTCAGTTCAGTCTTATTTAAAACTACGACTGTGAACCCAGAGATGGTGCCTTCAAGAGCAGCATCAAATAAGCCTGACTTCCAAGCATTCCCATATGGAGGAGCAGGGAGCTACCACAAAGCTCACAAAGTAGCCCCCCTATTGCAGAGGCTGTGCAGCGTGCACAGCTGTGTGTGAAGGGACACCCTTACAGCAGGGTGTCACAAATGCTCTGCTCCAGCTGAACCCCATCTGGTGGGAAGTCAAAGTCCGGTGAAGCACTGACTTCAGGAGCTGGCAGGTCTGGGCACTGCTCAGTGCACAAAACTCCTGCTGCAAGAAAGCTTTTACCAAAAATGTGCACTCATCAGAGGCTTTGTGGAGCTCTGTGTGCCAGGGAGAGGATCCTCAGCTCCAGACAGATCAGAAGACCTGAGGAGAGGAATTTTAAACCCCTGTGTGTATACTACATAAATAGCTGTAATAGAACATGAACAGAAACTCCCACAGTGATTCTTGTAGAAATGTTTAAGGTGTGTGGTTAATGGGATTAATCACCTTTAAAAAAAAAGAAAAAAATTAATTACCTGCAAGAAACTTAGGTGGTGATTTCTTAATTAGAAAGATTTTCTATAAGCAAGATGAAGGAAGTTTTTTTGGGTTTTTTTTTTTTTTTACCAGAGCTGTAGAGTGGACAGGGGACAGCATTTTAAACTGGAAAAGGGTAGATCTAGATTGAGCATAAGAAAGAAAATGGTTTTGATGAGGGTGGTAGGAACAGGGAACAACTGGGACAGGGAACAGCTGGGATATAGGTGTTTCATACTTGGAATTTTTGAAGATCAGGTTGGATGGGGCTCTGAGCAACCTGATCTACTGAAAGATGTCCAGGCCTCAGCATGGGGATTGGACCAGATGATCTTCAAATGTCAACCCCAAACCATTCTATGATTAATATGGAAAATATGCTTTTGGCACAAGATGAGTAGTTGTGTAATTTTTTTTTCCCTGGATTTCACATATTAAGGCATTTCTAGATGAGGACCATGTCTCTGAAGCCCATCTCCTGAAGCTTGGTACAGCCCTGGACACCCAAGGGTTTCAGTGAGCCCGTGTGCAGTCAGAGGGAATCCCGGTCTCCATACAGACCTGGCTGGCTGCCACAGTCCCCACTCAGCCTGGGCAGTGCCACCATCCCTGCCTCCTGCCCCTGTGAACATCCAGCAGCACGTGAAGGACCCCAGCACTGGCTGACCCCATGGGTTCAGCAGCCACAGCAGGGTCTGAAGGAGGCTGCTCCTCTTAATTTCTCCTTCTCTGCCTGCAGGTTGTCATCATGGAGGTGCAGGGGCTGAAGTCTCTGGCCCCCAACCGCATCGTGTACTGCACCATGGAAGTTGAAGGTGGGGAGAAGCTGCAGACAGACCAGGCTGAAGCCTCAAAGCCAACGTAAGCCTTGCTTTGCTCTTTGATCTCCCCACCACGCTCTCCTCTGCCCTGTCTCTGCACTGCTGAGTCACTGCAGATAGCTCTGGCTCCTGCATGGTGAGGGCAGAGGGGACTCTCAGAGGCAAAGGAGAAACATGGCCTTCCACACATGCAGAGTGTTGTCCTGCAGCTAAAAATGGCACATAAGCCCTGACCAAGGGGAATGAAGTGTTAATGAGAGGCTTATGTCTCGTGTAGCCACAGAGAGATAAACTTGTGCCTATGCATAAGTGCTTTACTAAATAGGGATGGAGTTAAGCATGTGCTTAGATAAGTACTTGCCTGAGTGTCCATCTGAACTGGTGCCATCAGGTATAGGTACATCATCTTGTCCTCACTGTCAGGGTTTTGGCAGTCCTACGAGAAAGAGAACAGCTGGCAGGGACACAGTCTGGCAGCCAGAGGTGGAAGAGGGGATCTGGGAAAAGCTTCAGATTACTCAGTTAAAGCTTTATCTGAGACCTCTCTGGCCCAGTCCCATTCAAGGGCAGAGTCTTGTTCTGTCCTCTTTGACGTCGTCCCCAAATCCTCACTTTTGACCCCATACTTGGCTTTCTTTTGTCTTATCTGGATGTTGTTAAGTGCCTACCAGTAGAGATTGGCCTTTTTTATTTGGAAGGAGAAAATGATGAATGGGTTATTTCCTTTCCAATTTGTGGGATTAGTTAACTTGAAACACTCTGGATTCGAGGCAGTGTTTCTCCAGATGACTGCAGAGATTTCACACTTAAATCAAATTCTCAATGCACTTCCTGACAGTGGAGAATTGCTAAGGTGGTATGAAGCCTCCTCCAGGAGTAGGGAGCAGTGCTATTGTGCTCATATCCCATTCCCCGTGGCCAGTCCTCAGAGGTGTTTTGCCAGGAACTTCCCAAGCTCATGGAAGGAAATCCAGAACCACCTGGCTGCAGGACATGGCAGTGCACAAGCACTGCAGGCAGCCCAGGAGCAGTGGATGCAGGCAGGACCAGGACGGGCTGCCTTCCTTTTGTCACTGTCCTCTCACAGAGGCACAGAAATTGCTGGTGCTTCATGCCCTGTGCTGCACCAGAGCAGCAGGAATCTGCAGGAAGTGGTTCAAAAACAATATTCCCAATCAGGGAAAGTGCTGCAGCCTGGCTGACTTTTCAAAATGCTTTGAAATCTGCTTTAGAGAAGGAAGGAAGAGAGCTGAGCTTAGAGCAAAATTTCCATGCAAACTTAAAATTGTCACTATTTTAGGTATTCTTACTGCTTCATGGAGAAAGTTGGGCTCTATTTAGGGGAAATTGCTACTACTCATACTGAAAAAGCACACTTCTCCTGGGTTACAGGTACTTGTTTTGATTGGTCTGTTCATCCCACCTTTGCTTACAGGATCTGCCCTTCCACACACAGGTCTTCTTACTGCAAGATGTAGGACTATTTCTATGAGAATTTCTTTGAAAATAAGACCTGCAGGAGTGAACTCTTTAATTGAGTGGGTCTTTATTTATTATAATTAAATGTACAGTGCCTGGGCATGAAGCCATCAGCCCTCAAGAAAATGCAGCCAACACTGAGTGCTCTGGTGTGATAAAAGTCATGCAAATCCATCACACTCATCCTCTCTCTGCACTGGCTTCCTGTAGAGGTGTGAGCCAGGCTTCAGTTCTTCTGGATTGCTCCAGCACTTGGGCTAATACCTGTGGAAATGGCTTAGGAGGGGAGTAGGTTTGACAGTTGTATTCCTATAGGGTCCTAAGACCTTTTCTTTCCAGAACCAAAGACCACCCAAGCTGAGGCTCTAGAATAACCTTCACAGAAACCAGAGGCCATCACAAAAAGCTTGTCCTTCTTTCCTCTCTGCATTAGAGGTGTTTCTTTCATCTTGCTTCCCCTCCCAGGCACAGCAGCAGAGATACAGGAAACCAAAGCTCAGTGAAAGCAATTTACTGTACCTAAGTTCTCTTGAGAAGGAAAGAGGGAATGAATCAGATGTGACATGTTTGTCATCTTGCTTAATACAAGACTTGAAGGCCCTCAGGTACTCTGGTGATGAGGGCAGTGGTAGAAGCAGCTCAGAGAAGATTTTGGTGCATTTTTGAACAGCGCTGCCTTAGAAACAAAGGATTTATGGCCACACAAAACAGCCTTTGGAGGTGTTAGTTTAGATGCTGACATCAGTCTCACTGAGGTCATTCACACTGTGCTTGCTTCTGTGCTTTTTGTAATAAGCAAACCACCCCTACAGAAAGGAAGCAGCTCAGTGAAAGCATGAGGGACTGCTCACTGCCCAGCATCTCAGGATTTTTGTGCTTTGGTAGGGGATGCTGCCTGGCCTGGGGGTGAAGAACACCTGGGGATTTTGAACCTCAGCACTATGAAACTGTAAACACTGAAACAAGTTACCTCTGTACATCCCAGAAGTTTCAGAGACTCAAAAATGTGGGTTAAGCACCTGTGCTCAGAATATGCAGTGAATGCAGGTCTGGAAACAGGAAGCATTTTTAAACTGTCAGCCTTGAAACTGTTTGAAATTCAGCTTTGCCATTGTCTGGAGGCTCTACAGGCTACAGAAGACTAAATTTCTCATAAGGATCAGGGGAGAAAAATTACATTTGAACATTAAGATTCACTGGAAGACTTCACTTTTCTATGACAGCCCTGTGTCCTGGGGTGGAGAATGTTAGGGGCCACTCAACCTTGTAGGACATATTTTTACCTAACTCGTGGAGTTGTTCACTATATTCTTATGTGTCCTTGAAATGCCAGCCCTGAGCTAGAGCACCCAAGTCACAGCACACTGGTGATGGTGGCTGCTGTCCAGCTCAGTGCCATGCCAGGGGTTCCAGCCTAGCTTCCACATCTCTAATGACAAATGGCAGTTCACCAGCCAGGGAAGGATTTCCAAAAGCACTGGTCTAGGTCCGTGCAATATTCTTCTTTCATCCTTCTGGTGCAAAATGGGGAGTTTTTGAGAAGAAAGCATCTTAGTGACTTTGGAGCTTGCATCCCATTTGCAGATCTTTAGAGAGGCAAGGTAGCAGCAGGCTTAGCAGCCACATGTACCCAGCCATCAGATGAGTTGTGTGCAAGGAGTGTGGGTTTGGGGACAATAGGAATTACTGCCCTTTTACTTCTTCTCAGGCTTCATGTTGGATTCCTGACATTTTAAGCCAAATCTCTTCATGTGATGATTATCTGCCCCAGCACAGATGCTAGGGATGGCCCAGTTCTAGAGAAAGCCAGACCTGAAATAGCAAGGTTCATTTCAGATCAGGCTTGCAGTGTTTTATTAGTAGTGCTTTTAATAAGTTGTGTAAGAAAAAGCTTTTGTGTATTATGCCCTAACATGCAGATGCCTCTAAAAGATATCTCAAATCCCAGTGTGAGAAGGATTTTACTGCTTTTCGTGCTGGAACTATTCTTGCAGATGTTTGTGGGGTTTATATCTCTCCCCACTTCCCTGTGTACTGGCCTGTGGTCTGTCCTCTGCATGTCTCCAAAATGCCCTTCCAGGAGCTGTTAGTAGTGCTGCTGTTTGTGCAGCTGGGAACAGGGTTGTCAAGGGGTTTGGGAATAGCACAAAAGATCCAGCCACAACCCCCCTGTCCTAAAGTCTCCAAAGAAACTGCTGGATCTATTTAAACAGTGACCTGTGCTTGTGGCAGTGCTCATGATCAGCATCTTACATCACCTTTCTCTGATGTGAGCAGAATAAAAGAAAAGAGACCCAAACAACAGCAAGGACCTATGTGCCTTGTGAATAAATGCTATAGGTTCTGGAGTTATTTTGGCACCCAGAAAAGTCTCATTCTCTTCTCTATCACAGTAGTGAAAATTGTGTGTCCCTGCATTGAACTGAGCTGAACCATTTGGGGTAAAAGCAGTAAATACTGCTGGAAAAAGAATCTTGCCAACCTGTGCATTTGGCATGCCAGGAAGGGGCAGGAGTGTGGGCTGCTCCTCTGGAAGTGTTTTCATTTTGAGGTTATCTGTCCCCCTTGCAGAACAGTCTCTCCAGTCCTAATGCAAGGGTTGTGCAGTAGCTCAGAGAATGAGAGGTGAGGATGGAGCTTGTTGTTTTCTGAAGGAGGAAAGACCACTTTTCATTGCTTGGGATTTTTTTCCATGTACTTTTCTTCAGCGTGTGCTGTAGGGCAGTGCTGGACAAAGGACACTCAATGGCTCTCATCTGACTCCATGCCACGTCTTATATTTGTCATGACCAAGGGCTTGAGCCTTGTGCCCTTTCCAGAAATTCACCCTTGATAAAGTAATGTCTTTGGTAAACTTCTAAACCTCTCCCATCTCCTTTCCCTTAGCCACCTCCCTAGGAGACAGGGGTGTCTGGTTTTATCTTTGTGCTGGCTCTGATGCTGCTCCCTGATTTGTTTCAAGGTGCTCTGACAGCTCTGCTGCTGCTTTCTGCTGTGACAGGCTGCCCTTGTTCAGATCCCTGCACCAAACCTCCAAGCTTATCACTCAGCCAGAGTTTGTGTTTCAAATTAGTGTGCCACATCCATCAGAGCCCTCTGCCTGACCATGAAGAGGGACAGGACCTGCACAGCATCCTTCTTCAGTGCTGTTTCGTCACCTTCTCCTTCTGGGAGATGGGCACTGAGCAGCAAGAGGAGAAGCCCTCTGGGAAAGGAGGCTGGCAAGCAGGGATGCTTTCTCTGTCTGCACAAGGGGAAAATCTGGTCTTTTCATTCAGGAATCCCCTGCCTCAGGCCATGGAGTTTGAAGTGATGCCCAGTGGCTTTGCACAGAGAGGGCTGTGATAGGAGTGCTCTGTTGCAGTCCGTGTTTTGCTGCCACAGTTTGCTGGGAGATGCTGTGAACACTCCCCTGTGGTAAAATGAGAAAAGTCCTTCTGGAATGCATAAATTTCAAATATTCCATATTCTCTATAACTAATTTGACTCTGCTAAACTAAAGGGGTTTATTTTGATGTGAGTGAGAGTAGAGTTTAATTCTTGGTGTGCATCCCTCAGTGTAGCTGTTGTTGCCA
This sequence comes from Anomalospiza imberbis, assembly GCF_031753505.1. Taxonomy (NCBI): domain Eukaryota; kingdom Metazoa; phylum Chordata; class Aves; order Passeriformes; family Viduidae; genus Anomalospiza; species Anomalospiza imberbis. Next base: position 15,837,833 of record NC_089691.1, on the reverse strand, counting down.
GGCCTGGTAGGTCTCTTCCAGACATGGCAAAGCTCAGGCACAGGTCCTGTGTGGCTACACAATTTTATATAAACATTCATGCTTAGGTTTGCATGCTTAGCTAAGCCCTGTGTAAGCAAAATTCATGATGCTGGGTAAAAAACAAAGCAAAAGGAAACTTTAGGAAATAGCTGCTTTTTCTTGCTTTTTTTTTCCTCCTCCTCACTCTTCTAATTGGCTTCAGCATTAAATATAAGCTGTCTTAATTACCCACACTGATTGGGTTGCTTTTCCAGTCACATTACTTCATTTCACAGCTGTGCAGATGTTTGCAGCTCTTTCTCCTTAGGAAATCTCTGGGAGCCATAGGAATGTGTTAAAGCAGGTGACTGGGTACAGCAAACATCAGACACCATTGTTTGTGAGCTACAGTCCTTGTTCCTGAGGTGAGGCTCTGAGCAGAGGGTCAGTCTGCCCTGCCCCAAGGCAGCTGTTGGGGAAATGTCTTCCAGGAGAGGTCTTCAGCTTTGGTCTCTGTGAGCATGGTGCAGATGCCCTGAGCCCACAATGCTGCTGGGCTAAGAGGTGAAAATAACATGGACAGGAACTTCAGGGCAGTTACTTTCAGTCCCTGTGTCTAAGGCTGGAGGGTAGAAAGTGGGGTCCAAATCCCTGACACAAGTTTTCTTCATTTACAGCTATTTAGCATGCCTAGGAGCCAGTTTTCTGATGAGGCTGTGCATGACTTTGCACCTGAAGGGTTCTGCTGTTAGCTTGGTTTCACCTGCTCTTCAAGTCCCCCTTTGTATGACAGTATTTCCATAATGCTCCTGAGATTTATGCTGTGATGTTCCCATTTCTGAAAGTGGAGTCTGTGGACAAGTCATTAAGCACAGCAAAAACTGCAATAAAAAGTTATTACCCGAGTGCAAGTATGTGATCTATTATGGGAAGTCTTTGTGCAAGTGATTTACTGCCCTTTTTAATTAGGAATTCAGAACCTTTTCTGGTGCTCTCTCATAGCTGTTCTGCAGGATTGGTTCTTACCCAGCTCAGCCACTGTGGGACAAAAATTCTACTTTAGATTAAGCAGCTGAGTTTTTCTCCAGAATAAAGGGAAGATCCTGTAGGGATTCCCTTACCCTGAGTGTTACCCAGACAGCCACACTACTTCTGGACAGCCATGGAATACTCTGCTGGGGCTGTGGATGGTGATCCCAGGAGGGGCCCTGTTCCCAAAGGTCTCGTGTTCAGTCCCTGTTCCCCTGTACCACGCTAGAAGCTCTGTTGAAGAATAATGAAGGCTTGTTTCTTTACACCTACCCCTTGTACTTGGTTTCTTCCAGTATCAAGTAAGTGCAAGCGCTGACGGTGCTTTCCCTGACTTTTAGAGCACACATAGCATTGCTTTCACATGGATTCTCTGGTGTCTAGTAAGGGTTGAGCTCATGCACCTTCTCTTTCACAGATGAATGTCTTGCTTTTCTCGCCAGCTGTCTAATTTCTTGAGTGTTCCTATGCACTTGGGAATTATGTATTCCTGTGATAGCACATACATTCAAATTTAAGTATTCCAGAAGGTGTGATGATGCCCAAGGCGATTTTCATCGACACCCGTCTGCTTCATCACTCCTATGCTTGCAGCCTTAACATGGGGATAGGAAAAACCAAAAGGACGTTGAAATGAGACTGAGACTCCGTGATCTGAAATAGTGCTTAATTACAAGGAGGACTGCAGAATGCAAGGTCTGGGGTACATTCAGTCATGGTGTTTATTGCTCATAGTTGGTGTTCTAAAAAAAAAATAAGCCATAAGCCATCCATGCCTTAGTGTAAGTCCAGCACATCATTTGCCAAGGGAAAGGCAGGGGATGAGGCATGTGAAAGGGCCCAGTTGTTGGATTATTTATTAAGTGCTGTGTACAAGTAGTGCATGTTATTATTTAATGAGGGGTGCTGCTATTCCTGCAAAGCAGAGTAGGGAGATAGAGGACACATTTTAAAGAATTGGTAGTGTGCCTGCTCCTGTCTGGACAAAGCTCTGGAATGGTGAAATGAGAAGACCAACCTTGTAGTGATTTTTCAACATTTTAGGTGTCCTTTCTGTGAAATGAAGGTAGAGTGTACTGGCTTTGCAAATGTACTGCATCTCCCAAGAAACCACAGAACTAAGTGTAAAAGCACTTAAAGGGAGCAAGGTACTGTTGTCACTACGTGGAGAAGACTGCTCATGGAGAGAGGAGCTTGCAGGTGGCTGGGTGGGCATCACCTGCTGAAATTGTCCTCTCATCCCCACTGACCCAGGAGATGCTAGTGTGAACTTTGTTTCTTGTGGTCAGAAGTTGGGCATGGCAAACCTAGGTGTCTGGCTGGATTTGAGCTTCCTGTCCTGGATCCTGGCTTAGAAAATATAAGACAGCAAAAATGGGAGTGGTGGCACAACAAGAGATGGTCTCACACTTCTTGTTCCTCCTTTTAGCTGATTTTGGAAGGGTGCCATTCCACTATAAAAAGGGGAGTCAGGGAAGCCCCTATAAGAGTATAACATATGTTGAGGCATAAATAAAAATCAGATTGGTCTCTCTTAGTACCTTGTGTTGTTTGCTGCTGTTGGCATTAAGAAAATATTTCACTGCTCTCTACTAAGTTTTATAAAGGAGGGTCTAGACTATGTTGGCACAAACCAGTAACCTGTATTTTCAGGCAGAGGATTTCTGTCTCCTTTTCCATGGTCTATGTTTGTGAGATACCAAGTTTATGTAAATCTAGCAGGGTATGGCCTTATTAAGTCCAAAATCATGACCAGGCCTTAACCAATGGCAGTCCTCTGCAGTTGTATTTTCTTCCAGGGTGACAAGATCTGATAGAAGTGATAATCATATTTGGTCATTCTGTGAAGTGAGCAGCTCCGTGGCTGGGTCAGTGGAGCATCTTTGGCCAAAGGAAACTTTGATTAGTGTGTGTGTGGCATTCAAGTCATCCTATTCAAGAAGTGGTCACAGCCACAGACAGTAAATGCACACAGGCATTTAGTGAATGAAGCTGTAAACTCATGCTGTATCCAAAGCAGATACAGTGATGGAGTACCCACAGTAGGCAGCCCTTGTAAAAGCAATTTTTCTTTCAGTTCAGACCTCCCAGTAAAACAGTGCTGGGCTTTGACTTCCATTTCCCCCTGCTGAGTTTTTCTCCCCTAATTGTGATAGTATTGAACAAGAGCACAGGGCATTTGAAAAGCAGTCATCATTCAAATCATGGAAAGTAATCATGCAACTTTTTTTTCTTTTTTTTTTTTTTTTAATTTTCCCTGTTAATACCCAAAAGATTGTGGTGAATAGCACTGCCACAATTTTGCATCCAAACCAGCTGAGGGATTTCTGCAGCAGAGTGCAGCCTGGGTTGCAGTGGTCCGGGAGGGGTGTGTGGTGCTGGGCTGGGTGCAGGCATGGTGGAGGGACATCTCTGGGGCAGGAATGCCATCTCGTGGCCATAAATAGCTATTATGTGATTTTAAATCCACCTCCCATCCCTTCTTCCTTCCTCATGACACTTCCCCAGTGTATCAGTCATTCTCAGGAAACACAAATCAAGCTGTATTTTCTGCATAGCAAAGATCATCCCTTTTTGGGTTCCTAAAGCTGTGCTGTCGGCCTCAGCAGCTCCTCTTGGCTGCAGTGCCCTGTGCTGGCACTGGAATAGGATCCATGGGGATTGTGTGGGAGCCACAAGCAGATCAAGAGCAGACCTTTGCAGGCTTTGCTTTGCTGCAGTCTCTGTCAGCTTTACCCTCATCCTTCTGTGCCTTGCACACTTGGGCACAGATGTGATGCTGTCTAAGACATATTCCTCTCTCAGCCGGCAGTGTAGTGCTGCCGTAGCCAGTTTGAGGATGTGGGAGTTGCAGCTCCTGGAGGGAGAGATGGTCTGGTACTGCTGTCTGCATGATGTTAAGCAAGATGGTGCCTGCGTGTGTGACACATACATTGTGTCTCAGAGCTGTGGAAACAGAAAAGGGCAGACCATGAAGTGCTGGAGGTTGGAACACCTCCTTAGCTGCTGTAGAAGGAGCCCAGTCTTAGCGACGCACTGCGTCTGCTCACCTTTTGAATAACACCATAGTGCTTTCTGCAGTGGTGTCTTTGGGAAAAGAAGTGCCCTTTTTGTAAGCAAAATATTTACCAGTGGTGTTCTCTTTTAGCTGAGGGAGTGTTCCATGCTCGGCAGGAACTAGAATGCCATGGGAAACGATGGATTCACACAGAGCATCCTTGGGTTATCCCATCAGAGCAGACATCAGTGCTCCATGCAGAGATTGGCCTCACCTGGTGTTCCCTGGCTGCAGGGAAGGCAGGTACAGCCTCCTCTGCCAGCCAGTGCCTGCAGGAATGCTGATTTGTCAGCACCTGCACAGGAGCTGCATCAGTGAAAGCGCGTTTTAAATCACTGCAAAGCCTGTGCGGGAAAGTCTGGGAGGAATCAAATCTGTTTGTGCTGTCACTCCCACTTCAGCTCAGCTTGTTCCGAGGGGATGGGACTGAAAGGCTGTTCTGGCAGCTGAAAGGAAGGGGAGGAAACAAATGTAAACAAAAATAGGCTGTGTTGTCAATCTGTGTCTGATGTCTTTGGTTATCCAGTTCTGAAGGTGAGTAAACACATCAAAGTTTTACTGTGGGAAGAATCCCAGAGGAGGCTCAGCAGCCTCTGAGCATCAAGATGTATTATGGATGCAAACCATTCTCCGTGCATTTCTACAGGCAAAATGGAAAGGTGCCTTTCTTAGCACCTGAGTGGTATTTCCTAGCCCAGGATGCTTTTGCATGAGCAATGTATATGCATCTATATGTGTTCTTTGAGATTTTAATTTCAAATATTTTTTGTGAATATGCAGCAGTCACCTCCAGCACACCCTTAGAGCAGTGGAAATACAGGGGCCCTCTATGTCAGGCATCACTTCATCTGCTTGCTGCCTCTAAATAGGGATGAGGAAAATTAAGGCCTAACTCTAGTGATTTAATTAGATCTCTCCTTATTGCAATAGCAGGAGCACAAAGCAGGTGCCTGAGGCACATTTACACAGTAGTACAGTCCCCTAAATTTGTGGGTTTTCAACTGAGGTTTGTAGTCCTACTGTAGGAAATCACAAATTAGTTTGTAGCTGTCCCCAGCACAGCATCCCCAGACTGGCAGTTGTTTATGGCATTCTTCTGCTGTAACAGGGTTGTGTGTGTGCATCCCACAGGTCTCCAGGTGTGAGACCCAGCCTGTGAGCTTTCTTGGAGTGCCTAAAAAAAGCCAAAATTCTTCTGTGCCTTTGGGCTTTTTCAAATCCCAAAGACACAAACAAAAAACCTATTATCCATTGCCATTACCCACGAGAGCTGCAAAGAATACGTAATTTCTCAAAGGCTTTGGGATGCCCTGCTTCTGTTTATTATGGCTTTGTGACCCAGCTAGTGCAGGTGTGAGCACCTGCCTCTGCCATGTGTGACAGACACATCTGTTCTGCCACATCCCTGCCAGTTCAGTGCCTCACCTGCTCTGCTCCCTACAAGGAGCTGTCAGCTCTTCCAGCCATTGTCTAGTTTATGGTGTTCCTCGAAGTTCCCAAGCACTCTTTTCATTTTAAAAAATGGGTGTTTTCATCCCAGTGGGATTAATGCCATCCCTGCATGAGGGTTTGCTGTTGACCTGAGTGCGTCTGGGTGTCCTCAATCATAATGAACTATTGCCTCTGTGTTTGGGCAAGGGAAGTTCAGATAGATCACTGATAATTGTGGTCATCAACCTCTAGTTCATGTTTTTGAATGGCTGGTATAGATAAAGCATTAGAGAATACAGTACAGATCTATCCTGTGTGCTTCTTCATAAGTAGTTAACTGTTAAAGACACTTTAAACCTGTTTATTTTCCTCCTCGCTTGTGTCTCTAGGAATATGTAGAAAAGAAAGACAGCTTAGCATTACATTAGAGGAAAAGGTGCACTACTCCATCAGCTGCATGAAGGTAGGTTAGCTCAGTGCCTGGTGTGCTTCTGCTCTAACTCTGTTTTTCCCAGTGCTCAAGCATGGGCATACATGATTTATGGCCCAAGATTTAAAGGTCTCTTCTGGGAGGGCAGGAGTGTGCTAAAGTAATAAAACCATCATTTGTTAGACAGGATTTCTGGGAGAACTAAATTGAGACTGTATGTAGCATTTCAGTCTCCAGTGATGAAGTGGGATCTGAGCTCTCCATCCTCAAAGCAGGATCCACATCCAGCAGGGACCATGACTGGGCACCACAGTAAGCTGAGAAACTAAGGCTGGATTAAAAGCATCACACCACACAAGGTGAAGCAGTCACCAAGCTCAGGCAGTGTCTGTCAGGCTACTGTCTGTGCTGCCCTCTTGGTGAACTTCCCTTCACCAGCCAGCTCACTTTGGAGACCTAGCTACAAGTACACCAGGAGGGACACAGACATGTCAGAAGAGAAGAGATGAGGGTTGTAAATGAAGAGAAGTGCATAAAGCACAACCCTCTTTGCCAGCACTGCACAAGGGAGGGAGGCAGCCAGACTGGCCAGTCATTACATCCTCACCAGATCCCATTCTGACAGTAGAAGACAGCAAAGGAAGGACAGCTGCCCAAACAGGGAAGGACTGTTGTCCCAGACATGGTCACATATATTAAACGCCTTTCAGCTGGACCTCTGTACCCTTGTACACAGCCAGCTGGCTGTGCAGGAGGGTAGGTGATGCTGCTGCTGGTTTTGGTGACCCTGCAGGGATGGGAGCAGCTGCCTGCCATGTCCTACCTTCCCAAGGACGTGTTCCTGTCATGGGAGGAAACAGGCACTGCTGCTGAGTTGGTGGATTTGGGAAAACTGTAGTGAGCAGGTGGCTCTGTACACTCCTGCAAATGTGACCAACATGTAGGAATATTATTCTGCAAGACTTTTTACTGAAGTGGTGAATTTATGGGAACAAGGCAGAAGGGCAGCATCTCCAGCAGAGAAGATCTGTCCCAGGAAACTGCTGTGGCCAGGGAGTGTCATGCACACCTGGAGTGAGCCCACTGAGGGGACAGCACAGCTCTCCTTTAGTACACATTTTTACTTTCATTTTCTGATTTTTTTATGTTTATTCTGTGCAAGCTGGAGAGGGATAAAAGATATCCTCTGGTAATTTTGAAGCCCATGAAGCTGTCATAGATGATGTTTAAATGTCCCCCCTGTGGAAAGCACATGGCTCTGCAGCTGCTCCCCTGTTAGCCTGGTTAGCAGGGCTGATTCATGGCCCAGCAATACAACCCAGTTGCACTTGTTCATTATTTATATAAATCACAGGCATCGGTGTTCTGGCTACATCAAGTTACAAGAGCATTGACAGAAGAAGGGTGACTATTTTAAATAAGGCAGGGGTTGAGCAGACTTGCTGGAGAGCACAGTATATGAATGAAAGAATTGAATTAATTTTCCTGGGTATTAAATGTATATGTTAGATTTAGGAAGGCCAGAGGTGCTAACATTTCTTTTAGAGGAACTTAGATACTTGAGTTGGACAGAAACTACTAAATCAGTGTCTCTCAAGGACAGCTGAGAAAATTGTAGGTCATATAAGTGGGATATTGTGAAGAAAAGCAGCTGAAGTCAGCTGGATTCAGAGACCCTCCTGCCTGGTTTCATGTGATACATGCAGTCAAGATAGGGTTCTTTACAGGATTTTGCTCAAGCCTTATTCATATCCTAAATAGTATTTCAATCATTAATTTTAACTTAGCAGTGCCACAGTGTTTTAATGTTTTTTGTCTTTTTAGCTATGTGGTAATTAACTTTATAATTGCTGTATCTGCATTTTAGAAGCCCTCAACCCTACAGACAAAGATCAGTAAAGCTCTGCACTTCCCATAGGGTGACAACAGTTGTTTCTGCAGTGATCTTATGGCAGGAAAGGGTAAGAGCTTGGTACAGCATCAGTGGGAGGAAAGTGGTCTTACAGATTTTGGCCATAAATTGGGAAGGGCTGAATAGCACCAGCCTGAAGGTTTTTAAGATCAGCAGTCCAAGACAGCTGAGAGCAGCTAGGTCTGAGCAACCTGGCATCTGCATTGGCAATGGCATCACTGCCCCTCATGTGTGAGTGAGGGCAGTGTCTGTGACAGCTCCCAAATGCTCCTGAAATCAGACAGGTGAGCCCATCCTTCAAATGCTCCATGAGGCTGTGGAAGTAAAGGGAGACAAGAGCTGACCTTTGTTACTTACTGGCCGCTCACACCCTCTGGATATGTGTTATTTTTTGTTCCATTCAGGATAAAATGCTAGCACTTCAGGCTGTTTGGTCAGTAACTGTGATGGCACCTCTAGGTGAATCTGTAGACACAAAGTCTGCAGTGATGATCTCCTTATTGTGCTTGTAGAAGGTAAAATAAGGGCCAGCATCTGTCAAGTTAGCACCTGAGGCATATCTCAACATCTAGCACTTTGCAGCCAGAAGAGTTTAGCTGCTTATCCTAAGTTTGATGCCTAAATAGAAATCCTGGAGACAAAAGTAGATCCTGGTGATAGCACTGGAACAGCACAGATGCTGTAAATAGGGCGATGATTCTAGTAAATTCTCTGTGCACAGCAGCATTTCTTTATCAGTTCCAGACTTTGGGATGCACTGTCCAATAAGAAATGCTGAGCTGAGGGGTTCAGGCAGGATTCAGATAATTAATACTGCCCTGATTGAGGAAGTACTGTCAGGACTGTTCTGCTTGTGTACCTTTTTTGTGGTGTTTGTACATCCTTGTGTATCCATCTGTATGCATTTATCCTTTTGGCCAGAATAACATTTGTTTGTTTGCATTTGCGGTTGTTTTATTGCTTTGAGGTGTCAGCATGGGTTCTGTGATAGGGGAACAAAATAGCATGGCTACTTCATGGCATTTGTCCACCATGGGTCTCAATGCACTTTCCCAACCAATGAACCCCTGCAGTAATAACCTGCTTAATGATTAAACATGGAAATTAAACCATTACACTGTTAGTCCCTCAGAAGATCCTAATACCTAGCTACTGTCCAGAGATAATTTTCTGAACAATAATTTAATACACTGCCCAGATAAACCGGGTACTCAGATTGAATACAAATGGTGTTTCAGTGGCATGAATTATGACCTTATGCTGAGCATCACTATGGCAACTAATGACATCACCACAGGCTCCAACCAGCACAAAACTCAACTTTTGATGGTCTCCATTTGTTGGCACAGATCTTTTCAGGGCTTTTTGGTGTATGAATATGTAAGCACCAGTGTTGTCAAGGGTTTGCTATGTATGTTTGCTGTCATTTAAAACATTTATTCTCTTTGTGGTTAATGTTGTTCCCATGGAGGAAACCTAATGAAAATTACTGTTTGTATTTGGTTAGTAACATTTGTTGATGACATATGGTCTGGGAATGCTTCAGCAAATAAGAGCTTTTTAATAGTAAACAGAGATACAAGTTCTATAAAGCAGATGCTGTCAAAATACACAGTGTAAGGTTGGATATTTTCTTACTTTTGCCTCTTACCCAAAGCAAGATAATCTTCCTCCTTTCCCTCCTGGTGACAACGCAGATTTTTGAGAGAAAACATAACCTGTGACCCAAATCTGTGATTAGAAAATTAAGTTGTTTCTTGCTTCTTACCCTTGAAATATTTTTTAGGTAGCTGATGGCTCACACATGAAAAATATATGATATAAAGGACTTGACTGGACCTATAGTGCTGTAGATAATTTAAGCCAAACCTCTGCTGTCTGGCACTGGTGGTGGTTTGATGCATCATCATGTGAAACAGTGACACCAGAAGAGGAAGCTTCAGAGCAAAGGTGATGAAGAACCCAAGTTTGTTATCAGCTCTGTGCTGAACACGCTCATCTGCTGAGCTCGGTCGGACAAGATTTGCTCAGTGGGGAGCAAAGCATAAACCCATACTCCTAGAGCACAAGGAGAAGTGAATTATTTTTACTGATTATTTTCCAAGTGCTAAACCTGCGGCTTGGTGTTCATCTTTGAGGAACATCTAGTCACTGGACCATGTCTTCTGAGCCTTTTGAAGGGAACTGCCTTTCTTTAGCAGAGGATCTAGTTTGAAGTCAGCCTAAAGTGAGAAAGTGTCATTAACAGAGTGAGGGGGAGTAGAAGTGGTTGGTGAGTTATGGTGTAATGTCTCATCTAACTTGCAGCATTCTGGGATGCAGTGTGTGTTCCACCACATCACTCAGCGGTGTTGCTCATGGCATGCCCTTGGCAGGGTCCCGGAATGAGTTCATGTTTTCTCTGCATTTGGGCAACCTGTGATTGCAGAAACCTGTAGATGTCCTCTAGAGACGTGTGTGTCTAGAGGCTGTGGATAATTCAGTTTACATAGCACTCCTTTCCAAGCCAGGTAAGGACTCACAGAGTACAAATAGTAGATAGTGGTTCATGGTGTAGTTGCAGAGGTGGTGTCTTCCTGGCCACTGCAGTCCCACCTACAAGGAGCTGGTGTCCAGCTCTGTAGTCCTAGCAAACTAGGATTGCTCCAGACATAATGGCTTGAACTTAAACTTGGCTTGGGCTGAGACTTGGAAAGCAACCCAGGTTAAGTTGCAGTTTCTTCAGAAAAAGCAAACTTCACTCTCAGCCTGGAAAGGAGAGGTTAATTAGCCCAGAGAGGAGCACAGGCATGAGTAATTGCAGACATCCTGGGTGCAGATGTCTTCAATCCTCTACTTCTCTAGTGACTACACAGGCTGGCACTGCAGAATACATTGTTCTTTCTAACTAAGAAAGTTCTCTTAAACTTGGTTTCGTGCTGCTCCCAGATGCTCTCTTTATTTCCCCAAAGGATCATCATGGATTTTCCAAACATCTGTCCCACATTTCCCAAAGAAGATAATTAATACCCTTGTCACTCACACAACCCAACCACTTTGTCTGGTGTCAGAAACATTTTAGGTTAACTGTTTCATGCCTGAGCAGTGTTGCTGCTGACCTGCCAGCTGAGCTGAACACCTCTCTGTCCTTCTTTTCACAGCTGGGGCACCCAAGGAGACTTCACGACAACCCATGCACTTCCTGCAGTGAAGGTGAAGCTGTTCACGGAGAGCACAGGAGTGCTGGCTCTGGAGGACAAAGAGCTTGGGAGGGTAAGGAGATTTTGAGTTTAATAATGTTTCCTTCTGGCCCTGCTTTTCTAGAGAAATCTCTCCTGTACAGAAATATCTTTGGAGCACAACATGCTCTGCTTTTTTGCCAAGCTTCAGGAGGGGGAAAGAAAGCAAGCTCTGCGCTGCTGGAAAGGAGTGCATCTCGCATGCTGTCTTTGTTGTGAGTTTTTTAATGGCAGCATTTCAGCTGGCTGTGCCTGCTCTGAGCAAAGCAGAGGATCTTGTGTGCAATATTAGCAGTCCGGAAAGCCTTAAAAGTTGCTTGCGGAAATGGACACTCCTGAGGCAGAAAAGGGGATTATGCTGAAGCAAAAAGAGGGGATTTAAGTTTGGCAAAGGACTGCTAAGTTTCTCTCATATCTGCTGAGCAGCCGGTGCACGGTTTGAGCTCTTGAAAGCACTGACTGCAATACTCCCTGCAAAAGGCTTGCAGCCCTGGCTTCCCTGGGGATGGATGGTGGCTGAGCTGGTGGCTTCAGTGGGGCTGGACTGGGGAGTGAAACATGAGGGTTCATTGCTCCCATCAATGGTGTTAGTAGCAAAGAGCTCAGATTCCCAGGGTATTGGCACAGAGCAAATCTTCCCATCTCTGCCCCTTGCCTGTGGTCCCTAAACCAGTACCCTGGCACTGGTGGCCCTTGATCACTGCAGCCCACAGCTCCAGAATATCTGTGGATGGCACTTTCCTACGGCTTTGGGACACTGCATTTGTCTCCATGGATCTTGTGCAGCTGCTTAATTTGTGTTGGCCCCAGGCAGAAGTGGGAACAAACTCCTTGCCGTGCTTTCCTCAGCTTCTCAGGCAGAGATCAGTATGATGATGACTCCATGAAAATCAGTTCAGGGTGAGAGAACTTGGCACCTCTTATCATGGCTCAGCATGACCCAGGTGATCTCCATGGGCAGCCTGGGCTCTGTCTGCCCAGCCTTGCAGCACTCCTTGCTCTCTATCCTGCCTGTATGGCTATGGCTAAGAAATCCATGGTCAGGAAAGCCACTGATCCTTTTGCAAGCCCATGAACAATATTTCCAGTTATGGACTAACTTGTTGGGGTGTTTCTTGCTAACTCCATGGCTGTTTGTGCCTTGACAAGGAAGAATCTCTGTCCATTCAACATTTTTCCTAATTAACATGGTTTTGTTAATCCTGTTCATAAAAGTGCAAAACATTCTCCCAGGTCCTAGTGAGCTGTTGATTTAAGTTTACAGCTTTATTGTGGAGAATGCTGCGTGCAATTTTGTCTCATGTAATTCATGTTCATTTTAATTATTTGCATTTTCATGTTCATGAAGTATCCTTTTTTCTTGCGCTTGAGATAGAGAAAAGCAAAGCTACCCCTTCTTTTCTCCTCTCAATCTTCTCTTCAAAGGGAGTCACAGCTCCTTCAGACTTTCTTAACCACACCTTGATCCTTCCTTTCTCCCTGTCCTCCTTTTTTGACAAAGAGGATGACCTCTCTAGGCTGCAGTACTACAGCTGAAGACCTGCAGTTGTTTTGCTGCACAGCATCATAATATTTTCAGGATTATTTTCAAAACCTCCTACTTCAAACAGCCTGGCACCCTGCCTTTATCCACTGGCATGCTGAGCAGAGCTTTTCACCCAGCCAGCCACGCTGCCATTCAGGGATTTTCCCCTGAGTGGTTATACTCAGTGCAGCCCCTCTTGCTTTGTAAGTCTTGTTTCCACTGGCAGCCATGAGCAGTGCTGACTTTGCTGGTCTTGGGAAGCAATTAGCTGTGCATGTTGTTCTGAGAAAGATGTCAGCACCCAAAGCAACCCCTCTTGCCCTGAAAGGCTGATGAGCCAGCCCTACCAATGTGCTTTAATTCCCAGTCCAGCGGGAAACCATCCCTCAGCCCTGAGTTTCTTCAGCCTGAAGGACATAGGCCAGCAGAGGCAAGTGTGGGGAGCTGGCAATGATTCCCCCTGGCCCATGGCCACCAGTGCTTTCAGTCGGCCAAACTTCAAAGGGATGCTCAGTGTACCCAGAGCGGCCGAAAGATGACGCGTGTCTGCTCAGGCTGCATCAAGATTTCTTCTTTAAATAATAATGAAACTGGGAGCGTGTTAAGCCCCTGGTTTAGCTGTTGGAGTGGGCAGGAACCTGCCTGCATGGAGCGAGGAGGAAAGCAGGTTTTATACACAAAACACCCCTGCTCAGCCACCCTTTGAGCAGTGGCTTTGTGCTCTGCCAGGCGGGTACAAAGCCCACTTTCTATTGCGAGTGTTAAGTTGGCAACCGGCCGCCACTCCTCAGCTCACCACTTTTATCCAAGGGAGAACTGGAAAATGCTCCCAAGCCCTACACTGCTGAATGGGCAGCTGAAAGCATGGGAATACATCCTGACCCTATTGAAGCCAATGGCAGGGCTCCCATGGATTTCAGCCATGCCAATACTTCATCTACTGAGGACAAGGAGGGGAAGAGCTGTGAATTGCAACACCACTGAGAAAAGTTTGTCTTTTGTTGAAAAAAGAGGTAGAAATCAAAGCAGGGAGTATCCCAAACACAGAATGGCTGCTGCCTCACTAAGAGATGCAGCTTAGCACAGGTGGATGTTCTTGTATGACCTGCCTGGCCCTGGGGTTCCTTGGATGCTGCTCAGAGCTTGTGTCTGTCATGCTTCTGACACCCCCTGCCTCATGTGGAGAACTCATTTCTCATCTTCAGGATTTGCTTAAATGTGTTGTCTTCCAAGAGTGATGCAGTACAGACTGGTGTTGCACAGTTATCTGTGTGACTAATAACAGCTTCAGATTCCTGACAGAGAAAGCAATTCAATAAAGGAAATGATAAATAACATTAATGGATAAAGGTAAAGTTGAGAATATACTGATGTTTACCTCAGGCTTTAGAGGAGGCAATAAAATAACTTGTGGAGTAATTCATCAGAGGGTAATAGCATCAATGATATTTTGGTGGAAAACAGCCCCTAGATTGTTGAGTCAGCAGCAAAGTTGAAGGGCAGATGAATACAAGATTATTGTCTGGGCTGGAGTTTGGCAGGAGCATAGACTAAGCATGAGCAAGAAATGAGTGATGGCAGCACACCAGTTAATGAGGGTGAATGCTGCCATTTGTAAGAATTGTGAAACAATTTGCTGGCATAAAGATTAATGAATTTAAAGAAGATTCATCTCACTACAGCACAGTAGAAACTTGAGTGAATTTGTACCAAGCAAAGTCACCTCTGAGAGTGAAAGCATCAGAAGGGGAGCAGTGTAGGAGGAAGGGCCACCTCAGAGGAAACATATGGAAATACCAGGAGAAAGTGGTGGATGTGGTGTTGTCCTAGGGGAATACTCTGTATCTTACTCTCCAGGGAGCTGCTCTGCTTTGTAGTTTTTAATGAATGAGTGGGAGAAGCACAGCCATGATCAGGAAATACTATTCACCTCTTGGAGCTTTCAGTTTCTTTGAGCCAGGTGTTTGCACTGGTGTTCATCTGCAGTCACTGGTGTGGTGTGGATGTGCTCCAGCTTGAAACCCTCCCAGCATTTCCTGCTGCATGAAATGGAAGCAGAGTCCTGCAGCCACTCATGTCATGACATGGGATGCAGATTTTATCTGCTGTCATAGCTCAGTCAGACGTACCATCCTGAAATGATAGGAACTGATCATGCAGTTCTGTGTGCACAGCCCTGTGAGCTGATTGAGGACCCAAAGAATATATGACCTAATCTCAAAATAATAAGCTGTGCTTTAAAAAAACAATAAAAGCCATTCTCATGGATGTGAAGAGACATATCCAGACTGACTTCCAGGACAAAACTAGGTCATGATGTATTTCTGTTGTTCTGATGTATTTCTGTTTCACATTAAACCCTATTTTATGAATAATTTTTGCCTTTAACATTGTTTGTTTTAATTCTTACAGGTTGTTCTGCACCCTACTCCTAATAGCCCAAAGCAGTCAGAGTGGCACAAAATGACTGTTTCCAAAAACTGCCCTGATCAAGATCTGAAGATCAAGCTTGCTGTGCGAATGGATAAGCCTCAAAACATGAAGCACTCTGGGTAAACATTTGTCTCAGTCTGAAGTCATTTTGTTTTGAATGTGCATTAGGAAATTTTGCTTTTTAAGATTCTCAAAGAGAAACTCTTTTTCTCAAGTTCACAGGAGGTGAAGCAGAAAGATACATATAAAAATGGCATTAGTTCAGTCACTTATAGTGCACTTTTCATATTCTTAACATAGTCTTTTTTAATGCATATGAGCCAAACAGTTTAAATTTTAAACAGTTTTCCTCACAGGAAATTATGGTTTTTTTCCTGTGAGAAATGATAGATGAACTGCCAACTCTCTTACTGAGAATAATATAATTTTTTTAAGTTATTCTGTGTCTCCCTGTATTGATTTCTCAAAACCAAAATCACAGTGCACTTTCCACTTGAAATAAACCCCAGTGTGACCAGCATCTTTTATACTGAGATACACACCACAATGAAATAAATTCCACAATTGCCTGGAATAGAACTAATAATTGGGAAGGTTAAAAGGGACCTCTTTCCCCTCCAGGAGGGAGTGTCAGAAGATCTGGGGCCAGAGGGATCCCTGACCACTTCTACCTTCATACAGTTACAAACTAGATCGTCCTTGGGAAGATCTAGCTAAGGCCATTGGCAAGGCTCTGATTGCTCTTCAGAGATGAGGATGTGACAAAAAATTGAAACCGTCCAGAAGCTCAATACTGGAAATAACTCTCCAGTCTGGTTTTGGTGCTATAGAAGTGACTTTGTTTCACATTTATTTTCATAACATTTTGTTGAATTCCATGCATTATTAGGTGATTTAGATCACTCATCTTTTCTAATTCCTCCTCCTCCTGTCTTCTCTGCTGATGAGATCAGAGCCAGTAGTCTTGTGTGAAGTTTAATTTTTTCACCACAATCACAGGCACCAAAGCCAGAGAGGACAGATCCACTGTCATATTTCCCTGATCTCAGCTGGTAGTAGGGCTGTTCTCTAGATTTCTTCAACTAACATTTGATTTACATGATACTGCTTAAAACTCTGAGATTTATACCTCTTGCTATGAGAACTGAGATTTTCTTTCTGTTGATGTTAGCAGCAATAGCCAAAAGGACACTTATTACCTTTGTCTTGAATTAGCCAAGGACTCAAAGCCCACATCAGCATGACTTGGAGTTTTGTGATTTAAACATTCACCAAGAGTATGCTAGATCTCTTCTGGCATAAGGAACCTCTTGCATAACAAAAAAATGAAGTCTTTTTTCTATTTATTGAGCCAGAACTAAAGTAATTATAATGGTACATAAAGCATATTAATGCTGAATAATATCCTTATGTTTATTATTAGCCTGGTTCTGCCACTAGTTCTGCCAGTGTTTGTGTTATA
Source organism: Anomalospiza imberbis (assembly GCF_031753505.1). NCBI lineage: Eukaryota > Metazoa > Chordata > Aves > Passeriformes > Viduidae > Anomalospiza > Anomalospiza imberbis. The sequence continues at coordinate 15,821,335 of NC_089691.1, read as the reverse complement.
GTGTCACAGTGGCCAATTCATCACAGAGATTTAAATGCTTATTTTGACATTAATTTTAAAAGTTAATTCTTCCTTTGTAGAAAACAGTAAATTCACTTCTCCTCAGAAATTACTCAGTTTGCTTGAATTATCTGTAGCCAAGCAATTTCTTGGATTTCATCTTAGAGCTGCTCAGTGAAGTGTCCTGGTTTAGTCAGTCCACTGGATATTGAGATCCTGTGTGCTGGGTTTAATGTAGGAAGTGTCTGTCTGTTTGACAGCTCCCCTCAGCAAAATGGTTTTATGAAGGCTAAAGCAGATTTGAGGTTTCTCTCCCTTAATTCTTCCACTGCAAATGCATTCTTCACCCATCCAACCATGCTGTAGCTATTCACTGGCACTGAAGAGCTTCAAATTCTGAGTTATTGTGAAAGACAAAGGGAAAGAGAGAATTAATAGTGTTAAGGCTCTGTAAGGCTTTTACGTCTGTTTCTTCGCAGGTAATCTGCTCAGGCTAAAAATAAACCCATTCATGAATGCTGCTGAGCTTGAGAGTATTGTAATTGCTCCTCCTTGTGCATTAACTTCAGTTTCTAAGTGTAAAACAAAATATGCTGAAAAGCAAGAGAACAACAGATTAACACCTGTTTACTGAATTCATCTGTTCTTTTCTCCTAGGTATTTATGGGCCATTGGTAAAAATGTTTGGAAGAGATGGAAGAAACGATTCTTTGTCCTGGTCCAGGTAACAGATGTAACTAGAAGTGATCTTAAATCACTACATGAAATACTTGAATCTGTCCTCTGGCCATTTTCAGTGCTGTGTGATTGATGCTGAGCTGTGGTTCTGTGCAGGGTGTCTGTTAATCATGGATTCTTTTCTAAATGTGTGTGTGTTCTCAAGGATATCCCAGTTGCAGACTTCTAGCCTTGAGTTTTCAGATGCACTTGAATGCTTGATAAAATGGAGAATCAATTTTAATGAGGAATTAATGAGGTGAGGAGGAAGCACAGTCTGTCTTGGTTGGAGGTTCTTGGGCTCTCTTTTAAACCTCCAGGTTAAATTTGGAGGCCATTTGAATGTACAGACGTTTTATCACTGGCTATGTCAGAATCAGCATCAAATCATTCTTGACATCTATCTTGCCTTCACATTTATTATTGCTTCTCATTGTCTGCAACTCTCACTGATCATTTTGTGGTCATCATTTTGCAGTGTCTTCCTTTTTGCTTTTTTCTTTTTTTCACTTTTTGCTCTCCCAGTTTCATTAGACCTGTGTATTTGACCGCTGTTAAGAATTTCAAGGAAACAGGCAGATGTCCTCTGTAACCTAAAAAGATTCTGGTCAGTACTTCGTGTGTTAGATCTTCCCTCCCCTTCCAAGGGTAGGTGAAACCACTGCATTGGCCACAGAAGTGTGTGGCCCCAGTGTGAGTGATCCATCTTCACACCAATCTGAGGAAGTCACAGAGCCCTCTTGGGTCCATCTCTCTCTCCCTCCTCTCTGGACTCTCATGGTGTGTTGTCTCCAAGTGTGAGGAATAAAACCTTTGTTCAGGGTTTTCTGTGAAAGCAACACGGAGATGCTCTGATGGAATAACATGAGATCCACCTGAGATCTTGTGACACCAGAGATCCAAACTGATCAGATCAGAGGGTAAAACCTGCTGCTGCTGAAGCAGATGGCAGGTCTGCTGTAGAGGGACAAAGTGTAAGAACAGAGATGGTGCACCAGACTCCACATTTGGAGCATGCTTGTTTGTATGCTGTCCTGTGCTGGTAAGGACAGGAGTCCAAGCAGTCCTTCTTCCACCTCAGACACCTGATTTCCCTGATCCTAAATCACCAGGTGTAAGCTGGCTCCTTTGTTTTGTGTTAATTATTGCTCCAAGTTCAGCTGTCTCAGTAGGAAGCTTAATTGTATTCAATCCCCTTTTAGCCATCATGGCTGGCTTCCATAGCATGAAACTATGGGGCAGATAAGGAAATCCATCCTTGGGAAGTAAAGGAGATATAGGATGTGTGGGACTCATGTAAGTAGGAGGCTATTTGGAGAGACCCATTGAGTACCTAGTCCCATAACCAAGTATGATCAGCAGAGGCAGTTTAAGTGTTCATTTTGTACTCCACATGGGGTCAAAATGGCCACAGAGAGGGGGGAAGTAGTGTAAAAGAGCCACAGGGCATGTCTCTATTAGCCTTTCCCTTTTGGGAACCTGATATACTGACCGTGTTCTTTGGCAGGGATTGGAGGGTTGCTTTTCTCTGTATGTTTCCTTTATTGTGTTCTGAAATGAAGTTAGAAGTGCTATGACAGTCCATGATCACGTGTGGTGCAACTGGTATTGCTTTTCCCTGAGAGACAATTCAGTCCTATTAGACCAAGTACTCAGTTCTTTTTTCCCTGTGAACAGGGATGCTCCAAAGCAGAGAGTCATATTTCCCAACCTCATTTCTCCCATAAATAATGCTATTGATACTCTTCTGTGCAAGGATTTGCAGGCTTGGACATGTATTCCCTTGTCTCTCAGAGCCTTCTGGCCATTCAGTGTGGTTGCAGTTGCTTCTCTGGTTTTTAGCTGCTATATATTCTTCAGCTTGCTGTGGAATTGAAGCTCTCAGAGTTATTCCATGTTTTCTCATGTTACCAGGTCTGTATTCGTCAGTTGGCATATCAGAGCAGAATTTGGCCAGAAAAGCAATTCATTTGAATAAGATGAGCAGACTTTTGCCCCCAGAGAGTCTCTGTAGCCCACCTCAGAAATTCCAGCTGCCACTGCAGCTTCTCTGTTATGTTACCGTTTGCTCAACATTTGGTGCAATGTAAAGTGTTCTGCCGTACATCAAATATAAACAAGAAACACTCTCTATGCAGTCCCTCAGATGTAGTTTGAGCATATTGAACATGTCAGCAGGCAATAAAGATGGAATAAAAATACTTTGCTGTCCGTATGTTTGTCATTTGCTTTTCATGCAATGCAAAGGATGGGTGCTGATACGAACAGGGATTGGCAGTAAAGGTGCTGATGTCCAGGATGCTCTGAACTCTGCTAAACCACAGGCAGAAAATAACCCCTGCAGGAAGGTGAGCTGGCTCTTGTTACAGAGAGTGGACAAGGAGCAGCCCCTCTTGCAGGAGCTTCATCCACATGAGGCTCCTGCCTGCACCCGAGTTGAGAGATAGAGCCCAAAGCATAAAGTCCATTTGACATGTAGTGGTCTGGTCAGTCCCTGACACTGCCAGGAGGGCAAGGCTCTTTGGAGGAGTAACTAAACATTTCCTTTCTGATCCCTTGTCTCTGTCCCTTACCTGTAACATCTTCTATTGCAGCTCTGTCTCCTCTCCTGTTGCTTGCAGAATAACCTCCCCCTCATGGTCCTGTGCTCTCTCCCTCTTTCCCCATTTCAGATGGACACAGCCTTGATTCATTCAGTGCCATTGGGTGGCACCACTCTATCTTCTGGTACCAGTGGTTAAGAAATTCGTGGTAACAAATACTCAAACCCTTCATAACTATTTAAACAAGACACAAAAGTGCCGAACTGCATGGGTGGCACCAAGGAGGAAGGTGTTGATGGCAGTTTGTCTCTTTTGTGTCAGTGAAGCCTTGCCGCCAAAAACGGAGGCTTTGCGCACGTATGGAGAAAAAGCATCTCTGCTGGGAGCACTTCCACTGCTTCTTGGCTTGTGTAAGCCCTGGAGAGAAGGGGAAAGGAGCAATAACTTCCTTGTAATTTGGGTGGAATAATCCCTCGCACCTTCTGTGTCTGTGTAACTGCAAGGGTTATACAGGAGTGAAGTGATTTGTTTGGGTGTAGTGGGTACGAGCAGTTCCTTTGTGTCATTTCTAGACCTCAGCCTCAACTCCAGCACCTGCCTTGCTGGGTGGACTTGGCTCAGCCCCCTGGGGAAGGGTTATGGCATGGCATGGCTGGCAGAGCAAGGGTATGTGCTCCTGCAGCACTGATCCGTGCATTAAGAGGGGTTAGTTTTCCCTTCCGAATGAATCGCAGTCCTCTCTGTACACTGCCCACCCTTCTCATAGACACCCTTTGAGATGAGCAGCAGAAGAGCAGAATACTGATTAGATGTAAATTACATGGCAGAGACTCGTTACTTGCCTAATTTTAAATCCTGAGATATGCAGTGTGAAAATGATGGCAGAATATGGCCCTGAGCTTGGATGGAAATGGTCCTCAGCATCACAAGCGAGGAAAATGCTTCGTAAAGGCAGCAGTAAATGCCAGTGGCAGTGGTAAGCAAAAGCAATTAAACTATTTAGGGCAAAGTTCTCTGTGACTGGTTAGGAAAGAAAATGTACATCCATTGCAGATGTTGTAAGTGTTTCCTAAGTTGTTGTATCAGCTGCTTGAGCACAGCACACAAATTTCAGCCACTTTGCCAATGCAAAAGCTGGGATTTTTGATAGCTGACAGAGCTTGTATTAATTCTTTGCAAGGTCTAATGTGCTGTACTGGCAATAACACCACGGTTGGTTCTGGTGGGTTTTCTGGCTTTGCAATAGGAAATTTCTTGTAATGATTTTTAAGGGCAAGTGAATTAATTACACTGAGATTTCAGACCGAATCTGTTCATCTCTTATCATAACCCCATTTCAGTGCTCTGGCAGCATATGGGAAGTAACACTCCATGGTACCTGGATGACATGTCTGCTGAGTAGCTTGAAGCAGTTTTCAGCTGATTGTGTCTGATGGTGTTTGCAGAATGTTGTTGGAACCAGATCAACTCTCTGCAGATTAAAACCAGTTGCAGTGTCTATGCCTGGATCTATTGTTCTAGTGACAGCCTCCCTAAACTCAGTATAATTTAGACTAACAGTGACAGTCCTTGCTTTTAGCAAAACTCGGCTGGCTTGGGATAAAATGAAATGAAGTACGAGTTCAGTAACTCTGAATATCACCCCGAAATTGAAAATAATTCAGCAGAATTTCAGTGTGGTACACCAGCAGTCCTAGACTGTGGTCTTCAAGCCAAAGTGAATGACCTATAGCTGGTCTCCATAATCATATTAAATAATGTTTTCTCTTAGACCCTTGCTGAGAACTAGGCATAGATGGTGATTCTTGTAAAATCTGGAGTGTGATGATACATACAAAATATCTGGAAACTGCTGGTTAAACTGATGCCACAGCTAGTTCTGCCTGGCTGCAGTAGGTCCTGCATATCCTGCTCACACAGGATGAATTCCCACCACACAGCCCTGCCCAGGAGAGCACACACATCTCCTGCTTGAAGACAGAAGCTGGGACAACTGTTTTGTGCAGTTTTTTAGAGCTGAATGGATATGATGAGATGTGAAAACTGCTGTTTTCACTTTTTTTTCTTAAAGCTAGATCATTTCCTCTGCTCATTTGTGTCAAGAAAGGGCTTGGGAGGCAACGTACAGCTGCAACCAGAGGACAAGAGTCTTCCATCAAAGTGGAAAGCTGTATTACAGCTGGCAGTATCTTCGCACGGTTTCTCTCCCTTGGGACAAAATGCATGCTGTTAATTTAGAAAAGGTCCATTAAAGAATTTAACCCAAGTAGGGTGGTGTTGTGTCAACAGTAAAAAAGGGGGAGCAAATGACTGAGCTCAGAGTGTGAGGCATGACAATTAACAGGTTTGAGCAGGATCCTGGGGAAAGCAGTGCTTGCTAGAGCAGGAGTCTCTGGTGGAGAAACCAGGACAAAGTCAGAACTGGTTAATGCATATCTGTTGTATTTATTAATCAGTTGGATTATATAGCTGGTGACAGAATATGGTCAAGTGCCAAGAAAGTCAGATTTAATTTAGCAGCCTGGGAATAGTGAACTTTGGCATTTGTCTCCTGCTGTCTGCTTCCCCTTTCCTGAATTTCTTTGTCATTTCCCCCACCTTTTTTTTCCCTTATGTTCTTCTGTCTCAAATTATTTCTCAAAGTGTTTTCCCCTTTTATTAATGAACCAACCAGGGGTGCCTTGGATTAGTTCCCTTCTTTTACTTTCTCTCAGTTCAGCTTCCTTAGATGCTCCTTTCCTGGCTGTCATCAAGTCCCTGGATGAAATCCCAGCTGCTTTGAGAGTTTGTCCCTCACTGGGCAGAGATTTCTCCTCTGTCTTCCTTCAGTTTCCTCTCTGTATCTGTGTTTTTTCCAATTACTCAAACCATTCATCTTGCCCATCCCATCTGCTCGCTCGCTCTCATACTCAGCTATGGTTCAGAGTGAACTCAGCAGGCTGTAAGATTAATTTCTGCTATTAACTGTTTCACTTGTCTGGCCACTTCTGAGCTTTACAGAAAGCAGGCTCTGTAAAGCACAATAATTTGGAGGACTGATGAAAGGCAAGTGCAGTCTTCTCTTGACCCTAGTGCTCTTCTTCAGCAAAGCACAACTGTGACATACTGAGCTTTCTAGAATCTCGATTTTCTTGGGCTTGGCTTTACCACTGCTTGTAAATGGAAGGAGCCACATTGCACTGGTAGCCATGGCACCAACTTCTCTCTGACCCCAAGCAGTAAATGCCCTAGGCAGCAGGATAGGGCACACAGGCTGGTCTGCCAGTCCTTGAAGTCAGTAGCTTGAGTTGTTTAGGTGCAGGCACTCTGTATGGCACAGTTAGCACCTCTTCCAGAGGCCATCATTAGCTTTGTCCTCTCTCCAGCCTGATCCTCGGCTTGCTACTGCCAGCAAGCTTTGTGGCATTCCTGAGCTTGGGCTTCTGAGCTGTGTGAGTAGAGAAGAAGTAGGACGTGAACCTGGATGACCCCTGGCTCACTGCCTGTTATAGACACACCTGCAGGTTTCTCTTGAAGGTCTCTTCTAATAACAATGTTCTTTCAAGGAAATCCTGTGCATTCTAACAGGAGAGATCAGTTTGCTTTGCCTCTGATCCAGGATGGCTCCACCAGAGCCTACTGTCTACACCTGTTGTTTATAACCTTTAACATGAGAAATCTCAAGCTCTGAAATGCCTTTTCCCCTATGTTGCTACTGTGTTGCTATGATTGTCTTATTGATAGGGCAGAAGAATATTTTCTGGGTCCAAAGAGGAGTGGAATTACTTGTATATGAAGAAGAACTTGAAATTCAGACCCCATGTTCAGGGTCAGAGAACAACAGCTGAACTATTGAATGAATTACCTGTTGCTGTTGACCATACATGAAAAACAAAAAAAAATTAGTGGTATTAAGGTTTTCAGTAAATGTCAGCATAGGTTAGCGTTGACTCATTTCAGGAATTGCATTTATCAGGCAGTCCCTGAAGTTCAGGCTGTCTAACGCAGAGAAATCAAATCCTTACCGCTCAGACGAGATCTCTAGGATTTTCCCATAAATGAAGCACATTCCGGAGTTTCTCCAGGAGATGGCAGCAACATACTGCAAGTACGACTGAATGAACACCACAGGAGTCTGAATGTTGTGCTGAGGGGCACTGGGTTATTTTTAGATTCCTTCGTGTTAATCTTTTTAATTTTTGTGTTGCCCATACGATGGTAGGCATGCAAAGTTCAGAACAGGGAACATGCACTGGTGTGCTCCTGCCATTGGTCTGCTACTTGTCAATCTTTCGTCAGTGCTGGTAGTTTTAAGGAGGATGCAAGATGCTTAAAGCATCGCTTTTAGTCTTACTCCCACAAATGTGTTAATGATAGAGTTTATTCTTAGGTGGCTTTTGGAGCTGTTCCTGGAGGAAGGCTCAGTGCAGGCAGGGCTGCTGGAGCAGGCTGACAGCGAGCAGAAGCCCATAGAGGGCAGCAGTAAACCGAGTGGTGTCTGGGAGATGCTGTGCCAATAGACAGGTCCCCCGACATCAATAAATTACATTGTATTAGTGAGAGATGCCACTAAAATAAGTGCTGCATGCGTCTTTGTAGCCGAGCAACTTGGCTGGAGTTTGAAGGCAAAGCCTCTCAGCCCATCCACGCTCCCATCTTTCAGGATCTCTCCCAACTTCCAAAAAATGACAAGCACAATTCATTGCCACCCACCAGAGTTTTAAAGTTTCCTCCAGAGGTCAAGAAAATGTCCAGACGAATAAAATTACGTCAGGCGTCCAGGATATGACACAACCTTAACAAAGTCATTTGAAATCATTTGACAGTAAATTTCCCTGTGAGTTCCTCGCCTGGGGCACGGAGAATCCTCTCCTCTCCTGGCTGGATGAGCTCCTTGCCGACCATCCAGATTGCGGCACGCCGAGTACGCGCGGGGTCTTGATGCGGCCTGATGGGCTCCTAAAGGCGATTCGGGAGCCTGGCAGAGGCCCCGCAGCTGAGTCGGCTTCCGTCAAGAGCTTGACATTGAATGTATCGTGTCATGCAGATGGTACCTCAGAGGAGTGAGAGCTGCCATTTACAGCACTGATGACAACAACTGCCGAGATCAGTGGCATCTTAAGATTGCTTTAATATGACTGGCACCTAGCAATTTAGCTCACATTGTTTGTGACAGGGTGTCACTCTTGCACTTGTCTGGGGATGAATGATAGAGGGTTTTAAGCCGTGGAGCTTCCTCTTTTGGAGGAAATTAAACCGCTGTATGTACTGATGCGGAGAATTAGGTGCGTGCTGCAGGAGGGTGTGCTAAGAGAGGGCTTTGCAGAAGCCTGGTAAGAAGTTTATTCTGTCTCTAATGGGCAATGAGCATCCAAATTACCCCACCATCCCCCGTCCCTGCAAACACGCTGTAAGCGCTTTGGATTGCCTTGTGGTGGTCACCCGGTGCCATCTTAGGTTTGTGATTTTCCTCAGGTTAGTCAATATACATTTGCTATGTGCAGCTACCGGGAGAAAAAAGCAGAACCTCAAGAGCTGCTGCAGCTCGACGGATACACTGTGGACTACACCGACCCGCAGCCAGGTACGGGGCTGGCGGCTCCCGCGGGTGCCGGGCTCACCGCTCCCAAGGGGACTCCTCTCTGTTCCTCTCCCTCTTCCTCTCTTCCTCACAGCTGAACTGTGATCAGCATTATTCTAAATATGTTTGTGTTTATCATTAGCTATGCATGACTTTACTATAAATAGATCTCAGGGACTGAGCTAGGAGTTGCACCAGAGGAGGGAAAAGACTCATCTCTTCTGGGGAGCCTAAGTGAATTAGACACTTAAATCCCAAAGAAATTTTATTGTGATCTGAATGCTCAAATTGAGTAACAATTCTAACCTGTGCCTTCAGATTATATTCCCTTTTATAAATAAAAGCATAGCTAGCATAAAGCATAACAAGCATAGCTAGCAGCTATGATTGTCTTTATTGTGGAAGCATTTTTGCCTGCCCCATTCTCGCTAGGATGGATGTCAGTGCATGGAAGAGGCAGGGACAGAAAGCCCCTGGTACCTGGAGGTACCTGTTGGTGGTTGAGACACTTATTCAAGTGGACGAGCACCGTTTTTCTGGGTAATGGTATCCCCAGAGGAGATGAGAAAAGATACAGTAGGTTGTTGTCAAGCCCTTTATTCCCTTTATTCCCTTAATTCTCTTATCAGGGAGATGGGAGGATGGTGCCAAATCAGGGCAAAGATAGAAATAAGGATATCACCCAAGGACCTTTTTCTGCAGTGTGAGCACTGATGCTTTCAGTCTAATGGGGAGCGTCCCATTCAAACCCCATTTTTAATTGGGCTCCAGTGGTGCCCACATGGGACTTACACAGATGGAGCTGTAGGTGAGAGAAGCAATTAATCCAAGTGTGTTGGGGCATGTTTTAGTAATTGGGTTGCCTGGGGATGTGTGGGCTGTGTTGCAGGTGAGTTTGGTATAGGGGAGGGGTCTGAGCAGCGTGAAACTGGGTGATGAGACACCCGAGCAGTGGTGGGGTGAGAAACCAGGGGAGATCTCCTGGTTGGCCTCAAAGTCTATGAAACTGCATTGTCACTTCCTTTCCTGCCAGGTTTGGATGGTGGCAGAACATTCTTCAACGCTGTGAAGGAAGGAGACACGGTGATTTTTGCGAGTGACGATGAGCAGGACCGTATCCTGTGGGTCCAAGCCATGTACCGAGCCACTGGCCAGTCTCACAAACCCGTGCCACCTACCCAAGTGCAAAAGCTAAATGCTAAAGGAGGAAATGTACCCCAGATAGACGCTCCAATCTCTCAATTTTGTAAGTAAATAAGTTCTCCTAGACAGCCAAAGCCTTTGATGGAAAGATTTTCTGCACTGATGTAAATCAATATTCCCACACATGTTTCTGATTTCAAAACAAAATGTTTTTTCATTATCACAAAGCTTCTTTTTACATCAGTAGATCCAGAAGCAGTTAATCTGTGTGTTTGACAGAACCAAACCCAAGAAACAAAATTCCTTGGGGAACTTGTCAATGGGTATTTTAAAGTGCAATACTTGATGGAGGAGAGAGACTGGGATCTGAGAGCCTGAGACCCACCTTGCCTTCCACAGACACGTGTTTTACCCTCACACAATAAATTGCACACCCAGATCAGAGCAATTCATTAGCACCATTAGCTGTCTGTCAAATGCATCATGTGCTCAAAACTACAGGTGCAAATCTTGCAAGTATGAAATGCACACACAAAAAGAGGTCTCCTGTTGAATATTCAACTGTAGGAAAACATATGGTATTTTTAACAGGTTGCTTTGCGGGCCAGTTAGATGTGAATTTAAAGCAATCATCTTTTAAGCTGTAGTTATGCTGCATGTCCTATGCAGTTATACACACTTTGCTTCATCTGAAATTTAGAGCAATTTCTTTTCTCTTGCAAATGTAATATGATTATAAACCACACAAATGCCTCTTCGCTCATTTTTCTTGAAGGTTTCAATCATCTGCAGCCCCTTTATTATGTAATATACAGCAATTCTTGCTAGTTTCAGCAAAATTTAAGAATTATTATCATTAAATATAAGTAAAATAAGGAAAATTGGTAAATATTAAAGAATTCTTCTGATTAAAATAGATTTCAACTTTTTTAAATAGTCTCTGTAAAGCAGTTATGGAGTATATTGTTGTAAGGAACTCAGGAAATCTGAGCTTTCCTTATCAATAGCATTTGACCATCTTTTATATTTGTTTGACTTCTTCATGTCAGTATTTATAGAAAGTAACAGTACAAGACATACAGTTGTATGACCAGTGCTACAGCAGAAAACCTCTGCTTGCTGCTTTTTTTTTTTTTTTTTTTGTGTCTTCCACATGCCTCTGTGTTTTGGCCTCCCTTCTGCCTTGCATTGCTGCTGCTGCAAGTGAAATGTAGTATGATGCAGTGTGGTAACCTAGAGTCAGTGTTTTCATTTCAGTGATCCTCATCCTCTTCATTGCCACTCCATTGACACTGACTTTGGGAGTGCAAGGTGTAAAGAACTAGGGTTGGGCAGGAAGGACACCTCTCAGAAAGGCAAAATGGGAGGTGGGAATTGGCCTCTTGCAAGTGGGACATTTAATGGCCGTGATAAGCCTCTTGGCCTGGCTGAGTTGTGCCGACCCAAGAGCATTCCCAGGGATTTATGTCCCTCTGCCCAGAATGTTTAATCAGAGAGTTCTTGGAAATAGCAGGCACAGGTCTTTCTACTGCTGCTTTTTCACATGCTAAAAGCCTTCAAAGCATAGCAAGGGGGAGCAGCAGAGGGATTCTGCCTGTGGCTTCCTCTCCTAACAAGTGATGCTGAAGGCTGCTCTTAGTTGTGAGGTTGGTGCACTGGGATGCACTCCTGCTCATCCCAGCATGATCTCTGCAGAGTAGGATGAGAGCAGAGAACATCAAGCTGAGGAAACACCTTTCCCTCCACTCTTCTCTCATCCCTGCAGACATGAAGCTTGGAGAATTTTTCTGCTGAGTAAATTCCTGATATTTACAGAATTTTCACTTCACCAGACCAGTATGAAGGGTCAGGTGAAGTGTTGCTTTCCAAGATACATCATAGCAGCTGTAGCAAAATCTGCCAGGATTGTGAGGAGGAAAAGGGATTGCCCAGGGCTGTGGACGCTTGGGTGTATGATTTCCTTGCACAGCCAAGCACTGTGTTTGTGGGAGAGCTGAACCTCTCTGCTTAGGGTACCTGGGGTGGAGAAAGGGCATCTGGCTTGTCCTAATCCTTGCCATGGATCAGGGATGTCAGTGACTGGGCCCAGAAGTCAACTCTGCATCTACACAGCCCAGCATGTCCATCAGAGCCTTGTGCTGCTTGTGGTCCTCCAGACTCTCAGCCTGACTGTGCTCAGAGCTTTAGACATGCCACAGGCTTGACCTTGTTTTTGCATCTCGCTCACTTGCCAGGAGGCAGGGCTCCCTCATCCTTGCTTCTGGTGAAAACAGCCAAGATTTCACCCCCTGGGCCCTCCAGGGTGTTCGAGGGAGTCAGGATCTGACCTCTGTTTCTCTCACTTGTTCTCATGCCAATACCAGCTCCAAATCTGGATCATTTTGCTTTTTATAACACCACCACCCTCTTTCCATCCACAATGTATTTTTCTGTAAGTTGCACAGCGTCAGTCTCCCCTTTTTGCTGCAAGAACTGGGAAACCCTCTTGGATGTGTTGTGCCAAAGCCTGGGAGAGAGAAACTAGTTGGCTCATCAGTCCATCAGTGTGATGGCTTACTACTTGAGCATCTTCTGGACTAGTGTGTTTTGTCCTTGGTTTTCCTTCCTCCTCCCCCTTTGGATCTAGATCCCTCTGACAGGTCTTCGTGCACATCCTACAAGAGGTGGAGGGCAACATGCCATAATACACCTTCATCTCAACAGGAGAGGCTGCTCATTTTTCATATTTCAACATCTATACATGGCAGTGCTCATTGCAAAAGTCATGGGGCACAGCACTTAAATGATCCAAAGCAACAGTGAGTCATGCATGCCTCATATGGGGAGTCCTAAATGCACAAATACATATCTCAGCTCCTTCAGTCTTGAAATCCAAACATACCAAGTATTGCATTTTTAAAAGGGCCTAGGTTTCTTATTGGTTTTGTATTTGGCTTGGGTGTTTTGGTTTGGGGTTTGGGTTTTTTGTTGTTTTTGGGGGTTTTTTTTGCCTGCGGAAAGGTAAGAACTTCTGTGAGACATTTTATTCTTGTACGTTTATCTCTATACCTGTCATATTTTTATTTTCTTTGTGCTTATTAGAGGCTATGGTGAATGAGGATGTGCAAAGAAGTAAATGTTAAGCCATTTGACGAGTAACTGTTGTTACAGCTTCCATGTCGTAGCAGTCCGAGATGGCTCATGCGCATGCATGCACACGCACAGAAAATCCAGCCCTCCGTGCCTGGCATGGAGCTGTCTGTTGCACAGAAACTTGGGAAGCACATATCTTGCTGTTTGGGAAACTTGGGAGAAATAGTAAATTCCATTTGGCTCCCATCACTTTTGACTCAGTAAATATAAAGGTTGAGCAGCACTCAAATTCTCATCTACAGTTCGATGGCAGCACTTGACTTAGAAGTAAGCAGACAGCTCCAAACCAGGGTGGAGTTTATTTTATTTGCAATTTAAGTACTGAAAAAATAGATCCTGCTATTCATTAATTTTTGTATGACTTAAAATTCCTTTTACGTGGGTGAACAATACCTGTTAGAGTGCAAAGTTTTGCTTTTTTTGTTTTGCTACAATTTCAAAGAAAAACTCCATTTACACAAAGCTGTGCTTTTCTCCAATGTTCGCATTATAAAAGAAAAAAACCCCAAACTGTTCTTGTTTACTGTTGAAATCATTCACAGTATTATAGTCAATAATGCTGCCAATACATATTACACCTTTTGGCAATATTTAAGCTTCATAAAAGTGGTCACTTGTCTGAAAGCACCAATCTTTGTTCTGTGTTAGTGATGTATCAAAAAAAATTCCCAAACGTGCTCAACATTCTCTTTTTTTTTCTTGAAGCCCTTTTTTTCAACATAAAAGATTGGTCTGTACTTGTTTTACGTATCATTTGTGGTTATATTTAGTTTTTAATGTCTGTTTATATTTAATAACTGTTAATCACACCATATACAATGAGTTGGTTGTTTTGAGAATTTGTGATTATTTGTTCCCCCATAAAAAGTAGCGAGGTTTATTGAGCTGCTTGAGAAATTTTCAGCTATAGTGGTTTTCTTTTTGGTTGGTTTGATTTTCTTTAAGTTTATTTTTCATTCTTTGCTTGAACCCAAATATTTAGCTGCTAGGTTAGGGCTCCTGTCTGCTTTCCTGAGCCTTGTTGCTAGTCTTTATGTTATTCTGGTTTGTTCCTTCTTACCCTGCTAACTTCTAGCTGGACTCAAGGGTAAGTGCTTCCCTGTAGCTAGCACAGCTCAGATAATCAGACTAGATTATCTGACATATGCAATGTGCTTTTTTTTTTCTCTTAAATCTTTCTCATGTTTAGATTTTGTAGTACAAACTTTCCATGTTATTTTCCTGAATTGAGATTTGAAATGTAAGTTTCCATACTGAAATTGGGATGCATGTGATGTTTGCATAATTGCCTTCTCTCCCTGGCTTTCACATTGGCATCAAGTGATCCTCTTAGTAAAGCCAATCATTAACATTTCTATTTTTCATTCCAAGATGTAAATAGTAATTAACATCACAATAAAACTGTAAATAATGCCTTCTTTTGTTTCATGGAAATTACATCTAGTTGACTGCTTCCTGCCTGAAAACAGATCATTTTGCACTCTGACAATATCCTTTCTCTCCGTGCCGATGATTAGCTTGGTGCAGCGCACCAGAGTGCAGGGCTAACCATGGACCCCTCAAAGCATAGAAAGGTAGGGCAGGAGATCCCAAGAGACCCAGAGAAGGTGCAGAACTCCAGAGGAGGCCCCCAGAAACCCCTCCACACATGCTCTGTGAAAAAAGCCCTGAATCATCGAGGTTTGATGAGTTCCTCTCCCGTTAACTTGGCAGGGAATGATTTCAGCAGCAAGTGGCAGCTCTCTGGGTCACCCTGTGTTTGGAGATGCTGGCCTGCTCCCACTTAAATACATTTTTCATTTCCCCCAAGTTATCATAAATTATTGTTTTAGCATGGGTCTCAGTCACCAATCAAAGCCATGCTAGTCAAAGAATAAGCCAGGGGAATTGCTATTTTACTTTTTCCCACTGGTATACCTACTTTGCAAAAGATAAAAGCCCAAACCTGTGCTGTAAGAGAGCTTCTCCTTAGTTTGTTCAGTCCTAAACACACCCAGCACAAATCCTTTATTGGTGTTAAAATCTTCTGTAATATCTGGTGAGTGCCTGCTTTCCTTAGGAGGGAATAGCATCAGTGGGTCATGAGAGCTGGCAAATATGTATCTGGAGTATCTGAATGCAATTATGAGAAGGAACAGGCGGTGTCATCCCTCTTGGCCATCAACAAGAATCCTTTTTTTCCTTCCTCCTCCTTTTATTTCTTTTTTCTTCTTTTTTCCTGTGTGTGAGTATGTGCGTATGTGTACAAATATACCCCTGGGTAGCAGGCAGAATTCCTTCTCAGCAGACACTTTCTTTTTTCTTTCTTTATTTTGTTTTCTAAATGGTTGGATTTCCAAAGAGAATTCTTATCAGACTTTACTGGAAAAAAAAAACCAAAAACAAAACAAAACAAAAAAAAAAAAAACCACGAACGCACAAAAGTTTAATTTCAGTGAAATACAGATTTTTGCCACTTTGAAAGAAAGAAAGAAAGAGTGAATGAATGAATGAATGAATGAACCTGGGTTTGGCAACATTACATGTATTTGCACTACAATGCATCGCTATCTTATTAGATTATTAGTTTTGTGCTTTAATTGCTTTACTTTTTTAGATAGTTAAAGATATCATGAGAACGCTGCTGTGTCTTCTGTATTGTCAACTTGCAGATGCTTCATTGCAGGAATGCAGAATTAAAATGTTAAATCAGTCTCACATAACCTGCACGAATTTAAAACTAGTCTGTAAATCTCTTCCACATGCTTTAAGAAGCCTGGAACTCTAACTTATGAAATACAAATTCACAGGTTTCTGCAGCCATCCAATTCAAAATATTTTTAAATAGTTATAAAGATGCTGAGAAACAATGTTTTACATTATAAATAGCTGTTCTAAAACTGTGTTTTTAACTTGCCACACAAGGAATTATATAAGAGCATACTACAAATTCTTATTCATCTAACTACCAATCTTTAGACAACTTAGATTGCAATTCAGTGCCTAGTGTGTCTGGTGATTTACATGAGCATTCATAACAATTTATTAAAATTCTAACTGAAGCAGAAAAGAACTTGTTTGCAGCGAGGAAAAAGGCATAAGCCACAGGAATAAACAGCCCATTATATTTGAAACTGTCTTCTAACATGCAATAATATGAAGGGGAGAAGAAAGAGCTCTTGGCTCTGCAGCTGAGAGGCAAATTGAGGCTCCTGCAGCGGCCGCAGCTCCTCGCAGGGAGGAGGTTTGGGGAGGAGGTTTGCAGAGCCCTGAGCACACACACATCACTTCTCAGAGGTAGCAATGCCACAGTACCCAGTGAGGAGGGGACGTGGCAAGTCACAGCTAGCACTGCCAGCAGCTCACTCTCAATCCACCTGGCATTTTAATCCAGGTACGGGGACTTAGTGTTTCCCCCTCCAGAACATCAGTATTTGCTAGTGAAGTCTCTTGCTCCACAAAATGGAGTTTTCAGGCACTTCCTTGGGTATTTCTTTAACAAGTCAGAGCCCAAACGTGTCCGTGAGCAGGAGGGGACCCCGCTGCCCCTCCGGGCAGGCAGTGGGTTGCACTGGGCACTCCATGAGCTGCCTGCCGTGGTGCATTGCTGGCCAGGCTGGAAAAGTTCTCTCACTTTGCCCAGCCCGGCCAGCAAAGACTTTTCTAGAAATATCTGTAAATGAATAGCTGCCATCAATCATTGTCATTCCTTTATTTCATGTCTCCTGATGAGGTTGACTAGTGTCATTGTTTGTTACTGTCCAAACCACATCTTCATTCTTGTAATGTCAAGCAGATATGACAAGCACACATTTTCCAGATGAGTAAGATACAAAGTCACCTTTTAATTTACAGTTGTTTGGGTTTTTGTTTGTTTGGTGGATTTTTATTTTCTTGCGAGAGGGAAATGTGTTGTAAAATTTACTAGATTTTTAGTTGCCTTTGGTGCTAAAACAAAGTCACTCATTAATGAATAGAAACAAATCTGGAGTAAGAAATTCTTACAATAAAATGGCTACCTAAAGCCTTTTATAACAAGAATTCTTTTATGGAGCTTGTCCCCCGCTATTAACTTCACTGCTCTCAAAGCAAAATCTGCCAAAATTATTGCTGGAGCAAAAGAAATGCAGAAAGCAGGGAAATACATTTAAGGGAAAAAAAAAGAATGAGAGATTTGACTGGTTTGTCTCTTCCTTTTTAAATAACAGATATATAAAGAGAAATATTGCCCTCAGAGAACTAAACAGTGGGACAGTCCTTTGGTTTTCATGATTCTTGTTACTGTTGAAATCTTTGTGTTCCTGACACTGGCAGATTTTTAAGATTCTGATTTCAAACACATGTAGGGAGGGTGTGTAGGACAGGGGTCTAGTTAATGGAGTCAGCACAAAATGCAAACTGGATAAAAATGGACAAAATAAACCCAGCAGTATTAAAAAAGGCAGCAATGCAGGGGAGCAAATGTTATATAAAATGCCAGAGTCTGCAGTTTTGCAGAAGAAAGGTTTGTGGAGCCTGTGCTGGCAAAGTCCCTCCACTGGCAGCCTCCCTCCTGAGACCACCATCGAACACCTTTCAGCTGCAGTTGTGTGCAGCTTGTCTAAATATGTAAGATAACTTCTGTGGGCCTGCAGCAGCATTTCAGCTGGGACCCCAAACAAAGAAATACCAGCGAGCTTGGCACGGCACCTTGGGAAGGGATTGCAAATTACTGGAGCATCATATAACTTTCTTTCTTTGGTTTTTCCTTCCTTTTTAGCTAGAATAACAGAGCAGGGTCAAAAAAGCAGCTGTATTTGACTGAAACAATTAATTTAAAGTACTTAAAAATTGGCTGTACAGTTTGGGTGTGAATATTAGCCATTCTCGTTTTGTACTTTAAAATCGCATTCAAACTGTATAGGCCATTTTGAAAGAAGGTGGATTATACATAAAACTTATTTCATATGCAGATGTTGGCATTTTTGTAAATTGCAGGTATTTGTCTGAAGCAGGGTAATAATAGATTTAGATGTTTTCTTTTTGTGTTGCCTATGAAGTTTAATGTTTTTGGTATAATCTGATTCATGAATTTCATTTTTAAAAGTGAGCCCATTGGAAAAATCAAAATGCAAAAATAAATTGCAAGGTGTGTGGGATGTTTATTTGGAATAATTAAGGGAAGGTGAGTTTAGTATAGGATTGACTTCTTTAACCTGCTCCTTATTTTTTTTAAGAATTTTGGCCCAGTGAAGCATCTGGCACAGAGCTGATATTCCATTTAAAAGAAATACACATTTGTATTACCGTTCTCCACAGACATCTCCAGTTCCCATCACAACAGCTGTATCCCCTGGGTGGGTGATGTGCACCCACCTGGCCCTGCATCTCTGCTGGTGCAAAATGATTTGGCAATGCAAGAATTGTGGTGCTGGGCTATGCAGGGAGAGCTGCAGCTGCTCATCCTCCTTCCCATGGCAGCAATCCACATTTTAAATCACTGACTGAGCAGAAGTCATGTGCATAATGCTTTTCTGGTCACTTGAGCTCACACAGTGCCATGTCTGATGTCTCTCTCTTCATGTGGTTGTTCTGATGAGGAGAGATTTGGGACAAATGGGCTTTCGAGCAGGCACCCAATGGAAGATGTGGCTTCAAAGTGTCTAATGAAAGTCAAATTGCCCCTGATTATGGCCAGTTGTGAAGGACATTTAATCACTGTGTCTGTTCTCACGCTTATCAGGGAACTGTCTGTGCCCCTGCCTTGGGCAGGGAGATTGTAAAAAGCCCAGCCAGACCCTCAGCTCTGTGGAAGCCAGCAGCGCTTCAGTCAGTTCCCACCAGCTGAAGGTCTACTCTGTGCCCACCTTGCTTAGAGAATGTAATATGGGAAAAAGCTTATTAGTCTGGAATAAAAAATACTCATTTCAAACATGCTTTCTAGCACATATGCTCAGAAAGGTTCACCAGCTAAAGGGCTAGAGGACTCTTCCAATTTCCAGCTGATTTACTCGGCTCTCAGAGCCTCGTTGGCTGAGCAGGAGGATTGACAGTGTATCAGGGCTCCTAATTGAAAAGTAATAAAATCTCTGAGCAAAACTGGCAAATGAAGGCCTCCAGCCAATTTGTCAGCTTGCAGTCAACTCCGAGGAGCCGGGCAGAGCAGCAAGCCATTAAAAATAGTCTGATAATAGCTGTTAAAACATTTTCCAGGCACTGGGGATGGAAGGAAAACAGCACAGCCGAACTCTTTGGGAGTGAATGCAATCAAATCTATCTTGGCCCAAAGGGACAGAGACAATGGGGCAGAAAGCTGTCAAAACAGACAGGAGCCAGTCTGTGCTGCAGGCCACAGGGCTGGGTGGGCTCCACATCCCATGCCCAGGGATGCTGCAGAGGTGCCATGGAGGTGACGTGCTCCCCAGGGAGGTTGTTCCCATCCCCTGGGCCAGCCCTTGTGCTGCCACTTCACTCAGCACCATCGGCAGCTGCTTCTGTCCTGGTGCTGAATGCACGGCAGAGGGAGAGGGAGGGGTTTGGGTCCTGGGAGGGAGGCAGGGTTAAGGGTCAGCAGGACCCCTGCACATACAGGGGAGCAGATCCTGAAAAATTAATCCTCTGTAGGAAAAACATCAGTGTTTATTCAGTAGGGTTATAGTGAGGAAAATCGCCAGCTACAGCTGAATTAAGTATTGCTAGCAGCTAATTGAAATGTTACATGTTTCAATTTGTCTGATTTCTTTCCAGTGAGTGATGTTATTTATACAGTTTGTATATAGATAATGACAGACTATACAGAAAATGTAAAGATTGCTACCAGTGATCATTACTATGTGAGAGCACTGTCACAAATGAGGTATTTGGAAAGACATGCCATCCTTCACAGCTAAATATTGAATAGAAAAACATATATAAGAGAACATTCTCACTCTCATTTAAAACTTTTTTTTTTCTTTTTAATTAAGGATTTTTGGGTTTTTTTCCTGGTAAAGAGGGATTTTGTTTTAAAACAAATACAGTTACCATATACTCCTGCTGCGGCAAACTGCATTTTTGTGTCCTTTCAGCCACATTGTTTCAAGGCCACCCAGTTCCCCTAGGAGGCTATAAACAGGGGAAGGATTTAAATCCTATTTTCTTTGTCGAGGATTTGGCAAGAACCCATATAGTAGGAAGCTGAGCACAGACAAAACCAAGTGAAAGGTGTCCTTTAATTCCCCAGCGGCTGCTAGAACAAAACCTGCTCCCAGCAGGGTCCTGGCTGGCCGCACCCAGGCTGGCGTGGAGGCTTCATTTCAACTGCTGAATTCGGTGTAGTTTAGTTAACCATGTTGAGATTAATTAATTAGCCCCTAGGAGTTAGTGCCCATAAACGTCACCCAAAGCAGAGAAGTGTGAATACGTTGAGGCTGTTAATTCACCCAAAAATGGCAGCTTGTAATCTAGGCAGAGGAAATTCAGTCTCTCCATCGGGATGACTGGCAGCTCCGACGCACTGTCGGGTTACTGCCTCTGTGACAACAAACTACATATCAATTTAACTTCTTAGCAATGCTTAAAAGAGCATCTTTTTATTTCAGTGAGGTAGCATTTAAAGTTGCTGTTAGGAAAAAAATTGCCGTGGGGAAGACAAACATTGGCATTTGGAGAAAGAACAACGTAACTGGTGTGATACCTAGAAAACCTAGTAAATGTAGAGGAAAAAAGCTGTAACTTCATTAGAATGGCAGAATCTATTACAATTAACCACAACTATCTAAATAGGAGCTAATTTACTTATGTGAGCCAAAATTCTGTTAACTCATAGCCTGTTGTAAGATGCAGAGTGAATTCGTACGTTTGTGTTCTGGTTTTAAGTACAGAATAAATGCACTATAATGAGCAGTTGACAAGATGTTAATTCTAAAATCTTTTGCCTAGATACAATAATATAGTCCATAACTGATGCAAGTTGACAATGGGAGGTGAAGTGTACTGTATAGCCTGCAAAGAGAAAACTTAATAGCAATGGAGGGAAGAGGAGATACTTGGCTTTCATGCTTCATACTGTATATTTTTTTCTGTTATATTTGTCAACTAAAATGTCTTATATCTCTCTAAATGGTGTCTTTCTCTATATGTATAAATGAACAGATGCAGATAGAGCTCAAAAGCATGGCATGGATGAATTTATCTCTTCCAATCCCTGTAACTTTGACCACGCTTCACTCTTTGAGATGGTTCAGCGCCTCACTTTGGACCACAGACTTAATGATTCCTATTCTTGTCTGGCAAGTATATTCTTTGGTCTCTAGTGATATAAACATCAAGCAGCCAAGTCAAAGCTAGTGCGACTGGGGGCTAATCCCCCTGTTGCTGGAAGATTGACTTCTGTTTACACCAGATTTGAATTTGGCCCAGAAGTATTTTCTTTTGAGAGGCTGCCTGCAGTGAACTGACTGCTGTTCTTCTCCAGTTGCACTGTCTTTTATTATTTCTGTTTGCAATGTTTAAAATGTTTCTTCCTGCAAAGAGAAACTCCAGTGTGGGAATGTGAAGTAGAGAGCAGTGTTTTGCAGCCTCCTGCACTGCCTTCCAGAGTGTTCTGGATGAAAGAACAGGGAAAAGATGACTGACTGGTACCACCTCCCATGTCAATGGAGTCCCACCAGGAATAACTGTGGCCCAGCTTTGTGTCTCTTTATGAGCAGGGGTCCCAAGCAGGTAACAGACGGGACTGTGTGGATAACTGCAGTGCTGCTGCAGTCTGTCCATGCTCACATAGTTGCATGCCCATCCTGACTACTCCCATGAGCAGCAGTTGCAGCTCTTTGCCCACTGTAGGACAGTGGTACTGAGATGTTCCAGGACAGCTTATAGCCTTTGGCTGGGATGCAGTGCTTGGGGGCTTTTATGTACTATAAGAGCTTAGATAACAAATAACCAATAACAATACAACCTGAGCAATTAATTTTTAGCAGTTTCAGTGAGGAGGATGACGAGGCTCTTAGTTTTTGATAAAACAACAGGATGAATCCTTTCTAGAGCATCCTGAAACACAGGGCATGTCCTGAACATGGCATGGGACAGATTCTGACCTGCTGCCCTCCTACTGTTGCACAGGGTGGCACACTGGGGTATCATGGTGGGCTCCTTCAGCAGAAAGACCACACTGTGCCAAGAGCCTTTGCCAGCTGTGCAGTCCCTGGAGCTCCTGAGTGCTTTGCTGTTAAAAGCAGCAGCCTGGGAACACAGCTGAGCAGTTGGCAAGGAGGCTGTTGGTCTCATATCCTGCCCTCCATGTCCCCCTCCACCATGGTGCTCCTCTCACTGTCCTGCTCCTTGTACCACATACAAGGGCCAATCTCCTCTGAAGGACTGAGGTCCAGTAAATGCCACTAGCAGTAATGAGTTGTCATCTTCCTGAGGAGAGGCAGGATAGGAGGAACAGTTGTGGACATCCCCTGAGGTAAGGATGGGGTGGGGGAAGGCTGCACTTTACCTGCAGGTACCCAAGGGGTACAAGTAAGCTTGGTGGGAGCATTGTCAGACCTGCAGCAGGTTCCTCACTGGTTCCATCAAGGTCCTTGCTCTGGCAGGCAGTGACTTTGGCATGCAGCTTCTGCTCCCCACGCATGGCTGACCCTAGGAAGATCATCCCCATCCATGCATGTCTGAGAGGTTGGCTTGCTGCTGGTTTGTCTCTGTGCAGTCTTGGGCCTGGTGAGAAAGCTGTGGCCGTTGAATTAAACTCATGGAGAGGTGAGAGGCCATCACTGAAAATGATTAACAATGTTTTTCTTCAAGAAACCCACCAGCTGCACTTCTGCTTGTTATGGAGATGTTTAGGCCCTTGCTAGAAGCTACCAGAGCGGTGGAGCTCCCCTCAGCACCAAGACTCATCCTCTTCAGAGTGGAGCATCACCAGTTAACCATCTTCTTTCAAATCACCCATTGCAGTGTTGTAAGGAACAGAATAATGGCCTGTGTTCACCTGTGCTTGGTTTCACGTGCTTCTTGACTTACTTTGCCATGTTTTTGTCCTGATTATGGTGTAAAAACAGACTGTCCTCAAAAACTGCAAAGAGCTCCCACTATTCTTGCTGTGTCTTTGGAATGTTGGTGATAGCACTGTGCTGAGTTGGCTGGAGGAGCTGTGAGCCCGTGGTAAGCCTGCTCTGTGCACTGTGTGCCACTAGGCAATTCTTACTCCCTACAGGACATTCCATGCAAGGTCCCACAGAGTTTTGCCTCATCACACCTCTTGTTGTTTTCGAACATGGGCATGGAGGTGCCAGGGAAGACTTACCCTGGAACAGAGGATAACTCAGCATTGCTTCCTTTCTGTGGAACCAGGTTAAACAACACTATTGTGAGCCCAGCCACGGGCTGAGCCAGGCATCCCTAGGAAAACAAACAGCCTGGCTGACTCATCCCAGCCATGGCAGAAGTGATGTTTACTGGCAGAGAGCTCTGTGCTGGGGAGGGGGAAGAACACTTTCTGCAGCGCTTGCAGAGGGGTCTTGCCCATCATCCACAAATTGATAACACACTCAGAGGATTTCCTGGACTTTTGAGAAGACAATTCAGCTGTTCCAGCTTAGTATGGACCCCACACGTGTGGGTCTTCATTCTTTTCACTTGGACATGTGTGTTGTTTCTGAAACTGCCCTCCAACTCTTCCCAAGACTTCCCCATCCACTGCCAGCATCCAGCTCACACAGCCATCTCTCTGCTGGAGCTGTATTGCCCATGATGTGTCAGCATTTGTATAATTTGCATTATACAGCACAACACATACCATGGGACAGTCTTCAGGCTACCCAGCCTAACTGAGATGATGTGAGGGAATCAGGTTAAGAGATCCATGAAGCAGGCCACCAAGATTAAATTGTCTTAGATTTCCTATGATAAATGGGAAAAATCAGCTACTGAAATGTGTAATTTCCCTCAAAACCTCTGGTTTTCTCAGAAGTTGCATTTGCCTATAGACAACTGGCCTATGTGTCACCAGCTCTGACCAAGCCTTGCTTTTCCCAACTCCAAAGCTCCCCTGGCATTCCCTGCTGGTGCCTGGGACATGGGTCCTTATCAGAGCATTTCAGCTTGTTGAACACAGTGGAGCTCCTTGTGCTCTGTGCCCTACCTCCATTGTCCCCTCCAGGTTTCTTCATGTCATTGGAGACAATCTGTGAGGCCACACTGAGCTGCACCTATCTGCACTGGGGACAGACACCCCATGTGTCATCACTGTCAGCTGCGTTTGCCAGCTAAATCTTCATCAAGAGCCAGGATCTGCCTGAAGATGTTGGGGACCTGTTTGAATACTGCTTTTCATCAAACCTTGGGGATTTTTTCTAGGGCTGTGGGGAGTAGCATTTACTTGCTCCAATGGATCCCCATTCTGCAGCAAGTGTTTTATTTCCTACCTTTGCCATGCAAGGGCAGACCTCCTGGTCCTCCTGGGGCTCTGGATCTGCTGCCTGAGCTCTCATGAGGTCTGGGGCTCATCACTGAACCTCTGATCTCTGCTCATGCTTCCCCTCATGGCACCATGGCAGCGATTATGGATGTTTACCATCATCCCTTCTGTTCTCCTGAGAACCAGCACATCACAGACCCCAGTTCAGGGGAGCAATGTGGCATGCTCCAGATCGCTGGGTTCAGCCTCTGCTTCCTTTGCCTCAGACTCCAGTAAAATCAGTGCCAGCCTTCCCATCACTGTCAGTAGAGCCAAGGTTTCACCCCATAGGGAGAAATGAGTTCTTTCTTTGTACTAGGTGAATGTAACAATTTCAGCTGCACTTCCACCCCTATATCCAAAAGCAGAGCAATCATGGCATTTCCATATTTTTACCATGCCTGATCACCAAAGACTTTTGCAAAGAGAGACGAGAGATGGTCTAAGGATGTAACAAACAGACAACATAAAGAACTCCAGAATCAAGCATAATACCACCAACCAAAAAGCAGACAAAAATACCATCAAAAGTGGTGAAGGCAAATATACCCCTCCCAAAAAATAGCCTTCCAGAGTGCTGTCCCATCTGCATTGTTCTGTGTCTTCATTTTGAAATGTGCACTTCTAGTGATCCCAGCACTGTAGCTACTCCCTATATCTATCATTTTCCCCTCATTATTTTAATTCTTTTCTCAATCTGTTTTGGAGTTGGCCCAATAAGGATGAGCAAATCCTTCTCTATGTCTTTGAGCTCTTAATTGATATTTCTTCAACTCTTTTCAAAGCAGCTATTTTGGCATCTAGAAAAGATTTGGTGTCATCTGAGTGGTAGAAAATATATTTTAATCTTTCACAGCAGTGTTGTTTCTAAGATGTAGCATTTGGGGTAACAGATGGGGTGGCAAAGAAGTTGCCTATAGGGGCAGTGCTCTGCCTCAACTACTCTCCCGCCCGCTGCAGGAACTTTTCAATTAAACGATGAAAGATTTTGCAGCTTGATGCATTCCAGAGCTGCGTCTTAGCAATTGTTTAGCACCCAAATTTCCATGTAAATATTGACGATTTTGCAGCGTTTTGAAAAGCAATCTATGAGATTATTCTTGTTCTCGTTAGCCCCTCTCCTGAAGGCAGAGGCACGCTCCACTTTGGCTGTCCCAGGACCTTCACCAGAGCCATCCCCTTGCAGGGAAGGGTGTCGTCCTTTGGGAGTCCGGACGTTGCACCACAAGCCTTGTGTCACCAGCCCCTCAGGCTGATACAAAGAAGTGGTCTGAGGTTCCTGGATGTGTAAAGAAACCCTGCTTTTGAGCAGAGCTCCCCTTGTTTCGGTGCCAAGGAGTTGGGCGATGTCAGAGCGTGTTGCCAGCAGCACGCAGTGAGGACAACGGGAAATGTCCCTTTCTGATACTGCAGAATTGCCTTTCTCCATCTTGCAGGATGTTCCTACCTGTCAGATGCAAGAGAAGTAATTTTTCAGTGTAATCCTCTGTCCTCTTCCCCCAGATCAATCTTCCTGCTCCCGGCCAAATGTACAATCCCATCCCCAGAATGAGACTACTGTTTCACACTGTTTAAATAACCAAACCTTGTCATCTCTTAAAGGTGTCTTTTTTTTCCTTTGTATTTTTTTCGCTAGGCACTGACATGAACTGGCCTAACTTTTCATTTTAAATGACATTTCCCTTTAATGGTAGCATAATACATTTTTAACGGTTGCACTGAGTATATGCTGTGTTTGAGTAATGATGTGCAGACTGTATTGATTGAGTGACCTCTCTCCTTTTTCCTTAATGTAGCCTTAGGTTTGTATTTCTTTTTATTAGAACAGTTGACCACTACACCTCCAAATCTGATAGCCTTTGTATTTAATAACTTATATTTAAAATCAAGTCTCTTTATTTCTAAACAGGGCTGGTTTAGTCCTGGCCAGGTCTTTGTGCTAGATGAGTATTGTGCACGTAATGGAGTGAGAGGCTGTCACAGACATCTCTGCTACCTCAGAGATTTGCTAGAGCGCGCAGAAAACGGAGCTATGATTGACCCCACCTTACTTCACTACAGCTTTGCCTTTTGTGCATCACATGTTCATGGCAACAGGTAAGGAATTCTTGGCTAGCAGTGCCCTGCCTACAAGAGATGACTTTGTCAAATACAGGTTTCCCTGGATAATGCACAACAGTCCCCAATTTGTTTTCACAGTGGATGTTTGGCAGCAGCACTTCTAGTGGCATAGTCGGTTTGTTTGTTTGTTTCATTGCTTGTTTAATGTAAGCAGTAAAAATGCACATAGAGGATCCAGAAATGAAGGTTTTTAACTTACTTGCCCAGGCACTTGCTAAGATGCAGTTCTGAACTAGATACAGTTGCAGTCCCTGTGACTGTCACGGGTTGAATAAATAGAAGTGAATGATACACCGTGCTGATTTAATTGCTGTGCAAGAGGATCTGACAAGTTGTAGTGGTGAAATTTTCAGCAGTATCAAACTTCAGTGCTCAGAAGGGCTTTAAGCCCTTGGGCACCCATGTCTTATTTAAAGCCCACGTGACCTCAGTTCAGAAATTGCTTAGACATAACTGGAAATTTTATCTTACTCTGTTACAAAGCAATTTCAGTTTCAGAAGAAGACAGTTCCTTTCTCTCAAATGTGACAAACCTTTGATGGGAAGAAATGGAACTGTGTTTTTCCCCCCCTCTCCATTTATTTTGTTGACAGCTGTAGCATCTATTGCAGCTTCTTTTTCTGCTTTTTTTCCTGTTAATTTATATTCTATGCTTTGAGATATCACTTTGTATCTTACATATGTTGCTGAGAAAGGAATGCTATAAAATAATTAGGTGTTTTAGTATACCTCTGGTAAATACCACCCTGAATTACGACATGCATTGCCCAGGTTTCACATTGCAAGGCTGTTGCTTGCTTTTGCAGTTACTTTCATACATCTTGTCATGGAAACCAAGTTTTTCTTCCTTAGTTTCTTTTTTAGTTCTGACTTTCCATTGCTCGTTCGTTCTTTCTTTGCCAATTGTTATATGATTTCAGTTGTTTCCTTTCAGCTTAATTTCCTTTTGTTTTATTTTGAGGTTTTTCATGCTTTCTTCTTATTTCTTTCGCTTTTGCTGCCGGCCTTGCCCCCCACATTTCAATCATTCCCCCAAGCCAACTCATGGCAGAATTACTTGGTGGGTCACAGCCAAGTGCAGACGGTGAGGGGGGCAAAGCCTCTGCTGCTGAAACGGAGACAAAAAAGGATTCCAAAAAGGAGTCCAAAAAAAAGAAGGAGCCCAAAACCCAGCCGAATCCAGAGCCAAAAAGGTAAGTGAAAGTGTGCAGTGCGCAAGAGTGTGTTGCAGAGGGCTCCTCAGTCACTGAGCACACTGGGCAGTTGCACCCCCACGGCTCAGAGAGACCTGACTCCAGCATTCGGGTCATATGCTCTCCTGGGAGCTGGATAGTATTTGGGCACCCAAGTCCCACAGGGGATCAGAGACTTAGGCTTTTAGGTGTATGTTTAGAAGATGGCTCACATGGTGTTTAGGGGATGGGACCAGCCAGTGAAAGTGGCTGCCCCATTGCCCTTTGTCCTAGGCAGGACTCATCCCAGCTGACAGCTGGTTTGGGAACAGGACTTGGCTCAAAGCCCATCTAACAGAGAGGGGGTGGGATGTTCATCACAGCTACTCCATGTACCTCTGCACAGCCAGGGCTGAAGCTTTCTCTTCATCAGGGTTGGTGGCAGGAGGTATCTGATGGTATGGGCCAAGGTGACAACCTCCCATTGCTTCTCCATGGGGCTGGAGAGTTGTGGGCTCAGGAAAACGTCATGCTTTCAAGCCAGTCCCACGCTGTACAGCTGTCCAGGGATGTGTGTGGCTGCTGTGCTGTATGAGGGCCTGTTGGGCACTGCCAGAGGGCAATTTGGCCCTGGATGGGCTATTCCAGTCACTCATTTAAAATATTACAAGAAAGGAATGAGGTGTCTTGCTATGACTTAGTTGTCTTTAGCTGACAGTTGACTTCACATCCGAAAGCTGAAGGTTCATGTTCCTTCTTGGTCTGTGCTGTCTCTCTGTTGCCTGGGGATTGCAGGAGGCTCTGTGTGGGAGCTGCAAGGCTGCAGCATTGCACGTTCCCACCAAGGGCAGGCTCTGCTTAACACCCAGCAGTTTGCTATGGAGTCTGCGGGGTGCAGCGTCTGGCTTTTGCTACCAGAAGGTCACAGAAAGGGACCACAGGAGGTCTCAGAGAAAAACGCGACTGCTTATCTTTCGTGTCTACTCTAAGCAATGTGAATATCTGATTGGAAGAGTCACGATTTCTTTTCAGAGAGCTGTTGAGGCCACATGCATCGTGCATTTTTGAGCTGTCTGGCAGAGAGCGATGGAAAGCCAGTATTTACCCGTGCAGTCCTTACTGGCAGCTGCGATGTGTGTAAAGCCGTGCTCACTTTAGCTCTGTCCCTCCCTCCCACCCGTGTGTCCATGCATTGCTCATTGCCTTATGACTGGCCCTGCTCTCCCCAGGAAACTTACAGCTCATGGCAGAAACTTTCCGTGTAAGAGTTGTCAAGGTGGCCCGCCTGCCCAGGACCTGGCACAGCACCCAACAGAAAATCTTGGAGTGGCCATGTATTACATTATTGTTGGGATGCGCAGTGGTCTGGGAAAGACTGAGTTACAAGACATTTTTGTGTTTAACAAAGGCTTCTTTTTCCACCAAATCTGAAAAAGTGTTGATTTTCTTCATAAAAAAGAGTTCCTTCACTTTTAGACAGTAAAAACCTCTGAATGGGTGGTTTAGCTTTCCCCAGGATGAAGTTGGCTGTCAGACAGAATATGCCACCCAGTAATGAAGGTCGAGCAGGGAGATAATTTCATGTGGCTATCAATCTCCTGTATTAGCAGCAGACAGTGATGGAGCTGAGGTGGGCTGTCTGTTTGCATCGTGTTTGCATAAGGTCAGGCAGCGAGACAACAGTCGCTCGCAGTCAGCGGGAAGTGCAGGCAGGCTGTGGATGCTGAGGACAGCCTGAAGGTCAAGGCTGACAGGATGACAGGTGTCAGTGTGGGGATGATGCCTCCTCGCCCGTCCGGCCCCCGCCTCGGCAGCGCTGCCGTGCCGCAGCCAGGACGGGAGCAGGAAGGCTGCTGGTGGAAATGCAGCTCCAGCTTGGGGCTGGCCCTGCAGCTGTAGCAGGTGAAGTGGTCAAAATGGGATTTTGTGGACTGTTTGGAGCCCTGTTGCTTTACATGTCAGAGTTTGGTCTCCCCTCTCATTTTGGGCTCATGTATCTTGTTCAGACCCCTGACATCTCTCCATACTAAGGCTGTAAATCACTGCTATTTGCATGACAGCCCACATAATTTTTAATTTCATCTTTTTCACAAGTAGAAATGGAGTTAAATGTAAATTACTTGCCCTGAGTTTCACCTCCTGAGACATCTGACTATGCAAGTGCAGGGTGTGAGGAAAACAGGGACTAGCAAGAACAATATCCACATGGTTTACTGTCCTTAGGTACTTGCTTTTCACTGAGACTGAGGAATTCAGTGCTTTTTAATTGTTGTGGTCTCTCATTAGTTGATAATGGAGTTTTGTCCACTTGGTATCAGAGGATGCCTTTTGCAAAGACCTATCATTATGAAAAAACGTTATTTCTGATGTATTTACATAGGTGACAGGTAGTAAAGGTACAGAATTATCCAGACATCCAACAACACCTTGTATGTTTATTGATGTCTCTTTGCTTTTGGTGCCACCACTATGTTGCTTTTCTTTATCAGTAGTCCTCCAGAGAGCTAGCAAAGGCAAGAGCAGGAATGGTTTTGAAAAGACATTGTGATTTGGAATAAAATTATGAAAGGGTTTACATGGCCACCAAGATCTTTCCCTGCCTTCTCTCTCCCTGTTTTCACTGTCCTCATGTTGGAGGGCTGTGGCGGTACTGCCAGCGTTGTTTGACACACAGAGAAGTGATGTGTTAGAGGAGCCTCACCGCTTCCTGTCTGCACATGGGAGAAGTATTGTGGAACAGAAAGTTGAGCTCAGCTTTTCTAGGTCTAAAGTTAGTGCTTAAATCTTGAGCAGTGGCTTCTGTCCCTTGCAAAGAAGTGCCTTTCAGGAATGGCCTTAGTTTCACTTGTGCATTTTTTTTATTTATGCAGAGAATAGCATTATTTTTAAATTTTAAAGTTAGCACCATGAAAAACTCTTTTTGTGCTTGTTAATGCAAAACTTTTAAAAATCAGACTTCAATATTGATCATTTGCATGCTCAATATTAGCAGACTGAGCTTATCAAAATCAGGATGCTGGACTGAATTCCCTCCAGTCTAACAACAACCAAATACCATCATCTTCTGCAAGTCGTTCAGTGTCTATTTACCTAGGGTTCAAGCAGCTACAAGTCCCTCTGTTAATTAATTTGGTATATTAGTGACTTCCCTTTCTTATGTAAACTGTATTTTATACCCTCAAATTTGTTTTCAAGAAAAAGCAGTTTTGTTAACTAATGTTACAATTAGCTTTCATTACTGTTTTTACAACTGTAAACCGAGCAGAAATATGCTATTGTCATAAAGTTTCAGGAATTGAAAACTCTATGTGACATACCTGCAATTTTCTCCATTGTATTGTAATTACATATCTGGTCTGTTTCACATAAAGATTTCCACACAGCTAGTTGAAACAAAAGAAAGACAGGATTATTTTTGTCCCTTAAGCAGTAAATACACTTTATCATGATATCTTCATGTGCTCCCCTAGAGCTCTGTGTTGGGTTTCTCATTCAGATGCCTTGCCCTGGCTGCAGTGAGGCAGGTTCAGTCTGGCAGGGTGTGATGCCCTAGCCTGTCGTGAAGCGCCAGCTCCGTGTCCCATCCAGCGCTGCGATCAGCCCGTGGTGACACAGCAGGTGCTCCCACTGTCTGTCGGATGGGATGCGCTGCCTGTGCTGAAGGGCTGGGTTGCCAGCCACCAGCAGGTCACCGGCTCAGCGCAAGAGGCTGACAGGATTCATCACAATGGGTGTAGGGTGGCAGGGCTCAGAAACCATCCAGTGCCGGCGCAGTGCGTCAGGGGTGCGGATCGCACATGAGAATCAATGAGCTGTGACTTGGCTCGGCGCTGCAGCGTGGAGGAGAGCCCGAGTGAAAGGAAGGCAGGAGTTGGGAGATTGAATGGTTCCCATGCTCGGCAGCACCTCACGGGTGGCTGGGGCAGCCCAGGAGCGCTGGGGGGAACAAAAGGCTCCTCACCGACATTTCCCACACGGTGTGAGTCCCCAGAAGAAAGGGGAGTTGGGGAAAATCGATGTTTGCTGAATACACTTTTTTCCTAGGGCCGTATGCAGGTGGACTCTTTCAGGTCTGGTCTGCTGGGGGAGATGTGAGAGGCAGCCGTGATCCTGCCCACATCCCCAGAGCCCGTCCTCGTGCAACCGGTGGGACTGCGCAGGCAACTCCTGCTGCGAGGGATCCTGCGAAAGCCTCTCCTGACACATGCCGTCCAAGGCACTAATCATCGATGTTTACTGTATAGCTCATATGTGCTGCACCTGGCAACCAGCAAGGGAGCTGAAGGCAGCACGTGTTTTATATTTGAGTTGTTACTTAAAAAATCAAATTATTTGCATCAGTTTTTGACATTGTTTTTTTTCCCTTGGCTCTGCATGCCAGGGCTCACAGTGCGTGCAAAGATCTGTTTGCTACGTGTAACCAATATTTTCCCCAGTAAAAAAAAAAAGTGTAGACAAGTTAAACATAAAAGGTGTAAAAGATGATATGTCTTTTCATTTAGAAGCCGACGTGGTATTTCATAGAGGCTTATGTCAAAGAGATTAACGCGCTGCAGCTATACTGTATATTTATAATTGCATACAAATGCATGCTATTGCTTCATATATTAGTCTTTGTTAAAAAATCATTTTGATATATTTGTTTTAGCAGCATAACTAGCCCTGGGGGCACCGGGTATAATTAGAAAAGGGCATGGGGGGAGGCGGGACTTGTAGAATAAAGCAGTGGCCTTAGGATCACAGGTCCTAATTATAATTTATAATTAACCCCAGAATTTGCACAAACCATCTAAGCTAAACAAGGACTATCATTTTTGCTGTTTAAATTGCAACCTTTTTTTTTTAATTTCACCACCTGCTTTGTTGATGTTGTTGTTTTTGTGGTTTAAAACTTAAAAACATGGGGGGATTAGGAAAGTGGCATTTAAAACTTTTCATATGAAATATTTACTGTGGGAATTTACTAGTTTAGAGCCAACACAGTGAATCTGCAGCAGAAGGAGTGATCTGAAACTTGTTTACTTATAATTAAAAATCTCGTTAGTTATTTTTCTTGCCTCTTTTGCCCTTCTGCTTCCCTCTCTGCCCACAACTTCTGCCGTACACCTCAAGTACCCGTGAGCGGAAGCTATAGAGAATTGGATGTAATTGTGTCTCCACACAGATGAAGACATTAATGTTGTTTTTCCAGCTGAATTCATAGACCCAAACCCATTTCGTCCCTCGTGCATTTGTGTATACCATGTACATCCAAAACTTCTGCTCCACCCTTTTGCTCTCGTCTCACTTCTCATCACTGCTTCAGTGCAATAGTGATGTGGTTGTGGATTGTGTGTGAGAACATCAGTTCCTGCAGCTTCGAGGATGCTTCTTCCTGGAGGAGTTGATGCTTCTGTACATTAGATCAAACAGCTAGTATCAAAGTTGAGCTGGAGACCTTTGCTGAAAACAAAATTGCCAATAAGCATCAGAATGAGCTGTGCAGCTTGAGCTTCTCCTGGGGATTTTTTCAGCCTCATCATCCATGTACCGAAATTGTCTAGAGCACAGAAGTGAATCTTAAATTACAGTGATGCTAAGCTATATACCCTTTGTGTTCTTGCAAAAGGGAAAATAAATATGTTCCCTCAGAAAGATTATATTTTCAAAGTATATTTGACTTGAATATTTAATTAGGTTTCAAAATTATCGAGCTAATAAATTAAGTGGAAGGCTTTGGGTAGTGTTTTTCCAGTTCTATCTATATCCTGCATTTGTCACTAATTAATGAGTTTCTAATGCTTCAGCTTCTGGGAAGATGAGCAACAAAGATTAACATAACTAGTAAATCCAAAGATGTGCAACTGGGTTATAGTATTTGAAATTTGACAAAAACATCGGAAGTATTATTATTTGTGACATGGCTCAAGATGGGGGATTGTGAGGAAAGCAAAGATGACAGAACTGGTGCTAACCACTGTGACAACAACTTGAAAAGCAGCCGACATGACATCTTTCCTATCATGCTGCCGAAAATGTCAACTTTGTGAAGGACAGTGAGAAAATGGTTTGCCGAAAATCTGAAAGGTAGATTCAAGAGATGCTCATCATGTCAGATGCAATATAGTCCACAGCTGGGTGAGAAAGGGAGTCCTTGTTGTGGTGATGGCTCTCGTTTGGCAGGCCCTTCCAGACATCCACACTGCTCCAAAAATGGCTACAGCTGACCTGTAGATTGTCTCAGGTTTGCATGAGACATGAGAGCAGCTTGTGCTCTCACCCCAGCATGGAGGGACCAGTGGCCAGAGCCACTGGCTTTGTGTCCTGGCTCACAAGAAAGGGGTAGATCGAAGGATTAAGCTTTCGTTGTGTGTGTGTGTGACATAGGGGTTTGGTTGTCATCCCTTCAGATGTTGTGACTTGGGCAAAAGCCACACTGGCCAGAGGTTTTCTCTCCAGAGCCCACCTTTTGTCTTTGTGTGGGTCAGTGATGCTTCCAAAGCTGCCACTGCCTGGCCAAGACACATCTGATGCTGTCAGGTCAGCCTGTGTTGGGTGTCCACCACGAGTTGTTGCATGGAGAGTGCTCTGAGTACAGTGAGAAGCTGAGGTTCACGTGAGAGGGCTGTGACCCAGCCCGAGCTGTCAGATCCTGCTATTACATCTCACCAGTTGAGGTTATTGACCTAGCAAAGGGTATCACAATTTTCAAACCGTTTCCAGTCCCACAGCAAATCACTGCTGGGGCAGGCAGCTTTTACTCCCTCATTTGTCAATGTTGATGCAATTAACCCAGTGACACTCTGAGCTGTTGTGGGTACAGGGCAAGGACCAAATGCCAAAACTCAAATGATGGCTTCAACCCTGCACCTTAATATATGGCATTTATTGTGATCTGCCTTGAATTATCTCTCTCTGCCTGGGAGCAAACCAGGCACTGTGAGGTGCACAGCATCACAAAAGGCATGGACATCTCTATCCGAATATTAAATATTTTATGGAACTTTGGAATAAATTATATTAAGCATGTTAAGACATTAATTTTTGTTCAATATCTAATTTGGGTTTTTTGTGGCTTGCTCATTTTTTCAAAATAACTGGTACTAATTAGTTACTAATGAGACCAGTTCCATACTTCCAAAATTGTTTATGAAATGTGTTCCCCAACTGAGACATTTTATCCAAGTTTCAGCCTAAATCTTTTTTCCTGTTTTTTTCCTTAATACACAACTGAATTTGGCAAATAATCAAAGAAAGATTCTGATTAAATGCTGTTTAACTTTAAATACATGCCCTGGTATTCAAGTATTTTTCTGTGTCCATGCTGCAAGTTTTATTTAATGTATATTTAGCTTTAAAATTTTGCAGTAAATATCATCTACGGTTTGCAAGTTCCTCTTCCCAAATGTTTTAATGGTTTATTCACCTGTGTTGGAATATCAGAGTTCATATTTATGATATTAAGAGCTTACTAAATGTAAGGTCGAGGAGAAGTGATTGCACAGATTTTATAGATTTTAATTTTTTTATAGATTTTTTTTTTCTTTTTAAGTTTAGGGCCTTTGATTTTTTAAGAGGAAAATAAAGCCAACCAATTAACCCCTGACAGGAGGTTCATTAGAAGCTTTGTAATCCCTTGCCAAGTCTTTTGTAAAGCCAAACCAGTCTAGTACTGCGGATTTATGCAGCTTAAGCTGAACACTGGGGGAGGCCTTTAAGTAAGAACATTTGTTCAATTTTAAGATGTCTTACATTACCTAAAGATTGCCTGTGCCAGCAGAGTTGTCCAGGAGTACACAAATCCTTAGACTTTGCTCCGCAGCGATGGAAGCGGTGCCAATGATTGTGTGCCTGGTGGATGGGTGGATCAGGCTCGCTCCCTCCTCTCGCCTGGGATGCTGCTGCACGGAAGGTTTTGCCGTGTGGGTGTGGGGGAGAAGGAGAGGATTGCCTAGGTTGGCACCAGCAGAGGTGCGGGATGGAAGAGCACAGGGATCACGGCATTATCCAGCCCCCAGGAAGAGCCTCAGCAGGGATTGTCTGCACACTGTGCTCTGTGAAAGATGAGAAATACCCCAAGGCAGCAGGACCTGGGTGTCTCACAACACACTCCTGTGCACTCCTCAAATAGAGGGGCATCAAGTTGTCTGAGAAAATTTGAGATAAATTGCATAATGTGTTCATTTTTATAAATTAAAATTAAACTACTGAAGAGGCATTGCATTTCCAATGCAAAATGCATGTCACTCTTCAGACATATTTCGGCAGAATATATTGAAGATGGTTCACTTCAAGAAACCTCTATAATGGGGTGATTCAGCAGCTAGGAAGGAGTGCAGAATTTGTTTATTTATATGTCATTGATATTCTTTTATACTGTGAATTGTGTTAAATTAGCAGCTGAATTTTTCTGGAGAAATTCAGTCCCTGTTTTGCCAGCAACCAGCTCAATCCTGACATGAGAGCTGGTATTGCACTCCCTGCTTACACCTGTATTTTGAGGGAAATCTGCTTTCCCCAACTTTTTTAATAATGAAAATGGGGGGGGGGTGTGTCTCCACATCTAGATTATCACTGTGAGAGAGGATACTTGTTTGTTTGTTTTTGATACTTCGGCAGCGGCGCTGCTGCAGCCACCCCTGTCTCGGTGTGGCGCATCCTCTGTCCCAGGTCTCACAGTGGGTGAGGGTCCTTTTGGAAAGGCTGTGGGATGAGGTCCCAGGGGGCTGAGGTGGAGCCTGAGTCATTGTGGCATTTCTCCTGCAGGCCTGACGGGATAGGAACTGTGACCGTGGACGAGAAAGAGCGTTTCGAAGAGATCAAGGAGCGGCTCCGGGTGCTGCTGGAGAATCAGATCACACATTTCAGGTAAAGGCACAGAGCCCATGCTGAATGCGAGAGGAGTGATTTCCTCACAGCTCCCTCCTATAAGCAGTAAAGCCAAAAGGCAGGTTTTGAATGCACACAGGAATTTTGCATAAGTGACACAGACCTACACAGGGCAGTGAAGCTTGTTTATAGCTGGCGTGTGATTTTAAATATATATCCTTGAAAGGATATTTCAAACCATCTTGCTCCCATAGGCATGGTAAAGCTGTGGATTTTTTCTAAAATATAACAACAAAAAATCCCTTATCCTCTTATTTCTCTGTTCCTTTCTGCTCAGTTATAACCCATTTACCTTCTCCCTAACATTGACAGGCAGGGCTTTCTGCAGGGTTGTAGTATGGACAGTATCCTACAGT
Source organism: Anomalospiza imberbis (assembly GCF_031753505.1). NCBI lineage: Eukaryota > Metazoa > Chordata > Aves > Passeriformes > Viduidae > Anomalospiza > Anomalospiza imberbis. The sequence continues at coordinate 15,784,325 of NC_089691.1, read as the reverse complement.
ATGGAAAAGTTTGATTTCCTCCCCCCCCCCCCCCCAAAAAAAAAAGGGATGAATGACCCCCAGCACACTGGCCAGGTCAGGCAGGCTGTGCACATTCACACAGATGGGTGGTGTGCATTACCTACACCCTGGTGCAGTGCCAGGTCTCCAGCTGGAAGTAAATGTCCAAGAGATCTAAAAACTCTCCAGGTGACACCCAGATTTAAGAAACTGCTAAAACTATCAGCTTATTACTAACCCA